>NC_132907.1:33811323-35281323 GCF_047675955.1 Chlorocebus sabaeus
CAGTGTGCATGTGTGTGTCCAGGCATACACACGCACCCATGAATATCACGCACATGGGTGGAGAAGGCTAGATAAAGCAGAAGAAGAAAATGGAGGACTCAGGAAAGATTAATACCTTTCAATCATTGTTTTCAGTACACCAAAAATAACTGCTTAATGTTTCCAAGTAAGTGTCAGCATTACACTTCAATTATTCGTTCACTTTTTTATTCACAAATATTTACCGAGCATCAACTATAATATCAGGCACACTTTTTCACCTTCATAGGAAAAATAACTTAAAAAATTACTTTCACTATTTGTGGGAAGGAGGGGAAAAAAGGGGTAAGATTATCAAGTGGACATTAATACAGGAATAAAAAGAGGATTAAAAAGGATGGATACGATATTAGTTTAAATGTGCCAATAAAGACAATAACTGATGATAATACTATTAAATACAATGAGTAGTTAATGGTTTCCAAACATACAGGTATATCTTCAAATTATGTGATCTACATATGACCCTAAGGCAAAGAACATCTTCTAGCGCATGGTCAATCTGTTCTGATGAACAGGTTGCTGGATATATTAATCTCATCTTCAAAGTGGCAGGGGGGAAACAGACTTTGTGCTCTTGGGAGCATTTTGGAAGTATTCCTCCTAACAGGATTTTCTCTCCATTCCAAGCTTGTATTTGACCCAAGTGCCCTGTTTGGAATTCTCCCATCCAACTCATTCAACCCTTGATCATACACAAAGGAAGACTATGGTTTCCAATCTAAGCCACTTCGAGGTCCCTCTCTGATTCCTACTTTATTAATGCTTCTCACACTCTTCTCCAGGTTTGCTGAAACAGATTTTGAAATTTATTAATCCAGCTGGTCATAGCTTAAAATCATAGAGATTTGGCTTTCTATTTCAAAGGTTATCTTTGCAGCAGAAAGCACAGAGAACTGAGTGAGTTACCCACATTTCAGACAACTAGTATCATGACCCTGGGTATTCTGTCACCAGATCAAAGTCTAAGAAAATAGCCCCAAGACTAGTTATTAACTCCCTAAAGCAAGTTAATGTCAGAAGACTCCGGCATTTTACTATACAGAGTCCCTTTCTTATATCAATTTTGGAATTTTAGAATAAAACACGGAAACAATGTTATACAATTATCAGACAAGCTTACAAGCAGCCTCACAAAAGTTCACTTGTTGCAAATCATTTGCCGTCTTGCCTTCCCCTAAAGTATATAGGAGAAAGCTATTTATATAAATTAAAAAATTATCCTTTGTCGGCCGGGTGCAGTGGCTCACGCCTGTAATCCCAGCACTTTGGGAGGCCGAGGCGGGCGGATCACAAGGTTGGGAGATCGAGACCATTCTGGCTAACACAGTGAAACCCCGTCTCTACTAAAAATTACAAAAAAATTAGCCGGGCGTGGTGGTGGGCACCTGTAGTCCCAGCTACTCAGGAGGCAGGAGAATGACATGAACCCGGGAGGTGGAGCTTGCAGTGAGCTGAGATCGCGCCACTGCACTCCAGGCTGGGCGACGGAGTGAGACTCCATCTCAAAAATTAATAAAAATAATAAAAATTTTTTAGAAAGTCATCCTTTAGTACGGCAGTCCCCAACCTTTTTGGCACCAGGGACCGGCTTTGTGGAAGACAAATTTTCCACATATGAGGACTGGGGACAGAGGTGGTGGGTTGGGGGGGTGGCTGCTGGGGCATGCTTTTGGGATGAAACTATTCCAACTCAGATCATTAGGCATTAGATTCTCATAAGGAACATACAATCTCGATCCCTCACATGTGCAGCTCACAATAGGGTGTGTGCTCCTATGAGAATCTAATGCCACTGCTGATCTGACAGGAGGTGGCACTCAGGTGGTAATGCTCACTCGCCTACTGCTCACCTCCTGCTGTGCGCCCTCAGTTCCTAACAGGTCAAGGACTGATACTGGTCCACGGTCCGGGGATGGGGGAACCCCTGCTTTAGTACATGTCTAATAAGAGTACCTATTAAAAGTCTATTGAAGATAGTGGTTATCAAGCATGCATATAGTATTGGAATCCTTTCCTCCAGAATAATCTTGATGAAAACTCTAGTAGTAATGTGGTAAAGTCACACTGCTCTGATTGAGAAGGATCTGCCTCGTGCCTTCAGCACTCTCTTCCCCCTGACCCCAAACCTAGGGACTCTGCAGGGCAGTGTCTGAACACCCCTCTAAGGACAACCATTTCTACCTTCCTTGGGTTTTCCTCCCCCTCATGAGCCTAACGAAGCTTAAATTAACTATGATAGCATTTACAAAGCACCTTGCTTGATATTGGCACATACACAGAGCTGCCTAAGGAGCTGCTTCAGCCTTCCCTTTGCTTCCACTTCTTTCCTTCCTGCTCCTGGCATCCCTGATTCTCTGTGAAGCCCCTGTGAATCCCAGATGGCTTAAAATGAAGCTTCTCAGACCTCGTTAATTTTTGTATGCTGCCACTTCACGGTAAGAAAAGGTGAAAGGAAATTTTCTTCCCCAGCTTGTCTTGCTTCATTTTCACTCTCACTCTCCCCCTCTACCCTACCATGATAGTACTCTCTAGATCCACAGCTTAGTAAGGAGACTTCCCTAGTCAGATTTCCCACTGGTGGATGTTTCTTGAAGGCAAGTGCAGTCAGTACTATCTCTTAGGAAACAGGAAAAGTAGGGAGAGAACTTTTCTAATAATTGTGAGAAAGAAGAGGACACCTTATACCAATGCTATGACATTCCTATTAACTACTAATGTGAGAAGAGTATCTACTGCCAATGGACTAATGCTGTAAGTAGAAAGATGACATAAAAGAGAGTAACTGGAACCCATTCCTGAACAAATAAAGCTACTAACACACAACATATATAAGACAGTAACACTCAAGTGTATTACAATGAGCCGAAAAGAAAAGTGCGTCTTAACTCCTCACCAAATCTCCATGCTCTATGTTTAGCATAAGGTTTCATAAAAACACACAAGGAGGTGAATCTCAAGTGTTGTTACAAATTATCTAATTCTATACAGAAACAGTTTAGACAAAGGATACTACTAAGAATTTCCAATTGGTTAGACAATAGGATCAAGTGACCTGTAAAGTCTCTTTTAATCCTGAGAATCTATTTTTTTAATTTGTATTTTAAAGTTTTTCTCTTTATTTCCACTCTTCCCTATCCAGGGAACTGAATGGATAATTAAACCCTAGCAGCCACGGTCTAGAGGATAGTTGATAGCAGTAACAGCAAGTATTTAGCCTAGGTTTGCCCATACATTCTCTCTTTTGGTTTACTTCTGACCCAAACAAGAGATTACTCTGTTTACTTAAAGAAGCAGAAAATAAACCCCTCTTTTCCACCCCCACAGCAGGGCAGAACTCTGAGGTCTATGACCCAAGAATAGAGTTCTGAGTTTTAAGAGACAGAAAGCAGTAGGAAAGCACAGGGAAAGAAAACAGGCCCCAGTAATGAGGACCTAGAAGCAGATGAGCCTTCTGAGAACAGTGCTGGAGGGAAGCAAAGCCTTCTCAGCAATACAATTGACCAAGCCTCTGTATTTAGAGGAATCTCTCAACGGCACAGACAGAAGCAGAAACTGAGACCAGAGTATACAACCCCATCCCAGCAGGATAGCTTATGTCAAGAAGGGGTCTGCAGAGCCTACAGGGCATATGAGATAAACTGGTGTTGGCAACTCTATGGTCATTATCAGGGCCTAGTTCAGGCCAGGGCAAAGACAATGAGCTAAGGGTCTTCACCAGCTCCTTACCAAAGGGGACTCAAAAATGGGATACAAATTTCACTGTATTCCATCATACAGTAGTACCCCATACTATAGCATGCAGTATCTGTATTTACGATAAGCTGAAGTTTATTATTTAATACAGTTCTCAATCAATGGCATGTATTTGGCTATGGCATCCATGTGCTTGTTTTCTCAAAGAACCTGAAGTTAGAGGGTCCCTGTAAACACGGGTACAAATGGGTGACTAGACTAAGTAAGCTCAGCTGACTATGGCAGTCAGGACTGCGGTACCATGGCTAGGCAGACCAGGCCAGGCAGCTCTTACAGGGTTTATTCCCCACTAGGTGAGCTTCGCTTTGCCCCTGCTCTGCTCCGAGTTAGAGAGACTACCTGGAAGAGAGGCATATAATAGTGTTTAAAAATAAGCTGGCCGGGTGCAGAGGCTCACACATGTAATCCCAACACTTTGGGAGGCTGAGGCAAGCATATCACAAGGTCAGGAGTTCGAGACCAGCCTGGTTAACATAGTGAAATCCCATCTCTACTACTAAAAATACAAAAAACTAGCCAGGCATGGTGACATGCGCCTGTAGTCCCAGCTACCCAGAAGGCTAAGGAAGGAGAATTTTGCTGGAACCTGGGAGGCAGAGATTGCGGTAAGCTGTGATCACACCACTGCACTCCAGCCTAGGCGACAGAGCGAGACTGTCTAATAATAATAATAATAATAATAATAATAATAATAAACTGAGGACATTATCTAGTCTGGTGGTTATGTTTCTGAAGTCACTGGGATTAAATTCCTGCTTTGCTACTGTGACCTCGGGCAAGTTGTCAAGCCTCCTTAAACCTCAGTATTATTGGCTGTAAAATTAGGGCAAATAATTGGACCTATTTCACAGGATTGTTTCAGGGATTAAATAAAACAACACATGCATTAAGTGCTCAGCACAGTTCCTGATAAATAAGTATTGGCAACTATGTTATCATTAGCAGCTAGACTAAAATGAGAAATAAAGCAAAAATCCAGGTTTTATGATACCTATCTACCATCTCCCTTTTTGCTTTTAAGTAACAACACAGAACAGCAAGGTTGGATAGAAAATCTTAACATTTTTGATAATGAATTTGAAGGCTCTCTACTCTCTTCCACAGAGCCCACTGCTGTCTTTGTTCAGGCTGTTTCTTTTTTCTGGAGTATTCACACTACTTTTCCCTGTAACACACCTCCATAAACATCTTATAAAACCATATTAAATTTGGTTTCTACAAACCTTTGTACTAATTTGTAATGAAATTACTCTATAAAAGTTCTCCTTCATCCATTCTTGACTGTTCTTATTTATCATATCTCCTAATGTTTACATCTCTCTACCCCCTCCTGACGACTGCTACTATCACTACCCCAAAATCAAATAACTAATACATCTATTCCTCTAGACATAGCAAGTGCTTCATACACACTGATAGAGAGACCACAGGAAGACCTTTGGAAAGAAGGTTAATAATATAGCACTGACAGTGGTATGTCGTGGGAAAGCTGTACTCTCCTTATGCCCAGGGAAGACAAACAGGTAGATGACAAGCAATCCTGATATGTAGTTCATTAGAATTACATTCTGTACTTCCAGCTATTTGGAAGTTACCAAGTGTGTACTGACATCTTTTTGCTGCAAGGGAGCTCTGGCAATTGCTGTTTTCTTCGTGGTACTAGCAAAGAGGGAACTACGTATATGGGGAACCATTTTGATAAGCTTTGTAGTTCTCAAAAAGAAGCAGTTGTTCCTTAGCCATTAATTCACTACCATCAACTTTAAAATGTGGCAAGCTTGAGTTAGTTTGAATAACTCAACTAAAGTAAGAAGCTCAAAACAGGGATGGGGGTGGTTGGTGGGGGCAGTTATTAAGCCTCCTGCTTTCAAAGATGTAAGACAGCATTCCCCAGAAATTTATCCACAATTACCTATAAAGCAGAGTAAAGCAGAGTCTTTGGAATCTTATTTCTGGTACACAGAGACTGTCCTAAATTACTTAAAAGTATCATTTTGAATGTGTGACTTGAGCATATGTTTTTCTCCTTATTGAAGAATAATGTAGGTGGTTACAGAAAAATCACTATTTGAGTCTGGGATGGAAGATGGAACAGCATTTGGGTCCGCGGAGCAGGTTAATTCAAAAAATACAGTCTCAAAGGGTAGGCTGTGTTCTCTACTGCCGAACGCAGTTAGATTTACTCTAATTCTAAGTGTACTGAATCTGTATACCACTCAATCTATCTAGCACCCTACCAAGGAACATGATAGCTGTTGCTTAATAACAAGTGGTCAAACTAATCATACAATGAAATTCAAACTAGAAAAAAAATCTAACTATGGCTATTTCTGCTCACACAGAAGTAGGTCTCCAGATGAGAAGCCGTGAAAAGAACTCTTGAGAGATGCCACCTTGTTCTCGTGAACTGAATGAGCAAAGCTCAGCGCAGCAAGGCTCTTGCAACGGCAGCCCATCCTCTCCCTAAGAAACAGGATTTATATGCTAGAAAGCAAAGCGTGTGACTCAGCTCTGAGAGAAAGTTAAGTGTTTAAAACTTGGGGAAAAACATATTATGTAACAATTGAAAATAAAAATTTAAGAATATTTCCCTGTGATAAAACTGTAATTAAGTGTTATTTAACTGTTTCCTCTAATGGCATTCATTTTAATTAGGTTTTAATAGACTGGCAGCCACAACCTATAGTTTTATAAAGCAAAGTAAAATTGCAGTCTAGGAATACATTTAAGAAAAGAGAGCCATCAACACAGATGAGAGGTTACAGTATATCCCCTCATCCCTAGACCCCCGCAGTAATTAAGTGTGCTGAACAGACAGCCATTACAGCTAACAGTAGGTGTGCTCACCCCCAATCAGCACTGGGTTGTTCTTTGAAATCCAAAGGTTATTTCTGTGATCTGCTTTCCAGAAAATTTGCATGTCACAGAATAAAGAATGTAATTCAAGAGGTGTGTGTTCTATAGATTCCACTAAATACGTAGCTTCTATCAAACGTACAACCTCTACCATTACAATGGGGCTTTCTATTTTAATATATACCTTTTCTTATAGCTGATTATGATACAACATTACTCATCTTGCGAACACTGGCGTATGTCTGGGAAAATGAACATCATGCAGAGAAAGTAAAATTAATATTTGAAAAACTGACTCATGTACAAGATAAATGTATCTGCAAATGAGATGCAATAAACAGGATCTTAAGAGTATGCATCTGTACCTATTTCATACTACATTATGAAAATCAGGGAGTAAATCACAAAAGTTAACTCATACCAAATGAATGTCATAGGCATTTATATTAGAAAAGAAAAACAGAATAATTAGTCCCTTTGTTAGCTGGAGCATGGGGGGAAGAAATTGGGCCTGTGGCTACCACAAATAAGTTTTCATATATTCACTTGAAAGAAAAAGTTAAAATAAACATTACTTTTACAATTAATTTTGAAACATCAACACTTAAATTTTCATAAATCACATGTAAGCAGGAAATTTTAAATCTTGGGGAGGGGGACACTGGGCTGTATGAAAAAGATTTTGTAATCTTCTGGCTGACAATCTGATGGCTCCAAATCCATCTGCCAAGAAGCAGAGTTACTTGGCTAGCATACTCTCACTTGTACACTTGCATCAGATTAAGGCTTTCATGCCAGGAATCTTTTTTTTTTTTCCTGGTGTACTGGCCACTGCCAGAAATGGACCCAATGAATCCACCACTGCTAAGGAGTTAAGCATCTGAGATTTAATTTAACAGTTTCAGCTTTATTAAGCTGTCACAGAGCGGCCCCACTTTGATAACAGTAGCTGCTCCAATTATGGCTTGGTTTAGGGTTGACAAGTATAATGATTCATTCGTGGCACATGAGAAGCAATAAAAGGTTGTTTTGCATTACAGCTTTAAAAATGTGGGCATTTTTTTCATTTAATTTGTCACTTAGCTTTTGCTAAGAGGACATTTAAATTGCAGTAAAAGGCAAATGGGGCTTTTAGTTTAAATGTAATCCCCATATTTAAATGATCTGTAATGGCGCGGTGTTGGAGTGGGAACACTATTGTCTCACAGTGGGTCCTGATGGTGACATGTGACATTTGTATTCAGGTCCTGTATTATCCATGTGGCTAAAGGGCTTCCAATTTCATTTCACAGCCAGAAGCCTGCAGAAAACACCAATTAACTTGCAGATCCCATTTGCCGACAAAACTCAGCCTCTTCTCAATGTCTGGCATCTGGCAGTGCTCAGCATTTAATTCCAAAGCAGAGCCTTGAAGCAATGTGAGCCCTGTGTAGGGGCACAAAGTCAAATTGCCCCATTTTATTAAGAAGCAAAAGCCTTTCCTTTTGTAGTCCAGAAGCAACTTTTAGTTAATTTTTTGGTGAATGAATATTAAGATGTGATACTTACTGTTACTTCTACGTGAGATTCTTCACAGAATTTAGACCCCATTAAAATGGCAAGTGACCTCTGCTTGCCATCAGAGTACATAGGAGAATTTCTAGCAGTCTAGTAATGATGGGGTGGTGGGTGGGGGGCACACAGGACAAGAGGTTGTGGTCTTTATGCTGGACTGAAATAAAAGAATTTGTATAAAGCCTGGTCCTTAATTAGAAAGTAGTCCATAAGAGGGCATAACTAGAATCAGCTGGTGGAAACTTCCACCTAATAAAAATTTATACTTCTGATTGAGGGTTAAGGTACGTAATTTTCAAAACCCACTTGGAAAAGTGAAATTTGACCATGAATTAAATGTGAACACTGCAAATTTTATTTGACTATACCACCAGTACCTTTTTTGGTAACCAAAAAATTTAGTTGCTATTTTCTTCCTAACCAGTCATTTGTAATTCTAAGTTTCTCTAAGTACCAAAGCTCTGTAAAATTGCATTCATTTAATATTAATTCAATAATTTTTCCTTAAATGATCCCCTTCATTATAGTTTTCTTAATGCTAATCCTGTTTACTTTATAAACCAGCTAACCAATCTAGTCTGTACTACAGAGTTACAAAATTGAAAAAGATTTATTTGAAAAGTAAAACATTCAGGATGTTATGAAAATATTTATTTAAACCATGCATTTTACTTGTGTTCTTTAACCACCACACTGTGCCCCCAAACATCATTCTAATACATTGAAACTATCTATTGTAGTTAGATTGATTTACATTTTGATTGGGGGAAAGGGCATTACTATCATTTCAGGAGACTCAAAGAAAGCAGCAAGATTAAGTTATTACAAGATACTTAAGAAAATTGCCAGGGAAAAAGTCAACAAATATCTAATAGTTCACAAGTAGTGAACTTGTCCACAGTCAACTTCTGAACGCATATCCTATTAATAGGAAAAAGGAAATACTGGTGTCAAATCCTTTACCAACTTGCTGCATAACCCTAGATTATACAGTGTCATGTGTGAAGTCTCCTAACCTCTCTGGACTTGTTTCCTTATCTGTAAAACAGCTAATCTCAAATACCCCTTCCGATTATGATCATTTGGTATCTTCACAGACAACAGCATCTTTTGGTTTAGACTACACCTGGGATCAATCAGCATGATGTGGTCCATCATTAGCCAAGAAAAATTTCACTGAGACTAGGATCTTCTAGTAAATATAGACAACATTACTTCTCATAAAATTAATACAGGCACTGATATATTTGTCAAAATTTCAGGTGTAACTTACAGATTTCTTAATAAAAAGACAAGATAATGAACACATCATTCATTATTTCCTTAGCGGTGAACATTGGGTACCAAGACTCATCCAAACAAAATTCCCAGTATTCTTTTAATGAACATGACTAGTGGATTTCTCATTTTTTTGAACACTTGCTATATTTGTATTTTTAACCACCAGGAATTTAGGAAGCAATAAATATTAGAATTTGCTGTATTTTTCCATTCTGAGGATCAACAGTTCATTTAAATCTATAGCAGCCAAAAATAAAATGAATATCCAAACTAATTTCAACAATTCCACTGTGGGGAGAAGGGCGAAGACTAAATTTTAGCTGAATTGATTACAATATTAATCTAGAAATAAGTAGCCAGCTCTACCATATAAAACTGCTATTTTAAAATAATACAGCTTCCCCCCCACCCCCCAAATACTTAAAGGGAGATTCCTGCACTTAACTTTCCTCGAGATCAGGCAATTTCCCCAAAACTCTGCCAAGGTTGTTTTCTGTAAATGCCAGCCCCAAGTTCTAAATCCTCCTATGCTTCTAACCTATATATTGGCAACATGTTCCATGTATGAGCAGCTCTCTCTTCAGCAATACTACGACCATGTTCTTGAAACATCTGACTATGGTATTTATCCATATGCAAATCAATGGTAATTCGTCGGGAAACATGCTTACCCAGCTCATCCCAGAGCTGCCTGTATTTGTCAGTCATTGCAGTGCCTTGTTGCCGCCAAAGTGACAGGCGAGGGTCAGCCATGAATTGCTCTGTTATCAAGGTCAACATGCGAGCCCCATTGGAGTCCCTCATCTTTAACATCTCCCGCACCTAGTGGGGAAAAACAGACCTTTGGAAAATTGTTCAAAACAAAAACACAACAAAACCCCATAGCAACACAAGAGACAAACCACCACTTTTCTCTGTTTCTCTCTCTCTCTCTGTGTGTGTGTGTGTGTGTGTGTGTGTGTGTGTGTGGTGGGGGATGGGCAGGAGGGGTCAAGCCTTCACACCAGCCCTCTTAAGGAAACAAAATATATAATTTAAAACCATTCCCTACCCTAAATAGCAATTTAATCAAAGAAATGACCATTAATTATTTTGAATTACACTTTAGAATCCGTATGAAGAAAAAATGCTCTCAATTCCAAAAATGTTCTGGTTGGGTCTTACACACTGATTAAGGTGAGTAAATCGTGTTTCCTGTGTCCAGTAGAAACTTCCTTTTTTTTTTTTTTTGAGACGGAGTCTCGCTCTGTCGCCAAGGCTGGAATGCAGTGGCCGGATCTCAGCTCACTGCAAGCTCTGCCTCCCGGGTTTACGCCATTCTCCTGCCTCAGCTTCCCGAGTAGCTGGGACTACAGGCGCCCACCACCTCGCCCAGCTAGTCTTTTTTGTATTTTTTAGTAGAGACGGGGTTTCACTGTGTTAGCCAGGATGGTCTCGATCTCCTGACCTCGTGATCCGCCCGTCTTGGCCTCCCAAAGTGCTGGGATTACAGGCTTGTGCCACCGTGCCCTTCCGAAACTTTCTTTACCAGTTCTCCTTCAAATTATCTCTCTTATCTAAACCAAGTACACTTTGTGATTCAAGATTACACTCCAACAAAGTAGGCATTCATGCTTTGACAAACCACAGAAGTAAAATCTGGCACTGGGAACAGGTATCTGAACCTACCTAGTTTACCAAAACAGGTTTAAGCAAAGTGCTGCTGTTTCCTTGCATAAAATGAGATGCCATAATTCTAGTAAGATGCCATAACTTTGCTAGCCTAAAGAAATACAATACCAAAACAAACATGACAAATAGTATGGCACCTTCCTGACTCTCCAACTGATTATACTTACCATCAGAGAAGCAGAGCCTAATGCAGAGTCCACTGAGAACTCAAGAAATATTCTAAGTAGATCTGATAATGTGTATAATAATAACACTTGGCCTTTAGTTTTTTTAGGAACAGCTTTGTTGAGACTTAATTCATATACCATACAATTCACCAATTTAAACTGTACAATTCAAAGGTTTTTCGTATATTCACAGTTGTGCAAGTCCTTCAATTTTTGAGATAAATCAGTAATTGCATAAAGGTTCTCTCTCACTTAATTTTTTTTATATAAAGAGCAGCAGCATACTTCTATTGCAATGGTAAAAGAAAATTGACAGAGCTGTTAAGTTCAAGAACTCTCTTGCTCTATATGGGTGATCCACGAAGCAGAATAATAACCACAGATCTAATAAGTTAACTTTGCCTCTCAAGTTGGAACTTTAAGCTTTGTCCATTACTCTTGTGCTACATTTCCCAAATAAAAGAAAAGAAAAAAGAAACACAAGGGTAAACCTCTCTGCAGGAAGCCCTAAATGAATCCATCCACTCCAAAAATGTGTACTGCTAAGTATTCAATAAGTAAGAATCTCAGCTGTAATTTCCCTGTAAGAAATTACTGGAGCAAGGTCACGAGCAGTAGAAAAGATGGGGTGGTTGATCCTTCTTTCAGGACTCTATGTGAAAGGCAAGGAAAGGAGAAAATAGTAGATCCTCAATAAAGCAGCCCAAATCTAAAATAGATCCTGCCTGATGTCTGTACCCTCAAGAAATGGAACTTCCTCACCTACTTTAGAATTTGAGCTTTATAAAGAACTCAAAAGCACTTCTACCCTGAATCACAAAGGTTGTGCTTCCAGGAGCGTTACTTCAGTATTCCTATAAAGGAGTTTGTTCCTAATATCAAAGTACTAAAAACTCATTAACAGGTGAAGATGGACGAAGAAAAGGAGTTGCCATTTTTTGGATACAATGTTAAAGAATTTTACATTTATACTTACTGTTTAATTTTCATAACCATGTAAAATAGGCCAGATTATAATCCCCATTTTATTAATTATAAGACCAAGCCTCAGAGAAGTAAAATAACTTGCCCAATGGACAAGGGGAACAGCTTGGATCAGAACCTGTATCTGTCTTAACTTCAAGTTATGCTAATTCCAAAATTAGAGGTTGCTATTACTTCACATGGCATACATAATGTGTATATAATATACAGGGATAAAAAGAACAACTGCAGATCAGTCTAATAATACATCTTTCAAACTGTTTCTAACATAAGAATATATGAAATACTTCCTGTGCGTCTAAATATACTAAACCTTTTACATTATTAGTATTGTGGATTTGATTTAATGTTAATTTTTTTTCTGGTAGATTTCTAACCTATTATGCAGCAACAGCAATGAAAATAAACACTTTACTCTTAAGTATATAAAACAGAACTCTCTATGTAACCAGCACTCATGTACATCTATAGCTTAATGGTAATTAATTTTCAGACTGTTGACATGGAGGCATGACATGAGTTTGAAGTGCCTGTGAATCACCAAAGAATGCTTAAATTATGTGTAAAGTAATATTAGAGTTAAATGTATTTTATTGTAATCTAATTCTGGGGAAACTGTCAATCTACATATGGTATACAGGATAAATCTTTACAAGCATGGTATTGATTAAGCAGAATACACTATTCCTGGCTATACCCAGTAACAGGGTTTACTCTAATTCTTTTGGACTAAAAAAAAAAAACAAAAAAACCCAAAACCTTTTAATTATAACAAGTATTAGAGAAGATATCCGACAAAAGCATCAACGAACAGTTATCTGTTCCCTTAAAACCAACTTTAATACATTAATCATAATGATGACTATACCCCTCAATGAAAATATACTGATTTAATATCATTCAAAAAGCATTTTATTCAGTATTTACAAATCTGTGTATGATACTGAAACTTCTGTATAAAGCAAAACACACAGCTTCCGCTCACAAGGAACTTATGACCAAGATAATTTAAATTCTTGAGACATCAATTTTTAATGATGGAGATGAACAGCAGACAGCATCATTTAACACCATTATCACAATGATTTTAGGAAATATGTTATTATTAACTAATTTTCTAGATGAGAAAATTAACAAACAATTTGCCAAGGTTTATATACTTAGAAAGATCTAGAACTTGGATTTAAACTGAGATCTATCTGACTCTAAAACTCAAGCTCTTGAAATTAACTTATAGACACTGACATTATTAAACTAAATAAAGCACATTTTAGGGATTATAAAACTATCTTCTCTTGGGAAAATCAACTAGAAAGGGAAAAACTTGAAAAAATGGCATTTTGAATAACACTGTTAATTATTTTGCTTTTATTATTGTAAGAGGTTTTTCAAAACTGTATAAATTATCACCATTTTATTGATAGGAACTGAGAGAGACAAAAATGTCCCACATCTTGTCTAAGATCACCTAAGGGAAAAAAAAGCTTGCATTACAATACAAAAGTTTCTATTGGTCAACTAACTTAGACCCTGTTCTTTAATTTTTAAAAGAGACTTTATCCTATTGTAGACATGATCATATTTAGATAGTCCCTATATATGTATATATTTAGAATATTTCTTTAGAAATAGACAATCATACCTTTGCAAAGAGCAAATTAAGCTGCTTCCCTGATCCGTGGTACCCGCCCTGGGAAAGGAACAGTTTAACCTGTTCTTGAACCTGCTCTTCATCTAAGTGCCAGCAGTTTTCATCATCTATACTAGCACCTGCTGTTGGATCGGGAGCACCTAGAAATAGAAAGAAAAATAATAACACACAGGCTAGATAAAAACTCTGTGCTAGAAGGATTAAGACTCTTTTTGCCTACTTTTTAATTCAATCTCAATTTCAATTATACATACAAATTTATGACAAAGTAAATACAAGGATCACTCTCATTTCCAGAACTCTCCTGATTTGTGCTAAGCCAAATGCAGATTACTTTAGAACTGAGATATTCCTATTTTTTAGGTTCAGAGACTATTATCTTTGGAGATGAGTTTATAGGTTCTCTAAAAAATCAAATTCACAAAAGTATTTCATTGTAAATACATGATGTTTATAAAGCTGTGTAGGCCACGCTGGAAAAAATGTTTTTCAAAGACTTTAGAAAAATATGAGACAAGTTAACTCAGCAGAGTATTTCTCTCTTTACTATGTTAATTCAATAAGTTTTCACCATTATCTGCTGCTGTATAAACTACATGCTGACGTAAGTCTTTAGTTGCAGAAAACCGAAGATTAAAAAGGGAAATCAAGCCACATGGGAACAGGCAGTGCAGCTGTTGTATTAACCAGGTTGTAGTATCACCTTGCCAAACTGCATAAATATTTTATTGCTGAAGTACACACAAAGATAACATCTATGTAATAAGCCCTGTGTGTAAAGACTACCTTAGAAATTTAAAAACTACCCAGATATTTAGGCAGGTAGATTGTTTCATTATTTGCCAATAAAATAAAATGGTATTTTAAGGTCTAAGTTTCAAAAGTAATATATAAAAAATTTAGATCTAAAAATCATTCATCCTCAGTGTTTCATCTGCTTATCAACCCTTTAAAAAAATACATCTGTAGGTGTGGTTTTGTATTACTTTTCCTGTCTTCTCATGATCTAAAGCAGACTCAATTAACCAAAGAAATAATCACTAGCATCTGCTTAGAACCAGGGTCTACTAGTCCCTAGTAGAGGAAGGCAGTGGGTCCCTGAGTCTGCCTGCAAAAGTCTATGTTCATTCATTCATTCAGCCAGTCAACACATTTACTGAGTGCCTGACTCAGTGCCAGCCTCTCTGCTAGACTTGGGGATAGAATAGTGTACAAAATAGACAGAATTCCTGTCCTCACTGAATCTATAACCTAGTTCAGAGGCTTTCAAATTTTGCTGAACAAGACCCCACAATAAGAAATATATTTTACATCATGCCTAATGTTTATGTGTCTGTGTGTTTACATAATTAATCTGCAAAAATTTGATGAAAGAAAGTGTCCTTACTATAAGCAGAGGCTCAATATTTTCTACTCTATTTCATTTTTTAAAGATGGCTTGTCACAATTTTTAAAACTGATTTTACAACCTATAACGGGGTGGCCACCCACTATTTGAAAAACACTCTTTTAAGTTTTTGACATAAATATCAATCTAATAATCATATATACAAATGTATAATAAATGGTAATAACTGCTCAGAGGAACAGGGCAGGGTGATGGAATACTATCATTAGAGAATTCTGGCTTTGGATTGCTAGGGTAAGCATACCTTGATGAAATGGCACTGAGGTGAGACCTGCCTTAAGTGGATTAAAAGCTAATTAAAAATGAACTAAAGGTCAGGAAAGGAGGGAAGGGTCTGCATGTGAGAAGAACTTGAGCATAACCCTTAGGCAGGAAAAAACATGGTGCATGGAAGAAATAAAAGGCACTCTATGCAACCCAAAGACAGAAGATGAGAGGAAGAGTAATACAAGATAATCCTCGAGAAAAGAAGCAGGGTCAACTGAGTGCCTTCGTTGGCGAGGAGCTTAGTTTTTTTCCCTGAGAGTAATGAATGGGAATTCATGACAAGTTATCAAAATGGAAGAAAGAAAAACTCTAAATAATAAAAGATGTTTTGTCCTGATATGCATCAGTTTCAACATTCCTACCAAGAAATATTATGCAGCCATAAAAATGAATGTGGAGCTTCTCTATGCATTACAATGGAAAGATATCCAGGACACACTGTTGATTGAAAAAAAATCAAGGAGAATAAAAATATACACAGTATACCACTTTTCAGGCAATTAATAATGTTTATACTAGATAGACTAACCAAGAAAAGGAGAAGAACCAAATAAATAAAATCAGAAATGAAAACAGAGGCATTAAAATTGATACCACAGAAATAAAGAAGATGATCAGAGACCTATTATGAACAACTATATGCCCCAAAACTAGAAAACCTAGAAGAAACAGAAAAGCCTGAGCAGACCAGTAATGAGTAGCAAGACTGAATCAGTAATAAAGAATCTCTCAGCAAAGAAAAGCCCAGGATCAGATGGATTTACAGCCTAATTTTACCAAACGTAGGAAGAACTAATACGAATTGTCTTGAAACTGTTCCAAAAAATCAGAAGACAGAATCCTCCCTAACTCATTATACAAGGCTAATGTCAGTATGGTACCAAAACTAGACAAGGACACAAGCCAAAAAGAAAACTACAGACCAACATCCATGATGAACATAGACATAAAACTCTTTAAATACTAGCAAATCCAATCCCACAGTGTGTCAGAAAGATTATACACCATGATCAAATGGATTTTACACCAGGGATGCAAGGATTGTTCAACATGCAAATCAAGAAATGTGATACCAGAATAAAAAACAAAAAACATATGATTATCTCAATAGACACAGAAAAAGCGTTTGTAAAATGCAGCATCTTGTCATGATACAAAATTTTCAGCAAACTAGGCATAAAAGGAACATATCCCAAAATAATAAAGGCCATATACGAAATACCCACAGTCAACATCATACTGAATGGGGAAAGGTTGAAAGCATTCTAAGAACTGGAACAAGACAAGAATGCCCATTTTCACCACTCATATTCAACATAATGCTGGAAGTCCTTGTCAGAGTAATCAGTCACAAGAAGTAAATAAAAGGCATCCAAATTAGAAAAGAAGTCGTCAAATTATCCCTGTTCACGGATCATACATTCTTCCATCTAGAAAAACGTGAAGACTCCACCAAAAAGTGATTCAATTTGATAAACGAATTCAGTAAAGTTGCAGGATGCAAAATCAACATACAAAAAGTGTGTTTCTATATGCCAATAACAATCTACCTAAGAACCAAATCCTACTTACAATAAGTACCAAATAACAAAATAAAATACTTAAGAATATATTTAACCAAGGAGGTAAAATATTTCTACAAAAAAACTATAAAACAGTGATGAATGAAGTTAAAGATGACACAACTGGAAAAATATCCCATACTTATGGATCAGAAGAATTAATATAAGTAAGATGACCCTATTGCCCAAAGCAATCCACAGATTCAAAGCAATCCTTATCCAAATATTGACATTTTTCACAGAATTAGAACAAACAATCCTAAAATTCATATGGAACGAAAGAAAGAGCCCAAATAGCCAAAGCAATCCAAATAAATAAAAAGAACAAAGCTGAAGCATCGTATTACCTGGCTGCAAATTATATTACAAGTCTATAGTAACCAAAACAGCCTGGTGCTAGTATAAAAATAGACACATAGACCAATGAAACATAACAGAGAACTCAGAAATAAAGCCACACATTTACAACCAACTGATCTTCCACAAAATTCACAAGAATATACACTAGGGAAAGGACACCCTTTTCAATAAATGGTGTCCTTTTTGGAAATAAAATTTCAAAAAATTGCATAGCCACATGCAGAAGACCAAAGTTGGACTCCTATGTCTCATCATAAAATGTAAGACCTGTAACTATAAAAATACTAGAAGAAAACCTAGGGAAAATTCTCCTGGACACTGGTCTAGGCAAAGCATTTATGACAAAGACCTCAAAAGCACAGAAACAAAAATAGAGAAATGGGACATAATGAAACTAAAAAGCTTCTGTACAGCAAAGGAAATAACAGAGTGTAGAGATAACCTGCAGAATGGAAGAAAATATTTGCAAACTATTCACCTGACAAGGAACAAAATCCAGAATTTACAAGGAAATCAAACAACCTAACAACAACAACAACAAAGCCCACAAATAATCCCATTAAAAAGTGAGCAAAGGACATGAGACATTTTTCAAAAGAAGACCATCACTAACCATGAGACAAGTGCAAGTCAAAACCACAATGAGATATCATCTTAAACCAGTCAGAACTGCTATTATTAAAAAGACAGAAAATAACAGATGTTGATGAGGATGTGGAGAAAACAGAGCTCTTATACACAGTTGGTGGGAATATAAATTAGTATAACATCTATGGAAAACAGTATGGAGATTTCTCAAATAACTAAAAATAGAACTACCATTCCATCCAGCCATCCCACTACTGGGTATCTACCCAGAGGAAAAGAAAACATTATATGAAAAACACCTGCACTCCTATGTTATATCACAGCATTTTTCATGACAGCAAAGATATGGAATCAATCTAAGTGTCTATCAATGAATGATGCGGTACAGATACACAATGAAATACTATTTGGCCATAAAAAAAAAAAAAAAAGAATCAAATCACATCCATGCAACACCAAAGATGGAACAAGATGCCATTATATTAAGTGAAACAAATCAGACACAGAAAGACAAATACCACATATTCTCACTGGTAAGTGGCAGCTTATGTACAGAAGGGCATGCAGTGTGTGGAATGATAGACAATGAAGACTTGGAAGAGTTGGGGGGTGGGTGACGAGAAATTACTTAATGGGTACAATGTACATTATTCAGGTGATGGATGTCCTAAAACCCAGACGACACATCACCATGAAATCTATGCATGTAACAAAATTACTCTTGTACCTCAAAATTTATACAAATAAAAATGATAATAAACAAAATACACATAAATAAATAATGAGGTTTATAAAATAGCTTACATATTAGTATCTCCTTATATATGCATAAAATATTTTGGAAGGACATTTTAAAGAGTACAGGTAACCTAGTTACATGGGGGAAGGAGACATCATTTAAAATTATGGAACCATGTGAATATATTTATGTATCAAAAAAATAACTATCTGAAATATGGGGGATGAATTGAGGGGCAAAAATACATACTGCTATTCTGATGGTGTGCATACAGGATGATGATAGTTGCTTGAAAAACAGCAATGAGAGCAGAAATGGAGAGGCTGACAGGATTTCATAAATACAACAAGAACTTGGTGAATAAGTGGATATGTGAAGTATGGGAGATGAGCAGATAGAGAGAGACATGAATTTCTGGATTAAACAACCATATGGAATACTGGAAAACTCACTGACACACAGACCACCAGAGAAGGACAAGGTTTGGGAGTCAGGAGGGGCAGCATTTAGGTCATGAGCTTAGTTTTAGATATGGTGAATTTGACATACTCTTGAGACAGTGGAGAAGAGGGAAGAGGATTTCAAGGAGGAAGCTGGATATACTATGGGAAGCAGTAAACTGTTTAAGAGCATCTAGGACCAAATCCTAAGGAAGGCCAACATTTAAAGGCTGCATAAGTAAATGAGCAAGGATGACAAAGGAAATAAGTGGCCTCTTAGGAAGATTGGAGACACCAACTCTTCCAGAAAGAGAAAGTCATTCCAAGTAGGGACTGGACAAGTACGTAGAAGTGAAGCTCCATGAGAGCAAGAATTGTATCCGCCCTGCTTACCACTGCTTCCTAACACCCAGCCACTATCAGAAGATCAAGTACTGGGAGGAAGGGGGAAAGAGGGACGGAGAAAGGCACATATACATTTTTTCCCCTGGAAAAAGAATTCTTAGTTAAAAGGTTAAGAACCACTATAAAGCATCTTCATAAACATTATCTCATTTTCTCCTCACAATGTCCCCTGGAGGCGAGTATAGATCATGATCCCTATTCTACAGGAGAAATGGGTTCCAATTGGTTTTGACTTGTACACAGCCACACTGCTAAATCCAGTCTCCAGGTTCTTTTTTCTGCCGATGAACATATTCTAGGATCCTAGAGCTAATGTTGAGCCCCGGGGTCATCAAGGCAGGGGCTGTCAACCCTAAAGCAAATAAATATTTAAGGAAGGGTACTGGTATGTTTGTAGGCATTTGTTAGCATGCCTCTTTTTTACAGAAAGCTTTAAGGACACGCAATGATGTGAAGTTAACTACTAGGTCTATAACTGTATCCCACAGAAATTCAGAGACCCTAATCCATCCCATCTTTTTGATTCTACAGACACACACACACACACCCCCTTGCACAAAATACCTATAGATTCTTTACATAAATGCCTCAAAAGAGATTTTCCAAACAACTATTGAATCCTGACTTTTATTTTTAAATTCTTCCCAACATCCTCCTTGGAAATCTGACACATCCCTCCTTATCCTCTTCATGGGGAAACTCTAATTAGCTACTGACCATCCATTTCCATTGGTCCTTCTGATAAACTGAGCTAAACAATAGAATCTTCCATCTCAAAAAACATCTAGCCTCACAGTGGTTACTTCTCCCAATTTTTGTTATTTTTTAAGTTGTTCTCTATGGGCACCAAGGGCCAAAATCCACAAGGAGACCTGCCCCAGAACTACTTGGATGGGGGCTGACTGCTGTGGCACGACTGAAGACATTTCAGCTGCTTGGGTCATACCCATGTCAGACTTGGGGGTTTGGTTTGCCACAGAAATAGCCAAATATTTTAAGTAGATCTGAATTTGGTGCAGTCTTCTGTGGCCTGCTTGAATTGGCAAAGGGGTCACCATTCAGATACTCCCTAGAAACTTCAGAATATACTCCATTTACTTTTTTTTCACGCCAATAGTGTGTTGCAGGAAGTCAGGGACCCCGAATGGCGGGACCGGCTGGAGCCGCAGCAGAGGAACATAAATTGTGAAGATTTCATGGACATTTATCAGTTCCCAAATAATACTTTTATAATTTCTTATGCCTGGTCTTTAATCTCTTAATCCTGTTATCTTCATAAGCTGAGGATATACATCACCTCAGGACCACTGTGATAATTGTGCTAACTGTACAAATTGATTGTAAAACGTGTGTTTGAACAATATGAAATCAGTGCACCTTGAAAAAGAACAGAATAACAGCAAATTTTAGGGAACAAGGAAACACAATCATAAGGTCTGACTGCCTGCAGGGTCGGACAAAAAGAGCCATATTTTTTTTTCTTGCAGACAGCCTATAAACGGACGTGCAAGTAGGAGAGATATCGCTAAATTCTTTTCTGAGCAAGGAATATTAATATTAATACCCTGGGAAAGGAATGCATTCCTGGGGGAAGGTCTATAAATGGCCGCCCAGATGTCTGGGAACGTCTGTCTTATGTGGTTGAGATAAGGACTGAGATATGCCCTGGTCTGCTGCAGTGCCCTCATGTTTACTAGGGAGGGGAGAAACTCCACCACCATAGTAAATTTGTGGTCAGCCTGGTTCTCTGCTCTCAAACCCTGTTTTTTGTTGTTTAAGATGTTTATCAAGACAATACGGGCACCACTGAACATAGACCCTTATCAGTAGTTCTGCTTTTGCCCTTTACCTTGTGATCTTTGTTGCACCCTTATCAGTGGTTTTGCTTTTTCCCTTTGTCCTGTTCCCTCAGAAACATGTGATCTTTGTTAGACCCTTATTAGTAGTTCTGCTTTTTGCCTTTTGAAGCATGTGATTTTTGTACCTACTCCCTGTTTTACACCCCCTCCCCTTTTGAAACCCTTAATAAAAAACTTGCTGGTTTGAGGCTCAGGTGGGCATCACAGTTCTACCACTATGTGATGTCACCCCCGGCGGCCCACCTGTAAAATTCCTCTTTGTACTCTTTCTCTTTATTTCTCAGTCGGCTGACATTTATGGAAAATAGAAAGAAAATACGTTGAAATATTGGGGGCGGGTTCCCCTAATAATAGTGAAAAGTGATAGCAGAATACAGAAATTACTCTTGACTTAAATTACACACGTATATTTTTCCTTAAAATTGGATAGGTTTTAAAAACACTATATTATATATATATATATATATATATAGATATATATATATATATAGATATATATATATATGGGGTTGTTTTTTTTTTTTTTTTTTTTTTGAGACAGAGTCTCGCTCTGTTGCCCAGGCTGGAGTGCAGTGGCGTGATCTCGGCTCACTGCAAGCTCCACCTCTTAGGTTCACACCATTCTCTTGCCTCAGCCTCCTGAGTAGCTGGGACTACAGGCACCCACCACCACACCTGGCTAATTTTTTTTTTTTTTTTTTTTTTTTTTTTTTTTTTTTTTTTTAGTATTTTTAGTGGAGACGGGGTTTCATCCTGTTAGCCAGGATGGTCTCGATCTCCTGACCTTGTGATCTGCCCACTTCGGCCTCCCAAAGTGCTGGGATTACAGGCATGAGCCACTGTGCCTGGACACTATTATATATTTTTAAAATATGAAGGATTTTAAAATTGCTTTAATGGACAATTTATATACATACATACATATAGATTTTGGTTCAAGTGAAGAAAAATCTAATAGCAAATGTATAAATATATGAATTATGTTTTCTTAAGTTTTTAAGAAAATTTGAATACTTGTTCCCTCCAAAACTCATATTGAAATTTAAACTCCAACGTGGCAGTACTGAAAGGTGGGGCCTTTTAAGAGGTGAATGGATTATGAGGGCTCTGCCCTCATGAATGTATTAATCCATTCTTGGATTAGTGTATTAATGGCTTAATGGGTTATCATGGGAGGAAGCTGGTGTCTTTATAAGAGGAAGAGATACCTAAGCTAGCATGTTAGCATGCTCAGCTCCCTTACCACGCAAGGCCCTGTGCCCACAGGGTCCCCACCAGCAAGAAGGCTCCCACAAGATACCGCCTCTCAACCTTGGACTTCTCAGTCTCAAGAACTATAAGAAATAAATTCATTTTCTTTATAAATTACTCAATTTCTGGTATTCTGTTATAAGCAACAGAAAAATGAACTGATACATTAAGTTGGGGTTTTTATTTTTATTTTTTGGTAAGCTAGTATTAGAATTAACTTACTTCTTTACAGTACTGGGCAAGAAGGAAATGCACTGGGGGAAAAAAAAATGGCCCAAAGTCTACACACTAGTTGAGAGGACGGATTAGAATTCAGAAGATTTCAGTTGTAGGCACTGTTTGGAAAAACTATGTATTTTCCAGCAAATATAACTTAAGCTCTTCAGGCCTCCATTTCCTTAACTCTAAAATTCTATAATGTAAGGAAAAAAATTAACTGAGCAATAAAAATTAGAAATCTGCTCATGTGATATAGAAATCTTCCTAACTTACTCATAAGACTGCAAGCAAAGATAACTAGTAGGTAAATAAAACATAGATTCATTCTGTATTTTAGGAATAAAACATGTACCCTATACATTATAGACCAGGAAATTTAATGTCTACAACAATAATTTCCCCAAAAGTGCAAATTCATGTATTTAACACTAATGCTAAGTTTTAACTATTTTTATTATACTTTAAGTTCTGGGGTACATGTACAGAACATGCACATAGGTATACACATGCCATGGTGGTTTGCCACACCCATCAACCGGTCATCTACATTAGGTATTTCTCCTAATGCTATCCCTTCCCTAGTCCCCCACGCCCCACAAAACATCCCGGTGTGTGATGTTCCCCTCCCTGTGTCCATGTGTTCTCACTGTTCAACTCCCACTTATGAGTGAGAACATGTGGTATTTGGTTTTCTTTTCTTGTAGTTTTAACTATTTAAATCCTAACATGTCTTGATTACATGCATTACAATGTTGCCTAAGCCTTATATAAAATGTAAGATTTGCAAAATTTATGTCTACTTGTTAATGGCTGTCTATAATCAAAGACAAACCTCTCAGCATTTAGCTTTGAGAAGGGAATGCAAAAAGAAACATAACTCATGTATTTATATAGTTGCTATTAGATATTCCCCCCGTTGGGCAGGAACCAGAATCTGTATGTATGTAAATTAAAAGGTCCATTAAAATGTTTTAAAGCCTATCATGTTTTTGCTCTTATTTATATTTATAATAATAAATGCTATAATATTTACAACTGTATAATTAATCTTTGTGGGCATTTTATTACTGAAGCTTAATTCTTCAGGCCTTTGGGGAAAGTCAAATTATCTGTTGGAAAAAAAAAGTAGAACAATTTGGTCTCTCATTCCCAGAGATGGATGTGTGAGTTTGATTTACCCGCCTACCTTGGTAATGTAATGTCACAGGCAGAAAGCAAAGGAGAATTCATGGACATGAAGGACTACTATCTAAGTCTTTGGCATCCCCTGTCTACTGCTTGATTTGGTTCTGATTTAGTTGTGATTTATCCCAACATCAAACTCGCTTGCCCCAGTAGTTCTCAAAAGTAACGGCATATCAACATGCCAGAGGCATATTGTGAAAAAAAGATGCTGAGATACCACTTCGGACTCACTGATTCAGAATCTTTGCTGGAGATAAAAATGGTGGGAGCGGTAGAATTCTATCTGGAGAGAATGTTAAGCAGGGTGGCACATTCTAGATCTTAATAATTAAAAGTATTCATGATCCTGAGGCATCAGACAGACACCTCTCCAGTGTATCTAATAAAGCATATTTAAGCCATATTGAACGAGGTATCTGTCTCACGCCACGGATACAGTTACTTCTAGGTGTTAGATACCACCAAATCATTATGCAGATTTTAAACTGAGCTATGAAGACACGTTTATAACTGGCTTATGCTGTTTCTGGTGCATGGAGCTATTCACAGCTTTGACTTCCAATTGAAGACTTAATGCTTTATTTTATCTACTTTGCTGGAAAACAAATTCAAAACAAGAAAGAGCAAAGGTCTTTTGTTTACAAAGTTAACATCTTGCTAACACCGTGAAACCCCGCCTCTACTAAAAAAATACAAAAAAAAACTAGCCGGGCGTGGTGGCAGGCGCCTGTACTCCCAGCTACTTGGGAGGCTGAGGCAGGAGAATGGCGTGAACCCAGGGGGCGGAGCTTGCAGTGAGCCGAGATGGCGCCACTGCACTCCAGCCTGGGGCACAGAGCAAGACTCCGTCTCAAAACAAAACAAAACAAAACAAAACAAAGTTAACATCTTCGTCTTAACTGTGACCCAACTGCCACAGTAACACCGTTTTCCAAATAATGCTTTTACATTTATATTTATGTAGCAGTGTCCCTGTTTGTTAAAATTAATTCATCAAATTCAGCCTATCCAGGCAGAATTTAGGCAGCAGATGTCTACACTGCAGAGGTGATTAATTCAGCCTCTTTTGGGGACCTAGAGAAGAAGGCCATCTCCTACAGTTTTAGTGTTTGCTGTTAAAGCTAGGAAACATTAAGTCGGTGGCTTACAAAGGTCTTGGTCAATCTGTCTTACATGCAAAATCTGACATCAACCATTGGCATCGAGAGGGAAAAGGCAAGACAACAAACTTTAGTGACTCAGACTCAAAAAAATTTCTTTCTTTACAGCAGAGAAGAGAGAACTAGAAGACCTCTGAAAGATGATAACACTCAATAAACACACTCTTTAGATCTTTAGAAAAGATTTAAGTTTTATCCTGAATTAAAGTCTCCTTTCAAAGGGGTACTAATGCCTTTATTCCAATTTACAATTTTGTTATAGTTGAAACAGCCAGATCTTTCATCACCTTCCATCCTCTATGGTCACTCCACGTAATTCTACTGCCATAAAATAGTGTGGTGTCCTCTCCAGGAGCTATCAGAGGACAAGCCATTTTCCTGATTGTGGAGGCTAATGACACAGGAAGGCCTGATGTGCACCAGGTTCTGCTCCCCCAACAAGCCACCTTCCTTTCAGCTAAATGCCAAGGAAGTAAATAAGCAGCACTGCCATCAGCATATATCTCAGGGAACTCAAATAGACCTGTCAGGGTTTATGGCCCCTCCTCTATTATTTTCCTCTCTTCTGATTTTATTATTCATCTCTTATTATCATTTAATTTACTTCAGCAGTTCAATAGTATAGGTATTCATGTACAGAAATAATCATGTATTTTATATGGAAAAAAGCAATAAAGTATTTGTACATTCTCTAATGCTCATTAAAAACTGCAGAGTATAAACCCAGAGTGCTTTTCAGGTACGTTATTTTCCATTACTTATCTAATAAATGTATTAATGATTACTCAGTACACAAATAAAGATATTTAAATGCAAAGTTCTCAGGAAGTCTTATTTTTACATAATTCAACTCTTCAGATTTATTAAAAGAGATCTACTATGTTTTCAGTCTTTAAGAATAGTTGACTCCAATTATTTTTAAAAGACTTTAAAAAAAAACTGGTTCACAAATATTTTCCTTAAATATTTACCACTGCCCTTGAGGACTCCTATCAACTGCCACATCACAATGATGACGGTAATAGCAGCTCACTTTTACTCCTTGACCATCCTGACCTTATAAAATGGGCAGTCTTCATTGTCCACATTTGACAACCAAGAAAACCGAGGCCTGAAGAGATTCAGTTACTTGCCCCTTGGTCACAAAGATGGAAGGCAAAGGGCCAGTTTTCTAACTTAAGTTGCCCAACTTCAAACCTGGAACTCTTAAACACTCTGAATAGTTTTACAGTGGGAGGTATGAGAAATGCCACTGTGGGGGAGATGGGAATGATAAGCTCTTCTAGCCAAACGGGAGAGATCGGAGGCCAGCTCAATGAGAGAGGGATGGGCAAGGAAACTGATCACACCTGGCAGCAATCTTTTTTAAATTATGAGGGTTGGGATGGTGTCAGAGACGACCAAAGAGTGTGAGGGAAGGCAAGATGTGGAGGCGAAGAGAGGATGAAGGGTATTGGGCTAAAAGTAACCTGGCTGTTTTTGCATTCCCCAACAAATTCCTCGTGGGCTAGAGATTTATAATTCCTCCTAATTAAGAGACATAAGTTCAAAGACTTCTTCTTTGGCAATAAAGTGAAATGCAAAAACTTTTCATATTACGAAAAAAAAAAAGGGATCACCTGTACATGATCATAGATTTTATCCATTTTTTTAAAACACTTTTTTTTTTTTTTTTTTTTTTGGGACAGAGTCCCGCCCTGTCACCCAGGCTGAAGGGCAGTGGTGTGATCTCGGCTCACTGCAATCTCCGCCTCCTAAGTTCAAGTGGTTCTCCTGCCTCAGCCTCCCAAGTAGTTGGGATTACAGGCCCACGCCGCCATGCCCAGCTAATTTTAGTATTTTTACTAGAGACAGGGTTTCACCATGTTGGCCAGGCTGGTCTTGAACTCCTGAGCTCAACTGATCCACTCACCTTAGCCTCCCAAAGTCCCAGGATTACAGGCATAATAAGCCACCAAGCCCAGCCTAAAAACATCCTTATAGAAACATCAGGTTTTACTTACAACTTAAGGGTAAAACTGGTAATTTTTGAAGGGAAGTTCAGCAGTACTTAGAAAATTCAAAATGCATATATCATTTATTCTGGCATTTCTACTACTAAGAATCTATTACATCTATACAAATTCACACATACACACACACATTCACACATAAAGATGGTCACAGCAACAGTGTATATACAGGGGAAAAATGCAAACAACCTCCTCAAAGTCATTCAGTGAGTTAAAAGCTAAATATATCCATACTACAAAATACTGTACTACAATTAAAACAGAACTACATAATAAGAGTACTAACATAAGATATTCATGACATATTAAGAGAAAAAAACTGAAGACTATTTTCTGAATTCTTTATTTTAAAACTTCATATATATGTGTGCACATGTCTGCACATGTATGTTCATGAGGGAAAATGTCTCAGAATATGAACCATGCTCTCCACAGTGCCTGCCTTGTGAGAATAAGGGTGCTTTTGGAGACTAAGGGAGCTGTTGGGAATGGGAAAAAAAATGAGGACTTGCCTTTTTAGCTAGTTCAATACTACTACATGAATTCTTCTTCTATAAATTTTCTTTAAGTTTCACTCTACTGCACTTTAAAGATGGTATAGTGAAAGCGACTTAGAACTGTCTCCTACAGAATATATTTGCTAATTATACAGACCATCAGGAGACCATACCTTTGTTTTACCAACTGTCAACACCAGAATGTTCTATTATACAACAGAAAGGGTATGATACTAACAATCAAATTACCTCCCTAGGATACCTGCAAAAACTGGTTGCTAAGGCAAGCCCAATTACAATAAACACAACCATCCACAGGGAAATAAAAGGAAGGAAAATGTGACATGAGGCCTCCATCAGATGACTCCAGCTGTCACTCACTGGTAGATTTGGAACATAAAAGTGTACATGTCTTTAAAGAATAAATACCCACTTCCTAAGAACAAAACAGAATGAAAAATGACAGTCATACTTTTTGCTTAACAGATATGAGTACTTATTACGTCTTAAGTATTGTGCTTACAGAAGCTATCAGGATACACAGGCCACAGTTTCAGCCTGATAAAGCTCACAGTCAAATGAAAATGAAGAGCTATGCAATGAAGATGGGACTGCTGAATAGATTTGCTTGTTTGTTTGCTAATACCTGGGATAGTCTGAATAGACTGATATACAACGTGGCCAGGACACAAAGGCATTCAGAGGCAAGGTTAAGCAAGACAGGCAGACATGAATGGAATTCTTGGTCTTGGTTGTATAAGAACCATGCTCAAACAAATTGAAATGGAAGAACAACACATGAATGCACGCCTGGGTGAAGCTACAGAAGGTACACCTTTGCAGTACGGAGCCTAGGTTCCTCCTATGCCTTTGTAGATAACCACCAGCAAAGACACAGAGCGGAAGAGATCTTAGATGTCATATGTCAACCCTTATCCAATATGTGAATAAATGCCTTCTACATTTGGCTAGCTGAGATGGCATCTCTGGGCACATGACAGGGAAGTGAGGGGTAAGTCTGGGCTACTTTCAGGATTAGTCCAGGCCATGGGAATAAAAGGGCCACTGAAATGATCCTTTCCTTTTTTCCTCTATTCTCGGTTGGGGTCAAGGCCAGTTTCCCCTCAGACTGTCCTTCCTTGTGGTAGTCTGCCCAGTACAGGCTAGCGCATAGGAAGATTAGTGTAAGAAAAGCTGTAGGAGAGAAAATAAAAGAGGAGGAAATATGTGCCAGAAAGTCAGGGGAAAGCCATCTGACCTCCAATTATAGTACTAGCCATCCCTTTACCGGCTTCTCTCTTCTTAACTATGAGTACTTGTGGATACCCCAATGTGAAGTAAGGTGAGTTATCTTTTTTATAATTATCCATCATATGATTAGAATTATCCCAACGCTGATAGAGAAGATTATGAGCATTTTAAATATGAGAAAAAATGGGTCCCATCCAAGGTCACACAGGTAATATGTAGTGGAGACAATACTGGATTCTAGGCCTCTAGATTTCAAGTTCAGTGTTCTGTCCCTACACCACAGTTTACCAATCTACAATACATCTCCTTTAATAGGAAGCATAAAGGACAGAAAAGACCAAGTTAATTAACTACAAGAGTGGGGTTACCACTTGGAAATCTGTAAGTCTCTAGAAAAGTACTTAGCAAAGACACCAGCTTCTTTTTAAAAAATATGGACACTAGAAAGTTTTATTAGATTATAAAACCAAGAGCAAACAATTTTGCTTTAAAAATACAGAACTACAACTGGCAATCTCCTTGGTGGGCCATTAACATTAACTATCTTACAGCCTCTTTTAGCATGTAGTGGTTAATTTTATAATCTAATTAAAATTATGTGGGAAATTTTATGAAAACATATTGAAATGTAAAATATGGTCTACTGACAAGGACTGAACTATGATGATGACAAACTATATTCCAACAACTTTCACTGAATCTGTGACCTTGGATAAGTCACTAAACTCATTCTCCTTGATTTCTTTATCTACAAACTACTGCAATTATAAAAATTGCAAGAATATTGCTCACAAGGAAATTGTGAAGAACAATGTGTGTGAAATAGGCTTGAAAAACTTTAATTCCCCAGGATAAACCTTTAAAAAATAAAATATTGTAAAATAATAAGAAAAACAACTACTAAGAACAACTACTAGGTTAAGTTCACAAGGAAAAGGGGAAAAACCTACTGTTATCAACATATTTTGTATTTACTCATAAATTATATATAATATGCCTTTCTTCCAAAAAAGATTTGGATAAGCTAAACCTTGTCTTTATGATGTCTACTAACCAAGTCTAAATCATATCTTAACTCTTTTATTTATGTGAGGTAAAAGTGATGCTTTTCCTCAGAGAAAAATTAAATCCTCCCAATATTCATGTTCAAGACTTTTGTCTCAAAGAAAAAGTGTATCCACAAAACCATGCAAGAAAGTACTGCTTTAGAAACAGATTTCTTAAAAGAGAGTGCCTTACATACAGATCTTTATAGGCAGGTGGGATCATGTTGTCAAGTAACTGCAAAACATTTTTTTTTTTTTTTTGTGGTAAAACATTTTTAATCCCACCCCCTATTAAGTCATTAACAATTAAAATAAGACCCTCCAGGGAGCAGATTTCCCATTTCATCACTTAAGGTCGCCATGGCTTGCTTCCTACCTCTCTTCTTTTTTACCACTTGTCAAACTAGAATGGAAGGCAGGAAGGCAGCTCATGTAATTGGTCCATTTCCAGGCTGAGAGCAAATTTGATGATAAATTAAGTGAAGAGAAAGCTGGCGGGATAAATTGCTCAAATTCACTGCTCTGGAGAAGCTGTTCCTATACACAAGTTACTAGGAAATCATATTGACTCTAAAGGTAACCTGCAATCTATCCTTGATAGGCTTTCTTATTTTAGAAACTATGAAAGAACTACATCATGTGAACACATTATCTCATCCAACTTTAGTTTACATTGTTTCATTAGTTCCATTATTTCAACACAGACTGAAAAATCCGATAAGAAACTTTAGGGGTTACTATCCTTCAAAACAAGCAAGAGAAATGCAGAACAAGCAACTCATTACTGATGGAGGCTTTCGGTTTTACTAAAGCTCAAGAGAACAAAGTGATCCTAGCAGATTACATGACCTAAGGAAAAAAGGAGGGAAAGGAGAGAATGCATAAAAGTTTGAAGAAACAGTATATTCTGTTCTCTGCTTCCAATGTACAATTTAGTAAGAAGCCACAAACAGAGAAATCTCTGGGATGACCGTTAGCTGGCCTGAATTTTCACAAGGCAGCAAGATTTGAGGCAGATGGTATGACAGAGCAGAAGCCTACTTGAAAAAGTCCTTGAATACATGCGCTTTTGGAGGGCTGAAGGTACTTCTGTGGCAGTGTTGTTTACACTCCTGTTATTTAACACTGGCAGACTCTACCAAGTCAAACGCTTTACACACCTTATGATGGCTACTTTAGTAAAGCTGAGCCTGATATGGGGAATACTAGAAGAAATACAACTATGTGGATTTCCTCTGACAGAGAAACCACGCTAGAAGTATCTCACAGCACCAGGAGACTTGTAAAAGAATGTTCACAGCAGCTCCTTTCAAAACTAGGCCTATCAAAAGTGAACACAGACAAATAAATAGTAGTATTCTCATACTCAGAAGACTCTAGAGCTGTGCTGTCCAATGTGGCAGCCACTAGCCACATGTGGCTACTGAGCACTTGCAGTGTAGCTACCAGTGTTTTGAGCTATGTTGTGAGGTGTGTAACAGAAACCAGATTTCACAGACTTAACATGAAAAAAAGTAAAATAACAACATTTTTCTTGAATATTTATGAATATTATGATATGCGTTGGATTGATATTTTAGATATACTGAGCGAAAGAAAACATACTACCAAAATTAATTTTACTTGTTTCTTTTCACTTCTTAAAATGTGGCTATTAAAATATTTAAAACTATGCATGTGGTTAATATTCTATTTCTATGGGAAGGTTCATGTTATATTTCTACTAGACAGTGCATCACCAGATGAATAAATTACAGGTATGCGAAAAAATATGGGTAAATCTTAACATGATTCTGAGTGAAAGAAGTCAGGTAATACAAGAATCATACTGTATTATTCCATTCACACAAAGTTTAAAAACAGATAAAACTAAATCAATGTTTAATGATGTCAAAAACAACAAAACACAAACTGCAAAGGAAGTGATAACTATAAAACTAGGCAGTGGTTACCAAGGGGAAGAGAAAGGAACTTGTGACTGAAAGGGGGGTACTTGGGGCCCTCTCAAGTGCTAAGAGCCATCTATTTCTTGGCCTGGGTGATAGTTCACTTTGTTCATCTGCACATTCATATGATACGTACTTTTCTACATTTTTATATCTCGTAATTTTTAAAGTTTACAAAAAAGGACCTCAAACTGCTTTTTTGAAACATTTTTATTTGCTGTATCAACTAACCCACTAAAGAAGACCTAAAAGAATAGGGTTGAGAGACTAGTCCTAGATTTCAAATCAATATAAATAAAGAAATGTAACAACATTAGGTCCCAGAGCTGTTTAGTCAAAACTGCATTACTTTTTTCAACATTTTTAAATATTTTTAAAATTATGTCCAAATGTTTTAAAAATACAAGCAACCTATGTTTTGACAACATTATTTATCTTATATTAATGTACTCTGAAATAAGTGGTAGGTATATTTCTGAAAAGTTGCACGTATATATTCTTGTAAGTTGACAAATTTGCACTGCATAAAATAAACACTCGATAAATGTGTTTACAAATAAATGAGAAAACATGTTCAGTGTATAAGATTTAAAAGAAACCTTTTTGTATTTTCTTATACAAAATATTCACATTCCAAATTCTCTCTAAACAAGCTCTAATGTTTTTCTAAAAACAATTTATTTTCCTAATATGAGGCAACTGATCAGAAACTTTCCTGCACTGGAAAATAAATTTTAAAAGAAAATGAAAAAATTCACAATAGGCACAAGTCAGTGTATTGACAAGGGTGAATTAAATAAGTGCTTTGCATAACTAATATCTAGTACTTGATGAAATGTGACTAAATATAAAGGAAGTATAAGAAACAAGCTTTAACATGTATGATTTTTCTGAGCACAAAAGGCTTGGCACCTAACACAAAACACTTCAAAAGAAATGTTTCAGAATACAAATGTAAAAATCTCTTTTGACCAACTAAGAGCAATGCTGATGACCTATTTTACATTTAATTCATTTTTATGCAGAATAATTGAATTTATAAGTGAAAAAGGATCCAGAGAGGACATTTAAAGAGTCAATGTCTATACTCACCATGAACTTGGTTGATTTCTGAATTTTGGGAAAGAATTTCATCTGCTAATTTTTGAGCAGTTGGCAAAACTTCTGTGTGGTGCACTGTGATCAAATACTGTACAAACTTTTGCAGTTGGTCTCTATTCATTTGAAAGAGAGTCTCTGAAATGGGAAGATGCAGTTTGACCTGATCTGGCTTGCGGATGCGGTATAAAGACAGTGCCACAACATGGGCACAATAAAATATGTCCTTGTTTCCACAGCTGCAGGTCACTGAGGTAATCTTGCAACGATCAAAGCTGATGGCCACGTTGCAAACAGTTTCTGGCTCCGATTGTATTGCAGGTTCTGTCACTGTGCCGCTCAAGTGGAAACCTTGAGGGTGAAAGAAAGAAAGGGAGGGTTTAGCTTCTGCATTCAGATGCCATGAAATGCTCTAATTCTTTGAAATGTGTGGGACTTGACAGCAGCAAGAAAAAAATATGACAGCCTTTATATTCAAGTAAAAACATTCAGGCCACTAACCACTACCACCAGCACCTTACAGGTTAAAAAAAAAAAAAAGATATTCAACAGATATGTTAAAGTATTTTACACAACCATATGAAAACATATATTGCCGTACATTACCATCATACCTATAGGAAGTGGTTAGATTACAGCACTCAGAGGCCATCATTACTCTACTCTGAATCGGGGTATACAAGACAATAATCCCCTAGATCAGTGGGATCAGTGGTTTTCTTCTTTTTTCTACTCCTTTTTTAAAGTAGAGTCAGTCAGCTCAGCTTTCTTCTCAAAAACAAACTCTCCCCACCTTTATTCTAGGCAGCCACTAGCTGGCCCCAACCAACCAATATTGCAACTCTAAGGGGGTCCCTTTCACAAACTTTGACTAGAGAAATTTTTAAATTTAATAATCCTTTCTGTAACATGCATAACGTATATCCCAATACAGCAATGTCTATGAGCAGCAACTGCTTATAGAATTGCAGGGCCCACCAAATCTCATATACACTACCACCTAAGTAACTCATAATGATGATTCTCTTCCATGTCACATACAGACGAAAGCTATACAGATGTATGGTTATTAAACACACACACACGCACACACACACACGGTACAAAATTACCAAGGTGGAAAAAGCCTTAAGAGGCCTTATACCTTAAACTTACACCGACATAGAAATCCTCTATGACAGTGGTCCCCAACCTTTCTGGCACCAGGGACCAGTTTTGTGGAAGACAATTAGATAATTTGCCATGGATGGGGGAAGGGGATAGTTTCAGGATGAAACTTCTACTGTTCCACCTCAGATCATCAGGCATTAGATTCTAATAAGGAGCATGCAACCTAGATCCCTCACATGTCCAATTCCCAATAGGGTTTGCGCTCCTATGAGAATCTAAGTCCACCAGTACTGGTCCACAGCCCAGGGCTGGGGGACCCCTGCTCTATGAACTCCATGACCAATGGCCGTTTTGCTGCCTATAATGGTCCACACATGAGGCATTCACCCGGCCCCGGTGGCCATTTCCCCTTGGACAGCACTAGCTACAGCTTACTGCCTTCTACCACCACCACCCACCAGGCAGTCCTGACCGGCTTGGCCAGAGGACAACTCCTCCATGCTCTCTTTCCCTACATTGCATAGGAAGGCTGTCCTAAATTGGGGTTGATGGTAAGGGGGAGCATCCATTCAATTCCAACCTCTCTCTCAAAGCCATAAACAGTGGCCAAGGATAAGCCTGAAGGGAGTAAGAAGAATATAGTTTTGGGAACCACGACTCAGACTGACCTCAGGATTTCAGGTGCCTGAAACTTGAATGCTACACAGTGAAGCCCTGGGCTCTTTCCCAGCCTTCCTCTATTGATGCTACTTTAATAAAATTCATCTAGCTGGCCACTGTTTCTTCCAGTTCCCCTTCATTCACAAAGAAAAGGACCGCTACCATGTGGGGAGTCCGGAAGGGGTGGTGCACATGGAGCTGCAGAGGTAAAATTCAAGAATGACGGCCAGACAATGGTAAGGGTTTACACACAGGACATCTGAACTCCGCTTACTGTCTTCCCCCGCAGAGTCCACCCAGGTCAGAGAGTTGAAAGAAATGCTACTCCTAAGAAATCTTTCAGAGGTAATATAATTTCACCTTGATCATTCTCAGCAACATTTAGTAAAATGAGAAAGGTGTTGCAATAATCTTTATCAAATTCACCAATGAAAAAAGAGCATTCCCTAAAAACAAGTCACTATTACTGCTTCACAGTAAGAAATTTTGAGAACTGTCATATAATAATCTTTGGTTTTCTTCCACAAATATTTTGTTTCAGAATGGATATTCCAGTCTCCTTTATGTCTTTTAATCAACAACTTTTTCTGAAAAACCACAGTTAAAGGGTACATAGTAAATATTCTAAAATTTTTAAATATCTATGTTCCCATGAAGAAAAAGTCACATGAAAAAGTAAACACTCCAGCAAATCTCAAAAATGAATAACGAGGGCGGTCTTGCTGTAATATATGCAGATGTAATATAAACTCACAATAATTAAAAATTCTTGGGACAGGCACAGATCAAGACAAGAAAATTACCAAGGGATCATAAGAGAGAGTCTGGAAAGTTCCCAAGCACATTCTGTGCATTTAGTTCAAGGCAAACTCTTGTTTTCCACCTGTCATATATGTACTTGCACAGGCAAACCAGTTAATAGGAAAACTGACCATTTATAAAATCAGTCTCTTCCCACTTAACACTGTCACATCTCTCTTCACCAACCAACTCAGTGTCTTTGTCTCTCTGCAAAAGTGATATTGGAGATAACATTTTCCCCATCCCCACACCTTGAAGATGGAGAACGATTCTAATCACAGGCAAAGCCAAGACAATTAAGGATCCAAGAGTTAAACCAGTTAGTACTTAAAGAGTCTACCCGGAGATAACATAACAGATGCTTCAAAAAAGACTGATTTAACTATCAAAGAAAAGGCCTTGGCCAGGCACGGTGGCTCATGCCTGTAATCCCAGCGCCTGGCAGGCGGATCACGAGGTCAGGAGATCGAGACCATCCTGGCTAACATGCTGAAAACTCCGTTTCTACTAAAAACACAAAAAATTAGCCAGGTGTGGTGGTAGGCGCCTGTAGTCCCAGCTACTTGGGCGGGGGGCGGGGGAGGCGGGGCGGGGGCTGAGGCAGGAGAATGGCGTGAACCCCGGAGGCGGAGCTTGCAGTGAGCCAAGATCACGCCACTGCACTCCAGCCTAGGTGACAGAGGGAGACTCTGCCTTTAAAAAAAAAAAAAAAAAAAAAAAAGGCCTTATAGTTTCTATAAAAATGACCTGCTTTATTCACATGAGTTATACAGTACAAGTCAGAAAAGAAGTATATTGAATCTTGACATCACACAATTATGCAGAAGGGAATCCCATATATTATACAGTTTTGTTACTTAAAATTTATTATTCTTGTAAAGTTTTTGAAAAAGCAAACTATAAAATATTGTAACCTCCAAAACAATTTAAATCCAAGAGAAATGTGAAAGCACAAATAAACATATACATGTCTTATAGCATAACACTCAATATTCTGAGATCATCAAAGATTAAGGTGTTTTATGAATGTTCATTTACCAAGTAATTCTAGATTATCTTTCAAATGCCCAAAAAATCCAACCATTTTTGGCAGAAGTATTTCTAAATGTCATAAACTCTACTCTGCCCCCCTAATCAGGTGACCATTTAGGGTGTTACTGAATGGGGAAGAACTCCAACAGACAACTGCAGATGCCAGTATTTTTAAAGTAGGCTCTTTTTGTTACCTTTCTCCACCATCAGCTACCAGGATGACTCCTCTCCTATACTGCTAACTTTCTTTATAGAAACTTCTTTGTCCTCAGGTAATGGCATCTTTAATTTGACTAGCTTTGTGGCAGCTATTTAATGCTCTGCGGCCTATTGTTTTGTTTTGTTTGGCAGGGCTAGGGGTGGCTCCCCTTACCTTTAGGTGAGTATGTTAAAGGAGAGAGGTTTTACTTTAAATACAGGAAAATTACACACATACACATAAAGGGCAGCTGGTATATTACTTTGTAAGACTACGCAATGCATTGACTCAGTCAATATGCAGGAATTCGACCAAGATTACTTCAGGATTGTATAGTGGTGTATTTTGGCCTCTCCAATTTGAGAAACCTTCTTTGAAATTCTACCAACTCATTCTCTGCGGATCCTAAATCATACGAGAGAACCCACAGGACAAACAAGGACACTGTTCCTCCCTCAATAATCCCAATAAGGCTGTAAGACATCCCCCCAGCTGGTCTTACCTCTTAGGTTTTGTTTCAAGACAAAACAATGTTCCTGAGAACTGATTTTGCCTTTCTGGAGTTTTGACAAATTATGATGACCAGCTGTTTTAGGGCTGCAAATACAGAATCTTCCTCTGGGATAGTTAGCTGTTCTATATAACAGAATTGAGCATACAAAAAGGGACAATCCTGCACTCTATGGAAAAACACGGATAATTAACTATAGAACTAAAACTGAAATTATGCAAACCTTTTCTTAAAATATTTATTTGACTTTATAAAACATAACCAGTGAAAGACAGTTAATTCCACAAGAGCTTCACAGAACAGTCAAACTGTTTTATCATCATGCTGTCACAGAACCCAATAAAATGTTAGAATCCACATTCTTAATCTGCACGAACTGAAGAAAAACAAAGCACAAACCAAGGCATAGTGTTGTATAGTCCTTGGGAATAGACTTTGGTTTGGATCAGGTTCTGCCACTTAAATGCTACGTATCTTATATTAAATATTTAACCTCTCTGAATCTTGCTTTATTTGTGTGCAAAATGTGGCTAGAAATACCTCCTAGGGTTGTTTGGGGAATTAAAACGAAATAACATATGTAAAGCACCTGGCACATAGTAAAAGTGCTCATTAAATTTTATTTCTCTTTCCTTCCCTTCCCAGCTGGAGAAACAGGGGAGGGGTGTCGGACACATTCCCTTTCACCCATAACACTTTCTTTTTCTAAGCTACTGGAATCATGAGGGGAGGAGGGGTCTAGCCTGTGGAGATGGCTTGGAAAATGAGAGGGATCACTGAGAATGTCTCAGTTAAGTCAGTCAGACAATACTAGAGGAATCACTGCTGTTTGATGGCAAAATCAAAATATTTCAAAAGAGTTACTTATACCTTTACTCAACCCAGCTCTCTTTCCCCATTTTCCTATTAAGTTCTGTCAACTCACAAATAGTTAATTTTGTGAAAGAGTGTTACTTTCATATAGAGAGAAACTAGAAAGTATTAGGGGAGAATCTTTTTTTGGTAACCATAAAGGATTCTAAAATGTTATAATGCAATGATTCTCAAAGTATGGTCCTAGGACCCCCCAAGAGGTTCCTAAGTCTCTTTGAGAGGGCCCACAAGATCAATATTTTAAAAAATACTTATATCTAGACATTATTAGCCATTTAAAATCTTCTTCATGAATGTGTTTAGTTTTCCAGTATCACATTAGTATGCAATGTGTAATGTAATATCACATTCCAGCATCATTACAAACTGAACACAGAGACAGACAGCAAAGTCCAGCTCTCTTCATTTAAGACAGACATTAAATAGGCTTGCAAAAATATAAAACAGTGTCACCCTGTTCACTAAAATATTTTTGTTTTGAGAACTGCAGATTTTTTAATAAAGATATATTGTTTATGTTGTGAGTTCATTACTGTTATTTGAATGTATAATTTTGTTTTCCTTTTTAATTTCAAACATAGTAAATATCATTAGATATAATTCTCATAAGCAAAAGCACTATGGGCACTTCCATTATTAAGAATGATACCAGAAAGTTGAAGAACTGCTCTTACAATGCACTGCCAAGATGTGGAAGAAAGAACTCCTCTTGTGTACGTCATACTGACTTGGCATTACCTGCACTTAGATCTTATAGTAGGTCCAAAAGACTCAGTAGAGAAACACTGAAGGGACAAAGTTCTCACACATGAACACATATTCAAATCATCTATGTTAATTTCACATTAAAAAGATTAAGGTTTCTAGAAAGCAAATGTTTAATTCTTCATTGACATTCCAAATTAAGCTTAAGAAGTTAAGCTTTTCTTAAAACATATTTTTCATATCTTAGGTTAAATTTTAATTGCATATAAAAGGGAACAAGGAGACACATGATATCAGACTGAAAAAAAGGGATTTTAAAATACACAAGTAATTTCTAAAAGTTGGCCATTTTGTGCATATATGTATATGCACTCAGTTAACTGAAAGACTGTTATAAACTCAAAGCATTAGGAAATTTCTAAGCTAAAATAAACTGGCAGACATGAAATAAACATGCACACTAAAAACTACTGCTTTCATGGCAGATTCTTTCCAAAAAGTATGCGCCCTGTGTACAAGGCGCCCAAGTAACATATTCTTTGTTGAAAAAGAATTTAACAGAAGCACTGGTGTAGCACTTACACAAATACATCTTTCACCCTTTTCCTAAATAAAAAGAACCCCCAGGGAAATTAAAGGCAGAAACCAAGGCAATGTAATGTTATGGCTGAAAGGGTGGCAAGGGTTGTGAGGAATTTTTCTGTAATTTTTTTAAAGCCAAGTCTAAAAATGCAAAAGTGTTAACCCTCCCATGATAATGTTTTCACTGGTTAACTAAACCCACTGCATTAGCTAAATGTATAGTAACTAATACTTGATTATGTAACCTTGGTAAAGTAGATGAGTTAATCATTGCCCAAAAAAAAACCTTTTTACCTTTCCCAACTCTGAGAACTACTGCACATAATCTAACACGCCACACTACAATAATCGATATTAAAAACAAAAAGTTTTAATGTAAATCATGTACAATTTCCAGATCAGCAGAACAAATAACATAAGGGCCCAAGATGGAAACTTGTATAAAATATCATATTCCTTTTCAACTCCATAATTTTCTCAAAGGGAAATTCTAAATTAAAGGGACTACATCCTGTGAGCTGGCTAATTAAATCCTCTAGCACTAATTTCTAATGCTAAGCTTAAACAGCTTATAGGAAGACATTAGGAGATTTTGCCGGCAATCACTAATGAAGTGGTTTTCATCTTTCCGAAAAAAATATTTTTTAAAGGAAAAGCTTTATTTTAAGACCACCTTAAAAATGCCTATTTGGAACTGAATCACTCCTACACTTCATTAATATTTGAGAGAAAAACAATGGCAAATTAATGCAAAGGCCAGACTGTAAACCACAGTATACCATACAAACAACATAAAAATTTATGGAGCATGCATTGGACGGGCCCAACTAAGAGTTCCCAGCAGCATTCTGCTCAGTATTGGTCGTTTTCTCATTAATGTAGATTCTCACACCATTTTCTTACAAGAATCCATGTGATCAGAATACCTGTATTAGATATGAGTGGCATTAGATAATTATTTAAAATTATTTTTGAAAATAAGACTCTTATCTACTAATTTGGATATCTGCAGTGGGCACCTAGAAGTAGCACTAGTTTAAGGGGAAGTGCTGAATTAAAAAAAAAAAAAAAAAAAAGGCGTATCACTCTGTCATACCAAATCCAGAAGTGCATAAGGGTTCCTCACCACCAACAACAAATTGCCATCAACTAATTTTTCAAGATGTATTTCTGTATCTTCACTTGCATATTTAAGGGAAACAATCATTGTCTAGCCTCAGATTCTGGGTGGGCAGTTGGGGAGGGGGTTGTGATTAAAAGAAAAATTGGTGGAATTTGAATTATTTTCACAACTGTTAACTCTGAAAAATGCTTAGGAATGTAAATTAATTACCCCAATCTTTTAAACGTAAGCTGCTTTCTCTGATGCCAACCTTTTCTAATACAAGGAAAGCAGCTCTGGCCTTCCACCCTTCTTAAAGGTGAAGACAGCCCTAGAGCCCTTCCTCTCTAGGATCCCTTGTCACCTGCACACCCCACACTGCCCCCACCTCAGTTCACTGCTCCTTCCTCTCAGGGCTCACTTTGGCCTCTCACCTGGGTCCCAAACTTCTGAAGTGCAGATGAAGTTTATTGGAGCCCTTTGGTGCCCAAGTGGCACTCTTAGCATCTCTGCATGCTTTGTTTTGCCTCCCAAGGACCGGGTGTAAATGAGGAGGAAGCAGAAGATCCTTTTACCTATTTATTTCCCATTGCTGCTCACAGCAAAACAACCTTTGGAAATGCTTGGCTGTTTGCTTTAGGGGTGGTGGTGAAGAGGAAACAGAAGACTAATTCTGTTTACCAGGGCCAAGAGGAAGGGGAAAGTATGCTCAGACCTCGGAGGGGAGAATGTAGGCTTTTGGCAGCCAAATTCTTCCACCCACACGATGGAGCTCTCACCTGATCCCTCACTGCAACATGAGCCCTCACATTTTGGCGCTAACCATTCCTAATGTCTTGCCCTATGCCCAGGCTCTAACCCACTTAATTCTCACAACCATCCTGCAAAGCAGGCATCATATTCCCCTTTTTACAGGTGAAGAAACTGATGTTCTCTAGGAGAGGCAGTGGTAGAACACACTCTGGATTAAGTAGAACTGAAGGGAACACAAGTTTTCTACAACTCAAACAATAAACTTACACAAATAAAACCTTTCTACTCCAACACATAAATGATTTTCAAAGATGAGGAAGGCACGGAGCGGTGGCTCACGCCTGTAATCCCAACACTTTGGGAGGCCGAGACGGGCGGATCACTTGAGGTCAGGAGTTCGAGATCAGCCTGGCCAACATGGAGAAACTCCATCTCTACTAAAAATGCAAAAAAAAAAAAAAAAAATTGGCTGGGTGTGTTGGTGTGTGCCTGTAATCCCAGCTACTTGGGAGACTGAGGCAGGAGAATCGCTTGAACCCAGGAGGCAGACGCTGCAGTAAGCTGAGATTGCACCACTGCACCCCAGCCTGGGCAACGAGATCAAAACCCCGTCTCAAAATAAAAAAGAAAGAAAGAAAGAAAAAGAAAAGAAAAGAAAGAAAGAAAGATGAGGGCGAAGCAAACTAACAGATCCAGACACTTGAGTAAACTCTGCTAGGGTTAAGAAGCTTGGAGGCAGAGCTCTTTCATCTCTGTAGCCCAAGGATCCAGCACAGTTCTTAGAATAGGCCAGGCCCTTGAAAGTATATCAAATGAAACAACTCATGGGGTTCCTCCAAGTAATGCCCTCCCTGCACTGTAAAAGCCACAAATAACTAAATGCTTTGGCCCCAAGCCCAGGATACTGTAACTTAACGAAAGACTATTTTTAAGAGTCCACTCCTCTCTATACTTCAAGTTAAACTGGAAGCTCAGAGATAGCAGGGGTCTGTGGCATCCCCATCACAGAGGACTATTCTTGGAGGAGGTACTCCAGAAGAATTTGTTAAGATGAAAGAACACACAAGCACTCTTGGCATGTGGAACATATAGATGGGTGGTTCTCACACTGGAATGTGCCTATGATAATAAAGATTGCTAGACCCCATACGTCCAAGGTTTCTGGTTCTACCCAGGTGATTCTGATACTGCTAGTGTCCAGGGACCTAAGTTTAAAAATCACTGACTTAGAAGATTAGAATTACAGCTTCAACAAGTCTTTTCTAGCCAAGACATATTTGGGCAAACATACTAAATGGAACAATGAAGAATGTATAACTCAGGGTATTAAAAATATATATAATATCTAGCTTCTTAAGTAACCTAAATGTTCCCATTCTAAGTCAGAAACTGGTCTGAGCATTACAAAATAAAAGTAAAAATAACATAGTAACAAAAGCTGTTAGTATCATAGTTATTAATACTTAAAGCTAGACCATCTTTTCAGTAAAATCTTCATTAAAAATCTAAATTAAAATATAAAAAGTTTTAAGTAATCAGAGAGTATTTACTTCTGCAAAGAGACTGTTTTACAACATCCCTGGGATTCCTCACAATTCAGAGTTATTTGTATATTAGAAACAATTCAATTAATGAAAAAAATATATAGGCAGCTATTTTAGTAACACATTTTTCACCTGAGGCAAAGTACACCTTATGTGAGAAAGTCAGAGGCAACAGAATGCAGGATGGCACAAGGTGGGGTAGGACGGAAGAGAATTAGCACCTTCTAAAACAAGACTGGTCTTCCTTCAAGCTCCATCACTATCTCAGCTCGCTGAACTTAGCCTTGACGTTTTCATCTGTAAAAAGGGATAATAATACCTATTTTGTAGGGCAGCTGTAAGGACAAGAACTGACTATATACAAACCATTACAACTCCTTTAATGGAATGCCTGCCATCATCATTATTGTAATAGAAATGTCACATACTCTGGAAAGCTTGGCGTTTTCAACACATGCACTAAAACCCTAGCCCGTCAGTGTGAGTGCACTTGCTGCTGGAAATGCCAAGCTCCCAGGAGCATGCTGGCATTCTACTACAATAATGGACTAGGGTTTGTTGTTGTGCTAATACATAGCTAACATATCCATACTTCCAAACTAATAGAATTGCTATCATTTTTTTCTGTTGTTCCAATTTTACATAGCACATTTTTAAAATGTAATTTGAAGGAAAATGAAAAGAATTTAGAAGACTTAATTTTGCCACAAAACAACTTTTAGTTTTAATCAGTTAAAGAAATGTTTCACCTTCCCTTTGAAGATTTCTCTCTACTAAAACATAAACACCCCTTTTATCCCTAATGTTTGCCTTCCATGTGAGGTATATAAAATTATTTTTTACAGCTTCGGTCTACCTTGTCACTGAGGGCAAGACGAATTCAAAGTTGGATGCAAGAGTAAGGAGACTTGTAATTCTTGTTTTGGGAAGAAAAAGTGACCACAGCTTTTCATCTTCACTAATTTATGGTCTGACAAGCCAAGCAAAGTCAGAGCTCCTGCTCTCCTCAAAGAATCTCAAGGAACACTAGCTCCTGCCAGGACTGTAAGTTATTGTCATTTCCCTTACTATAGAGAGCCAGCTGGGAAGAAAATCCTCTCTGACCAATTTGTATGCTTTAAGAACAATGAGGTAGATATATTTTTACCTTGGCTAAATGGCACATTTTTTCTTAAATATATAATGATGAAAAATAAGCAAAGAGGTCATCTGTTCAAAATGCAGATAAAACCGGCTAAGTCATTACCACCCATATTTTGGAGCACTGTAATTACAGGTAATATTTTATTTTCCTTGCTTTAGTTGGTTGTGGGGGGGGGGGAGTGTTTCTTCCTGAAATTTCTACAACGAACACGTACTGCTTACAAGAATAAAAACAAGTGCTTTCACTAACACTGAACGAGTGTTCAAAGTCTTCCTGAGTAAACAATTTGACTTATAAATGATTTCTAGCACCTCTTCTGCAAGCCTGGTAATAACCACACCCCCAGTACAAACACTGATGTCATCAATGCAGCTCTGCCTTACTGACTGGTCCAGCCTACTATAGCAACAGGGCACTCCAAAGCTTTCCACTGGATGCTGAACACACCTTATGGCTTAGCCACAGTCCACAGAAGAGGATGGGCTACACAACTCAAAAGAAAGACAAGGCAGAGAGACTGGGACTCTTGATTCTAATTTCAGCCATTAAGTAATTTTAGCCCCATTGGTAAGTTATTTAATATCTATTTCTTGTTCCCTCTTTTTATCTTACTTATTAAAAAATGGAAATAGATAATGAATGATTTCTAAAATATTATGGAGGGAGGCAGCAGGAATAGAGAGCCAATCATGACAAGATATGGGGTGGTAGTTGCTATACTCACTTATATAGCATGAGACTTTTGACCTCCCCTGGCTACTACAGGGTTGAATCAATGGTCATCTCAAATGACCTGGTGGCTTTGGCTCAGGGAAGAGGAGAGAGAAAGGACAAATATGACAATAGCTGGAGTCACATTTATGTCACTGGCATTTGGGGGGAAATTTTTTTAAAACTTCAAAATAAAATACAAAAGCAAGTAAGTGTTTTTTACTAACATAATTTTTATCCATCTGCCTGAAAGTGAGATTCTTAGGGCATTATATCTTTTTGTCATGTTCTATATAGCTGGCAAAATTTCCAGCTGTATAAAGAAATTTCAGAGTACATAAATATAGGTAGGGTTTATCTATGCAAAATATATAAAATATAGAATAAATAATATAGAAACATAAAATAAATCCCATTTAAAAATGGAATGAAACCTATGGATCACCTTGTCTGTCTTTGCTACATAAAAGAATGTACTCTTTCTCTTATTATCTATTATATATTATGAACATTATAGATTATGACTACTCAACAACCACTTCCTTAATCCCCTACTTCATAACAGGAAATGTATATACAAGTCTCCCAGGAGGCATCCATGAGTAACACAGGGTTTCAGTTCTGAGAAGTCACTGCATTATTGGACAATTTGAGTTAACAAGACAGATTAAGTTGGATTTGGAAATAAGTAAGAAGAGATAATATCTAATACAATGTAAATTTTAGAAAGAAGAGAAACGACAGTACAGACCCCCATTTCCGAAGCCATGTTCTATGTGTGTTAACAGAAGAGGGAAAGGTTCCCAAGGTCTTACAAGTTTGGATTAATTTTCACCACCCTTTTCGAGATTCAAAAGCACATGAAAATGGTAACTGCTATAAGAACTCATACAGTAACAGGACACCTAATGAACTCTATTTACTAGTAAAAGGTCTAGAAATAACTGCTGTAAGATCCAAAAAAAAAAAATCCACATAATTCAGGATAAGCAGTAGAGCTGATAAACAGAACTACAGGCTCAACTGAGTTTAGAATCATCAATAAGCATGAGCCAACTGAAAGGATTCTGTGATTTTTCTCCAGGAGCTGAAGACTACCTGGACATGTATGGCTGAAAGGCTGGAGATACCACATCATCGATATCCCTCATCCACTGTGAAAGAACCAAGTATTTAATGGAAAAGGTAAACATCGTTGAAAGTCAACCTTCTTATAATGCAAGACAAAAGAAAATACACCAATGCTGTTGTTATTTGCAGCACAGTCAAAACTTCACCTGGCATACTATCAACCAGAAATATCTATTAATATTTGATTAAACAGAATACCACACACTCTTGACTCACATGGTTGAGAAAATGTTGACAATATTTTATATCCAAATCCTTGAAACTTGAGTGGCAAAGCTCAAATTCCCTTTGCGGGAGGACCTGAAAGAGTCTAACATGAAAATACTGCATTGGAGTTTATTCTGTAACACAACAGAGATCCATAGCTATACGCAAAAAAGACTCTTAAGATCTGGTGGCACTTAGAAGTACCTAGAGCAGTGCCTGACACATGAATACTTATTGAGTGAATGAATAAATAAAAATGTAAAGTTTTTATTTAATACGAGGTTAAATGAAATCTGAATACTCTACCAGAGAGTTCTATTGTGAGAAGATGCAAGATAGCAAAGTCTGAAAGCAAATGATCTATGTATCTTTCCCAGGATGCATATATGAAAGAGTTGTGACTAAGAACTAAACTCTTATTGTAGATAATATCCCTGATTAAAGGGTGACTTTTGCAAAACCCTCACAAAAATTCCACCAATACTATACACTATACTACTATACACAAATAGAAATGTGTTTTTACTTACTCCTTCTGAAAGCAAAGCATCTATAATATAAAGGAACAGATATATTCCATTTTATTAGTCCAAAAAGAGCATGTTTGTTGGATATTGATAATAACATTATTTAAAAAATCAGAAAAAAAAGTCAGCTACTGGTCCAGGGATCTAACTACAATTTTCCTTTCAATATCAAATAACTGTTAAATAAAGCTGTTTATCAACAATGATTATCTTATGTTGCTAAACTTTAGGATTTAAAATAAATTTTACAACAGATAACTATGAATCACTGCCAAATTTCTGACTTGTTTCTTTTTAACAAGAAATGTAAACTCAAATGGTTTCAAATGTGAAAGAATACTAATTAAGTAGCAATTATGTACATAGTGGCTTAGGCTTCAGAATCAAAATATGTGTCTGAGGAATGGTAGTATAAATGGAATGAGAATTGACCTGGGAAAGAGACTTGAGTTTTAATCCCAGCTCTGCTACTAATTAGCTGTTTACCTGGAGTCTTTGGCCTTTTTTTTTTTTTTTTTTTTTTTTTTTGAGAGGAAATCTTGCTGTCGCCCAGGCTGAAGTACAGTGGCGTGATCTCGGCTCACTGTAGCCTCTGCCTCACGGGTTCAATCAATTCTCCTGCCTCAGCCTCCCGAGTAGCTGGGACCACAACTGTCCGCCGCCACACCCGGCTAATTTTTGTAGTTTTAGTAGAGACGGGGTTTCTCCATGTTGGCCAGGCTGGTCTCGAACTCCTGACCTCAAGTAATCCACCTGCCTCAGCCTCCCAAAGTGCTGGGATTACAGGCATGAGCCACAGCACCCAGCCTGGCCTCATTTGTATACCTGCAAAAGAAAGCTGAAGGACTAGATCAGTGGTCTCTTACCTTCTTTTTCAGAAGGTTGGGAGGGAGCATAGATCACTAGAGAATCTGAAAAAGGGGCCAAATATGCACAAAATTATGCAGAGTATTTCAAAGTTTAGGATCTCTGTTATCTACTCATTTATTTAGGTTAAGGGCATTCTTGTAGATCTCCCCATATATCCTCAAACTCTAAAATTTTTAGATTCTAAGTAAGTCAAAAGCAGCCAAAATATATATACTCATAGTCAAAATGCATGATGAAAACCTAGACTTTTGCCTCAAGTTATTTTTCTCTTTGGTTTATAATAAAGACTTTTGAGGATGCTTTTTAAGAATTTTATTGTATTCTTGTTTATTTGGTGTATTTCAAATGTTTATTTGGTATATTTCAAGTCATTTAGAGGTAACTAGAATACTTATCCAAGCACCTACATGCTCAGAGGCAAATATATGTATCCAACCTCAAAAAGACTGTATTATTATCCATTCTTGAGAATAGATGATGATTTAAATACAGTCCACATAATATGGGGCATCAAATGATAAAACAAGACTAATTCTAGAAGAGATTCTCGATGGGAATTAAAGAGGGGGGAAATTTGAGAAATAACTGGCATAATGTATGATTCAATGACTGATTATTGCCCTATTTCATCATAAAACTAAAATAACATACAGATTAAATGCAGACAAAAACACAAGTACTTCGGTATTGTCAGATACTAGTCAAAAGACATATGGGGCTGACTGCAGTGGCTCACGCCTGTAATCCCAGCACTTTGGAAGGCCGAGGCTGGTGGATAACCTGAGGTCAGAAGTTCAAGACCAGCTTGGCCAACATGGTGAAACCCCATCTCTACTGAAAATACAAAAACTTGGCCAGGCATGGAGGTGGACGCCTGTAATCCCAGCTACTCAGGAGGCTGAGGCAGGAGAATCGCTTGAACCTGGGAGGCTGAGGTTGCAGTGAGCCGAGATCACACCACTGCACTCCAGCCTGGGCAACAAGAGTGAAATTCTGTCTCAAAAAAAAAAAAAAAAAAAAAAAGATAAAAAAGATATAGGGGCCACTTATTTAGTCACAATTGTTATGTTTACAAAGGATACTCTACTTGCCTAAAATATAAATATATTGGATATATAATCAAGGAAAATTCCTCAATAAAAACAAAAACAACAAAATGAAAATGGCCTGAGAACTGAACTATATGGCTAGTTTTCAGGCTCCAGAATTTTGAGGAAAAAGGAAATGGCCATACATGTATAAATTGAACACATTAGCTCATCAACTGTTTCATAATAATTCAAACTAATTTCTTTGGCACAGTACAAACCCTGCTACTTGAGGTTAAAATTGCTTCTTTTGTCTAAGGTCCAGAAATTGGAAAAGGTTTAATCTTCAACAGAAATTTATTTCCCTGCTTCAGAAACCTATAAATGTTAGTACTGTAAAATATGATAGAAGAAAAGATACAATAAATGACAGCTACAGCTCTGTCTTACTACTGGTCTAACTGGTTCTCTTTCACTTCTCTCTCCTCCTAACATTTATTCTTTCAAATTCTTTCCACACTTTCAACCTCTACTGAATACATTTGTACCCTGCCTCTTTCCCTTATCCTTTACTCTGCTATCAAAGTTACCTTTGTATACATATGCACAGCAGGAGAAATTCATCTGAAAGGCTAAGACAATCGTTTCTTGTGGCAGCTGTATTCCCCAGCAACTGTAAACTCTACCTGGAACATTTATAAACTAGCTGGGGACATCTGCAGTTACTCTAAGAATAAAGTTTTTGTTTTCTTTTTTTTCCTTGGGGGGGCAGTTCTGCCAGTCTGTTAGGAGGACAAGTCTACATTTACATATTTTTTTACATATCAAAATTCGCATTTTGTTAACCAAGAAAGTAAAAAATCTAGCCAGATTAGAGAAGTATTAGCCTTAAAATATTATCTTAAAAACTAAGAAATTCCACTTAATTCCCTTTGATGATTCTCCTAAAACAAATTTTGTTTCTGATTTTTTCTAAATAAATATATGAAAATTATATTCACCTTCTGTTTCAGAAGGCCTCCAATATATAAAGTCTTTCTCTGAAACTGAACTCTCCTGGTATAACAATGACAGCCCTATAATGATACAATTTTAAGGGAGAAAAAATCAGAAATGAAAGAGATTGATACCTTAAGGGAAGACTATGCTGGCAGATTAATCAGATTAAATGAGGTTCCAATTTTCAAGAGTGTGCCTTTACAGACAGTAGTACTAAATAGGCAAAACCTTCAGCTCTCAATAATTCTAAAGAATAAAAGGTTCCGCCTGAATAACTGAGGGAAGGTTTATTCTTGAAACCAGTATTTTCATTTTACCAGGTGATGAAAGTCTTTTGAAAATGTGTCTTTTGAAAATGTATCAACACTTCCCTAGCTTCCTAAACAACAGTGTAACAGTATGGTGGCTGGGGGCGAGCAGGGGGGCGCCACAGCGCTGCAGAATCTAACTTAACACTTGCTTAATATACAAAGTTATCATTATGAACAAATTTACTGTACTAGGTCCTCCCAGTAGTGCCCTCACAGCCTCACTAAGCTGGGCTACCAGTCCTTTAGCTATAGAGATCTGCACTGCCCTGCTGGCCAAGTCTACTCCCTCTCTCCTTCCTTGCAGAAACCAAGTGCCCCTTCTCATTGCTGACATCTTAATAGATGCATCCCTCTGGTTCTTCTAAAATGCTGGTTTAAATCTAGGAGTTTGGAAACCAGATAACCACTGTTTTTAAAGTTTTGTATAAGTAAGAGTAAATGAGGTCCGAGTACAGGTCCAAGATTTTCTTCTGAGTTCAGGCTTAAGCTTCAGTGCGGGGATATTGGTGAATTTTGCTCAGCAGCTTCACAGGCTCTTCCTTTGTCCTTGTTTCATTGTTCTCAACTGCACCCCAGATAGAAAATAATCGTTAAGAGAAAATGAATGGACTTTTGCAAGTTTTCCACAAAAGTGCCATGAACTTGAAAAGGAAAATTCTAAAATTACTTCTCATTACTAGAAATACATGATGTGGTAACATCTTTAATTACTACTGCTAATATTAACAAGGAAGGAAACTATTTTTTTTTTTTTTTTTTTTTGAGACGGAGTCTAGCTCTGTCGCCGGGGCTGGAGTGCAGTGGCCGGATCTCAGCTCACTGCAAGCTCCGCCTCCCAGGTTCACGCCATTCTCTTGCCTCAGCCTCCCGAGCAGCTGGGACTACAGGCGCCCACCTCCTCGCCCGGCTATTTTTTTGTCTTTTGTAGTAGAGACGGGGTTTCACCGTGTTAGCCAGGATGAACTCAATCTCCTGACCTCGTGATCCGCCCGTCTCAGCCTCCCAAAGTGCTGGGATTACAGGCTTGAGAAACTATTTTTTTTACAAATTACTTTTCTCTCAAAAATAAAATGACTTTGAGGATAAACTATTTAAATCTAACACAGGAAAGGCATTTTTCCCCCAAGACAAATACCTATTTAAAAAAAAAGACACACCAGATCTTGGTTTCTAAATACTACTCCCCAAGAAAGGGAACCAAAGCTCCTTAAAGGAATGCCTGATTCTAGGATTTGGACAAAGAATCTACAAGATGAACCTGGAGAATGTGATGGTGCCAGAAAGGAGGTGCAAAGAAAAAAAAAAAAAAGAACACCTTCACTGGGGGCAGTGGCTCACGCCTGTAATCCCAGCACTTTGGGAGGCTGAGGTGGGTGGATCATTTCAGGTCAGGAGTTCGAGACCAGCCTGACCAACATGGTGAAACCTTATCTCTACTAAAAATACAAAAAAAGTAGCCAGGCGTGGTAGCGCATGCCTCTAGTCCCAGCTGGGAGGCGGAAGTTGCAGCGAGCCGAGATCACGCCATTGCATTCCACATTCCAGCCTGGGCAACACAGCGAGACTCCATCTCAAACAATAACAACAACAACAAAAACTTAGGGATAGGCACAGCGGCTCATACTTGTAATCCGAGAACTTTGGGAGGTCAAGGCAGGAAGATAATGTGAGCCCTGAGCCCAGGAGGTCAAGAATGAGCCTAGGAAACATGGCTTATGAGATCCCATCTCCATACAAAATTTAAAAATTAGTTGGGTGTGACGGCATGTGCCTGTGATCCCAGCTACTCAGGAGGCTGAGGCAGGAGGATTGCTTGAGCCTAGGAGATTGAGGCTGCAGTAAACCATAATTGTGCCGCTGAATTCCAGCCTAGGCAAGAGTGAGGATTCGTCTCAAAAAATAAAATAAAATAATATTAAATTAAATTAAATTAAATTTTAGGGAACTCTCCCAATCTGAAAGAGCTGCCAACAACCAGGCTGCAAGTATTTGAGCAACAAAATCAATAGTGACAATGTTAGATGATAACTCAAAGAATAAAATAAGCACTTATGAGACCATACTGATATAAATAATGTATTAAATAAATAAATGGGGGAAGGGACATAACTTTCTAACAGAAGAATTTCAATTAATAAATGCAGAAGGAATGACGGAAATAAAAATATTAGAACAACATAGTAATAATTGCTGCAAAGAAGATTCACTGATGAATGATAAAATTAGTGGGTGAAGCTTTAAAGAAAAACAGAATATTTGCATAGCCTCAGAGTATCTTCCCTCCCAATATTTTATTAATAACTGTGGTGACTTTAACATATATATACAAATTATTTGATACTCCTCCTTCTGTGGGTGGAGTTTATTCTCTCCTCCCAGTGTGTGGACTGGACTTTAGTGACTCCCTTCTGATAAAAAAAAAAAAAAGCATGGTTATTCTTGACAAATGCTAAGACAGTAAAAGTGGCTGGGTGTGGTGGCTTACACCTGTAATCTTAGCACTTTAGAAGGTCGAGGCAAGTGGACTGCTTGAGCCCAGGAGTTTGAGACCAGCCTGGACAACATGGCAAAACCCTATCTCTACAAAAAAACACAAAAATTAGCTAGGCATGGTGGCACATGCCTGTAGTCACAGTTACTTGGGAGGTTGAGGTGGAGGATCACTTGAGCCCAGGAGGTCAAGGCTGTAGTGAGCCAAGATCACGCCACTGTAACCCAAACTAGGTGACAGAGTAAGACCCTATGGCAAAAAAAAAAAAAAGAGAGAGACAGAATGGATGTAAAGTGTTCTCACCACAAAACACAAAAGTGATAACTGTATGAGGTAATATATATGTTAAGTAGCTAGATTTAGTCATCCCACAATGTATATAATACTTCAAAATAGCACGTTGTATATGGTAAAATACATACAATTTTATGTCGATTAAAAACAATAAACTAAAAAAAGGAAAAAAGAAAAAAGCGTGGCAAGCAAAAATAGTAACTTTAAAGTGAAGAAACTTGGCAGATATCATCTTAAATGAGCCAGTGATCAAGGCTAGCATAGCCAATAATATATCATGTTGCTATCATGTACTTCCCTGGTATGATGCAATGAGAAGTACACAACATCACTTCTGCGGTATTCCTGCGAAAATCGCACAGTCTCAATCTAATAATAAGAAAAGCATCAGACAACTCAAATTGAGGGTCCTTCTACAAAGCATCTAACCAGTACTCTTCAAAAGTGTTAAGGTCATAAAAGACAAAGAAAGACAGGTAAGTTGTTGTAGACTGGAGAAAACTAAGGAAACATGATGAGTAAATACAATATGGTATCCTGGACTAAATCCTCAAAGAGAAAAAGGATATTAGTGGAAATGCTGGGAAAATCTGAATAAAGTCTATAGTTTACTTAATCGTATTGTACCAATGTTATTTCTTAGTTTTAATGAAAGTACCAAGGTAATGATAATGTAGATATTAACATTAGGGGAGGTTGGGTAAAGTGTATATGGGAACTCTGTGTACTATTTTGCAACTTTTCTATAAATCTGAAATTATTTCAAAATAAAAAGTTTTAAAAAGAGACAATCTGATATGGTTACTTAGTTGTGGCAAAAAGGTCACAAACATCTAAGCCACAAACATCTGCGGGGTCACTTAAGGTATATTCCTAATATTTTGATTTAATGATTAAGAGGATTTTTTCATACCATAACAATGGGCAGGAGGACCCTAGAGAAACACTTGCACATGTGCACTGAGAAAAATGCAAAATAACATTCATAGCATTTTTGTAATAAAAAGCTGGTATCCCAAATATCCACGAGCAGCAGATTCAATAAGCTGTAATATGTTCATATAGTAGAATACTATATAGCTATGAATAGGAATGAACTATAAACACAACCTTTTGATGTATCTTAGAATGTAGTATTTTTAAGGGGGAAAACTGGAAAAAAAAAGCAACAAGTTACAGTATATAAAGGAATAGGACACTCAGTGGAAAAGTATTTTCTTTGAAACAGCAAGAAAATGATTGACCCAAAGCTCAGGATAATTTCTGCAGTGGGTGGAAAATGGAAAATGAGGTAAAGGTATCTGAGAGAGGCACACAAAAGGCTCCAAGAGTACCAGTAACCTTACATTGTTAAGGTTGAGTAGTGGGTACTAAGTGTTCCTTGTATTGTTTTGCTTTATAACTCATACATATTTAAATATTCTTTAGTATATATTACATATATATTTGTAACTACTAAAAGGGTAAGGGAAGAGGTTCACCTTTTAACATATAGCACATCCTGCCAAATAAACAATGTATTAGGTGCTAAAATTTTTTCCATCTCTGTAAATTCCAAAATTAAAAGGTTACATTCATCTTTCTTGAATTAATCTAGAAAACAGCAATTTCTAAAAACCAATGCAAAACGTATTAACACCCATTCAGAATCTACAGGGTAAAACAAGCTTACCTAATTAATGAAGTCTAATGAGAAATTTGCCTTCTCCATTTAAAGGAAAGAACGTTTCCTCTATCTTTATTGCCATTCTGGGGTAAAGTATTTTCCCTTCACAAAAACAAGAAGTTTGTCTATGCTGGGAAAGATAAAAAAGAGAAACCCATTTGAGTTGCCTCAAATAATCGTGAACACTCTTGCCTCCCTTACAGCCAGACCAATGTTAACTTAGTACTCTAAGTAAAAATGTCTTCCAATTTTGAAATATTTTCTGCATCTGTTTTTCAAAAGCCCCAAGTTATTGATAAAAAGCTCTCAAAATTTAGAAATGTTAAAATAACATATTTAACTTTTAAATAATATACTTAAATAGGATCATAATTTAAAGCATAATTTGGATTTTAAAGAAAATAAAAAGTAGTTATTCTGTCAGTGTAATTACTCTGACATTGGTACCCTGACTTCCTGAAACTAACTAAAACATTCCTGCCATGATGCCAGCTTCCTAGTCAGGCTTTCTGAAAGAACTAAGGTAGCTCAAGTTCCCCCAGCTGAATAGAAGCCAAAATATGAACCACTGCCACTTCTGTGCAGTTGTAAGCAGGATAAATTGCTCATAAATCAAAGCTGTCTTTATTGATCACAATGACAACAACCACACTAGCCAGATGGTCAGTCTTCAGGGGTCAGGACATACTTTTAAGGTAAAAGGAGCTTCAAACTATAGACCCTGGAAACAGACTTCTTGGAACCACATTATCCTTAAATAAATAAACCTCAATTTAATAAAGTAAAATTACAGATAGTCCTAAGAAATACACTTGACTATGCAAGTATTTCCAAAATGACCACAGCAAATGTTCCTGGGGTTCCTCTTCCCTATGCTCATTTCTTTATTTCTCCACTGAGTGCAGGCTTATCCCTGCCACAAGCTTTACCTTCATAAATCATTTTGTTTATTATTTCATGAGGGTAAGAGTGGTATTTGTTTTGTATACAACTTACTAATTTGGAGTCCTGTAAATATTTAGTAACAACAATACTAATCTTGATTATGTAGATCAAGCATTCATAGTACCGTGAAGTATAATCATAAATTCACCACCAGGAAATAATTTAAAAAAGAAATCCTCACCAGTGGCTATTCTATCAGAAGGCTTTATTAACCATGTCTAGGAAAAATGTGGCAATGTGGCAATTCAATGAAGTGTATACTTTTTCGTGGCCCTTACTTGGCCTAACAATTATTTATTTTTAAATAAATCACATAAATGAGAAATCATTTAAAGCAAGAGTCTCTGGAATGCATTCCCATCTGGTCCCAGCCCTTCCCTTTCCCAGCAGAATGGGAAGACTGATGAGTCACTAACAAACCACCCACAGCCATCTATTTTTCACTGCCTTCAGCAGTACCCATTTCATGTGTGGGGCAAAGAAAAATTTGAACAAATCACCATTCTTCTTCCCACCTTTCCTACTACTGCCAAATTGTTGGAGGGGAAAATGAGTGGGAAAGATTATCCAAGAAGAGCAGAAAAAAAGGCAGGATGGAAAAAGCGGACTGAGGATGTTGAAAGGCTCAAGAGGCTCCTGAACTGTTATTATATTGAATTTCTAAGAAGAGGCTGGGAAGTGGTGGTAGGGGTATATCAATTTGGAACACATAGTTTTCCTAAAAAGGAAACTGTCCTTTCATTCCACTGAAATACTGTATTCAGCAGGGTCAGTCCAAAATTGTTCAACACCCCAACCTATCTCTATGCCTTTCGGGTTAAGCTGGCAGTGAAGTGACTGACTATTCATACATTCAGTCATCCTTCCTTATTAGCTACTGCCTGCTCACACCTGGAGATCAACTGGAAACAGGTGTTTCACTCAGAGTGCCTTCCCATCTGCTTAACCTTGTTCCTGCCCTAAGGTACCTACCCTTACAAGGAGATGGGAAAAGAGCGTAAAGTGATGGAATGGGTGCCCAATCAAGCTTTGTACAGTCAGTCTTACAGTAGACTATCAAACCCAGTTTTGTTGGGCATGTGACTTCTGGAACTATGACAACAAAATCTCAGTAGAACCAAACTACCAAACACCTTTTGAGGTGCAGACTGATATAATTTTACCAGAGAATTATGAAGCGGTACATATGGCCTTATTCAAACGTAGGCTGTTAACAATTAAATTTAAAAAGTATTTCTGGGTACAACAGTATGCATCTGTAATCTCAGCTACTCGGAAGGCTGAGGCAGGAAGACTGCTTGAGCCCAGGAGTTCAAGGACAGCCTGGGCAACATGGTAAGACCCCATCTCTAAACAATAAATTTAAAAATATTAAAACTCTGGAAATAAATTTAAAAAACAAATTGCTAAAAAAGTTTTATAAGCCTAATAAAGAATGCTTCATTACATACCTTTCAGTAATATTAAACATGAAAGTCAATGTGTGACCTCTTTAAGCAAAAAATTGGGCCTAGAACGCAAACAAAAGTAAATGGTTTTCTCAGCTTCAGAAATAGGATGAGAAACCAATGTGACTATAAAATAGTGGGCATCCTACTGGTGTGGGTATTTTCTAAATTACTGCTCTATTATTAAGATGAACCCAGGACTACACAAAACACTTACCAGGAGTCAACATTCTTAGATGTAAATGCCCAACAGGAATCGTATAGGATGGCCAAAGGGCTTTAAAGAGGGAACGGAGATGCTGTGATTACAAGGACTACCAGGGCAATAGCGCTACCATTTTGTGAGGTTTGCCAGCAGGTTCTCCTTGCAGGCAGCATTACAGCTAAAAATGTCAAAACATCCTATATATACCTATTACTTTCTATTGCTACTGCAACTGTGATTTTTTTCAGACTACTTCAGTATTTCTAGTCAAGGCTACTCTTTTTTTTTTTTTTTTTTTTTTGAGACGGAGTCTCACTCTGCCACCCAGGCTGGAGTGCAGTGGCCGGATCTCAGCTCACTGCAAGGCTACTCTTAACTTTCACTCCCAACTATGGCCTTATCCTTTCTCTTCATTCCTAAAACATGCTTTAATCTTCTGCATAGCAAATAAATCTTCTTATCATATCCCTATATATTTCTTGGTTCAGTGTGTTTATTGTACCGTCCCTAAGTGCATCAGATCAGAACCAGTCTGTCTCTCAGGTTGCAAATCCTTTCAGAATGCGTAGCAACACCATTATCATCTACCCTCCCCCAAACAGGACATGTATATATTTATATACATTATTTCATTTACTAGAAAACTATAGTATTTGATAAAAAGAAAAATTAAGTTTTATTTTAATGAAGTAGCATTGTTATTCACAAACCAGGGAAGAAAATGAAATAATGAACAAGAAGGAAACTAACTTAATATAGGCCTATGTTCAATTGTATAGAATGTGATATTCTGAAAAGTGATTTTTATGATCTCACTTGACCCACAAATCCAAATATATAAAGAAGAAAAGACATGGGTGACAAGAGTCATGTACTGTGTTAAGTGCTTTTCACATCTGAAAGTTTTACAACTCAATAAAATACATATTATTTTCCCCCTTTGGAAAATAGGAAACTCAGAGAGGCTATGACGCTAATGTGCTATGGAAACTGGCCCAATTGTCCCATAGAACTGATGTTTATGGTTTCTTTTGAATAAACACAGAAATTGATCCTCCCAGTCTTAAAACTTCAGAAAGTTAAAACCGTCTTATCTGAGTTCCTTTCTCAAGAAACTAACCATCAGGTCTCCCAGAGAGTCTCAAAGGAACTGTAACTTAACAGATATCACATCTGGATATGAGACACCAGACCCCTCACCCATTACAATTGCCTAACTGACCACCTGCTTCCTGCTGACCAACTCCTCTTTACTCCTCCCTAATTCCTATTTTAGCACACATGGTTACATTTCTTCCCTGCTATATAAACCCTTAATTTTAGTACATCAGGGAGACAGACTTGAGACTGATCTCCTATCTCCTTAGCTGCAGCACCTGAGTAAAGCCTTCTTCCTTGGCAATACTCACTGTCTCAGTGATTGGCTTTCTGTGCAGTTAGTTGCAAAACCTAGAACAAACCCCTAGCATGTCAGTAACAGATTTTGATTCCCTGACCTGAACATGTTGCTTGCTGGTCAGCTGCTGCAAGCCAGGAGAATTCTTAGAACACCTCCTAAGAAGTTGCCCGACCCTTTTTTGGCTGGAGGTGGGTTTTGGTCTCTCTCTTTGGCCACACTGCTGCCTGACAGCCTAGAAAAAAACAGCCTTTGAAATCTGACATCTATGTTCAGATGAGTGAGTGTCTTTTGTGGATACCAGCAGCTGGATCTGCTCCTCTGAGAAATTCTGAAGGAATTTCTGTTTGCAGGTTGAACAAGACCAACTGACTGAGAGAGGAAAGCAACCTTTCTGTTTCAGTTTGGACACTCTTGGGGCTTGTTTGTTGCTGCAGCAGTTGGTTTGTGTTTTGGTAATTGTTTGTATGTGTCTTGATACAGTTATGGGAAATCAGAATTTGATAAACTTTTTAAATACTGTTTGGCCCCAATGTTCTTTGGAATCTGCATAAGTTAGGTCTCTCCTAACTTCTCATTTTGCTTGGAACAGGAAAGCAGGATGGAGTTCCATGTATCCAGGCTTTTATGCTGCTGTTCTAAGCAGGGTTGGGCCAGCTTAGTACATGATGTTTTTCTGCGCTGTGTTTGGCCCCAGAGTTCTTTTGAGTCTGAGGAGGTTTGGCCTTTAAAAATCAAACAGCTATGAAAACTGCTTTACCCAAAATTTTGGTTTATAGCCTTCACTGGATTACCTATCAGTGAAAATAAGGTTTAGTCATTTGAATATGTGTGTAGACCAGTGAGTTGGTATTGCTATCGCATGGCTAGGGTTCTGAAGTAAAAGCTATTGGATCTCTGTGTGTGTGTACGTGTGTACATGTTTAGAAGTGTTTATGTGTATGTACACTTATATGTTTTGTCTACCAAATTGGCTTATAAATAAAAGAGCACTCATAAATTAAGTAAATACGTCCAAGCATTTTCCAAGTTCATGTGACTTAAGTAAATCTTTAATAAACGAACTGGCTTTAAAATTTTTGTAAGACAAAAACAGAAACGTCTTCAGAATTGTTAGTATATATTTTTGTCTGGGTTTTATATTTGTCTCTGCTAGATATTGTGAGGTGCTGGGGTTTGGCACAGAAGGTTATAAAACTACAAACGCAGCCAAAAACAAAATGATCTTTGTGTGATTTTGTTGATAAATAAGATTAATTTAATGTTGTTGGTTTAATGAAAATGCCTGAATCTTCTGAGTTATTGGTGAGAATGCCCAATGTATTTAATTTGAACATTCTTACTTAGGTGAACATCTGATATTCACAGATCATAAAATAGTTAGCAAGGAACTGATGACTAGCTTTGTCTAATACCTCAGTTTTCAGAAGTAGTCTAGATAAACTGCTTTTAAAAGTGAAGGTACTGTGGGAGGCCAAAGTTGGTGGATGACGAGGTCAGGAGATTGAGACCATCCTGGCCAACATGGCGAAACTCTGTCTCTACTAAAAATACAAAAATTATCTGGGAGTGGTGGCGTGTCAGTAGTCCCAGCTTCTCGGGAGGCTGAGGTAGGAGAATTGCTTGAACCTAGGAGGTGGAGGGTGCAGTGAGCCAAGATCGCGCCACTCAGCCTGGCAACAGAGCCAGACTCTGTCTCCAAAAAAAAAAAAAAAAAAAAAAAAAGGAAGGTACTGAGTACATGTAAATGTGACAAATGTTTGCATTGCTTTGTTTCACACTACATGTGTTATTCTGCCCAGACAGTACTAGCACCAAAGTACTTACTGGTCACGTGCCTTAAGTCAATGCCTTAATTGCACACAATGTATAGAGTTACGAGTGGATTTAAAGACATTAATATGCATACCCGGAACAAAATATCCATCATATGTGTTTCTAGGCTCTGGATAACACTGTCACCCCCAAGGTAAAGTTTTTTTACCTTGAGTATGAGAAAAATTTGGGGTTCATTTTCTGTTTATTTACTTTTGCTTTCAATTTTCATTTAGTTCCTGTTGTTCTTTGGGTTTTACTTACACATACACACATGCATGAAACCAATGATGTTTTTCAGTTTCTAATGAAAGGATTGTATTTGGTTCTATAAATAGTCATTTTGTTTCCTCTGCATTTCCAACAATTTGTCATTTGCTTTCAAACTTTAGTTGTGTTTACCATTATCAAAATTAAGTAACATTCACTTGGATTAAGTAGCGATAAAAATGTGAGACTTTGCACTTTCCAATGATTTTTTATCCCAAGCCTTTCATCACTGTTTGGACTTCAGGTGTATACTTTATAACAAAATATATTCAAATGTTGCACTGATTTGAGGATTCTAATGGTGAAAGTTACCTAATCAGTTGTCAGTACTGTATCTAGAAGCCAATCCTGGAAATGTATGATGATAATCTTTTAAAATAGCTGAAAAAAATTATTGTGCGCTTGTTCTCACTTTGTCCTTGTTTTGTTGTAAGTTCATTTATCTTCATACTGAATTTCCAAGACTGGTATTTGCATTAAACATTTTTTTTAAATGACAGAGAGAAAAGTTAATTGTCTCACTTTGATAAGTTTGGCACAGGACCTATCACATTTTTGATGCTTTTGGTCACAATTCTGTCACTAGAATGCTAGCAATTAGACATATGCAATGAGTATTGCATAAACTATTTTAATACAGTGGTTTGAAATGCTACAGGCAGCAACTACTAGACACCAAATCACAGTGTTTTAATTTGTGACATGTTAGAATGATAGGGCCTTCTGCAGAATAAATGTCCTATTAGCTAATCCTTTTGCTGTTAAGTTACAGGGTTTTGACTCATGGGTCTGAAAAAGGTACCCACTCCTTCTGATCTTGAACACTGACACTACTCAAAGCCTCGTCTTCAAACCTGGGAGAAGTACACGAAATGTACTGCTCTCATGAGACACAGGACCAAAAAAATTAAAGCTATTCAATCCCTCTAGGCCCAGGGAGTATCACAGAAGAGGTGGGTACTTGAGATTGTAAGGGCTGATTTTAAGGGAAAAGGTTACTTAAGAGTTTTTCTATAAATTAAACATTAATATCAAAAACACACTGATGCAAGGCCAACATCTAGGCCCCTATGTCGGAATAACAGGATTTTCTTGGAGCACTGATCTGCTCTTTAACAGAAAATTATAAAATATTAAAAAAGGTTTATGAAAGTCTTACCTTATAGTCAAACTGATTAAAATTAGATTTGTTTATAATGTTTCATTAAAATTAACTTTAACATTAATAATGTATCATGCGAAGGTGAAGTTGGTTTTCTCTTTAAAATAAAATTTTTGTATAATAATAATAAAAGATTTTTGTTTACTTTTCAAGTAAACTGCAGGGAAAAAAAGTAGGAAGGTGAGGCAGATGTGGTTGGCCTCATGCTGTCTTTATTATATCTTATTGCTTGGGAAACTGAGTCTCCTACCTGTCAAACAGTAAATGTTTTTATCATTTTAGCTAAATCAATGATTATTTTATGGACACCTATGATCCTATTTTATGATATCAAGTATAAACCTCTGACATTTGACAAGCTTTCCAAAGGCAAAATTTCAAGTTCTAAATTCAGTTTTTTTGACCTCAAAGTAAATTTTTCTGGATATTACGGCCCCTGAACTTCAAGAGAACTATACTAGGCTTATCTGTTACGTTAGAATTATACAGGATGGACTTCAAATCCGAAGTGGTGTTTAACTTTCTTTGGGTTATATTTATATAGGTGTGTTGTTAGTATGTATTCCAGAATTGAATGTGATTCCTGAAATTCTGGTATGTCTTCATTTAGGTTGTTATAATGATTATGATTATTATGCTAAATTGTTGTATGCCACAGAAATAACCAAATTTCCTTATCAACTGTGTATTTATGGCTTTCCTAAGGTGTTTCTCATCCACAATTGTTTCGCTTTGATTCTTCTCAAAAAGTGGCTTATAATCAGCCACAGTCCAGCACTTGCTTTTTTGGGGGAGTTCATGACAAAGACTCTTGAATACAGGTTTATGATAACTTTGGAGAGTGTGCCATTGGACTAGAGAGAAAACTTACAGGACACTAAATGAAAGGCTGGTGTGTTCCTAAAGATTGCTAACCTAGTATGAAGCAGAGTAGGAGCTGATGGCATGCACTGAACTAATGGAAGACTGAAATAATTTTAATGGGCTTTGTTTGTTGAAACATTACTGGTTGTTCAGTCTGGAGAACCTTTTTTCTCTTGGGCTCTTTATAGCCTTAAACAATGGAGTATACTCTTATAAACAGAATTTAAGGCACATTTCTCTCCCTCTGCCTAATTTCTCCAGAATTCATAAACTATTTGTGAATATTCTTAATTCACTGTAATGTGGTTGTTTGCATAAGTTCAATGAGAAACTGTTTTCTTTTATAAAAGGACACAGCTGGAGGAACTGGTCATTTTCCCAGGGCTTTGACTGAAATGGTCTTGTGATGAGTTCCAGCAAAGCCAATTTAGGAGAGCCTATGTAGACAATGATTCTTGCTGCATTTCACATGAGTAATCAGGCCAAGGATATGGGACTGAAGCTTATTTTGCAGGTAAGTTGGTCCTGATGTGATCTGTCTTTGATGGAAGTGAAGGACTGGAGAGAGAAAGATTGTGCTTCAGAAGAAAAGTAGGTATTAGATTAAACTTCGATTCCTCATCCATGGTATGGAGCTGCCCAAAACATCCCTCCTCAGCATGAAGCAGCCAGAAAAACTGACAGACAGATTCCCTATGATGATGAATTGATCAATAAAAAGGGTGGGACCAAAACCGGCCCAACTGTCCCACAGAACTGACGTTTACAGTTTCTTTTGACTAAACACAGAAATTGACCCAGTCTTAGAACTTGGGAAAGTTCAAATGTTCTCATATTGAGTTCCTTTCTCAAGAAACCAACCATCAGACCTCCCAAACAGTCTCAACGAACTGAAACTTAACCAGATCACCACATCTAAATAATAAGACACCAGAACCCTCACCCAACAGGACCTGCTTTCTGTTGACCAACAACTCTTCCTTACCCCTCTCTAATTCCTATTTTCCCACACATGGTTACATTTTTTCTCTGCTACATAAACCCTTAATTTTAGTCCATCAGAAACGTGGACTTGAGACTGATCTCCTATCTCTTCAGTAGCAGCACCCAAATAAAGTCTTCTTCTTCCCTGGCAATACTTACTGTCTCAGTGATTGGCTTTCTGTGTGGCCAGCAGCAGCACCTAGACCAAACACGACTAGGTGGCAGCTCATCGGACTCTGGTATACCATGTTGCCTCTAACGCAGTCAAAGCGGTAAGTTCTCTGAACCATAATTGCAGTAAATGTGAGAAGGCTAACCTGTGATATACTCAAACCATGGGCATATAGAAACTGAGTCTTAACTATAGGAATAAGCCTGGGCAGTCAGAGTACCCGTGCATACTCTGTATCCCTACCTGGCCCTAGGCTACAAGATGGGCTGTGTGACCCTGGCAAGTCATTTAACCAATTAAGCCTTAATTTCCTACATATAGGAATGCAGGAGACAGACTAGATAATTTTTAAGGTTATGTCCCCCGTTATTTTATTTCTGATAGTAATATTCAAATGTATGCATTTATTTTTTACAACTGTGCATAACATACAGGGGGAGGGTTGAAAATCACCACCCTATTAGGCAAGAACTGAGCTTATTTAGCTCCTCCTTATAGCTCCTAAACACAGATGATTTATATTTAAGCATTTAATAAGTAGCTCTAAAGGAAGGGAGATGAACTGGCTGGAGTCTAACCATACAGCTATCCTCACATCCAGGACAGGCTCAAGTTGAGTCTGCCTAATTGCCAATCCCTGGCTGAGAGGAAGAAAGAAAAGCTATTAAGTCTATCAACTTCGAACTTTGACTCACTGCCTAAACTGCCATGAGATTTTAATTTTTATACATAATATAATCTCATGTAGATTATCTGTAATCTAGAGGAACAATATAAACCTCTTAGCTCATGCAATTTCCTCTGCCAAATATGCCCCTTCTCCTCTCTCTGTAAGTCCCTAGTCACCTGTATGATCTATTTCAAGTTTGTTTCTCAACACAGTGAAAGGCCACTGTTACCTAGAACCTCATCAGCCCCACACACAAAAAAGTATTTGTTCTCTCTTTTGTGGACCGAAGTACTTTCTGCAGATTGCTATTATAGCTCTTAGTGCACAACACTATAGTGAATTGTTTATATGCCTGTCTGTTCCAGTGGACTGTAAGCTGTTTTATTCATCTTTGTGTCCCCAGTACCTACCAGGACCAGGCACATGGCTGGCACGCATTAAATGTTCACTGAATTGGTTGAATAGAACAGAAAATTTCCCTTTCACTCAACCAACATAGCTTAGGGCCTGAACGCCCCAAACATTCATGCTCTAACATGTTTTGAATAGCAAAAGGAAACTCCAAACACCCTGTAAATTCAGTTCTCACACGGACCTGTGGGGAAAAGGTATTTTTAAAAGCAAAGTTTCTTTAATCCTTCATATTTCTTATGAATTTGGAGGCCAAGAAGTAAGTTAAATGTCCCTGGTATCTTTAATGCTCTGCTAATTATTCTAATACTCATGACATTCTTTCACCTGTCTGGGAAGAGAAGTTGATTATGTGAAATATCCACTAACTCTTTTTATCTACTCTCCTACCATATGAAGAGTTAGCACTTCACCCTTAGGTTCAACCATATCTTTTCTTTTCTTTTTTTTTTTTTTTTTTTTTTTTTTACACCAATGAACAGCACAAAGAGGCTGCCATTTTTCTTTTTCACACAAAATTTGAAAAGAGATCTGGGCCATATGCCAGAGTTGTCAATTTTTCAAACAAGATTACCCTACCAAATCAGTCATCTTTCTTCCTCCATTAGGAAAGAGATTAAAATAAAATTACACTTCCAAATGTGAGCTTAACATTTTAAAACCACTAAGCTTTTTGTATACTTAATATACTCTAGCACCTTTTTTTTTTCACCTTTCCTACCTAGCACTAAACAAAACTGTGGCATAGTTTCCAGTCTCAAAGATCTTTCCCATACTTTCTGATGTGTCAGACTATTCCAATTACCACAGTAAAATACTAAGTCATGATTTGGCATTTCAAGCATATTCCTGGCAATCCAGATTAGGTAGAAAGGGCACTTGAACTACATGTTAGCAACATACAAGCATTCCTACCTTATTCTCATGAGAAAACCAAATTCCATGAGAAAATAGATAACTTTAGAAACCACCAATGTACAAAAATCTTTCAAAGGTCTTTTTAAATTGGAAAATCACTTATCTAGTAAACTTAAAAGCTATGTATATTCTCTATGACCCAACTATTCCATTCCTAGGTATATATTCCTGGTGCGTGCACAAATATACCAAGACAAATAATCAAGAACACTCTTAGCATCATTGTTAATGATAGCCAAAAACTGGAAGCAACACTAATGTCCACCAACAGTAGAACAAATAAAGTATGCTACAGGTATAAAATAGATTACTCTATAGTAATGATGATGCTACAAGCAACACAGATGAATCACAGAATGTTGAATAAAGGAAGCAAACATAAAAATACACAAAGTATAATCCCATAAAATCTGTTTAACTGTTGACATGTTTTATGCACTGTTCTACATGTACTTTATATTTCACAATTAAAAAAGCAGCCTTTTAGCTTAAAAATCCTAGTCCTGCACATAAAATATCTTAGTTATAAGCATTTTTAAGTCTGTCATTCCAGCAGACTACAAACTGCTTGAGGTTGTAGATTGATTTTATTCATTTTTGGCTCCCAGAAAATAATGGTACACAACAGATGCTCAACAGATATTGACAGGATAGATGGGATTAATGAATTATGGACATAGGGAAATTTCAAATGGCAAGAGAACCTCCACGTGAGTTAGAAGAATAAAAGTCATTTGCCTTTTCCAATACATAGGCAAAGGTTAGTTTTAAAAAGTCAGCCTGAAATTTCAACTACCTAAATACATTCTCAAATTTCTGTTTCTGAGTCTGTTTCTGATTAATTGCTCCACTTGGACAAAGGATAGTTTTAATAGGAATGTTCTTAAAAGTGCAAGATATTCCTGAGCTCAGTCCAGTCAACAAATTCTGCTTTTCCCTTCTGCAATGTAGCTGCCAGACTCCTGGTTGTCTAGTTGTATTAATAATTCCTTAATTTAAATACAAAAACACAAGCACAACCATCTTTATGAATTTACCCCCAAGAGTTATAAAATGTTTCTCCATTAAAAAGCACATCTCAGCACATCCTGCTGTTCTTGGAGTTGGAATGCTTTCCTCTTCGCAGTCCTCCATCAGTCTCCTATGGACCATAGGACTAAAATTAGCTATTCATTACATGTAAAGGAGTGCTGGCTGGAGCAGAGCCCTGCAGAGAAAGCGTACTATTTTACATGTCAATTTCAGCACAAAGCATCTGCTACCTTACTAATATGTATATTTAATGTCTCTGCATAATATACAGAATTATATGCTGTTCATTGCCTGTTTGTTCTGATATTACGTGCTCTTAAGTAGCATTATTCTCAATTATTCTTTTTGAAGAACATGAGACTTTTTATTAGGTCTCTTCCCTGGTGTTGTCTGTAACAGAAGGCACACATGCACAGCACACAGAATACTAAAAATCATGACTCAGAGTCAGATAACTAAATATAAGTTTCTGACCTGCAATTACTAATACAATTTATATTCTAGATTCCTTACTCCTGAATATAGTTTTACATTAGGTTGTCATGAGGTGGGGAAAAAAAGCAAAAGAGGTGTTAAATTTTCAACAGCTGCTAGTAAATCCAGAATACTGGAATTGTTCTTTTACTGGGAAATCTGTACACTTATGTTAAATGTCGTATTTCGAACATGACTATCTTTCATCGGCAATTCATTCCATATTAAAGATGTAATTTTTTTCTGTAGACTCTGATGATATTTGTTACTGAATGAGCTACTGAATGGGGGAAAGGGGTAGCTGAATAGGATGTATGAGGAAAGAAATAATATGCTAAGCCAGCTTTAAGTTATATGGTTCTCACAGTATAAATTATCATTGCTTTTGTTCATGAACCTTCATACTCAGCAGGAAACTGAGAATATTCAGTATTTAGTTGCCACCCTGAATGGCAATATTATACTAGTCAAACCTAAGTGATACTAGATTAACAATAAAGAATTAAGAAAGTTAAAAATGTCATATTGGCACAATAGTTTGAACTGCTTTACTATAGTTAGTAAGTTACTAACCATAGTTAGTATTGCTGTAATTAATGACATTCAGATAAATAAGATTATTCTGGCTTTATAAATCTATATTTGTTAGTGAACACTCATGTTTCTAAGAGTCAACTAGTGGATTTTTTTTTTTTTTTTTTTTTTTTTTTTGAGAAAGGGTCTGGTTCTGTCAACCAGGCTAGAGTGCAGTGGCATGATCACAGCCTACTGCAGCCTCAACCTCCTGGGCTCAAGCAATCCTTCCACCTCAGCCTCTCAAGCAGCTGGGACCAAAGGCACACGCTACCATGCTCAGGTAATTTTTGTATTTTTTGTAGAGACCGGGTTTTGCCATGTTGCCCAGGTTGGTCTTGAAGTCCTGGGCTGAAGCAATCTGCCCACCTCAGCTTCTCAAAGTGCTAGGATTACAGGCATGAGCCACCGCACCTGGCCTGGATTTTTTTTTTTTTACATAGTCTAATGCTAACTATTGGCTTGCTGATGTGATGTAGATCAGTAGCAATCTCAGGTGCCCACAGTAAATGACTGGCACTGTACCGCTGGCTTGTACTCACATGTCCAAAACATGAGGCCTAAAAATTCAGTAATAAACTTTTAAAAGGTTAATCTATTTTCCTCTCAGATGTAGAAGTTTAGGTTCCACTATTCCCAGAAAACAAACCCACAAGTACATGTTCATTGTCACCCACCCACTCTACCTTTTACAAGTTCCCAAGGAATTTTTGGCTGCTGAAGCAATCTTAGTGCCTCCACTTCCGTCTCCCTTATGTTGAAGAACCCTTTTTGCTTGGTTTTAGTGTGACTTTACGACAGCTAATTGGGAATGTGTGCGCCTTGAAGCAGATGCTCATACTCTGAGGAGGTAGGAAGGGCAAGATCGAAGAATGGCTCTAAGTGGCTCTCACCTTTAATAGGTCAACAGGCAAAACACGTTAGATGATGGGCAGTGGAAATGAGTGCAGGCCGACATAATTAAAATCATCAAGAATATTTCAGGCTGAAAATCATTATAACCTGGAAAGGTAGACCAGTTACATTGTTTTCATATTGATGAATAGAACTAGCTGTATTTCTCAGGAGAAAGAACCACCTCGCTCCACTTTCTGACACTTTATCACAGCTGCAGTTTCACATTTGTCATATACTTAACATTGACCTTTCCACTAGAAGGTACATTTGTAAGGACCTGGGTCATCCATCTGTCCCAGCACATTGCTTAATACTTAGTAATAACTACTCAATAAGTATTTGTTGTAAAGACATGTGAGCATGAATGCTAAAAATAAATAATCTCATATAAATGCATGGAAGTAGCCAGAACCTATCATCAGACCAGAAAAGCTGGTAGTGAATAGGGCTTCCATAAATAAGTGAGTTCACAGTCTAATACCAGGATCTGCAGGATACACAAGGTTTGTATGTTTAATGAACAGTGTGACACCTACCTAGCAAAGATCTTAAGAAATAAACTAAAAAAAACACATCCAGGAGGAAAAACTAAGTTAAAGTGAAGGAAATATTTTTCAACACTTTCAATACGTAAAATTTAACACTAAGATTACCACTACTGTACTGTTCAGTTAAAGCACAGGCCAGCTGATGTTCAAGCTGCTACTATCATCTCATTTGGTGATAGAGTGACTAAATTTTTTTTTTTTTAGATAGAGTCTTGCTCTTGTTGCCCAGGCTGAAGTGCAATGGCGCAATCTCAGCTCACTGTAATCTCCACCTCCCAGGTTCAAGCAGTTCTCCTGCCTTAGCCTCCCGGTAGCTGGGATTACGGGCATGCGCCACCATGCCCGGCTAATTTTGTATTTTTAGTAGAGACAGGGTTTCTCCATGTTGGTCAGGCTGGTCTCAAACTCCCGACCTCAGGTGATCCACCCACCTCAGCCTGGGATTACAGGCGTGGGCCAAAGTACTGGGATTACAGGCGTGAGCCACTGCACCCAGCCTAGTGACTAAAATTTTAAAATATAACTAATTGCTCATCTTAAATATCAATTCTTGACTACAGACCAGAAAATAATTTTTAACTGGTGATATCCCACCTTTAATCAAATTTCAAAAATTTTTTTAAAAATCTAAGTTCTCTGTCATCTAAAACTACCCCAAAAACGAACAACCTTATAAAATATAATAAATCAGCTCCTTAATCAACAATAATTTTAAAATGTAATCCGTAACAGTTGTTTAAAATATGCATAACTCAGTTTGGAATAGTTATCTTGATTTAAAGCAAAAGCACATCTGTTTATGAGTAAGTAAATATAGTCTGACAGCAATTTGGAACATCTATCAGAAGGAATCAACTGCAAGCTTAATAAGCATTATTTGTATTCCACATAATACTCTAGTTGTTCTTTCTAGCCACTGCAGTAATAAAACACACTCAAACTCATTTAGTGTGTACTAAATCTAAAGTACCTAGGCAAAACACTAAAAATTCCATTTGGATGGTTCCCAGCCCATATAGACCAACTTTTTAAAGTATTACTACCATCTGGTTACTAGTCTGTGTTTACCAAAACAGTAGCTGTGCACACATTTCTTTAGCAGCTGTGGTCAAAAACTTTAAATCAATCCATTTGGCTAAATGAAAACTCTTCAAGGGAAAAACAAATATCATATTTTGAATATATACTTAAAATAAATTCCATTACTGACTTTAGCATTCTCCAAGGACAAAAACAGTAAGATTTTAAGTAGTACTTGAGACATCTTCATATTTTCAATCATTTATCAAATGACAAAAGGTCCATAGAAGTCCAGTGAATTACCCAAGGCCAAACAACTAGCCAGTAGTTAGACTCTGTCCAGAACACAGGTACTATATCTTGTGGTTTCCAGTACAAGGGTCTTTTCACAAGGAGTTAAACTGTGTCAAGGGAATACAGCATTTAAATACAGGTTAAATGTATTTTAAGGGCATACTGTATTTTCATAAACTTGATCAGCTCATCATAAATTATAAAATGATCTGTATTTGTTTCATAACTGTGATAAAGAACTTAAAGAATCTTGTGAAATTTATGAGAATTTTAATTTTACAAACTTTTTTTACATCCTCCACTCAACCCCTCCCATAGAAAACTAAGTCTATTCACTTGCACACCATGTTATAGCAGTACCATTTGCAATTGCAAAAATATGGAACCAACCTAAATGCCCATCAACCAACAAGTGGATGAAGAAAATGTGGTATACAGACACCATGGAATACTACTCAACCATAAAAAGAAATGGAATAATGGCATTTGCAGCAACTTGGATGGAGCTCAACACCACTGTTCTAAGTGAAGTGATTCAGAAATGGAAAACCAAATATGTTCTCACAAGTGGGAGCTAAACTATGAGGATGCAAAGGCATAAGAATGATATAATGAACTTTGGGGACTCATGGGGGAAAGGTGAGAGGGGGGTGAGGGATAAAGCTACACATTGGGTACAGTGTACACTGCTCAGGTGACAGATGCACCAAAATCTGAGAAATCACCACTGAAGAACTTCTCCATGTAACCAAAAACCACCTGTTCCCCAAAAACTATTGAAATAAAAAAATTTTTTAAGTAACTATAGTATTCAAAATATAGTTTTCCATAGTAAAATGTACATATATTTACATGAATATGGACACGGCCATGTATGCATGTTATGTGATTATGTAAATGATCACCAATTCTTCTCTTATTGCTCATTTATATTTTTTGTTTGATATTTATATCAGAAAAAATAGATCTATATATTTCTATCAATATTGAAAATATGTCAAGTTTTCTTTATATTTACATAATTAAATATACTTTAAAAAAAACTAAGTCTAGGCTAGGCACAGTGGCTCACGCCTATAATCCCAGCACTTTGGAAGGCCGAGGTGGGTGGATCACTTGAGGTCGGGCATTTGAGACCAGCCTGGTCAACATGGTGAAACCCCGTCTCTACTAAAAATACAAAAAATTAGCTGGGCGTGGTGGCACAAACTGTAATCCGGCTACTTGGGAAGCTGAGGCAAGAGAATCACTTGAACCCAGGAGGCAGAGGTTGCGGTGAGCCAAGATCACGCCATTGCACTCTAACCTGGGCAACAAGAGCGAAACTCTGTCTCAAAAACAAAAGAAGCAAACAAACAAGCAAAAACAACTAAGTCTACAAACCAACCTTATTTCTGTGGTCAAGAAGCTAAGCTATTATATACTGCAGATCCAAAGTTAATTTCTTTGCTCCTACACACATCAGACACACACACATAATTAAATGCCACACTGCACGCTTTCTTGTAAATAGGAAGCTGCTTCTTAGACACTATCAAACTTTGAAATGATCCCTTCTCTCCTAAGAAACAAACCTAATCCCCAAATATAAATTAATATAGAAATTTTCTGTGTCTTGCTTAGAGAGGGAATGAAAGGTAGTAAGTCAAATGTACTCCATACAAATCTTTTTTGATAGCACTAAAAATTTCTGTAATAAAACTTAAGAAAAACAAATTTTCAAGACATAATGGAGAACATTTTCCATTTATTTGCATTAACAAGCCACTATCCTTGCTTAGACAAAAATGAATACAGTTTCCTTCCTTCCTTTTTCGTGTTCCTAAGAAGAAAAAATTTAACAACCCACCAAAACAAAGCATGTGTTCTTCCCTTCTATATGGAGTACTAAACTTCAAGGGAAATAAATGAACACTAAATTATATGAGAGTTAGGGTATGGAAGGGGTGGACTGTTTTTTTGTTTTGTTGGCTTCCTGATTCCTGGTCATTTATTTTAGAAAATGAGAACCCAATGAAAAACCCAAACTAAAAACTTTTATCTACTTTCTTACATCATATCCAAGAAAAGAACGATCACTGTCAGTAGGCAGTATCTAGAACAAACTGGGGATAAGTTAACATCATAATCATTAAGACAAATGATTATTATTTCATAGGTGCCTCACAACAAACAGGCTTGAACAGTTGTTCATGGGGAAGGATAAGCAATATGATTCCCATTTGACATAAAGAAACTCATGGAGATTACATGGGGCATTGGGGCCCAAAGCTAATAAGCCAGCTGTGAAGCTGTGATGAAAACCCAAATCGTTTGGTGCCCAGTCCAGTAGTCATTCCACAACACTGACTCAGTTCATTCACCAGTTTCAATTAATATGCAAGGATAACAAGATGAAGCTATGTAACAATGCCTCACTCTGCTCATCTACTGTGTTTGGTCTCCTTTCTCTCTTTCTTTTAACACTCTTATGTACTTTGTGGCTTGGCTTACAAGCTGAATCCTGTAGTTCATTTTGCACAGGTGGTCAGGATTCCATTTAACCATTGTGTATACACAATTCTTTCTAAATTCAAACCTAGCACAGGCCGAAGTTTAATTTAATGTTTTAGAGAAGAGGGAAGCAAAATTGTTTTGAAATTCTCTGTGAAAAACAGCCTGTTGTATTAGAACAAACAGCAGCTTGTTCCTATCAGTCCTTTGTTTGACAAGTCTGGGCTGGCTAGAAAGGTCATTTATGCCTCAAAGCATCAAATTAACATTTGAAGACATGAATTTTAAAAATGGCTATTTGCTTCTGTTCTGTGAATGGCTAATGTAGTTCAAAAAAACAGAAAGGAGAAAAACCCACTACAGTTTTAGCCCAGTACCAAAGCAGACCAAAAAATAATAATAATAATAACAAAAACAGAAAAAAGAAAACCCTAAACTTTCTTCAGGCAAACTAAGCATTGATTTTACACCCATGTCAACACAAGCTATGCCTTAATTAAGCCTCATTCTTTAATGAAGAATTAAGAGGATAGGTGAAGTAGTCCAACTTTTAACCAATACAGGAAGAAAAAACAATTACAATTTATTTACCATAAGATGAATTTTTTTTTTTTTTTTTTTTTTTTGAGACGGAGTCTCGCTCTGTTGCCATATTGCAGTGCAGTGGCGCGATCTCAGCTCACTGCAACCTCCACCTCCCAGGTTCAAGCGAATTTCCTGCCTCAGCCTCCTGAGTAGCTGGGACTACAGGCACGTGCCACCAGGCCCGGCTAATTTTTTTTTTGTATTTTAGTAGAGACGGGGTTTCACCATGTTGGCCAGGCTGGTCTCAATTTCCTGACCTCATGATTCACCCGCCTCGGCCTCCCAAAGTGCTGGGATTACAGGCGTAAGCCACCATGCCCGATCCATAAGATGATTTTTTGGCAAATCATAAAAACCTTTAAGTAAGGCTTTTCCCTCTCATACATATCCCTTCTGCCCCAACACCAGTAATGACTGTATAAACTCCCTATTTAATACTGTATGGATTCAAACACAACAGATTTTTCTTTAAGTTCTTATTTTCCTAGCACAAGTCTATGATCTGATACATTTAAAATATAAGCCATCATGACTAACTGCAACTTTCAACTATATAAATATTAATTCAAGATCAGAATATACTTTGGTTTCATTGGAATGATCAAGGTATCTGGAGTCTGAAATTCACTGTAGACAGCCTTTTAAAAGTCATTCATTTTCATAATAGCTATGTTTTACAGATGTATACTGGGAATACAATCATGCCTCACTATAAGAGGGGATTAGTTCTAGGACTTCCTGAGTATACCAAAATCCTCATACACTCAAGTTCCTGCAGTCAGCCCTGCAGAAACCCCATATGCTGTATTTTTAATCTGCATTTGGTGGGGGGAAAAAAAAGTCTGCGTATACATGGACTCACACAGTTCAAACTTGTGTTGAATGGGTTTGTGGTAAAGGTCAACTGTACTACAAGCAGCTTCTATAATATTATGTAAAATATAAGATCTAATATCAGATTTAAGATTAATTAAGATTTAATATAAAAGGAAACCAAATCTGAGAATCTTACTAATTTCCCAAAATATTACAGAAAATTGAGAAATTTTCCTAAATATGAGGAAAATTATAAAATATTACTATCAACAATTCAAAACAAACTCCAAAATGGAAAATTATTTTGATATGATTAGCTTCACTAGAAATATTCTACGATGTCATGAAATTAGTTGATAAAATCATGTCTCGATGCTGCTGTTTCCTCAGGCCACTTCTCACCTCTCTTCTTCCTGCCTAACCCCTTGCAATCTGGCTTCCATTCCAAAGATCCCATGGTCAGGGTTCTCTCGGGATTAATTACTGATCTCATAAATGCAAAGCACAAAGGCCTCCTTTCAGGCCTCATTCTCCTTGACCTTTCTGCAGTATCTGACACTACACCATAAAACCCTTTGACTTCGCTTCTACAACACTGCACTGGCATGATTTTCCACTGACCTCTCAGAACATCCCTTCTCAGTACCTTTCACTTACCATTCATGTATCTAAATGATTCCCAAGTTTGCATTCGCTTCATGCAGATCTGCCCCACTGCACAAATCCTGGGGATACCATTCACACAAAAGACAATGTGATCAGTACCCACTGGAGCTGAGCAATGGAGTGTCCCTGTCCTTGGATGGTCCTCAGGCCTTACCACAGGCTTCTTCCTCCCAGACAGTAGCCTTCATTCCCACACCTTGCACTACAATCCACACACACATACACACATACACACATAGGACTGCCTCTCAAGTCTACATCTTCAACCCTATTTTCTTCTCATCACCACCCTTCCTGACCGAATGTTTGCTGGCTAGCTCCATAAGGAAAATATATACTTACATTCACTCATATCTCACTCTTAACACCTCACACTTGATATGTACGTAACTGAATTTATCTTCTGCCAAAACCTGCACCATTTCCAGGCCATGCCAGACTCCTTCATTTCCTTCATCTTGGCCAAAGTAGATTTTGCCAAGGCCTTCCCCTAAATTTTCTCTTTATCTACTGCCTCTTCTTTGTTCTCTAAATCAGGCCTCACCTCTCACCTTAAACAGATAGGCTGTCTGTCCCCACCATCTTGTGGCTTGAATTAAGCACCCCACTACAATACAGGTAAATTTTAATACGAAAGCAAGATAAATGTTCCACTTGATTAAGGCAAGAAGCACACCATCATTCTCTCTGTAACAATCCCTAACCCCCGTAGGGGAGAGCAGTGCTCGATGCAAAGCGGGCACTCAATGAATGTGTCAGAATCTGAACCTCAAATGAGTAGCAACACTTGACTGTCCCCCCCAACACACAGAGGTTTTGTTTTAAACTGAGGTTTCCCTGCCATTTACATAAAATGATAAAAATGTAATGGAAGAAATGGAAGTTTTCCCAAGAAATGTAAGTTTTTCTCTAACTCACTGAGAATTTGTTTTATAACAATGGTGGTGGACCTGTAGTAAATAATTCACAGTGTTCCCTCTTCCCCTCCTTATGAATAAGAGTGACAGTCAGCCAAGGTGAGGGGCACAGGCCACAGCTATTAACACAAAGCTACCCAGAAATCAAACATGTGAATACTACTGAAAGCAGACCAGAAAGAAAGAAAAAATAAATAAAAACAACAGAAAACTAAAAGCTGAAACAATGTAAGTTGTTATAAATATGAAGATATCTAATGAAATGGGACCATGTTCTGTATCCCTTCAAATATTTCTGGCATCCCTGTAATTTTTAAAAAATAAAATAGCCTAAGAGGCTGGGTACAGTGGCTGATGCCTGTAATTCCAACACTCTAGCAGGTCGAGGTGGGAGGATGGTTTGAGATCAGGAGACTGAGACCAGCCTGAAAACACAGCAAGACCCTGTCTATACAAAAAAAAAAAAAAAAAAAATTGTTTTAAGTTAGCTGGGTGTAGTGGTGTGCACCTGTACTCCCAGGTACTTGGGAGACTGATGCAGGAGTATTACCAGAGCCCAAGAGTTTGAGGCTGCAATAAGCTAAGACTGTATCACTGTGCTCCAGCATGGGACCCCAACTCTAAAATAAAACAGCCTAAGAGAATCACCAAAATGGCTCTTAAAACTCAAGAAAATTACTAGAGCACTGACTTCAGTTAAGAGAACCAAACCAGGCCAAGTGATTTAGTTCACCATAGTATTCATGTCTGTGTCTTCTTTTTGCAAAAAAAGATGTGACAGTCCTTAACTTTAAGTCAAAACAAATGTCTTTCTTGCCAGAAACTAAAAGATTAAGGAAGTTCTGTATAAATTAGAGCTCCCTTGTGTACTGTCCCCTGTAGACATAAAATTCTCTGTGGTCCCCTCCACAGATAATGTTGAGATCTAATAAGCATATACCTAACCTGTCCAAGAGCCATTATCAAGTATGCAGAAATTAAGAAAGCCATCTCCAGTAGCTGGAAAAGGGATTCTCAATATGGAAGAGGTGGTATCTACAATACAACACCATTTTTACGGACTCTGTCAGAAAAAAATCATTTTAAATATAAGAAGTTTGGCAATTTAAGATTTTTTAAATAGTTGTTCCATAAGCATTAAATAAACATATACACTAGAATTCAGCTGGTCTTTGACATCCATAGATTCAACCAACCATAGACTGAAAATATTTGAGGAATCCTGGCACGGTGGCTCACAATTGTAATGTCAGCACTTTGGGAGGCCAAAGCAGGAGGATCACTTAAGCCCCAGAGTTCGAGACCAGCCAGGGCAATGAAGTGAGTCCCTGTCTCTATGAAAAAAATTAAAAATTAACGAGGCACAGTGACTTGTGCCTGTAGTTCCGGCTACTTGGGAGGCCGAGGTAGGAGGATCTGTGGATCCCAGAAGTTCAAGGTTGCAATGCGTTATGATCATGCCACTACACTCCAGTCCTGGTGACAGAGCGAGACCCTGTATAAAAAAAGGAGAAAAAAAAAATCTGGGGGAGAAAAGTTCAATGAAGTTTCAAAAAGTAAAACTTGAATTTGCCATGCACTGAGTACCACATTGAATTCATGTGAAAAAAGTGATGTGTAGGCATTCTATTAGGTATTATAAGTAACCCAGAGATTATTTAAAGTGAATATGCATATGTTATATGCAAATATATATGCAATATATAAAACAGCCAAATGCCATTTTATATAAGGGACTTCAGCATCCAAGGATTTTGATATCCACAAGGTTTCTAGAACGAACCTCTCACAGATACAAAGGGATGACTGATGACTGTATAAATAAACACCAAAAAACTTTAAAATACAGGCAATTTTAATTATTCTGCAAGCATTGTAGTAAAGATAATTCAGGCATGAACCATCAGTAGATGCCAAGGCTAGGGAGAAATTTTGATAAAGAGCAAGATATAGTCATGGTCTTAAAGTGTTTCCCCAGAGATTGCTTATTAATTCCAAGAGAAAAAAGAGTAACTACATAGTGAATTGGAAAGTGCTTTGACTGAGTGATGATCACAATGAACACTACCCATAAGGAGCAAATGGATTTTGTGTGCCTCCAGATGTGATACCCTGAGAAGGACACATTACTTACACAGTATTCAGGCAGAGAATCCACAGCCTGAATTTAACCATGAGAAAAAATAATAATAATAAGAAGAAAAACCCAAATAAGGAAAATTTCCAAATAAGAAATGTTCTATTAGAAAAAGGTGGGCATTCTATTCTTTAAAATATCAGTTGTAATAAAAGATAAAGTCTGTAAAGTACTCCAGAGTAAAGGAGGATAAAGAGACATTGAGAACTAAATGCATAACCGGATCTAGAATGGATCCTGTTACTGTGAAGGAAAAAAAAAATCCCATGAAGAATATTATTGAATCAACTGACAAAACTGGAATATGAACAGATTAGTTAAAAGTTTTTACCAATGTTACATTTACTGAAGATGACAGCTGTGCTGTCTGTACCATAGTTTTGTAAGAAAATATTCTAAAATGGTTTGGAAAAAAAATATTGCTTGTGTATGTAAGTGTGTATATGTGTGTGAGTAAAGATAAAAAATATATCAAGTGATAAAGCAAATGGTATAAAATGTTAACAAAAAATTAATGGCAGTAACACATTTACAGTTATTCTTTGAATTATTCCCACAACTTCTACACATTGAAATTATTACCAGATAAATTATTTTAATATAGGTTTATATGTATGACACATCAGTATTCTGCCATTTAATTTGGTAAGCATAGTGTTTATATTTAAATAGTACTGTGAAAATAGTACTTCATCACAATGTCACTTTACAACCTTGCAAATAATGCAATGGCCTAAACCCCCTCACGATGTCAGAGAAGGATTTAACTGTGTCAAACATTTTAAAAGCAGTCTCCAGGTTTCCATAGCTGAGTGTAAAAGAGCAGATCCCGCTTCTAGAAGGCATTTCGTTATTGTATAATTACAAAATAGGAGGAAAGAACAGCTATCCTGCTCACATCACTCCCCATTATTTAAGAAATCCAGTTATCTGCCCATTTCTTACTAAATGAACGTAACATTTGCAGTTCCTAGCTGAGCATATGAGACCCTTCACAATCAGGGGCAGCTTACCACTTCAGATTTATCTGCTGCCACCAGGCCCATATACACATACTCTCAACATTCCTGTCATTCTGATCCCTTTTATAAGCCCAGTGCTTTTGCACATTCTGTTCCCTCTGCCCAAAATGTCCTTTTCCAATGGCCTTCTCTTTCTGACGAATCCTCCTCTTCTCTTCCTTCCTGGTTAACCTTAAATGCCTCTTCCCCTCTGAAGCTTTTCCTGACTCCTTTGACAAAAGTTAATCTTACTCCTTATGCTCCTTATGCAATTTCCAAATAACTGTGTTCCCATTTCCAGGTTGTATGGGGATTTCTCTCTTTTTGTGAGTTTCTCCATAACTAGAACATGAGATCTCTCTGAGCATGAATTATAGTCTAGAACCACAGTGTCTTCTAAGCATGGTGCTTCATAAACACTGACTAGATGACTAAATTAACTTTTTTAACTGGCACAAGTTCAAAAACCAGCCAGCCCTCCAGCATTTATTTTATGCCAGATACTAGTGGAAATGCTTTACAAATGCCAATTTATTCCTCATAACAATCCTAAAATGTAGATGTGCCACTGCTATATTTCATCAATTCCATGAATATACACCTTTTTCTCCATTTTAACCTCTCTGAAACTGGGATGTAACTAATATTCAGTGGTATATCATAGTTACATGGACAATATTTTTTTCTTCCTTTGGGTACATAAAGCAATGACACATTTTACAATCAATGGTCTTGGTTTTGATACAATACAGTTATTATTCCCAGATATTCCCTAATATTTACAAGTGAGGAAACTGAGACACAAAAGACAGTTTAATTAACTTGCTGAAATTTACACATAAGAGCCAAGATCAGGGCCAGGCGTAGTGGCTCACGCCTGTAATCCCACTACTTTGGGAGGCCGAGGCAGGTGGATCAGGAGTTCGAGACCAGCCTGGCCAACAAAGTAAAACCCCGTCTCTACTAAGAATACAAAAATTAGACGGGCATGGTGGCATGCTCCTGTAATCCCAGCTACCCAGGAGGCTGAGGCAGGAGAATCGCTGGAACCCAGGAAGCAGAGGTTGCAGTGAGCCGAGATCACACCACTGCACTCCTGCCTGGGTGACAGAGCAAGATTCCGTCTCCAAAAAAAAAAAAAAAGAGCCAAGATCCGGTAGACTGGCTCAAAACTCACACTCTTAAACTACATATTATAATAGCTCCTCAACAAAAGTAATTCCATAGCATGAATGGGCTACTGGCACCAGAGCTGGAACAGCCCAAAAGTGAAGCTTGCTCTTTGAGGTTTGAAAGATCCTGGGAAACAGGCTGAGGTGAAGCCCAAGATTAGAAGCAGTGAACTAAAATGGACCTTGAAGTGCCTGGGGAAAAAGCCAAGATTATCTGTCAGCATCTGCTCTCCCTAGGCAAGGCCTGGGTCTGAGCCCCGGCTTCTTCTCTATTTCCCACCTCAGGAGACATTCTCTACATCTTTATTTTCTCCTTTATGTTTGCCCTTAAGTTTCCAATAAATGCAATTATAATTCTCTCAGAGCTAGTAATTACTCAAAACATAACCTAATCGAGCCCTGTACCTTATATCTAATCCCTGTAACATCATCTCTGGTAAATAGTTACCTAGTCTCACCTCAAACACTTAGGCAGTTCCTTTTATTTTTAGAAAGATGGAAAAAGATACTCCTTATATTAAAGTCCATCTCCTTCTAACTTCTGCTCCTATGTATTCTCTCAAGGCCTGCCCAGCAAGTTTTCATTCCTCTTCTTCCTCACAGTCCTTGTCCCCTTCTTTGAGAACTGTACTTTTGAGACAGCAACTCAGAGGCATCTTTGCTTCAAAAACTGGCCATCAGCAGAAGTGATTGAGGCACAAATTGCTGGCAGCAACACAGGCACAGGAATTTAAGGACACAGAGGAGGGGCTACTCATTTACGGGGGAAAGGTGGCAACTAAAGGTTCACTGAAGAGGTGGCTTTTGAGGGATTAAATGTCGTCAACCAGTGTCGAAATTCTTGCATGGGGAGTGGGGGGAAGTGAATTTTTAATGAAAAGGAAACGCTTTTCAAACATATGAAGAAGTCTTTTTGGCTTCCAGCATTCTTGCTTTCATTTTATGATTCTGGGCAGAAGGCTCACTGGCTTGTACAATTTGTGCAGTGCTGAATGCATAGATAACCATCCTACTGACAGTGGAATGCAGAGTTGGAATAAACACAGTGAACTTACCATCTGGGTGGTGCCATCTGATTTGTAGCAATATCACTTGCTGAAGATTCTACATGTATTCTTCACTAAAAGTGGTTGCCTCAGTCACTTCCTTTCTGATCACCTAAGATAAGAAACTAGCACAAAGCGGTGCAACCTCTATAACTGCATCTTAATTATCAGTGACCAACAACAAGGATGCTCATTTTCACCACTGTTTTGTTTTGTTTTGTTTTGAGATGGAGTTTCGCTCTTGTTGCCCAGGCTGGAATGCAATAGCACGATCTCAGCTCACTGCAACCTCCGCCTCCCAAGTTCAAGCAATTCTCCTGCCTCAGCCTCCCGAGTAGCTGGGATTACAGGCATCCACCACCACGCCCTGCTAATTTTCTGTATTTTTAGTAGAAACGGGGTTTCACCATGTTGTCCAGGCTGATCTCGAACTCCTGACCTCAGGTGATCCACCTGCCTCAGCCTCCCAAGTGCTGGGATTATAGGCATGAGCCACCGTGCCTGGCCCTCACCACTAATATTCAACATAATACTGGAAGTTGTAGCTAGAGTAATCAGACAAGAAGGGAGGGAGGGAGGGAGGGAGGGAGGGAGAGAAGGGAGGGAGGGAAGGGAAGGAGGGAGGGAGGGAGGCAGGGAGGGAGGGAGGGAGGGAAGGAAGGAAGGAAGGAAGGAAGGAAGGAAGGAAGGAAGGAAGGACGGACATCCTAAGTGGTAAGGAAGAAGTCAAATTATCCTTGTTTCCAAATGACCTTATAATTGGAAAAATCTGAAAACTCCATCAAAAAACTATTTGTTCTGATAAACAAATTTAATATGGTTGCAGGATACAAACTCAACATACAAAAATCAGTAGCATTTTTATATGCCAGCAGTGAACAATCTGAAAAATCAAGGAAGTAATCCTATTTACAATAGCTACAAATGAAATACCTAGGAATTAACCAAAGAAGTGAAAGATCTCTAGAATGAAAATTATAAAACATTAATGTAAGAAATAGAAGAAGACACACACAAAAATGGAAATATATTCCATGTTCATGGATTGGAAGAATCAATATTTTTAAAATGTCCACACTACCCAAAGTAATCTGCAGACTTAATGCAATACAAATCAAGATGTCAATGATATTCTTCACGGAATAGAAAAAAAAAAAATCCTAAACTTTATATGGAAAAGACCCAGAATAGCCAAAGCTATCTAAGCAAAAAGAACAAAACTGGAGGAATCACGTTACCTGACTTCAAATTATACTACAGAGCTATAGTAACCAAAACAGTATAGTGCCAGCATAAAAGCAGACACTTAGTAAGTGGAATAGAACAGAGAACCCAGAGATGAATCCATATATCTACAGTGAATTCATTTTTGACAAAGGTGCCAAGAAAATACTTTGGGAAAATGACAGTCTCTTCAATAAATGGTGCTGGGAAAATTAGATATCCATATGCAAAAGAATGAAACTAGACCCCTGTCTCTCACCATATACAAAAATCAGATCAAAATGGATTAAACACTTAAATAGAAGACCTCAAACTGTTAAACTTCTAAAGGGAAACTTTGGGGAAACTCTCCAGGACATTGGGATGGGCAAAGATTTATTGAGTAATATCCCACAAGCACAGGGAACCAAGGCAAAAATGGACAAATGGGATCACATCAATTTATTATTTAAAAGCTGCTGCACAGCAAAGGAAACAATCAACAGACTGAAGAGACAACTCACAGAATGGGAGAAAATATTTGCAAACTACCCATCTGACAAGGGATTAACAACCAGAATATACAAGGCTGTGCTCAAACAACCCTAGAGGAAAAAATCTAATTGATTAAAAAATGGGCAACACTGATGACATACTGGCTAAAGAAAATGTGGTACATATACACCATGGAATACTATGCAGCCATAAAAAAGAGCAAGTTCATATCTTTTACAGGAACATGGATGGACTTACAGGCCACTATTCTTAGCAAATTAATGCAGGAACAGAAAACCAAATACAACATGTTCTCACTTGTAAGTGGGAGCTAAATGATGAGAACTCATGGACACAAAGAAGGGAACAACAAACAATGGGGCCTACTTGAGTGTGGGAGGAGAAAGAGGAACAGAAAAGATAACTATTGGGTACTGCGTTTAATACCTGGGTGATGAAATAATCTGTACAACAAACCCCCATGATGTGAGTTTGCCTATGTAACAAATCTTCACATATACCCCTGAACCTAAAAGTTTTTTTAAAAAAATGTGATACATATGTACAATGGAATACTATTCAGCCATGAAAAGAATGAGATCCTGTCATGTGCAACAACATGAAGGGAACTGGAAGTCATTATGTTAAGTGAAATAAGCCAGGCATAGAAGGACAAACTTTGCATGTTCTCACTTATTTGTGGGACCTAAAAATTAAAACAACTGAACTCATTAAGAGAGAGAGTAGAAAGATGATTACCAGAGGCTAGGAATCAAAGTGGGGATGGTTAATGGGTACAAACAAAAATAGAATGAGGCCAGGTACGGTGGCTCTAGCTTGTAATCCCAGCACTTTGGGAGGCCAAGGCCAGCAGATCACTTTAGGCCAGGAGTTCAAGACCAGCCTGGGCATCGTGGCAAAACCCCACCTCTAATAAAAAATAAATAAATAAATTAGCTGATCATGGTGCACCTGTAATCCCAGTCACTTGGGAGACTGAGGCATGAGCATTGCTTGAACCTGGGAGGCAGAGGTTGCAGTGATCCAAGATCCCACCACTGCACTCCAGCCTGGGTGACAGAGCAAGACTCTATCTCAAAAAAATGAAAAAAAAAAAATAGAATGAATAAGACCTAGTATTTGTTAGCACGGCAGGGTAACTATAGTCAAAATTCATTTAATTTTACATTTTAAAATAACTAAAAGAGTATAACAGGATTGTCTGTAGCACAAAGGATAAATGCTTGAGGTGACTGATACGCCATTTACCCTGATGTGATTATTACATGTTCCATGCCTATATCACAATATCCCATATAGTCCATAAAACATACTATGTACCCACAAAAATTAAAAATAAATCATAGTCATAATCAATTATCAAATTAAATTGTTGTAATGTGCACCTCCCTACACACTCTCCACCACCACTCCCCAGCAGCCTCTCTTCTACTGCTACTTAGTCAGTATATAACATGGATAATGCTTAACACCATGCCCCAATTCACTGTGGTATCTAAAAAAATATACTAGAAACTTCTGTATGGAGAACATTTTAAAACCTTATTATAAGCGATCTTTCCTCCTATCTGATGTTAAATGAGTCATCTACTGGTCTAGGAGCAAGTGAAATGTCTACAATATTGTTAAAACTTTCAGATGTATAGTAAAAAGCTGGACATTAGTATCATTTTGTAGGTCTTTCATATGCTCCATAACTTAATCCTATTCTGTTATTAGACAATGTGCTGGTCTCTAAAGCATGTGTTAGGTTATTTTTACAGTCATTTTTTCATTCTTTATCAATTAATTCAATGTGATGCCCTCCAGGCAAAGATGAAAGAATTTAAAGATTACTCTTAATCTTGCAAATTAAAATGTTTGGTGTTCCTACGATAACCATAAAAGTATCTGAATAGACTTTATAGTTTATAAAGTACTTTCTAATATATATGACACTCACAACAATCCTTTAAGATATGATTTTCATGTTAGAGGTTAAAAAACTGAAGTTCAAAGATGTCAAATGGTTTACCCAAGTCCATGTTTCTAGTAAAGGGCAAAGTTGGATCTCAACCCAGACCTTCTGATTGCAATTTCTAAGATATTTCTATTGATGAAACCACAACTACTTCTAAAACAATTGCACACCTAACTCCAGCCCAAATCAACCTATTGCATATCCCATTCTGTAATTAATACAACCAGAGGGCAAGGGCCACAAACTACTATTGTCCTGAAGGGCACATCCCTCAGGAGAAAAAAGTCTTTCAGGATAGGCTTGCATTGTGTTGACAAGGCATGATATTCTAGACTAGTGCTGTCTAATAGAATTTTCTACAATCATGGAAACGCTCTATACCTGAGCTGTTCAATATATTAGCCACTAGCCACATGTAACTATTGAGCACTTGAAATGCATCACTGAGAAAATGAATGTTTAACGTTATTTAATTGTAATTAATGTAAATCTAAATAGCCACATGTGGCTAGTGGCTGCCTTACTGGGCAGTTCAGTTCTAGACCTTAAAGACTGGAAGCAGAGTTTAATATTAATATCCAAATGGTACAGCCTTGAGTACAAATGAAAATCAACTTAATAGTGAGCCCAGAGCACAGCACTGATTTACTCAGTGGTTCATGAGAACTGTAATGGATGTGATACCATCAACAGTAATATAACCAGTGAGATAATAGTAGAATTATCTTTCAATCTTTGTAAACCTCTCTAGTGAGCCAAATCCAAAGAGTGACTAAAGACACCAAGGCATGTTGATAGTATCAAATACAAAGTGCAAATAACTTTAATCTATAGGCCACAATGGCTTTCCTGAGAGAAAACCCATTACTATACATGGAAATCAATCCAACTAAGTTATAAACAGGAGGTGGGGCGTGGTGGCTCACGCCTGTAATCCCAACACTTTGGGAGGCCAAGGCAAGCGGATCACCTGAAGTCAGGAGTTCAAGACCAGCCTGGCAAACATGGTGAAACTCTGTCTCTATTAAAAATACAAAAATTAGTCAGGCATGGTGATGCACATCTGTAGTCCCAGCTACTCGGGAGGCTGAGGCAGGAGAATCACTTGAACCTGGGAGGCGGAGGTTGCAGTGAGCTGAGATCGCACCACTGTACTCCAGCCTGGGCGACACGGCAAGACTCCGTCTCAAAAAAACAATAATAAGTTATAAACAGGAGCTGAGGGATGTGAAAAGCAAGGTGTCTTGTAAAGTAAACATTATTTCTCTAATAATAACACTTTATCCCTGCATTGAAAAATTTTAAAGAGCATGTTAAAGGCCATTCCCTTGTCTCTGTCCTTAAAGTACCACATTCGTATTTCTATTGCCATCTACCACTCCCCTTGGCAACATTTGTTTCTGTGTCTTGACCCCTCACTCATCTAGATAGTCACTAGAAGGTTTCATTTAAATAAAAATCATAGAGTAGGCCGGGCGCAGTGGCTCACACCTGTAATCCCGGCACTTTGGGAGGCCAAGGCAGGTGGATCACCTGAGGTCAGGAGTTTGAGACCAGTCAGGTCTCAAAAATGTCTACTAAAAATACAAAAAAGTAGCCGGGTGTGGTGGCAGGCACCTGTAATCCCAACTACTTCAGAGGCTGAGGCAGGAGAATCACTTGAACCCAGGACGTGGAGGTTGGAGTGAGCCGAGATCACACCATTGCACTCCAGCCTGGGCGACAGAGCAAGATTTCACCACAAAAAATAAACAAATAAATAAAATCATAAACTAGTTCCATATCAAATCCTTCTTTGTGTTAAAATTATTGAGCCTTTCAAAATCCCTGGATAGGTTTTAAGACTGCTATGAACAAAGCAGTCATCATGCCCCATTCCTTCAGCATAATCCACACTCAAATCGCCGTATTTGGTGCTGATAAAAGGACTGGACTGCAAGTCAAAAGCCTGTAGTCCTGGTTTTGATTCTCCCACTAATAGATATTTAGACCTCTGCAAACCACTTAATTTCTCACTGCCTCAGTTATTCATTTGTATATTGAACTAATTAGATCATCTCTAAAGTACCTTCGAATTCTAAAACTCTACCATCCTGTGATATCCTCAATGGTTTTCACTTGGTTTCAAGGTCTTTCTTGAAGCTTTCCAATAAGAAAAAACACACAGTTTGCTTATGAAGCAAAACTGTGATATGTACAATGTGCTTTAAAAATTCATAAACAATCTACCCATTCTCCAAAATTCTGAGTATACCAGTTATTTAAATATAGAAAAAGACATGCATTCACTTATAGTATTTCAAAACAAAAGTCCTTAACTGTACAAATTTAAAAGTCTGTGCTTCAGTGGTAAGGATCCGATGGAGCACCAAGAAAAAGCACATGCTAACATGGACTTCTTTGGATTAGCTTTTGCTTTTCATTTATGTTCCAGACTCTACTCACACAATCCAATCACAGCCTCTTAGGCAGCCTTTCTAGCTACTGTGTTCTACAATTCTGAAACTGTGTCCTCTAACAATACCTAAAAACATTCCTCATAGGAAAAGAAAAAACAGTATTTCTACCCATTTGAAGGCTTCTTTGGGAACCTGGATCTATTTATACTCAAACAATCCACTTCAAAACTGAACTTGAATAATTTTAGTTGGCACACTTGAGTGATTTTCATTTAGTAATCTCCTAAACTTGTTTAATATATACTGAGGCAGGACCTTCTAACAGTGATAGGCAGTGAAGTCCTTTTCATTTCTGCAACTACAGTTCCAACCTAATTTCCATTAGTCTATAGGCAGATGCTAACAAAGGTATGCTTTTTTTTTTTTTTTTTTTTTGAGATGTTATTTTGCTCTTGTTGCCCAGGCTGGAGTGCAATGGCACGATCTCGGCTCACTGCAACCTCCACCTCCCAGGTTCAAGCAATTCTCCTGCCTCAGCCTCCCGAGTAGGTGGGATTACAGGCATATGCCACCACGCCTGGCTAATTTTTGTACTTTTAGTAGAGATAAGGTTTCACCATGTTGGTCAGGCTGGTCTCAAACTCCTGACCTCAGGTGATCCACCTGCCTCGGCCTCCCAAAGTGCTGGGATTACAGGTGTGAGCCACTGTGCCCGGCTTTATGCGCTATTTTGTTGTCTTTCTGTTTATACTTCTCATTCATTCCCTATCCACCTTCCTCAACTTCTGTTCTTTCCAACAGGCTTTATGTTTTCCAGTCTTAGCAACTTATTTGTGTCCATACATCTTTTCAATTCCGTCTTGCAATCTAATGGTGGTTGTTGGCAAGGCAGCTAGCTGGGGCTAGTGTGCTGCGTGAGGCCAAAGGAAGGGGCAGAGCTAAACTAAATCACTCCAAGAGGGATGGACCTACAGGGATCAAACCTTTGATTCATCTCATTGGCATGAGGTCCTAAACACCTGGCTAAAAAGCCTGCCTGCTGGTCACTCATAACTTCTGAAAGAATCAAGAAACAGGATTCTATCATACCCCCAGGAGGAGATCAGAGGTATATAAGCTCTAACAGGTGATATAATCAGCTGGGAGGAAGATCAAAAGCAGCATATCAGAGGCTGTGGCTCCTGGAAATTACTGCTAGAGTGACTAAAATTCTTATTAAAAATTTCAAGAAGTCTCGTCGTTTCTGGGGGAAGAGGGGGAGATGAAGCTATGAGAAGTTTCACTAGTAGGGAAATCCCAAGGGTTATTAGAATTGACTCATCTCAACAGGACCTTGGTGAGTTATCAGCAGGTAAAACAATACTGTGAAAACCAGGCCGTTCTGCCTCCTTCCTCTCTATTCCTTCCAAGAATCTGGATTAATTCAGCAACAAAGGAATGCCATTCATTCTGCAAACTCACATGCAAAGAGAACACTTCCATATAACCCTTTTTGTATCCAGTGATTCCTAGACTCTGCATACTCCTCACCCAACACACATGTAAGAAGGTTAGATTTAGATTACGATCCGCACTTTTGGTTTTACAGTAACATCAGATTGCTGGTATTCCAAGCCCTGATAAGCTTATCTTGAATAACTTAAGCTCCCATTACCTTTCATTGATAAATGTTTCATGAAGGTTTTTTGCCCTTAATGTTCTCATTGTTTAAAACAAACCAGAAATTAAAGTTTTAAAGATCCAATTATTCCTTCTGAGGTAGAATGCAGCACATACGTTAACTAAATTGAGCTCATCCAGCAGCAGATACTAAGAGGCTTGTAGTTGACTGGTTATGCTATTTTTTAACTTGTCCTTTGTGAACTGTAGAGAAATGGGGCTCAGAACCTTTATATGGTCAATCATTCCCCATGTCATATCCATCCCAACACACAGACACATTCTTGCATAGGAATCAGTAAGGTTTTTTTTGTTTTTGTTTGTTTGTTTGTTTGTTTGTTTTGAGACAGAGTCTCACTCTGTCCCCCAGGCTGGAGTGCAGTGGCACGATCTCAGCTCACTGCAACCTGTGACTCCCTGGTTCAAGCAATTCTCCTGCCTCAGCCTCCTGAGTAGCTGGGACTACAGGCACGCACCACCACGCCCAGCTAATTTTTGTATTTTAGTAGAGACAGGGTTTCACCATGTTGGCCAGGATGGTCTTGATCTCCTGACCTCAGGCTCATCTCGGCCTCCCAAAGTGCTGGGATTACAGGCATGAGTCACTGTGCCCAGCCCAAGGGTTTTTATCCTGAATATTCCTATGTCATACATCAAAATGACACTCCTTTCTTGATACATGAAGTATCTCTAAATTACTTTCTAGGCTCTACTTCATACATTTCTGATCATGAACTAACAAGCAAAAGCCTACCTGAACTCCACCACATTCCCGAAAAGACTGCAGAAACAAAACTATTAGTTCTGGGTTGCAGCCACAGGGAACAGTGACGAGGAGCATCAGCTTTGGTGCCAGTCAAACCTGGGACTGGCATTTGCTAGCTGTGTCTCCTCGAACAAGTACTAACCTCCCTGCAATCCAGTTTCCTCATCTACAAAGAGAGGATTCAAATGCCATCTATTTCACAGCCGCCTTCTGACAATTTAGGGTTTAGATAAAATAACACAGAGAAAGGGATTAGATGGTGCAAGGCACACAGTGTTCAATGTTCTTTGTTGTAACTCACCTAAAATCTCTTAAGGAAAAATAACCTAAAAAGTAAGGAAAGAAATACTTAAAAATCAATTAATCAACAGCAGTATTGAATGCTGACCCCTTTGAAACATAAATAATCTTACTCAGTTTACCACTCAACCATATTTAATGAGCACAGCAGAGTTCTCTCGTGCTGACTGCCTCAGTTTGGGGATATGTTTGTTGGGTTTATAACTATTACAAAATATTTCCCCTTCCACAGAGGAGACAGAAGTCTCCTCCCATAACGTAATTCAGTCTGAGCTAAAATCCTGTATTTTCAAATTTAAAATACATAACTAATTTTATAGTTAGCACAGGAAAAATCTTTTTTTCTTTGCCCTAATTCTACAGAGCAAAGAAAAAAAGATTTCAGCCACGCTATTTACCTGACTTCTCTACTGCATAGCTCAGAATCAGGACCAAAATTAAACCCTTGATTTGTCACATCCCAAAACTGTTCTTTTCCCCACCATTCCCAGCTCCAATAAACAGTCACCACCCCAATCCTCAAAATAGAAACTTCAAAATCACCTTGGATTCTTTCTTCTTTTCTTCCCCCATCCCATCCAATGCCATCACTAAATCCTGTTGATATGTCCACTTCTCTCCATCACTGCCCCACCCTAGTCCAAGCTAATACTGAACTACCCTCTTCACTGAACACCTTGCTTCCACTCTTGCCCTCAACAACATAATCTCCAAATAGCAGCCTGAGGATAGCTTCCCACTACACTCAAGTCAATTCTTTTTAATGTACTAGGATTACCTCACAGGATGATCTTTGCCCTGTCCATTTCTCCTTCCCCATCTGGTATCACTCTCATTCCCCTGCTCTACAACTCACACTGCGTTCCTTCCTTTCAGTTATTTGAATACATCGAGTTGCCCCACCCCCATCCCACTCCTACCCTCAGGAGCTTCCTTCACACATGCTTTAACATCTCTAATTTCCATTGTACTGCAAGTTTATTTTTGCTCACCAATATGTACCCAGCAACTGACTTTAAGTCTGGCACACAGTAGGTATTCAAAAGGAATGAATGAATGAAGGAATGGGAACAGAAAATAAATTTTAATGACAAACACCTTCAATAGTAAAATGGAAAACAATACAAAAAACCAGGCTCAATGAGAGGAAATTCACAATAAACCATTTTAAATTAATATTCAAGATGGACACTCCTAAGAAAACATAGATTCTTCAGCAGGGCTCTTAGGAACCAATACAGAGATTAACAGAAGAGTTTTGAAAACTGAGCACAATGTGCCTCTTTTCTGGTTTTGACAATCTGTTTTCACAGATGAACTTGCTTTCTTCAATTCCATCTCAACGCAAGCCAAGAAGCAGCCCATAAAAGGAATATGCAAATAGTTAAAACACTAAACAGAACCTAAGATACAAATGTGCTGCCAGCTGCCCCAAATAACATAAACAATAAATGCCTCCACATCACTAATTCCTGATATGCAAGGAAATAGACAGGGAAGATTCTAAATTCAAGCCCTGAAACATACTAAAATCACACCACACCTGAGCTATTGGTCTTCAGGGGCTCAAACTAAGGATGCTGCTTCCCTCCTGACCCCATTTCCCAGCAAACAAGATGCCAGATCTGAAGTATGGTAGTTGCAATTCTGACCAACCCAGAAGTTCTATTCCTGCATAAAAAGCAGTTCAGCTTTCTCCAGTGAGGTTTTTCTCTTTTTATCATGAGATCTCAATTCCCTGTGATTCATCGGTAGCAATAAGGTATCACATGATTTGTCCAAAATTTCAAACCATCTGATAGACACTGTAGATTTACTAGGGGTAAACTTATAAGACTCACATAACAAAGATCAATTTTTCACTTCTTGGGGGCTGAAATTAAATCAATTTACTGTGGTTACTTTGGTTATTTGATCAGTATTCGCAGCTATAATGTCTTTGATTAATTTCCTAAAATCTCAATGTACGAATGAAAATGAAAATGCATTCTATGGTCTGCATACTTATCTCCAACCTCAATTCATATGTTGAAATCCTCACCTCCAAGGTGATGTGCCACCTTTAGGAGGTTAATTAGGTCACAGATGTAAAGCCCTCATGAATGGGATTAGTGTACTTAAAAAGAGCCCAAGAGAGATCTTTCATCCTTTCCTTCTGCCACGTGAAGACACAGCAAGAAGATGCCATCTAGGAACCAGGTAAGGGGGCCTCATCAGACACCCAATCTGATGGCACCTTGATCTTGGACTTCTTAGCCTCCAGAACTGGGACAAATAAATTTCCGTGGTTTATAAGCCACCGGTGAAAGGTATTTTTGTTATAGCAGCCTGAGTGGATTAACACATTGAAGACAGTATCTTTCAAAACATGCATTAACTAGACAAAAGTAATTTTAAAGTGTTCTTATTAAAGACAAGGTTGAAATTTCCTGAAACATTTTAGAGTATTCAGGAAGCAAAACTACACTCCAGCTTTGTGCAAAAGCTTCCAATTAGAGGGTTGTTTCTTCACTAATATCAAGACTGCAGGGCAGCAATTTTTACTGTATTCCCATCCTTTATAACTCAAAATGTGTTCACCTTAGTTGTCATTAAATAAAGTTTAAAAAACAATTAATTAAGTCATACTTAAGTCCAAATACAGACTCATCCAACAAGACACAAACATTCACTCCATATTTTGAGAGGACTATATTTAAGAAGAACTGATAACTAATTTAGCAAAAACAAAGAAAGGAAACCTTGTTCTAAACACACACTCAAAGCACTCAAGGCTCCATTCCTAGAGCACAGGACCTCCCAGGGACTTTTTTTGTAACAATGCTGAAGTGCTTCAGACAAGCAGAGAGATGGAGAGACCAGTCAGCATCCACACCAGGTTGTCATTTCTTCTGCTGCCCTTTCCAAGCATGCCAAACCATAGTGTATTATTAACCAGAATATTCTTATGTCTTGATAAAAGCGTTTTTTGCCTTGTGTCTTATTATAGGAGAACTAATAAAAAGCATTTTCCCCTGGAGAAACTAAGACACGATGAGATTAAAAGTGGAGAAAGTCGTATAACTGGTGACTAAGCAAACTAAGCATAATTCATACCTCATTCTTAATTCAATGTTCAATCTACCAAATATTCCATATTTCTATTCTATGTGTTAAATGAAATGACCTTAATATTTGAGTTCAACGTAACAGTAGTTTACAACTCTATACTCTTAAAATTATTCTGCATGAAGTATACTATCAACAAAAGGTGTCTAAGTGAAAAACACACAAGTCTTTAAAATCTAGTCAGACGGTTTAAAAAGGAAATACATTGCCAGGCGCCGTGGCTCACGCCTGTAATCCCAACACTTTTGGAGGACAAGGTGGGCAGATCATGAGGTCAGGAGATCGAGACCATCCTGGCCAACATGGTGAAACCCCCTGTCTACTAAAAATACAAAAATTAGCCAGGCGTGGTGGCACGTGCCTGTAATCCCAGCTACTTGGGAGGTTGAGGCAGGAGAATTGCCTGAACCAGGGAGTCGGAGGTTGCAGTGAGCTAAGATCGCGCCACTGCACTCCAGCCTGGCAACAGAGTGAGACTCTGTCTGAAAAAAAAAAGGAAGTACATCAATTATTATGATACTATTCACAATCTCAGAACACTTAAATTCCGTGCAATTGTCAATGTAGGGCTGAGCACTAGAGTTTCTGGGTAATTTAGGGCTCTACATGTTGCCTTTTGCCAAGGGTGGTCCTGAGTTTTCGTAGTTTTGTATCTTCCTGGTCTATATGCTGACTTCACCGTAGCTGCGCTGCTACAGGTAGGTGAAAGCACAGTGATTGTGCCTAAGGAGACCATGAAGATCATACGGAAGCTTCTCAACATGAAGGACAAATAAGCCCAAGTCTTCCTCTCGTGAAAGGCTAAAACTTCCTTTATCAAAACTCACAACACTACCACTTTTACAAATCTGGGGTCTCTGAAAGAGTTACTTAAATCAATTAAATTAACTATCATATAACTTCAGTAGCTACTCAAAACAGTCTTCCTTTACTGGCCCTAATCAAGTAACAAAGTTTTCCATGGAGCTTAATGGTTCCTTTTAGATCCCTGTCCATGAACCAGTATTGCACCCCATACTTACCACCCACAGCTCTCACCACCCCACATTTCCCCCTCCACAAAAAGCTAATAAATTTGCATTCCTGACTCTGAGTTGTATAACTAAGAACCCAAAGACTAACAAAACTCTTACATATACTAAGCAAAATGATCTAATCAATGAACAGTCAAGAAATACAAATGTTTTTAAAAGTAAAATTAACCATCATGAAAACAGGATATGGTGAAGAAGGGGGAACTACAGCTCTAAATACCATCCTTGTAAGTTGCTACCAAGAACCCACATTTTTCTTTAATGGCTGAAAATCAGCAGTAATAACCCAAAACGATCATGCACAAAGGTGGTCTTAATAGAGTTATAATTAATCTTGGCAGTTTTCCACATATTTTTTCTCCTTTTTTGATTTTTCGTTTTACAAAATCGCGCTTGAAAACTTTTACAATTTCTTTCTGGAACCGATTCTGAAATGAAAACGGACTGTAGGTTAAAAAATTTGAGAACCTCCTTAAACAGCAAAAATCACTTCCCTAGCCCCTCCACTGGTAAGAATCACCAAAGTTTTTACAGTGACCCCCTCCCTCTCAGAAACAAAAACAAAAACAAAATAGCTCTTGAAGTTGGACAATTTGGTATATGTTACATTTAATTTTGTGCTTATACTTAATACCTAAAGTGAAGCAATACAGAGCCCTGGATTTCAAAAATGGAAAAAAGAAAAAAACATTTCCCCTCATTACAAAGAAAATCTATAATCATAATTTATAAGTCATCAACGAAACGCAAATCGTGTGCCACCCCGCCTCTGCCCGGTCAGTCACACACACGCCGCCCCGCCCCCGCGCCATCAGTCACACGCAGGCCTCGCCCCATCCTGACTCCCAACCCCGCCCCTCGCGCTGTCAGTCCCTTACTCTGGCCCGCGGCTGAACCGGCGGCGCTGACGTCAGCTGGCGACCGCGGCCGCATTCCTAAACAGTTCAGACAAACCCACTGGTGGGAAGCTTCGAAAGCCCTCAGCTGTAGTGAGGAAAGCAAAGGCTTGGCTGGCAGCCAGACTCCTGAGCTCAGCATTTTGTAATGCACTTCCTTTTTATTTAACAGCTTGCATAATGCCCTTAACCCTTCCTTTACCTGCATCACACCTTTAACCCCTTCTTTTCCTGGTCGAACTTCAAATCAAACTTCAGAACTCAGTCTCCAATAAGGTTTTAATATATTCCTCACCAATTTACAACTGACTGATTTTTAATACTGCTGAAGAGGCAATTTAATTAAACACACATGCTCCCCCTAAACTGCTCAGTTTCCCCCTTAAAGCAATGTTAATTTTCCAGCAAAGAAATTAAAACAACGTATTTTAAAGCTTTTTAGACCCCTCCTTCATAATTTATCTTCTTGAAATTATTTTCAAGAGACAATAGCTTCAACTGGTCCAAAACAAAAGGGTACACAGTGACAAAATCTCCCTCCAAACTTGTCCCTCAGTTGCCCTGTTCTCATCCCATGATAAGCTGTTACTTCTCTTGTATTCACCCAGAAGTATTTAGTGATACATAAGGAAATACACATATATTCTATTTTCTCCTTTTGTAAATGGTAAACTCTATATACATGCTGTTCTCTACTTTGCTTCCTTATTCTCTTTTTTAGAATTGCATGGAATTCCGCAATTTAGCAGTCCCCTATATATGAGCATTTAGGTAATTTTCCATCTTTTTGCTATTACAAATAATGCTGGTGTGAAAATCTTGTATGACTGTCTCTCTAGAATAAACTCCTAGATGGGAAATTGTTACATCAAAACAAACACATGCATTTGTAATTCTGAAAGGTACCAGCAAACTGCCCTCCACTGACACTGTACCTTTTACCCTCCCATCAGCAGTGCAGGAGGATGCCTATTTCCCTCATGCAAATCAGGCTATCCCAGAATTCAGATAAGAGGCTCTCTCTCAAGCTTATTTTTAGAAAATAGATCTGTGAAAAATTGTATCTTAGTGTAGTCTTAATTTACATTTCTCATATTGTGAATGAAGTTGAGCATCTTTTTATATATTTTAGGAACCATTTGTATTTCTCTGTGAACTGTTAAATCATCACTTTTGCCCATTTTTCTATTTGTTCATCATTTTCTTACTGCTTTGTAGGAGCTTATGTTTTTAGAAAAGCAGCATTTTGTGTATGATGACACTTTGAAAGGTCTTTTTAAAGTATTTTAAGAAAATTAGCTCTTTGTGACATGATTTGTGAAAATTTTTTCCAGTTTGGTAAATTCATCTGTTTCATGGTTTCTGCCACAGAGAAATGTAGGGATTTTTATACAGCTGAATTGTTACCAATCTATTCTTTCATGGCTCTTGGTTATTGTTATTAGACTGTCATTCCCCATGCAGTTTGTAGAATAATTTTCCAGTGATTTCTTCAAATATTTGTATGTTTTCAGTTTTACCTTTCAATATTTAGAGTCTGTACTTTTTTTCCTAGATATATATCCGCTAGTTCCAACACTAATTGAATAACCTATCTTTTCTCACTAATTTGAAATGCTACCTTTATCCTATTCAATAATTTCTCTTATGTAAAAATGGGGCTCAGAGGAATTTTATGCTGTGCTTTTAAAATCTGGTATAAAGTAAGATGTTTTCCACGGATGACACGATCCAATTTCAATAAATAAATTTCAGATTTGTGGAACTGTGCTTGTTATTTTTAAATGAAACTAAATCCTTTTTAAGATTTCTGAGAGCCCGGGCACAGTGGCTCACACCTGTAATCCCAGCACTTTGGGAGGCTGAGGTGGGTAGATCACCTGAGGTCAGGAGTCCGAGACCAGCCTGGCCAACATGGCAAAAGCCATCTCTACTAAAAATACAAAAATTAGGCAGGCATGGTGGCGGGCGCCTGTAATCCCAGCTACTCAGGAGGCTGAGGCAGGAGAATTGCTTGAACCCGGGAGGCGGAGGCCGCAGTGAACCGAGATCACGTCACTGCACTCCAGCCTGGGTGACAGAGTGAGACTCTGTCTCAAAATAAATAAATAAATAAATAAATAAATAAATAAATAAATAAATAAATAAATGATTTCTGAGATAAATAATAGTATCATATGCCACCTTTAAAGACTTAGGCTTTTGGAAAACAAATATCCACTCAGAAATATTACCTCTGGGGCTGGGCGCAGTGGCTAATTCCAGCACTTTGGGAGGCCAAGGTGGGCGGATCATGAGCTCAGGAGATCAAGACCATCCTCCTGGCTAACGCACGATGAAATCCTGTCTCCACTAAAAATACAAAAAATTAGCCAGGCGTGGCGGGGGGCACCTGTACTCCCAGCTACTCGGAAGGCTGAGGCAGGAGAATGGCATGAATCCGGGAGGCAGAGATTGCAGTGAGCCGAGATCATGCCACTGCACTCCAGCCTGGGCGACAGAGTGAAACTCTGTCTCAAAAAAAAAAAAAAAAAAGTAGTAGTATTACTTCTGACCAATTACGACAGAGATTTTTAGTCTTCATAGACTTCATATAATTACCAGAAAGATGTAAAATGTTGAAAACATTGTTAAAGCAAAATTTTGATAGACTGTAGACAACTTTGCCTCTTAATACATTCTTTAAGGAAAAATGAGTGAGGAATGAGGATGATCTAGTCCTTTCAACTAATTTTTACCTTTCTTTCAATATCTATTAGGAATTACTACACCAAGTCCCTATAAAATTTCTAGGCTTTGGCTGGGCACCGGTGGCTCATGCCTGTAATCCCAGCACTTTGGGAAGCCAAGGTGGGCAGATCACGAGGTCAACAGATCAAGACCATCCTGGCCAACATTGTGAAACCCCGTCTCTATTTAAAAATACAAAAATTAACTGGGCATGGTGGCGTGCACCTGTAGTCCCAGCTATTCGGGAGGCTGAGGTAGAAGAATCACTTGAACCCAGGAGGCAGAGGTTAAGTAAGCTGAGATTGTGCCACTGTACTCCAGCCTGGGCGATAGTAAGAGACTCTGTCTCAAAAAAAAAAAAAAAAAAAAAAAAAAAAAAAAAATTCTGGGCTTTACATTTATGTAAACCATCATACAGACAGACAAGTAATATACTATTAATATATTAAGTATACAAATGTTTTCAGCTTTAGTAGGTGTTAAAAGACAGTGATATGCAATAATGATCAGTTGCTGAAAAGAGCAGAACCAGTTTTGAACAGCACCTCATAAGGTTAGGCAGGTGGTTCCCTAAAGAGATAGCAAAATGACACAGACCTGCAGACATAAAGTTTAAAGTTCCTGTGTGTTAATGAGGGAGGCCAAGACTGGAGGGAAGAGTAATTCTGCTAAAGCACGGAGAAGCCTCCAACCCTGAGATGCAGAAGACCCTAATATAGCTCAGGCTGTCTACTGAATGACAAAGTTATCATTTATTTCACAGTAGTCTCAAGCCCCAGACCTCACAGGACCACAGACTATATATATAAAGAGAAAGTCTTCAAAGGTATTTTCTTTGTGTGATACATATACATGCACATATATATTTTTAAGGTTCTGAAATATAATTCAAATAAAAGACTTTAATCTTTCAAATAATATGTGGTGCTACAATTATTTTTATGGAGTTACTCTTTTAAACTCTGAGCCCCTTTCCATATAGAAACTATGACACTGAGAATAAAGTCCAAACAGAAATGACTTGCAAACTCTTGATACTCTGTCCCTAATCTACTCTTCTACTCTTGTGTTTTACAGAGCCTACACTTTGGCCTCATGGAAGCAAAGCCTGCTGTTTTTCAAACATGCCTGTTGTCTTTGCTCAAGTTTTCCTGTATCTGGAATATCCTCCCAAGAACAGAAAATACCAATCTCTAATGCAGATCTTCGCTCATCTTTTAAAGGCTCAGCTCAAATGCCACCTCCATAATTTCTTCCTCCTCTGAGGAGTTAGCCCCTCATAAAGTCTATTAGCCTCTCCATGATGATAATGGTGGTTGTGGTGAAGAATGTAAAAGAGAAATGCCATCAAAATATATTTAAATTCTCACTAATACAAAGATGAAAGAAACTATACTCCACTAGATAGGCCACTACAAAGAAGAAAAATGTAGATCCTATTTATTTTAAAAATCTAGTTATGACATCCCACTTATGTGAACAAACTATACATTTTGTATTAATCCCATCTTTGGGGGTTGGAGGTTACCAGTATACCCACCATATGTTCAAACACAGCTTTCCATCAACAAATTAAAAGGAATATAAAAGAAGACAAAAGTTAATACACCTTAAATACAGCTATTATAGCAACTAACCCCCACAACAGGATAATTACAGTTAAGTTCAACTGGTCTCTCACTCCTAGAAGCTCTGGCTGTTGGTTCAGGAACCCTTGGTATTTATGGCCCTATTTGTCATATTGTAAGCCCAATCATTTCTGCTACTGGTATTGACTCCTATAACTTAGGACCCTGACTTCCAAAGGTTAGCGTGGGAAACATATCCTACAGTTCTCAAATCTAACTGGGCATCAAAATTACCTGCATAACTCAAGAAATACACAGATTCTCAGGACTCAAGCCCCAGACTTCCTTAAGTATAATAGCTAAACATGGGGCCCAAGAATTGTATTTTATAAAAACAACCAAAAACCAAAAGACAAAAAAACAACCCTCCCTCCCTAGGTGATTGGGATGTTTGGAAAATGAGAAGATGGGGCAGAGCCATGAAAGGAACAAGGAGTCTAAAGGAGGCAGTGAAATCCCTCTCCTCTCTTGGACTTACCTTCTCTCTCCTACTTCTCTCCCAGCAAACAAAGAGGCAGCTACTGGCAGAAAAGAACAGCAAGAGCAAAAGCTATAGCAATAGTGGCTATAGAACTTTTCTCTTTAAAGTTCATCTTCCCTCCTCTACCATAAGGTCCACTGCCTACCAACAAATCCTAACCAAAGACAGCAAAACAGGGATGGGAGTTTGCCTTGAGAGGTGGTAGCCAAGGCTTAGAGGAGCTGGAGACAATGTGAACATCAAGAGGGCGATGGCAGCCCTTTGAAATTTTTCACCTGCCTCAATTTATGCCATTCTTTCCCCTAAAGATCAGAAAGTAAATGAAATTTAACCATTGGGAACAAGGGGAAAAAATGCAATCATTTTAAGAATGCAACTAGTAAGTGAGGAAACAAGAAGGAAAGTTTTCCTGTGGTATAAAAAATACTTTTTTAAAATCCTGGCTAATACAGTGAAACCCCATCTCTACTAAAAATACAAAAATTAGCCAGGCGTGGTGGCGGGCACCCGTAGTCCCAGCTACGCGGGAGGCTGAGGCAGGAGAATGGCGTGAACCCGGGAGGCGGAGCTTGCAGTGAGCCAAGATAGCGCCACTGCACTCCAGCCTGGGCAGCAGAGCGAAACTCCGCCTCAAAAAAAAAAAAAAAAAAAAAAAAAAAAAAAAAAAAAAAAAAAAAAAAAAAAAAAAAAAAAAAAAAAAAAAAAAAAAAAAAAAAAAAAAAAAAAAAAAAAAAAAATCCTTTTCTAAACCTCCCAGGATGGCTACTGAAGAGACCTCAAGAAATCACCTAATTCATCTCTGGCCAGACAAGACTACAGTTAAACTATCCAAGGAAGGCTACTCAAAAATATATTTCAGGGACTGAATTCCCACATAATTTAATTTCCTCACTGTCAAAAACATCACTTAATTATCAAGCAGCTCCCAAGATTGAAAACTAAGAGCTGTGCATTAAAAACTGCTTCCTCTTATGACAAAAATCTACACTGGCCAAAAAAGTTTTCAACTCACCCGCAAAGAGTCTAAGCATAAATTATTTTGTACGATTCCAGAATCTTGTTTACAGACGTGTATTCCCTTCTGATTTTATTCAAAAGATTCTCTTTTCTATTCCAAGTGTGCTTTCTAAATCTGAAGACAAAGTGTTCCTTTTCCCAGGCTCCTTCTTCCCTGGCCTCCATGTGATGAGGCACCCATGCGAGAAATAAAGGAGCTATAGGGCTCATAGTGGTCTTAGTTGTTAGTCTGTGAAAGGCTGAAGTTGCTAGCTGCATATGGATTAGAATTTTCCTGTTTACAATGGTTCCCTGCTCTATAGCAAGAGAAATAGGACTGACCACAGGTCACATGGTTTAGAAATCTTAGGCCATTTTTTACATTTTAATTTTTCTAAATAACATGGCTTTAAGAGCCCAAGAGAGTTCTAAACCCTAAAAACTCTATACTTTCGGTAATAAAGAACTGGACCCCAGGGAATAATTACTCAATTTTAAATGGCTGCCTCAATTGGAGGATTTTTAAAATAAATCCTGCTGATGGTTTGAAGATAGTCTTAAAGGACTAGAGTTACCTCAAGTAAGCAATCAAAGACGTGCATCCTCAATTAAGTCTGAAATCTTTGTTTCTTCTAAATCAGATGTGTAAACTTGGCAAGTGACATCCATTTGTGAGTAGCACATTATTCCTGGTGCAATGCACAATTACTCTCTTAATTTTACCATGAGATCCAGAGTTAGATATATGCATTTACCCCCATATTACCTAAGTGCACAACATAAGAGCAGAGATTTTTGTTTGATTTGTTCATGTGTGCAAATCATTAGCAATTAGTGAATGCTACACAATTAAATTATATACAAAAATGAGTTAATTTCTCTCATTCATTTAGATATAGGGTTCAACTATAAATACAGTGAAATATAAATAAGACATTATGCCCAACAATGCAAATTCTAAATATTCCCATAGGGACAAAGTAATAATTATTGTGGGAATAACAACTTTAAATTTCCTAAGTTGTTATTGGATACAACTGGATACTTTACCTTTAAGGTGCAAAACCTTATATTGGAGTTCCAGTTTCCACATTTAGCCCTAACGCACTGTAATCTAGAAACCATACAGTATCTTATTGTCTGAAGAAAATTCATCATTAAAAACACCTTCATTTCATTAGTTTCTGGACATAGTATTTCCTGTTTTTCTTCCTGGGGGAAAAAAAAAAACAACTAGAATCTCTGGAATCCATGCTACAGAAGTTTTAACTTAAGTCTATACTTCAAGCAATTAAAGTTTCATATAAATCAGAAGACAATCTAGTTAAAGTAGAATTCCAACTATAATGAGTGACATAACGGCAAAATTCCATTGTAGTTTTAAAAGATCTATTGTAACTAAAAGCCACATTAGAACTTCAAGCATTTATGGATATATCTTCAAATTCATTCTCTCCATTGAATCATTCCTTCCCCTAAATGTACTTAAAATTTTTATAGTCATCTTTTCTAAGGTTCTTTAATTCTACAGAGTGTGTGCTCTATTTGCTGCTTGATACTTTACACTAAAGGGCATCCATCCCAAACACAGAAATATCTACTAACTGTTACCACAAACTCAGGATGTACATGTTCCATTAATGATATTTTAAAGGTGACAAGATAAGAAATAATTCCTTGAATTTTGTCCCATATTTAAGACTTGCAGAATATTTTTTTTTTTTAGTCTCTCCTTTTACCCCTGGAGCTAGGGTGAAAAAAAAGAGAACAGGTATCAGTGTGGATGCTGCTAACATAAGCACACAAATATGCAAGTACTTGGCAGAAGGAAGAAAAGGGGAAGGACAAAAGAAATGACAGCAGGAAGAGGAGACTGGTCTTGCTGATTCATAAAATGCTTGGCTTAATGTGACATTTGGGCAGTGATATTATTTTGAAAACATTTATGCTAAAGTTTCTTTTGTAGTACATCAAATTAAGAAAAGGTCATATAGTTTGATGCAGCTAAGTATATTACAAAGAACAAGTTGCAAAACACAATAATACAGATGTGGCCTACCCTATAAACTATCTCCATGTAAAACCCTGACACCTCTCTTTAGATAGATAATTTATGTAGTATTTCTGATGCACCATTATCCCATTACATTCTTATACAGTATGCTTTTTACTAGCCATTTGTCAGGTAAATGTCATTCAAATTTTTTTAACCTATTTCATATACCTCATAATTATGAGATATTTTATGAAACCTCATAATAAAGGGTAACTATATACCCTTTATTTTCTAAAATGTAACTTTTCAACATACAATATCCATCAGGATATCTGGAGTAACACTTCAGTATGTTTCTCTTTATTAATTGCTTTTTAAACTTTATCTCCAACAGAATACTTTAAAATGTCTAAAGTTACAGTCTTTTGAAAAACTTTGGCATGTATTTTTAGCGGTACCTCTGGAAGAAAGACTGGAAACCTTCTTAATTTAAGAAATTTCTTCCTTCTGTTACTCCACCAGCAAGACCACCCCAACCCCCATTTACCACTCAGTACTAGGCACTCTAGGTCAGGAAATCATGGGGAGATTGTGAACGTTAAAAAAAAAGAAAAGAAAAGAAAAGATGGGTGGGGTTGGTGGCAGTATTAATAAAGACCACTAAAGCAAAAACTAACTAGAACATAATAATCGTCGGGGGGGGGGGGGGGGGAATAGCTAACACCACTAAATCCAAATGTGTATAAACATAAAAACAAATACAGAATTTTCAAAATAGAAGACGATAAATTAATGAGAAAACAAACTGAGTTCAAGACTTCAGAGCAAGACAAATTCCATCTAAATTACATCTAACCAAGAATAACAACACATTGTCAATAGGAGCCTGGAAACACTGTCAGGGTTCCCCACCAGTCAAATGTAGACAGTAGAAAGACCCCAGCAGTTTACCACAAGAGCCTCTACTTGACTTTGCCCTGGTCAACGTTTTCATCAATCACTTGGGATGGACTCAAATGTATGATCAGTGAGGATAATAAGGAGACAACAGCCTGACAGGATCACTAATTCCTAGAGCAGATGAAAGGTTCAGAACAATTCAGCAGGCAGAACAAGGAGCAGATATAAAATAACTCACAAAAGGAAGAAAAAATATAAAGTACTGCCAAGGGCCAAAGAAATAAGCTGCCCATCTATAACATGAAGCCTTGCTTATGAGCAATCAATCCATGTGAAATAAAACATCAAGGATGTCACAGACAGATGCTGTCTATAAAAGACACCAATAACAACAAAAAATCAACTTGGGCTGTACTCATGAAATTACAGTTTTTAAACGTTCTTAGCATGCCCTGTGCTGCTCACATCCTATCGGAAGTATTATATGCTTTTCTGAGAATCACATTTTTAAAGTGGCAATGAAAAACTGGAACATTTCAGGAAAGCTAGCATAATTGTGAAGGGTCTGAAATCACATCAAAGAGGGAGGGAGGGCAGACAGAGCTTTTGCAGTATAACTGGAAAGAGAACTGACATAATTCTTGTTCAATATCTAAAGATTTGTCACATAAAAGATGAAAAACATAAAATTAGGACTACAGGAGGGCAAGGAATGCATACACTATGAAAAGCTACCTAATACTAAGTGGCTCCAAACTACCTTGAAAACCAACAGTTCCCCATCTCTAGAGTAGAAGCCAAGCAAAGGCTGAACACAGACAAATGGAGATGGAATGGCAACCTGTCAAGGCTGCTTCAAAGATCATGTCCATGCTCTTTAGGAGGGTTGCACAAAGCTACTTCCAACCCTGTGATTCTGTAATTCTGGAGATCATCTACACCCCCGAGTGTACAGGTAGAAAAACTAAAGCCAGATCTGCAAACTGCCTTGTTTAGTTATAACAATCATTAAACAGCAAAACCAGGACTAGAGGGCAGTTTTCCAGGGTCCCAGATTTGTGCTCTTTACTCTGTTCCATTCTTTTCACTCCAGGTATCAGGCCAACCTGACCAGGCCACCTACAGAGGAAGCATTTTCTTCTTACAAGTTCATTCAGATGTAGGAAGCAGAAATTGGAGAAACCAATTACAGTGTTTAGGATAAGAGATTTTGGTTGTTTTTCATTTCTTTTTGTAATGTTCATAGTTACTCAGATAGCCCAAGAAACACCAACCCTGAATGTACACTGATACTGTACATGTGTCCCCACTAAGAATTTAGCTCTGAGGGTTTTGTAACCAGAGGATTCTGGTCCCTCAGGAACACGAAGATGAAGCCTCACTGTGCTTAAACCTTCTGTCCAACTCAGTAAGTGTTGACAGATTCTGGAAAAGGCAAAAAAAAGGTCTTATGTTTTCACCTCAGTTAAAAGACAGAGATGGAATCTGTTCTGGTAAATAAAAAGGAGATTTCAGTATGTGAGATAAACTGGAATGCCAATGTTAGTAATTTTCTCAACGAAGTCACATATTAGGATTTAATCCATAATTAGACAAACTCAGTGTTTTCAAATAAAATACATTTTTCAAATAATAGACATTATCTTTAAAAAACAAACAAACAAACAAACAAAAACATACACAGCCAGGCGCAATGGCTCACACCTGTAATCCCAACCTTTTGGGAGGCTGAGGCGAGCGCATTACCTGAGGTCAGAAGTTTGAGACCAGCCTGCCCAACATGATGAAACTCCATCTCTACTAAAAAAATACAAGAATTAGCCTGGCGTGGTAGCATGCGTCTGTAGTCCAAGCTACTTGGGAGGCTGAGGCAGGAGAATCGCTTGAACACAGGAGGCGGAGGTTGCAGTGAGCCGAGATCACACACTGCACTCCAGCCTGGGTGACAGAGCGAGACACTGTCTCAAAAATAAATAAATTAAATAAATAAATAAACAAACAACTATACACAACTCATTCTCCTTCAGCCCCTGCACTACCACTTTGCCATAAGCTCAAGGTCATCCTTCCATCTCTCATTAAAAAGCATCCTAATGACACCAGTACACGAATTCAGTTTGCTTCGTAACTCAGAGAAATTTATTCTCAGAACTGAAATTATACAATGTTTACTTTAATCCTAAAAATCAAAATTGTAATGAACCTCTGCTGGGGCTAATCAGGTACCACAATACTGTGCTATGCACTTTATAAGCATGTTGATAAATATTTTTACCGAATTTTACAGATGAGGAAAAACGAGGTTCCAAGAGATTAAGTTATTTGCCCAGGGTCAAGAGTTACTAAGTGCTGGAACCAGGATTCAAATGCAGAACTTCAGGCCCCCAAATCTTAAGCACTATACAACACTGCCTGGCTAGTTGCTCAAGGAGAGCTGACGCTACAAAGGCAGCAGTTCCCAACCTTTTTGGTACCAGGGACTGGTTCATGAAAGACAATTTTCCACGAACTGGGGTAGGGGGATGGTTTCAGGATGAAACTGTTCCACCTCAGATTATCAGGTATTAGATTCCCATAAGGAGTGTGCAACCTAGATCCCTTGCACAATAGGGTTCACCCTCCTATGAGAATCAGAATATCTGCTGATCTGACAGGAGGCGGAGCTCAGGTGGTAATGCTCAATTGCCTGCCACTCACCTCCTGCTGTGAGGCCCAGTTCCTAATACGCCAGGGACCCATAGGGTTCCACGCCCCGGAGGTTGGGGACCCCTGCTGTAAGGCTCCACGCACACAACAACTGGAACCACAGCAAGTGAGAAGGTCCAAGATCACTTAAGAGTTTCACAGGTATCAGATGGCAAGAAGTCCCATTCTCTGAAATACTGTTGAGATCCTGTTTTGCAATGAGAGGCTTACAGGGCAGCAGGGAAGACAAAGTCTTCATTTCATAGGCATGAAAATGATACTCCTTTTGTTTTGAAGGTAAAGTGGGAAGTCTCTTAATAGTTACATTAATAGGTAAATTTCATTTCTTTCTGTGTTAGGCACTGGGACCAAACTCCTTTTCTGTTCCCTCTCAATGTGGATTAAGTAGATTTGGACCATAGAGCCCATTCTCTACATTTGGAGTCAGTGAGCTAAACAGGCAACAAGGACTCCATCCCCTTCAGAAGTCATTCAGAACAAAAGATTTAAATCAAACTTTAGGTGGAGATAACTTCTATGCTAAAATTTTAGGAGTCATTTAACATTTTCCGTCAGTATGTTTCATTATATTTTTCAATGTGTGTACTACTTTTGGAATTCTTTTAAAGGCTCATGTTTTTAAAACAAAGTAACCTGCCTCTTAAAAAAAAAGTAGTAGTAGTCACTCAAAACAGCTTGGCTGTCACTGATGGGCTGTGCATGCCACAGTCCCTGGAGGACCCCACTGCAGGGCTGATGATTCACAGCACATGCAGACCGACAAAAACAAACTGCCATTTTTCTCCCAAATGAGGATTTATAGTCATGATTGCCACCCTCTGGGGGCACTTCACTGACTCCCTAATATAACACTCAAGGTGAATCTGATTAAAATCAAATTTGTCAGTGGTAAATCCAATGTATTTCAATATAAGAAAATTCTTTTTGATTACATAAAAACATTTTTATAAGATATTTTAGATATATATACAGTATTACACATAACTGGGATAGGAAGGTACAGCCTGAACTAATTTAATGGTTTTTAGATTGAGTCTAAACCAATGTCCAAAAGTGAAAAACCTGGTTATTTTGTACAACAAACAAATTCTGGCAAATATTGACAATATGGCAACAGAACTGAGTTCTAGTTCCACGTCTTTTCTTTCTGCTGAATATTGAATATTGGGGACAATCATGGGTAAGTCATTACCCTCTCTGAGAGGCAGTTCCCTACCTAACCTATAAATTGATAACAATCATTTTAAACTCTGTAAGGGCAAATTTATCGTTATTATGTTTATCATACTCCTAAGAGAATAACTATGTCCACTTCAACAATTTAATAAGGAATATTTGGAAGACATTAGAAAGATAATTTATTTAACTCCCCCTTCTCCCAAAAAAATCTGTGTTTTCTATATATTTTTTATTTAGCAACAGGTAAAAATTTTAACCAAAAACTTAATTTTAAAATGTTTAATTAATTTTTAAGTGTAGATAACCTGCCAACCTTGGTAAACTATTTAAACCAGGCCAACATGAATGAAGCTAGAACATAACACTATGTCACTGAAAAAAGAATCTGCCACCAACACTGCCATCTTACTTTGTTCAGAATTTCCAAGTTAAATACAATGTTTTATTCACGTTTGAATGAAAACATTCAATTCTCTTTTTTTTTTTTTCTCCAGATGGAGTCTTGTTCTGTTGCCAGGCTGGAGTGCAATGGCGTGATCTCGGCTCACTGCAACCTCCACCTCCTGGTTCAAGTAATTCTCCTGCCTCAGCCTCCCGACTAGCTGGGACGACAGGCGTGCGCCACCACGCCCAGCTAATTTTTGTATTTTTAGAAGAGACGGGGTTTCACTATGTTGGCCAGGATAGTCTCAATCTCTTGACCTTGTGATCCACCTGCCTCAGCCTCCCAAAGTGCTGGGATTACAGGTGTGAGCCACCGCACCTGGCCAAAAAACATTCAATTCTCAAAATGAATATGCACGGTCAGGAAGGTTATGTGTTGTTGGGATAATTTTACAAATGAGGAAGATGAAGATGATAAAGATAAGTAATAGATTCAAAGCCCACAGCTAGCAGTGGTGGTGTAAGTAGAAGCCAAACCCAGCCTTCTGGTTCACCCCGCCCAAGATCATGCCTGCCTCCAAACACCAGACTGTACTTTCCAATCTCAGTTTATCTGTAGACTTGTACAGAAGCACAAACTCTCCAGATCTTTTAGTTTCTAAGCAATATACTGATCTAATAAATGATTTAGAATGCCTTAAATCAATACTTCCCATTTTAAAAAAAATGTAGAGCTTAATAAAGTATTCAAAGTCAACGGCCCACTACACCCCAACCCCGACTGAGTAAAGCAATTTTCTTTACTCTATCTGAATAATTTTGTAGGAAAATAAATTCTCTGAGAACACTTTAATATCAGATAACTAATGTCGTTCATGGCCTATTGCGGCTTACTTATAAAACTTTGCTTAAAAGGTCAAGTGAACAGAATGTCTTAATTTATAAATTAGAAATTATAAATATTAATCTTTCCTGATATATCAAAAGACATAGAGATTTTTAACCAAGTGTTTTTCAATTTTTGAAATCCATTTTGTTTTAAACTCATGTTTTTAAAAAATCAGTTACTGAGCTATCATCATGTGTGTAGCCCTGTGCTCATTTAATCAATTAAACCATTGATTTTTATCTTAACTCTGATATTGCTTAACTCAGTATTCAAAAATGACACCCTGATAGATCCGTATCTGTGTACAGGTATGAATGGGGGGAAAAAAATCAATGCATAGTAAATGGCCTTTTTTTGCACTGCACAAAGACTGCTCTTACTCTTTACATAGCCTGCTGTCTGTCCTGTCTTGGGCTGTCAGGCAAGACTGGGCAAGGACACACCCAGTGCCCCCCACCAACACACCTTTATACCTTCACCTGGTTGGACCACCTAGAGAAGTAATCTTAGCACTGAGAAATTACACAATCTGACTGAAATTGTGCTCCCTTTATTAAAGGATTCTTTCTGGTCACCTTCCAGGCCATGAGAGTACTGAAGGGAAGATGAGTTGCATTATAATGTACCCCCTCTGGTACTAATGCTTAACACATCCCCTAACTTATAAAAGTGATTTTATAACTCCCCAAAATGAGCACAATGGGCTATCATTTGTTCATCATGACTGTGCCCATAAATCAAAGCACAGAGCTAATTAAAGCCTCATGATGGCAGTCTTCTGTCCCCACAGGATCAAGTTCAACTCCTCACCATGGCACACAAGGTCCACTATGGTCTGACCTGCTTCTACCATCTCCTCGCCTGCACCACCCTCCTCTAACACTTAGTACCCACTGTAGCAGCTGTGCAGAATCTGAATTGGAAAAAGGGGATAACTGTTTCACACTTCTACATTTTTGCACAAGCTTTACTTGCTGCCTAGAATGCCTTTCCATACCCCCTCCTCTGGCCAACCACCTGTAAGCCCTCCTAACAGTATTTGCCTTGTTAATTCCTTTCATTTGCCATTACTGAATCTAAGTGTCCCTTTCTCTTTCAGACAACTTCACAGATCCCCAGGAAGAATTGATAATTTCCCCCTCATATATACCATACACACCATTCAGAGGGTACTTAATGTGCTGTCAATCAAGTTACATGCTTTGAAGTCATCTTACTTTCCACCCAGTGAGCCCCAAGAAGATGGGAAAAAGGTCTGAGTCAGTTCTGAATTCCCAGGGCTCACCCAGTGCTGGTATAAATCAAACAGTCAATACTGGAGGAAGAATTAATATTGCTTAGCAGGCCAGATAATTCTTCCCATGCTGGGGGTGCCAGGCTGTAAGCAGTCAGAACTTGGCTGAGTCTTCACTCCCAGCCCTGGAGAAGATACTGCCTGACATCCCAGGGCACACGTCCAGAGATAAGGGCACACTCTCCCAAAAAGGAGCACTCCAAGTGGGATGTGCCACACAAGGAAAGAGTGAGGAGGCAGACACTGCACCAGTACTTCTTGGGAGTACTGGTGCAACCTAAAGGATGGGAATTTTCTTTTAATCATAAGAGCTTGCCTTTTATCTCAATTTATATGACTTTGTCTCCTACATTCATCAGTAAATGGCTGCTCTGTAATAGAAATAATTTAATCCAACAGAGCATCAATATAAATATTCCCCAAACTAAAATAAAGTCCTTACCTATGCAAAATTCAACCAGCCAACAATGTTCCTATCCCACCCCTACCACTAGCACACTCCACATACTTTGACTCAGGGGTTGCTTGCTTCTACTTTATACATCACATAATAAGGTTGGTTATATAGTTTCCAAGTCCCCTGTAGATTAAAAGCAGCATATTTAGAAGAGAGGTAAAGAAGACAAAAAAAAGTTACAAAAAACCAGACCCAAGAACCCTTGGTCCGTCTAGCGATCTGAATGATTTCTGCCCTACTGGATGCACAGTACATTACATCTAAAAGTACTTTTTTTTTTTTTTTGAGATGGAGTTTTGCTCTGTCACCCAGGTTGGAGTGCAATGGCGTGATCTTGGCTCACTGCAACCTCTGCCCCCCCGGTTCAAGTGATTCTCCTGCCTCAGCCTCCTGAGTAGCTGGCATTACAGACATGCGCCACCATGCCTGGCCTAAAAGTAGGTTTTTAAAGGCACAAATTATCAGCTTTCTAGGAGTGCTGACTATAAAAAATTAAACATTTCTCAATATATTCCTATAAAGCATAACTATATGTAAAATAAAATTTTATAAGAATTCTACTTCTAGAAATTTGCCCTCAGAATGTAAGTGGGCAAGATGAATACACCAATATGTTTAGTGTAGAACTGTTCGTACTAGTGAAAAACTAAATACTAAAGGTATTGAGAAACAGATTATATATATATATATATGAACACAACATGGCCATTTTTAGATCATATTCATTAACATGGGAAAATAGCCAAAGTATTGAGTTAAAAAATAAAGGCTGATGGGCTGGGTGCGATGGCTTGGTGGCTCACACCTGTAATCCCAGCACTCTGGGAGGCCAAGATGGGCGGATCACCTGAGGTTGGGAGTTTGAAACCAGCTTGACCAACATGGAGAAACCCTGTATCTACTAAAAATACAAAATTAGCTGGGGGTGGTGATGCATGCCTGTAATCCCGGCTACTTGAGAGGCTAAGGCAGGAGAATCACTTGAACCCAGGAGGTAGAGGTTGTGGTGAGCTGGGATTATGCCACTGTACTCCAGCCTGGGCAACAACAGTGAAACTCCATCTCTCTCTCTCTCTCTCTCTCTCTCTCTCTCTCTCTCTCTCTATATATATATATATATATATATACATACACACACACACACACACACACACACATATAAATGCTGGTAAAGAGAATGTGAAGTTATACAATTTCACTCACATTGTATCATGAGAATGACACGTGTGTATGTTTTGGTATGTGCATGTGGGCGCACATGCCCGCATATTATCAAACTGTTAAGAGTGACAACTCCTGTCTCACCAAACTGTTAACCGTGATTTTTGCTCCTTCACAATTTTCTATATTGCCTGAATTCCCTACAGAAAGATAGACTTTCACATAATCATTTTAAAAAATTTTTTAAAGACATACTCCAGAACAGGCATATTCATCACGAACGCCACTTTACAGGATAAAAGATACGGAAGAAAAAGGTATATAGATGAATGTCTGTAGCCAGTTTGGATGCAACTACCATGTGTTGCTTTCCATCTTTCTCCAATACTAGAGAAAGCAGCAGAAAGCTATAGACTCATCACTGCATTCATCAACACTACTAGAAAACACAACATTGAAAGTTAGAGTATCTATACATAAAGATATCTCACATAACACTCCAGTCACCCTATCAATTTCACAGTTTCTTAGTTCTATCTGGAAGAAGTACTTCATCAAATTTTCAATGTCAAAACACGAATGCATGCCAGTCTATGAGGGAAATACAGTCTTGAAGGAAAATATATGCAAAATGAAGGTAGACCTGTAAAAGCCCACTGGATGGCAAAGAGGATCCCTGGCTCAAAAAGTTTTGAAAATACCATTCTTTGCTCTACCGGTGGGATTTGATGGCGTGATGTCTCAGAGAAAGTTCTCCGCTCCCAGACATGGGTCCCTCAGCTTCCTGACTCAGAAGCACAGCAGCAAGCAACATGGGAAGGTGAAGAGCTTTCCTAAGGATGACCCTTCCAAAGTGGTGCACCTCACAGCCTTCCTGGGTTACAAGGCTGGCATGACCAACATCGTGCAGGAAGTCGACAGGCCAGGATCCAAGGTGAACAAGAAGGAGGTGGTAGAGGCTGTGACCATTGTGAAGACACCACCCATGGTGGTTATGGGCATTGTGGGCTACGTGCAAACCCCTCCAGGCCTCCAGACCTTCAAGATCGTCTTGGTTGAGCACATCAGTGATGCGTCCAAGAGGCATTTCTATAAAAACTGGCATAAATCTGAGAAGGCCTTTACCAAGTACTGCAAGAAATGTCAGGATGAGGATGGCAAGAAGCACCTGGAGAAGGACTTCGGCAGCATGAAGAAGTACTGCCAAGTCATCCGCAGCATTGCCTACACCCAGATGTGCCTGCTTCCTAAGCGCCAGAAGAAGGCCCACCTGATGGAGATCCAGGTGAATGGAGGCACCATGGCCAAGAAGCTGGACTGGGCCTGCAAGAGGCTCGAGTAGCAGGTACCTGTGAACCAAGTGTTTGGGCAGGACGAGATGATCGACGTCATCGGGACGACCAAGGGCAAAGGCTACAAAGGGGTCACCAGTCATTGGCACACCAAGAAGCTGCCCCGCAAGACCCACCGAGGCCTGTGCAAGGTGGCCTGTATTGGGGCCTGTATCCTGCCCCTGTGGCCTTCCCTGTGGCATGCGTTTGGCAGAAAGGCAACCGTCACTGCACTGAGATCAACAAGATCTATAAGATCAGCCAGGGATCCTTTATCAAGGACAGCAAACTGATCAAGAACAATGCCTCCACTGACAATGACCTGTCTGACAAGCCACCCTCTGGGTATCTTTGTCCACTATGGTGAAGTGGCCAATGACTTTGTCATGCTGAAAGACTGTGTGGTGGACACCAAGAAGCGAGTGCTCACTCACCCTTCGCAAGTCCTTGCCAGTGCTGACTGAACGGCGGGCTCTGGAGAAGACTGACCTTAAGTTCATTGACACCACCTCCAAGTTTGGCCGTGACTGTTTCCAGACCATGCAGGAGAAGACAGCATTCATGGGACCACTCAAGAAAGACTGAATTGCAAAGGACGAAGGAGCTTAATGCCAGGAACGGTTTTTGCAGTTTGTGGGGTCTTAAACGTTATTTTCCACTAGAAAAAAAAATACCATTTTTGAGATAGCATTCTGACAATGCTCATTCACAAAAGTTTTCTCTTTTGTGGGTTCTCCAGAGCAAGGGGCAAATTCAAGGAGGAGCGGGGAAGAGACAGTGCAAGCAAATAAGAACTTATATTTTCACTTTAAAAATATTTTGGAAAACACCAAAAATATTTCTGACATAGATTCAAATTTAATATTGGGGGAATAAGGTATCTGAAGGTATCTAATCTTAAAAAATTATGACTTGAGTACAATGCTAGTTACATTATTTCTGAATTCTAGTAATTTTATTCTTTATAAAAGGCACAAGAGTATTAAAAAGTATGAGTTAATTACAGCAACCTTCTTAGTCAAAATAAATAGCACAGAAAAACATGAATTTTTAAAAACAAGTATGGTAGATTACTCTGAAATGTCACAATGTCATTCCAGCAGACTAGCTGCTCATGAATACTTTTGTGAGGGTGGGATGCATACGTAGACAGGCAGACTGGCTGCCAGGCAGATAAGCAGGCAGGCTGACAGAGAAAAGGAAAGGAGATATGGAATGAAGATGAAGAAAGGGACTCTAGAGCAAATGGAAAAAAGAAAGAAAAATTCTATTCTGTCTCATGCTGCAGATGCCCTCAGGAAATGTCATTAATGACACGTTCTCATTACAGAAATTCCCTAGATTGGTCAGAGAACCTGCTTTTTTCATTCCCAGATCAAAAACTACATGCGCTCTTTTGTACATCAAGGCTCATGCATATATAGCAGGTGGCTAAGAAATTATTCTCTGCCCAGCATGTCCTCATCAAGATATATCTGTGGCCTGCTGTAACCTCTACTGACAACACTGACAGTTGCACCGGAAGACCAACACAAAGACAGAGCAAACAGACATTGAACAGATAATAAATCTGTCAAAATTGTATTCTGAGATTCAAGATTTTTTGGTTCACGTGATAATTTCCAAATGCATTTAGACCTTGAATCACTGAAGACTTTCTCGTTTTCCCAGCTTTTCTGTCAAGCTGCAGGATTCTTTTTTTTTTTTTTTTTTTTTGAGACTGAGTCTCACACTGTCGCCTGGGCTGGTGTGCAATGGCGCTATCTCGGCTGGCTGCAATCTCCACCTCCCAGGTTCAAGAAATTCTCCTGCCTCAGCCTCCCAAATAGCCAGGATTACAGGCGCCCATCACCATGCCCAGTTAATTTTTTGTATTTTTAATAGAGACAGGGTTTCACTATGTTGGCCAGGCTGGTCTTGAACTCCTGACCTTGTGACCCGCCTGCCTCGACCTCCCAAAGTGCTGGGATTATAGGTGTGAGCCACCACGCCCAGCCAAGCTACAAGATTCTTAAAGCTTCAAGAAAAGTACAGTATACTTGTACTTCAGGATACAAATGTGGTACCATGAAAACAAGCCTCTGGTGAGGGAGCACCTTCCTAAAAAGATAAGCCCCAACTAGGTGAGAGGAAGCCCCACAGAGTGCCCTCAAAGATGAAAGAACAAACCAAGATTCCACTGACACGTGGTAACTTTCAGCAGTTTTCATCTCTTCTCTCATTTCTTCTCCCCAAAGGAGTTTGCAAGTATGTGTCCCAGTACACCAAAATGCATTTATAGATCTTTAAGTTACAAACAATAAAGAAACACTGATCTAGAATATTCGAAAACCACGTTAAAGGCAAAGTCCTTCTGATGACTAATGAACTAAGTTCAAAATTCCACAATTTTATCAAATTGTCCAATTTCATAACTGTTCCTACTTCAAACAATAGATGCAAACAGAATGGATCTCCATTTTAAGGTTTCCTTGCAGCAAAATGCCCAAAGCCACAATTCTGACGCAAGAAAACTCAAAGCTCTCAGTCACCACACAGCAAAGTAGTTAAGAGTATAGCTATTTTTGAGCCACTGTGTGTGCAAATACTAGCTCTGCCATTTATTAGTTGTGTGACCAAAGCCAAATTACTTAATATCTGTGCCTTAGTTTATCTATCTCACAGGATTGTTGGAAGTTTTAAATAAATTAATACATGTAAAGCCTTTATAACAGTATGTGGCACTTGATGTAAGTATTTTCAAGGTTTTTAAAGAAATCAAGCAAGGTTTTGAAATGTGAACTGTTCCAACTTCCAAGAGGAAAAGGAGAAAGAGATGGTTTTGTAGGTTTTTTGCTTTGTTTTTCAAAGGATAGCTTTGACAGGCCACTAATTCAAACTAATTTTACATATACTCATAGTGTTTAATGTGTTAAGTGCTTTGCCTTACAGTTTGAGAGTATAGACTATCACAAACACACAATTGATTTAGAAAGCAGTACTTAGCCAGGTGTGCTGGCTTATGCCTGTGATCCCAGCACTTTGGGAGGCTGAGGTGAGTGGATCACATGAGGCCAGGAGTTTGAGACTAGCCTGGCCAACATGATGAAACCCCATCTTTACTAAAAATACAAAAATTAGCTGGGCATCATGGTGCATATCTGTAATCCCAGCTACTCAGGAGACTGAGACATGAGAATCACTTGAGCCTGAGAGGCAGAGGTTGCAGTGAGCAGAGTTCATGCCACTTCACTCCAGCCTGGGCAACAGGGCAAGACTCCATCTCAAAAAAAAAAAAGAGAGAGAGAGAGAGAGAGAGAAAGGGCAAAATAACACTTCTGTAAAACATAGGTAGAAGGAAAGTGTTTTTTTGTTTTTGTTTTCCCAAAGAGGGAGTCTCGCTCTGTCACCCAGGCTGGAGTGCAGTGGCGTGATCTCGGTTCACTGCAACCTCTGCCTCCTGGGTTCAAGCAATTCTCTTGCCTCACCCTCCTGAGTAGCTGGGATTACAGGGCGGCACCACCAGGCCCAGGTTTGTTTTTTTCTTTTTTCTTTTTTTTTTTTTTTTTTTTTGTATTTTTAGTAGAGACAGGGTTTCACCATGTTAACCAGGCTGGTCTCAAATTCCTGACCTCAGGTGATCTGCCCACCTTGGCCTCCCAAGGTGCTGGAATTACAGGCATGAGCCACTGTGCCCAGCCTAATTTTTGTATTTTTAGTAAAGGCGGGGTTTTGCCAAGGTGGCAATTCTCCTACCTCAGCCTCCCAAGTAGCTGGGACCACAGGCGCATGCCACCACACCTGGCTAATTTTTTTGTAGAGATGGGGTTTCACCACATTTCCCAGGCTGGTCTCGAACTCGTGAGCTCAAGCAATCCACCCATCTCAGCCACCCACAGTGCTGGGATTAAAGGAATGGGCCACCACGCCTGGCCCTTTTTCTCAATGTCTTACATTTGAAATATCCCATTATTTTATTTAGTGCAGGGGTGATAATTAAAATAATCGTAAGTTTCATCAGCATGAGATATGGAAAAGAACATGGAATGGACACAACCCTCGTTTTCAGGTAATTTATGTAAATATGCTGTTTGGCTGGGGCAGCCAATTTACTGTATCTTATTACTGATATTACCCATTTGCTGACTGGGGAAAGTGTAGATTTCTCCGAAAAGCAGATGGCCAATCTAGCACAGAATGCTGTTTTCTGACATAAGCAACTACCAGCAGAGAAGTAAACTCTCAATAATCAGAACAAGTCCCTTTGAACTCTATATAGTGCTCATTCTCAATATCATAAATAATACAACAAAAGGCAAAGGTTCCCTTGAAAAGACTCTTAACAACTAAAGATAAAGGAACTGGCCCATAAATGAGTGAGTTGGTAGAGGGCATTTGGCAGGAGCACATGGATAAAGAGCCTCAAAAATAAAATGAGAGCTAGTAATGTTCTCTGAGACAGTAAACTGTTCAAAAGTATGAAAAACATCTTTAAAACCCACACAAAGGGATTTTTAAAACAGGAAAATCTATTAACCCACAAGTTGTTGGGTTATTTTTCTTAAGCACACACATGTTTTGGAAACTTCAGAATCTCAAAATATATTCCTGATTAGCAACACTCAAGTTTCCAGCTGCCTTTACATTTGTTCGCTTTGTCAAAGCCCTAATTCTACCAAAGTCCTTTGTCCTACACAAATGCCAGCTCAGCTCACCTTACTAGAAAGGCTCTTCTGGTTTTGTCAGCTGTGCCCATGATAAGCAGCTGGGGAGTATGGAAAAACCATTTACCATTGACGGAAAAAGGGAGTAGCCATGGAGTTTCACCATTTGTTGCAGAAGTGGTTATAAAAAAAATGTAAATCAAAAAATGAAATTAAAAAGACTATTCATTGCTCCACACCTGCTCCAAAAAGCTTTGCAATCACCAATCCATGTAAAATAGCCACAGTTCAATTAAAAGAAGTATTAATCCTTGTTTAAACAGAGAGAGAAAAAAACTAAGAAGGTACAAAGCAAAGGCAAATCACTCAGGGCAAATTACTCAGAAGCAGGAAAAGAAATGTCCACAGATGCACTGGGGATAAACCAAAGGTCTTTCTGAAGTCTGTGTTTTCCTGATGTAGTACTCTAAAGGTATGGCATATCCAGGGCAGAGAAACATCAATTTGGAATGTATGCAGGAGAGCTTTTCACAACTTCAAAGCATTGAAATGTGTTCCTAATTAGTATGTAACGTATGAAAACCAAACGCAGATTAGGCCTCAAATATTTCTCATCTTTAGCACAGTCCAACTGCTGGGCATCAGTGCCAGTTTCCATTCCCTCCTATGCCCACCTGTGCCCACCACCCCAAGAAGTGTGGCTATCAGGAGGGCTCTCCCCTGAGCCTGTGCAAGAACCCCACTGAAAACCCCACATCCAAAGCTGGCCATGAGTCGAATCCAATCAGGCACCAACAGTCTGGGGTGTTTGCCTCTATTCAAAAGACAAGAGAGCCAATAGCTGCTCCGTAAAACCCAGGAAAGTGGACATCATCACCATAGCTAGCAGGATTATGCACACCCTGGGGCACAGGGGCTAAGGGAAGCCTCCCAAAAGAACTGAATGGATTTTCAATGAAGAAGCCAAGTAAACTACACTGCCTGGTTATGTTAGACAGTATGTGCTATACAGAGTATGTGCATTCTAGTACGAAACAATGAAAGAGAAAGCATTAACATTGATAGAATGCTAATGCAGGGGCCAAGATACTAGAAACAAATTATCTCAATTAATGCAACTGAGGCCCACAGGAGTTAAGTAACTGGCCCCAGGTCACAACAGTAGTAAGGGCTAAAACCAGAATCTAAACTCAGGTCTAACTACAAATTAAGTGTTCTTTCTGTCAAATCGGATGCCCTTCATTATTTTTCTCATTTTTCATGCTGCCCTGAAATAGTTAAGCTTCACCTATGGGCATCTATAGAGGTGATATCAAACTCAAGAGTGAGTGGAGCCTTTCCTGGACAACCCAGGAGTACATGCTGGCTTGGGAGAACTCCGTTAGATTCTCAAGTGTTTCCCTTTTACCACTTTTGATGAAAATCTTTCTCAAAATACTTGTCTTCTTGAAGAGAATATACCAAACACCATTACCCAGTATATGTGTTGCCCATGTCCATGGTGTTCTGCCATTAGAAATGACAGACTGCACTGCACCTTAGAGATGGAAGGGGCTGCACAGACCACTTAGTCAAACCCCAGGACTGCAGGAGTTTCCTCCAAGATTTTTACAAGCTGTCAGAGCAAAAAAAGTGAATATGAAAAGAAGGCCATTTACATGTGGTCCAATAGATCTAAGATTTAAGCAGTTTGGGGGACACAAGTTCCAATATTCCATCAACATTCAAAGTCACCCCACCGGCACCTGAGTTTTATCCAAGCAAACAGAAATAATACTCTTGCTAAAGCCAAATTGGTCGCCTATCCATCTTCACATTTTCTAAACCCTGTAATCTCAGGAATTCAGACTCAACCATTCATAAGGTTTTATGAGAGTGGTGGCTTGCTTTAGCCTTTGTGAATTTTCTTTCTTCCTTGCCCAGACTCAAAGGGCTATGTATACTTTTCACTACCATGCATGTTCTAAAAACTTTTATTCAGTTCAGAATTCTTACCAGCAAAGATCAAAGATGCTCTGTTTTAGCAAAGAAAGCAACATTTTATCTGGCAGAATTCTTAGGTGTCAGGAAAGTAGTAGTTTTTCTCAGTAGAAATATTACTGATGTTAGCATAAGTTTTTTGTTTTAAAAAATAAGATGTCCTATTACTTAAATCAATCCCAAAAGGTATTAGCATATATAAGAAAAAGTTCTGGCCAGGTGTGATGGCTCATCCCTGTAATCCCAGCACTTTGGGAGGCCTAGGTGGGTGGATCACTTGAGGTCAGGAGCTCGAGACCAGCCAGACCAATATGGTAAAACCCCATCTCTACTAAAAATACAAAAATTAGCTGGGCATGGTGGCATGTGCCTGTAGTCCCAGCTACTCGGGAAACTGAGACAGGAGAATTGCTTGAGCCAGGGAGGCGGAGGTTGCAATGACTTGAGATTGCACAACTGCACTCCAGCCTGGGTGACAGAGCGAGACTCTGTCTCAAAAAAAAAAAAAGTATTAACAGAATATTGTTATTTAGCAACCTTTCCAGGTCTTCTTTCACTCAAAATAAGATCAAGATTTCAATTATGACTGCCGCCAGCTGCTGGAGGTAAAGAGCAAGCCAGCCCCACTCCCATCACCTGCCTTTCATTATCCTCCCACCTCCGGGCTGCCTAGATCTTTAACCCAATGGGGTGGAGGCTGCTCGTCAGCTGCCTAGTCTCTTTGTTGACTGTACCTAGTTATTTTAGCACTATGCGTGAAACTTAAAAAGAAAGGAAATCCTAAATAAAAGCAAAATACAGGGTGTCTGAAAATTCAATAAACATACAATAAACTTATTTTTTAAAGTATGCAGGTTACATTTTTAAGTAAGATAATCACTGAATAACACAATTTTCCCTGTGTGTCCAGACTTTTTGGACACTGTATTTATTGTACCACTTTCAGGTTGAGAACGAGATTCATTGATTTGAAATTCAAGGAACTTCACCTGGAAAGGTGTTTGGAAGTTAAAGAAAATAACACTGAGCATGTTATTTAAAAGCATCCTGTTCCCTGACTTTGTGGACACCCTGTATCTTAATCTACTATAAATTAACTCCCTAATTTTCCACCTACTTCCCTATGCACCCTAAACACCAAATTTTTTCTTTTTTATTTATTTATTTTAGACAGAATCTTGCTCTGTTAACCAAGCTAGAGTGCAGTGGCACGATCTCAGTTCACTGTCACCTCCACTTCCCAGGTTCAAGTGATCCTCCTGCCTCAGCCTTCCAAGTAACTGGGACTACAGGAGTACACCACCACATCCATCTAATTTTTTTGTATTTTTAGTAGAGGGGGGTTTCGCCATGTTGGCCAGGCCGGTCTCAAACTCCTGACCTGAAGTGGTCCACCTGCCTCAGCCTCCCAAAGTGCTGGGATTATGGGCATGAGCCACTGCGCCCAACCCAAACTTTTTCTTTCTACACATAAGGCATCATGACTTTACTGCTGTATTTTGGAAAACTGAAGAAATTATTAAAGAATTGTTGGCATCATTAGAATCTAGTCAATTTTATTACTAATTGCTACGTAACTCTAGGTGAGTCCCTGATCATAAATAAAAATGTATCTTAAGATTACAAATGTTGATGGGAGTGCCACACCAAGGAATAGCAGACTACTCACTTAATTCCTTTGAAAAAATATCAGAGAAAAACTGAGGTAGAAAGGATTGCCTCTTTCTAATCCAAAATAGTAAAGATGCATTTTCCAGCTATGTTGTCACCAAATGACTGACAGCTATGTGTGGAGAGAATCGGCATCAGCATGCATGAGATAGCATGCAGGACCAGCCATCACCAGCCACACTTGTCTATCGGATGAACATGATGCTAGTCTTGGTTGCATTCATCTGGAAAGGACCAGCTTTTCACCTGCATTCCAGTTCTCATTTTCCTCATGTATCGGTATCACTCTACTGTCTATAGCTCAACCAAAAAGAAAAAGTTTAGCAGGTGGACCTTTACTAGTATAACACATGTTAGCTACAACTAAATTCATTTGTTATATCAAGAAAGAGATCTGCATTCCACTTCCACATGAAAAGCCCTAGTAAATTTTACATTTGTTTTGAACGGATTGTATTACATGTATCCACACAAAAAACTACTATATAATGCACTGTGATGGAGGGATCTATTCACTCCACACTGCATGAATACCTCAATTACTAAAGGGAAAAAGAGCCCTTCTTGTGGCATTCAAAAGGGTGACTATATGGAGTTACAGCTGAATAACAGGGAAAAATATATCACTCTGATGATCAAAGAGGTAATATACCGTATGTTAGTTTTCCACAGACAAGTGGCCACGTGTCACAGAATAAAACAAAATAAAACTACAGACAACTGCTCACCACTGAGGCAAGCATGTACTTTTATTCATCCTTTAATATGAAGCCATGACACGTAAAATGTCACTTTGAGCTTTGTGTAGGTTAGATGTACCTTGCCTTATTTAAATTCAATAGAGTCATAACGGAAAAAAATGTGGAAGATAATTTTCACTTTAAAAAAGAATTTGGAAAATATTCTTTAAAAAGTAAGTCCCAGAATGACTCATTCTACAAATACATTACATACTACAAGGAACAGTAAGTGTTTATGAATACATGTAGCAGGGACTACAGGCACTCACCACCACATCTGGCTAATTTTCTTTGGTTTTTGTTTTGTTTGAGACGGAGGCTGGCTCTGTTGCCCAGGCTGGAGTGAAGTGGCAGGATCTAGGCTCACTACAGCCTCTGCCTCCCGGATTCAAGTGATTCTCCTGCCTCAGCCTCCAGAGTAGCAGGGATTACAGGTGCACGCCACCACGCCCAGCTAATTTTTTTTTTTAATTTTTAGTGGAGACAGGGTTTCACCATGTTGGCCAGGCTGGTCTCGAACTCCTGGTCTCAGGTGATCCACCCACCTCAGCCTCCCAAAGTGCTGGGATTACAGGTGTGAGCCACCACACCTGGCCTATATTTTTTAAAATAGAGACTCGGTATTGCCATGTTGCCCAGGCTGGTCTTAAACTCCTGAGTTCAAGCAATCCACTTGCCTCAGCCTCCCAAAGTCCTAGGACTATAGGTGTGAGCCACCTCACCCAGCCCATGAATAATTTTATGCTTGTAGTAACAATTCTAAACCAGGGGTTAGCAATCTCTGGCATAAAAACCAAAGAGAGCAAAAGTCAACAGTGAAGACTTAATGCCCAGTGCATAACAGTATAATCTCCCTTGATTCAAGCTAACAGTTTCCCATAAACATTTCTTAAGTACCTGCTAGGTGCCAAACAATCCTATCTGGATCAGCATTTCCTACACCTACACCTCCTGACTTGACACACAGAAAGGACTCTGAGGCTGCATATGAATGCTGACGCTGATACCATATACCCAATATACTCAGATTTTGTCCTAAAAACTATGAGTGAATACTACATATTAGTACTTGCAAAAATTAGAGTTAAGTCTATCAAGAAAACCAATGTACACAGATGCTAATTGTTAGGAAAACTTTCTGGGGCTCTACTACTACAAGAGAGTACTTACTAATGACTGTCTGTGGGCTGGGCACAGTGGCTCATGCCTGTAATGCCAGCACTTTGGGAGGCCAAGCCAGGTGGATCACCTGATGTCAGGAGTTTGAGACCAGCCTGACCAACATGGCAAAACCCCGTCTCTACTAAAAATACAAAAATTAGCCAGGCATGGTGGCGGGAGCCTGTAATCCCAGCTACTCGGGATGCTGAGGCAAGAGAATCACTTGACCTTGGGAGGCGGAGGTTATAGTAAGCAGTGATCATGCCACTGCACTCCAGCCTGGGTGACAGGAGCGAAACTCCGTGTCAAAAAAAAAAAAAAAGAAATCTAATATAAAGACAGAGTAATAAACAGAACGGAATAGTCCTAAGGCTATTCAAAGTCATAAAGAATAGGCAAAACTATTTTCTCACCTTAAATATCACACAAGCAGGTTTAACAGTTTGCCTGTCTATCAGATGTAACTTGGCATCTGCATTGCTAATAGTCCTTTTTCAAAGAGTGCTCACACTTTCAGTTCCTTTTGAATGATAATAACTGAATCTCCTACCTACCCTAGGACTCAGACATAACGTCAAGCTGCAGATAAGCACTTTCATGTTCAGAGTAGAAATTTTTTGAGGGAGGTGTTTGTTTTTGTGGGAAGGCATTGTATAGGAAGGTTCATTCTGCTCTGTTCTAGTTTTTACTTGATACTCCATAAACAGTGAATGCAAATATAATTTATCCCTCATGAAAAGACATATATAAGACAAAAACCAATGGAAATGAAAAATTCCTAAAAGAGCTGTTTTCAATATGCACTAGAAAAAAGGATCCTCACTTCTTTGTGGTATTCTTTGTCTTCATACAGTTTTCAACTCAAAACTAGTCGTCCAAAGACCCTTTGGAAAAATGAAACTGCAAAAGGCAATGGATTACTCGACCACAAGTAAATCCCTACAATTTTAAGATGACAGTCTACTTCATTGCAATCGTTTAGACAATAAAGATTTAAAGGAAAAGAGAGGCAATAAAACACTTCACGAATCCAAAAAATTGCTTCCAGGATACAAAAAGGTTTCCCTACACATGGTCTAGCCTTGAAACTGCAGTAAGAAAAACATTTCTGAAGTAACAAACTGAAGATACAGACTTAATGTTAACTTCTCAACTGTTCTTTATTTATCTTTTTAATTTTTTTTTTTTTTTCAGAGACAGGATCTTGCCCTGTTGCCCAGGCTGGAGAAAAGAGGCATGATCACAGTTGCTCACTGCAGCCTTGACTCCTGGGTTCAGGCAATCCTCCCACCTCCACCACCTGAGTAGCTAGGATTACAGGCACGCACCACCACACCCAGCTAAATTTTTTATCTTCCCATAGAGACGGGCTCTTGCTACATTACCCAGGCTGGTCTGGAACTCCCGGCCTCAAGTGATCCTCCTGCCTCAGCCTCCTAAAGCACTGGGATAACAGGAGAGAGCCATTGTGCCCAGCCCAATTTCATGTAATTTTTATTATGGCTTAAAACTGAAAAGGTAGCCGGGTGTGGTGGCTCACGCCTGTAATCCCAGCACCTTGGGAGGCCGAGGTGGGCAGATCACCTGAGGTCGGGAGTTCGAGACCAGCCTGACCAACACGGAGAAACCCCGTCTCTACTAAAAAAATACAAAATTAGCTGGGCTTGGTGGTGCATGCCTGTAATCCTACCTACTTGGGAGGCTGAGGCAGGAAAATTGCTTGAACCTGGGAGGTGGAGGTTGCAGTGAGCTGACGTCAAGCTATTGCACTCCAGCCTGGGTAACAAGAGCGAAACCCTGTGTCAAAAAAAAAAAAAAAAATCTGAAAAGGTATTAAAGGGTATCCTTGTCCCTCAGTTTGTCTCAAGGTAAATTAAGGTTATCATTTTCTTGAGAATCCATCCACAAATGTTGTATGCATATATAAGCAACATATAAATATTTCTGTATTTTCTCCTTTCTACTCAAATGGCAGCAAAACACACATGCTGTTCTACACCTTGTGGAGTTTTTTCCCCCCCATTTAATATCTACATCATCCTCCTATCAGTCTTTTCCTTATTCCTTTTTAATAACTGCATGCTACCCCATCTTGGATGGACAAATTTTTATTTAAGCAGCCTTCTATAATGAACATTTAACTTGTTTCCAGTGTTTTGCTACTATAAACAAAGCTTCAATAAAACTTGGCCATTCTTCATTTCAGTTTTGCAAAAGATAAAAATCTGGATGTTAAATTGTTGAGTCAAATAGTTCTGTGCATTTATAAATCTGATGAATTCTATAAAATTATCCTTCATAAAGACTGTCCTAATTTACATTCCCATCCAAAATCTGAGTACCTATCTCCCCATTCAGGCTAACAACTAGCTAAATTTTTATTTTTATCAATGTGATAGGTTTTTTAAAAAATGGCATCTGGTGTAGTTTTAATTTTCATTTCTCTTATAAATCAAGTGAGTACCTCACCTTCTCATGTACATTTCTCTCTCATTTCTGTGAATCTCCATATTTGTCCTTTGTCCATTTTTCTACTGAAGTTTTAATTCTTTTTATTGGTTTGTTGACATTTTTCATACATTAAGGAAATTTGCCTATCTTTGTGGAGCTGTAAACATTTTTCAAACTTGTCTTTTGACTTTGCTTGTGGGTTTTTTTGTTTTTGTTTTTGTTTTTGTTTTTGTTTTGTTTTGTTTTGTTTGACGAAGTTTCGCTCTTTCGCCAGGCTGGAGTGCAGTGGCGTGATCTTGGCTCACTGCAACCTCTGCCTCACAGGTTCAAGCGATTCTCCTGCCTCAGTCTACTGAGTAGCTGGGATTACAGGTGTGTGCCACCAAGCCCGGCTAATTTTTGTACTTTTAGTAGACACGGGGTTTCACCATGTTGGCTAGGCTAGTCTCCGATCTCCTGACCTCATGATCCGCCAGCCTCAGCCTCCCAAAGTGGTTTGTGGTAGTTTTAAATATGCAAAATCTTTTACTTTTTTATACAGTCTAACTTATGAATCTTGTTTTTTTATTGCTTCAGTGTTTTATGTCAAGAAAAAAAAAAAACCTTCATTCTAAACTATAAAAGTTTTCTCCTCTGCTTAGTTCTATTTCTTTTGTGACTCTGCCTTTTAAATTTAAAGCTTGATTCATTTAAATTTCATTCTGGTGGAGGTATAAATTATAGATCCAACTTTATTTTTCTCCAGATGGCTACCCAGTTATCCCAACACCCTTTGAATAAATTCCCTCACTGATTTAAAATGCCACCTTTATCATGTCCTGTGTGTTTTGCGGTCTCAAATTTCCTGTCTTCATATTTTATTTCACTGATCTAGATCTATACATGTGCCTTCACACAGTTTTAATTATTGTAGCTTACTATCCTTTAATCTCTTATAGACTTGATCCCACCTCTCATTAGTCTTCTTTTTCATAGTGTTCCTATTATTGTATGCTCATTTCTATATTAATTTTAGCCTTAATTTGTCAAGCCAAAAAAAAAAAAAAAAATTCCTGTGGGCATTTTCACTGGAGTTACTTCCGATTTACAGACAAATTGAGGGAGCTTATTTACCTTTAAGAAACAGCCCTAATCTTATAGCTGGCAATTTTGTTCCACCAAATACAAATGATGTGATTCATGGCTCAACTAGAGCATTCATATTTCATATTAGTATGGGTCCAATCACAAGATGATGGTCTTCCTCATAGGTAATAATGGTGTTTGGCACTAACTTCCCTCCTACAGACAGAAGAGCTATATGAAAAACGTATGAATGTCAAGAGTACTGTTAAAATAGCAGATTCCCTGAGTTTACCCATAAATTAAATATAAATAAGGAACAATTCTATGGTCACCATATGTTTTCTTAAAATGGAAGCTAAAGACACAGGCATAAAGAATTTAAAAAGACCTCTACAGATGATCCAGAAAGGTTCTAAGCAATCTTTTCTTCTGAACATATCACCCCTAACATAATGGTTTATTTTATGGACTGTTTTCTAATTTTCCATTCAAAGGACATTCCAAATTAGAAAATCATGTCCATTCTACTCCAACATTCCTACAGAATTATTACCACATGTATAGTATCTTTTATCATCAAGTAGATGAAAGCAAAAGGCAAGATAGGAACAAAAAGAGAAAATATTTTACATTAATATTTTACAGTTTGTAAACACTAACAAAAACTCTCTCATTTGACACATATGCATAGTGAATTATGAATAAATACATTAAAATGAAGAATAATTTTATAAGCAATATTTTTAAACTTTCACTTCTACCACACCCTATAATTTTAATGCTAAAAATCTTAGATATCAAAACAAAAATCCCTGTTGAAGGGTGAGGGGAGTAAGATATGATATTAAAGAAGTAGGTGGGGCCAGATGATGAAGGGTCTTGTAGGCAACAGTAAGAATTTTAGACTTTGGCCATAAGAATAGTGAAAAATCCGTAAGATTTTAAGCAAGAAAAGATTGTGACCATTAGCTGATTTTTAAAGATCATTTGGTAACAATGTAGAAGATGGGTTATTTGCACGGTGACAAGGGTAGAAATAGAGAAAATAAGTTACTGCAATGAACCAGACATGATTATTAGACTTAGGGTAGGATTGGTAGCAGCAGTATGATGAAGAAAGGATTCATTTAAGAAATACTGAGTAGAAGAAATTTTAGCAGTCAAAATGTTCTAATATTCCCCCTCCAAAAAAAAGTCCCAGTGGTTACTGACACATTCTACCAAAGCTTCAATAAATCAGTACTTAAATGTAAATAGAGCCGGGTGCAGTGGCTCATGCCTGTAATCCCAAGCACTTCAGAACACCAAGGTGGGAGGATTGCTTGGGCCCAGGAGTTCGAGACCAGTTTGGGCAACATACTAAGACCCCGTCCATCTCTATAAGATTTTTATTTTTTTAATGTAAATGAATAAAAAGAGTTCTGGAAGTATGCAACCAAACTGATAATAGTGGTTAGTTCTGGAGAAAGGAGGTGAAAATTATGGGTAACAAAGAGATACTATTTTTATAAGAATACATTCATGTATGACTTGTATAATTTATAATTTTCTAAGAAATTTTCCTACAAATTAAACACAAAAAGCCTTAATTCATATCTAAATTAAATAACTAACTGAAAAAAGAAATATTTAAAGAGGTAAAAATGATAAGACACTACTAATTTTTTGACTTGAACAACTCAGAAATGATATAAATGATGGTGTCATTTATAGAACTAGGAAACTAAGAGAGAAAGGCAGGTTTGAAAGGAAAATAATTAAGTCCGAGGCACAAGTGTAACAAATAAATAAAGATGTCCTATGACTAGGTGGACTACAGGAGTCTGGAGCTCAGGATAAGTGAACACTTGAACCTGGTACATAGTAGTTTGAGAGTAGACGAGAGTAGGAAAAGGGCCCAGGAAAGCGGGAAGAAGGTGGCTTAACTAAGACTGGAGTTACCAAAGAGGTAAGAGAAAAACCAACAGATCTTGATTTATCAAAGTCCAGTAAAGGCTGTTATGAGAAACAGTGGTCAGTTGTGTTCAGTGCTACTGAATTGTCAAATAAGATGAAGAATGAAGAGCCCACTGAATTTAGCAACACTGGCATCTTTAGCAGGTTCAGTGGAGTGATGGGGCAGAGACCAAAGTTGAAAGAATGAAGTACAAGGTGAAGAAATAAAGCAAATGTGATCACTCTGAAGAAATTTGGATATGAAAAAAAAAAATCAGGCAGAGGGTAAGAATGGGGTAGAAAGGTTCAGTATCAAAGGAGGGCTTTTTTATTTTTAAGGTGGAAGAGATTTCTCCATGTTTAAATGGCATTTATGCGCAATGGTAGAAAGGGAAAGAATGATTATTTTTTAATAATGCCCCAAAATTAATATAGGAAACAAACTGGAATGCTGCTCATTTCTGTAGTATGACAGTGAGACATCTCAGCCATCAGTAAATGGAATTTATTCACTCCGAAAGATGATAAATCAACCAAACAAAAAACCTCTTCTGTAGACATGAAAGGAGATCTGCTTACATTTAAATCATAAGGGAACTTTTAGAACATTCACATCAAAATGGAAAATGGAACTTAAAATTAATGTGCTTAATGTCCAATCTGTAAATTCTAAAATATACTTTATCAAAATATTCAGGTGAGGGAGTATAATAATATAATAGGTCAACTTTCTCTGATTCTTCCACAGATTAAAGGTTTTACAGATGCCTTGAAAGGAAACTGATGAGTACATGAATAGCTTAGTTATTTACACCCCTTGAGGCACATACACAGCACACCTAATGGTTCTGCCCTGAGGCAAAAGACTTACAGATTGCCCTCCTAATTGCTCCCTGGACACTCAGTACACAAAGCCACGTGATCCGGAGGTACAGATTCCTATATAAAACTCACCTTTAGGAAAAAAATCAAAAGATAAATATCTTGCCAACTACTTCTAAACAAATACAACTCTTTTATAATACCCAAAACCTAACAAATCACCATGCCACACACTAGCTAATATACCTAACAAAATTCTGACCTGCTTATCTTTAAAATAAAAGCAATTTAGGTAGACATTAACCAATTATTTCAACAACATCATTACCCAATAAACTTCTGAACATCTAGTTTTACTATAAATGCAGTGCCAATTTTATAATTTCAAAATGAGAAATTTCATTTCTAAGGAATGCCTGTTATATCTTCATAATAAGCATAGATAGTTGATAAAGTCATCAATTTTAAGAGTTTAAAATATAAAATAAAATCTAGGTGAAGGAGGTAAAAGAACTTTCTAAACTTGAAGAAATTCAGAACTGGCGACCAAACATCTGAAAAGGCAAGGAATTTTTCTAAGTTTAGGGGAAAAAATAATAGAAACTGAATTCCTAAAAATAAAAAATCTTCCACTCCTCTGTCCCCAGGACATATTCCCCACCCTGGGGCAGAGCCCAGATGCGGACCTGAAAGTGTCCCCAGAGCCCGTGCTGTCCACCACTATGGCCCTCCACAACCTTTATCAACTGATGCAAAAGAGGATAGGAGTAAAGTTCACAAAATAGGAGATGCAATGAATAAGCAAACATATGGGAAAATACGTAACTTTGTGAGTAACTTTAAATTTTCACATTAAAACAACAGGTAACTTGTAAGGGTTCTTTTGTTTTTTATTTTGCTGTTAATTGGCAAAAAATGTAAAACTATGCTAATATCCAGTGCTGGCAATTGGTGTGTGAAACTGGTAGGCAATTTGGTAATACATATAAAGTGCCATAAAAACATCCAACATGCCCTTTCGCCCACTATTTCCTCTTCTGGAAGTCTGTATTAAGGGCGAAAGAAAATACGGGCAGAGTGAAGGGCAGTGCTTTCTCCACATGCACAAAGACATTCATCTGAGCCTCACGCATAAAATGAAAACTTGGAAACAAATTTAAATGCCCAAAATAAGACAACGGTCAAATAAAATATAAATCCACTGAATTATTTATGTTTACACATAACATGTATATAACAGAAAAATGCTTCTCATACAATGTCAAACCAAAAAGAGCTAGATATAAAAATGTGCAAACAATGAAAACCTGCATTTAATGCACAGAAAATACAAGGAGGAAAAAACACTAAAATAGTGACTATGCTTGGTTAACACAATGGTATAGAATGACTTTTCCCATTTCCCAGTATCTTGCACATGTTTCAAAATGTGATTTCATTGCTTTTACTATTTTTATACAGTTTTAAAAAATGGGAGGGGAGGATTTCATAAGGTATTTGCAAATTTAAAATAGAATAATACAAATCTGAGTGTTCTTTGAAACTTGTTTAAAAATCAAAAATAACAGTGCAATAAGGATGATTCATAATTTGTTTGATGCAGTTCAAGTTCTTTTGTACAGAGGATGCAAAAAAAATGGTTATGATCTCACTTGGGGTCTTAGAAGTTATCTCAGAAGTTATTTAATTCTAAATAAAACTGGAAAGCCATTTGAGTGTTAAGTTGGAATGTTCCATAATCTGATTTACGCTATAGCCTCTGTTTTCTAGTTTGTTTTTTGGTAAAATCTGACATCTTACATGTCCAGTGAATTATCTGTGGGAAGAGAAAGAATCATTTACACCACCTAACTCTTAATCTAAAAAACTAACATCATTAGGTAAAAAAATCATTTTTAGTAATATTGCAAATCTTAACATCTCCCCTACTACACTGACAGTTTCTGAGGTATGGCAGGGATGCATCTTATTTTCACATGGTGGGTAGTTCTCACATAAGTATACAGAGTTGTGCTTGAGGAGGTATACAAGGGGAAAAACTAATGCCCCATCAGTCAAGATCATCACAAACCACCACTCAAGTAAGCAGACATAAATAGGGCTGTCCACATTCAAATAAATCTTTCTTAGATAGTAAAATATTTCTGAGAGAAGAGGTGAGTACCCAAAGCACCAAACCAAAACAGTTCAGGCAAGCCCCCAGGTCATCTAAGCCTGAGCCCTGGAATACTCAATTGTAGCCAACCATAAAGTATACATTACTACAATGGATTCTGAGAATTTGGCCTTTTGGTTAGTGGTGGTTAACACAGAATGGTCTTTCACTAGGCCATGTCAAAAGAATGTATCTGAGTTTGATCCAATGACCAAATTACATAGATAATTCTGTAATATAGTAACTTGGCTTTCATTGACCTATGCTGAAAGATCATTTTGATTGAAATAAATGTTATATAAGATAAATTCTCCAGTAGGGACTGAGGCATTTTAGTTAACCAAGGCTGCTACATTTGCTATTAAAGCCACTGGGTCTTCAGGTCTTAGAAAAATATAGTAGGAAGAAGTTTATAATCTATATCCAGTACCCAATGAAGTGATGTACAACATACTAAAAGCACCAATGAATATGTGTAAATACTCTAGTTTAAAAAGGACATCACATACAAAATATTATTTGATAACTAAAATGTATTTAGACCTTTTTTTGTATCTTTCAACATGCTCCCTTCACACATTATATGTCACTTCATATTCAAAGAAGCCTTTTTAGTTAAGCAAGGCAGGTATTATCACCTCATCATAGGTGTGGTAAGTGGGAAGCTTAAGTGATCTACAAAAGTTCATATAGCTGCTAGATGTCAAAGCAGAAACTACACTTGTAGGGTGAACGACACTCTCATTTGCCTCTCCTCCCCTTACCAGATCTCCATCAGAGAGCTGACTGAGTTACTTCTTACGCAAGCAATGTGATCAAAAAGAAATTATTTGATGATATCCCAGATATATGTCCTTTCTTGATAGCTGGCCAGCAGTAAGAGCTGTTTCATCTAATAACACTCCATAATAGAAAATCCATAGATTTTTACCCAAAAGGCAAACTGGTAATTTAAAAGGTAAGCCTCCTACTGAGCCAAAGTCCAAACATTATTTTAAAAGAATTTATTTAAAACTTCAAGGACTAACATAAAGGAAAACCAGAGGCAGACTGCTCAGAGGTTTTTCTCCCTTGTTTTCTACTGTTTACATCAAGCAAGACATTTCAATTACCTAGAATAACTATGCCAATTATTTTGCATAGTCATTTGGCAGTGGTCCTAAAGTCCTAACTTATTATACCAATTAATATGAATACTTTTAAATTATTTCAACTGAATAAAATGTTTCTAAACTTTAAAATAGCTATCTTCTTAAGTATGGAGACTTACTGGTGTATCTACTATGAATTACTAATAATTATGTTTTATATAAAATACAGTAGCTAACATGTTTTGAGTTCTTCATTATGTACTGGGCACTCAGCTATTTAAACATGAAATCTCACTGAATCTTCACAACAATCCTATGGTGTAGGTTTTTGAGACAGGTGCTTTCTCTGTCGCCCAGGCTGGAGTACAGTGGCACCCTCACAGCTTACTACAGCCTCGACCTTTTTGACATCAAGCGATCCCCCTGCCTCAGCCTCCCAAGTAGCTGGGACTACACGTATGTGCCACCACACCTCACTGAATATTTTTTAAATTTTTTGTAGAGATGGAGGCTTCCCTATGTTGCCGAGGCTGGTCTCAAACTCCTGTCCTCAAGTTATACCTCTCATCTTGGCCTCCCAAAGTGTTGGGATTACAGGCATGAGCCACCATGCCCGGCCACAAACAACTTTTAAATCTACTTTATAAATGTGAAAACAGAGGCACTAAACATTACTTAACCAAACAGAAGGTAAGAAAACTGGGATCCGAATGTACAAAGTCTAGCCACTATACTATATGGCCTCTGTGATCTACCTGTTCTCTTGTGTGGCTTTGGGATAATGGAAAAAGCATAGCCTCCAGACTCTGACTAACTGGGTTCAAATCCTAGCTCCTGTGCTTGTAGATGCAATCTTGAGAAAGCTAGAGAAAATGTTCTTGCACTTCTCAACAACAAAAGACACATAAAGATCTGGGTAAAGTGGCTCATGCTTGTAATCCCAGGACTCTGGAAGGCCAAAGCAGGAGGATGGACCACTTGAGGTCAGGAGTTCAAGACCAACAGAGTGATACCCCATCTCTAAAAAACCTTTGTTTAAATGAAATAGCCAAGCATGGTGGTACATGCCTGTAATCTCAGGAGGCTGAGTTGGGAGGATTGCTTGAAGCCAGGAGTATAAGGCTACAGTGAGCTATGATTGCACCATTGTACCTAGCCTGGACTACAGAGTGAAACCCTGTCTCAATTTAAAGAAAGAAAAAGAAAAAAGGCACTTAAGGCCTGATGTAAGCGTTTCTGCACTGCAGAACTGTTGTGAAAACGTAACGCCTAGAAAACAGTGACTGGCTCATGCTTAGGGATCAAAAATCTCAGCTGTAACACAGTGACTCCTCAGGGGATGGTGAGGTGTTTGGGGCGATGGCTGCACACCAAATGGCCTCAAACTGCTCTTGTTGCATTCTTAAGTTTTCTTTCTTTTTTAAAGGTTTTACTTCTTCATGCTATCACTTAATCAAGCTGACACTGGGGATGTGCCTGTATATAAGGCATTCCCTTCTGTGCCTTTTTTTTCTTTTTTCTTTTTTCTTTTTGTTTTTCTTTTTTGAGACAGCCTCTCGCTCTGTCACCTAGGCTGGAGTACAGTGGCAAGATTATGGCCCATGCAGCCTCAACCTCCTGGGTTCCAGCCATACTCTCACCTCAGCCCCCCAAGTAGCTGGAACTACAGGCGTGTGCCACCACGTCTGGTTAATTTTTGTATTTTTGTGGAGATGGGGTTTCGTCATGTTGCTCAAGCTAGTCTCAAGCTCCTGGTTCAAGCAATCTGTCTGCCTCAGCCTCCAAAGTGCTGGGATTACAGGCATGAGCCACCACACCCAGCATGTGCCTCTTTCAAATACACTATAAACTAGAAAGCTAAACTTTCTAAAACAATTTCTAAGTAGGAATATCCAAATTCTAGGAGAAGATTCTGGGTCTTTCCAATTAGCTAAGAGAAAAACTTCAGTATGTGGACATTGTAACATCTAGTTCTGGCTCTTTAGAGTTCGATTTGCTTATTCACCTTCTTTGTGAGGTTTGAAGAATGCTGAGGATACCACACATATAGACCTACACATAAACTTGGTCTTACTGGAGCACACTATAATGTAGCACTGCCACTATCCCATTCAATCAAATACACAGTACAAAGACAGGCAAAGTGGGTTCAGGCTGGTATACCACATTGCTCAAAAAATGCATAAAAGCATATGCAACCTTTTTCTGGCTAAGAGTTAAAAGAAATTAAAAATGACACTTAGGCTGGGCATGGTGGCTCATGCCTGTAATCCCAGCACTTTGAGAGGCTAAGGCGGGCAGATCGCTTAGAGCCCAGGAGTTCAAAACCAGACTGGGCAACATGGTGAAACCCAGTCTCCATGAAAAATACAAAAATTAGCCAGGCATGGTGCCCAGTGCCTGTAGTCCCAGCTGCTTGGGAGGCTAAGGTGGGAGGATCACTTGAGCCTGGGAGGTGGAGGTTGCAGTGAGCCAAAATCGCTGCCAGCCTAGATGACAGAAAGAGACCATCTTAAAAAAGAAGACACCTAATTGAAGACACATTTGGAGGTTTAAGGTGCTTTACAGAGGAGGAACTAAGGTATTGGGCAGATGTCTCCCTTTTAGACACATTTGCCAAACTTACTGCCAAATATGGTCTGACAGAACTTTTCAGTACACTGTGCCAACCCAATGCTATTTGCACACACTCTCTAGTAAGTCAGCAAAGGGAACTGACTCCATCTTTCAGTGATGAGCCCATTAGACAAACCTAAGTACTGAAAACCGCTAAGTGGTAGAAGAGAACATAATCACACTGTTTACTGTGAGACAAAGTCTTCATTGGATTAAAATAAAAGCACACAAGGGAGGGTGAAATGGAAGGATCACACAAAATATATCTGAGATGCCTCAAAAATAAAAGAGCTGTCAAATCAAAAACAAAGTTTAGAATGTTCCATTCTTATTACAGCAACTATATCAAGCACTGCTATATTTCTGTGTCCCATCATAGAAACTGCCATTCCCAAACATTTTTCAAAATTCAGCGTGTCAGTCATTCCCTATCCAAGAAGCTGATTGCTAAAATACATATATATAAATTTTTTTTTTTTTTTTTTTGAGACAGAGTCCCGCTCTGTCGCCCAGGCTGCAGTGCAGTGGCACGATCTCAGCTCACTGCAACCTCTGCCTCCTGGGTTCAACCGATTCTCCTGCCTCAGCCTCCCAAATAGCTGGGACTACAAGCGCCCACCTCCACGAATGGCTAATTTTTGTATTTTTAGTAGAGACGGGGTTTCACCATGTTGGCCAGGCTGTTTTCCAACTCCTGACCTCAGGTGATTCGCCTGCCTCAACTTCCCAAAATGCCGGGATTGTAAGCGTGGGCCACCACGCCTGGCATGTGTCACATTTCAAAAAGGTTATGAACCATAATAGGGCAGGGGTCAGCAAACTTTTTCTGTAAAGAGCCAGTTAGTAAATATCTTAGGCTTTGAAGGCCAAAGTTTCTGTCACAACTACTCAAATCTGCCATTAGACCACGAAATTAGTCACTGACAATACATTAAATACTATGGTCTGAATGTTTTTTTTGTCCCCCCAAAATTTACCAAAGTGATGGTGTTTGGTGGTGGAACCTCTGAGGAACGATTCGGTCATAAGGGCAGAACCCTCGTAAATGGGATTAGTGTCCTTATACAAGGGCATGCATGACCCCCTCATTCTTCCCATCATGTGAGGTCACAGCAAGAAGGTATCATCTATGAACCAGGAATAGGGCTCACATCAGACACTGAATTTGCCAGCACCTTGATCTTGGGTTGCCCAGCCTCCAGAACTGTAGGAAACTAAATTTCTGTTGTTTATAAGCCATCCAGTTTATGGTATCTTGCTATAGTAGCCCCAAATGACTAAGACATAAACTAATGAGTATGAATATGTTACAATAAAGCTTTATTTATAGACTCTGAAATTTGAATTTCATATAATTTTCACATCACAAAATATTATTCTTTTGACTTTTTTTCCAACCACTAAAAAAAAGGTAAAAAACATTCTTAGTTTGCAGGCTATACAAAAACAGGTAGATCTGTCTGGCCTATGGGCCACAATTTTCAGATCCTTGACAATAGGCTGCTCTAATATTCAAGAATGTATACGCAAAAACACCTACCAACTACAATTTTAGAATTATGTTACCTTTGAATCTAAAGGGGCTGGAGTATGCTATTATGTTTTCTGAAATAGAAACTATGGGCCGGGCATGGTGGTGCATGCCTGTAGTCCCAGCTACTCAGGAGGCTGAAGTGGGAGGATCACTTGAGCCCAGGGGGTTGAGGCTGCAGTGAGCTGTGATCATGCCACTGTATTTCAACCTGGGTGAAACAGTGAGACCCAGAAAAGAGAGAAAGAGAAAGAAAGGAAAGAGAGGAAGAAAGAAGAGGAGAGGAGAGGAGAGGACAGGAGAGGAGAGGAGAGGAGGAAGGAAAGAGAGAGAGAGAAACAAACAAACTATCCTATAGAGACTACTTAAAACTCTTGGCCTCTAAAGTTAATACCAAAATGTTAAATGAGAAATTGTGTCTTTTTAATAACCTTTAAATATATTTTAGCTTACCTCAGGAATGACTTAAACCTCAGCAGTGCTCATATTAGCAGAGTATTTTTATGTCCATCCTTGATAGCTAGGGTATCTCCCCACCCCCCAAGCCAACTAATCATTAAGGCACTGTGCCAATAGTAAGTTTCCGTAATATGATACCAGCTATTTCCAGAAGCTTCATTAGAAAATATGTTGAGTCTAAAATAAGCATGAGAACACTTTGGGATCAGGGATGAGACTGTCGAGAACAAGGGCTTAGTCAACCTTCTGTGAGCTCAGCAGAAGTGTGCAAGGTAAGTACTATAAAATCATATAGGCAGTTCTGTTACTATTCAAAACTGGTTCTATACATCACTAGATTACACAGTGTTCTTACCAATTCTATACAACAAACAATTCTGAATAACCAAGAGGTTACTCTGATTCCATGATGACACTTTCCACGAGTTGATGTGATCGTTCTTGTATGGACACCCTTGTAAACTGGTGCTGTTAGCCTGTACTGAACCTTTTCCATTTGACTGGCCTCAGTGGGTTCAGATCTAACACATTCCTTGCAGGCAGTGCCTCCTGTGGGGTGGGGAAAGGAGGGCAGAGTCTCCAACATGTCAGCTGTCACCCTACAATATCTCTAAAAAACATCTACAGTGGCTCAAGAACAGTGTTTTTCAAATAGTGGGTTCCTGAACCACTAAGAGGTGATAGGCCAATGCTGTGTTGTCACAGAAAGCATTTTTTAATGGAAATGAAACAGTATTATTGAGAACATCAGCAAGCATGGCATGTTTTAGGGATAAGTCTTGTCTTGTGAAAATCTGTTTCTGTTATTTACAGTATGTGTGTACTGGGTTGTGATGCAAATTTTCTTACTTTACAGGGAGTAGCAGTCTTAAAAATGGCTTGAAATGCCTGCCAGACCTAAACAGACATAAAAGATAAGTAATCAGGAGAGCAGTCAGACCTGGAAATAAAAACTGCAGCCATCACTTCATGGCACAAAAAGCTTTGGGATAATTGGTATAATATAAGAAAAGGGCATCAGGTAGGAGAAAAGTGCCCAGCCTTAGAAGATAGGGACACCAACATTTAGAGGGCAGAGAGAGGAAGAGCCACCAAAACTAGATGAAGGAGTGGCCAGAGAGGTGGGAGGAAAATCATGAGGTGAGGTTCCCCGTGCAAGCTTCCTATACTATAGAGAAAACCTGTAAAACTAAAAGTTAAGGCTGGCCGTAGTGGCTCACAACTGTAATCTCAGCACTTTGGGAAGCCAAAGTGGGCAGATCACCTGAGGTTGGGAGTTGGAGACCATCCTGGCCAAAATGGTGAAACCCCATCAAAATACAAAAATTAGCCAGCATGGTGGCACACACCTGTAATTCCAGCTATTCAGGTGGCTAAGGCACAAGAATTGCTTGAACCAGGGAGGCAGAGGCTGCAGTAAGCCAAGATTGGGCCATTGCATTCCAGCCTGGGGGACAGAGTGAGACTCTGTCTCAGAAAAAAGAAAAAAAACAGTTAGTAAGAAGGCATATCTCAGGCCGGGCACAGTGGCTCACGCCTGTAATCCCAGCACTTTGAGAGGCCGAGGCGGGCAGATCATGAGGTCAGGAGATGGAGACCCCATCCTGGCTAACACAGTGAAACTCTGACTCTACTAAAAAAAAAATACAAAAAACAATTAGCCAGGTGTGGTGGCGGGCACCTGTAGTCCCAGCTACTCGGGAGGCTGAGGCAGGAGAATGGTGTAAACCCGGGAGGCGGAGGTTGCAGTGAGCCAAGATCATGCCACTGCACTCCAGCCTGGGCAACAGAGCGAGACTCCGTCTCAAAAAAAAAAAAAAAAAAGGCATATCTCAATTTCCCATTTTAAAAAAATAAGGCATGAATGATTAAGGGTTGGAGAACATTTATAAAGACAAGACAGTAAAAAAAGATGCTACAGAGCCTGGAAATTTACTTACTTTGCTGACACATATCTAGGAATACTCACTTGATATTTTATGGTAAGTACTGTATACCAAGAGAGGATGTTGGTATCCATTTAAACCACCTATTTCCATATTTGAAGACATGTGGGAGACTCACATAATGGTTAATCATTTTAGGTTTGTCTGTTAGTGTTCTAAAGGCACCAAACCACGCCACAGTGAATCTTGTCCTTAAAGCATGTTTTCCACAATCTTCTTGCAAATTTCACACTAAATTTCCTGTGAGGAAAGGATAATACTTAATAATCTGGAAGCAAATGCTTTCAACATAAAGTATAATAGAATAACAGGGTTGCCTTTTGTTTTGATTGGAGTTATCCCAAAGTTTTATCCTGAGTCCCTGTCGTTAGAAGTCACAGCTTCTAATCTTCTGGGCAGCAACCTCAGTTGGAGTTAAGGGGGTTCCCTGGAAACAAACATGAGAATCTAGTATCATGACTACTTTAAATGTCTTTGTCTAGTTCATAACTTCTTACAAATAACGTGTCAGTACTCTTGGTCTTAACAAAACAGGACATTTCTGTAGTGGGACGCTTTCTTTTTCAATATTTACTTAGAAAAGAGGTAACTGCTCAGGACAATTAGTATGTTACAGAATCAGGATGATGATGCTCAAATGGGCCTTAAAAATTATCTTGCCAAGTTCCCTCATTTAACAGATAAGAAACTGGAGCTTTTCCCAGGTGATCCAAAGGAAAGAACCTGGCTGTCAGAAGTGATCCAGAGGAAAGAACCTGGCTGTCAGAAGCAGTCAGATGAGGGTTTCAACCCCACTTCTATTACTTTTTCATCAAAGTCAGTTTCTTCATTTGTAAAATAAAAACTACCAATCTCACACAGGGTAATTAAAAGGAAGCAATGTGTTTAAAGCACTTGGCACAGTGCTGGCACATGGTGGGTACTCAAAAGTAAGTCCCTCTCCTTCAGCCCAGGGAAAAGTCTACATTGGGACCTACTCCCACTCCTCTGAGACTTTACCCCCCGCCCAAAACACACACATACACAAGGAAAAAGACCACAAGAATATATATGTATTTCATCTTTTTATTGGTCCTGATTTAAATATAAATTTAACATTAAGGGGCTTCTTATATAACACACCTAAATTCAAACTCAATCCAAAAGATGGCAATGGTTTAAGGAAAGGGTAGAGAAAGAAGAAAACCAAGGAGCCTCAGTGAGACAAGGGGAAAACAAGCAAGTCCAACATCACAGAAGTCAAAGTTGGAATTCCATATAAATACTACCGGTATCAAAAGCCAGGAAAAGATCAAAGAGAAACAGAAGCTGAAATAACCCATTGTATTGGCTATAAAATCAGTGGTGACCTTGAAGAGAAATGTTCCAAAGGTGAGGGTAAAAAACTAAAGCCAGTAACAGAAATCAAAATAAAAATAAGTGCTAGATAAGTAAAATCAATGGAAATAGCCACTCATTTGAAGTGCTCAGCAGTAAGGAGACAAATCAAACAATTACCATGTGTGGGGGCAAGATAAAAGAGTAGGAGATAAGAGCACAGGCTCTGAAACCACACTGCCCGGATTCACATCCCACCTCTACCAAGTAGTAGCTATGTGACCTCAGGAGAACTACTTACCTTCTCCATGCCTATTTCCACATCTGTAAAGCAAGCTTAAAAATGTTACTTCCTCTGCCAGTTATTTTTCTGTTGGTTCTCAACTCTTCTCTGTATTACAAGGGAATAGAAGTCTATAAACTATATTTTCCAAACACCCTTGTCAACTTCCTTCCAGTTGGGTTCCACTCACAGGAAACACTGTCAAGAGACTGCAAGGTGAGAGAAAGAAAAGGCCTTTTTTGTTTCCTGGTTCTAGTGACACCTCCAACAGCAGCAACAGACAACTGTAGGCTCCATCATCATCTGTGGTGGCTCCAAAACAGCAGAACCAATGAAGATCTCCAGCAGACCTGCAGGGCATGCACTTTATGCAGCAGCAGACACCTGACATGTGATAATATCCTCTTCTCCTTTTTACTCATTCAACAATCAACATTCATTCTCTCTCTCTCTCACACACACACACACACGTACACACACACACACACACACACACACACAATCTCTCTATCTCTATCTCTCTCTGCTTTTCTGGTCCAACATCACTTTCCCAACACACACTTTTTTTCTTTTTGTTCCTCCAGCCCTTTCAACAACACTATAACCAATACCCTGCATTAAATCTTTCTCTGCTTAAAACATCTACCTAATGGTAGGTTTTTGGTGAGGTTTCTTTCCCCCATTTTCCTGACTGGACACTAACTGACAGCACCTACTTCTTACACTTGTTTTGAAAATGAAATGAGTTTAGAAAGTAGAGACTTTAGATCACTACCTGGCTCCTAGAAAGCACTTTATCAAATTAACAATTGTTGCTCTTCAAGCATCAAACCCACATCCAAAATCGAGTTCCTTGTCTCTTTCTGAAAACCGTCCCATCATCCTTTCCCTCACCCAGGCTCCAAATCTGAGGTGCTTTTCTTCACATCATATGCAAAATCTGCAGGTCCTCTCTTTAGCAAGTCCACCCATCTTCATTCACCCGGTGTAAGCCTTTAACGAGCCTGGATCAAGGCCCTCCCCCTCCCCAGGGATTTCTCTGCTTGCAGGCTCTAGGTCATTCTACAGGTGCCCCAGAGTAATTTTATTTTATTTTATTTTTTTGAGACGGAGTCTCGCTCTGTCGCCCAGGCTGGAGTGCAGTGGCGGGGCAGTCAGATCACGTCATCCCCCACAAACAAAAAAAGTGGCACCCAAGGTCACAAGTCCATTCAGCCACATACGGCCTTCCTGACCCCCTGCCTTCTTTCTTAACAGTAGTTCTCACTATACCTGTCTCCTATTTGCGTCCTCAAATATTGTACCCCAACCACAAGAGAAATCCCTGGCATTCCCCAAACCCCCGCCTTTGGTCCCTCCATATATGGATGGAATGCCTTCTGTGATCCACTCCCACTGCAGAGCCTTTGTTAGATCCTTTCCATCTCAATCAGAACCTCTCTTATTCTTCTTCAGCATTTCACCAAACCATCACTAACATAATTTACCACTATGTGTGTTGTATGTATTTCGCTCCTAATGAGACTAACATTCATTACACCTGAAATGTCCTCTATACAGCAGAGCTTCCCCAGATGAGAGATTAAAGTTCCAAGACAGCAATACCTCAGCTCTTGTGCCAGCCAACACCTGTGGCATCCAATCACCAGCCCAGCATGTTAGCAGCTTATCTACAATTAGAAATCACCTCCTATCCTAGTGCAGTACAAATTATTTTCTGTGTGCTATGAAGTAAAAGAGACTGGGAAGCACTGCTCTACAGCGTCTGGTTCAGCACCTTAAACACAAAACAATAGCACTGGTCTTCCACCAGAGCTCAAGAAATGGAAAGAACTCCTTCTCTAGTTCCAAATTTTTACTAGCAGCATTTCCTTGTACTTGTAAAAGCTCTCAAGTAAAACCATACCAATTCCTCACCTATTTACAATTTTCTTAATTTTTGGAATGTGAATTTAAAAAGTTAATAAATGAAAACACAGAACTTTTAAATATAACAAGACTATATATTCCAGACTCATTTGTATTCATAAATATTAGATTTTATTTTGGACCATTTAACACATAACTGGATTCTAGCAGTCAACTGGAATTCAGAACACAGTTTCCTATCAAGGGGGAAAACTGTGGTGTGCTTCTTAGGCTTCCATTTTTTATAAATACTTTAAAACAATACTGCTTCAAATAACAGCAGTTAAATACTGCTGTCTGGGGGAGAAAAAACATTAACTTAAAAGAATGAGGAAATACATGATTTTTTTGCAGAGATTTTTGGGGATGTTCAAGATCCTTTCAAGGGCTTAAAAGGTTCAAGACATTATTTCTAACTTTAAAATTTTGTAAGATGCATTTTCCTTGTTACAAGGCTATCACTGTAGTAACTTTATCAGCTATGTATAATGACAATTGAAACAAAAAGAACAGAAAAAAGAGAACACTGGAAAAGTAAAGGGGGCAAGGAAATAACTAGAGGCAAAGAAGACATACAAAATGGTGGAACTTAGTTTTGAGCAATAAATGAGAGGAGAGATACGAAAAGAAAAACCATTCAGGATATTCCAGGAAAGCTGTCAAAAATTGAGGCGGCAGCTTTCCCATGACTGCCATAAGATGGCGCTAACAACCAAGGACAGCTTGGTAACTCATTAAATAGGAAGAGTAGGGTTAAAACAGGTCCTGGAGTAAACAGGCAATTTTTTTAAAAATCCTTCAAAGGTATAAGGTAAGGTTTCCAAATTTATAGACACCTGTGAAAAAATTTCCCTAGCCAACAGGGAAATTATAAAAGGATGGTTTAGTTTTCATAAAGCTATGATTATTTCATTAAGAAGACTGTCTTCTATTCTGATAATTTTTTAATTCTATTAGAATGTTTTGTTTTAAACTGTAATTACTACATGAGCCAGTTCTGGGTGTGTTTACCCACAGATACACTCTTTGAGAGCTCTGTATCTCAAGTGAGCTGATCACTGCCAGACCCCATTTCTCAGGCTCCTAGATCAGCTGGCTTTTCTCTGAGTTCAGTCTATGAGAGGCACTGGTGGAAAACTGGCAGGTGAGAAGGAAGGAAGGATTCACAACATTTCTCCCACTCCTTCCATCTCTTCTTTCGGTACTGTTTCCAGCAATGGCTGCATTGCTTCCATGACTCCAGCTCCTACTTGCCCCTACCAGGAGGTTCCAGTCTCCTGAGGTGAACCCTGGCTCCTTAGCCTCACCCTAGTGAGTGTATTATCTTTGTGTATTACCTTCATGCTGCTTTAAAAGGCCTCATCATTCAATCTAGCTTGCTGTTTCAGCCGCACAACCTGCATAACTAATCCCCTGTACTGAATTCCTGTTTCAAAAACTTAAGAGTGGTTTCTCTTTCCTAGGTGGACCCTGACCACTACATTAGGCCAGTTGTTCTATGTGTATCAGAATCACCAGGAATGCTTACTAAAACCCAGAAGCTAGGCCCCATCTCCAGAGTTTCCCAGTCAGTATGTCTATGTGAAGCCCAAGAATGCGTATCTCTAACAAATTAAGAGGTGATGATGATGCTATTGAACCGGAGACTACATTTTGAAAAATACTACAAAAAAGCAAAGAATTGAACATCTTACGCTGGTCTGTTTCTCCTTTTTACAAACTGGATAGTAAAATCCAAGACTCAAGAAAACCCATACTTCTGTCTTCATACAAAATATATATATATCAAATCTGTAAGACAGCTTATTACTATGAAAGACAATGTTTTTAAGGAATGAGGGTTTTATCTTATTTTAATTTTCACAGCCAAGTCCAAAGGAATGATTTTTTAAAGTAAATATAGTATGTTGGTGCAAAAGTAATTACAATTTTTGCCCTTACTTTCAATAATTTCATTAATAGCATTCATTGTATTTTACCAGAAATAAAATCCCAAATATCATAACCAACCCACTGAACTTCTATGAAAATAAAATGAATCCTAACTCATACTATTGTAAATAACTCAGTCAATGAAGTCTGAAACATACAAAATAAGTAATTGGCAGATAGTTCTTCTGCCTCAAAATTTAAGATAAAAAACAGTCTCAAATAATGTGAAGGGCAACTTAAAAAGAGTGTTCTGAAGCGGGCCATGGTGGTGTGCACCTGTAGTCCCAGCTACTTGGGAGACTGAGGCAGGAAGATCACCTGAACCCAAGAGTTCGGGGCTGCAGTAAGCCATGATCCCGACACTGTGCTCCAGCTTGGACAACAGAGCAAGACTCCATCTCTGCTGAAACACATGCACACGCACACGCGGTGTTTTGAAACTAAGGTTTAAGAATCACTACGGTGTTTAGATTTATGCTTGCAAAAAGTTAAAATCAAGTATGTAATCAAATCATAGCTGAATTGTGTACATAAACAGAAAGAACTTATTATGAGACCAAAGGGCCTAGAGACTAGCACGAATTAAAAAATAATGAAGCCACTATGTAATTTTAAATTTCCTAGTAGTCACATTTTAAAAATTAAACTAAACAGGCTAAATTAATTCTAATAATACTTTTAACAGAAAATATTATCATTTCAATAAACTGCTCATAATGTTTTACATTCCTTTTATTGCACTAAGTCTTCAAAATCTGGTGCATGTGTTACACTTTCAGTAATCTCAATTCCAGCCTGCCACATGGCTACCACATCAGACAGCAAAATTACAGATGAATAAAAATTCGCTAGTCTCTTTACTGAACAGATTTTTAGCATAATGATAACAATCTACTATCCTTTTCTACAAATTACTTGTAAATTATATTTTTTAAAAGTTTAAAGTTTTAAATGTATTGTTCTCAAACACTTAGTTATAAAACCAAGTTAACATTCTGGCTCCTCACCCAAATTCATAAAGCAAGTCCTTAGAGACTTACAAAGAGACTTAGACTCCCACACAATAATAATGGGAGACTTTAATACCCCACTGTCAACATTAGACAGATCAATGAGACAAAAAGTTAACAAGGATATCCAGGAATTGAACTCAACTCTGCACCAAACGGAACTAATAGACATCTACAGAACTCTCCACCCCATATCAACAGAATCTATATTCTTCTCAGCACCACATCGCACTTATTCCAAAACTGACCACATAGTTGGAAATAAAGCACTCCTCAGCCAATGTAAAAGAACAGAAATTATAACAAACTGTCTCTCAGACCATAGTGCAATGAAACTAGAACTCAGGACTAAGAAACTCAATCAAAATCGCTCAACTACATGGAAACTGAACAACCTGCTCCTGAATGACTACTGGGTACATAACAAAATGAAGGCAGAAATAAAGATGTTCTTTGAAACCAATGAGAACAAAGATACAACATACCAGAACCTTTGGGACACATTCAAAGCAGTGTGTAGAGGGAAATTTATAGCACTAAATGCCCACAAGAGAAAGCTGGAAAGACTGACACCCTAATATCACAATTAAAAGAACTAGAGAAGCAAGAGCAAACACATTCAAAAGCTAGCAGAAGGCAAGAAATAACTAAGATCAGAGCAGAACTGAAGGAGATAGAGACACAAAAAACCCTTCAAAAAATCAAAAAATCCAGGAGCTGGCTTTTTGAAAAGATCAACAAAATTGATAGACTGCTAGCAAGACTAATAAAGAAGAAAAAAGAGAAGAATCAAATAGACACAGTAAAAAATGACAAAGGGGATATCACCACCGACCCCACAGAAATACAAACAACCATCAGAGAATACTATAAATACCTCTATGCAAATAAACCAGAAAACCTAGACGAAATGGATAAATTCCTGGACATATACACTCTCCCAAGACTAAACCAGGAAGAAGTTGAATCCCTGAATAGATCAACAGCAGGCTCTGAAATTATAGCCTACCAACCAAAAAAAGTCCAGGACCAGATGGACTCACAGCCGAATTCTACCAGAGGTACAAGGAGGAGCTGGTACCATTCCTTCTGAAATTATTCCAATCAATAGAAAAAGAGGGAATCCTCCCTAACTCATTTTAGGAGGCCAACATCATCCTGATACCAAAGCCTGGCAGAGACACAACAAAAAAAGAGAATTTTAGACCAATATCCCTGACGAACATTGATGCAAAAATCCTCAATAAAATACTGGCAAACCAAATCCAGCAGCATATCAAAAAGCTTATCCACCATGATCAAGTGGGCTTCATCCCTGGGATGCAAGGCTGGTTCAACATTCGCAAATCAATAAATGTAATCCAGCATATAAACAGAACCAAAGACAAAAACCACATGATTATCTCAATAGATGCAGAAAAGACCTTTGACAAAATTCAACAGCCCTTCATGCTAAAAACTCAATAAATTTGGTATTGATGGAACGTATCTCAAAATAATAAGAGCTATTTATGACAAACCCACAGCCAATATCATACTGAATGGGCAAAAACTGGAAGCATTCCCCTTAAAAACTGGCACAAGTCAGGGATGCCATCTCTCACCACTCCTATTCAACATAGTGTTGGAAATTCTGGCCAGGGCAATCAGGGAAGAGAAAGAAATAAAGGGTATTCAATTAGGAAAAGAAGTAGTCAAATTGTCCCTGTTTGCAGATGACATGATTGTCTATTTAGAAAATCCCATTGTCTCAGCCCAAAATCTCCTCAAGCTGATAAGCAACTTCAGCAAAGTCTCAGGATACAAAATCAATGTGCAAAAATCACAAGCATTCTTATACACCAGTAACAGACAAACAGAGAGCCAAATCAGGAATGAACTTCCATTCACAATTGCTTCAAAGAGAATAAAATACCTAGGAATCCAACTTACAAGGGACGTGAAGGACCTCTTCAAGGAGAACTACAAACCACTGCTCAATGAAATAAAGAGGATACAAACAAATGGAAGAACATTCCATGCTTATGGATAGGAAGAATCAATATCGTGAAAATGGCCATACTGCCCAAGGTAATTCATAGATTCAATGTCATCCCCATTAAGCTACTAATGACTTTCTTCACAGAATTGGAAAAAATTACTTTAAAGTTCATAAGGAACCAAAAAAGAGCCCGCATTGCCAAGACAATCCTAAGTCAAAAGAACAAAGCTGGAGGCATCACGCTACCTGACTTCAAACTATACTACAAGGCTACAGTAGCCAAAACACCATGATACTGGTATCAAAACAGAGATATAGACCAATGGAACAGAACAGAGCCCTCAGAAATAATACCACACATCTACAACCATCTGATATTTGACAAACCTGACAAAAACAAGAAATGGGGAAAGGATTCCCTGTTTAATAAATGCTGCTGGGAAAACTGGCTAGCCATAAGTAGAAAGCTGAAACTGGATTCCTTCCTTACTCCTTATACAAAAATTAATTCAAGATAGATTAGAGACTTAAATGTTAGACATAAAACCATAAAAACCCTAGAAGAAAACCTAGGCAATACCATTCAGGACATACGCATGGGCAAAGGCTTCATGTCTAAAACACCAAAGGCAGCGGCAACAAAAGCCAAAATTGACAAATGAGACCTCATTAAACTAAAGAGCTTCTGCACAGCAAAAGAAACTACCATCAGAGTGAACAGGCAACCTACAGAATGGGAGAAAATTTTTACAATCTACTCATCTGACAAAGGGTTAATATCCAGAACCTACAAAGAATTCAAACAAATTTACAAGAAAAAAACAACCTCATCAAAAAGTGGGCAAAGGATATGAACAGATACTTCTCAGAAGACATTTATGCAGCCAACAGACACATGAAAAAATACTCAGCATCACTAGCCATCAGAGAAATGCCCATCAAAACCACAATGAGATACCATCTCACACCAGTTAGAATGGCGATCATTAAAGAGTCAGGAAACAACAGGTGCTGGAGAGGATGTAGAGAAATAGGAACACTTACACTGTTGGTAGGACTGTAAACTAGTTCAACCATTGTGGAAGACAGTGTGGCGATTCCTCAAGGATCTAGAACTAGAAATACCATTTGACCCAGTCATCCCATTACTAGGTATATACCCAAAGGATTACAAATCATGCTGCTATAAAGACACATGCACATGTATGTTTATTGCGGCACTGTTCACAATAGCCAAGACTTGGAACCAACCCAAACGTCCATCAGTGACAGACTGGATTAAGAAAATGTGGCTCATATACACCATGGAATACTATGCAGCCATAAAAAGGATGAGTTTGTGTCCTTTGTAGGGACATGGATGCAGTTGGAAATCATCATTCTCAGCAAAGTATCGCAAAACAGAAAAACCAAACACTGTATGTTCTCAGTCATGGGTGGGAATTGAACAATGAGAACACTTGGGCACAGGAAGGGGAACATGACACATCAGGGCCTGTCGTGGGGTGGGGGTTAGGGGGAGGGATAGCATTAGGAGACATACCTAACGTAAATGATGAGTTAATGGGTGTAGCACACCAACATGGCACATGTATACATACGTTAACAAATCTGCACGCTGTGTACATGTACCCTAGAACTTAAAATATAAACAATAACAATAATAATAATACACCTAAAAGTAAGCATGAACATACACAGGTAATACTCCAAAAAATGATTTCAATTAATTTTCTATTGTCAACATAGTTATATTGGGCATATATTATATTTAGCACTTTGCTAAGTGTTCTGAGGACACAGTGGAGTCTTACCAAAGAAACAAAATGATGTGTCCAAGTGCATGGTGAAGCCAATGTTTTATTGTTTTTCTTTTTGCTTTTATTTCTGGAGGTCAAACATAGTTTAACATGTCAGAGAATAGATCATTGAGAAAGGTAGTCATTGAAATATTTTTACTGAGTTTGGATAACTCTAGGTGAATAATGTAAGCAAGGCCAGAGGTACCATGGTAGGCAGCCCCTAAGAAAGCCCCCAGTGATCACTGCCTGTTGCATTATAGAATGAATACCTAGTTGAGGTGTATATTATCCAAAGTGCTATGGAATGAAAAGAAAAATAAATAAAAAGAAAAACCTTTAATAGGAAATATTTTTAAAATGCAGTCTAAGAATGGAATATATAACAAGAGGCAAACTATAAGTCATAAAATGGTGCTTTGAGAAACTCCCTCAACTGTCCTTAATATTTAAAATCCAGGGTATGATAATTGTTTACTCTAGAATCAAGTGATGTATGAATTTACATTAGACCCTAAAGAAATGCAGGGGGATTGAAATGGAGCCTCTAATATCAAACAACTTCTGAGCCCCTCAAAAATAATGGACTGTTCCTTCACTTATCAGAAAGTGAGTTTTATTTTGCACATAAAACTCTTGCCATAAGCATAAATGTATTTGTGTGTATGTGCAAGAGTAGTGAGATAATTACGTACCTTTGGGGCTTAAATACAATTGGTGTCACGTCACATCTAAGGCATACAGTTATTTCATTTTGAACCATTCACTCCAGAGAGTAATTATTCATCCTGTATCTTGGTCATAAAATGCAGAGCTTACTCAGTATTTCAGCAATTGTATACCATAGGTAGACTTTTACACGGTACCTCTATAAATCAGATAGCCAAAACATGTGCCTTAATAAGTTGAAGTGCTAAAATTATGGTGAGTTATATAGACTTCCTAAGCTTTTAACTTGTGCCCAGTCTACATAGAAAACTGCAAATGCTACAGGCAGATCCAGCTATGGAATAAACTTGAACAGGCCGACGGTTCACTAATTTGAGCAGGGATAAGTATGATGGCAGCAGGAATGAGGTCACAAGAAGGCACGAAAACACTCAAAAGACCATTCCTGAATGCTGCCTGGAAAGATAACCTTTCCTGATCAGCAAACAGAAGAGTTTCCTAAAACAAAAGGGGGAAAGCAGATTTTAAGGCTTGCTCTAAGAGTTAGGTCTTTAAGCTATAATTTGGTAGTAAGAGAATGTCCACAGCATCTGCTGAATCTATCTACAGGGCTGCCAACACAATCCACAAGAACTCGAAGTTGTGCCTTCCAGTAACTGAGGTGTGTGTGCCTCTACTGCCTCACACAGCTTGTTACACTAATCTCTCTCTGAAGTATGTCCTAAATACATTGCCCCAAGTCTCCCACTAAAATCGAGAAAATGGTCATTGTTTCAAGTCAAAGTATTCATGTCACTAAACATTGTGACTGAAATTATTTTTAAACATCCAACAAAGAAAAAGTCACCCTCAACTGAGTGTAGTATCAGCTCCAAGGAGCAAGAAGGTATTATATCATGAATGCGTTACACATCCATTACTACTTATTAAGGAAAAAAACCAAAACATATACATTCAGAAATAGTGAAACACTGCTCGGAGGCCAGGCCACAAAATCTGAATGGTACCACAGACCAAGGAGGACTGTGAATGACACATATGCAAAAAGACAAGCTGCCTCTAGCAACACTTGGAAAACAAAGTACAACATGATCCCACTTAAGAGCTGGGAGGCTTAGGTGTTCAAGCCTAGCACAGACTTCCCAGATGCTCTTGACAAATGACTTAACATCTCATATCCGTTTCCTCAGCCTTGGAATGAGAATACCTTCTCCTCAAAGTTGTTATGAGAGCTAGAAATCATGCTTGTAAAGCACAGAACGGGTACTACTCAAAAGGTGGTCAATATGTTGAGCTGCAACAATATAAAATGGCAAATAAATATGTTTCAAATGAGAGCTCATGCCAATCCTCATCCCAAACAAGATACTGAAAAACTTCAGGTTTCTCCAAGACCATTTTGAGACAGAAATGACTTTATGTGGCAGATCATTCTACCCTGCTACTTATGTTAACTCGAGGAAGCAAAGATTAAAAACAAACTGAAAAAAAGTTCAAGCATAAGCAAGAATGCAGATTAACAGATAAGGAAAAAAAAAAGTTCAGGCAGACTTGCTATGGCCCACAGTAACCCTGCACATGAGCTCCAAGGTCAGTGCCTTGCCCACCATGACCAAACACAGCTGCTCATCCAAGAGAACTGAGAAGACAGGAAAGAAGAGAACTGACTTATGCATGTGAGCAAAAGGGAGTCTCCTGCTCTAACTACACACGTGCCACCATCTTGCAATCTTTGGCTGCAAACAGCACTGTTTGGTTTTTCCCAGTAATACATGCCAAACTGAATGTATCAGACTGTCATATAAATCCACATTCCAAGACAACTGACCTTGATAAAGTACTTACTGTAATTAAAACAGCATACCATTTCTTAAACTCAGATTCTAAGAAAGTGCCTCTAAACATAAAGGTGAATGCAAGTGTACCTTTGGAAAATCTGGGAGTAACCCAAAGTGCCAAAAACACAAAACTAGGCTGTATTTTTCAAACTGGCATATTGTTTGTGTGATAGGTGTGGAGCAATAGTTAGTTGGAACCACCGAATAGCGTGCCTCCTCCTGGAGTTATGAAAATATTCCCAAAGGAAAACACCACTTCCTTCATCCATTTATTCAACAAACTTTTATTGAGAGACAACTATGTGCAAATGGTTGTACTGGTAGCCATGGATACAAACACATGTACACATACATATTCACACACATATTTACAGTTTCTGCCCTCCTGGAGCCTACAATCTCATGGGGTAGGACAATCCAAAAAAGAAAAATCACACAAAAAAACTATGATTAGGATTACAAAAGAGGTAATTTGTTGCCAGGATTGTTTCTCTGAGCCAAGATGACAATTAGGGCATGAACCAAGCATAGAAGAGCATTCCAGACAGAAAAAAGAACATGAGCAAAGGCAGGTAGCAGGGCAGCCTAGACGCATCTGAAAAGCAAGGGAGAAGGCCTCGTACACCCATAAATGACTTCAGGCCTCTGAACAAAGGGACGCCACTGAAGGTTCTGCACAGGGTAGTTATGGACAACATCATCCTGGCTGCAATATAGATTCTAAGAGCTGAGCCCTGCCTGTCCAAAGTTTGCAAGCTGATTGACACTCTTATACATACACAAAGTCCACTCTTACACATGCATGTGTGTACAAACATAGCACATAAAAATTTTTTAATGGAGCTCTATGGTACAAATTAGAAGTGCAGAAAGGCCACAAACAGGTCAGAAAGGGGGGAAATGCATGATGTGATGGCTAATCCAGTCTAAACTTCACTGAAAATATTAAACTGTGGATAGCAAAAATAGAATGTGGAATAGGTAGTCTGGGTCATATCACCACAGCTTTCCAAGGCAAGAACTTATGAGAATACCCAAAAATTTTGGAAAAAAACACAAGATTTCAATTCATAATAAGCCCTTTAAATTGTATTTGAAACTATTTTTCTGAATACTTTATTTGTAAATCTTTAAATTGGGGGAAATGCTAACCAACTATTTTCATTTATTAATGAAAGTTTCCAAAAGAAGGGAATGTAGATCTTAGTACAGTCATATAAGGAATTCAGAAACATAAATCTAAGAGTTGTTCTATCTTCTTCCATCTTCCACTTGCCATGGTACATATTCAGGGAAGTCTGAAAACTAAACCCTAAGTGATGAGGTCAATCCACAAGTGTCCATTCTATACATGAATAACATAGAATTAATTTTAGCTATCCCTTTTCCATTTTCGGCAAATTCTAGAGTTCCAAGTGCAGACAAAAATTCATCAGTCACTAGGGTCAAAAACAAGGGAGAAATTAAGACATTAAGGCATGATACACCTCGATGAATAAAACATGCTCTGTTTAGCTGCACTAGATCAGGCAACAATTATAATAAACTATTAACAAAAATAAATCTGTGGATAGAGAAATTTGTGTTTTAATGGTAATGAGACAGATTCTTTTAAAACAATGTTTCCTTTCTCTAATTATGAAATCAATATATGATGATTACAGAATTTTTGAAAAATACAGAAAACTAGAAGAAAGTAACAAATGAAGGAAATTAGGTAAAACTGGAGCAATGCGTAACAATGTATTTCCCTTTCGTGTACTATTTAGAATTCAAATACTTTCATGTATTCCCATGTGAGCCTCAGCAGGCTTATGATAGAGGTGATAAAGGTATAATTAGTCCCATTTTATAAGGACTTCAGGAAGTCTAGAGCCAGTAGGTGTCCTGCCTATAGGCACACGGATAGTAAGACAAGATGCCTCCTAATGGCTCAGATATCTTCCCCAAGCTCCTGACCATGTGATTAGCAAATGATACATTACTTAAGTGGCTAACTGCAAGTAACTAAAATGAAAGCAGTACCTGTGAACATCAATCTAAGACTGCTAAAATACAACTTCGAGTAAGATTATAAAATGTACACATCTTTAAATTGAGAAAAAAAAGTCAGGGGTGGTGAATCAAACCCATGGAGACTGAGAATCTCTTAACTGCTTCATTTTGGTCTGAATAGCCCAGACAGAAAGGTATCTCCTATATGAAAGACTGAGGACAGCCCACTGATGGATACCAGAAATAAGCCAAAGGTCACCTTTCAATCCCAAAAAACACCATCTTCCCTCTCTCCCTACACACACAAGTGCACACAGAGCACAATTCTAAACTGATTTATATCTTGCCCTCTTCCTTCTGAGAAACAAGATGTATGGCTAGGGTAATCATAGACTTTTATTATCCAAACGGCAACATTTCTACGAGTGAAAGAGGTGACTGTATGGAAAAGAGACGTAAGCCAAGATTGACTGGACAAACGGGAGGTCACCCAACATCTGGATAACCCATCCCTCTCAGGGGCCAAGTACTGAGAGTACAGCCCTATTATTTTTTTTTTTTATTTATTATTATTAAACTTTAAGTTGTAGGGTACATGTGCACAACGTGCAGGTTTGCTACATATGTATACTTGTGCCATGTTGGTGTGCTGCACCCATCAACTCGTCATTTACATCAGGTATAACTCCCAATGCAATCCCTCCCCCCTCCCCCCTCCCCCCTCCCCATGATAGGCCCCGGTGTGTCATGTTCCCCTTCCTGAGTCCAAGTGATCTCATTGTTCAGTTCCCGCCTATGAGTGAGAACATGCGGTGTTTGGTTTTCTGTTCTTGTGATAGTTTGCTAAGAAGGATGGTTTCCAGCTGCATCCATGTCCCTACAAAGGACACAAACTCATCCTTTTTTATGGCTGCATAGTATTCCATGGTGTATATGTGCCACATTTTCTTAATCCAATCTGTCACTGATGGACATTTGGGTTGATTCCAAGTCTTTGCTATTGTGAATAGTGCTGCAATAAACATACGTGTGCATGTGTCTTTATAGCAGCATAATTTATAATCCTTTGGGTATATACCCAGTAATGGGATGGCTGGGTCATATGGTACATCTAGTTCTAGATCCTTGAGGAATCGCCATACTGTTTTACATAATGGTTGAACTAGTTTACAATCCCACCAACAGTGTAAAAGTGTTCCTATTTCTCCACATCCTCTCCAGCACCTGTTGTTTCCTGACTTTTTAATGATTGCCATTCTAACTGGTGTGAGATGGTATCTCATTGTGGTTTTGATTTGCATTTCTCTGATGGCCAGTGATGATGAGCATTTTTTCATGTGTCTGTTGGCTGTATGAATGTCTTCTTTTGAGAAATATCTGTTCATATCCTTTGCCCACTTTTTGATGGGGTTGTTTTTTTCTTGTAAATTTGTTTGAGTTCTTTGTAGGTTCTGGATATTAGCCCTTTGTCAGATGAGTAGATTGCAAAAATTTTCTCCCATTCTGTAGGTTGCCTGTTCACTCTGATGGTAGTTTCTTTTGCTGTGCAGAAGCTCTTTAGTTTAATGAGATCCCATTTGTCAATTTTGGCTTTTGCTGCCGTTGCTTTTGGTGTTTTAGACATGAAGTCTTTGCCCATGCCTATGTCCTGAATGGTACTACCTAGGTTTTCCTCTAGGATTTTTACGGTATTAGGTCTAACATTTAAGTCTCTGATCCATCTTGAATTAATTTTCGTATAAGGAGTAAGGAAAGGATCCAGTTTCAGCTTCCTACTTATGGCTAGCCAATTTTCCCAGCACCATTTATTAAATAGGGAATCCTTTCCCCATTTCTTGTTTCTCTCAGGTTTGTCAAAGATCAGATGGCTGTAGATGTGTGGTATTATTTCTGAGGACTCTGTTCTGTTCCATTGGTCTATATCTCTGTTTTGGTACCAGTACCATGCTGTTTTGGTTACTGTAGCCTTGTAGTATAGTTTGAAGTCAGGTAGCGTGATGCCTCCAGCTTTATTCTTTTGACTTACGATTGTCTTGGAGATGCGGGCTCTTTTTTGGTTCCATATGAACTTTAAAGCAGTTTTTTCCAATTCTGTGAAGAAGCTCATTGGTAGCTTGATGGGGATGGCATTGAATCTATAAATTACCTTGGGCAGTATGGCCATTTTCACGATATTGATTCTTCCTATCCATGAGCATGGTATGTTCTTCCATTTGTTTGTGTCCTCTTTTATTTCACTGAGCAGTGGTTTGTAGTTCTCCTTGAAGAGGTCCTTTACATCCTTTGTAAGTTGGATTCCTAGGTATTTTATTCTCTTTGAAGCAATTGTGAATGGAAGTTCATTCCTGATTTGACAGCCCTATTATTAAATTATTATTCAAAAAACTGCTCTGGTATACCCCATTTTATGCAAATTGAGTCTTAAACAAATTCTACCTCAAGAGAAAGTCATCAGCATTTTGGAGAACAGTTTAGTAAACCACTCCTACTAATTAGACAGTGTCATTTCACAACATGTAAGATCTTGTGGGATATTCTGAAGTTATATGTGTTTTTGCATGTCATCTGTGAAAGGGTTTGTAAAAACTAAATTTAGTTATACCAGTTTCTTTTAAAAATGAAGTATCAAATAGAAGGAAAAAGCAATCACTTAATCCCACAAAGGCATTTATAATTCAAAGTTATTTTTCTAGGTGACCCAAAAGTACTGTTCTATACAGGAATATTCAAGTTACTTTCTGTTTAGAAGTTGGAATCGTCTAATAAATAAATTGCTTTCAGAATAGCTTTTGGGCTGATGCTACTATTAGCAAATTAACAAGCTTAAAGAAAAGGCCTCTTCAAATAAGAAGAAAAAAAAAGAAACCCTACACAGTATTTGGAGAAATATATTGATGACAAACCCAGTACTGAAAACCAGCCTACTTAATCCAGCAGTCATATTCCTATTCACCTTCCTAAAAGACTAAGTCACAGCAATTCAGATTCAGAAAATCAAACAGAAATTAGAAACTGGAGCTATTTTTTTTTCAATTAAGAGAATTTCATGCAGACACCCACAGGACTGGCATATACTCTACGGCCATCATTCATCCAAGTGACATTTCAATGTCTACTATGCATATAATGCACTGGCACTGTTAATACAGTAGTTGGCTGTTCTAGATTTAAAATTTGCCAGAATTTTTTTCAAACTAGCAGATTCATCTTTCACTCCAAAAAAAGACTTTGTATTTAAATGCTCTGTAATTCTCACCCCAAAAAAACAAGACTAGAAATATCTGCTAAACAATGATAAATTCAAAATGACTACTCCATAACAGTGTATGGTAGAGTATTTTTACATCTGTTAGCACTCCATATTTTTATTCAATTTGATTAGACAACTGATGCTTCCTCCATCAAAGATGCTTAGAAATCTACAATCCTACAAAGGATATTGTGCTTTCTCATAAAAAGAAACTGTCCCTCATTTTCTCCAATTTTTACATTAAGGATGAGTTCCACAGTTGTGTTCTCAAATTTGGAAAAGATCATGAATCAGGCGAGGGTCAGTCTCCACAACAATCCCTTACAGAATTTCAGAAGGTCTACCCACATTCATTGGAGAGACAGATGCCCCTCAGTCTAGAAAGGAAGCCAGATTATCTAAATGGATCTGGTTTACTATTACAGATTTTTAAGAAACAGTATGAATCGAAGACATAGAATGTTTTAGGATTGTTAAATAAGCCTTCCTGAAAGAGTTGGGTTCAAAGCTCAATTCTAAGACAAGGAAAATAAAAGAGGAGAAAATTAATTGTTGCACAATTGTAAAGGATCAAAGAGGAAAACAGCAACTCATAAATTTTTAAACTGGCAGTTTAAAAATCTGATAGTGAATAAATCCCCAAAACGACTGTCATATGCTGAGCTTTTACAGATTACATTCTGAACTGTAATATTTCCTATCTTTAACAGGAAGTATGAAGGGGGAAAATCAAGACGTGAAAAGTTTTTATACAAGGACATTAAATAGGTAGCCCAATGAAGTACAAATACCTGAATGGAGGTAGGGGTGAGAATTCTCCATATCTAAATATGGCTACATGAATTTTTTGTGTTTTTCAGAGCTTAATCCACCATGGCTGAACCCACTACCACCAAGACTCATCACACATATGCTATTTTAAAAACGTAAATTATGTTCTTTTCTTTTTAAATCTTGTTGTTTTTTGTTTTGAGACAAGAGTCTCGTTTTGTCGCCCAGGCTGGAGTGCGGTGGCATGATCTCAGCTCACTGCAAGCTCCGCCTCCTGGGTTCACACCATTCTCCTGCCTCAGTCTCCTGAGTAGCTGGGACTACAGGCGCCCGCCACCATGCCCAGCTAATTTTTTGTGTTTTTAGTAGAGACGGGTTTCACTGTGTTAGCCAGGATGGTCTCGATCTCCCGACCTCGTGATCCACCCGCCTCGGCCTCCCAAAGTGCTGGGATTACAGGGGTGAGCCACTGCGCCCAGCGCAAATCTTGCTTTTTTTAAATTCAAAAGGACCACATGCTTAATATCAACTTGGTTTCAAAAAGACTTCAGGTCTTAAAACTAAGAGTACTACGACACTTATTTTGCCATTTGTGAGTTTCATGTCAAAAAACTGGACGTTTTCAACATGAAAACTTACCTTCAAAACTCACCAGGACATTCTACCATAAATTAGGATATTTTCACAAACAATACAGTTTTCCCTTTAATATTCTATATTTTCCATTTCTTCCACATCTTCGTGGTCCAGCTGCTTAAAGCTGAAGTGATCCCGGATTTTCATAAGCACATACAGCTTATTTGCTTCAATAATGTTGTAGGTGAGGCCTTTTTTCCCTAAAACTGCCCTGTCCCCACTGTGCACTAGAGGCAGGTCTCATAGTCTGGCTCCTCTGCTTGGTTTTCAGGGAGATCCAAGTTCACGACAATGGTGACTTGTTTCACATCACTCCCTCCAGTGCAAACATTTGTTGTTACGAGAAACTTCTCATTCTGAAACTTCTGAATGACGGAAACTCACTGCTCCATGATCAGCTCTCCACTTAACAAAGACACCTGGTGGCCAGCCTGCATCATCTCCACAATCAACCACTCGGCATTTCGATGAGTCTGACAGAAGATGATGGCCTGGCCAATGGTTATGCCACCATAAATGCTGCACAGAGCTTGGTATTTGTCTTTCCTGTTCTTGCACAACACATAATACTGCCAGATGTTGTTCAGGGTCAGCTCCTCTTTGCGTAACTTGGTAATTTAGGGATGGGTACAATTCACTCAGCAAAATGACACACAGAGTATCTATGAGCTACTGAAACAAATTCAGACCCAATTACATAATAGTAAATTTTAAATAAACTCATAGTTACTAGCTATTATATCACCAATTGTTGTCTAATGCATCTAAAATATAAAGTATGAAAAATTTAAAAAATAGTGAAAATTTTGAAACTTGAATCTGTACTTTTTAAAAAATTCATCCATTTTAAAATAAAAGCACTTTGCTACAAATTGTTAAAATGAATAGAGTATTTTTAAAGGCTTTTTCCCCCCACTGTAGTCATTATTGAAAGCACAAATGCAATACAATCCAGGCCTTTGGAATTTCCTGCTATTTATGAAACAGCTTAAACAAAATGCCTCTTTAATAAGTTGCTAAGGGAGATCCATGAAAACTCCAAAGAAACGGCTCTGACAAGTTCTAATAAGGAAAGTCATCTGAGCACTTTGCTTATAAGAACTCTAAACAGCACTAATCAAACTACCTACTGGGCTTTGGTTTTAATAAGGCGTGTTAAGCTAGAGCTCACATCATTTACATGACTCCCCTAAACAAAACATAAATTGCATTAAAGATACAAAAGGTAGTCTCTTACCTACTAACATCCAGTACTTTACAATGTTCTACGCATCATATTATACATATATACATATCTAGAGAGATACACTGATATCAATAAGTCAGCTGACAATCTATCTCCAGGCCACTTTTGAATTGTCTACTATAACCTCTAACTACAGAAATATATCATATTGTATGATTACTACACTATGATATAGTTCAATGAACTTGATATTCTATCCCCAAGATATTCACTATATTTCCTAGTATTTCAGCACACTACCCAACTTGCTCTCATCCACAATATAAGAATCTGTTTTAAGATTTAAGAATGTGGGCCAGGCACAGTGGCTACCGCCTGTAATCCCAGCACTTTGGGAGGCAGAGATGGGTGGATCACCTGAGGTCAGGAGTTTGAGACCAGCCTGGAAAACATGGTGAAACCCCGTCTCTACTAAAAAAAAAAAAAAAAATAGCCAGGCGTGGCGATGGGTGCCTGTAATCCCAGCTACTCGGGAGGCTGAGGCAGGACAATCACTTGAACCCGGGAGGCGGAGGCTGCAGTGAGCTGAGATCACGCCAGTGTACTTCAGTCTGGGCCACAGAGTGAGACACCGTTTCAAAAAAAAAGAAAAGAAAAAAAGATGTAAGAATGTAAATAACCTCTAAAACATCTGCCTTCTGTCATATACTAGACCAAGCAATTCACTAAATCCCTCAACTTAAGCTTTCTTATTTTCATAAAAGTAAATTCAGCAGAATTCATCCAATAACTACTTTAAAGACAATGTGAAGAAAATCAATTTGATTCCATTTCTAGTTATTTGGGCCATTTCTAGTTATTTGTGTTACCTTAAGAAGGGTGTCAGATCAATGCACTATTAAACGTTATCCTGCCATCTGATGGATTTCAGAACATTGCACCACTACTCATTGGATAAGCGAATAATCATCAGCGTTTCTATTTGTATTCAGGGTAGCTCATAGTACACCACAAATCATCCCCAACATGCCCTCAGCTTTTCTACGTACCTTTATAGAAAGAACACAATTACTATTTCTTACTAAAGTCACTTCCAAATATACAAATTCACCTTGTGACGTTTTTCTTTCCAAAATTACTCAAGAACAAATACAACATATTTACAAATAGCCAAGTTCTTAAATTCATATGCATCCAAAAACTTTAAACTCAATTTGCAAACACAATCTATGTAACACTGGCTCTAGGATGTATAGAATCTAGACCCAGATACTAATATTTCAACTAAAACCTAGCTGCTCCCTACAAAAATGAATAGCAAGGTTTAAACATATTACTAGAGTATTAACCAAATCTAAACACACACAAATGAGTCAGCCAAGAGAACAGTGGTAACTGTAGGAAAAAACAACATGTGTTTCTTTTTAATATCTGATGGCACCTATAATTATATAAACCAATTCAGACTCCAAAACTTCAACAGCTACAACAATTTTAAGAATGCCCAAGGCATAGTAAATAAATCAGGCAAATTTCACACCTCTTGGTGGCACCACAAAATGAAAAGTATTGAGCTGGACTATATGTCTGATCTGACAAGACAATTCTTAAATCTTTCTCCTACCTAAAATAAACTATACATTACATGTTCCAAGATTTATTTATGACTACTATTAAAAATCAATCACGTCTAAAAACATGTACATCCTATTTCAAAAAAAAAGAAAAGCAAATAGAGTACCACAGCACAGAATATGTCTGAAATTTAGTTTTGTTTGATATCTGAAAGTTAAGTTTTTGACATTTACCAGTAGTCCCACAACATGCTGGCCCTGTGCCATCATGGCCTGGTGCCAGCCTGACGTAGGGCCATGCTAAAAATAGCAGCTAAGCAGCAGCTGTAATACATAGGTCCTTCTGACCTCAACTTTATTTCCCTAAAGGGTGATTGGAGGAAGAGGGGGACAACTGGAGGGAATAAGGGAAATGGAATATACTCTCAGTAGGTATTACTTACCTCTTCTGATTTGTCTTCTTTTCTACCACACACTCCTTTCTCCTCCCTTCCCTCAACCCATCCCCAAGAAAGAAAAGGACAGAAGAAGAGAAGAAAGAAAATGAGGGAAGAAAGGAAAGGAAAGGAAAGGAAGAAAGGAAGAAAGAAAAGAAAAGAATGAACAAACTGGAGCTGTGAGGCAAGTTGGGTTCAGAGTCTTCCACACCTGCTGCCCTCAAGTCTCACTTGATTCTAGTCTGCCATCATCAGAAAGCAGCCACTGATCATTTCAGTCATCAGCTTTACCACTGTCTAGAGAAAAGTATAAACCACAATCCTGAAAAGACTGGCTAGGTGACTGGGCTGAAGGTATATCAGACAAAAATTACACAAGTGATATTCGGGGGAAAGAGGGAAGAAGAAATGTAAAATGGCATCAAGAATACAAAATCCTGGCCAGGCTCACACCTGTAATCCCAACACTCTGGGAGGCCAAGGCGGGTGGATCACTGAGGTCAAGAGTTCCAGACCAGCCTGGCCAACATGGTGAAATCCCGTCTCTACTAACAATACAAAAAATTAGCCGGGCATGGTGGCACGTGCCTGTAATCCCAGCTTCTCGGGAGGTTGAAGCACAAGAATCGCTTGAGCCCAGGAGGTGGAGATTGGAGACTGCAATGAGCCAAGACTGCACCACTGCACTCCAGCCTGGGTGACAGAGAGACTCTGTCTCACCAAAAAAAAAGGAAACTCACGGAACACTAAAAAACAAAGTCAGAAAGGAACAAGGCTAACATATTACATATTTAAAAGTTTGGTCACATAAAACAGCCAGATTACAAACATGGTATTTGGGTTTTAGAATCTTATTTTATGACAAGTACTTATTATAAAAATCACGACAACTTTCTTTGTAGAAATGAGCTGCAGGGGGAAAGGTTCAGCATGACCAGGCTTCTACCAACAGAGACCAATAGCCACACCAGAAGAGACTCCAGGTATGCCCCTTACACCTAAATTATAGAATTCCTACACAGTACTACACTCACAAAAACGCTAGTAACTGTCGGCAAACATTTATCATGTACAATCTGGCATATACAAAATTCTAATCTGTACTGATTGTAATTATGTAAAAGAATTTAAAACTTGCTTTTGTGGACTTATTCTACACACTATCTTCTTATGTAAGTTTTCTCTATAAAATCTTCCAACATTAGAGATCTGACACCAACTAACAATGAAAAACACTTTAAGTAAACAGATTGTTAAGTAAGGCAAGAAGAGGTAGTCAGTCACCTAAATTTTAAGCACATTAATTCACTAAATGAGCTTCCAATGTATCTGATCAGCTTTTTCAGTTAGGAAGAGTTTAAATGTACTGACAGGTTCTGCTGCATCCTTCCAATTAACATCAGCGTTCAGGAATTGCACAGATAAAACTCCATCTTTCAAAGAAATATCAAATCTCTTTATCAGCAACAAGAAATAATATAATTGTAACATTTAAAAAAGGACCTTAAAATGAGATATTTAATTTCTCAAATACACTTTGAGAACCTAACTTTGCTGCATATATATTAGATCTAACCTGCAAGTTAATTTCTTTCAAAGCTTAACATCTCATGGAAAATGATCAAAATCACCCAACACAACCATCCTTCAAAGCTGGAATTCCTAAAAGACATTTTTTTTAATGTAGTAGTTTTTCAAGTAAAATTTTAGAGTTCTGGAGATTAATTACACAACAATGTAAATGTACTTAACACTGCTGAACCACACACATAAAAGTGGTTAAGATGGTCAGTATTACAGTATGTACATTTTACCACAACCAAAATTTTTTTAATCCTAATGTGTAAATATCCTTATGATTTTTAAATAAATCCTCCCAATGGGAAAAAAATAGCATTTTAAAATCATACCTATGATCACAATTTAAAATCCAGGCCACTGTGAAAGTCACTCTAGAAAGTAGCAAGACACTGTAAAGCTAAACCTTCTAGGATAGGGAACGATGATGCATCATGGGCAGTATTGTTTGAACACCAACCAAAGACAGTGTGTGTGTCAGGCTCTGTTTTTAACAGCAACAAGTTATTGCTACTTTTTTCCCTGTGTTTCAGTTTCCTCATCTGTAAAATAGAAACAATAATGGTCCCTAACGCATATGGCTGTTAAGAAATACATAAAGGAAATGAGCGAAATGGAATATACACTCAGTAGGTATTACTTACCTCTTCTGATCATATTCCAGGGCAGTATTTGGCACCTGGTTAAGTGCTACGAAATGTTAGTTGTTATTACTCTTACTACTAGTAAATGTTGTAGCAGTATTAAGAGTCTCACCATAAATCACGTCCAGCTGGTTCAATGAAGAACTGCCCCAAGTCATACAAAAAGGCTTTAAAGGCCAGGTGTGGTGACTCACACCTGAATCCTAGCATTTTAAGAGGCCAAGGTGAGTGGATCACTTGAGGTCAGGAGTTCGAGACTAGCCTGACCAACGTGGTGAAACCCCGACCCTACTAAAAATACAAAAATTAGCTGGGCGTCATGGCGCATGCCTGTAATCCCAGCTACTCAGGAGGCTGAGGCAAGAGAATTGCTTGAACCTGGGAGGCAGAGGTTGCAGTGAGCTGAGATTGCACCACTGCACTCCAGCCTGGGCAACAAAGGGAGACTCCATCTCAAAAAAAAAAAAAAAAAAAAAAAAAAAAAAAAATTACAGAGACCTACAGTTTGGAGGCCACATCATTTATGTGAAAGAGGTACATATATGTATAGGTACATCCCAAAGGATTATGTGTATACTATTTACTGGTGAAGGAGGAGGAGGCATGTTGACAAAAACAATACATTATATTTTAAAAACCTGGTCAAATACAAACAATACTGGACAAGTTTTCATATATACACTAAGTTGAAAGCAAACTTCTGTTGTTCTATATAAGCACTTCAAACTTTCAGTAAATTCTTTATTATATGACCATATTTATTATATGGGTGTATAATATTCGTGTAACAGCAAGTCCTCCACTTAATGCCATCAATAGGTTCTTGGAAACTGACTTTAATCAAAATGACATATTACAAAACCAATTTATCATAGGCTAATTGACATGAACAATAATTTCCTATCACATATTTCTGGTCACAAAAACATCACCAACCTTCTAAATAAAGACCACAACATTTTTAATATTAAACATTGAAACGAATGTGAAATATACATACATTTAACAACGATTAATAAAAACAAGATAATTCTTCACCCAGTTATTCCAGTTCAAGGTAGCAAGTGGGCAGAGCCTGTCCCAGCAGCTCAGGGAGAAAGGCAGGAACCCACCCTGGACAGGATGCCACCCCCATTGCAGGGCACACACACACACCCACACTCATTCAGACTGGGGCCATTTAAACGGGACAATATGCCTTCTGTGCACATCTTTGGGATGTAGGAGGAAACCAGAGTACCCAAAGAAAACCCTCACAGACATAAGCCGACCGTGCAAATTCCACCCAAGATAATGGTCCTGGCCAGAACTGACTTCTTTATTTTCTCATCAATGATACAGTGATACCATGTTATTCAAGGACTTGCTGTATAATCACACAGGTGTAATACAGTTTTATACTTAACAATCCTAACTTTTTCTGAACTTTAATCTCATAACATTACAATGATTTCCAAATATCCACAAATGTGTTTTACACTAGCATGAATTGAGCATGCTAGAACCAGTACTGTACTGCAGTCATCAGAATTTAGCCTGAAACTAAAATGCTATCTAGGAATACATTTATAACATTCAATAAATGTTAGCCAAATAACCTCTCCAAAGAGTCCAATTTACATTCAAGAATATGCTTGTTTTGATTTCAGAGACTACCAAACTAAGACACGGTCCAAGCACTAGAAAAATATGCAACACAGCTTTGCCATTTCCTATGCCACTCTAAAAAATTTACTTAACATGTTTGGGCCTCAGTTTTCTTATCAGGAAAATGGGAAAAACTGAAATTGAAGTTATTTTTTATCTCTAAAATCTCCATAGCTTTACTAGCAGATAACAACTATAATGCAAGAGTATTTTATTTACAAAAATACCTTTCATCTTTCAGCGTATTTTAAGAAGAAATGGAACTGTGGATCTGTACAGAGGGGTCACTGGAATATGCATGTGGTTACAACATTCAAATTATACCTGGGTTAATTTGTCTCCTTCTCTGTTCACCTGTGGACATCATCACATATATCTACTTGTAGACATATATACACACATATATTAGCTGACAAAAATCAGTTAAGCGAATTCCACAAACATAAAACATTTAGCGTACTCAAGCAACAGTTTACTATCAACTGAAAGTTCAAAACGACAAGCAATTTTGCACTGCATTGTCTCTGAAGCTTGCTTTAGCTATCTTTTCTAGATGGAAAAAAAAAAGGAAGCATCCTATTTTTAAAGAACCGAAAACCAAGTACAAAGCATATTCTTAGAGGAACACAGGGCACTGAAAGCAAAAACTGAAGACAACCAGGTTTTTCTCTAACAGACACTTTACTTTTGAGATCTGGGTAGGAATGACAAACAAAACGTCTCTTCACAAGACAAGACTCAGTAACACTTTTCTCCTAATTATCATTTGATACTGATTTTTCCAAAGAAGATGCCTTTAAAGGAGAGAACAGCTCGTGGTTTTGAATTTAAAGTAATCCCCAAATATTTACATGTTAAAAAATTAATAAATCTCAAAAACTAAACTAGCCTTTCTTTGTCACAAAGCACTATTTTAAAAATTATACCACGGTAATTTGAAAAGTAGTTAAAAACGGTGTTGTGGGTTTCATGCTGTTTACTACCTTTTTAAAAAGACCTGCTTATAACCCACTTTGTTTCTAAGATATTTATACTTACCTATAATCTTTCATTTTTAGGATATTTGTGCTCTTAAATATAACAGTTTAAGTCAACAGTTTAAAGATGGCCCCTATACAAGTTTCTAACACTAAACGACTTTATCTTATGTAAGTATGCTTCTTAAAGGCACCAAATTTATTTTACCTCATTGAAGAAAATTTACAGTCTAACACAAAAAAATATAAAGCATGTGGAAATAGTACAGATCCAATCGTGATTTTTTTTTTTTGGAGACAGGTTCTTGCTCTGTCACGCAGGCTGGAGTACAGTGGTACAATCTCGGCTCACTGCAGCCTGCAGCCTGCAGCCTGCAGCCTCCGCCTCCCAGGTTCAAGCAATTCTCCCACCTCAGCCTCCTCAGAAGCTGGGATTACAGGGGCATGCCACTACACCCAGCTAATTTTTGCATTTTAGTAGAGATAGGGTTTCACAATGTTGCCCAGGCTGGTCTCATGTGATCTTTCAAAGCGACAACTCTTATAAAACGTGTCATTCCTACACTGCCTATCACTGAACATATTGCTAGCTGAAATCACACATTCTTAACTAAACAGTGAATATGAGTGTAAGCAGAAATAGATGCTGGTCCATACCTTTCCACATGAAATATTCATAGGGTTAGAATTGAGACAGCAACTGACTATCCATTGTGGGGGCGGGGGGGGGGGGGGGGGCGGGGAAGAGCCCCAGGATAAAAATCTTAAAAATCAGTGAGGACGTACTTAAGACATTAATGACTTAAACGGTTCAGTTAATTGCAATAATTCTTCTACTAAAGAACATGTTCCAAGGGCATCCTGATGTTTCTAAAAAGGAAGGCATCAGTCTCATATCCGCAAAACACATGAAACTCAGTGCAAAGTGGAAAAAATTGAGGATAGCCTTTTCAGTCCAAGGGTGCACTTGTTAACACATCTGAATTGCAAGAAATTAAAGGCTTTAGAAAGAGTGAAAATGTTTGCTTAACCCAAATCCGCCATTTTCACCTTCCATTATTGTCACTGTCTCCTGAACATTTTAGATTTTCTCAACGGAGCAATATTATCCTTCAGAGAACTAAGTATAACAAATTCCAGGTATTCCTAAAACTGAAAATTTAGCTTCCTTCAGAATAATGCTAACGACCTATCAAGTACTGAAATACTTTCAAAAATCACTTATATAAATCAAAATCTCAACTCACACAAAAGAACAATAAAAAATACCTATGCAACTGGTTTCAAAATGTATTGTGTATTTCTTTATTAATCAAAAGGCAGAAAAAGGGTAGGATCTGACATAAAATTATTTTATATTAACCTCGACAATGCATTCAATGAAATATACTATCATCAATAAACAAGCACCCAATTTTCAATGTGCATTCAGAATCATCTTTATTTAGTGATCTCTGGTTTGTAAAGAAAAATCAAAATACTCAAAAACCAATAAATTATCTGATTGAAATTTGTACTCATCTCAATTCGAATAATGTTCTCCTTTTACTGCTTTGCCACCCCCACAGAAAAACACAAAACTTTTAAGTTATGAATCTGAAAAGAGTGTAAGAATGTGTTTACCAGAATGTTAAGTGGAATGCTGGGCAATATTCTTTTCTCCCAAAAGTAAATAGAAAAAAAAGGCCATTTAGAAGGCCATTCCTTTTAGAACATATCTCCTTCCTTCAGAAAGGACCTTCACACTCACACTTACTCAAGCACACAAACACATATGCAAACACACCAAAACAAATATAAATTAAAAACTCAAGGATAATTTTTGTAAGTTTCTTTATTACAAAAATATATGCTTCTAGTTTTAAGAAAAATCCAACCATAAAATAGGTATAAAGTAAAAAGTTAAAGTTCCCCCGCCCCAAATCCTTGACCATTCACTTAACTGCCCTTCTCGAAAAATACCCATACTTCCACGATTGCTTGTGTAGCCTTACAGACATTTTTATGCATCTATATGCAAACCTTTTTTGTTTTAAACACAAATTGCAGCATACTATAGGAAGCTTTTAACTTGCTTTTAAATATTCTGGTTATCTTTCTTTGTCAGTATGTGTAAATCTAATTCATCTTTTCATAGTTGCATAGTATTCCATTGAGTATTTCTTGGGCATTTCCCTTCTGTAGAAATTTAGGTTAACTCCATCCAGCTGTTTACTCTTGCAAACCACACTGCAATGAGCATCACTATACAGAACATCATTACACAATAATATCAATATTATCTACAGGATAAATTCCTTAAAAAGACAGAAAAAGATAGTGTCAAACAGCAGCGTAGGCAGAATCCTTTTTCCCTGTCTCTTCAACCAATTCTGGGTATTGTCTTTTTAGTCTTCAGCAATGTGGTAGAGGAAAATGGCATCTCAATTTTATTTGCATCTTTTTTTTTTTTTTAAGACAGAGTCTCGCTCTGTCACCCAGGCTGGAGCGCAGTGGCGCGATCTCGGCTCACTGCAACGTCTGCTTCCCAGGTTCTAACGACTCTCCTGCCCCAGCCTCCCGAGTAGTTGGGATTACAGGCACCTGCAACCGCTCTAATTTTTGTATTTTTAGTAGAGATAAGGTTTCCCCATGTTGGCCGGGCTGGTCTCTAACTCCTGACCTCAAGTGATCCACCCACCTCAGCCTCCCAACTGCTGGGATTACAGGCATGAGCCACCACGCCGAGCCTATTTGCACCTCTTTATGTAAGAATGAAGACGAGTATGTTTATTGGCCATCTACGTCTTCCTCTCTGAAATGTGTTGCCCATTTTCCTATTGGGTTATCCATCTCCCTTCTTGACAATTTTTATAAGTTTTCTACCAACCTTTGGTCCAATGTGCTGTAAATATTTGGCCGAATTAACTGCTAAATTTGATTTGTAGTGTTTTCAGCCCTACGGAAACTTTTCAATTTTTTTTTTTTCTTCCTCTTGAGACAGTCTCAGTCTGTTGCCCAGGCTGGAGTGTGCAATGGTGCGATCTCAGTTCAGTGCAACCTCCGCTTCCCAGATTCAAGCCATTCTCCTGCCTCAGCCTCTCAAGTAGCTGAGATTACAGGCATGTGCCACGATGCCTAATTTTTGTAATTTTTGGTAGATGCGGGGTTTCACCACGTTGGCCAGGCTGCTCTCGAACTCCTGACCTCCAGTGATCTGCCCACCTCAGCCTCCCAAAGTGCTGGGATGACAGGCACGACTCACTGCGCCCGGCCCTTTTTTATTTTTATCCAATTAAATTTATCTATCTTTTCCTCTATAACTTTGAGTTTCAGGTCATACCAGGGAAGCTCTTTGCTAGACAATAACTTGGAAAATTTTTTTATGTAACTTCTAAATCATTACTTAAATGATGTCAATAATACAAACATACCAGCACCTGCAGAGACAGCTCTCTTCCAATATCAATATCAATTTTTTTTCTTTTTTGAGATAGAGTCTTACTCCGTCACCCAGGCTGGAGTGCAGTGGTACGATCTTGGCTCACCAAAACCTCCGCCTCCTGGGCTCAAGTGATCCTTCCATCTCAGCCTCCCAAGTAGCTGGGACCACAGATGCCTGCCACCACACCTGGCTAAGTTTTCCCATCTTTGGTAGGGGCAGGGTTTCACCATGTTGCCCAGTCTGGTCTAGAACTTCTGAGCTCAAGCGATCAACCCACCTCAACCTCCCAAAGTTCAGGGATTACAGGTGTGAGCCACCGTGCCCGGCAATATAAATTACTTAACAAAAATAAGCCAACTACTCTTTCTCTAACACTTTCCTGTAATCAATTGATGGGCAAGCTCTGTGGCAATTAAATATTGCTTACAACTACTGTAACAAAGGTTTAATTTTTTCCCTTAAATTTCTTCTTAAAATCTAGAAGTTGAAAAATAGTAATTACCAATAGATTTAATTTCTGACAAGCCCCTCAATCCTGAAACTATCAACAGCATAAATGTAAAATAAAGTCCAACAACTAGATTTTCCCTGTTGTAATTCAGTCATCTCTACAAAAGTCAATGAATACTTTCTGTATAAACTTGTAATTCTGCGATACCAGAAAACTGCTTTATGGTGCTATCAACGAAGTATTCTGTTCTGTTCCATTTCAGGAAACTAAAACAAACAAAAGAGTTCCACCTCAAATCAAAATTATAAAATAAGCCTTTCAAGTTAGCATATCAATTCAAACCACCACTTGAAGCTAAATTAAATGGTTAATCTAGCCACCCTCTCTCTGTTCCCCATAAAGGGGGGTGGGGGAACCCTGATCATAAGTGTTCTATCTCACAGTGCCAGCTGCCAGGCATATAACAGCCTTCCATCTCTAAAGCTGACTGGCACAACAAGTAATACAACTTGGAAGTTAAGGCAAATGGCAGAACTCAGACGGCAAAAAGAATATTTTCCACAATTTGTATAGCACTTGTTTAGCACGCATGTGTTTCTGAAGTGGTGGTCAACTCTTCAAACTACACGAGAAACATCACACCACTTGACGTCAACCACTGCCAGTTCCATTCAGCAGCCTCCTTCCCCTTTGGGGACTATTGAAAAAGTTACTATTTTCTTTTACAACTACTCACCCAGGCCTCTTCCACTGATGAAAGCAGGCAAAGCCCACGCTGTGTGTCTGTCTCCTAGAGAAGATTGCCTCTTTTATTTATCGCCCCTTGGCTTTATTTTCACAGTGAATTCCTGGCTTAAATGCAATCAGCCAAGAAACCCTCCCTATGTGCTCTCCTGTCATTCCTCATTGCTTGCAAGCAGAGTCAAGCACAGGGAGAGGAAAAGAAAAAAAAAAAAAAAAAAAAAAAAACCCTCAACATTGCCAGCCAAGCCATAAAAATTCGCAGACTCTAGTTTGTAATACTGAGAAGCCATAGATGTGCTTCCATCCATCTCCAACCGGCAGGAAACAGACAAACAAAAAAAAGGTATAACTTCAAAGAATGTTAATTAGATTTGTTTTAAGGGGAAAAAAGGATAGCTGAATAGCCTCAAAAGCTAAACCCTCTCTAGACAGAAGGAGACAGTGCCCAACATAGAAAAGGCAACACTGGGGGCTGCCTTTGGAAATAAATGACCATGCAGAAAATCACGTTTACAGATTGCATTAGAATTCAAATTAACCAGACGGGATTAAAACAAATCTTAATTCTCTCTTGGGGCCCCTATCCAGACCCCCACCCCACTCCCAAAGAAAAGAATGATAAAAGGAACTGACTACAGAAAGAGAAAAAGGATTAAGTTAAAAATCAAAGAGAGAGAGATGCGTCCAAATCTCACCCCATTCATTCCGTGCCGGGTTCAGTATGCTACAATTTCAAGTACACTAACATGGGAAGGGGTCAGAAAATATGCCATTTGCAATCAGGAAAAAAAATAGGAAGTTTCACTATAGCATTCATTGTTCTTTTCAGTCTGGCTCAAACATTCCCATCGCTATGGCTGAAAAAGATCTGGACGGGGAAAAAGAAGATTTTGGGGGAAGGGGGACAGGGGACGCTTTTAAACTAAGGTATTTGAGAAAACTCTCAGGATCTGTCAGAGAAAGGAGGGCTGTGCAGCTCTAAATCACAAGTCCTTCTCTCGCCTTTGTCAAATATCTTCTACTTTACAAGCCCTGAAAAGAAATAAAGAGACTCTTTTGTTTGGTTTCTCCTTTTCGGAGGGTGACAGAAAACTGAAAGGGGCACAAATAAACCTGAAAATGAGAACAAAGTGCTGGGTCGTGCCGGGCTGCCGCGCCGCGGGGACGCGGGAGCAGCAGCCTAGCCCAGTGTCTCGCGCTCCTGCAGCCCGCTCTCCCCTTTGGCTGCGAGCGGCAAATCCGCAACTGCTGACCGCGGCTTGCCCGGGGCACCACGACCTGACCACCCAGCGCAAACAAAACTCGGGTGGTGGGGTACAAGGGCTGCGCCGCGGCCCGCACAGTGGGGTCTAGAGGCAGCTCCACAAAAAAGGGAAGCGCGAGTGGCTCCTCCTCGGGCTCGCGCCCTTTAATTAGGGGGCGTCCTCCGGCCGAGATGTCCCTCCGGAGACAGAGTCCGGTCCGCCGCCACCTCCCCCCTGCGCCGCTTGGAGACTGAGGAGACGGAAAGAAAAAGACATTTAAAGCCGGGGCGGCCGGTGGAGCTCGCCCGGGCCAGACACCACAGCGACCCCGGGAGCGCAGCGACCGCTCTCCCGTCGGAGCCCTGGGAGGAGCGCTCGCCGAACGGCTTTAAATGTATTCCCCTCCCCTCAAATCGCGTGGGGCGGGGGCCAAAAAGAAAAAAGAGCGAGCGACAGGCAGTGAAAAGGGGGAGCGCCCAGCGGCCGGGCCGCGGCCGGCATTGTCTGCGGCCCGCGCCCCCTCCCCCGCCCCGCACAGCCCCGCCACACACACCCTCGCGGGAGCCCGGCCGTCCGCCCGCGCCTTTGTCCACATCCACCCCCGAAACCGGCGAGCAGTCCTCCAGGATGTGCTCCCCGGAGAAGAGAGAAGGGAGCGCGGGCCGGGGGCGCGGAGCCCGCGGAGGGGCGCGTCCTGCTGATTCATTTCCCACTCGCGCTCGCCCGTCCGGGGCGACCGGGGGCAGGGAAGGGAGGGAGGAAATGGGCGCTCCGCTCAGGAGGACCGTCCGGGCCAGTGAGGACACCCGCAGGGGTGCGGGCGCGCGCGGAGCTGGGGGCTGTCCGCAGGAGAAAAGCGGGCGCCCCCCCCACCCAGGGACTGACAGACGGACAGACGGCCCCCGGCTGCCCCGTGACTCACCGACTTGCAGGACGTTGTCTACGCAGCCGCTCTCCAGCAGCGCGATGCCCCGGCGGAAGGGCAGCCGCGTCTCGTCGCCGCCGTCCGCCGCCCCAGCGGCCCCCACCGACGGGGCCCCGGCCCCCGCGGCGGCGGCGGCGGCGGCAGCGGCGGCGGCGGCCGAGGTGGCGGCCGGGGAGGACGAGGAGCCGCCGCCGCCGCCGCCGCCCGCGCCGCCGCCCGCGCCGCCGGGGCCGCCGCTGTCGTCGCCAGGGCCGCCCGCGGCGCCGCCGCCGGTGTTGAAGGACGAGTACATGCAGATCTCCCGCTCGCTACGGGGGAAGGACCAATAGACTATGCGGCGCTGCACCGGCTCCGGGATGCGCTCGAAGCGCTCCTCCACGCGCTGGAACGGCCACTTCTCCGCCACCCTGCGCGCCGCGATGTCCAGCAGCGACTCGGGGCTCTGGGTCTTGCCCGGCGGCAGCAACCCCAGCGCCGCACCGCCCCCGCACGCCGCCGCCGCCGCCGCGCCACCCGCCCGCGGGCCGGGCCGACAGGCAGAACTGTAGCCGCCACCCGCGCCGCCGCCGCCGCTGCTGCCCCCGCCGCCGCCGCCGCCGCCCGGCCGGCAGCAAAGCCGTTTCGCGGGAGGAGGCTGCTGTCCGCGCTCCGCCATGACCGCGCCGCTTCTAACCCGACAGCGGAAGTGCCGGGACCCTATAAACGGCACTAGGAAGCGCGACACGCACACGCCGTCGCGACGCCACGCTGCCATCTAGGGCCCGACGCTCCTTGTATGGGCACAAGAGGTGGGGCCTCCGCTGTGACGTAGAGGCTGGGGCGGGGCTCCGATAGGGGGAACCTAGGGCCGGGGGCGGGGCCCATGCAAATCGCTGGGCTGAAACATAAATAGAGTGCTTGGCGGACACGGGGGTGGCGGGGGCGGGCGGTTTGGGTGCCCGGTGGGTTGTGAGAATGTCAGGCTGCTGTGACGCGGGGGGGGCGGGGCTCAGGCGGGGTTCCCGTGGGAGGGGGCGGGCCGCCGGGCCCGGGCTGAGGTAGATGGGTCTCTGCGCCCCCTGTCTACTCCACTTTCCCCCTCCAGTTCTCAGCCTCTCTTTGAAGTCCGAGAAGTGAGGATGCGCCTCGTGGGTCGCAGCGGGGAGGAAAGGGGAGATGGGGGAGGTGAGTGAAGGGGAGGGTTCATCTAAATGGAGGGCAGGGCCCACGGGCCGATGCCCCACCCCCCGTCAGCCTGCCCTTCGGGGGAAAAGCCTCTGGGCGGAGGAGGCGCTTTCAAAACAAAGAAATGCGGCATGGAGCCCGGGGGACGCGGGTGGAGAGGAAGGCGGAGGAGGCGCGGCCGAACCCGACCGGCTGCCAGCTTCCCCTCCAGCCGGTCCAGGGGAGCTCTCCCCACCACCCGCCGAAGCTGCGGCGGGGAAGGGGGAGGGTGGCTGCGTTCGGCGGCAGCTTTCCACTTGACTTTTGCAGACCCGGTGTGGAAGCAGCGCGTCCGCTCCGCTGCCCCGCGTGGCTGCAGTGCGCCCATCCCCGAGCCCCGAGTCCGTTCCGTCCCGACTGCAGGGCTGTGCCCGAAAACACGCTGAGCGCTCAGAACGTGCCCAGCAGTCGCGCGACGCGCGTCCGGAGCCGGCTGCCACCGTCCCGCCCTCGCTGCCTCAGTCCCTCGGTCCAGGAAGCCCGCTAGGAGTCGGGGAGCTCCGGCCGCCCTTGTCGCCCCCGCCGCCCTTGTCGCCTTCGCGGCCGCGCGGACTAGGCCCTGCTCCAGGCCGGGGTTTCTCCCGCTTGGGGTGGAACGCAGCCCGGGCTGTGGGTTTAGCAGACACACCTTTGTGAGTACACACGCCGCAGGGGCGCGCGCAAGCCCCACGGGCGCGCGCGCACACCGCCCAGCCCGCGGCAGACGGCCCGCCAGGCGGCGGACGGCGGCTTCGGGCGCACTTGGGTATGCGGCCCGGCTCCCACCCCAGCGCCCGGCTGCGCGGAGTGCAGGCGCTCAGGACGCGCGCAGCGCTCTCAGCCGCCTTGGCGGCGCCCGCAGGGCTAGTCTCCCAGGGTCCGGGCAGCGTAGGGGTGGACCAGGGAGAGCGAGCGCAGAGCGCGGCTCGCCGGTACCTGTACGCGGGCGAAGGCAAAGAAGCGAGTCCCTCTCTGAACTGGGAGCCCTGCGGACATTGTTCGTGCTCCATAGAGCTCGGTCAAATCTGCGTCCAAGCCGCAGACTTAATTACCGCGTCGGAGACACGCTTCCTTCCAGCCCCACCTTCTGTTTTTACTGTAAACAGTGGTGCTGATCCGCTCCCATTGTTGGAGATAAACTGTATCTCCTTTGACACTTTCGCATCTTTTAAGGTTATTGGCTGCTCCCCACCCGCCTGCCTGGTAGCCTGGATTTAAAGGGATAGCGCGCTTCGGCGTTTTAAAGAAAATAGCTCATTCGGGGCCGAAGCCCTGGAAACCTCGAACTACACCGCGGGCCTTCACAAGTCCCAGGCTGCAGGTCCCTGGGGTCGGAACGCTGGCCGACTTTCCGCAGCTGCCTTACTTGTTAGGAAAATTTTTGTGACACTATGTTTTTGTATATCCGTCCAGTATTTTTCTGGGCACCTCCTCCATGTCTAGGAAAAAGCCTTTGCGGAAAACTGGAAGATCTTTATGGGCAAGTAGAGGGAGAAGTCATTTCTAGATCTCTTTAAAAATAAAAATAATCTTTAAATTGTATAAAACATAGGTATAGAAGACAGTAAGTTTAAAAGTAAAACACAAGTTGGGTTCTGTTCTGTCCAGAAACAGTCATGATAGGACTTAGGCTGTATAATATGTAGTAGCAAGCATTTTCATACATAAACACATAGAATCACTGAACTGGAAAGTCAGCGATGACAAAACTGGTGCCCCCCGACAGGATAAATGACTCATTCAGGTTCATAGGGCTTGTTAGTAGAAAAGATTAATTCACATTGAACGGGAAAATAGCTACCTTTGGAGGTGCCTAACTTTTAGAGCTTTCGTTATTATAATGAGCAAGAGACTGGATTTAAGGCACCGTCATTTGCCGGAGGGATCTATTATACTTTAGCTCTCTAATTCAGAGACAAATGAGGGGCCACCAGCTCAGCCTGACCCAGCTGGCCTTCCCTGCATTCTCTGACACTGATTACCGACTCCCTCTTGAACTGGTCCCTGAGTTTCCTGGAATTCTGCCATCGCTCCAGTGTCTCCAACTCCTCTTTTCCCTACCTCTTTTTTGTATATCTTCCTTCAACCCGTTTAATGTATACCCTGTCCTGCAGCCTTTCACGGTCCTCTTCATTTTGGATGATCCACCACATGTAGAGTTTCCACCACCCACCCTACAACCGTTTCCCAAAGTATCATCTCCGTCTCCAGCTCACATATTTCTTCCTGGTGGCCATCTCACTTTTCCATCACCACCAGGATGCCCATGGCCACCTCAAACCCAAAGAACCACCTTTCCCTAGAAGCCAGGTTCTCTTCTTTTATTTTTGATACTGTTGCCACCTGTTCCCAGGGCCCCAAACTCTTTTCCTCTGCCTTTGCCTCTTGCCTGCAACTCCCACAGTTGACTTGTATTGTCTATCCCAGCCCCTCTGGCTGCTCACAGTCAATTATTCCTCCTTTTCACTCTGCAGGAGCCTCCTCCCTGGTGTGTCTGTACAGCCTTTCCTCCTCCAAATCATCCTCCACCCAGCTGCTGTGCTTCCGAAAGTACATTTCGGAGTGTGTCACCCTCCTGCTCAAGTCCCTTTAAATGGCTCTCTGCTGCCTACTGGAAGAAATCCAAACTCAGATCTGATCTTGACCAAACCCAACTTTTCAGCCTTGCCTCCCACAAAAAACCCAACAGAACATTTCCCAGTTCCCCAGCAGGAATTCTGTTATGTCCCAACAGGACTTCTCCACCCCACACATTTGCTCAAGATGTTCCTGCTGCCTGAAATGTCTCTCCCTTCCCTTGCAACTTGTCAAATTCCTACCCTTCCTACAAGGATTTGCCCAAATGCCACTTCCTCTGGGAAAACCCACCTGGATGTGTGATCTCTCTCCTCAAGCCCCTTTAAGGAGAACTTTGGATCATTCTTGTGACATTTATACCATTCTGCCTAGCATCAGAGTTATGTTTACACTTGCCTGAGCCATTGTCCTCTCTCTCTCTCCCCCCCGCCGCCCCCTTCTCTGGTTAGAAATTATCTGACAGTTGGGTGTATGCCTTGTCCATTTCTGTAGTCCGTGAATGCCCAGCACTGTCCTGCAAGGTTTCTGTCTCCCCAGAGGTTAGCTACACCCATGAGCCACGGGAGAAGTAAGTGATGGTATGTCATCTTTGGCTAGTGCTTCTGCCATCTCTCATTTTTTGAGTAATTATAGTGTTTTTCCTGGTGTTCATAGAAATCATTACTAAATTACTTATGATTGCCCTTTTCCAGCAGGCTTCTACCCCAGGGACCAAATCAGGGATAGAGCCACCTCCAGTGTTTACCATTAGGCAATAGAAGGAAATCAAAGTACAGAAAGTCTACTGCTTCCCATATGCAGTGACTCATATCACATCACACCACACCACCAGTGTGGTCAGGAGCTAGGCTCCCTGGCCCACTTCATAAATAGTACTCCCAGTAGCTAAACTGATGATCTCAAGGAAGTGAGAAAACCCCACCCAATGCCCACCTGAGCACCACATGTAGCACCCAGCCAATTGCAGTCAGATGCACAGATAGGTTGATGGACAGATGAATGGCAAAGGAATTTATTTGAGAAGGGCAGTGGAGTCCTAACCAGAGATATATCATGGCTCCTCCACCCTCCTTTAACTTAGAAATTTTGGAATTAAATTCAGTAGTGGTTTACCAAATTCCTGGAACAGTGGTTTTCAGAGAGAGACCCCTAGAGTGCCCCAGGGCAAAATGCACACAACTCTGGAGCTGGGAAACTAACATTAACACATGTAGCAGCTCCCCACATGAGTCGTCTTTGCACTAAAGTTTGAAAACTACCCTTTGGTGACAAGAACTTCACAGGGCCCCAGCACTTAGGAGACCTGCAGAAGGAGAAAATGGCATTGCCTCATCATTATTGCTAGTCATCTCGGCTAATTAAGATAATAATTTGCCATTAGTAGGAAGATTCCAAGACATGGAAATTAAATTAGATCTAAGGAATTTCAAGTCATTTGAAGATGGACACAAAGTTATATTCATTTCCATTCTCTTTTTCATACTGGGATATATTTTTAATACTATAGTCAAAGCCAATTATGTTCCCTGGAATATAATTTGTTTAGAGGAGAATAAAAGCCTAAAACAGCATAGTTAACCTGTGAACCAGGCATTCTCTCTTCCTGTGCAGTGAGAGAGCATCTCACTCTGTATGGCTAAAAAGAGTGAAGAATGAGGGAGAGTAGATGATACTTCATCCGTGAAAAATGTCCAGTAACAGGGGAAAGTGCCAAAAGAGTCAACCTGGTCAGTCATTTCCATGGAATAGATTCTTGTGCAAAGGAAGGGGTAAGCAGGGAATGATAAACCAGAACTGAAAAATTTAAAACAGTTGCTCTAACTTTGAAGAGCGTTCATTTTAACTTTGTTGAATCCTTGAGAAGCCACTAATAAATAAATATATATATATATATATATATATATATATATATATATATATATATTGGAGATAGGGTCTTGCTGTGTCGCCCAGGCTGGAGTGCAGCGGCGTAATCTCAGCTCACTGCAAGCTCCACCTCCTGGGTTCACTCCATTCCCCTGCCTCAGCCTCCCGAGTAGCTGGGACTACAGGCACCTGCGCCATGGCCGGGTAATTTTTTGTATTTTTAGTAGAGACAGGGTTTCACCATGTTAGCCAGGATGGTCTCGATCTCCTGACCTCAGGTGATCTGCCCGCCTCGGCCTCCCAAAGTGCTGGGATTACAGGTGTGAGCCACAGTGCCCAGCCAAGCCACTAATATCTTACTATTAATATTTTTGGACAGTGGGCACAGACACTGTACTAGGTCCTTTACAAACAGTAACTCATTTAATGCCCCTTACACAAGAAACAAAAGAAGAAACTGAGGCTCAGAGAAATTTGCCAAAGGTTATTTGGCTCCTATCTGGCCATGCAGGGATTCAAATTCTGTCTCACTCCAAAGCCAGAATTTTTTTCCATTATCCAGTATTTCCCAAACTTGTCAGGTCATAAGAATCACCCCAAGCACTTGTTAAAAATATACATTTCCTTTACCTCTCCACTGGAGATTCTGATTCAGCAGGGCTGGGGTGGAGCTTGAAATCTATCTTTTTAACCCATGCCCTGGATAATTCTTCAGAATAGGCAAAATTGGGAAACATCATATTCCACACCACATTGTCACTCAGTAACCCACACTATTTCATTCCTTAAGATGTCCCCTTCTAAAATGTGCTGAATTAAAAGAAAGTATATTCAACCACTGATCAATCAACCAATCTTTTCCAACCTGCTTCTAAGAACAGTGTATTGTGTCTGGATGGAAGCCTCTAAAGTTACAAGCTGGAATTTTGAAAAATAAATTATTGCATCTCAATATATACCAAAAAACCAGGCTGGCAAAATTGCTTACAAATGAATTTGTTTTAAATGTGATTTGGGCAATAATTCTACCCTCAAGAAGTAAAAGAGATTTGCTTTCATTAAATATTAAATAATTTGCATGTGTTAATTTTCAGAAAAGAAAAACATTTTAGCATATGGTCTGTATACCAATAAATATTATTAAAAGTGACGAGGCTATTATTATTCTGTTCATTATTCCAATGCAAAGTGCAATGGTGAGGATCTTATTAAATGAAAACATCTTAAAACTGGAATGTTTATCAGGCTTCAAAACAGGCTTAGAATCCAGTGATCACCAAAAGAAATAGGAAACACCATATTTCCTTATAACCTTAATATTTCCCCTTTTAAATAACTAACTTTTCATGAACTATTTTGTTAAGATTGTCACAAGATAAAATAATGCTATTTAATAGTATAATGTAAAGACATTTACTTCAGTATTTATTTACCTGTGTTAACTAGGAAAAAACTCCCTCTTATAAACACTAAAAAAGTGTTAGTATAGAAGAATCATAATTTTAAAATTAATAATTTTCTCAAAATTGCCTCACCCTACCTGATCACTGTCTTGCAGATATCTCTGATAATGTGAGATGGTACAAGAAAAACAGGTTTAAGACATATTCTTTAGGGAGACAAAAGATGCTCTGACATGTATGAAGGATGTATTTACAGAAAGTAATGTCATTCCAAAATTCACTTTGTAAGCATATAGAATGATAATTTTTCAAAGTGATCAAATAATATTTTGTTCGTTCTCATTCCTATTTGGAGGAAGTAAAGATGTAAAATCTAGACAGCCAGGTAACTTTAGGGGGCACCTTATGCCTAGATAAAGATTATTTGCATTTAAGTTACATGAAAATTAAAATTTAAAACATGAAAGCCAAATTCTGAAACAAATTTATTAACAGCATTTTATCACCTACAGTATTTTAAAATATTCGAGAATTCACTCCCCGTCAAGAATAGCATCATGACAATTCAGATGTGAAGTGTCACTTCCAATGACTTTGTTCAAATCCAGAATTAGATGACTTCTGAAAATGAAGAGGTTTCAGTAAAAGCCAGTGTATCAGACATTTTTCAATGTGAAATCTATATTAACTCACACCCCCACAGAATCACATTGCAGTAAAACCATGGTTATGCAGAACTTTTGCAAAAAAACACCCAGAATGGACAGGTTTCCCAAAGAGCTGAAGTTGTACTTTTTAAGGACCAAAAATATTTTTTTTTTTTAAAAAAAACAGAGTTTTGTTCTTGTTGCCCAGGCTGGAGTACAATGGAGCGATCTTGGCTCACCACAACCTCCGCCTCTGGGGTCCAAGTAATTCCTCTGCCTCAGCCTTCCAGGTATCTGGGATTACAGGCATGCGCCACCATTCCCGGCTAATTTTGTATTTTTAATAGAGATGGGGTTTCTTCCATGTTGGTCAGGCTGGTCTTGAACTCCCGATCTCAGGTGATCCGCCTGCCTTGGCCTCCCAAAGTGTTGGGATTACAGGCGTGAGCCACTGTGCCTGGCCCAAAAATCTTTTTAAAAGCTTGACGGGGCTTTGTGTGGTGGCTCACACGTGTAATCCCAGCCCTCTGGGAGGCTGAGGCGGGCAGATTACTTGGGGCCTAGAGTTTGAGACCAGCCTAGCCAACATGGCAAAACCCTGTCTCTACTAAAAATACAAAAAATTAGCTGGGCTCGGTGGCAAGCACCTGTAATCCCAGCTACGCCGGAGGCTGAGGCACAAGAACCGCTTTAACCTGGGAAGCAGAAGTTTCAGTGAGCTGAGATCACACCACTGCACTCCATTCTGGGTGACTGAGTGAGACTCTGTCTCAAAACAGAATAAAAATAAAAGCTTAACTTTGCACGCTAGAAATCTTTCTAAAACATGACACACTTCTTTGACTTCTTAAGCATATTATAAGGACTGATTATAAGCACAATGATGCCCTTAAGAGCTACTAAGGAACGCAAGGTTGCTTGTTCATAACAACAACAACAACAACAAAACCAGATTGCTGGCTTGATTTTTCTTCTCTTTTTCTCTTTATTTCTTTTGTCGTTCCCTTCCCTCCCCACTTCACTCCCCTTCCCTTCTTTCCCTTCCCTTCTTTCCCTTCCCTTCTTTTCCCTCCATTTTTTATTTAGTTTGTTCTAGGTTTTGTTTTGGTTTGTTGGTGTCAGACTTTACAGTTGTGCTATTTCCTGTTACTTTCACTTTTTTATTGTTTTTTTAGAGTCAAGATCTTGCTGTATTGCTGAGGCTGGACTCAAACTCCTGGGCTCAAGTGATTCTCCTGCCTCAGGAGTAGCTAAGACTACATGCATGTACCTCCATGCCCAGCCCCTGTTACTCTTAATTATTGTCATATAACCACCCATAATGTCCCTTCTCACTTTCTGAATTATTGCTCTCCCCATGCTGTGGCCTCTGAACCCGGAGAACCTGCTTTCTACAATTATGTGTAAAGTAAAATCAACGAAGTTCTTAATGAGGATCTCCCACCTGGTTAAAATGTGCATGATCTTTGTCACATTTATTTTGCCTCCTACAGACTTTTTAGATTCCAGCCAGGTCCCAGAAAATGGTGAGGTTATTAGATGACCAAACTCTGGCTTCTGAGGGGTTAATATAGGATGATAATTGACATTCATGATGATGAGTCCGAGATGCCTACTGAATCATCATGTGTAAAATAATATTTACTGAACATGATTTAGGTTTAAAGCATTTCACGAAATTATAACCTTTGGAACTTGGTGGTTCACTTCTGAAATCTATGGCCATGTTTTGACAGATTTCAGATGAAACAAAATCTGCATTCCCAGGTCACACACAGGGACTGTATGCCATGCACTCCTATGACAGCTTGAGTTCACCCTTGAGAGGGGAGGGTTAGAAACCAAATCCTTAACAAGCTTGTCCTGCAAGACTCAAGACTGTGCATTAGGAATGACCTGGTCCCTACCCACCTGTCCAAATGGCCTTACCTTTTGGTTCATTCCCTTTGCTCTCTGGGGCTCTGCCAACACAGGCTACTCAGGCCTACTTTCCATTCCTTTAACACTCACTTCCTCCAGAGGCCTTTGCCCAAGAGTTCCTGCTCCCTGGAATGTTCTCCTTCCCCAGGCCCCACAACCACTGCCTGGTTTCCTCCTGCTCAGCTTAATCACACTTCCTTAGGAAAGCCTAGCTGCCCTGACAGGTCAGTTCTGCCTATTACACACTCTAGTAGTTACATGTACTTCTCTTAGGAACTAATATCTGAGTTGTAATTTTTCATTTAGTTGTATGTAGGACACATTACCTGGAGAATAGTAGGTGCTCAATAAGTATTTGTTCACTGAATGGAAGGGAGGGAGCAAGGGCACTTCCGCCAGACTGACCTCCTCATTATGGTTAACATCAAGGTGTGCCAGGAGAGCAATTTCCAACAGCGTAACATTCACTTGATTGCTGCCAAGGCCCATGGGTCTTTCCTTTCCTTTCTAGAAAAGAGTAAAATCTACTCGATGAACATTCAGCAGCATGGTGTGAAGCTATTACTGCCACATTCTGGAAATCATTGCATTCTTCCAAGCAAAGAAATAAGAGAATCTTCCCAAACAAATGTCAGAAACTTTACCACACTGTCATACATGCTGCCTGTAACATTTGTCTTTTGTTATTTTATTTTATTTTTTTTTTCTGGCTTTCGTCTCAAGTGTCTCTCAAGTTTTGGCAATTTCAAGTCTTCTAGTTTCCATGGAAATAGGAAACAGTGATCTTGGAGATTAAGAGCAGGGAGATATCCACTCTAATGGGGTTCTAGAGTTTTCTTCCTTTGATAGTATTTTTGAATGTTGTTTTGGAGGCAGGCAACAAATCTTTATTTTTGTGCCTATAATGCATCAGGCATTGTTCTCTTCCAGGAATGCCTCCACCTCCAAACTGCTACATTAAAGATAAACATGCTCTCCCAGATATGGGCTCTCAGGTTTATCCTTAAGTGAAATTCAAATTGTTGAGCAGAAACTATTAGCTCTGTAGTGAGAATCTTTACCTTTTCCCTCAAGGGAAGGTAACTTCCCTCAAGCACTTCAGATATTTTATAGAACTCTTCATGACACTCGGGTTACAAAGAACCATGGTATATCCATTGTTAATTTTATTTTTTTATTTTCTATTTCACAAGGAAATAAAAATCTCGACTTCCACAGCAAGAAATAAACATGTAATGTTGCTTTTTTTGTTGTTCTATAATCTTCATACTTGATAGTTGCTCATATCCACAGAAAACTTGACCAGACATACCTGAAAAACTTGAAAAATCTGAAAAAGGAAGAAAATAGTTTACTTGTCTCCTTAATAGGCAAATGTCCACGATTTTACATCCTCTCAGAATAACTTAGTTTCTTTGAGACTTTGAACCTAGAACCTGTGTGCATGTATATGACCATGTAAGACTCAGCTTTTAGCCTGTTATGTAATCTGTATTGTAATATACTACATCTCATGCCACCAGAAAGTTTGCAAGTTCCCTGAAGGACAGATATGAAAGATTATAAAACCAGCTCCTAGTTTGTCTCTGTGTGGAAGTTCAGCCTCCTGGCCTCTCCCACACTTCTTCAGGATCTGTCCTCCTGCTGAGCACCCACCTGATGGATTTCTCCCCACTGCAACCCACCCTCCTCTCCAGGACCACTTTTTCTTGCCTGTAATTCTGGCCTTAGGAATGCCCAGAGGAGATCTGTACCCAAAAAGTATATTTGAACAAGACCAAGTCTCCAGAATAAAGATAATCCCAATTTACAATTCAGCCATTAGAGATTTAATTCTTTTGCACCTTCCTGAACCCCTTTTTAAAAAGTATGAATATCCTTTTAGGGGTTAAGATTTCAAGTCATTACCAGTTTATGCTCCCAAGGGATTCCTTAAGCTATATGCCAACCTCCAGTGGAAAATTAAATTCAGGACAGGCCTTGAAGGGTGATGCTAGGAGGAAAAGGGATACTGGGGTTTGGGGAGGACCAAATGAACTTCACTAAGGAGAGTCCATGAATTGAAGAGTCCCACCATAGACCACCCCCCGCCCCAGCTCCAACACTGGCTTTGAATAACTAAAGTCAGTTTCACTGAAATGGTGGCAGATCAGAGTAGGGCCCTAGACTCAAGCCCTAGCATCCATATCCAGGTTCTGTTTTTACAGGTCTGACACAAGATTTCACACTCTTCAATTCATGGGCTCTCTTTAACATTCCCCTTTTTCTTTTTCCCCCTTGTTCCTCCTTTGCTCCTCTGGCCTAAGTTTATCTGTGTACTTGCTTGTATGCACACGTTTTATCTGCATGTGTGAATGTCTGTGTCTGTATGCCCAGGTCTTTCTTTGTCCTGACAGCAGCTTGTCTGGAAGTAGTAATCATAAAAAATTAATTCAGATTACTTGTTGGATGATTTAGATATTTTCAGCTTCATTAACAGCTAATCATGGTACAATGGATTACTCAACCAGGGTTTGAAATATGCCTTCAAGGTGGCTAGACTAACTGGAATGATCATGTAAGGGGACTTCGGCAGGGTATCATACACACACAGCGATTATGTCTTTTGTGGGAACATGCATTTGCCTACGAACTGTCTGTGCATGTTTTTGGCAGGCCCCCCTTCTTACTCTCCATTCCGTTCCCCTCCCTAGGTTCTGCCAGATCTGCCTTCAGATTCCTCAGTCATGAAGCCTCCCAGAGAGGGGTGAGAGCTCTTTTAGGTCTAACTACACCCTGTGAGGAGTGTCCCAATATGCCCGTAGGTGAGGCAGGCAGGCCAACTGCACCCCAACAGGGTTCAGCACGAGGCTGGGAGGTGAAAGATGTGTAGCCAGAAGTCTTGGAAAGGCGCCACTGGGGACACAGCCAGGTATCTTGCCGCCCTCAGAAAAATGCTCCTGTTACCTGCAAAACAAATTAGCGTCAGTGACAGAAGTGTGACCCTGGGGCCAAAGTTGTATGTGACCTCTTCCTCCAACCACCGAAAATATTCTGGTGGGTATGGGGGTCTGGTTGGTATGGGACAGTATGAGCACACTTGCCCGCTGCCACCTCACCATAGACAACCATCCACCCCCGCCCCACCCCAAGCTCCAACAGTGGCTTTAACTAACAAAAGTCAGTTTCGCTGAAATTGACAGCAGATAGGAGTAGGGCCCTAGACTCAAGCACTTGCAGCCAAATCCAGGTTCTGTTTTTGCAAGTCTGACACAAACCACTAACTCCTCTGGCCACACAAAGTGCTCTGTGGGTAGGAGTAGCCCTGCTTGCCCTTGACAGGGACCACTTTCAAGGGCCGGTTGGATTTGTCAGGGGTTTTCTCTTAACGTTTGTCAATGACCATTGTCAGGTGTTGCTAGGGTTGCAGGAGAAAGGTTTCACTTGATTGGCTAAGCGACCGTATTCCTTAACCAATCCAAACGCTCTGCCTGGGGGAGGGGACTTAACAAGATAGAACAATATCAAGCACAGGCAGACGCATTCCGTGTACTAATAAGGCGTCTGGAAAAATGGAATTACAGTGTGCAGGAATCCCATGCCCCTCTGCAGCTCCAGCCATGGCGTGGTTGCTGTTAAAAATGTTACAGTGTAAGTTAAAGTCATTCCCATTGATTGGAGGACATCAAGATTTCAAAACAGGGAGTAGCAATTGGAAGGAGGAAGTAAAACTCCTTGCTCATTGTGTTTTACAGCCTTCCTTAGTAAAACTGCTGAATTGTAATTTAAAATATTCCACCCTTTCAAATAAATTAAGTGCAGCCCTTAAAAAACAGGAAATGAGAGAGGCGCACACGTATTGTCGACTAAACATTCACAGACCTTGTACCACAAAGCAAAGTTGAAAATCAGAGAACAGTCCTACGAATTCATTTTAGAGTGATGCCAACAAAGGTCCCCACCAAGGGAGGTGTTATGCCTCTGGCAGTGCACTCTTGGGCTGAAACCTGAATGCTAATTAGGAAACAAATGAAAGACAAATATCAGCTTGAAGGGAAATTTGGATCTTGCAAGATCATAGATATTCAGAGATTCAGATAAACCTTATGGTACTAAGAGCTATGGTAGCAATGGCTGAACCCTCCCTTCAGAAAATCTAACAGTAAGTAACCCAGATGTTTCTACTGAACTCTGGTAATAATCAAAGAAAAGCATCCCCCTATAATTCATTTCCTCTATCGAACCCTTCTGCCCGTGAAGGACCCCATAGTCCAGCTAAAGAGCTTGAGCTTAGTTTCAGGCTGAAATGGTTTTGGGGGGGGTTCTGCATTTTACTTTATATACATTTTGAAGTAAATGAGAGAAAAGGATAAAAGATTTTGAGACTGAATTCTGAATAGTTCCCTCTCCCACCTCTATTGGCATAAAAGACAATATTCATGAGCAGAAAATGATGTTTGAGGAGGGCTGGCAACAGGACTTCCCTAGCAGTTGCACAGAAAGTAGAGCTTCACAGTCCTCCCCCACCACATTCGGGTATCCGCTTAATGCTGCCCACACTGCAGGCCAGTGGAACCCACCTCAATTAGACTTTGCCCTGGATCTCCAGAACCTTAGTGGAAACACCATAATAGCAGGAATTATTATTCCAAAGGAGAAGAAACTTGAAGAGTTTGGTTAATTCTTTGGTTGCATGTGATGCTGAATACAGATATTTGTGCTGTTGGCAACATCTTAGGAAGTGATTTAACCCACTTGCATAGCCAGACATAATTTGTCATGTGGCCCTGTGATTTTAACCCCACTCATTTCTCCCTTATGATTGCTTCCATCAGGTTTGTGTGTTAATTACTTAGGACACATCTTTATTTCAGGGGTCTCGAAGTCCTGCTTGACATTTCTAACTTAAAACCTAGACTTCTCCATTCCTGAACTTACCTGCTCTCTTCAGGAACAGATCCAGGAGGCCACAAAACTAACCACCCACCTCTAATCTTCCTACTCAAGCAGTTGGACCTGGGCTGGTGTGTTACGAAACTCACCATTATGCTAGATCCCTTCCCAGCCTGGCAGGCACGCCCACACAGCCACCAGTGAGTATTCCCTAGGGTTAGAACAGTCCAGGGCTTTGTGAATTAGTACTCTCTTCATATCTTATATTTCAACATAACTTCCAATGAGAATCATACAGTTAGTTTTGGTTTATAAAAGTCTACTAAATCAACAAAAAACAAAAACTTGGCCACTAATTTCAACCTGCAATCAAACAGCAGTTCATTCATTTAAGTTTCATCCCTTTCTTTTCCTAAATCAGTCTCTAATAAAGGGGGGGATTTTTAATGATAAAAAGTAGAAAACTGAAGAAGCGAAAGGCCCGAGATACCCCACAAATAAAGAAGCAGTTGCAGACCATTAATGATCACTAGGAGGAGATGGAATCACAGAAAGAGGTACTCAAGGGAGTTTGAAAGTTTGAAAGACCACATTCAGCCTGAACCCTCAAGAAAGTGTCTAAGAGAAAGTAGGCCAAAACAACAATGAAGTTAGGGTGAAAAAGATGTGAGTTTAGTTTTCAAAATGTCATGTCTGTATTGAGTGTCCTTTTTGTTCGAACAAGAAACAAAGAGAGAAATCAAACAGCTTCACTGACAAGCAGAGCAGCTGGCAAAGAGACCAGGGTAAAATCTTGGGAAACCCTTTAATGCGTAGCCTAAAAACAATTCTAAAGAATCGCTATATCCCTTCAGTAGATCTCTGTTTTCCCAAGTCCTGTTTTCTTCATTTTGCCCCACGTCACAACTGACACCTGGGTCTCTCTGTGGATTTCTTTCTTTGAATGCTTTTAAAGCTTCTGGGGAGTCTATTTTTTAATTCACTCATGCCATATATTAAACTATTTAAAATATGATCTCCCAACAACATATGCTTATTAAAATAATACATTTATCCTACTCATAAGCATAAAGGCTGACTTGATTCCAGAACAAGGCCATGACCAGGTAGTTTTGCCTGTGGTGACTCCTTCCAGTCATCAAAACAGAAAGCTTCTTATTATAAAACAAAGTGAAAAGAGAGGTCTAGAGTTGGATTCATTCTCTGGGGTTCTTGAGAGTGTAAATAGTTCACAAGGTTTTCCTCAGCTGTTCCCAGTATGTACAGACATGGATGTTTCTTTAGGCAAACACTTCTATTACAGTGGCCACAGTGAAGCTTTGGATTATCTTGAGCTTACAACACATTTTGTGAACACCATTTATTAAGATCAATGTGCTTTGTTTAGGCCACCGAGAGCCATAACCACAAAAAAATTGATAAATTAGATTTAAACAAAATAAAAAACCTGTCGTGAAAAGAGACCATTAAAAAACAAATAGTCAAGATATAGACTGGAAGAAATTATTTACAAAACATAAACTTGACAGAGGACTGATATCCAGGGTGTATAAAGGACTCCCACTTATTAATAAAGAGAAAACTTTTTTGAATGGATGAAAGACACTTTACCAAAGAAGATATATAAATGGCAGATAAGCACATGACAACGTGCTCAATATCTTTAGTCACTGGGAAAATGCAAATTAAAACCTGAATGAAGTATCACTACTGCCAGGATGGTTTAAAATATAAAGAATGAAAACACTAAATGTCAGCAAGGATGTGGAGCAACTGGAACTCCCATACATTGTTGATATGAATATAAAATGGCACATCAACTTTAGAAAAAGAAATAGCATTTTCTTCAAAAACTAGATATATACTAGCTGTGATCCTGCAATTACATAGTAGGTCTTTTCCTAAGGGAAATGAAAACATATGTTCATCAAAATACTTGTATAAGAGTGTTCATAGCAGCTCTATTAGTAATAGTCAAAAACTGAATACAGCCCAGGTATCCATCAAGAAGAGAATGAATGCGCAGGGGCCCAGCACGGTGGCTCACCCCTGTAACCCCAACACTTTGGGAGGCCAATGCAGGCAGATCACTTGGATCACTTGAAGTCAGGAGTTCAAGACCAGCCTGGCCAACCAGGTGAAAACCCTGTTTCTACTAAAAATGCAAAAAATAACCAAGTGTGTTGGTGGGTGCCCGTAATCCCAGCTACTCAAGAGGCTGAGGCAAGAGAATCGCTTGAACCCACTTGCAGTGAACTGAGATCACACCATTGTGCTCCAGCCTGGGCAACAGAGTGAAGCTCCATCTAAAAAAAAAAAAAAAATTGAGAGAGAGAATAAACGTGCAAACCGTGGTTTAGTCATACAGTGGAATACTACTCAGCAATACAAAAGAATGGGCTACCACTGTTCACACAATAACATGAACAAATCTCAAAAAATTATGCTGAGCGAAAGAAGTCTCACACAAAGAACTCAACCTATTTGACCCTTTCACATGAAATTATAGAATAGACAAAGCTAATCTGTGGTGGAAAAAATAAAAACAGTGGTTGCCTCTGGGTTTGGGAAAGGGATTAGGAACAAGGATTGACAGGAAAGATAAATGAGGGATCTTCCCAGGTGAAGACAATATTTTATATCTCAGTAAGGGTTTGGGCACACAGGGATATATTTGTCAAAACTCTGAAACTGGACACTTAGTGTTTACAGTTTAAAATCTGTAAATTTCATACCAAATGAAAAAAGTAAATACCAAACTGAAGTTTTAAAGTAGATATTGGTGGATGCCTACAATTTACTTTTAAACACATGAAAAAATAAGATGAATTAATGGAGGAGGGGTGTATAAATATGTGATAAAGCAAGAAGAGTCAAGTATTAATAGCAGAATCTACAACTAGATCGTGGGCATATAGGTGTTCACTGTAAAATTCTTTTAATAAATTTAATTATTTTAATGTTTTAAGGTTTAATTTAAAATTATTTTAATATTTGAAAATACTGATAACAAAGCACTAGGAGGAAATCTATGTGCTCTTGCGACCCATGAACCGTCTTCAAGTGCTTGGTAGATCTGAATGCTCTATTTTTTATTGCTCATACTAGCAGATTATAAATAGAGAAGATGAAGGCTGGAATTGCAAAAATTTCATATCTGAATTATTTTTCTTTTCAAATCTAGGCTTTCATGCTTTTTTATTTTAGTAGGCAAAAGAAGCCAAGAAACGGTTATTATGAGAGGAAAAGACAGGGGAGAGATCTGTGACCCTAAAAACAATAACAACAACAAAATTCCTACTGTAAAATATTGAATATCAAGAGCAGGCACACACTGCAGACTTATAGAATGAAAAAATTAATGAAAACACCAAGACTGCATCCTCAGAACCACGGAGGAATGATAATTACAGACAGTATTTCTGGAGCAGACACATAACCTTGATTCCCAGGATACCCCCTAAAGCACTCTAATAGTATGCTATTTGTGGAAGGTTTTTCCACCTTTAATAACAGGGAAATAATGTTAGAAGGAAAGAAATCCCTTATTTAGCCACTGGAGTGTCATTATTGAGCCCCAGCTGAAGGCCCCCTTAAAAGCATCCATATGGTAAAAGAACATGTTTCCCTACGAAATCAAAACTGAGTACATCTGAGACTTTTGAACATCTTTTTCCTTGGATCTTAAAATGGATTTGTGCATATTTGTGAAAAAAAATTTTATGATGTGCTATCTTCCAAAGTGAATGGTTATTTATAATTCATAAAAGACCTGAGCACAGGAAAAATTTTCCCTTTTATTAGCCCTGTAAAGTTAGACCAGCTGATCTTTTAGTGCATATTACAGACATCAAATTCTCTGTGTGGTTGAAGTTTCTCTTTTCAAACTTAATGCAAGAGGCAGTGCTACTGAATCTGCTGTTCAAAAGCTGGTGGGGTCCACATCTCTTTTGATTAAATGTTAAATAAACAAAACATCACTCTCAGAGATGGTCTCTGAAGACACAGAAGGGAAAATACTTGGAATGCTAAACATACTTTTTAAATCTTGCACAGCCTTTTGTAAAATACAGCAACATATTTTCAAATAGATTTTCTTTTCTGTCTGCAGCGTTTAACCAGTCTTCGTACACAGTTGCCACATCATTTCCTTTCAGCTGCTGCAGGCTGCTTGTGAGTCAGAGTACTGATATCATGAGCAGGAATGACCTGGGTGGAGGAATAGGGGCACTGGGGATTTGGATGCATGACAGAAGCCCCAATGCCAAGGGCTTCCATCCAGCTGCACCTGCGCATCCCCTGCCAGTCATCCCCCACCAGCAGTACCCCGCCAGTCATGATATCACAGAAAGTTATTTCCTTCAAGGAATCCAAGTTTCTTAGCTCACCCTGCCAGGGTCACATCCACCCTGTTTACTGGTGTGTCACATACCCACATAAGAGAGTTGCACAGAAGTTTTAGAAATCTAAGTTAAATCTAAAAATAGCATGTTTTTGCTTCCTTTGAAGTACCTTGCCTTTGAATATTCCAGCTGAGCCTTCTAAGCTCCCCATAAAACTATATGAAGATAGATATTTTTTCTGTATCCTGACTTTTTTTTTTTTTTTTTTTTTTTTTAAGATGGAGTTTCTCCCTGTTGCCCAGACTGGAACGCAGTGGCATGATCTTGGCTCACTGAAATCTCCACCTCCTGGATTTAAGCGATCCTCCTGCCTCAGCTCCCCCAGTAGCTGGGAGTACAGGTGTGCACCACCACGCCCTGCAAATTTTTGTATTTTTAGTAGAGTCAGGTTTTGCCATGTTGACCAGGCTGGTCTTGAACTGCTGACCTCCAGTAATCCATCCGCCTCGGCCTCCCAAAGTCCTGGGATTATAGATGTGAGCCACCATGCCCAGCCAAATATGGATTCTTAACTGCCAAAAAGCCAACTCACTTTTGAAACAGGATCCTTGGCCAGAAAGAATTGCCTCATTCTCTATTCTATAACCTACTCCTGCCCCGGCTACTGACAATAATCAGTGGCTTTCTTTTCCTTTTTTTTTTTTTTTTTTTGAGATGGAGTCTCACTTTGTCGCCCAGGCTGGAGTGCAGTGGCACGATCTCAGCACTGCAACCTCCCAGGTTCAAGCAATTGTCCTGCCTCAGCCTCCCAAGTAGCTGGGCACGTGCCACCATGCCCAGCTAATTTTTTTTTTTTTTTTTTTTTTTTTTTTAAGAGACAGGGTTTCACCATGTTGGCCAATCTGGTCTCCAACTCCTGACCTCAAGTGATCTGTCCACCTTGGCCTCCCAAAGTGCTGGGATTACAGTCATAAGCCATCGTGTCTGACCATCAATGACTTTCAATCAGTTCTAAAGTCCCTGCTGCCCTGAGTGGTTCTTTCATCTTATAGACTGTTGGGATGGCTGCTGAAAGAGAATCATAAAGCTGAAACCAATTCTGAAGTTCCTTGCTTCTGAGAGATGAGAAGTGTCTCGATACTGGGTGGCAAAGGAAGAAAGAGTGAAGACGCCATTAGGGAGGCTACTGTTTGATGGACAAACCCCACCGAGGGCTCTCCTTAGGAAGGAAAGGCTGACTTTTGGATGGTTCTGTCCTCTCCTTTTCTACTTACTAGCTGTTAGGCCTTCAGCTGCAAGAAAATAGTGTAAATGCAAGGACAAGGGATGAAATATTCAAGTGCATTTTGAACGAGTTTTGTTTTTTTTTTTTTTTTTTTTTTTTTTTTTTTTTACCATCTTGTGCTGCCTGACGCAGAAGATAAGAATGAGGAGATCTCAACTTCTTGACAAGGTGCCAGTGGCACTTGTAGTACCCACAGTGGGAATGGAAAAGGCAATATTTATTCCGAGGGCCCTGACAACATCATCGTTAAGTCATTCGTCCACTCCCAAGTAGCATGCATTTTACAAGATCTGGTGAGAAAGAGGCTTCATGAGCTGTACTGGGCATTTTTTTCTCCTTTCCACCCTTACCTAACATATCAAAGCACTGTTTGGAAAAAATTGGATGACAAAATAGCATATGCTATATGCTATTATATTTGTTTAGTGTAATATATCCAGAATTTATTTTCCTGTTGCAAAAATGAAAGCTTTTGTCCTTTCTCTTCATCATCAACTACTCAAAATACGAGATCATTACATAACACCTACATTAAGTAACTACTATTTGCCACATCCATCCATCTGCATATCCATCTACAAGTATTTCTTGAGTATTTAGCATGTGCCTATGACCCTATGGTGGAGATATGGAGAGGAACAATTTGCAAGCCTTGTCCTTCAGAAGCTTGCAGGCATGCAGATGATGCTGTCTTTTGTGTCTCCTGTGTATACCTTCATTGAACACAGTTAACTTTCTACTGTTACTACACCTGGACAGGACAGCAGGGGGATGTGGCTTTGCCCCAGACAGTGCCCTTAGGTTCATAAACTTTACCTACTCCATTGTCTATGCTTGCTATCCACCCTGTCCACTGAAGCATGACACACAGTCAAGAGAAAAATTAATGTTTACTGCAATGGAAGAAATTTTCAGGACATAGTTCAGATAAAATACAGAATAATGTCAAATATTCACTTTGTAATTGTAAAATTGAAACAGCCACTGCCAAGTATAGTGTATTTAATTTTCTCTCCTTTCTAGGCTACTGACGTCTCCTCCAGAACTAGGCCTTTGGGGTTACAGCTCATCTGGCTTAATTCACCCATTCTGTCCTTCGGTCCAGTCACTTTTCTGGTCTCCAGAAGCAAGCCATGAGGTCCTTTCTTTTGGTGGCGAGGGGCAGGGGGGACCTTAAGTGTAGGTTCCTTATCCATCATCCACTGAGCCACTGTTTCCTTTGAAATACTGTTGTGTTTTGGGGAGGGTGTGTGAAGGGGGGAACTGAACTGGAAGGAAACCTGGGCTGGGGAGAGGACGCCAAGAAGGCACCCCAGGCTTCCCCTTATGATGTGTTCACCCAAACCTCGGACAAGCACTAGGGTTTGTTTATGGCATTTTGTAAATAGGCCAGACAGCTTTCCTGGCTAATACTTCCTGAAAAAGTTTATATCCCCCAGGACAAGGCCAGAGCTTCCCAGCTTGCCTGCAGCAGTTTAGCAACGCTGGGTTACAGGTATGCAAATACATTACAGATGGGTTAAGATAGGGATCCTCTCGGCCCTGGGGCTGCTGGCCAGAGCCTGAGGCAGTTAGAGCAGCCACCTGTGAAACACAGGGCAGCTCTGCCCCACCTTTTTTTTTTTTTTTCTTTAAATTGATGTTACTTAAAGGGAAATGCCCCACCTTTTATCATCTGAGCTGATAAGAGTTTTGGAGAGATGACTGAAGATAGCTCCCTGTGTTTGCCTAGGGGCAAGAAATTCTAGTCAGCCATCAGTCCCATTGCTGGCCCTTTGTGCAGAGGCCAGCCCCAGTCCAGCAGTTTCATCCTTAGTCTCAAGACCCTCTCCCCAATCCTTCATTCCTTCTTGCTCTACACCACAGCTGAGCATTTCTGGGTGCTCTTTCGCCCTGTGTTTATGGCCTTCGCTTTGTGTACCATTAGCCCCAGGTTGGTCCAGAGTCTTCATCCTCGGTCTTCTCAGCCTAGCAGGTCCAATAATGCCAATTATGTAATTTTAAGTTTCCTGCTAGCCATATTTTAAAAGGTTTTAAAACAGGTAATATTAGAGATTTTTGCATCTAAATTTACTTATTTATTTAAACAGCATTGTCGAGATATAATTCACACACCATACGATTCACCCATTTAAAGTGTACCATTTAGTATGATCAGAGTTCTTCTTCTTATTAATGAGACAGAGTCTCACTCTATCACCCAGGCTGGGGTGCAGTGGCGTGATCTTGGCTCACTGCAACCTCCGCCTCCTGGGTTCAAGTGATTCTCCTGCCTCAGCCTCCCGAGTACCTGGACTACAGGCACGTCCCACCACGACTAGCTAATTTTTTGTAGTTTTAGTAGAGACGGGGTTTCGCCATTTTGGCCAGGCTGGTCTCGAACTCTTGACCTCAAGTGATCCACCCACCTCGGCCTCCCAAAATGTTGGTATTACAGGCATGAGCCACCGTGACCTGTCTGCGTTCACAGAGTTCTACAATCACACCACAGTCAGTTTTGGATTTTTTTTTTGGAGTCAGGGTCTTGCTCTGTTCAGGTTGGAGTGCAGTGATGCGATCATAGCTCACGGCAGCCTTGAACTCCTAAACTCAAGCCATCCTCTCACCTCAGCTTCCCAAGTAGGTGGGAACACAGGTGCGCACTACCATGTCCTGCTAATTTTTTCTGTTTTGTAGGGATAGTTTCTCACTACGTTGGCCAGGCTGGTCTCGAACTCCTGGCCTCAAGTGATCTTCCCATCTTGGCCTCCCAAAGTGCTAGGATTACAGGTATGGCCTCACGAACAATATTAGAATATTTTTTTCACCCCATAAAGAAACCCCATACCATTAGCACCCACTTTCCATTTCCCTCCAAATCTCCCCAGCCCTAGGCAACCACTAATCTACCTTTTGTCTCTACGGATTTGCCTATTGGCCATTTCATATAAATGGAATCATGCAATGGGTAGCCCTTTGTGTCTGGCTTCTTTCACTTAGCACGCTGTTTTCAAAGTTCATCCATGTTATAGCATTCATTTTAGTCGTGTATTTTATTTAACCTAATCAACCCAAAGTATTATCATTTTAACATATAGTTTAAAAAAAAAAGGATTAATAATGTATTTTACTTTTTAAAAATATGTCTTTGAATTTTGGTGTGAGTTTTTACAATTACAGCACATTTTAAGTGCTTAGTAGCTACATGTGGCTAGTGGCTACTGTAAACAGCATGAGTCAAAGTCTTTTATGTTACCTTTTAAAAACAAGAGCAACAACTGTCTCCACTTACCACCACAATCCTGGGGATCCCCTCACCCCCATCAGCACCTACACCATCATTCACAGGTGACTTGAGGATTTTAAGGTGGTCACTCTGTTGTGGTGCTAAATTATTCTTTCTCTTCCCTCCTAGAAGGCCCCCAGCTCCTGCTTCTGCCTTGTCCATTGCAACTGAGATCAAAGCCCTCAAGCAAATAACTGGAGCTCACCCTGACTGCTCGCTACCTGCTTGCCCTGTTTCCCTATGCCTCATGGTTATACGGTGCATCTTGCTGAAGTGAAACGTTCTGTTTCCCTTCACGAGAACACTCTAGAAAAACCTAACATGAGAAGCTTTCCTCTTACTTTAAAAAAACAAGCTTGTCATTTCTTAATTTTCTCCCTGGTCCATTTTCAACACCCATTGTTTTGCTCAGAGTAGCTCTAAGCATTCAGATAAAGCTCACTGGTAGGAGTAGATTTGTGAAATTGCTACAAGCTTCCTCACAGCTTTCTCCTGCTCCTGTCAGCCATTTCCTCAAGAAAATGGACGTTTAATCAGTGCAAGGGTACATTTTATTAGTCCGGCTCATCAGCCATCACCTTCATTCAGGCTCAAGGGAGACCACAGAAAGAAATCCACAGTGCTGCCAGTGGCTGCCCTGGATGCAGGAATTTCAATACAAAGCAGCACCTTTATGAACTAAGCACAGTATTTATCTCAGTATACTCTGTCTGTATGGTAATAAGTAAGTTATTTCTAAACATTTGTGACTCAAGATTGGCACATGAAAATGTTTGTGAAATTACCTTTTTGAGGGAAAAGCTTTAAAAATTATTTAGTTCACAAAATGGAAGATTGAGGGTAAGTTTAATAGAAATGTGAGAACAGCAATATCAGCATCTTTCCTTTTTCTCTTTAGAGTCGGAAGGCGCTAAAATTTAGAGAGAATGCGCTAAAATCGCTGCAGAAGGAATTTGGTGTTGACTTTCGGAAGAATTTCCTGCTAATAACGTTGAAGTGCTGGAGAACCTCACAGAAGGAGTTTCAGGGTTTCATTCTATCAACATCTCTTGAGCACCTTCTGGAGATTTCCTGCTTTGTGTCTAATTCTGTCCTACAGCTAAATCAGGAAGATTTCACCCAAATGCTTTTCCAGAGTCTGATTTTCCTAAACTGAAGTGTTGCTATTTCTTTTTTCAAACTTAACTTTTCTTTTTATTCTCAGCCACCAATGAAGTTTCCCTGGGCCCACAAGTCCTGGAGCCTGCCATACGCACGCGCACACACACACACACACACACACACACACACACACACAAGCTTTAAAAACTAAGCATTATTCAAAAAGTAGAAAATCTACACAAGTCAAGAGTTCTTTAACCTATTGGTCAAAAAGCCATTCATAAAGCAATGGCATTCTGGGAAAAGCGGCAGCAATAGTAGTCACCTCAAAGGTTTGGAGACTTTCTGTGAGCTTATTTATATCAACTACCTCTTTTTATTCAACTAAAACTTTGTTTTCTACAGAAAATGGCAATACCATTACCATTCTAGGATTCCCTGTGTTAGGCCTCACCCTGTAAGGCTTGGCTGTCTATGCAAAACAGTTAAAATACCCAGAGCCCCAGGGAATGTCATAAAATTTTACCATATCCAGTGACACCATATTCAATGAGTCGTAGAGAACCAAGTTTTCTTCTGAACACCTGGCTATGAATCATTGACTTGCAGACTTCCATTTGGAGTTGTTTTCCCGTTGTAATTAATTTTTCCTTGTGTTATACACACTCATGAGCACCTCACTTTTCTTAGGGATGAATGTCTCATTCCACATAATTCTGAAATTCTTCAGTTTTTCATGGCAATCTTGTGTGATCCAGGCTACTCTATTATTGCTATCATTTTAAGACTAAAACATCCTAATAGTCCAATTTTTTTTTTTTCCTTTTCCTCTTGTTTATTTCCAAATGGAAGGAATTCTTATGAGGTAATAGGGCGGTGGGGAAGGAGACAGTTTGCTTTAACTTCTGCTAGTTATTCCATGTTATGCCCGAATGGGTTATTTGCATCTGGTCTCTGTTTGTTAACATCAGTGGACTGTGTTTGCATAACTAGATCAAATTATGAAAGGACTTCCATTTTGAATGGTTAACTCTCACCAAATAAACACACACACACACACACACACACACACACCACACATGATCAAGCTCCAAGCTGGAGACACCAGCCTCAGGAAACCTTTGCCAGAGAAAAAAAGGATTCCCCTACAGTTCATCACAAAGCCGTTCTGGTTTCAATTTCCCCTCTCCTTTTGAAATAAGATCCATTACCCCCAGCCCTCCACCTAGAGTAAAGTAGCTGGGACTTGGGGGAAGTGGCATGGCAGACCACCCAACAACAGGGGCGTCTGATGTGGAAGGGAAAAGTTAAACCAAAAATCTAAAGATGATGTCAAAGAGACGACTCAGGCTCCCATTTCTCTCCAGTGAAGATCTGCGCGCTGGAGTGTTCAGTTACTCACCCAGCTGGAAGGGGCTGGACTAAGTCACTTTCCAGTCCATACCTCAGCCTTCAGGCAGTGTACAACAAACCGTTTCAAGAGACTCTTTTGCTTTCAAGTTCTTGAGAAATGTTTCTGTTCTCTAAACTCCTCAGGCTGTCTTCTGTCAACATACCTATCTCTTCCTTTTACTCATACACATTTTCTTATCACTATCTGATGTGTTTTGTCCCTTCCATTAAGTTGTGAAGTTCCTGAAGCCAAAGAATGGGTCTTGTTCTACCGGAGGGTGTCCAGCAGCTCCATGCTAATACCAGGGACAGGGGAGTTACTCAGCCCACATCACTGAGCTTGCATTACTTACCTGTTTTGTTACCACTCTGGATCAAGATTCTCTCCCTTAGATTGTGAGATTTGGGAGGGCAGAACCTCAGTTAGTGAAAAATGCAAGTGGCTCCCTGACAAAGTCACCTTCACTAGTGGATGCAGGAAGCAGCCACATCTGGAGTGTGTGATTTGAGGGGTTTTGGAAACACCTTCAGCCCTCAACTTCTAAAATTCCACCAACTGTCACTTTTTTTCACTTATTGTTTTGAGCCTTGTTCAAATACAAAGTCATACATGTAGTGTGACTTCAAACCTTTTAATGATCTTCATGTAATTTATATAACTTATCATGTTACTGCTTAGAGTAGATAAAGGAAAGATACTGAGTGTGGGAAAAGGAGGAGATATGATCAGAAAGGTGGGAGGGAAGTTTGGATGTCCATCGGCCCTAATCACACCAAAATCTTTTCAATAATGTGTGATGGTGCTGCTATGAAGAATTTCTCTCTATCCAAAAGCACAGCAGATTCTTTGTGTGTTGACTAGAATATGAATAAGAGTGGGTGCATTTAAAGAGTGCTCACTATGTGCCAGAGAGTGCTCTAAATGCCTGTGAGCAACCCAGTAGACCCTGCAACTCCCTGTTATCCTTCCAATTTTACAGATGAGAAAACTGAGGGATGGGGGATTCAAAAGTCACCAAGGCAAGAAGGTGGTGGACCAAGAAGAGTAGGAATTATTGACACTTCTATTTTTATTCTTTTGTTTGTTTGTTTGTTTGTTTGTTTTTTGAGACAAGGTATCACTCTGTTTCCCTGGCTGGAGAGCAGTGCTGCCATCATAGCTCACTGCAGCCTTGAACTCCTGGGCTCCAGGGATCCTTCCTACTCTGTCTCTTGAGTAGTTGGGATTACAGGAAAGAGCCACCATATCTGTTTGATATTTTTAAAAAGAAATTTTTGTAGACACAGGTCTGGCTATGTTGCCCAAGCTGATCTCAAACTCCTGTATTCAAACAGTCTTCCCACCTTGGCCTCCCACAGTGTGGGGGTTGGGACCCTCACTCATTATTATCTTTGAAATAATTAAGCTCACCTTCCCTCATCCCTTTCCCACATTCACCCTCATGATTTTCATGCTTCTCCCCCCTTGCCAACACTTACCTTAGATAATCCTAATGAATCCTAAATGTAGGAAATAAAGTTTCACATAAGGAGGCAGAAACGATGTTCTTGGCATACATAAGGTCTTCTACAAAGAAGAGTTTTCAAGAAATGGCAACAAATATGCTGTCATTGACAACACTTTTTAAAATGTAAATTGTGATTCAATACTTTAAAAGTACCCAGGGATTCCTCTAAATTGCAATATGCCCATTGGGGTGATTCCCCTGACACACACACACACACACACACACACTATTGACTAAACAGAGATTATAACCATGGCAACCTTTACATCACTTGACACATGAATATGGAGTACAGCCTTCCTGGTGGGGAGGAGTGCTGCTCCGTGTATGTACCCTGTATGCTGTTAGTGTGTAAACAGACACTCACGTAACTCAGCCAACAACTTCTTTTCCTTAAAGAGGATGGGTTGAGAAAGTTCATCTTGTGGCTCTGACTAGGGAAGATAGAGTCCTTATTAACCTTTAGATTAGAAAAATTAAATATATTGGTTCCCTAGAATCTAGGGGATTGCCCAATAAATAGGAGGAGACCAAGTTAAAGTTTAAAAAAAAAAAAAAAAAAAAAAAAAGGCAGATAAATAGCAGAGGAAGAGGCAGGATGCACCATGCCTTGGCCACTACATGTTTGTAGGGTTCTGTTAAAGACAATGGTATGACGTTGAACCTTGGATTGCCTTGAGTACACACTCACAGCGCTGCTCATGGGGCAAGCATGCCTGGGAGATGACCTGGGGCACCACGCCCTGCCTATCTCAGACAAGGAACTCCAGGCAGCGGTGGCGAAGCGGAGTAGCCCCATCCTTAAGGAGGGGAGGCCGGCTCATATTTGCCTATTAGGGACGTGCGGCTCCGAGGTTCTGCTGGGTCCCTCCTGGAAATGGATCCTTCCCAGCCAGCAACCAAAGTCAGCAGCAGAGGGCAAAGCACCTGGGCTTTAGCTCCAAGCCCCACAGTCCTCCTGGTGAGTTTGAGCTTAAGGGGTTTTTACATGTAGTGTGACTTAAAACCTTTTTGCAGTCTTCATATAATTTACATAAAAGAAATAGCTCTTTAGCCAGTGTGGTGGCTCGCGCCGGTAATTCCAGCTACTGGAGAGGCTGAGGCAGGAGGATTGCTTGAGCCCAGGAGTTGGAGACCAACTTGAGCAACATAGTGAGACCTTGTCTCTAACAATAAAAAAAAAAAAAAAAAAATGGTTTTTAAGTAGTCGATTGTGATGGTGTGCCCTTAGAGTCCCAGCCACTTGGGAGGCTGAGGCGGAAGGATCCTTTAAGCCCAGGAGTTCAAAGCTGCAGGGAGCTATGATCCAACCAACTTCACTCCTGCCTGGGTGACAGAGTGAGATCCTGTCTCTGAAAAGAAAGAAAGAAGAGAAATAGCTCTTTGAAGCAAACCTCTTAAACCGTGAAAAATTGTCTTTGTAACTTGGGGGCTTGTTTGAGTACAGGAGTTTGAGATCAGCTTGAGCAACATAGCAAGACCTGTGTCCACAAAAATTTCTTTTTTAAAAAATCAAACGGGTACGGTGGCTCTTTCCTGTAATCCCAGCTACTCGGGAGATAGAGTAAGAAGGATCCCTTGAACCCAGAAGTTGAAGGCAGCAGTGAGCTATGATGGCAGCACTGCCCTCCAGTCGGGGCAACAGAGTGATACCTCATCTCAAAAATTATCTTTGTAACGTGGGTTGACTAATCTCTATTATGAACTGTGCAGGGAATTCACCAAATTTATCCTTTCCTTAAATTTTTATCACCTGAGGCTATGTTTTATGTTCTTGTACAAAGATAGTTTAGATTCAACTTATTGACATTTTGGAGGCTTAGAACTACCAGTAAAGCACTGATAATTATTGTGCTTTACTCTTGAGCTTGTAAAATGCAAGTAGTACGTTTTCAACTTTGAAAGAAAACTTTCACTTTCATGAGGACCTTGACTTGCAGCTATATCGAGTGCTACAAAAAAAATGCTGATAGCTTCTTAGGCTGGACATCCTCTACTTTTTTTCAGCCACGAGTTTTAGACATGCAGTAAGGATTCTTTCTTTTAAAAAAAGATTCTATTTACAGTTAACAAAAGTTAGAGGGGTTCTTTTTAATTTTGGAAGGAAAAGGGATTTTTTTTTTTTGGAGAATATCTAAACCCACACATAGTAATAAGCACATGATACAATACTTTCAGATACTAACCTTCAGTTTTTCTTTCTTAAAGAACTGGTGGTAACCCTTCACTGACGGAGACAGGGAAATGTAATTGTTCACACCTACTCTGGAGAACTTTTGAACATTTCAGGAGGTCTTATTATTAGCTCTGCAATGACATGTCAGCTTCTGTCTTCAGGATGTTTAATTAGAAATTCATTTCTTTTTGAAAGTGCTGTGTTTAGGCACTGAGTCCTGTTCAACTTTTTCCCAGGGAAGGCTTTGCATCCCTCTGAAATAGCTATTGCTGAGTGATGCTGCAGCTCTTGGTGTCTCTAACCTGGGCACTCTGTTTGCAGCCATATGCCCTTACTACTGAAGACCACAGTTTTCTCTCAGCACTGTGGCAAAGGCAGAGGCATTTAAAAAGCCCTAACTAATGGGAATATTTTCTTCCTGCTTGGAGTTTGAGTGTAAATGGTTCCTTCACGGGATGAATTATGAATGAGATCATTAACTAGCCCTTGTCTGTCACTCAAGGTATTGCTGTTTGAAAACTTCATGTTCAATATCACCCTGAGTGCACAAAACCCAGGCCTTGAGGAAACGATGACATATTAAAGGTGGTACAGATGAGGAGGGTGGGCCACCAGGTCATTTAGCCTCAAGCTCAAGGGGGTCCCAGACTGTGGCTGCCATTCTGCAGCATATTTGTGTAGGAAAACAGAGTGTATCTTATCCTAATATAGATCCTAAATTAAATCCACCAAACTGCCAACTCTCACCATACCAGCAGGAGAAAGGCCGGATACAGTAGTAAGGGGCATCAGAATCTGTAAACTTCTTTCTTTGTCCTTTCTGGGGCTCTTAGATAGTCCACATACCTGTTGATGCAGTAATGCTTTGCCAATTCTTACAGCCGTCGCTAGTTAGATTTTGTTATATCTGCTGTCATCAGTCAACAATTGTTGGTAAGGTATGTTGAAGGCCGTAACAATACCAGAGATGAATATGACGTGTTCCAACAGCAAAAAGAAGCATCTGTCACCCACATTGCTGACCTGTTGGTAAGAAACAGCATATGAAGTTGTAGCACTGGCCAGAAAGAGGGACACAGCCAGATTAGAGACAGCTGATTCCTGGCAGAGGTCTGCGTTACCTCCAGGGGAGAGCTGAGCCCTGGCTCTTGGGAGAACTGCTCTTCGCACTTGCAAGCAGAGGCAGGGCACACAGAAGGGGCCCTGGGAGGCTGGGAGTATGCTCAGGCACACGTGAAACTCAAGCCTGAAAACTAAGCCCCAAATCCAAATATGCTGTTACGCAAAGCGTTCACAGATTGGCTGGCGTTTGATTCTCATATGAGGTTACTTGTTGGCATGTGCTGAGTAATTCTCTGGCATGCCTGTGGCTTGTCAGTGGCATTCCTTCTTGAGTCACCACTGGACCCACAGCCTGGCTCAGGGAGCAAGGTCCAGCACTGTCGAAGAGCCTCTCTTTTCAGATGAATCCTAGAGCCCACTGTCCCGGTTTGCAGATGTCACCGCGCTTTCTTTTCCATCTTCAGAGATGGGGTGGTAAGCATTTGCAGTGAGTGTTTGAAGGACTTGAGGAAACATTTTGGGGGTTGCACCTAACTGTTAAAGTGATGAATATTTGTCTGTCATCAACTGGATGAGAAGAGTTAAAATCCCTGCCAGAACTTTGGAGGCCTAGGGAGATGGCATCTCTCACGGGAGTAGCATTAGGCCAATTACAATGCTCAGCATTTCCCCAACACCCTAGGTTCAGAATTCTTTGCAATCAGTTTGTTTCTTTAGCTGAGTTTCTTAAACACACATCACCCCTTGTGGAGCTCTCTGGGCCTCCACCCAAAAGCTAAAGGATACAAAGAGGAAGAAGAAAAGACTGAGCAGCAGACTCTACCCAAGAGGGAAACCAAGCCAAACATTTCAGCGTTTCATTATTCTCCAAAAGCCTGTCAATACTACAAAGGGGAAACTCGGAACAGCCAAAATGTGCAGCATAAAAGGTTGGCCACATACATGATGGAAAAACAAGCCATCATTAAAATCGTGCTGTAGACTGTAGAAGAAACTTTAATGATACGGAAAAATATAAACAATATATTGTTAAGTGAAGAAAGTTTTAAAACAGCATGGACAATATGATTATATTTTATGAATATACATGTATAGTTCCAGGTAATACACACATATAGAAAAAAGACTGAAAGGATATCAATTAGAAAGTTAATGGCAATATTTCTAAGTTGGGATGGACTGTAATTGATGTTTCTCTTTTTTTTTCTCCAAATTTTCTATAATGAACATGTTTAACTTTATTTTTTACATCTTTATTATTATCTTGATTATCAAATGAAACTTGCTCACAGTATGAGATTCAAACAATATAGAAATGTGTAAAGTCTAAAGTAAAATTTCCTTCAATCCTGCCTAAAAGATAGTTTCTACCAAATCTATATTTTCAAAAGTATTATAGAATGTTTATATATTAGAATTACACATAGTACTTCAGCTTATCTTTCTTTTCACTTAAAGTACCTGGGATATATTCCCACGTATGTGTGAGGGCTTTCTTTCTTTTCTTTTTCAAGTTAATCAGCTAGATCTCTGGAAGGCCAGCAGGGAATGGGAGACTCTCCAGCCTTCCTGCTGCAGGTAGGCAGGGGAATGAATGGGCACTGGAGTCACAGAATGCCAGAGCCGAAAGGAATATTAAATGGGGCTTAATTTAGCCTACTTATTAAATGATGGAAAAATGAGGGTCCAGACACCAGAATCCACATCTTTTACTTCCTCATCCAATATTGTTTTTACTATGCCACACTACATACAGTATAAAACAGATATTAATAGGTACTTTTCAAAGAGCTTCCACCTTGCCAAACTTTTGTTTCAGCCTTAGCCTCCTTAGCCGTTTTCATGCTGCTGATAAAGACATATCCAAGACTGGGCAATTTACAAAGGAAAGAGGTTTAATGGACTTACAGCTCCATGTGGCTGGGAAAGCCTCACAACCATGGTGGAAGGCGAGGGGCAAGTCACATCTTAGGTGGATGGCAGCAGGCAAAGAAATAGTTTGTGTGGGAAAACTCCCCTTAGAGAACCATCAGCTCTCATGTGACTTATTCACTATCATGAGAACAGCACAGGAAAGACCTGCCCCCATGATTCAATTACCTCCTACCAAGTCCCTCCCACAACACGTGGGAATTCAAGATGAGATCTGCAGGGGGACACAGCCAAACCATATCACCTCCCTTGAGCAAACTGGGAGAAGGGATCTTCCCGTCTTTATGTATAATATTTGCCAACACTGGCTGGGCATCTTGTGCCAGGTTCTAAGCCAAGCTATTTGCCTGTATGCTCTCACATGTTCTCACATGAACTTTCTGAGGTTGGTACTATTGTTATGCCCATTTTATAGAGGAAAAAATTAAGGCTCAGAGACTTCGAGTAACTAGCCAAAGGCCCCACAGCTAAGACATGATGGAGCTAAGGCTTCAACCTATGTCTAGCCCTAAAATCTTTACTTTTAACCATTACACTATTTTTTGCAGGCTTAGCACATAAACTTTTCCAATACAACAAAATTTAATTACTCTTTCCCTTTTTCTTTTGTTGTTATCCAGTCCTTTTCAAATGAAGTGAAACAGGAATGACATTAGAAAATGCAATCTGGTGTCAAGCAGGGTTCAGGGGCCTCACTTGGTGTTCAGGACTCTGTGCCAAACACTGGGGTAAAAACAAAACAAAACAAACACCCAGTCCAACCACAGCTATTCTCACAGTTGGCAAAGGAGTCACCTGGCACTTTTCCTCTGGAGATTCAGCATGTCCCATACAAGGTGGTAAACTGCTTGTCCCCCTGGTATATTTTCTTATGTAATTGTGCACTCCTTTCAACTCGGCCAACATGTTAGCACTTGTAGGTAAAGCTGATCTTTTTTCAATCAGACACACAATACACACTGAGTCATGTGTAAAAGGCTCATACAGTGTTTTTGTTGTGAACAGAGGCCCAAGGGCCTCATCTTACAATCCTCACATGTGTGTGACCCTCATGAAGACAGGGCTGCCTAGTGCTGCAGTGTGTGGTCTTCTGCACACAACCTCAGGATATCTGGGTGCATGGTGAGCTCTCACCTCACCCACCCAACACTGGCCTTCTGTAAGCTGGTGGTTTGGACTCACCCAGACATTTGTACTATAGCCTCTATCATTTGTTCACCTTCTCTTTCTTTCCACTTCCAGTGCCTTCTCCCCTGGCCCCAAGCTTCTGTTGAATCTCTCTGACTTACCCATTTTCTGATTTGTTTTCTCTCCTTGTGACCTGGAAAGCTGCACTATCTCCACTATTGCTCCACAAAGCATAGCACCGTTCCCCTTTTCCTTTCTCCTGTCTTCCACAAAGCCTCTTCTCTCCTCCCGGCCCTGTCCCACATGCATCATTTCCTCTCCTTTCTCTGCTCTCCAGGCTGTCTGTCACTATTATATCCATTTTCAGCAAACAGGCTGGAGGCACCATTCTGAATGTGGAGACTCTGTGTGTTGAAATGATTCAGCACATTGACTCAGTGGCCTGCTGCTTGGGTAAACTTCTCAGTACTGCTATTTACTAACGAGATAACCTTGAGAAAGTTACTTAGCTAGTCTAAATCTCATGTTCTCCACAAGTCAAATGGGGATAATGAAAAACTCTACTTCTTAGAATGGCTGTGAGCCTTATATTATGCTCCATAACCCTGGGGTTTCGCTTCCAGGGTTCCAAGCTTGTATATGCCTTACTAGTTGGATGATCTTGACCAAGATACTGACCTTCTCTCTAACCAAGTATCCTCACTTCTAAAGTGATAATAATAGGACCTACTATATTAGTGTACTGGGAAGATTAAATCAGCTAATAAACATAAAATCACCTGGAATAATACCTAGCACACAGGAGCTTTCCCCAAAAGTTGGCCATCATGACATTTGTTCATGATAGAAGATGCCTAGAATGCAGCTTGCCTGGGGACAGTCACAAGGTGGTAGTTACCCTTTGCTACTCTCGCTGTCCACTCTGGCTGCTCGCTTCCAGGAAGCCTGTTCGTGCATTCTCTACACAGTGTGTTTTCACAAGCACTCTTCTCTACTCTGCACCAAATGAAAACCACACCATGGGGAAGCCTGGCCTAGGAACATACAAGTCAAGAACTGAAACAGGAAGGAAATAACGTGACAGGTTTTCTATTATAGCTCACTGTGTTTTCGTCCCAATGTTGTAGGTAGACAGCAATGTCTTCCTCAATTACTCCACAAAACGTTTGGAAATCACATTTAATTTCTCTCCTTAAAGGAAATAACATATATAGCATGCTTTGAGCAGGGCTTGGGGTTCCATAAATTATCTTGTTCATTTATTTGTGTAAGACCACTCTAGCCACATGCAGAAAACACAGAAGAGGAAGAAAAGGAAAAATAAATTCTTTCCTTAAGTCCACCACTTGTTGTCATTTTGTACTCTTATGTTTTAATGTACTACGAGAACTCGTATTTTAAAGAATTCTACTGATAACCATTTCAGGGAGTGAAGATTCTTTCTTAGACAGTTAGGCCCTTCAAGACTGTAAAGTGGGGAAGCCTTGGTAAAGTGAGGAAGCCTAGGGTATCATCTCCTCGAGCACTGTCCAGGTCAGAACAGCCTCAGAATCCCTTGGAAGATCTCATGAGCTGGAGCAACTCCAGCATTTGTATTTTCCAAAACAGAAGGTGCTGAGATTCATCTGTCATCAACCAACTCAAAGGATGGACTATAGCCCCAGATCCCCTCAGAAATGCTTGAGTTCGTTTTTTTTTCAGAGGAGAACCATGGCTGGAGAGTGTTAATAATACATACATGAGAGTTAAGGCTTATAGATCCCCCCCCTTTTTTTTTTTTGTAAAAATAACAGTCCCCAGCTGGGCACAGTGGCTCATGCCTGTAATCCCTGCACTTTGGGAGGCCGAGGCATGTGGATCACCTGAGGTCAGGAGTTCAAAACCAGCCTGGCCAACATGGTGAAACCCCATCTCTGCCGAGATGGTGCCACTGCACTCCAGTTGGGTGACAGAATAAGACTCTGAAGAAAAAAAAAGCCCGTCATGGTGGTTCACACCTATATCCCAGCTACTACTTGGGAGGCTGAGGCAGGAGAATAGCTTGAACCCGGGAAGCAGAGGTTGCAGTGAGCCGAGGCTGTGCCACTGCACTCAGAGAGCGTGCCACTGCACTCCAGCCTGGGCAACAGAGCAAGACTCTGTCTTATTTAAAAAAAAAAAAAAAAAAGACGGCGAAAAAGAAAAGAAAACAAAAACAAAAACAAAACAAAACAAAAACAGTCCCCTTGGTCTACCTTCTGTAGGAATTGAGCTTTTCATGCAGTGGGTTCATTTTAAGTGTGGGATACTGGAATATCAGGATGTCTCTTCTGGTTAGTGGAGACTTCATATTCTGTGCATTCACTGCCGTCTTCCTATCAATACCCAAATATCTTCACAAAAAGTCACTGGAAGATTTTATGTCAGAGGAAGAAAATATAGATATGACTAAGAAAAGTTTTCAATAAAAAAAAGTAAACAACTTAGAGTATAATGTCCTAAAGGGCAGGATAAGTCTAAAACAGCAATAAAATTGTCAGCTTTTACTAACCAGTCATGTTTTCATGGTACTTTATCATTTGCAGTGCATTTTTAACAGCTATTACATACTCATGTGTTTGTTTACTTATTCCTTCAACGCCAGGACCACACTGTGACTTTTGTGGGTCCTAGGACCTTTGCCTTCTTGGGCCCCTTCCTCCATTAGAAAAATTAAAATAGCTTAATAGATTTTGTGGGTCCTAAAAATTTCATTTTTTCTAATGTGAGGAAAAATTGAAACATTTTCTTCTGTCTTAACAGTTCATTTTTTTTCTTTTCTTTTCTTTTTTTCTTTTTTATTTGAGACGGAGTCTTACTCTGTCGCCCAGGCTGGAGTGCAGTGGCGCGATCTCGGCTCACTGCAAACTCTTGCCTCCTGGGTTCACACCCTTCTCCTGTCTCAGCGTCCCCAGTAGCTGGGACTTCAGGCACCTGCCACCACGCCCGGCTAATTTTTTCATATTTTTTTAGTAGAGACAGGGTTTCACTGTGTTAGCCAGGATGGTTTTGATCTCCTGACCTCATGATCCACCCGCCTCAGCCTCCCAAAGTGCTGGGATTACAGGCGTGAGCCACCACACCCAGCCCTTTTTTTTTTATCCATCAGAGAAATACAAATCAAAACCACAATGAGATACCATCTCACACCAGTTAGAATGGCAATCATTCAAAACTCAGGAAACAACAGGTGCTGGAGAGGATGTGGAGAAATAGGAACACTTTTACACTGTTGGTGGGATTGTAAACTAGTTCAACCATTATGTAAAACAGTATGGCGATTCCTCAAGGATCTAGAACTAGATGTACCATATGACCCAGCCATCCCATTACTGGGTATATACCCAAAGGATTATAAATCATGCTGCTATAAAGACACATGCACATGTATGTTTACTGCAGCACTATTCACAATAGCAAAGACTTGGAATCAACCCAAATGTCCATCAGTGACAGAGGATTAAGAAAATGTGGCACATATACGCCATGGAATACTATGCAGCCATAAAAAAGGATGAGTTTGTGTCCTTTGTAGGGACATGGATGCAGCTGGAAACCATCATTCTCAGCAAACTATCGCACGAACAGAAAACCAAACACCGCATGTTCTCACTCATAGGTGGGAACTGAACAATGAGATCACTTGGACTCAGGAAGGGGAACATCACACACCTGGGCCTACCACGGGGAAAGGGGACAGGGGAGGGATTGCATTGGGAGTTATACCTGATGTAAATGATGAGTTGATGGGTGCTGACGAGTTGATGGGTGCAGCACACCAACATGGCACAAGTATACATATGTAACAAACCTGCACGTTATGCACATGTACCCTAGAACTTAAAGTATAATAATAATAAATTTTAAAAAAAATTAAAACATTTTCTTTAGCTAGGGATGGTGATTCACACCTGTAGTCCCAGCTACTCAGGAGGCTGAGGTGGGAGGATTGCCTTAGCTGAGGAGGTCAAGGCTGCAGTGAGCTGAGACTGGACTACTGTACTCCAACCTGGACAACAGATAGAGACCCTGTCTCACTCTCACACACACACACACACGAAAACAAAACAAAGGAAAACATTTTCTTGGGCCCCTAAAGAGCACTGTGAGCCCAGGCACTATGCTTACTATATTTCTCAGAGGGACCAGCCCCGCTGGCCACCCTGTGCCGCGTATGGGCTATGGGTTACAGACACAAGGATGAGTATATGCAGCTCCGACCTTAAATAGCTCAACAGTCTCAGGGAAACAGACCTGCAAGCAAGCCATTTGGTGGCTGGCAATCAGGGCTATGACTTAAGTCTGTTACTGGTTCTACAAGAGCATGGAGGGGTCAGCTCCTAACCCTACAAACTGTGGGAGGACAACTTTGTGAAAGGAGCGCTGCTCAAGTGGCTGTTTAAGCCAGCATTTTTCAGCAATTTTGTGTTTGAGGCCCACTTTCAAATTTTATAATTTCTTGATAAATTAACAAATTAAGAACACTGGGCCAAAGAAGCAAGTTTCAGAGAACTGAAGAAACTTGCTGTTAATGTTGGTATATGGAGATATATGTGGTTTTGTCTTCTGATCAACATGTAAGACATATTTTTGCTACAACTGCGGATACATATGGTCACCTCAATGTTAGCCAAGAGTGTCAAGCTAAGCAACCTTTTGGCTCAGGACAGAGGGTACTGGCTTAGAGGCAGCTGTGGGACTGGCTGAGAGGGAGATGTGGGAAGTTCACGGCATCGAGCTGGTTCCAAAGGAAGACCACATGTTCAATGGGGCATGAAAAGCTTTTCCTCTTGATTACATGAAAGACTGCAGCTAGGGACCAATATAATTCTTCTCAGTGCTGAAGAAGAACAACCAAACCCACAAGGTGATGATAATGTTTAGCCTCCTTTATGGGAAAAATACATTCTAGACATTGATCAAAATCTGGCAACACACTTAGTTGTCAGGTGTTCAAGATACACCAGCCTGCCAAGTTACAGTGGTTGATATCTACTACTCTCAGAATAACAACTGCAAACACTTAGAATGTCCCAAGGACCATTCTAAGAGATATATATGTGTTTATAATCCTCATCACAATCCTACTATGTGAGCATTATTATGATGCCCATTTTAAAAATGAGGAAACTGAGACCTGGAAACTTCTGATGATCTGCCTTAATAAGCAGCAAAGCTGGGATTTGAACACAAGCACTGTGGATCTAAGATCTGTGCTCTCAATTGCTACACTTCACTACTTGTGGATGCTTCTTACACACCCTCTGCTGTCTCGCGCCTGCCTCTGATCAACCTCACACTGGAGTAACTTGACAATGCCTCACCGCAGGCTTCTCACTGGGCATTGCAGAGTGGAACAGGAGCCCACTCATCGCCCTGCCATGAGCAATCCACAAGTGCTTTGAGAAGTTAATGTCCTAGAACAAATGGATGGATCCCAAGACTGATTTCGCTTGGCATCTCAGACAGTCCCACAAGGTCCGGCAACCCATCACAAGTTGCCCTGGCAGGGTTGCCAGATAAAATCCAGGATGCCCTGTTAACTTTAGATATCAGACAAAAAACAAATGATTTTTAAGTATTAGTATGCCCCAAATACTGTCTGGTCCATATGAAGAGTGAAAAATTCTTTGTCATGTATCCAAAATTCAAAGTTAACTGGGTGTTTGGTGGTTGTATTTGCTAAACATGACAACCCCAAGTAGTAGCCGACTTGCCAATATGGCGTGGAACAGGCTCTGCTTCCTTCCCTGCTTTGCTCCCTGTCTCTCATCCAGCTCCTGGGGGTCACATCCACAATACAGAACAGGTAGGCCTTTGCCTTGGCCCCAGCTTTCTGGGAACCCAGGCTACGACCCAACTGGGCAAGGGTTTTTCCAGGCAGACAAGGTAGGCCTAATGCGCCCAGCTTTCCTGTGAAGTGGGGACTGCTGCTATCAGCATGGCACTCAAATTACAAATAAGAAAGCCAAGGTTCAGCGACATCCATCCATTTGCCAAGACTCACACTCTACCGCTCCAGCTCCACCAATCTGTTACTATGAAAGAGTTTTCCAGACTATTCTTGGGAGACATTTCAGCATTATTAGAAAAGGCATTAATTGGCTTAGGTAATCATTGATTCTTTTAATAATTACCTCCATTTGTTGAAAGAAACCCTCTCAGCCACGCTCTCAAAGGGATCCTGTGACATACGCACTGGAGAATCAGTCTCAGTGCAGCTGTAATGTCAAGATGTTCAGTGTCTCCTGTTTTATGCTCGTTGGAATGGTCAACGTTAAAACATGAATTTTCCAACTTCAGATCTTCACAATGAAACCAGCAGTTTGTTATTATTTCTGCATATGACTAAATATAATGTTGTTCATTTTAAAAGTAATGACTGATTGCAAAGAGATACATGCAGAGTGCCTTGAAATTACAATTGCCTTTCACCTGAATCAGAAACTCAGTTCCCTTTTCATGCATTTCCCTATAAGTTGGCCTCTGAAAGAGCTGAAATACTGTAAACTACCAGTTGGGACAGTTGGAGAAAAACAGCAAATATTAGAGAAAACCTATGCCAAAGCACCTGCAACCAGTGGGTATACACAGGAATGTAACCTTCTCCAAACTTTCAAAAACAAAGCCAAACCTTGGCTGCAAATAAGCCTCAAATGAGAAAGAAACTCTCATTTGCTTCTGAAAAATGGGAAAGGCTGTACTTTATCTACAAGGTGTTCTTTTCCTTGTAAACCATGTGAAACAGACCTCTTTTTTGTTCTCTTTGTCTGCTGGAAACTTCATTTTGAAGGAAGGAAGTTACAAGGAATGAACCACCTTGTAGGGACAAGAAAATCTTTCTCCACAGTGTGACTGGATTTGCTCCTGGAAGCAGCCACTTTGGTAGGTCTCTCCAATGAGGCTTTTTCTCACAACAGCCCAGGGAAGCAGATGGATTAGATGGCTGGCTCTGGTTACCTGTGGCTGCCTGCCCAGTCCCCTGGGCATTCCAAGGCCCCACCTTCCACCTGGCCCATGACCTCTGACCCTGGCCCTGTAGCCAGCAAGGGTGTGGGGAAAGAGCGGGGTGGGTATAGGTATCAGGCTGCCTGGGCCCAGGCTACAAATGAAAGAGTCAGTTGTTTTCATGTCGCATGCTCTCTTGTGCGGTCCTGGGAGCTGCAGAACTGGTATTTCTCCAAATCCTGGCGGCTCGCATGGCTGTGTAGACAAGCTGTACTTATAGTGATACACATGTATGTGTGTTGCATGGAAATCAGCAGTCCTGCTTCCAGTCCCAGCTCTGCCTCCGCCTCGTTCTGGGACTTCAGAGAGCCCCTTTGCCACTTCAAGGAGCCTCAGTTTTCTCATCTACAAAATGGCACAGTTGGATCCTTGTAGGTGCTTGGGAAAGGGTGGGGAGTGGGGTGCAGAGTAGGGGCTGCTAACCAGGCAGTTTCCTGCCATCCTCTATAATCCTGCTCGCCACCACCCCAAGGGCAACAAAAACAACTCCACCTTCATCTGTGTTATATTTTATATTTTCACATAAAACCTTCTCAGAAGAAAAATTTCTGTTGGCTTCTAAAAACCACTGGACTAGGTGATCTCTAAGTGACCTATGAAATTGATTATTCTGTAATTCTGTGATTCCAAAACAAAAACACAGACTTAGCCTCTTTAAAAGACTGTGTGCTGTTTGGGAGGGTGAGAAAATTATGACATATATAGTGATGTGTTTCTGATACTGAAGATTCTCTTATGCGACACCCCCACCTCCCACCCACCACAAAGGGAACATATAAAGTTTCCTGAGTCCTAGCCCCCTCCTTTGTTACACCTGATAAAGGCTCACATGTTAATTATTTAGCCAACGGTGCTAACTGGAACATAGTCATATGATGAAGCTGCCTTGAAAACGTTTCCGCGTGTAACATAAGGCTTTTGCAACTTAAACATATTTTTTTCTTCTTTCATATCAGCAGTTATTTTATGGAACTGGGCTGAGACAGCTTAACAACAAAGGGCACTGGGTTGGTGAATTATTCATGTAATCTACATTTCCTGGCTGCTGTGGATAATTGACAGGTGTCATGTCACCTTTTACAAACGTCCCACAATTATGGACCATATATCAGTGTTGGACTTCGAAATAATGCTCCCTTTCTAAGCTAGTTTCATGTTTTATTTACAGCTTGGTGGCGTTTTTGACTTGGCTGCCTATTTCTCTCACTTTTGATTCCAAGCCTTTTGCTCCACTTAATATAACCAGGAACATTTAAATAATGAGACTCCCTCTCAGTTTGCTAAAGACAGTCATTCATTGCTGCCGTGTCTTATTCATTCAGCCATTATGTTAGTCAATTTCTTGATTTAAGAAATCCAGGATGAAATGCAACTGCAAGGAAACCATGATATACATTTTTTGTACGACTTGTTTTGTTCACAAGGAAAAAATCAAAAGCAAATCTTCCCTGTGTCTGACAGAAGTTGTAAACTGTGGGGGAAAGTTGGCTGGTTAAAGAATATGACTTAGTTAATAGGAGCAATGGCATATTTCAAATCTCTACCAGAGTTGGAAGGTTTCTAGCATTAGAAACAAAGCCAAGGAGAGTTCTATTTAGTCCTACTGAGAAAATCAGGCAAGAAAATAAACCTGTGATTGATAACCCTGAAGACTAATGAGAGAACATAGCCATACATGAAACTGAAACATTCAGAGCAAACTGGAACCTTCGGAGTCCTCTAGTCTACCTTTCCACTTTAGCCATCAGGAAACTGAGGCCCAAGGCATGCAAAGGCTTGTCCACCATCCCAACACCAGTTAGTGGAAAGGCTACAAGCCAGGTCAACTGGTTCCTCCTCCAGCACTGTCACTGTTCTGCCGTGGCCTGGAGCACTCTCCTTATCTCCTGGGATTCATTCACTTCTTCTACTGCCAGTGATCACTGACTCTTCCTTGGGGAGATTCACCCCTTCCTAATACTCAACTCTGTGATTTGTGTAGAATTATTTCAAACTCACTCTGGACATGAGCATGATTGACTAGGTCCATCAATTTTCCTGGATGAAATGGCCACATGACCTAAACTGGACCAGTGAGAGACAGTGAACCCCAGCACTTGCATGGGAACCGTTGGAAGAGATTTTCAGTCCCACTAGATTGGCTGTTGTAAGGGTGTGAGGTCTGGGGCTGCTACAGATACTTTGCTACCAATATGGAAAGAGGCTGGAGCTACAGGGAGTAGGTGGGGAAAATGTATCATGTGATGCCTGCGGGTGAAGCTTGCCAACACAAAACAACTGGGCAGAGAAAGCAAACCTGGGTTAAGTAAACATATCATTTATCTTCTAAACCAGGACAATTCTGAGAATGAAAAAGGGCAGGACAAAACTAAACCAGACAGGATGCCGGAACAGTAGGCATAAACAGAACTGTTCTGGGCAAACAGGGACACACAGTCATCCACTCTACGATGACACTGTCTGAGCTGCTAGATTAAGCCTTGACTCTGAATTCAGCTGGCTGTATTAAGCTAGCACTCTATTTGGCCTTTTTAGTCTAGGTGACAATGAACTCACTTCATTGTTGAAACCAATTTGAGTTCAGAGTATTATAACTTGTATGTAAAGCTTTAACTTACACAAATACGCTGCTTCCTAAGTGTTACACTTTCTAAAATCTTGTCCTACGTCATATCAGAAGCTTATAATTAACAATTGTTATTGTATGTTTTTTGTATGTTTTCACTCATAAGTGTGAGCTAAACTATGAGAATGCAAAGGCATAAGAATGATACAATGGACTTTGGGTACTCAGGGAGAAACGGTGGGAGGGCGGGTGAGGGATAAAAGGCTACAAATTGGGTTCAGCATATACAACTCAGGTGATGGGTGCACCAAAATCTCACAAATCACCACTAAAGAACTTACTCAGGTAACCAAATACCATCTCTTCCCCAAAAACCTATGAAAATAAAAAAATTTTTGAAAAAAATGCTTTAAGAAAAAAAGATGATTATTATATGTTTTACTTTTATAAATATTAAAACTTTAACTTTTATTTCAACTAGTACAAACTGTCATCTTACAGAGAAATTCCAAACTAATTATCTTATTTACACCAGTAGCCCTGTGAAATAAGTATCATGTAAGATTTGGGGAAGTTAAAAAATTAACCCAGACTCTTACGGCTGATGTGGCAGATATGTAGTGGTGGCTCTCTGGGGGTGAAAACCCACAACACTGATTTTTATTCTTTGCCAACTTCTATGGTGTAACTATCCCAATAAAGAATGATCTCAGGGTATCAACCTAACATCGGTGAACACAGAGTTGGGAAGCAATATCTGGTTCTCACGAGCCAGCTGTGGTATCCCCCCGCATGTAGAGGTCATCCAAGGCTTCTGATTCCCTTTCATCAGTTTTTCTCATTTTTCTGCTCCTGCAGTTTGGTGTAAGGCCGTTCTGAATTGTGCTGTCTTAACAATTGCAGATGTGCCCCAGGGCCAGTGGTGCAAGAGGCCTTCAAAGGAGAGTTCACCAGAACAGAACAGCAGTGACCAAGCCAGTCCAGAATTTGCATTTCTCCAGCCTGTCCTCATTGATGCCCACCCTGGGCAGGAACTGCAGCTGGGACTTGAGCATTTGCTGTGCTCCCTACTTGGATATGACTACTTCCTGGTGCCCCCCACTTCCAGGTTCACTGCCCTGCCTCCTGGACCACTGTGTGGAATAGCCATAGGGGCAGTAATACAGAAATGGATGGTCTTAGAGTTCTTTTCCTCTGCCTTGGAGTCCTTCAGGCTGGCTGAGGACTACAACAGTCTTTGCTATTCTCTGATCATAGCTGTCAGAGCTAGGTCCCCTGCAGTGAGGGGGACACTTCCAAGCCCATTCACACTCATTATCTCATTTGAAGGTATTGACTGCATTGTGTGCTAAATGCTCTGCCTCAGCAGAGAGAGCTTGGAGAACAGTTGAGTCATGTGAAAACCCTGGTGGCAGCAACCTAATTTGCAGTCGTGGGGCTTAGGGGAAATTAGCCAGTCTTTTTTTTTTTTTAAATTAGCCAGTCTTAATAGGGCTTGCTTTACAAACTCAAGCCTACTGGTTGTAAGCAATGCCGCAATAACCTTAATTGTCAAAAATCATGGAGCCGTTGAACGGCATGGTAAAAGTAATTTTGCATCTTTGACATTCCGAATATGTAAAAATTGAGAATAAGAAGGTCTTCTAGTTATAATTCAACTCAAATCATGATAGAGCACTTTTTAAATGTCGCTGCAATTTCCTCCTGTGAGCTAGGAAGGAGGGGAGCGATAACAACACCACAGTATCAATATTAGGCAATTTCACTGTGTTCAGTGCTCACTTGGCCACACTCAGAGGATAATGGAAAAAAATCATTTTGGTTTTATTTTGGAGGGGGTTTTATACTTTCATTTGAATATGAACGTGTCAGAGCATTTGGACATTCCCTTAGAATGACTTAATGAAGCAAGTTTAGGAAGAATTGGGAGTCTACCTGCCCTCTTTCCAGGCTGCCCTACTGCAATATAGTTTCTGGGTGAATAAGGGTTCTTTTACAGAACTATTGAAAGGTTTGTGGCCCCTCTAGCTTTTCCTACAGAAGTGATGGTGACTGGGCCTCATATTGCTTTTCCACGTGCAAAGAAAATAGAATTGAAGTGAATCAACCAAACAATATTTTTTCGAATCAAGATGAATGTGGTCATGCAAGGTGTGTAGAGTATAAAGCCATGGTAAAGGCCATGGTCTTTGCCCAGTTCAAAGGATGTGATTTGGCTGAGGGGATGACCTGCTAAACAGCAGGAAGCTATCCACTGCAGCTTGTCATAAAGAGGTAAGCTGGTATGGATGGCTAAGGCTGTCGAAATTTGAAAGAACTGGAGATCATGGGGGGCTGGAAAGGTCAGAAAAGAATTCAGGAAGGAGGGGAGATGTAAGCTGGGTCTTGAAAGGTGCACAGAAAAGGGAGGATATTTCAGCTAAAAAGAATGAAAGCACCATGGGACACTTAGAGGCATGAATATCCAGAATGTTTCTATACACCAGTACCATTAAGCAACTAGGGTTGGAAAGTAAGTGAGATATTAACACCACGAACTCCTCAGCAGAGCAGGCCTTAACTGTTCATAAAGCTAAGAATGAGCTGGCAAATCTAGCCACCATTAATAGGCATTACCTAGAGTCCAAGTATATCACATAGTGATTCTGAATTATATTTCTTGAAACATCAGCATCCACACATATTCAAAGGGAAAAGTCCTGATATTTTCAGCTGATGATCAAATTGGATGATGCACAGCTGATTTGATGTGCTGTATAGTGAATTTTGTCATTAGGATGATTACAAAAGAAACTAGACACTGACAAATTCATGAATTATTTAAAGTTATGAACTCTGTGTAGCAGGTGGGTATCCTAGGCCCAAAGAATGTGAAAGTAATGAAAACGTAGGAATGTTACATATTTCTAAGGGTTTATATGTTTACATATTTCTAAAAGCTCAAGGGAACTCCAATAAATGAGAGAGAGTGGCTAATATGGTGACATAAGACATGTCATCATGGCAAAACCCTCATGAGATCTACATTTTCGTCATGCTAGTTACCAGTCTTCCCTTCTAGGAGATGGAATGACCAAAAATTCTGGATCTCTCTGGCACTGTGTGTCAGTTTGACCATGTGCAAAGTTTCAAATTCAGCTACCTAATATATTAAAACAAGCTGATAGTCCCCTCCCATTCCTCCCAGACAAATAGGTCTCCAGTCTATGGCACTGAGCCCCAGAGAAGGAAATCACTTGCCCAAGAATTGCATTGAAGTCAAAAGCCAGATATTCTACCCAAAGCAAGTAGAAAAGGAGGGGGAAAAGCTCAGTATCTGCAAATATTAGACAGTGCAGCCTCAGGGCAGATAAGTTCTCCTACTTGTGAGAAGATTAAACAAGACATTGAAGAAAGTTAGGGAATCTCCTTCCATAAATATTTAGAATTTTTAATCCAGTATTTATTTGGAGACAAGTAGATGGGAATAATTATTCTTTTCTGTTTGGTTTCTACTAAACCTCTGTTCCCAAACATCATTCTACAAGACAATAATTTTTATATCTTATTGGAAAAACAGAAAAGCCCTAAGTGAGCAGGTAAAAACTTTATAATTGAGAGAAAACAGGAAGAAAAGAAAATATTTTGACACAGAGCAAGACTCCTGACTGCAAACAATATAGACTCTCTCAGGTCACCTTGGAAAAATGGGAGATTTACCAGGAGAAGCTCTGGACTGGGCAGGTATGGAAGCCTCCAGAAACAATGGCAGCTCTGGGTCTGGCTGTTCTCCCATCTCTCTCTGGGGCCACCCTGACTCATCCTTCTCTCATTTCTGACTAGTTTCTTGGCTTCCTCATGGCTTCTGCTCCCTCATAACCAGCTTACACATGGCATTCATTATAGCCTCTTGGGCCCCTCTCCAACCAAGACCCTTCAGTTTCAGCTCAGTGCTACAACCTAGCATATTCTTGCTGCACTTAAGCTCTCAGGAGCATGACTCTGATTGGCCCAGTTCACCTACTGGAGTCAGGTTGCATTTTAGACCATTGTCTGGCCAATGCAACGGTGGCCCTTAGGTCAGGTGCCCACCACCGGTCCAATTCACCAAAGCAGATGATGGGTGGGAGGCAAAAGGGTGTGGTCAGAGCATTGCTCATCAGAAAGGGCTGAGGCACAGGCAGGCTCTGATTACTAATGAGGACCAGCTTTCCTTCAGAACCAGCAAAAATGCCCTTAAACTGCAGCCTGAGGGCATGTTTTATTATTCATTCAATCATGTATTAATTCTTACCTATCTCTACAACAAAAGATTTGAGATGACTTACACAACTATGTACAATATAAAAGGACCAAATAGTTGAGAAATGTAGGCAAATGGGGGGAAAAAAGAGAATTTGTCCCTGTTTCACAGGGACAAAATTAGTACCAAGTAGTCTATAACACTCAACATTAGAAAATTGCTAAAAGTAGGTGCTATTGTCTAAATGTTTGTATGCCCCACCACTCCCCAAATTCATATGTTAAAACCTGATCCCCATTGCAACAGTATTAAGCAGTGAGGCCTTTAGGAGGTGATTGGGCCATAAGGACAGAGCCCTCATAAATGGGATTAGTGCCCTTATAAAAGAGGACTAAGGCAGCTTGTTCTCCCCTTCCACCACGTAAGGATGCAGCAAGGAGGAACCATCTTTGAAGCAGAGAGTGCAGCCCTCACCAGATACTGACTCTGCTAGTGCCTTGATCTTGGACTTCCCAGCCTCTAGAACTGTGAGCCATAAATTTCTGTTGTTTACAAATTATCTAGTCTAAGGTATATTGTTATAACAGTGGGAAGGGACTAAGACAGTGGGCCTTGAATTTGTTTCTAAATCTAAGACCTGTCAAACTTCATAGCAAGTGGTTACATATAAGAGGAAAGTCCAGGCAGAAAATGTCATTTATAGAAGAGGTTATAAGCCCACCCTGTGGAAGTCTGTCTCTCAAAAGAGACAGATTCTTTTCTTTCTGTGTTCATCTGTGGGCTGCCTTGATAGGGAAGAAGATGCTAAATTATGTCTCAAGGCTTCTTCTGGTCTTGATTTCATAGCAGTGGTTGAAATTTCATTGACTGGGCCAGAAAACAAATTATTAAGAAGGCAAAATTTTATGTGGCTGAAACCAACCTCCAACACAACTTCATTCCTCTGAAGCCTTAGCCCCCAGCCCCCTCCAAAGTTGGAGACATAGTTGGAAAGCTGAAAAGGCAGATCATACATTTCTCATTTCTTTTTTATTGTGTATTGTAAGGCAAGAAGTACATAAGAAGGCTGGCTCAGTCACTCCAGTTTTTTGCCTGTAGCATTTCCAATACTCTCAGATCTTCTGAAGCTCTTTATTTACTACTTTTTTGCTTCCTTTTGATGATAGAGCAGTAAAAAGTTCTAGAAAGCTTGGTCCTGGAGCCTGACAATGGGTGAGTGCTACCCTGGGGTACCAGGCATGCCATGCTACATGAGATGAACCGTGAGAGCTCTGGAAAGTGAAATTGAATGTTCCCTCTCAGACTGGAACTGCAACTCCTTCTATATAAAAGGACAGCTGTCGTTTAATATTCATTGAGCAGCCACCATGTTCTAAATGCCATATGAAGCATATACATGATGTGACATTTGAAAAGAGAAGACTCTTTTGTGCAGGAACTGGTTACTGCTGATACTGGTTTTGATGACTGTACGGTAAGGGGTAGAAGGGACACTTGGTGCTTTAACTTTTGCTAACTGAGAAAAATGCTATGTGAATTGCCAGGATGGTTATCCTGAAAAATCATTTACAATATTCAATTAACAATAATTAAGGCACTCAGTGGGAAGCTCCTCACTGACTTGCTAAGTAGCAAAAATTGGTGCTTGGCATTCCCAGTGGATGAAAGAAAAGATAATAAGTACCCCAAATGTAAAGACAATCAAAATGAAACCAATTATGACCAAATTATATTAGGCAAATAGAAGCACAAGTTGAATCAGGAATATTTAAGTTTTTAACAAGAAATATTAAAAAGAGATATAATAACATTTTAGCCATTAATTGATCATCTAATCTAGTTTAGTTCTGGGAAGGGAAATGGTTTATAAACCTTTAAGTTTTACATGTGTTGATAAGGGACCACGGTCTATTAAAACAACCTCATATTTTTAAGCGCTCATGTAGGCTAATTTTCTGTTAATACAGTTAATAATGAACCACAACTGATTCTATTACCAATAGTCTTATTAAAAAGACAGTTAGCTAGTCATTTCATCCATCTTTTCACAACCACGTGCTCACAAATATTAATGGTAATTTGATTTACTATATTCAACTTTAATAATTTTAAACTATCCTCTACCAACTAACTTTATAGCATTAAAAAAGTATTTTTTTCTTACTTCTTTACAGTTTCCTTTTAACCTGCTCTCTTACTATTCTTCACTTCATCAGTTTTCCCTCTTCCATATATCTGAAATTATACAATCAGTTCTAGAATTCTAATGATCCCTCAATATCCAACTGAGGGGTAAATCAGTCAAGGGTCACTTGTGTATACTTGTAATGCAGTCAGTCTAAAGCATGGAAAACTTGTTAGTTTTCATCTAATTCAGCTTCCTTATTAGTATGTGTATATCCATTTCTCAAACTGACTAATATTTAAATCTAAAGACCTTAACTAGGCTGATATCTGGCAAAGAAAAAGCAATGCATTCATTATTGCAGTATTCATGTAAGCATCAATAAGAGTTCTCTTTCAAGTCCTCTGTTCTATTCCTCATATCCAAATACGTCAGCTCCATTAAGTCTTTACGGTTAAAAATTTTATACGTATGTTTGGGCTGGGCATGTGGCTCACGCTCATAATCCTAGGAGTTTGGGAGGCCAAGGCAGGAGGATTGCCTGAGGCTAGGAGTTCAAAACCAGCCTGGGCAATATAGGGAGACCCTTGTCTCTCCAAAACAAAACAAAACAAAAATTAGTCAGGAATGGTGGCACACGCTCCCATCTATTCAGGAGCCTGAGATGGGAGGATTGCGTGAGCCATGGAGTTCCAGGTTGCTGTGAGCTGTGATTGCACCACTGCGCTCTAGCCTGGGCAATAGACCGAGACCAGTCTCTAAAAAACATTAAGCACGTTTGAACAAAACCCTCATATTTATTATCAGAAAACTAAGTTCAATCAATCCATTCATATAAAAACCACTCTCGAGGGCATAAATCATAGCTATCATGAAGATGTAAATATATATGTGCATAGGTATATGTGTATATATATAAAAATATGTAAACATATATATGTATATATAAGTACATTTTTTCCAAAAAATGATCATACTCTTACAAATACAATGGCTGCATAATAATATGGATGTAGTTTACCTCATTTGATTAGTCCTCTGTTGGCCAAGATTTAGGCTCTTTCCGATTTGGTTGCACATAAACCATTACACACTCATCTGATTGTTCCCTTGGGATGGGTTTCTGCAGAATATATATACACACACACACACATATATATATACACACACACACACGTATATACACACACACACATATATACACACACACACATATATACACACACACACATATATATACACACACACATATATACACACACACATACATACATACACACATATATATATTCTGCAGTATATATATATATATCTGCACACATAGAGGTCATATATATGTCTTATATGACAGTCTCTCTCTCTATATATATACACACACACACATATATATAGAGTGATCCTGAATCTATATAGATAGATAGATACAGAGAGAGAGAGAGAGAAAGACAATTTGTTCCCCCAAAAGGTGGTATCATTTTGCATTGTCATGGGCAGTGTATCAAAGTGTCAAATAACCACTCAGGACAACTCTGGTTTTTCCTTATATGGCAGGTTAGAGGCATTTGGCTGTCATTTGTAGTTTTTGATTACTAGTAAGGTTGAAAATGCTTTTGCATGTGAAATAGTTATTTCTTCCTCCGTAAGTTCTTATATCATTTTCTTTGTCCACTTGTAGGTAGTAAGGATATTGACCCTTTGCTGGTTACATACACAGTATTGCAAATGTTTTTCCAATCTATAGTTGTCTTTTAAATTTGTTCACAGTATTATTTTGGCTATTTTCCATACCAATATTGATTCTAATATTTAGAAGAATAAATTAGAATCAATTTAGACCATTTAAAAACAACAACAACAAATGCATTGGGAGACTGATGGGTATTTTGTCAATTAAAAATATTAATGGCTATAATTTTCAGTATGGACTCTGAAATCTAGAATCTCTCTCTGCAGTTCTTTCCTTCACTAAAAAGCACTAAGCTGGCTATTTTGGAGATACTGCCTTCAGATCTACGAAAAAGAAACAAAACAACAACTACACAAAGCAGAGTATGAATGAGCATCCGAGAATAGGATAGTGGTAGCTTTGGAGCTCAGAGTTTGAAAACAGTGGCTGTTGAGTGGGACTTTTGGGCAGATATGTGCTTGCTCACCAGCCAGCTGGTGTGCTTCAGTGGCATGACTGGTTGAACTTGGGGATTAGATGAAAGTGCCACCTTCAATTACATCCTGTGCCTTCTTTAGGGTATATCTACCTATTCAGATCCAGTAATGAACTCTGGTTTAGATCAGGGTAATGACTTGGTCTTATGAATTATGGCCATCAAGATATTTTCTTCACTCAAATAAAAACAATGACCTGAGCCAACATAACTTTACTAGGGAGAACGTCTGCTGACCTCTAAGATTTCCATCAAAATTGTAGTTTGCCAAGGTGTAAGCTGACCGCATCCTTTATAGGCATGTGGCTCAGCCAGCTGGCAAGCCCTGGCCCCACTCTCCTCAGGCAACCAGCCAACAACCCAGCACTTGAAGCAACATTCATGCCCACTGCAACATTTATTTTGCTTTATTTTTTGAGGTGTTAGCCACATTCTGTTAATTGGGACCTTTGCCAAGTTTTTCAGGCATTTGGAAGTGCTCATTTTTCCATCAATTTGTAGTGAAAATGTACAGTTCTGTCATGTGTTTTCAGCAAGAAATCTGTAAAAAGACTGAAGTCTTTTTTTTTTTTTTTTCTTTACCTAACTCAATATAGCAGAAATGAGGCAGGGGGATTGCCAGTCATTTCTAAGAACGACAATTTTTCACTGCTTGACAATCTGAAATAGAATATCCCAGCTATCTGATGATATGCCTGTGTACAGCTCATCCCCCAAATACAATGATAAGTGTTGAACAGCAGAGTTGAGGGCCCTTTGCTTAGGCATGATAATTTAGGGAAATAGTTAGCTCATCAAAATTGGCTGAGTGCCCTGTTTTCATATTATACAGACAGAAGTCACTGAACCACAACTTTGCTGCTTAGAAACAGGCAGTAAAAAAAAGGGGGTGGGGAAGTATGAGTAGCCAGTTACCCTCATTCAATCATGAAGTGTACTTTACACTCAAGGATAAACTGATACATGTTAAATTATGCCTGAAGAAATGTCTGGAACAGCACTCAAGAGACCTGTTGGCTGGACTCTGCTCCTCCTCAGCCAGGTGACCTTAGACAAGATCCTAAGACTCTAAAAGGAGAGTCCGAACAAACAATTTCTAGGTTCTAAAGCTCCCCCAAAACAGGCTCCTCCTCTGGGTCTCTCCTCAGTGTGGGGCAGAAATACCAGAGAGTGAGCTGCTGTGCTGTGCTGGGCAAGGAATTCCCTTTTGGATTTGGGTTGGTGGAATTTTCTTTCCCTGCAATTTCATACCTATCACTTTTTCCTTTCTTGAAATCACAAAATGTCTGTACAAAATGTCTGTAATGTGAAGAGCCACATTAATTACTTTTATTAATAGGTTCAGGTGTACCCTATTTTTTAAACATCCTTCTTCAAAACTGTAAACTTATCGTTCATTAAGCACTTTCTATCAGTTAGGTAACATACTTGGTTCAGCAGAGTATACCCTCTGTCTCATTTTAGTCAGTTCACGTTCTCCGCATACCCACCAGATGAGGTAACAGAGACCTGGAGTAATGTGGAATCTGGAAAACTAGATGTGGCCCTTTCCAGATCCTTTGTTCTAAGAATGACTCCATGATACCTGGTTGAAGATTGCAAGCTGGGTTTCATGGAGAAACTGGCATTTGAAGAGAATCTTGAATGAATGGCAAGATTTCCAGAAATAGAGATGAAATGGAGGAAATTCTAGGCAAAGAGAACAGAATAGACACAGAAAGTTTAGGCAACATTTAAAGGATTCCCTAACGAAAACACCTAGAGACAACAAATCTAATCTGTTTGCCATTTAAGCTAGGGTATTAGTTTATCTGTTTCACATATAGTCATTCAACACATACTCTGTATAACACACCATGCTTGGTGATAGAGGACATCCAAAGATGACGCTGGACGTTCTAATATAGGTTTAAACTAGGCATTTCATTTTGTTTTCCTTTTCTTTTTTTTTCCTTTCTCTTTTTCTTTCTTTCTTTCTTTTTTTTTTTTTTTTTTTTTTTTTTTTGAGACAGAGTTTGGCTCTGTCACACAGGCTGGAATGCAGTGGCACAATCTACGCTTACTGCAGTCTTAACCTCCTGGGCTCAAGTGATCCTCCCACCCCAGCCTCCCAAGTAGCTGGGACTACAGGCAGGCACCACCATGCCCAGCTAATTTTTGTATTCTTTTTGGTAGAGACGTGGTCTCGCCATGTTGCCCAGGCTGCTCTCGAACTCCTGGGCTCAAGCAATCCACCCACCTCAGCTTCCCAAAATGTTAGGATTACAAGTATGAGCCACAACACCTGATGGCATTTTAAATAATAAAAGAAATATATGCATATTTGTATAAAATATAGAAGAGAACAAATAACTAAGTTAAAAATTACCTACCTTGTATAAGCTTATAGACTTTGAGGGTAATGCCACATCCAGCACACAGAATCAAATATATAAATTTGGATGAACACAGAAGCAATAACTAATTAGCTCAAAGCAACAATTTAAATTGATCTTTGCAGTGAAAAGGCATTAGCAAAAGCAATCTAAAGAACACCTGTTTAGATGCACTAGCATTGACAATTAGGATCTTCAGGGAATGAGGAGTTTCTAGCAGCCTTCACTCCAATAGGAGGCAATAGAGCTCAGCATTTTTATTACTGTAATCAAGAGCATTTAAGGAGGACAGAGGAAAATACTCACATCCACCTCTTAATTTCTAAGAGGAAGCAACTTCCTTAAGTCACTCACTTAATTAGCATGGGCTGGGGCTGGGGGTAGGGATGCTTTGCAGGATTCTCTGCTTGACACTCTTCCTCTTTAAGAAATCTAGGCTCTAAACTTTTCAGTAAAAGAAAAAAGATTCAGTCCCAACAATGGAACTGAAGAAGGAGCAGGTGGTGAATCTGATTGGTGCAGAGGTAGAAGTGGCAAGTGTGGTGCCCCCACATGGTCTCTAATCTAGAGTAGCTAGTGCTGCCCATGCTGGGTCAGTCTGAAGCCACAAAGGCTGGCACTGCACAGCTCCTGGGAGCATCATTCACAGAGACCAAGGTGGGAATGTCAAGTGGGAAGCCAGGCTTCACTCCTTGCTGCCCCCTCTCTAGATGCCACCCTAATAATAATCATAACAGCTAACATTTATTGAGCACTGACTAGATGCCATGCATTTTCTATGTAACATCTCATTGAGTCCTGGCAACCGCTCCATGACCTAGGTAACATTAATATCCCCATTTTATAGACAGTAGGGTGATCATGCAAAAAAATCGTTATCCCAGACGGGGCACCTTTTACATTAAAATTTTTTTTTTAGTAGAGGTGAGGTCTCACTGAGTTGTGCAGGCTGGTCTCAAACTCCTGGGCTCAAGCGATCCTCCCACCATGGCCTCCCAAAGTGCTGGGATTACGGGTGTGAGTCACTACATCCAGCCTCAAATAAGGCACTTTTGAGAGAGGAGGTGCTGTTACTGAGAACAACAGGTGTAAACCAGGTCTGACTCAGGAAAGGCAGAGTCTGCGGTCGCCCTCCAGATAAGGGCCTTCAGGTGCAGGGCTCTGGCTTGCACAAGACCAAGGATGTGGCTGAGTGGGGATTCTTTGCAGTGTCAGCCACAGCGTGTTTCCATTGGGCAGCTTTATATCTTCGTCCTGGGCCTTTTAGAGTATCCATGTTTGTTTGTTTTTTCTGTAAAATGTGGTAATGAAATCTACTTCATATAGTTACATAAGATTCAATCAGGGCAAACTACCTAAACTACAGGGAGGAGCTGAAAGCAGTAGTCACTCAATAAACCCCACTTCCTTTCCTCTAGCTCACCTGTGTGTCCTCTGCAAATCCCTTCACTTCTCTGGCCTTTCATTGCCTCCCTCATGCAAGAATGGAGTTGGATTAAGGGGAAAAGTTCCTCTCAGCGCTGGCATTCTTTCTCCTCTGGTTCCTCTGGAGCCCATCTTTGTTCACTCATGTGCAGCAGGAGGAAGAGCCCTCTCCTCTGCTTTTAGTTCAGAGAAATGGCTTCTTTTATTCATGCTCCTTTCACTTTCAGAGCTTTCTCTGAGAGGTTGAAATGGTGGATGTGGGAGGCTGTTCTCTCCTCCTATTGTTTTCCTTCCATTGCCATCGGCTTGTGCTGGAGCTCCTCCTGTGGGTCTCTCCTCAGTGTGGGGCAGAAATACCAGAGAGTGAGCTGCTGTGCTGTGCTGGGCAAGGAATTCCCTTTTGGATTTGGGTTGGTGGAATTTTCCTTCCCTGCAATTTCATACCTATCACTTTTTCCTTTCTTGAAATCACAAAATGTCTGTACAAAACAAACAAACACACACACAAAAAAGCCATAAAATGCATTCAGAGGTCACACCATCATGCCAATGTAAGGACCATTTTTCCTAAGAACAAACACTGGAATTGAATTGAGAATCAACACCTTAATGAATCAAAGGCAGTAGAAAGTGAGAAAAGCACATGAGGCTTATGGAATGAGATGGTTCCTGGAGACTGACAGAAATCCTCAGGGCAGTGTGGCCTCCTGAACAGGCAAGGGTACCAGCATGCATTTTTCTTCCCTCTCCTTCTTTTCTTTCCTCCCTTATATCTTTTCTTTGTCTTTTCTTTTCTTTGAGACAGGGTCTCACTCTGTCACCCAGGCTGGAGTGCAGTGGTGCGATGACAGCTCACTACAGCCTCAACCTCCTGGCCTCAAGCGATCCTCTAGGACTAGAGACATGCACCACCATGCCTAGGAAATTTTTAAATGTTTTAGAGCAGGCCAGGTGCAGTGGCTCACACCTGTAATCCCAGCACTTTGGGAGGCTAAGTCAACAGGATCGCTTGAGTCCAGGAGTTCAAGACTAGCCTGGGCAATATAGGGACACCCTATCCCTACAAAAAATAGTAAAAAAAAAAATTAGCTGGGCGTGGTGGTGCATACCCAGAGTCCTACCTCCTTGGGAGACTGAGGTGGGAGGCTTGCTTGATCCTGGGAGGTTGAGGCTACAGTGAGCTGTGATTGTGCCACTGTACTCCAGCCTGGGCGACAGAGCCAGACCCTGTCTCAAAAATAAATAAATAAAAATAAAATTCTTTGTAGAGATGGGGTCTTCCTACATTGCCCAGGCTGGTCTCAAACTTCTGGCCTCAAATGATCCTCCCACCACAGCTTCCAAAGTGCTGGGGTAACAGGTGTGAGCCACCTCACCTCACCCAGCTCCTTCCTTATTTCAAAGGTATTAACTAAGCCCCTACCTTGTTGCATTTCAGGAACTACTCTAGGCTCTGAGGGTTGGAATAAATAAAAAATAGTCATGCTCCCTGCCTTCACAGAGTTTTCACTGTAGCAGTGAGAGTGGTGTTGATCTAGTAACCACACAAATGTGTTAGATGGCGACCCTGAGGAATGCCATTGAAGGAGAAGTATGATTGGTGCCACAGCCTGCTTTGACCTAGTGTGGGAGGCTGGGCAAGATCTCCCTGAGGAAGTGATGAGGTTCACACCGAGACGGGAAGGATGAGTCGGCGTTCTGGGCAGAGGAAGCAGCTTGTGTAAAGCCCTGAGGTGGAGGGAAGCTCCTCAAGTTTGAAGAACTGAAAGACGGCCAGGCATCTGGAACTCTGAGAACAAAGGGGAGAGGGTGCAAGATGGGGCTGGAAAGGGAGGTAGGGCCCAGGCTACCTCCAGTTTTGGAAGCCTTTTTACGGATTTAGGCTGTTCCTAAAAATCATGGGCAACTTTTGCAAGTGTTTTCAGCAGGAAGGTGTCATGATCAGAGTTTATTTGAAAGTGATCACTGCAGGAAAATGGATTGAAAGGAGGCAAGAAAGGGAGCAAGGAAACAATAAGAAATAACAGTAGCTGGTGTGTACGGAGCATGTTACTGTGGACCATGTACTGCTCTGTGATCTTTATACACATCGTCTCCTTCAGTCCTCACACAGCCCTGTGGGCCAGGGACGATCATCCCTCTCCTTTTACCGAAAAGGAGATTAAGACACAGAGTCGCTGGACCAGTGCTGGTTGGCTTGTAAGTGCTAGAACCATGATGTGACCCTGGTGGTCCCTGGTTAGAGCCTGGAGCTTAGTTACTACATCCCAGGGGCTCCTTCCTGCCCACAGGCTGGGCAGCAGACAGTGGGGGCTTGCACCAGGGTGGTGGCATGGACAGGCCCACATTAAATGGGAAGAACTGACAACACCCAGACCAGCAGTGGGGGAGGGGAGAGGGACAGCCAGGTGGGGGAGGCGGGAGGGAGAGCCAGGTGGGAGAGGAAGGAAGGAGAGCCAGGTGGGGGTGCAGCTCAGGGCCTGAAGTGTCTGAGAGGGGCTGGGTTTGTGATGGCGCACATATCCAAGAGTGTGGAGACTTCTGTACAGCCCTAGAGCTAAGGAAAAGAAAACAGATTTGATAATCCAGTGTGGGCACCCTTATTTTCTTTCTTTCTTTTACTAGGAATTCCAGGAGATCAGCTAAGAACTGCCTGCTTTGGTTCTCTTCTTTTAAAAAACCAGACCTATGCCAATTTTGTTCCTGCTTTATTTATTTTTTCAGCTTGATGTTTAATTCTTTTAGTTTCTAAAGGTTTTACTTTCACTGTGGTGCATTGCTAAAAATTCTGTCTGAGAACTGCTTGGATTCACATGCTCATTGATTCTCCCTCTACCCATTTCAGCATTAACCTGAGCAAATAGCCATGTTTTCTAGTTCCCAAATTCCTCCACTTCTACCAACTGACATTCTTAAATCTGACATTGGTCAGCCTTGACCCTTGGAATGTATGTATCATTTTATTTCAACAATGCGCTTTAGGTGTCTACATGTTAAAATTTCTTAAGCAATACAGGCTGTACTTTGTCAATAGTTGCTACAAAAACGCATTTTAAAATACCCAGTTGCTACATTCTTGCCTGGAGATAATTTTCTGGAAAACTTGCTAAAGAACAATCTTCTCATAGATTTCTATTAGGAATCAAATAGTTCAAACTACTGGACTACAAAGGCCTATTTGGCAAACCCATTCTCTGACACACTCACGTGGACATGCACACACACACCCCCACACACAGTTTTTAAAAGGAAGATGAAGGCATGCATTATTGCAAACATGTTTTAAATTCTACAATATATCACCAGAGGGAGAACCCTAACAAGTTAGTCAGAATTAGAATTCTAACTATGTAGAGTACCTTTGGCTGAGCTATTTTCCCTTGGTGATTCCACAAAGGCAGCAAGGCTCTGTGTATGTTTCTTTGTTAAAATGCACTGTGAAATGGAGGTTGGTTGTGCATTCATCAGTTCATACAGTGATTATTTGGCATTTACTATGTGCCAGAGTGATGTACGAGGAGGGCTATGCCCCTTTTTCTTTTCTTTTCTTTTTTTCTTTTTTAAATACAGGGTCTGTCTCTGCCACCTAGGCTGGAGTACAGTGGCACAATCTGGGTTCACTGTAACTTCCACCTCCCAGGCTCAAGTGATCCTCCCACCTCAGCCTCCCAAGTAGCTGGGACTACAGGCCCACACCACCATCCTTGGCTAACTTTTTTGCATTCTTTGTAGAGACAGGTTTTCTCCACGTTCCCCAGACTGGTTTTGAACTCCTGAGCTCAAGCGATCTGCCCACCTTGGCCTCCCAAAGCGCTGGGGATTACAGGCGTGAGCCATAGCACCCAGCCATAAGCTCCATTTTAAACTTCAATCTTGTGGAGGAATCAGAAGTAAAGAAGCAATTCATTACAGGGCAATAATAGTTATGAAAGAGGAAGCACAAGATGCTATGGGAGAAACATCTAACCCAGGGTGAAGCTCATCAAATCAGGGTTTCTGGAGGAAGAGAGATGAACACGGAGACCTGAAGAATGAGGAGAAACTATCCAGGAGAAGAGAAAAAGAAAAGAGCTTTCTAGGCAGAAGGATCAGTGCATTCTAAGATTCAGAGTATAGAAGAATATAGAGTATTTAAAGAATGAAAGCAGTAGGGCTGGATCTTAGAATGCAAAAGATGGTCAGTGAACAAGACGAGGTCATGCAGGATCTTGTATCCATGTCAAGGAACATGGGATTTATCCTGAGGGTAGGGGGAGCCATTGAAAGGGTCAAAGCAAAGAGTGTAGAGAATTGATGGGGGACGGGAAGGCTGGAGGCAGAGAGATCAGCTGTTGTAATGACACAGAGAAACTGGTAGCAAGGACTAGGAAAGTAGCTGAGAAGGCAGATTCAAATGACAATTGGAAGGCTGGCTATAGAGAGCAGGGGAGAGGGAAGATGAGAGAAAGACTCCTAAGTCTCTGGCTTGGATGACAGCACCATTCACTGAAAGAGAGAACAGAGGTACTGAGGCTGATGTGTCTATGGGGCGTCTAAAGCAGATGACCAGTGTAGAGTGAGTAAGTTAGCTGATGAATCTGCACTAAAAATATAGACGTGGTAACCGAAGCTAGTTATAGGAGTGGAAGAGAGTGTTCAAGAAGAGGTGTCCAGTGATTTTATAATAGTAATATGGAGGTCACACATGATTTTGGAGGTATAAGATGGGTGGGGATGGAGTCAGAAGCCAGACTGCAGAATGAGCAAAGGAAGAGGAGCAAGTAATAGGCAATGTAGACAACTCTTTTGAGAAGATTAACCACAAAAGGGACTAAAGGGTCCAGGAGCAGCAGCTGAGAGGTGGTTTAGGAACTGGGAGACTGGTGAATTTGAATATCAATGAAAAAATCCTGAAGAAAGATTGGGGGTGAGGGTTTACCAAAGAGGGACAAAGTCCTACTAGGGATGGCATCCAGGCACTGGGAGAAGAAAATAAAGTGGAAAGGATGGATGTGGTGCAGTTAGAGTATGGTCTTGGCTGTGCACTGAGTTGAAGATGTTCTCACTGATGTTTTGATTTTCTATGTTAGCGGAAGGCAAGATAATCTGTCAGGAATGAGAGGTAGAGGCCAGGTTCAGTGGCTTCTGCTTATAATTCCAGCACTTTGGGAGACTGAGATGGGTGGATCTCTTGAGCTCAGGAGTTCAAGACCAGCCTGGGCAATGTGCTGAAACCCCACCTCCATTAAAAAAAAAAAAAAAAAAAATCAGCCAGGTGTGGTGGTACACGCCTGTAGTCCCAGCTACTTGTGAGGCTGAGGCAAGAGGATTGTTTGAGACCAGGAGATCAAGGCTGCACACATCACTGTACTCCAGCCTGGGCAACAGAGCAAGACCTTGTCTCAAAAAAAAAAAAAAAAAAAAAAAGAATGAAGGGGAGGCCAGATGTAGTGGCTCATGCTCATGCCTGTAATCTCAGCACTATAGGAGGCTGAGGCTGGAGCGATTGCTTGATACCAGGAGTTTGAGACCAAATTGGACTAAATAGTGAGACCTTGACTCCATGAAAAAATTAAAAAATTATCTGGGCATGGTGGCACACATCTGAGTCCTAGCTACTCTAGAGTTTGAGGTGGGAGGATTGCTTGAGCCCAGGAGGTCAAGGCTGCAGTGAGCTACAATTGTGCCACTGCACTCTAGCCTGGGTGATAGAGTAAGATGACCCTGTCTCCAAAAACAAAAAAAAAGAGAGAGAGAGAAGAAAAGAGACTAAGGAAGAAGTTTACAGGATAGGATAGAGGGATAGAAAAGAATGGAGAAGGTTTTCTTTAAAAATGTAGTATATTTTTAATTAAAGTAGAAATACATACCTATGGTTTAAAAACAAATCCAAAAGAATATAGTGAAATGGAAGTCTGTGCTCCACCCTAGTGGCCCAGCCCTCCAGCCCTCTCTCTGGAGGCAACCACCGTGACCTGTTGGTTCTTGTATCTTCTTTCAGAGATATTTTATGCCCTGCTCTGACCCACTGTTTTTCACTGAATATCGTGTCTTGGAGATAGTGCCACATGAGTACAAATAAATCTACCCCATTATGAACCATGCTTTCTTTAACTGGTTCTTTGTGCATATTTCTTGGCTCACAGGTAAGAGTGTATACATAGGAAAAATATGTAGCCTTGAAATTTCCCTCTGAAGAGATTATAGCTATTTACATTTTGTTATGCTCTTCCTGATCATAAAGAATGCAATGTATTAGTAAATATCTTTTTTATTTTACTCAGCCTGACAAGTGGAAAATGAAATCTTACTTTGCTTTGGATTTTTTAAATTGAGAGGAAGAGAATTTTAAAAATATTTAGCAGCCCATTTGGTCTCTCTCTCTCTCTCTCTCTCTCTCTCTCTCTCTCTTTCTCTTTTTGTGAACTGCCTGCTGATGGCCTGGCCCATTTTTCTTTTGGGTCATTAGTCTTTTCCCTATTGATTTTTTAAAATGGAGAAGGCTGAAGGGGACAAGAGGAAAAGGTTGAAGAGGGCTGGGCCTCCAGGGCACCCACCAGGGTCCTCCATTTCTGCAGAGGAACTGCAGACAGAGCCCTGTAGGTTCTTTTTGTATGAACAGCTCTTAGTTGAAATGATGTCTGCAGCCTTGGCCTGTGATTTCTTTCTCCAAGAGGTTTACAGCTCCATGAGGCCTGCAAGGCAGAAGGGGAAGGAAGGAAATCCCCATTCTCGGAGTCTGCATTGTCGGCCTGTGAGATGGTGGGGAGAAGCAGATATCTGGATAGAAACAGTCCCTGGCAGTGGGTGAAGCTCCCTGAAGCTCTGAGTCAGCTCAGACCTCGACACCCGGCTGCCCTGGGGAAGGGATTTTGGAGCCTCCTTGCTGGATCTTGGTGTTTACTTGTGGGCACAAGTGTCCTCTACTTGATCTACATGGTGGCCTTCCAGACCTGGAGTGGACCAGCCCATCTCTGGTCTACTGTACTTGGTCATTCTGGATGCAGTTCTTGATGCCTACCTGCCCCAAGCTGGGCACCTTCTCACACCGACTGTCACCACTGGGACTGCCCCCTGCCATTCACTCTCCTGGTCTGCACCTAGTCCTGAGCCAAAGGGCCAGAGGGCCCGAGGGTAAGGAAGCAGGGTGGGGCTTTGGCATCCTTGTTCTCAGCAGGTAACTGGCTCCCACCTGTGGCATTTTCCACAGTTCCACAGAGAAGGTTCAGGACCTGGAAGCCATGTTATACCCTAAACTCCTCAATAGGAAGCCAAGAAAGTACCTATCTCAGGGCAGAACTTGGAGCTTCTGTTACATATGAAACATCAAAGAGATGTGAGCTGCTTTGTAAGTGATCTTATCACAACATACAAATCATACAGTTAAAAATGACCTAAGAAGTGAAAGGACAGAAACACATTTCAAGCATTTATTAGCACATAAGACATGCCAGGTGCACATGTGACATTTGGCCCTTACCATACCTGATAGGTAGTGACCATTATTATCCCCACTTTGCAGATGACAAAAGGGAGGCTTAGGTGATTTAAGTAACTTTCTTTAAATTACAGGGCTAGAAGGTGGCAAGGCAGGCATCGGAACCTAGTACTGTCTAAGGCTATCACTCTATGCATCCATGTAGATTCCCACTGCATGAATGTAGCTGTGGCTAAAGAAGATCTTACAGACTCAGCAAGTAGCTGCATGTTTCTTGATACTTTGCAGATTCTTCTTTTCCTGAAAAAGAGGCCTGTCTAGGGATTCTAGACAAAAACAGACCCACCTTGCCTTATTAAACAGGGCCCTTACCTTAGACCAGCTGAGCCTCTGTTTTATCTAGTGATCAGATCATGGAGTGTCCATGGGTAGGTGATGGCTTAAACTACAGAAATCATTATTGAAGGGGGCATTAACATTACCACTCCTGATACTCAAATGCATTGGTCAGTCTAGCATTTTCCAACTCAACTTTCATAACCATTGCTTTTAGATTCCACTGGTTTAATTTTTTTTTTTTTTATTTCTTGTCCCCACCTCCTGCCCAACTCCTTTGTTTGTGAATGGAGGCTCAAGCTTGGAATCTGGCATCTGTGGAGATTTGACATTGACAGGTACTAGGGTACAGACCCAAAACTAAAATTCAGAGGGTCAGATTATTTTATTTTTCAGCTGACTTGATGGCTGAAGGTGGTAAACATGTCACTATGTTACAGCTAAAAAGGAAATTGAACACAAATTAAAAAATGACACACCCAGTAACCCACTATTTAAAACATTCAAACATTCAAAAACCATGAACTGTGGCAATTTTTTTTAACCTTGTTTTTTCATAAAGATTAATGAGAGGTCTAACTGAACCTTCTTTCTTCTTTCTTTCTTTCTCTTTCTTCTTTCCTTTCTTCTTTCTTTCTCTTTCTTTCTTTCTTCTTTCTCCCTTCCTTCCTTCCTTTCTCTCTCTCTCTCTTTCTTTCTCTCTCTCTCTTTTCTTTCTTTCTTTCTCTATTCTTTCTTCTCTCTCTCTCTCCCTTCCCTCCTTCCTTCCTTCCTTCTTTCCTTCCTTCCTTCCTTCTTTCTATTTTAACTTGTATTGCTTAGGTAGATGCTGACATTAGAGTACTACCTTTCTTTACAACATAAACTATTTCCTGAGACATTTATAGAGTGAACCAAGTGGAAATGAGAATATACTTCTACTGATAAAAATTACTGTAGTCTGTTAACTTCTCCAGAAAATCAGCAATTTTGTAAAATTGTTTCATATCTATTTTTCTCTTTGTCTCTAGAAGCCAACTTTTAGAGAAGGCTTTCAAAATTTCTCAAGCTACAATGTAGTAGATGGTTTTCAAAATGCTAAAAATACCAAAATAGTACCCTGAATTTCAATGCCGTCTCCTCTACTGTAAGTTCCTAAGCCAATATTGTGACTGTCTTGGAGGGGGCCTGGAGAGTGAGGATGAATGAAGAATGAAGCTTTTCTTTCATAGACAGTGGAACTGACCCCAATCATAATTTTCAGTTCCTAATAAGGAAAAGTGCAGCCAATTAAAATGGCCTCAAATTAATTATTGTTGAAGCCAGCATTTTGTGTGTGTGTGTGTGTATGTGTAGTTGGAAACTAAAAGGGTGGTACTAATGTACAAATAACAAGACATAGAGGAAGCTAAAAGAAGCCTAACCTTCCAGGTTGGCATTGAGGGGCAGGACTCAGCCATCCCCTTCTTTAAACAAGACAACAGTGGCTGCCTGTGCGGGTTCCTATGTTTGAGGAGTATGCTTCCTAAAGTCCACTATTGCTCTTTTGTTTTCTTAAGGGGAGCAGAGGTATTGGGGCTAACCAGAAAGGAAGGGGGGAGAAAGGAAAATATACTTCTGAGTTGGAGAAAATTTGTGATTTACTATCCCAATGAATGTGAATTAAATTTCATTGGCAACTACATCCATAGTCATAGTAACTAAAAAAGGAGGAAAATTATAGTTTCTGGACTGCCTGGGTTAAAGACATCAGTGACAGCTCCCTGGAAGTTCTGAGAGTTGCTTCTTCAGCTCTCCTGTCTCCCCCACTTTTCCCCACCCCTGGGTTCTCACTCTTTGGCTTATTTGGAGGTGATATTAAGAAACCCATGTTTGAAGAACATGATCTCCAAAAAAGGCATTGCATTGTCTATTTGGAGACAGGCTCAGTTAAGAATCCTGGCTCTCCCACTTGCAAGCTGTGTGATATGGTCAAATCACTTAACCTCTCTGAGGTTCAGGGTGCTCGTCTGTGAAATAAGGACAGTATGACCCATCATGTACTTTTTAGGGTGACTGTGAAGAAATACATAAATGCAAGTTTGTGGATTCTAGTTTTTCCCCAACCGCTTTCTAGCTGTGTGATTTCATGAAGTAACTAACTTATATGTGCCTTATATATGAATTTCCATCTTTGTAAAACTTACCCATCTCATATAGTCAGCAATAATAATACTCACCTCAATTAGTCTTTTAAAGGTTAAAGGAGATGAAACACCCCTTGAAAATATTTGGCACGTAGTAAATGCTTAATAAATATTAGCTGTTATTATTAATATTAAATAACAAGTGTAAAGTGCCCAAGACTTGATCGAGAAAGTGTGTTCTATAAATGGTACACGTATTAGTTTGAAAGCTGTAACTGTGTATATTTTGACAAATCTTCAGCTATTCAAGCTAAATACACAAATACACATCTCAAATTTTTTAATGTTTTAGTAAAGTATAACACACATTCAGCAATCAGCAGATGTCTTAAGTATAAATATAATTATATTTAACCCTGTTTTTAGATGATTTTTAAAAGCTAGACACTTTCTCTGCTGAGCCTGTCAATTAGAAGAAAGGAGATTAATTTATTGAATTAAAATACTGTTTTATTCAGATGAATTAGTCTGTTCTCACACTGCCATGAAGAAACACCCAAGACTGGGTAATTTACAAAGGAAACGGGTTTAATTGACTCACAGTTCCACGTGGCTAGGGAGGCCTCAAGGAACTTACGTTCATGGCAGAAGGGGAAACAAACACGCCCTTCCTCACATGGCAGCAGGAGAGAGAAGTGCAGAGCAAAGCAGGGAAAAAGTCCCTTATAAAACCATCAGATCTCATAAGAACTCACTCACTATCATGACAACAGTATGGGGGAAACCCCCTGCCTAATAATCTAATCACCTCCCATGAGGTCCCTCCCACAACACTTGGGGATTATGGGAACTATAATTCAAGATGAGATTTGGGTGGGGGCACAGCCAAACCATATCATCAGATATTAAAAAAAAAGAAACACTACATTAAATATACACTTTTTTTGGCAACAAACAGCATGCACTTTATTAATGTAATTACTTCATCTTAACTACACTCTAAAGATTCCTTGGAATCACCAGGACATTGGCAGTTGCTGCAAAGAAGAGGTGGTGACACTGATAAAAGTGCCTGGGAGTTTGACCTCTTTAGCACTCTTGATCTGGGATCTCAATTTTTTTCCCCTTAATTGATTACATCTTACAGGGAGTTCAATAGCTTCGTTGAAAGCACTTGACAGACAGATGTTTTGCATAAACATCTGTTTATGAAGCATAAACACCAATATCTCCCGGCTTTGAAAACCCTTTATTCTGAAAGCTTTGGCTGATTTCACCTATTACAAGCAAATGGCAATTCCTCTTAGCAACTCTTCTACCTAGCAGTTGACATGTTCATTTTGACAATGATTGTAAAATTCATTCTGATTTCCAAAACATCCAAATGTGAAAAAGCAGGAGCCTTAGAATTGAGAAGATATTATTTTAATACTTTGCGACATACCAAAAACAATACAGGTTATCTATGTGTAAAAAGACTGAATATTGTAAGGGTGACTCTCTATTTGGCTTTGTAATTTGGGAACCAAACTGTAATAGGGGCCAGAGATTTCAAGGGGGGAGTCTTAGATATTTTATCCAATGCAAATATCACCTCAAGATAACTTATCTTTCATATAATCGTCATCATTTTGAAGTGCCGACTCTGTGCCAGACACTGTGCTATGTACATTTTCTCTTTTAGGCTTCATAAAAAATTGTATTAAAAAACTGGGGCTCAGAGAAATAATTGTTTCAGCTAACTCATCTGTGTGGAAGATCTTGAATTTGAACCCAAGACTGTCAGACTCAAAGCTTAGACTCTTTCAAGTACAATAACTTTCTCCAGTTATGTCATGTTAAGTATATTTAGTGTACTCAGAACACAAAGAATGACTCCAAAGATCTGTTAGAGGCCGGAGGAGGAGTAGTGTCACATACACACACACACACACACACACACACACACACACAAATTCATTAGGCAGTTTCCCTAACAAAAGGGAAATTCAGTGATGGCTGAAGGTGCTAAACATGTCATTATGTAACAGCTGTATAAAACATAAAAACCTCACTGGTGTAGACCATCAGAGGGAGGGTTGGATTGAATTAGTAGAAAGTATGAATTTTAAACTCATTTACATAATACAGATTTTCCTAATCCCTTATGGATTTCAAAATGGATTCCTATCCATTCTCTCATTTCATGATCATAACAACCTCTCAAACTAGTCAGAGTTGATATTATCAATCCAATTTTAGGTAACAAAAATAAGGGCTGAAAAAGTTAAGTGCCTTGCCTATGGTCATAGAGCTATTTAGTGACAAACACACACCTTGTTACTCTGAAGGGTGACCTAACAAATTCCTTCTGAATTGCCAGATAACTATTGGATAAGAAAGATATGTATTCTTATATTAATTATTCATATATAAGGGATTGCCTGAAGTGCTCAAAGATGTATTTCAAATATTCCTCCTGTAATCTCATTTACATCATTCTTCTGCACTACTTAGCAAGACAGGATTTGCTAAATGGAAAATTTCTGCCCAGGTCCCAATCAAGTTATTATAAATTCCAAATTAATAGGGTCTAAATAAACAAGAGCTTATTATGGAGCTAAAAGCTGATAATGTTATTTGTTTCTGATATCTTTTTTCATTTGCCTCAGCCTCAATTTAAGCATTTTATCTACTGTATTTTTTTTCTATTTCCTCATTAGAGAAACAGGGCAAGAGAGGCATAGAAGGAAAGAATCACTTGTATGTGAATAAAATTAATAACCTAAAATTATAGAAGGGGATGAAGAGGCATCTTTTTGGTAATCTATCATAATGTTTAGTAACAGCAATTTGCAGTAATGAAATAACTAATCTTTACTTCTCCTGGGTATGTGTTATATTTATCGGCTTATGCTTTACTTACATTTTTTTTATTACTCCATTTCCTAAATTATTTAAACTTACAAGGCAACCTCTAACTTATTAATGGTAAGACAGGCTTCGGAAATGAGAATCACGCAAATAATGATTTCATTTTTTACCCGTGTTTTTAAGGGACTGAGATATCTTTGTCATTTACCTGGGATTTATAGGGACCAAAAAGCTGGACATCATTCACTACCGGGGACAGGTAACCCAGCTTGAACTCTAAGGACCATGAGGACTCACCTCTATAAAATAAACTTCAGATAAATAGCATCTGGGTGGAAATTTGGTTTTCCTTGTGCTGGGTTTCCTTACGCTTTTAAAAGAATCCTAAGGGATGGAGATGAGTGAGAGACAGGCCAGTAGCATGAAAGGCCCAGTGCTCTTAGAGATACTTCTTCCATGATTAAAATGATTAAAATGATTTTTTTGTTTGCCAGGTGCAAGGAATAAACACTCTTGGATTCTCTCTGTTCTGTCGTTTTCCCTCCAATCTACAAACACACCACAAAGGCTCCTCTGTTCCTTCCCTCAATCACATTTCTCATTCAGACATCCTTCCTGTTTGGGATTCTGTTTCTTACTTCCATTTGGTTCTTTGCTTTCCTGTATGGGCTTCCAAGTTTGTTTGTTTTCAGGTTTCTCACATTTTTCTATTTTTGAATTGTTCCTTTCTGCAGCACAACCTCTATGTGTCGCTCCTTTTTCATTTCACTCCCTGTCTATTGTGTACCTGGTATTATTCGTCATCTTTGCTTCTATTTACTTCCCTCCTCCTAGCTCTTATTTCTTTATCTCTGGCCCCTTACTTCCTCTCCTCGATTCTCCTGTTCCCATCCCCATGCCCTTTGACCAAACATCCTCTCCCCACCCCTACTTAAAGCAACTGAAGAAACACTCCCAACTAGAATGGAGTAATGAGAATAGACTGCAAAGAATAGAAAGGTGGCAGAGTGAACCTGGGAAGGGCGTGTTAGCCGCGTTAACGACTTCCCCATCCTCTGCTGGCCTCCTCCTCTGTCTGCGTGTGCCTTGCAAGGGAAAGACACAGCACAAAGGAAGGGAGAAGGAGGAAATGAAGGTGAGGGCTCAGGGCACAGGGACTGCCAAGCTGTTCTTTAAATACTACCCACTCAGCGTTTGTCTTGGGAACTCTACAGAACAAGGTTGTATTTCAAGCACAGAGCAACTCAAATCAGCTTCCCTGAAACTGGGATCCAGATGCTCTTGAAACAAAACTGCAGGACAGTATAGTCAGAATGTTTCCACTTGACCCTAGATTGCTCTAGAACTACTCGTGGGAGAGTGCTAACACCGACCTCCAGAACAAACATCTTACTTCTCATGGTTGCCTACGACCTAGCCTCACCTTTGGCATTTTTTAATTTTAAAAATATTTCCAGATATGTTTATAAATAAATCACACATTTTAGAATCACCGTGCTGCCACTCTGTGCTGCACAGGAAAAATCCGTGACAGTTCACACTGTGGAAATGTTGCTTCTCTCTCACCCTTCAGGAAAAAAAAAAAAAAAAAAAAAACATAGTAAGTATTTAAAAGCCAGATGAACAAGGAGCTCTCAGAAAAACAATTTTACCAGCCCAGTCATAGTAAGAAGACCAAATGTACAAACAACTTGACCTTTCCTCCTTTCCCTCCCATGCCTGGGCAGCTTCTGAAGCACCATGCAGTTACTGTTTGGGGACAGTGGGACCCAGGAGCGGCTCCTCTCACCTGGAGTGCTGCTGAGGAAGGATGATGACATCGCTGACTCCGTTTTTTCCTTCTTCAGGCAGGTGTCCGTTTGTTGATTTTGAAACTGAGACCCAGGGAAAACACCTAGCTATTCACATTTTTCAAAACAACAACAAACCTGCACTTTTGTAAATGGTTTTAATTTTGACAAAAGAAGGCCTTTTTCTAAGGTGACATGAACAGGGGAAATTACCTCAACTTTGTAACATTATTTTCGAGCATCCTGTGTGATGTCAGTTATCCCTCCCCTCCTACCCTGGCTTATTCTTTAGATGAAAGGGAGCGGAGCTGGGTCTTAGGAGCTACTGAAGGAAGGACAACAAAAGCTCCGTCATGACGCTTGTGTCTGACCCTGCTCTGATTGAGCGTGGGTCTGTGTAAGGACCGCACCTTCCTGCGAAGGCAGCTTCCAGGCCTGAGGCTCTGCCCACTCAGGGCTGCCGTCATGTGGGGACTTCCTGGTCCACGTGGGTCCTCTCTTCAACAATATCTGCTTATTTTTGTTTTTATTTCCTCGCTTCCAACAAAAGGATGAGCTAAAAACTGATTCCATATAATAGAATGATACACACACACAGAGTTAGGAATAAATTATATTCCCACAAGCATAAGCAAAAATTATGTGCTGGGACTCTAGTTTTAGTGCTCGATTTTACTCTCTAAAGAAGCTTTGAAATAAAACAAAAAGAAGAAACAAAAATAAAACACAAGAAAAAACTCCACGACGAGATGGGGTCCAGTTAATGGTATTCTTGAGTTTTTCTGTTTCTGCTGGTCTGAGACGTCGCTGGCCTCTGATTCGTACCTTCCAGGGCTGGCGTAGAAAGGTCATTGCCTGGCTGCTGGGCTTAGAACTCTCATCCCCTTTGAGGAGCTGTGTTATTGTCTTTGTGTCTACTGGGGAACAGATAGGGCTTGAGCCGCTGTGCACAGTGTTAGCTTCTGCACAGAGCCAAGCAATGGTCTAGGTTAGGATAGCACCCTCCCTGCTGTCATGGGCAGGGCTCTGGGCCTCTCCCCTCTGCCCTGCCGCTGAAGGAGGGGTTTAACCGGCTCTCTGCACTCTGCAGGAAGGGAACCACCTCCAGGCTGAGTGTTTTCAGTAAAAACCCACCCCTGCAATGGAGAAGCCATGAGCTCCTGTTATGTGTGTCATCACACAAACATCCCGCACTGAAATAAGCTGAGATTTTACTCTTACTCCACTTTCTGACCATTGTTAAGAACTATGACTCTAGTAGATGTATTAGTTCCCTAGGACTGCCACAAGAAAAGTCTCACAAAATGGGTGCAGACCTATGTGATAAAAATGTATTGTCTCACAGTTCTGGAGGTCAGAGGTCCAAAATGAAGATGTTGTCACGGCCATGCTCCTGCTGAAGGTGCTGGGGAGGGGGCCATTAGACGCCCCCCTCCCAGCTTCCTGCAGCCTCAGGGGCTCCTGGGCTTAGCTGCCTCCCTCCAATCCTCCATCTTCACATGGCCTTCTTCCTGTTTCTTTGTATCTTCTTCCCTCTGTGTGGGTCTGTCTTCGTATACAAATTTCCCCTTTTCATAAGGACACCAATCTTACTGGATTAGGGTCCACCCTAATGACCTCACTTGAACTCGGTTAAATGTGCAAAGACCCTGTTTCCAAATAAGACCACATTCTGAGGAATGGGAGTTGGGACTTCAATATATCTTTTTGGGGGGAACACAATTCTGCAAATAACCATCATCTACCTTGTCATTTAAATATTTTCTCAACTTACAAAAAATTATCTTGTTTGTGAATCGGCACAAGGAATGTTCTGTAACTAGAGTAATAACGAATGAGATTCAAACAAATGGCAAAGAAGAACTGCTTGAGAGGTTAATAGTGGCCTGAGCTTTAGGAACTGCTCTTCGGCCACTTCCCCTTGTGTGTATCTGCTGAAGCCTCTTCTTCTGGTTTCCCCAGCAAACTGGGAATCTGATTTATACTGAGATTTAACTGATTTAACTGAGATTTCAGCACTGGGACACATCTGAGCTGCCTTTAAAAAATTTATTTTATTTAATTTTTACTGTAATAGTGGCTCTCAACAGTAACAACAAAACAACAACAACAACAACAAAACCCAACAACTTTTCATTATCTGTGAAGGAGGGGAGATGCTAGAACATATATTAATATGTCAATAGGGATAATACTGGTTGCCCAGTAGCATTTACACCTATTATTGTACAGTCATGATGAAAACCTTAAAGTGACATTTAGGGGTTTTTGAGATCTTGATATGAAAAATAATTGAAAAGAATTTTTAGAATTGGGTTGTCATAGCAGTTTCTTAATAATGTCAGAGCATATTAGGGTTAATGAACATCTTGGGTTCTCCTGATTTCCTAGGCAATATTCATAATGAACCCATGATTTAAGCCTTACCCTCCAGGGCTTACGCATTGGTTAATCATCTTTCATTTTCATAGCATACCTTCTGCCCCCACAGATTCTCATAGCAGCCTCTACAGTTAAGAGAAATAGATATAATGAGCAAATGAGAAAAGTGAGGAGGCTCAAAGAGTGGAGGAACCTCACAGATGGTCCCTGGGAATGCCAGGGCCTGCTTCTGCAGCTCGTGGTTCCTTTCATTTCAGCTGGCTGCTGGCTCCTGTTACCAATCCATGGTGCTCTAAAAGGTGCTGATTTCATTTACAGGTTAGGCTAGTTTTCAGCGTCCTGTTTGAACATTCTGTTTTTGATTTTTATTTTCCAGTTTTTCTAGTTGGGTAAGACTCAAGTAGGTAAACTGGATCCTAGGAGAGATTTCTCACCTATCGCACTCTGAACTATAAAGACCTCCCTGCAGGTGGGATTTAAAAGGGAAATGAGTGAGAGTAAGCCTGGAAGAGCCAGGTGAGAGATGGAGACCAACCCTTGTTTTTGCATAGGGCAGACAGGAGTGCTTCATGCAAATGGAAGCGGGCGCCTGAGGGCTGTGTAGTCTTTCTTCTGAGTTTTCCTCCCAGTCAGAAAAATTTATGTTTTCCTTTCTGATAATTTACTAGCGGTGTACAAAATTAGCTCAGTAATTTTTTTTTTTTTTTTTTTTTTTTAAACATTCAAACAGGGTTTCGCCATGTTGTCCAGGCTGGCCTCAAACTCCTGAGCTCAAGCGATCCACCTGCCTCAGTCTCCCAAAGTGCTGGGATTACAGGCATGAGCCACAGTGCCCTGGTCACTATACAAAATTAATGAGTACAGAGAAAGTAAATGTTTCTGCAATGTCAACACTTTTCCACTTCTGTCTAAGGGTCAGCCGCATTGATGGTTTAGATATATCCTTCCAGGCTTTTCTTGTTTTGTTTTGTTTCATTTTGTTTTGTTTTGAGACAGAGTCTGGCTCTGTCATCCAGGCTGGAGTGCAGTGGCTCGATCTCGGCTCACTAAAATCTCCGCCTCCTGGGTCCAAGCCATTCTTGCCTCCTGAATAGCTGGAATTACAGGCACATGCCACCATGCTAGGTTAATAGTTGTATTTTCAGTAGAGACAGGGTTTCACCATGTTAGCCAGGCTGGTCTTGAACTCCTGACCTCAAATGAGCCACCTGCCTTGGCCTCCCAAAGTGCTGGGATTACAGGCGTGAGCCACCACACCCAGCCCTTCAGGTTTTTTAATACAAACACTATATTGTTCTACATCTATGTTTATATATAAATGAAATCATTAACATAATGGAGTGGCATAACATTCTGGTCATTCTGCAACCAGCTCTTTCTCTTCTTATATTGTAGTTATTTTCTATGTCAACTAACTACAAAGATGTAATCTATTTATATTTTTTATAAAAACACATTTTATGTTTTAAAATAAAGCAGCCCTTGCACAGAATCAAATCATACACAAAGGTATAAAATAAAAAGTAGAAATCTTCCATCATTTACTTCTAGTTCTTTTCTTGAAGTAATCACTGTAATTCCTGTACTAGTTTATCATATGTCCTTCCAGAAAACATAATTACTAATATCTCTGAATATGTACACATGGATAACTTTTATTCTGCTCTGTCCCTTGGTTTATGTAATACATTTTAAAATTTTAAAGAATCGAGACATACCTAATTCTTTTTAACAGATGTGTAGTATTCCCTTACGTGACTACACCATTATTTAACCAGTTCTCTATTAATGGACATTTTATTTTAAACTTTTGTGCTAGAATAAACATCCTTATATATACATCTCTGTACACAGAATAAAACTTTGGTGTTCATTCCTTCATACTCTCGTCAGCCGTGGGCACAAGCACTTTATTTATGTTCTACAAAATCCTTTGCCAATTTGATAGGTGATAACTTTGTTTTAACTTTCATTTATTTGATTATTAAGAAATCTGTTTTATATGATTTGTTGCCCTGAATTGCCTGTTCATGACTTTTGCCTGTGTGTCTATTGCAATGTTTATCTTTTTCTTATTGATTTATAAAAAAAGGTTTGTATTCTTATATGAGAGCATGGACACAGAACTCCAGTTCTGTATCTAAGATTTTAAAAAGCAATTACTTTTTACGTTTTCATAATTCTCTAATAAACTCCACAGAGACCAGACTAAAGTTTATGTTTGTTAAAGCAGATTTTCCTAGTGAGGTGTAAATGTTGTAAAAACTTGAAACAGGAAAGACACAGGAGAACAGAGTAACTGGTTTTCTAGTGTCCCTTACCATCTGAGGAACACTTTTAGGGAGATGGTAAATTTGCTAAGGAAATCATTCTTACCTATTTAATACACATTCCTCATTAGCAACTCTGTTATCCAGTTTTAAACTTAAGCTAGACCTAAATCAAAGTAATAAAAACTGTGTTTTAATAATTCCAAATGACTTTCACTCATTCTGATTCTTCCTCAGTCCAAATTACTGAAGTTTTCTCATAGTACTTAAAAACAAGCCCATTTACAGAGCCAGTGACATCATGATGATCAAGACTGCATTCATTTTCTCCTTCACACATTTTCCTACTGGATGAGTGGCTTCCTTGTTTAAACATGGAATTCACTCATCATAAAATGGATTTCATCCAGACACAAAATATGAAAAAATGAACTCATGGGAAATGACCCTTGAAATTCACACCACCCTCAAGGCTTGAAAGGATTTTCTATTTCATCAACTTTAGATGAGCCATAATAATAAAACATAAAATACTGCCTATAATCCCAGCACTTCGGGAGGCCAAGGCAGGCAGATCACGAGGTCAGGGATCGAGACCATCCTGGCTAACATGGTGAAACCCCGTCTCTACTAAAAATACAAAAAATTAGCCGGGCGTGGTGGCGGGCGCCTGTAGTCCCAGCTACTTGGGAGGCTGAGGCAGGAGAATGGCGTGAACCTGGGAGGCAGAGCTTGCAGTGAGATGAGATCCGGCCACTGCACTCCAGCCTGGGCTACAGAGAGAGACTCCGTCTCAAAACAAACAAACCAGAAAATACTACACAAAGATTAGAAAATCAGAAGTCACATAACTCATAGTTCTTCCCAAGTCTTGTTTTTCTTGAGCTAACTCATTCTCAGCACTTGCAGTCAGTCCAGCCAGCCTCTGTTCTCTGTGCTTCCAGAACACTCTATGCATGCCTCTTTTATCACATACTATATAGTTTTTGGAATTATATGGGATGTATCTTCTCCCCAACTTGATTGCTAACTCTGCAGGTCAAAGGCCACATCTTGTTCATCTTTGTGAACCTGCTAGATCTCACAATACCTGATACTTAGTGGGCTCTCAGTAATTACTTGTTTTGTTGTGTTATTGTTACTATTTTGAACTGTACGGAGAATCATTTGGACCCTGTTTTTGCTCACCTATGACAAAGACAGCTGATTGCCACTTAGCCACATCTTCCCTTCTCCCCCTTCTCCACCTTGCTTGTGGAGCCTTGATTTTGTTTGAAGGCCATGTGCTCAGGAAACAACTCCCCTTGCCAGGCTGGGTGGGGACATGAAGGGTTATTAGTTCAGGCAGTCTTGGCAGACTCATGCCTTTGGCCTGTGGCCCAATCTTAGCCAAGGAGGTCTGACTGTAAGCCACCTAGGGAGCTTTGGGAAAAGACTTTTCTTATAGTACAGAGAGACTCATAGGAGGAGACCCTCTCTTTTCACTGGGCCTTGTAGTAGTGCATGGAATGTCTGGAACTGTTGCAGACAGACATCTTGCAACATGAGTGGGGGACATCCCCAGCCTACTAGAGACTGTAGAAAGAGCCTTGGTTGTTTGCTTGGGCTGGAGCCACTCTGCCTGAGACTTTCATTTTGAGAGACAATTAATCCCTAGTTGAATCCTATACACTTCAATAAAGGTGGGGGAAACCAGAGAGGATTCAGGAGTCCTCTACTAGGAGGAACAGAATGAAACTAGAAAGTCAAAAGGAATCAGGTTGCTGGGTGCAGTGGTTCCCGCTTGTAATCCCCGCACTTTGGGAAGCTGAGCAGCGAGGATCACTTGAGTCCAGGAGTCGGACAGTAGCCTAGGCAATGTAGCTAGACTCCATCTCTACCAAAAAAAAAAATCTTTTTTAATAAATAAAAAAAAAATAGCCTGGCGTGGTGGCATGTGTCTGTAGTACCAGCTACTCGGAAGGCTGAAGTGGGAGGATTGCTTGAACTGGGGAGGTGGAGACTGCGGTATGCTTATGGCTTATCTGAAGTTGATGAAAGAGAAAATCATGCCACTACACTCAGCTTGGGTAACAGAATGAGACCCTGTCTCAAAAATAAAATAAAATAAAATAAAATAAAAAATAAAACAAAGGCATCAGAAGTTTTACTTTATGGTAGAGAAGCCTATGAAAGAACTTTGTTGCTGTTTCCAAGCTCCTGGAGAGTTTTATGGGAGGGGTGTCAAACTGTTATTCTACAAGACTTATCAAGACCTAAGTGAAAGAGGAAATGGAATTAAAGCAGGAGAGACTCTGGCCAGATTTAAGGGAGAATTTGCCTGTAAGAATGATCAAATAATGACATGGGCTACTGAGAGTGAGATTCTGTCCCTTTGGAAGAGGACAAGAAAGGGCAAGTGTAAGTCCCTGAGCAGTTTATTATCCACCTACTTAGCGGCAATGGGAGTAACCAAATGGCTACTTGAAGTTTGTAATCTTATGCTCATCTGGGGAAGAGAAGCTACTGAAACTTAAGTAGATGAGGAATCAGCTACAGACTTCCGAAAGTATCCATTAGGTGATAAGTTTGATCTGACAAAGCTGGAAATACCTGTTTTAGCTCTATCAGGCCAACATGTCAGCCCAACATCCAGTTTATAATTTACGTTAAACACACACTACCTTATCAGAGTTTTGTGATTAGTCACATACCCAGAACAAGGACATTGCATGAGAAATGTAGCCTCAGGGAAGGTGGCTGATTATGTCTGGGGTGCTTATTAGTAGGGCTGATCCTAATCTGGATCCACTTTTCCATGGAAGAATGTAAAAATGAGTATTGGATATGGTCAGTCTCTCTGACCATGTAAAAACTCTATACACAGTATGCAAGTCACCAAGCAGCCCGGTGTGGAGCAGCTCTGTTTCACAGCCACTGGTTCCCGTGTCCAAGACCCAGATTAAAGGAACGACTCAAATGCTACTGCAAGTTGATTTTACTAGCTGTGAAATTATAGTACTGGATCATCATTAACCTGAGTAATGACTACCTCTCCTCTTACAACCAAATTTTTTCTTTTTAATTTACGTTACAACCAATTTTATATAAAAACTATTATTAGCAAGACTTTCTCATTAATCCCAGAGGCGAATGTAAATACAATAAAGGCATCTGAAAACCTCTGAAAAGTTCCATTCTTTTTGATTTGATTATGCATACACCACTTCATTTGATTGAGATTGCCCCTGGGACATTTCTTTTCCTTCTAAAATTTGCAGGACAGCTCTTAAAATGCAGTCCCCGCATTGAAATGTAGCACTCTTTCACAAATCAGCAAGTCCTCTTTCAGCCACACCAGGCACGTTTCTATTGCAGCATTTACTGAACAGCGTGAGCTGGCCCCCTCCAGCCCCCTGCTCCTCTTCTTTAGCGTGGATTCTCCAGCTCCTGTCCTCTCTTTTTCTTTAGCCTTGTTTCTGAGAATCCCACCATGCCCCACCTGATTGTCTGCAACACAAGGGCACACGCTCCCTTCCCTGACAGCACAGAGAGCCTTGAAACACCTCTCCACATTAGAGGCATTCAAAAGACCTTCTCCACAATGGGTGAGCAACCTTAGGGAAGCAGAGTCTGGGGTCCCAGGCTGTCCATCCCTTCCCTTTACACCCCCTGCCCCCTACCTGCTTCGAGGCTTGCAGCGGGCAGTGGGGAAACCTGTGGATTTAGGTGGTGCCAGTGAGGCTCTGGTTATTTGGGTCCTCATTCCCTCCCTTAGCTCATGAAGTCACAGCATAGAACAATCCTGTAAGTAGGATGCTGGCACCTCAAGTCTTGGCTTAGAAGTCACCCAGACCTTGTAACAAACCCTATGCTGCCACCTAATACCAGTGTGTCTTTGAGCAAGGTATTTCATCTCTAAGAGTCTGTTTCTTATAAAATAAAGGTAAAAATACCTACTTCCCACATTGTTATAAGGGTTAAATGCCAGACATAAAGAAAGTATTTATATAATACTCAGTATCATTATAGAGAAGCAAATGCCCCCTTTTTATAGCAATAATTGACTTCTAAATTCCTGCATTCAGAAAATAGCAATAGAAAGCATTTGCCACCTGCACCCAAGTTATTTCCTTTAAAAGCACCTAGGACATGGCAAAATAGCTGCAGAGCCAAAGGCCTTCATCCTGGGGTGACTGGAGAATGGATTACCTTTTCCTAGAGCGATAGAGGCTCAGCAACATTGCCTGTAGCACATGCCTCCCTGGGACACCAGGAAGGTTAATGAGATAACATCTAGATGGAAAGTGCTGAATGTGCTAAATATTACCAGGTTGCAATTTCTGGAGCAAGCTCTCCTTTGTCGAGCACACGTGGCTCTGAAAGAGAAGGTATAGCAGGTGAGGTGTAATTTAGGTGAGTCACACACACCTTCTCCCCAGGCACACTTCAGCTTTTCAGCAATATTGAGAGCCCCAGAAAAGGAAAGGGCTTCAAGTGTCTACTGCTCTGCCTGCAGTTCAGCTGGTTAAATTCCTGGATTTAGAGTGCTATCCTGCCATGTTTCTGCAGAGTATCCTAGAGGCCACTGACTACACAGTTGTGAGGGACCTGTTCATCAGCCCTGTGACCTGGGGTGAACTGTGACGCCTGGGTGAGTCTTGGTTTCCTTGCCTGGAAAATAGAGATGACAACTCCTACCTATTTCACACAGTTGTGAGGCTACAAAGCAAAAGTGCTTTGAAAATTGTAATGCATATTAATGTGAACGATTAGATGCCACTTTCTATTCCCTCACGTCTTAGCTGACCATAACTGATGTTAAGTTTCTGACTCTATTTGCATGGTACCAAATATGTATGGTACACCGCAAAGTCTAGTTGAATTTCCACAAGGCTGAATTATGGATTAGGCACAGTGAGGAAAGGTGGTACTATTAGTTCTATTCTTAAGGACCTGCTTGTCCATGGCCCGGTGCTTACAGTTTGTGGATCCATTAAGCCATGCTGTTATACAGAAATAGTATTAGCTTTGATTTATGTCGCACTTGGAATTTTTCAAAACACTTCCACATGCTATTATCCCAGTCCCATTTAGTGTCTATCTCTAGGTGTCTGTTTCTCCCAGATCAGTCTTTTGGGATAACAGCTTTTCTTCTTGCTGTTTTCCAGCACATTGTCCCTGGAAGAGGCAAAAGCCCAGGACTTCAAGATGCCAGGGCTTCAAGGAACCAAGGCATGACCTCAAGAGATTTGCCGGAGGTGGTCTCAGTGGCAGCAGTCATTGAAAAGAGGAAGACAGCTGCCCAGCCAGTCTGACGGACCATACACAGACAGCCCTGTTCCCAGGGAGACAAGTCTCTCTCCACAACCCGCGGCCACCACGGCGGCTTGAGGAAAGGCTCCCACATTCCCAGAGCCTCTGCTGCAGCTCACTGACAAATCAGCCCCTCAATAATCTTATTGTATGTTTTCAAAATAATTCTCAGTAATGCCCCAAGAATGTCTGAACTTCTGTGTGAACTCGCTAGTTTGCATATTTTTCAGCTTATTAGCGGGAACTCCGATAGACAAGGCCCATGACCTTGCTTTTCCACGGACCTCTTGGCCGGGGTGCAAGGGCAGCCTCTCCTGCTGGTGAACTTGCAGTGCCCTTCTGTCTTGTTCTGATTCTCTTTCACACTGGTTCCAGCCTCTTTCTTCCCTTGCCCTCTTCATAGCCAACATTAAGAAATAAATCACTTGGCTTTGAAGATAGGTTACTCATTAGAAAAGTCCACAAGATTCAGGTTCTGAATTTTCATGAAGCAAGATTCTGGAAAAAGGAGAGAGCAGAGATAGTGTTGCCTTTGATGACCTGTTTAACCCAAACCCAGCGCCGCTGGGAAGGGAACACTCAGCTTCTGATTTCAGGATGACTGCACGTGACCGCAGTTCTAATACAGCTTGTCATTCCTAAATCCCTGAGACATCACAGGCCCAGCCAGATGTGATGTGGCCTGGCCTAATCCTTCAGTGCAATAGAAGGGAGGGTGGAAGTTAAACTTTAATTAAAAACAAGATCTGATACTGCAAAATTACTGTTTTAAAACTGCTTTGAATGGGCTTATTTGGAAGTGTATTCAAGTGGATGGATATGCAGATTCAGGAGACACTGTTTTCTTGTTCCCTTAGATGCAGCTAATTATGTAGAATCATAAAGAAGACAAATATCAGACTTCATAGCTATAGGATAAGCTTCTCTTCAATACCTCCATCCAGGCTTTAGCTATACATATTGTGATATATTTTGATTGCATATGCCAATTCTTCTCTGTGGATTTCCAGTTACATGTAAAATAACCTCAGAGTTAGGGTCCTGCAACAAAGACAAGGGGCCACACTGGTAAATACATTTTAAAATAGTTCCTAATTTTTTGCTTAAGTCATCCAGTCACTTCTATATTCTTTTTTTTTTCCCCAAGAAAACTTCCCTGATTACCATCGAAGTTGAGTCTTTTCTCCAAAACTCCTATTAGATCTATGTAAGATTTTATAAACTCTCTTGGTTTCCCTTTTATACTTTTCTGTTGCTTCTCTGTTCAATCTTACGAATAATTTTTACCAGTTTTTTAATTTTTTTTTTTTTTTTTTTTTTTTTTTGAGACAGAGTCTTGCTCTGTCGCCCAGGCTGGAGTGCAGTGGCCAGATCCAGGCTCACTGCAAGCTCCGCCTCCCGGGCTCTTGCCATTCTCCTGCCTCAGCCTCCCAACTAGCGGGGACTACAGGCGCCGCCACTGCACCCGGCTAGTTTTTTTGTATTTTTAGTAGAGACGGGGTTTCACCATGTCAGCCAGGATGGTCTCGATCTCCTGACCTCGTGATCCGCCTGTCTTGGCCTCCCAAAGTACTGGGATTACGGGCTTGAGCCACCGCACTAGGCTTTTTTTTTTTTTTTTTTTTTTTTTTTTTTTGAGACAGGATCTCACTCCATTGCCCAGGCTAGAGTGCAGTGACCCGATCTCTGCTCACTGCAAGCTGTGCCTCCAGGTTTCATGTCATTCTCCTGCCTCAGCCTCCCAAGTAGCTGGGACTACAGGCGCCCGCCACCGGCCACCATGCCCGGCTAATTTTTTATATTTTTAGTAGAGGATTTACCGTGTTAACGAGGATGGCTCCTGACCTCGTGATCTGCCTGCCTTGGCCTCCCAAAGTGCTGGGATTACAGGCGTGAGCCACCGCTCCCGGCCTAGTTTTTGAATTTTTTTGAGAGACAAGGTCTCACTCTGTTGCCCAGGCTAGAGTTCAGCAGCGCAGTCATAGCTCACTACAGCCTTGAACTCCTGGGCTCAACCAATCCTCCTGCCTCAACCTTCTAAGTAGCTGGGACCACAGGCGTGCATTACCATGTCCCACTAATTTTTTTTAAAAAAGTATTTTGTAGAGACCAGGTCACCCTTTGTTACCTAGGCTGGTCTCGAACTTCTGGCTTCAAGCAATCCCCACACCTCAATTTCCCAAAGTACTGGACTTACAGACATGAGCCACTTCGCCTGACTCCTTCTCCTTCTCCTTCTTCTTATTCTTTTTGACTGTGCCTAATCTGTTTAACCAGTCTATTAGAATTTTTATTTCAATTACAACTTTTTTATTTTTATAAATTCTATTTGTTTTGAAATTTGTAAGATGATTATTTTTAGTCCTTTCTCCTTATATAATTTTAATTCCCTCTATTATTCCTTTTGCCAATTAAACTCACATATCTCATTTGGGACATAGGCACGGGCAAAGGTTTCATGATGAAAACATCAAAGCAATTGCAACAAAAGCAAAAATTGACAAATATGATTTAATTAAACTAAAGAGCTGCTGCACAGCAAAAGAAACCATCATCAGAGTGAACAGACACAACCTATAGAACGGGAGAAAACGTTTGCAATCTATCCATCTGACAAAGGTCTAATATCCAGAATCTACAAGGAACTTAAACAAATTTACAAGAAAAAAAAAACTACCCCATTAAAAAGTGGGCAACAAACATGAGCAGACACTTCTCAAAAGAAGACATTTATGCATCCAACAAACATGAAAAAAAACTCAACATCACTGATCATTAGAGAAACTCAAATCAAAACAACAATGAGATACTATCTCACACCAGTCAGAATGGCAACTATTAAAAAGTCAGGAGGCCAGGTGCAGTGGCTGATGCCTGTAATCCCAACACTTTGGTTGGCTGAGACGAGCAGATCACTTGAGGTCAGGAGTTCAAGACCAGCCTGGCCAACATGGTGAAACCCTGTGTCTACTAAAAATACAAAAATTAGCTGGGCACAGTGGCGCATGCCTGTGGTCCTAGCTACTCAGTAAGCTGAGGCAGGAGAATCGCTTGAATTCAGAAGACAGAGGTTGCAGTGAGTTGAGATTGTGCCACTAAACTCCAACCTGGGCAACACAGCGAAACGCTGTCTCAATAAATAAATAAATAAATAAATAAATAAATAAATAAAAATAAAAAGTAAAGGAACAACAGATGCTGGCAAGGCTATGGAGAAATGGGAACGCTTTCTATACTGTTGTTGCAAATATACATTAGTTCAGCCATTGTGGAAGACAGTGTGGTGATTCCTCAAAGACCTAGAACCAGAAATACCATTTGACCCAGCGATCCCATTACTGGGTATATACCCAAAGGAATAGAAATCATTCTATTAAAAGGTACATGAATGCGTGTGTTTATTGCAGCACTATTCACAATACCAGACATGGAACCAACATAAATGCCCATCAATAATAGACTGGATAAAGGAAATGTGGTACGTATACACCATAGAATACTATGCAACCATAAAAAGGAATGCGATCATGTTCTTTGCAAGGACATGGATGAAGCTGGAAGCCATTATCCTCAGCAAACTAACACAGGAACAAAAAACCAAACACCGCGTGTCCTCACTTATAAGTGGGAGCTGAACAATGAGAACACATGGACACAGGGAGAGGAACAACACACACTGCGGCCTATCGGAGGGTGCTGGGAGAGGGAGAGCATCAGGATAAATAGCTAATGCATGTGGGGCTTAATACATAGGTGATGGGTTGATAGGTGTAGCAAACCACTATGGCACATGTTTACCTATGTAACAAGTCTGCACATCTTGCACATGTATCCTGGAACTTAAAATCAAAAAATAAAATAAAATAACACGATTATGAAAAAAAACTCACATATTTTATGTGTCATGGTAATTATAATATTTAATGTCATTGTTGGTTTGATCCTTCTATTTGGTTTCTTGGCTATCCCCCATGGTGTCTTAATTGCTTGTGTGTCTTATGAGTTTTGAAGGTCAGACCACAACCTTTGGTGCTCAATTGTGGGAATTTTTTGAGGCCTGATTTGAAGGTGGATTCCTCCAGAGAAGATTGTGTTTGTTTCTGCCATGTACCTGAAAGCAACTAAAACTTGAAATCAGCTTAAAATAAGCATTTCAGCTTGAGGTTTTTTTGGTCCTCACAGATAGTATACATTTTGGACCTCAAGTTCCTGTGCAGGTTTGCTTGTGGTTATACATTTTCAGGGAAGAATTTTTTTCCTTTCCACTCAGCACAATGGTAAAGACAAGGAAGTTTCCTTGCTATCTCTGTCTGTGGAGTAGACTTACCTCTTGTTCACCTTCACACTGAAAGTGCTTCCTTTTGGGGACCTAGATTTACATGGGGATCTCGTATTAGACTTCACCTTTGTTGGGCCCTGGGGTTGTTCTCCTGTCCCTTTCACCCCATGCCAACATCAAAACCTAAGATCATTGTCAGCAAGGATCTTACAGACGCCTCCATGGAAAAGGCTACATTCAGGTAAGCACTCCCACCTTTCTGGATTCCTGCTTTCATTTTATTTGCCTCAGATATTTTTTACTGTTCTATCAGCTCAATGGTGCATTCAAAAAAAAATTATGTTTGTTTTTATTTTTATTTATTTATTTTTTTGAGACAGAGTCTCACTCTGTAGCCCAGGCTGGAGTGCAGTGGTGTGATCTCGTCTCACTGCAAGCTCTGCCTCCCAGGTTCACACCATTCTCCTGCCTCAGCCTCTCAAGTAGCTGGGACGACAGGTGTCTGCCACCATGCCTGGCTAATTTTTCTTGTATTTTTTAGCAGAGACGGGGTTTCACCGTGTTAGCCAGGATGGTCTCAATCTCCTGAGCTCGTGATCTACCCACCTCGGCCTCCCAAAGTGCTGGGATTATAGGCTTGAGCCACCGCACTCGGCCTTTTTTTTTTTTTTTTTTGGAGACAGGATCTCACTCCATTGCCCAGGCTTGAGTGTGGTGGCCCTATCTTGGCTCACTGTAACATCTGCTTCCCGGATTCAAGCGATTCTCCAGCCTCAGCCTCCTGAGAAGCTGAGATTACAGGCACCCTCCACCATGCCGGGCTAATTTTTGTAATTTTAGTAGAGACTAAAATTTCACCATGTTGACCATGCTAGTCTTGAACTCCTGACCTCAAGTGATCCACCCACCTCAGCCTCCCAAAGTGCTGGGATTGCAAGCATGAGCCACCACACCTGGCCAAAAATAATTTTGAATTCTGACATTTTATTTAGCATTTTTAGTTGTTTCCAGTGGAGGGCTGTTCAGAGTATCTATTGCCATACTGAAGTGAACAGGAGTCCTATTATGTTACTTGCTGTTTGAATTGTTTCATGTTTTAAAAAATAACAATTCTAAGAAGTACTCTTGGAATAAAATAAACAAACAAAGAACATTAAGTTAGGACGGTGAGATTATTGGTAAGCATTCCTTGCCCCCATTTTTCTGTACTATACATGGAAAAAGTTTAATGTTGGTAATCAAAAGTGTCTTTAGGATCACATCTAAAATAATAGCTTATTTCCATAAACTGAAGTGTCAAGTAATTCTTAACTTATTTCAACTAAGTAAATCTAGAAAGGAAGTATAGATTGAAAAAGACCCCAAAGTGGGTAACACTGAGTATTATAAATGCAGTAAAACCACTACTCAAGTGTAGTAAAAGCACTACCCAACTTGAAAACATATAAAATAATCTTATGTAGAACCTGCTCTGGAAGAGCTGGATACCTATTTTCCTCTTAAAAAACCAGTAAATGATGTTTCCAATAAAAACATCTCAGGAAGATTAAACTTTAATATTTGCTCATTAAATTATATGATTCTTTAATGTCTCTTTTTGAATCTCTTAAAATATATAAAACTGACTTTTGAGGATTTTGTAAGTAAATATTTCAAGTTCATATCACATTGAGTATGGCATCTCAGTCTCCTGAATATTTGTGGATGAGCAAACGTGATGGTACCCAACCCTCCCAACAGCTCCCAGTGAAAACCACACAGTGAGTTATTTTATGGTGCTTGTTCATACCACTCCTGACCTCATTATTTCACATTCACTAGTAGATGATCAGACTTTCAAATGCCAATCTGGTAGGCAAAAAAATGATTATCTCATTGTGGTTCTTTATCACCTTACCCTTTTAAACAGCAGCATAATATTTTATTGCATGAGAGTAAAATAATGTTTTTGGTTCTGTTTGTTTTTGTTTGTTTGTTTGCTTTTTGGGACAGAGTCTCATTCTGTCACCCAGGCTGGAGTGCAGTGGCATGATCTCGGCTTACTGCAACCTCCGCCTCCTGGGTTCAAGTGATTCTCCTGCCTCAGCCTCCTGAGTAGTTGGGATTACAGGTGTGCGCCACCACACTGGCCTACTTTTTGTATTTTTAGTGGAGACCAGGTTTTACCATGTTGGCCAGGCTGGTCTCGAACTCTTGACCTCAAGTGATCTGCCTACCTTGGCCTCCCAAAGTGCTGGGGTTGCAAGCATAAGCCACTGCTCCTGGCCTAAAATAATATTTTTATTTAAATGATCTCTCTATTGATTATGTTTAGGTTCCTTCCAATATTTTGTTATTGTAAACAATGCTGCAATGAACTTTTTGATACGTTTATCTTTTCACAATTAGATTCCATATTTTACTATGTGTTGCCAGACTGCCTTAAGAAAAGTCTACTGCACACTTCTCTGTGATGCTACAAGGTCTACGTTTGGGACAGGCGCAAGTTCTTACATTAAAGTTCTAAAAAGCAAACATCTAAATTGCTAGATCACATTTCTAAAATGATTTTTGTTTATATTATATATTTTTTACATTGTATTACTTATAAATTAAAGTCCTACTGTCTACTCTTATCTATAGATGTACCTTGTTTTAGAAAAAAAAAAAAAAAAAAAACGTGTAAATACAAGGGCCCAAACTTACAAAACAAATAAGCTAGGGAGTAACCATTTGCATTACAAAGTTATTATTTGCTTTACAAAATGGAACCAATTTGAATTGAAAGCACCTTGAGAATTATCTGAAATATGACAAGATTTGCAAAATTCAATTTACACATAACTTTTCCAGAATATATCAAGCACACAAAGTGAGGTATATCTAGTTGAACATGACTTTATGGATCTGAAGAGGTCGATTTAATCTGCTGCTGCTTTTTTGAGAGGCAAATTGTGCTCAGTGTAAGGAATCCATGAAGAATTAACACAACTGTAGTTATGCGAATTTTTTTCTCAAAAACTCTTGTTTTTAAAATTATTATTATTAAAGCCTGTGCTTCAAAAGCAGAAAGAATATCCATTTCTGTGCCCTTGCTTTTCAGGCTTCCCACTGCATGCCAGCCAACAGGGTGGCATATGGCACATAACATGCATAGTCAACCTCCCACCAGCATATTTGCAGAACCAACAGTACATATTGAACTAAACCACACCTCCTGTAAAAGACTTGTAATCATCCTTCATTCTTTGGTGTAGGAGAATAGTGGTAGGTGGGGGGTGGAGGAAGGAGATCTGACTGTGGGCAGGATAGTTGAAGGGAATAGAAATCTAGCATTACAGAGCGGTGGGGGGGGTGGCCTTCTTATTCATTGGCTCTCATTCCCTCACCAGACACATGGAATGGCAATGCTGTAGGGCTTAGAAAAATTGGGGCAACTCTGGGGCAGTGGGCGGCTGAGAATGTATTAATGACAGCCTGCCTAGGCCTTTGAGCGGCAGATAAAGCACACAGATACACACTGCCCACAGTGAAGCAGCCCCAGTCCTGGTTACCAGAGAATTTCTCAGTCTTTTGTCCCCATCACTCATCTTTTTAAAGCTTGATTCCAAAATATGCAATGTGCCATTTTAAAATACTTTTGCTTTTAGAAGTGTCCAACATAGAAGCTTGAAGGAGGAGTTTGGCATTTTTCCATCACATTCGGGAATCCCCGCCTGCACTCTAACCATAATTAGTGTGGTGCCTTCAGAATGCAGGCCTAGGAGGAAGAAGGCAGGGAGTAGGCTAGGTCCTCCTGGCACTTCCCTTTTTCCTTTCTTCACTCGCCTCCTCTCCCCAGTCAGACAGAGACCTGCAGGCAGCTACCTGGGGTCCATTGGACACTCCTAGGGGGCCAAAGGAGGGACTGCACCCAGGATCTTGTTTGGCACTTTCAGAGTTTATGGTCTCTGAACTAGAAAAGAACTGATCCATTATATTTTATGAGGTCAGTGGGAAATTAAAGTAATTAAATGAGAAAAAGACTGGACTAGGCATCAGAAGACCTGGGTGTGCTTGCAGCTGTGCCACTACTTAGCCAAGTGACCTTGGGTGAGAAACTTAATCTCTAGACCAAGGTCTTCTCAGCTGAAAAATGAGGGTAGAACTAAGTGACCCAGGGAGTAAAACTGAGCCAAGTGATGGATTTTGTGTACATGCGGGTGGCTGTCCATGTGCAGCTGTGTATGTGTCTGTGTGTCTATGTGTGGAGTGTGAAAAGATACACCCAAGGAAAAATGGATAAAAGCACCCATGATATAAAGACCCAGAAGTGAAAGTGAGCAGCTGGAATGATCAGAAGATCTAAGGAGAGAAAGTTCTTTGCCATTGACACTGTGGGACAAGTGACCCCAAAATGGAGTGGTGTAAACCAAAAACCAATTGGTTAATTTTTTAAAAAGATGATTTTGCGGGTCATGAACTCAAGAAGGGCTTGGCTGCTCCCTTGTCACGTGGTTTTTCATGAAGCTGTTGTCAGATACTGACAAGACTGCAATCACCTGATGGCTCACGTGGGCTGCGTGCCCGAGATGCCCATCCACATGGCTGGCAGGGGATGCCGGCTGTTCTGGAGGCCCAGTGGGGCTGTGACCAGAAGGGCTTCCTAATGTCGCTTTCTCGATGGAGCTGGGCTTCTTTCATGCTGACTGGCTTCCCCCAGAGTAAGCGGTCAAAGACAGCAAAGCAGAAGCAGCGTGGCCTTTTCTAGCCCAGCACTGTAAGTCACGCCAGCGACACTTCTACCATCCTTCACTGTCACCAGCCCATCCTGATTCAGCTGAGGAGACGGGGACCCTTCTTCTTCAGAGGATGTGAAGGCATGCTGGGGCCGCAGGCACCTTCCAAAAACACTCTGATTTTCTCAGTATCTTTGAAATAAGTGTCTTGATAATTTATATGTTTTAATCAGCTTTCAGAGACAAGAGGCCTTCTGAATAATCGGTTTGCTGAGTCCTTTAAATGTACTTTAAAAATCACTGCACCTTTCAAGTAAATTATATGGCTCCAAATCTGAGATAACTTTAACCTCCACAGTTGTTTGATGTGAATAATGTTAGCTACACAACTCCTTGGTGCTGGGAAAAGGTAAAGAACTGTGTAAAAAATCAGGTAACTGGACTATTATTTCTAGGCTGATTAGGATGCTTCAGAAATAGGCCTCTGCTCTGGCAAATCTGACAGCCCATTGTGAACGTGGGGCAATAACACCACACAATACTGGGAAAGAGACACCAACTCAACAGGAGTGCCTCAGAGCAAGCTATTCATCGCAGGTAAAACGCCTGCTACCTGGGCCTGAAGTGTTCTGATGCTGGTGGCTGATGGCAAACATACTTCATGCGCTCTTCCTTGGGTCTAGTTTCAATGATGATTTCTTCCCATCTTGTGCAGCCACCATCAGGCTGATTTTAGCTCCTAGGGCTTGAGCAGTTTCTAAAGGTTGTTATCACTCCCCTTCAGTGGAGCATATCTTCAAAACCCTTCCTGGATAATTACCATGGCCCAGTGATTGAGGAATCACCAGAGTGATTTTAAACACACACACACACACACACACACACACACACACACACACACACACTTCTCCAGTGTTTCTTTGTGTTTGTTTTCTATGTGAATTTTTAAAGCCCAGCGGTTCATGAGAGACAGTAGAAGGACAAAATAAGAAGACATATGGTAGTGCTTAAATTATTCCCCAAAAGGAAAGTGTCCAATATGAAATTATTCAGTTTTTCTCTACTAGTCTGGGGTGGGGCGAAAGCATTTCAACCAAGAAAATAATAGGGTACCCACAATGCCCAGAGGAGAACTGAATTATATTATCAACTTCCAAATACAGTCAGCAATATTTCACCAGAAAAGCTGCTTTGCAAAAATTAAACCTCTAATGTTTACACTGGGAAATACCTCCAGTCCTTCTTTACCCTCTCCCCAATGTTCCCCAGCCCCTGCACACACACACACACACACACACACACACACACACACACAATCTCTTAGACTTTTTAGCTCCTCTTTGTTTAGTTCACCTCTGTTTTCCTAATGTATACGCAGGTTATTCTGTAGTGAAGTGCCCAAAATGCCTGTAAAAGGAAAAGCTACACAAAGTAGAATTTTGTCTCTTAGTTTTCAAAATGTTCTAAGAACCTAGAGATTCATCTGACATAAGATTGTGAAAAGTGGCAGCCAAAAGAAATCAGTCAATTTGACAATTTCTTTTTTTTAATGGGTGTCTGATATTTATTTATTTATTATACTTTAAGTTCTAGGGTACATGTGCACAATGTGCAGGTTTGTTACATACGTATACATGTGCCATGTTGGTGTGCTGCACCCATTAGCTTGTCATTTACATTAGGTATTTCTCCTAATGCTATCCCTCCCCTCTCCCTCCACCCACAACAGGCCCCAGTGTGTGATGTTCCCCTTCCTGTGTCCAAGTGTTCTCATTGTTCAATTCCCACCTATGAGCAAGAACATGCAGTGTTTGGTTTTCTGTCCTTGCAATAGTTTGCTCAGAATGATGGTTTCCGGCTTCATCCGTGTCCCTACAAAGGACATGAACTCATCCTTTTTGTGGCTGCATAGTATTCCATGGTGTATATGTGCCACATTTTCTTAATTCAGTCTATCATTGATGGACATTTGGGTTGGTTCCAAGTCTTTGCTATTGTGAATAGTGCCATAATAAACATACGTGTGCATGTGTCTTTATAGCAGCATGATTTATAATCCTTTGGGTATATACCCAGTAATGGGATGGCTGGGTCAAATGTATTTCTAGTTCTAGATCCTTGAGGAATCGCCACACTGTCTTCCACAATGGTTGAACTAGTTTACAGTCCCACCAACAGTGTAAAAGTGTTCCTATTTCTCCACATCCTCTCCAGCACCTGTTGTTTCCTGACTTTTTAATGATCGCCATTCTAACTGGTGTGCGATGGTATCTCATTGTGGTTTTGATTTGCATTTCTCTGATGACCAGTGATCATGAGCATTTTTTCATGTGTCTGTTGGCTGCATAAGAAATGACAATTTCTTGAGATCCCTTTTCACTCAAATTGATAACTATAGGAGGGAGACAGGGTTAGGCTCCAGCTTCCTGTTGTTTTTAGTCAGTTTGTGCAACTTCGATCCATTCGACCCAGGCACAGGCTTATTATATAAAGGTTTTATGAAAAGAGATAAACTTTGAGAAATATTTTTTAACTTTAATTTTAAAAATGGCACAATGAGTCATGCCTGTAATCCCAGCACTTTGGGAGGCTGAGGTAGGAGGATTGCTTGAGGCCAGGAATTTGAGATCAGCCTGGGCTATAGAGAGAGATCCTGTCTCTACAAAAAATAAAAAATTTAGCCAAGCACAGTGGTACATGACTGTAGTCCTAGCTGTTTGGGAGGCTAAGGTGGGAGGATCGCTTGAGCCCAGGAGTCTGAGGCTGCAGTGAGCTATGGATTGAGCCACTGCACTAGAACCTAGGCGACAGAACTTGTCTTTAAGAAATAAAAATAAAACTAGGTGATGCATTAACATGTGGCAATATCAACACAATATACAAATGTATATGTTGAGAAGTCTGTCCCCATCTGCTCTGGCCCGGCCCCTTCCCCACCCCCTCTCCCTGAAGGTCAGCACATCATTAGCTTCTTGTGTATCATCCCAGGATTCATGCCGATACAAGCAAACACAAGCATATCCACATTTTCCTCCCTTTCCCACTGTTTTTGAGAAAGAATTTAGGAGAGAAGGAACTTGCTCTTTTTGTCCTAGTGGTGGGAATCCATGCATAGAGAAGGCATGATGGGATATCAGCAGCTTGGAAGAATGGAAATGATTTCTGTTATTTAGATTCCCAGAATCATTTTATTTGACTTTGGTTCTTTGATTAAACCTATTCTTTGGGCCCTTAACTCTTTAAACTTCCAAAATCTAAAAGTTTTGGATAATTCATAGAGCTCATCTTTTTTGCTAAACAACAAAAACATGTGTATGCTGACTTTAAGAAAAGAACACAAAACACAGTGGCAAGTGCTGTACAGTGTACCCTTAGGAAGAGCTGCCCTCACCCTGGGTCTCTGCGTTGGGGTGCTGGCCATGGCCATGGCCTGAGGCATGGACATTATTCCACCCAGAAGCTTTTCTTTATCTTATATGCACCTAGACATAGAGACAAAGAAAGCCTTAGAAATACCTTATTTTTCTGACGCTTAAGAGTCTCAAATAGAGTAATTTTGTAGATTTCAGAGACAGCAGGAATGTGTATGTAGCCAGATAATTGATGCTGGGTATTGTGTAGGACTGGGCCAGATCTCCAAAACAATTAAACACTTTTAAGTCATATTTTGGAAATGAATAGGTAACAAAGACAATAACCTGTCTTTTGAACAATTTGAAACACAATAATGATGAAATGTGTTGTCATTTTTTGTGTAGTGTTATATATATGCCAGATGAATAAAAGATAAACTAAATTGTGAATGACATATAGAATAAATCATCACATAGATGAGTATTATAACAATTGCTTTACATTGTAGATATTTCCTAGAGTTATATAACGAGTGAGTTTGTGGAAATGAAATGAAATTTTACTAAAAATTTAATGAAATCCTTAAGGTGATTTATTTATTTTAATACTTTATTTTAGCTAGCTTTTTTGTTGAAAAAGAAATACATGTGCATTGTAAGATATTTAAACAGTACAGAACGTGTACAGTAAAAACAATCTTTCACTACATCCCAGGCAGTCAGGCCTGTTCCTCAGAGGTAACTAACACAACACTTCACTATGTTTCCCACAGAAATATTCTGCACATCTCAACATGTCAATATCTCTATCTTAAAAACACAGACAAGGGCATGTAGTAAACTCGTTCTTTGCTTGGCCTTAGTCCATGTTACCAGCTGCATACCTCTCACACCTCTCCCAAAGCCACAGAATATTCCCACAGAACATTGGAAGGACAGGCCTCTAGTAATTTAGCAGCCAGGTCCCTACCATGGGATGACTCTTCTATGAAAGGAAGACAAATCATTTGGAGAGCAAAATACCATTGCCTTCTAATCATCTCTGTCGCCCAGGATGCAGTGCAATGGTATGATCTTGGCTCACTGCAGCCACAACCTCCCAGGCTTAAGCAATCCTTCCACCTCAGTCACCTGAGCAGCTGGGATTACAGGCTCATGCCACCATGCCCTGCTAATTTTTGTAGAGATGGGATTTTACTATGTTCCCCAGACTGGTCTCGAACTCCTGGGCTCAAGCAATCCACTTGCCTCGTCCTCCCAAAGTGCTGGGATTACTGGCATGAGCCTCCACGCCAGGCCTAATCATCTCTTTTGATAAAGATATTTTGTCATACAGCAAGCAGTATCCAGCTCTCCTTTAGCCACTGTGGCTTCCAGGACTCCCAGCTCTATCCCCTGGACTCAGGGAGGTCACCATGCTCTGCATTGCAGCCCAGAAACTCCTCAGAGAGTGAACTGGGGCTATCCTATGGTCTACCTCATTTGTTCCCCTTGCAGAGATCACCACGCTGGGCTCTTGATGTCCCTGGTCTAAAAACCATTCTTTCACACATTTTGCCCAGTTTTTCAGTTGTGTCAGGCAGGAGGATAAATCCAGTCCCTGTAACTTCATCTCAGCCAGAAGCAGAAGTGTTTTTTAAACACAAAAGTGTTTCCTAAACTTGGATGTGTACAATCATCTGAGAAACTCATTAAAAACAAAGATTCCTGGGCTCCCACCCAGCAATTCCGATTTGGCGGGGCTGCCTGGGAATCTGTATTTGTAACCAGAGCCCCAAGCAGTGTTGAAGCAGCCCTGCCATTACCAGGCCTGCTGTTTGAGAACCACTGGCTCGAAGGATGATAATGTTTATTTGTCAGCTATCCTCAAGTGATACCACCATATGGGCACTTTGTTATTCAGATGAACAAAATAAAAATAAACGGTGAGGTGAATTTCTTGCCCAACTTAAATTATCAAGTGTTTAGAAACATGCTAGCACCTCTGATGAGTGTCTAAAGAGGCCTGAGCTCAGTTCTAAGGGACAGCTTTACTCAGCAGGTGACACTGCAGATGCCATGTGCTTGAAGGCAAGTTGGAGATCAAGTTGCAAGGGACACATTTGCTTGTCTGCACAGAGAGGGCACACATCCCAGCAGCTTCAGCTTAGTTAAACTCATTTTGGAAAATATTTTTGGCTCATGTGGTTTTATGCTTTTAGAGTTCCATTTTAAGCACTGGGTCCATCCAAACCCACGGAAGCTGAGCTGAAGCATCCAAGGAAGATGCTGAGTTTCACACAGATCTCTGCTGAGTCTGGAAAAATCTCTCAGATTTGTCCAAACTGCTTTGTTGAGAAATCAAAACAAAAATCACTAATCCCAATGGGGCTTGTAGGGTCCCTGATTTTTGTCCAAAACTACGGCAAAAGTAGTGGTCAGTCACGTGACTCACAAGCCTAAAGTTTTCATTATAAAACCTTAAAAAAAAAAAACCCAAGCTTAGTCTTAAAATATACTCCCAAGAGACAAACCAGAAAAAAAAAAATCATCTTAGTTTTGGCCTGGAAGCATAGACTAAGGAAACATGTCCAAACCAAATGTTTTCAGGGCTCACTACATTTTAAATCCAAAGCTAAATTTTATTCCATTGGGGTGACACTGTTTATTAACACTGTGGCAATTGGATTGTCTAGAAAAGTTCAGGAGAGCTGGAGGCCCTCTCTTGTTTATGCTATGAGCAGATCCGGCCTGCTGTCCAATAAAATGAGTACCAACAACATAAATTGTGAGATTTTGTTTTACCACATCTTCCTTCCCCTAAGATATGCAGACAACACATTATGAAATGAATTATCCTTTCTATTCTTTAACATAAAATTTTACTCATTAATGTCAGATCCTTTTATAGCAATGACTCCTACATTCTAGGATACAAATAACCTGGAGAATTTGTGACACCTGCATATTCTTCTTGTTTATCACTATTTAGCAAACCACCTTAAAATTTAGGGGCTTAAAACAACCACCATTTAATTGCATTTCAGGATTTTGCGGGTCAAGAATTCTGGCAGGGCTCAGCTGAGTGATTCTTCTGTTCCATGTGATTGACTGGGGTCACCCACTGGTATTCAGCTGGTGGGTGGTCTTGTCTGGAGAGTCCAAGATAATTTCACCTACATGACTGGAAAATTGGAGGGTGATTGTAAAGCTAGCTCAGTCATGTTTTCCTCTCTCTCCACATGGTCTTAGGGTCTCATCACATTGCTCTCATGGTCCAGGGCTCCCAGAGACCTATGCTAGCTCTGGAATTGGCATTGCATTGTTCCATTGATCAGAGCAGCCATAGGCATTTCAAGGGGCAGAGAAATAGATCCCACCTCTAGATGGGGAAAATGTCAAAGAATTTGTAACCATCTTTCATCCACCACAACACAAATGCCAGAGCTCTCTTCTCACAAATTCTGGTTTGCAAGGGGTGTGGTGGGGTCCAAGATCTGCATTTTAGAAGACATTCAATGAGATTCTGGTACAACAGGTCCTTATAGCACACTTAGAAAAATACCACATTATAAAGTGTAATGGAAAATGTTCTTATAATCAATCTATTCTTCAATCAATTAATGAACATGGATTAGTCATGATACATGTCCCAAATCACGTTAGGTGCTGTGGAGGGTAAAGAAAGGACTGCTGCCCTCACTGCATTCGTGCTTCACTGGAGCCAGGTGCAGGGCAGCAGAATCTGAATGCCAAAACTATCTCTTGGGAGAGGGTCGGGTGGGAGCAAAGGAGCAGTACAGAGTGGGCTCCTGCAGCCCAGGGGACTGAGGCAAGCACCTTGGAGCTGAGCCATAGAAATAAGGTCAAAAAGTGTGCCGGAATGAGTAGGTGGACAGAATGAATTATGGGGGAAAAGGGAACTGGGTTCTTTGAAGATCCCAAGCAGAAGTGGGGCTGGGGGCAGGGGAAGGGAGCAGGAGGCACAATGACTTCCAAGCTCACTTTTTCAAAGTGTAATGTTTTCTCCCAGGCTTTTGACAGGGTTATCTCCTCCAGTATCTCAGTCAGCTCAGGCTGCTGTAACAAAATACCATACACTGGATGGCTTAAGCATTGATTTTCTTACAGTTCTAGAAGCTGTAAAGTCCAAGATCAAAGTACCAGCAGGGTTGGTGCCTGTTGAGGAAACTTCTCCTTGGTTTGCAAATGGCCTCCTCCTTACAGTGTCCTCACATGGCCTTTCCTTGGTGCATGGGGCACACACATACTCACACTCACATATGCACACACTCACATACACACACACTCACATATGCACACACATACACACACTCACACTCACATATGCACATACATACACACACTCACACTCACATATGCACACACATACACACACACTCATACACACATACACACACACATACACTCACACACTCACACATACTCACACTCACATATACACACACACATACACACACTCACACACACATACACACACACATACTCTTTCACATACACTCACACACACATGCCCACACACTCACAACCATGTACACACACTCATACACTGTCACATGTACACCCACACAAACATATACACAGTCATACACTCTCACACACCCCTACACACACACTCACACATGAGGAGAGAGACTCTTCCTCTTCTTATGAGGCCTCTACTCCCATCATTAGGATCCCACACTCATCTAATTCTAATCACCTCCCAAAGGCCCCATCTTCCAACACCATCACTTGGGGGGTTAGGACTTTAACATATTGATTTCGGGGGAGCAACACACACATTTAGTCCATAATGTCTAGTCTCTTATTCGTCTGCAATCCTGGCTTTCTGTCGCCCTGCTGGCCCGTGTTGTTCATGTCCAGACACACCGTGCAGCTCAGCTCCAGAATGGGAACAGCAACTCGTTCCAGCAACAATGCGCACTTTCAGGGCAGCCTGTCTCCCTTCCTCTTAAACTAGGCTTCTGACTCATCCTGCTTCTGCCCAGAACTAAATAGTGTCTGGACCCCACTCCCAAAGCAGGCTGTGTGTGAGAGGGAGGGAGGAGAGGAGAGAGGGTGGCTCCTTGGGGAGACACAGGTTAGGAGGATCTTAGAAGCTGGGTAAAGCTATAAAGGATATTATGATGGAGTCTGTGAGCAAATTGCTTAAACAATGCTGAGAAAGATCATCTGAAATCTAGAAAGATTAACAGGGTTACAGACACCAGTGGAATGAACTCTGGTTGCTGACCAGAAGAACAGGGTGGGGAGCGAGTGCTGGAAGAGAAAGAGGGTCCAGGAGGCCATCCGTAAACAGGGGCATGTATAGCACGCTCAGCTGGCTGGGCCTGGCTGCTCCAAGATGTCTAATTGGAGTGGACAGATACACTCCATCCATGGAAAACAACTCTTTCCTGTCCAGATCAGAGGTTGCTGTCAGTGCTAAGCCTATAAGTTCTGAAGCCCAGAGTCAAGACTGAAAGCCCGGGCCAGCAGTATTCAGGGATGGCGTCAGTAATCAGGCAGGAGCCTAGGCACAAACAAGCGGAAGTCCAGGGCTAAGCCATGAGCCAGGAATCAGCCTGGCGAGGAGCCAGGGGGCAGGTTGAGAGCAGCCACGGCCCCCACCAGCAGGGTGATCAATGGGTCAGAGGATGCTCTGCAGACAGACAGCAACCAGGAAGGCAGAGATAACCAAGAGCAAGGCTGGGAAGATAGGCCAGGATCACGGCCCATCTGCAGGAAGGGGAATGGGAAGTTGGCAGAGAACAGGATCAAGGAGGACAAGCATCTCGGATGGTCTCACTGCCAGTAAGAAAGCTGCTGGTTCTTGCATACTTGAATACTTCCTGTTGGAATAAAAAGCAAGTTCAAATCAGCCCAAGGCTTCTGGATCTGTCCTAGGGACAGGATGGGAAGGGAACACTGTGCCTCTGTACCAGTTAGATGAGAGGGCCCCTCTAGGCAGATGCAGCCCTGGCTTGGCAAGCAGAAGCATCTAGGAGAAGAAAAGAGCCCCATCTTCCAGGCAGATGGAGGAAGCACCCCACCCGCAAGCTTGGTGAGCAGAGTGCAGTCTGGATTCAGCGCCCCCTATACCGGTCCTGAGATACTTGCATATACTGGCCAGATCTTAGTGTTTTGACTGTAAGCCAGGACAATTTTGAGCTTCTCTTCTCTGAATTCTCTGGCACCTTCTCAGACACAGGGGTTGTAACGAGTCATCACCATGGGGGTATGAAGCATTAACACTGGGCTGATTTGGAACACAGGGGCAAGTGGGTGAGCCCAGGGGGCCTGGTGCATCTGCATCGTGGTGCCACCACAGCCTGCCTCAGCAGTGGCTGGTTTATGCAGGGGGCAAGCTGGGAAAAGCTACCGAAAGGCACTGCTGCCAAAAATGCTGTTCCAGTTGGATGGCAAAACATGTTCCACGCCTTAGCGGCTGGAGAACAAAAACTCCTGCTGTGCTTCTTTTAAGATCAGGAAAATATCACCTTGCTATGGGGTTACTTCTGAAGATTTCATTAAAAGGCAATGGTGGTCACAGCCTTGCCAACTTAGCTCCCTTCCCCAGGGGCGGTCATTGTACCTGACCACTATGCTTTTGTTTTGCCACTCAGTGTAGCCCTTAAACTGCCTCTACTTCCTAATTTGTCATCCACCCATTTCCTTATCTTTCAATAGCAGCTTTCCCAAGGAGCGTGTTGGTTCTGGCAAGAGGCTCTTGACCTGGTTTCTGTTTCAGTTAGGTCTGTTTCCTTAGGTCTGACCAGTTAGGTCTCTCTTATGCTATGCTTCTGTTCAATATTTCTTGAATGTTTGGCATGTGCCAGGCACTGTGGTAGGTGAATGCAGAGATGATTGACATGGTTTCTCCCCTTAAGGAGTTTACAGTATGATAGGAGACACAGAAACAAACCAGCAGTGGTGGGCAGTGGCTGCGTGCGGGCATATCCAGCATCCATTCTCTCTCCTTCCTCTTCCTAACAGAATCATAACACTGTTCTGGAATCTTCTCTCTCCTCTCCTAAAGAATCAACTCTCTCTTTCTCTCTCTCTCTCTCTCTCACACACACACACACACACACACACACACACACAGAGCCTGCGTTGGAGGTGAGGTCCCGTGACTATTTGGTGGATAAAACCAGAAGCAGGATGAGTCAGAGGTGGCTTTTAAGTGGAAGGGAGCTGGGACCGCACTGAAAGCCCACACAGGCACTGGATGGACCATGTTATTGGATCCACTCTGGAGTTGAGCTGTATGGCGTGAGCGACACGGGCCAGGAGGACCGAAGAGAAAGCCAGTGTGCAGCTGTGTTTCATTCATTTTCACTGCCATAAACTATATAGTATGAATATACTATAATTTATTTATTCATATTCATGAGTTCATTTACTCATTCAGTCAATGGACATCTGAGTTCTTTCTAGCTTCTCAAAATTGTGTTTCTTTGAGAGGTATTGTTTGATTTTGTTATTATGATAAACAATGCTGCTGTAAACATTCCAAAATAGGTCTCCTGGTACACATGGGGAAGTTCACATTTGGGGGTAATACCAAATTGTCTTCTCCATGATGGTACAATTGGCATTTCCACCAGCAGGCGTTAGGGTTCCATTTGCTCCATATCCTCACTCACACTTTGTTTTATGACACTTATGATATTTTTTAAATCTAGCAATTTACATTACAAATTTGAACTTGAATTTTTCTAATATTAATGAGATTAAACGTATTGTGAACATTGGTCATTTGTGTTTCTGCTTCTCTGAAAGTTTATTCAAGGCTTTTGCCCATTTCATCCAGAGAAGACTGATGTTGGCTTGGACCAGCATAGTGGCAATGGGGTGGTGAGCAGTGGCCAGTGAAAAGAAGCACTGTGTTGTTATAAAGGAATACCTGAGGCTGGGTAATTTATAAAGGAAAAAAGGTTTATTTGACTCATGATTCTGATGGCTGGAAAATTCAAGATTGGGCATCTGCATCCGGTGGGAGCCTCAGGCTGCTTCCAATTGAGGCAGAAGGCCAAGAGAAGCCAGTCTGTGCAGGGACCACAGGGTGAGTGAGGAGGCAGGAGAGAGTGGGGAGGTGCCAGGCTCTTTAGCAACCAGCTCCGTGGGAAGTAATGAAGTAAGAAGTCTATTAGAATCTATTAAGGTATTAACTCCATTAGGGCACTAATCTATTCAGGAGGGATGCATCCCCATGACCCAAACGTCTTCCATTGGGCCCCACCTCCAACACTGGGGATCAAATTTCAACATGAGGTTTGGAAGAGAAAAACATCTCCAAATCATAGCAGCTCTGACAGGATTTGCTGATGGACTGTGTGAGGTGTGAGAAACGATAAAGACTGATTAGTCCTAGGGACATGCCTGAACCACAGGAAGGATGTTGTTGCCTTTGCTGAGATGGGAAGAAGGGAGGCAGATCAGGCTGGAGGTAATGCAAGGAGCTCAATATTGGACATGATGTTTGAGGTTTGTATGAGACATCTCAGAAGTGGTGTCCTGTAGCCTGCTGGATGGAGAAGACTGGAGTTCAGAAGGGAGGCTCCAAATGATGCTAGACATTTGGATGTATCACTCAGGATTGCCACAGAAAACGGTGGAATACTCAAATTAGGAACATTTAAGGAGGGTTTATTTACAAAGGAACTGTTTTTACAGGTGGGGGTAGAGGGAACACAAGAGCTGGTAGAACACCAATGCTCTACTTAAAATATCAAAGAACAAGGGAGATAGGGGTTACAGGAACTTGGAGGTGGAGAACTGGATCAAGACGGATACTTTACCCAGACATGGTGGCTCAAGTCTGTAATCCCAGCTACCAAGGAGGCTGAGGCAGAATGATCACTTGAGCTTAAGAGGTCAGGGATGCAGTGAGCTATGATCATGCCACTGCACCCCAGCCTGGGCAACAGAGTGAGACCCTATATTTAATAATAATAATAATAATAAACCCAAGGAGGTCCATGAGAGACATTATCTTTGGTTGAATGTCTTCACACAGTTGGGACTGAGGGAAAAAAGGCTCAATATCACTCTTCTCTTTCCCCTTAATATCTTGCAACCACTCACCATTAGTTACAACCAGCCAGAATCCAGAAGGCACAGAGGCCTGCAGATAAAGTACATACCAGCCAACCTGCCAGGAAGAGACCAGGGCAGAGAAAGGTGGAGAATCTATCCGGAGGGAAAGAGGCATTACCTGGAGCAAGCAGAGAAGCTGGTATTGCTGGTATTTATAGCCAGGAGACTGGATGAGATGCCTAGAGAATGCATGCAGATGGAAAAGATCTTGCAGAGGTCTGGGACTAAACTCTGGATTAGTCCAGTCTCTAGAAGCTGGATAGGCACGGAGGAAGCAGCAAAGGAGACTAAGAAGAAGCAACTCCACGAAGGTATGGTGTCAGGAAGGTATGGTGTCTGGGAAGCCAAGGAAAAAAATGATTTCACAGAGAGAGCATTAAATGTGTCACCTGCTAGGACCTGGATAGGTCCAGGAAGATGAGGCCTAAGAACTGACCACTGGACACAGCAAAGCACAGGTCATTGTTGACCTTGACAAGAGCAATGGTAGTGGGAGGGGGACCTCACTGAAGTGGGTCTGAGAGAGGAATTAAAGACTTGAGAATAGACAACTCTTTCAAGGAATTCTGCTATAAATTGTAAAATTACATATAAAGAGATGAGGGACATGGGTGGTCAATGGAAGGAAAAGTAAATCAAGACAGGCTTTGTTGTCTTTAAGATGAGAGGAAATAACACCCTGTTTGTATATTAATAGGAATGATCCAGTATAAAGGCAAATATTGGATGATGCAGAAGAGAAGTGAATTGCTGGGCAATGCCCTGGAACAAACAAGGAGGGGTGGTGCCTGGAGCATAAGGAAAGGGCTTGGGTTAACAGCTTGGAGAGTTCATCTCTACAAACAGGAGGGATGAGATGGTGGAGTGTGTGTGTACAGATGCTTGTGGGTGTGTAGATATGATGAGTGGTTTGTGGTAAGGAGGTTCATTTTTGATTGTGTCCATTTTCTCAGTGCAACAAAAAGCAAGGTCATCAGCTAACAGAATCTGGGAGAAGTTGGTGCTTTGCGAAGAGAGGAAATAATGTGAAGCAGTCCGCTAGTTTAGCAATCATCAAACTTTTTTTGCTTTCATACCTCCTAAAATAATTTTGAAAAATGATATTTCCTCATATATTTTTTAAGTGGCAACTAAAATTTTTCATTATAAATTTAAATCATTGCAAAAGATGTAATTTCATTTATATAACCAGCTGGGAAGAGAACGACTTTTGTTAAAGCAAAGTTATGGAATTTTTGAAACTCTTCTGAGTTATGTAGTAGAAATCACAAATATTATTTCCAAAAAGCATTTTTACAAACATTTTTATATCTATTATTAAAAATTATTTTAATGATCTATCAACTGACAATGTAATTAGTTCTTGTTCAGTTTAATTAAAAGCAAAGAATAGGAAACTGAGCTGCAATAGTTATATTCCCCAATAATACTCATTTGTTTTCTTAACACAAATACCAATATTTCAGATTCTTTCTGTATCTAATTCCTTATGGACTAGGCCATGGAGCATACTAAGATTCATAACAGATAAGAAGAATGTATTTTTCCTATTTTCATAAAAAGAGAAGAGCAATTGTGAAAGGAAACTCCTAAATTCCAGATGTTCTCAGGCAAGGTAATTTGGGGAAAGTGTAAATTTGCAGAGTGACTCCCTTAAAAGTGTCCTTGCCAACATGTCTCTTAGAAATTCTTCATGTATCATTTGTTTAAAATTGTAATTAAACATATATAAAACATAAAATTGATCATTTTAGCCATTTTGAAGTGCAATTCAGTGGCATTAAGTGCATTTACATTGTGGTGACCCCATGACTGCTACACATCTCCAGAACTTTTTCATCATCCCAGATGGAAACTCTGTGCCCATTAAACAACTCCCCATTCCTCCATCCCCAGCCATTAGCAACCAGTCTTATCATTTTGTCTCTGTGAAACTAACTATCCTAGGTACCTCACACAATATTTGTTTTCTTGTGACTGGCTTATTTCCATTAGTGTAGTGTCTTCAAGATTCATCCATGCTGTAGTATGTATCAGACTATCACTCCTTTTAAAAGCTGAATAATATTCGTGTGTGTGTGTGTGTGTGTGTATGTGATTTTGTTTTTCCATCTATCCATGGATATTTGGGCTGTTTCCACTTTTTGGCAATTTGAATAATGCTTCTGTGAACATGATGTATACAAATAAGTATTTATTTAAGCCTCTGCTTTTAATTCTTTTGGATATATACCCAGAAGTGAAATTTCTGGATCATATGGTGATTCTATGGTCATGTATCCATTTTGAAGACACTTGTCTAAGAGAAGGGAAGCAAGGGTGAACCAAAAGAAGATAATATAATTGCAGGGCTTTCTTAGGGCTCAACTGAGATTGGCAATTCTGAATTTAAAGTAAAACCAGTCAGCAAGTTTGTGTTATTGTATTCTAGCACATTCAGTTGCACAGGTGCAAGTATATAGGTTAGAGGAAGTGTTGGCTAGAACTATGAATTCGGTTTAGTCAGACCATAATGTTAAAGCGGGAAAAATGCAAAGGATTTGAGCATATGCCTATAATCTGAGTGGTTATAATTATTGACTGTGGAATACAAGCTGGGTAAGGACTTGAAAAGCATTTTATACATTTTTCCATATTGATCTGACAAATTCTCTGTTATATTAATTTCTAGATTCTTTATAAATAAAAACCTTTTAATACATGTTTTTCCAACTGTTTGTTGCTAGAGTATACAATAAAATTGGTTTTTACATACGAATCATATATTAAACCAGCCTAAAAACCTCTCTTTTAAACCCCAATTCTTTGTATATAGGATGCATTGGGTTCTTTTGTAGGTGGTCATATCCTCCATAAATATTAGGAGTCATGTTTCTTGCTTTTCAATTCTTACGGTTTTCTTTCTTTTTCATGTCTTGCTGTGTAAGTCCTGTATAATGTTAAATGAAGAACTGATGACAGATGACCATTATTATCTAATGACTGATTTTAAATGGATGCTTCTAACATTTCATCATTAATAAAGACATTTACTCCAGGTTTTTGGTAGGCATTTTATCTCATAAGGAAGCTCATAAGAGTTGGCAAAGAGCTTTCTTTTTAATCATGATTAAATATTGAAGTTTTTTTGTATTAGTTTGTTTTCATATTGCTATAAAGACATACCCAAGACTGGGTAATTTATAATGGAAACAGTTTTAATTGACCCATAGTTCTGAATTGCTAGGGAGGCCTCAGGAAACTTACAGTCATGGCAGAAGGCAAAAGGGGAAGCAGGTACCTTCTTCACAAGGGGGCAGGACAGAGTGAGTGTGAGCACAGGAAAAACTGCCACTTCTAAAAGCGTCGCATCTTGTGAGAACTCACTCACTATCACGAGAACAGCATGGGGGAAACTGTCTCCATAATCCAATCACTTCCCTCCCTCGGCATGTGGGGACTTCAGGTCCCTCCCTTAACACAAAGGGATTACAACTCGAGATGAGATTTGTGTGGGGACACAATGTCAAACCACATCATTTTTTCAAATGTGTTTTCTGTATCTACCGAGATGATCATATGTTTTTTCTCTAATGATTGGTTAATGGGTGGATTATATTTATGGAATTTTTAATATTAAATGATTCATCCATTTCTTATATAATCCTAACTTGGTCATGATGTAATATATTTTTTATCTTACTGGAGTCTTTTAATATTCACAATATAAGGAAACAGAGTTCATAACACCCATTTTACAGACAGGAAACTGAGAAGTAGGGAAATATGGAATATGCATGAGATTTACATCCAGCAGGTAGCAGAACGAGGACTCAAACCCTCGTCTGTCTGATGCTGAACGTATGTGCTTTCCTACTAACTATTCTCTTTGAGGCAGAAACCAGATCTTTCTTATGTGTCTCAAGTGGCTGGGGCAGTGCTATATTCATAGTACTTATTCAAGAATTTGTGTTGAATAAATACTAAATGGCTGCTCCAGGACTCTATGGATTCTTTAAATATTCCTTGGCTAAAAAAAAAATTACACTTTTTCATCAAATTAGTTCATCTTAGGTATTGGTCATAAAATGATGTGAAAGGTAAACAGAAGAAAAGGTCTATAAAAGAAGAAAAGTAGTTCTTTACTACTACAGTTCTTGAAATTCTCTATCACATTGGAATGGATAAAAAAGTAGAGTCTCTCTACATCCTATTTTGCCAAAATAATATTTCACTGCTAATAGAAAAACAGGCAGAAAAAACTACCTTGTCACCTTTTCTGGGAAAAGGAAAAATAAAGTTGTATTTCATCCTTAATTTTCCACCTTGTGGGCAAAAATAAAAGGAAAATTACTTCTGGGCAATACTGCACATATTATAGAATAATGAGCCATCTTAAGCAGTTGGGCAAGAAGCAGAACAACAAATGTTCACTCCAGAAAGAAGAGAATCATGCAAAAATAATAGTGTTGTTTTCAGAAGTAAAACCTAAAAAGAAATCAAAAGGGAGATACAATCAGATACACTATCATGGGCCAACTAAGAATGCCACATATATCATTGTTAAAGAGACAGTGTGGCACTTGGGCATACGCTGGAAATTTGGCACTTGGAAGCTGATCTGACTCATACCTGGCTCCTCACTGCCCTCATGGCCCTCTCTACCTGCAGCACCAAATCAAACCGTTTCATACCAGCTTTCTCCTCTCTCTCTCTGTCTTTTAATTAATTAATTGAACACTCCAACAAGTTTTTCTATAAAGCCAGCTAGTAAGATGGTCCCAAACACACCAATTCAATCAACTTTCAAGACTAGCTTCTAACTGCAGTGGCCCTTCTGTATCTCTGTGTTGGCAAAATTATTAAGATAGCCCCCAAGATTCCCGCCCCCTGGTGTATGTGCCCTGAATAATTCCCTTTCCTTGAGTGTGAAGGCACTTATGGATATAATGGAATATCACTCTCTATATCAATAGGTTCTGATGAATGGCAGAAGGTATAAACAGATGTAATTAAGAGCCCTAAGTAGTTGACTTTGAGTTAATAAAAAGACAGATGATGCCGGGTGGGCCTAACCTAATCAGGGAGACCTTACAAGAGTTCAGATATTTGAAGTGAGAGAGATTTCTCCTGCTCATGTTGGAAAGGCAGACAGTCATGTTGTGAACTGCTAATACAGGACATGTAGCAAGAATCTGAGGGCACCCCCAGAACCCAGAGTAGTCCCCAAACAACGACCACCAAGAAGCTGGGACTTCACTCCAACAACCCAAATCAACTGAATTCTGCCAAGGACCAGTGAGACTAGCAAAGGATGCAAAGCCTCTGAGGGACTTGCAGCCCTGGCTGACCCTTGATTCCAGCAAAGTGAGACCCTGAGCAGAACGCCCACCTAGCTCATACCCAGACTTCCCATCTGGGGAAGCTCTTTGATAATAGATGTATGCTATTTGAAGTCACTATGTTTGGGGTATTTTCTAATGCAGAAATAGAAAACTAATGAATTTATCGCTGAGCCTTAACATTTGAGAAAAATATGCCTAATCCAAGGTTTTGAGGTACTGTGAGGATTTATTAGGTAATATGAGAGAAGACGCAAAAGGCCTTCTCCGTAAGACAGAAAAAGATGTCTCCATTGTTTTGGTTGAGGGCATGTGATCGCCATTCATGCTGTTCATCAAGCATTTCCAGCAATCCCCCACTGTAGATGTCCACAGCCCTGCACAGTAGTCCCCTTATCTGAGGTTTCATTTGTCAGCGCTGTTACCCATAGTAAATGGCAGTCAACTGAGGTCTAAAAATATTAAATGGAGACTGGCGCGTCTCCTTGTCCCCGCAGGTCAGCTCCGCCCAAGGGGCCGCCAAGGAAGAGCCCAAGAGGAGATCAGGGCAGTTGTCAGCTAAACCTCCTGCAAAAGTGGAAGTGAAGCTGAAAAAGGCAGCAGCGAAGGATAAATCTTCAGACAAAAAAGTGCAAACAAAAGGGAAAAGGGGAGCAAAGGGAAAACAGGCCGAAGTGGCTAACCAAGAAACTAAAGAAGATTCACCTGCAGAAAACGGGGAAATGAAAACTGAGGAGAGTCCAGCCTCTGATGAAGCAGGAGAGAAAGAAGCCAAGTCTGATTAATACCATATACCATGTCTTACCAGTGGTCCCTGTGTCCCTTCTTGTACAATCCAGAGGAATATTTTTATCAACTATTTTGTAAATGCAAGTTTTTTAGTAGCTCTAGAAACATTTTTAAGAAGGAGGAAATCCCACCTCATCCCATTTTTTAAGTGTAAATGCTTTTTTTTAAGAGGTGAAATCATTTGCTGGTTGTTTATTTTTTGGTACAACTAGAAAATAGTGTGGGATATTGAATTATGGGAGGCTTTGACTGTCTTGGGTGTCAGCTTAACATTCCATAGATGGGGGGTTAGTTTTTATATCCTAGAATGTATATTAAATGGCAATATGGAGTCAGTCCTGCATTTAATGTCTTAAACATTTTATTTTACTTCTATTCTCATGTTTTTTAGTGAATTGTTTCCTAAAGAAAACCACTCCTTGATCATGGCGCTCCCTGTCAGAATTGTGTGCACTCTGTAACATCTTTGGTTGTGGTAGTCCTGTTTTCCTGATAACTTTGTTACCATGCTGTGAAAGATTACAGATTTGAATAGGTAGTGTACATGCTATTCAGTTGTGAACTGGTGGGCCACATGTAACAGCTGACCAACTTGTGAAGATACTGGTACTTGATAGCCTCTTAAGGAAAATTTGCTTCCAAATTTTACGTTGGAAAGTCACTGGAATAACTTTAAAAAAGAATTACAATACATGGCTTTTTAGAATTTCGTTACATATGTTAAGAATTGTGTACAAATTGAAATGTCTGTACTGATCCTCAACCAATAAAATCTCAATTATGAAAAAAAAAAATTAAATGGAAAATCCCAGAAATAAACACTTCATAAGTTTAAATTGTGAGCCATTCTGAGTATTGCAATGAAGTCTCTGATCTTGCCAGTCTGTCCCACCAGGGATATGAATCCTCTCTTTGTCCAGTGTCTCCATGCTTTAGATGCCCACTCATTAGCCAGTTAGTAGCCATCTCAGTTGTCAGATGGGAAAAACATAAGGTTTGGTACTATCAGCAGTTTCAGGCCTCCACTGGCGTCTTGTCTGTTTGCCTTGGTGTAATCCTTGTTGGATGGATGATGTGCATGATGTCGGCAATGAGGTGGAAGCAGAGGTGATATGTATCATTTCTGGGCCATAGCACTTGACCAATCTAAGACTCTCCAGAGCTCTCTTTCTCTCTGCTATAGTGCACAGCAGTGTTCCTGGTAACCTGGGTCTACACTGAAGACATGTGGGGTGGATCCTATTCTCTCATTATGCACCTGTAGTGTGAATAAAGTCTTTGTTATTTTAATAACAATATAATTGTATGGTTGTTTGTTACTGCAGCATAACTTAGCCCATTCTGACTTGAATGGGGGCTTACCGAACTACACAGCCCAAAAAGACAGCCAGAGACACAGAAATGAAAAGATAAGATAGGAGGGCATACAACGTCTTTCATGTTTTCTTATGTCTAAGTTATTTCCGCTCCTCATTGTAAAAAACAAACACCTGAAGTAAGTGCAAGCAGGAAAGAAAAACATGAGAATGTTAGATGCCTCATCCATGTTGAAAAGTATGGAAATAGCAGGAAATGGCACTAATGTCTGAGAAGAAGGTCAGAACCAGCTGAGTGGTTGGCTCTTTACTCTACTCTCCAGTGAAGAGTAGGGGAAGCTCTTCTTGCACAACTCTTCTTAGGACAAATGCCATCATCAGTCTTTAGGGTTCCCGTGGTCCCTTAATTGCTGGAGGCTAGAAGGCAGAGTCTTCATGTCCTGCTGAGCAAGAGTGTCAAAGATAATTTAGAGCAAGTGTGTTTATCCAGCAGAAACAAACAACACAAACAAACAGAAAGTCTAATGGTGGGGTGGGGGGAAGGTACTATCAGAAGAAAAAAGAGATGGGCAGTAAAATCCTGTTTTAGAAAAGGAGAGAAGCAGCATCGGGCTAATAGGAAGATGTGTGTTATGTGATCAGTTTGATCAGTTTTAAGGGTCTTTTGAAAGTAGTTCAGATGGGTTCTGAGGCAAATACTAAACTTAGATCTTAAAGATAGAGGTTCTGGTGAAATGTTCTTTGGGAAATTAGCAGAAATTCCATTCTAGCAGGTTTGGATTTTGAAGATAAAAATATCACTGGCTCTGTGAACAGTGGGATACTTAAAGCAGACATGTATAAATTAAGCTAACCTTATGTATATCTTCTCAAAGTGTTATGCTGCTCAGATGACATCAATAATATATAGCCAAGGAAATGAATTGAGGAGGGAAAGAGCTCCTGACTAGCACCTGGTAACTCTTGACCAATTATAATAGAACTGACTAAACTCTACTTCTCAGACAGTTAAATTTTATCAAGAAGATACATCACCAAGAACTAGAGCTGGGCACTATTACTTGTGGAATATGTGTCAATGTGAATATATTAGCTGTGTCCACATAGGAAGAGGAAATGGAATTCTGGAGAAATGAACTTGGTAATTCAGGCCATAAGCTTATATTTACAAAGAAAACATAAAGTAATTGTGACAAAATAGGTTGTTCAATTGAGTCACCTAAGGCAATTGCTTCAATTCCCTCACCCCACCTTTTTCTATAGATGTGTAGTCATCGTTATGGGGCATGATAAGAATATTGTGGATGGCTGAATGTTGTCCCAGGGGACACACTCCTAGTAAGAGGCCCTAAGCTACTGTATCTGCAAAATGTTTGCCTGCTAGTCATAGGCTCTTCTCACTCTAATGCTAGGTGATTTGACCAGCATACAGCTACTACAGGCAAGCTAGGTAGTGTTTTTCAGGTTCTATCTGTATCTCTCTGGACCTGGGTGATCAAGTCATCCGGATGATGAGAACAGAGTACAGCATTCCTTAAAGGAATGCCATTCTTCTCTCACAAAGTCAGTAACAGGGAGAAGTAGCAATTTAGGGTACATTTAAACGTAACTAACTGCATCATATTTAACAAATTAATGAGCTTATCACCAAAGATACTAACATAGGCATGTGCTGACCTCTCACACACCACCTGAAATTGTAAAGAGGTGGCGCAAAAGAGGTAGTTTGTGTGTTCTGAACGAATCACTTCCTTTCTAGAACCAGTTACCTTCCCCCTGGTTTCTCAGCTTTTCTTCTAAATAGCAATGCTGATGCTTTATTAGTTAATCAATAAGACATGATACAGAGTATGGTTATCATAAAATAATCATACCCTGGAGCATTTTGAGGCATGAGCCACTTGCCTCTAATCAGATTGGGTTGAGATTACCTTTGGATAATCACACTCCTGGGAACCGTCTCATTTCTATTATGAGTACATTTTATAATAGGGAAAAATGTACATTTCTGCAAGGGGGAAAATGAAGTTGGCAGCGTACACCTAGCAATCATTTCAGTTGAGCTGAGAAACATTCCTCTTTTTGAATAAAGTCAAACTATGCTTCGTCTATTCAAGCTATGTCAGAGAAAAGAGGCACCTCACATGCAGTGTGGGAGATGCAATACAATGGAAACTGTATTTTACTTTGGCGTTGCAAGCTTCAAATTACATGCAAACATTCAAAAAGGGCATTTGAAACTTGGCATGTATGTTTATAAATGACACATTTTGAATCTGGAGTGGGTTTAGGTGTCTAGGTTACAATAACAGATGATCTCCCATGTAAAAATGGAACAAAGACTTTCTTCAGCTTCCTACAGAGAAAGATGTTCATTTCGGCTTCAATTATAATACTAGGCACACTGGAGATTCTGTTAAGAGCAATTTCTGTCTATTCTTCCTTATTCTGACCAAAAATTTTAATCAAATGACATATATTGGAAAGTTAAAGACAGAAAAGCCCAGTGAGGCATGAAATACACTTTACAACAGTGTGCATAGCACTTAGTCTATTGGTTTTAAATGATGGAAAAATCTATTTAAAATGTTAGATGAACACACTGCAGGCTGCAGAGATGATTATAAACTCTTAAAGCTGTAGGTTTTAATCCTATTTTTTTACACATAGTATTTATATCCAGGAAGTTTTAACATGGGATAAATGATAAAGAAAAAAATGATGGTGAAATACTTATGTTAATTACTCTGTGATGGAAGTAAATTTTTGTAACAAATAATGAAAGTGAGAGACAAGAAAGCCAGACATTATTACTGCCGTATTGGTAGAATCAGATGCCTAATATTCCGTGTGTTATTATTATTTTTTTTTTTTAGCTATATAGCTCTCGTAATAAAACACAGGTTGATCTTCTGAATGAAAGGAGAAAGGTGGGACAGAGTAAAGAGAAAGAGTCTCATTTACGGATTTGTTAGATTAGAATTAAATTTAGCTTCTATATGGCAACACTGCATTTGATTAATGATACCCCCTTTCAATGCTGGTATTTCAAGAGCCTCAGAATGTCTGTCTGGGGTCCAACAATTGCTTAATCCTTCCTACTATTTCATTTCCTCCAAATTCTACTTGATCTCTACAAAACAGTAAGGACAGCTGGGCTCCTGGCTTGAAGGAAATAAGGCCTGGCCAGAAAGAAACCAAGTAAGGATTTGTACTAGTCATTAAAAATTCAACTCACAGGATGAGATAGAAGAGTCCATTTTTAATTCAGAGAGCAGAAAGTCTCCCTACCTCAGATTTCCCCAAGTTGGTAGATGACTTGCGTTTTCTGCTAACAGTGTCATTTTCCCTTTCCCAGAAGAGCCCAGAGACAGCCCCAACACAAACTGTGTTGCCACCCCACACCCCCCAGAATGAAAGTCAGCCGAGGGCTACATAGATGGAGCTAGAATGAAAGGACCTGGGGACAGGCTCATCTTCTAGAAGTCAAGCCTGGCACTACCCTGGACTGGGATGGGACTTCTCAGAAGCCTTCTTTCACCATTTTGACATCCCGGCTCCATTAATTCACTTCAGCCTTGACTCTATCGTCACCACTGCCCTGAACAACTTTCTATAAGGCCACCACATAGTTAAGTGAGTGGACTGCACCAGCGTCCTCCTTGGTTGCTGCTACATTTGACTCTCTTAATCACACTGCTCTTGAAATTTCTTCTTACTTATGTGACATTTCACTATTACTGTCTCTCCTACATTCAGTTTGCTAGGTCCTCTTTCTTCCCTAAATACTAAACATCTTCCCAAGACCAAGAGCGTTTTTGGCCGTTCGTTTTCCTCTCTGGCTAATGAACCCTCTCTCATAGCATCTACTATGTCAAATCCACAAGTCTGACTTTTACCCATGACTAGCTTATTGTCTTCCACTAACATGTAAACCTCACAAAAACTGAGCTGACTTATTGTGGTGTGCAGAATTCTAAGATGGCTCTCTGTGTGTGATTTCTGCCCCCCTGGTATTCAGACCTTTGTGTATCCTCTTCCCTTAAGTGTGGATAGAAGCTGTGACTTGCTTCTAATTCACAGAATATGGCAAAGGTGAAGGAACTTAGCAGATGTAATTCATCTCCCTAATCAGTTGACTTTGAGTTTATTAAAAGAGAAACTATCCTAGGTAGACCCAGCCTAATCAGTTGAGACCTTTAAACCCAGGTGCAGGCCTTCCCTGAAAGAAGAGACTCAAAGCAAGAGAGACACTCTCCTGTTGACTCTGAAGAAGCAAATGGCCATGCTGTGAACTGCTGATGGAGAGGACAGCATCTAGGAGCTAAGGGCCTCAGTCCTATAATCATAAGGAACTAAATGCTGCCAATAATTTGAATAAGCCTAGAAAAGGCTGTCAAGCTCCAGGTAAGAACATTAGCCTGGGCCAGGCTCAGTGGCTCACACCTGTAATCCCAGCACTTTGGGAAGCCGAGATGGGCAGATCACGAGGTCAGGAGATCAAGGCCATCCTGGCTCACATGGTGAAACCTGTCTCTACTAAAAATATAAAAAGCAGTTAGCCAGGTGTGGTGGCGCATGCCTCTAGTCCCAGCTAATCGGGAGACTGAGGCAGGAGAATGATGTGAACCCGGGAGGCAGAACTTGCAGTGAGCCGAGATTGCGCCACTGTACTCCGACCTGGGAGACACAGCGAGACTCCTTCTCAAACAAAACAGAACAAAACACATCAGCCTGCCCACGCAACTCTAAGTAGAGGACCCAGCTTAGCTGTGCCAGGACTCCTGACCCATGGAAATTGTGTATTGTGTAAATTCAGTAGGTTGTGGTAAATTGTTTTACAGCAACAGAAGACTTAACTTTCTAACTGCTTTCTTACGGTCCACTTGGGCTCAAAGCTTTAAAGTTACCTATGACTCTTTCCTTTCATCACATACCAAGATCTGTCACTTATTCTTGACCAATATCTACTGAATTCAACTACATTCCTCTATTTTATTCAAATCCTTCATTTATTCAGTACATATTTGCTCAGCTCTGGGTATGCAGTGATAAATGAGACAGGTATGGTTCCTGACATTATGCAAAGTAAAGTTTAGTGGATAAAATAAACATTGAGCACATAATTGCAAGGTGCTTTTAGAGAACTCTGGAGGGAACTTTAACCTAGTCTGGTTGGGAAGGAAGTAAAGCAGTCCTTACTACCTCAAGCCTGAATAATTATACCAGGCTTCTCATTCCTCCAGGCAGTTACACACAGAATTTCTGGGCTCATCTTTCTCAAAGATATTTTCCAACTTGAGGAAACTGTCTTCTGTTTGAAGACTTTCAATGGCTCCCTATTACCTCACAGACACAATAAGGAAAACATTGATAATGTTGTAGCAAATGTCATTGTGCCTCATCTAATAAATGCCCAGAGAGTTTTAGAGACTTGAATGAAGCCACAGAAATGGTAGAAACAAGATCAAATTCCCTCTGAGCAAACCCTGAATCAAATCCTCTTTATACACTATAGCTACCTCTTTGATATTGTAAAATGTAACCATTTTTCTCTAATCGTAAGTATGGAGCTTACAAATGTTACAGATAAATCAGGTAATGTCCCCAAATAAAAAGTACTTAACCTAATTTTTTCCCTTGGGAACAATTCGATTAGTCTACATGCTTAAAGCTAATCTAAGATCAATGTTTGATTAATATGCCTGCATTCACAAGCCTGGGACTATAAAATGAGGGTCACATTTACACTTCTACCTTAATTACAATAACTCTGAAACTCCTACCTGCTAAAGAAGAATACAGCAGTAGTGGATACCTCCTGGGGCTCCAGCCAGCTCCCTTTTAGAAACCAAGCACTCACTACTAAGTTTGGGGTTTTAAACAAGGGAACTTTCCTTTTCGTCAAAGAATTGCCCTCAGGAACCTCTTCATTAGGAAGGCTATTCCAATCCTCCACACTTGGGACCTGAGGGCAAACATCAGCAAATGACTGCCTGAGATGTGGAGTACAAAAGGCCAATTCTGTGATGTGATCCACTTTCCAGAATCCGTGCGTGGGGTCCGATGGAAGCTAACTTCCAGCTGAGACCTCGTTCTTGAGTAGCTTTCTTCCCCTTCCCTATCCTGCTTCTCTCATGCACTTCTCCCAAGAACAGTGCTCAAATCAGTCACTTGGGCAAGAATTCCCATCTCAGGCAAGGCTTTTAAGTAACCTATCCCCAAAGGACAAACTAACTCTGAGTATTCCTCATTTGTTTCTGTAAGCCACCGAGGGAGCCTCCTAGGCGTCTACTAACCAATCTGTCATGGCAGCCTCATCTATGTCCTCCACCTTTTCCTCTCCCATGCAGATGTCCTTACCACTGCTCAGGTATCTGGTTGACTGAACTCCACAATGGTTTCTGCTGAAGGCTTGCACCTTGAGAACATTGTTTATGCTAAGGATGCTGGTTATTGGAGGTTCCCCAAACTGGCAATGGTCAAGATGCTGAGTCCACCTGACTTCCACACAGAGTTGGAAGAATGGCCTTTTTCTTGGCTTTCTGGACACTTAGTCATGGAGTTCCCAGAGCAGGTCTGTTTTTGTCCAGAGTTTCACGATGTCTGATTTCTGGATTTTATTTCTCTAATCCTAAGGGATCAATCCCATTTCTAGGGGCAGGTGGCAAAGCTGACAGCATCCCTTTAAAATCTTACAGCCTATGCCCTCAACCGAACATATCCCTCCTATTCCAGCTAAAAAACAAAAGCCCTGTGGTGAGCATGAGTACATGGGGAGGAAGCCTTATCTACACCAGCATCTTCTGGCACCATATTCAGCCAGCCAAACTTTTTTTTAACTCGGTTTTTATTTTAAGCCTGTATCACGGAAACCTCCTTCCTGAAACTATTTTGGATAGAGAACTTCTGTAAAGAAGAACAGATACAACCTGTTTTTGAGAAACTCTTAGTTCATGAAAGTTATTAAAATGTGCTTAGATACACATAGGAAAAACTTTCAAAATACAATTCCTCTAAACCTTACAAAGTTTATTTGGTTTTAAATAAGGAACTTTTAGAATGAAATCCAAGAATTTTTTTCATTTCTCTTTCACAGAGATTCAAAGTTTATGTGGTATTTTCTCTAATATGTTATTAAAACAATTCTCAAGCACACAGCAAAGTTGAAAGAACTTTATAGTAAACATCTCCATACCATCATCTATATTTTACCATTGAAGTTTTACATATTATGCTGGCTTCCTCATACCATGTTACATCTAACAATCAATCTATCCATTCATCAGTAATGGTAGCTTCATTATTTTTAAAAAAGACATTTTGTACTTTGATTTAGAACAAGAAAATATCCCATATTTGAAAGTCTAAGTGAAAATAAATCCTACTGGATATTATCTCTTCAACAATAAAAATATTAGAGGCATAATCTCTTACAGTCTTAAGACGCTGTACTTGCCAGACTGGCCTGGCAGGCACATCTTAAATTATCTTTAAAAATACTAGTTCTGGGTGAATATTATTTTAAAGCAATGGCGAAAGCAGTCAAGAATTAGATCACATGGAAAGGTGAGCAGAATGTCAAGTAAAATTTTAAGTACTTTAGGAAATTTTAATTTCCTAAAGCCTTTGTCAGTTCCATCATCAGTGTGGGAAGCTATTTTTACTTAATCAGTAGGTAAATGTGCCTATTTATTAACTCTTGTGTATGAAGTCAGAAACTGAACTTCAGTTACAATATTAGCGCACTAAATAGAACCATATAAACCTCTCTAACATTTACATTTATGTGATTGAATCACCTGAAAAGTATTACATTAGGAGAACTATACTCCATTTTGTGACACCATTTTTGATAGGACTCTAAGCAGAGCCAAGTTTGGGCTAGCAAAAAAGCAGACATACATTTTGTTTTACTTTCATAAAAGTAAAATTTGTTTATGTTGGTACATATGAAGTAGTTTTATCATTTCAAATAGAATAACCAGACAGCGGACTCAAAGAAAATTTGGCTGATTGATTTGTTGCTTAAAGTGGCTAGTTCCTTGAGAATGCTACCAGATAATGGCAATGGTGATGAAAGCCAAATCCCTGTATAAAAACAGACAACAAGGAGACAGTTTAACCCAAAAGCCATGGACTACATTTACAACCAAACTTGGTTCATGGAGATACCCCAAATTCAAGTGGATGGGGACAACCCACCAATAGCCACAAGATTTGCCTCATATTAGCATCTGTGCAGAGGGAAGCTGAGAGAAGCTATAGGGCATCTCCCAAATGTGAAAGCAGGAGAGTTCAGAATTCACTGAAAGCATAGCAGGCGAATTAGAAGACAGCAGGTGAAACCAACAGGGTTTTATCTACTCCAATAGGAGGTGATTACAAGGTGCACAGTAAAATCTAAAGAGTCCATAAACTTTTCAGAATGATCAGCTAGGGCTCCCTTCCAGGCCAGGGCCCGCACACTACAGCAAAATGGCTGTTAGTAAACCAAACCTCAAAAGAACCAAGATAACAGAGAGCATGGAAAGAAATGGTCCAGATAAAAGTGGGAGAGAGAAGCAAAACCAGGAAATTTAAGAACACAAGCCACCGTGTTATGTTAACACTATAAGAAAACAAGTGGTAGCTCTGTGAAGTCAGAAAAACTCCTTGAATCAAGCCTCTTTCTAAAAGCTAAGGAAAACTAATGCCACATAAAATTAAACACAGAAGTACTGAAGTTAGATTTCATGTTGTTATTTTTTTAAAAAAAGAAAATAGAATAAGGAGGAGAATAACATTCCTAGTCAGTGAGAGGATTCCAGAAAGACATGCCCATAAAATAGATAAACATGAACCTATTATTTCTTTTCTTTTCTTTTCTTTTCCTTTTCTTTTCTTTTCTTTTTTTTTTTTTTTTTTTTTTTGAGACAGAGTCTTGCTCTGTTGCCCAGGTTGGAGTGCAGTGGCACAATCTCAGCTCACTGCAACCTCCACCTCCAGGTTCAAGCAATTACCCTGCCTCAGCCTCCCAATAGCTGGGATTACAGGTACCCACCACCATGCCCACTAAGTTTTGTATTTTAGTAGAGATGGGGTTTCACCATGTTGGTCAGGATGGTCTCAATCTCCTGACCTCGTGATCCACCTGCCTCGGCCTCCCAAAGTGCTGGGATTACAGGTGTGAACCACTGTGCCTGGCCAACCTATTATTTCAAAATGATCTAAAAGATATTAAGAAAGTAAAACACAACAGAACAACATAAATCAGAAGTAGAAAAATGAGGTGACAAAACTTGAGAAAGAAATAGAAATTAATCACTTTGGAAATGAAGACTAAAATAAAAGGAGCATGAAAATAAAAAGAAAATAAAACACCTTAAAAAGAATAGGGAGCAAAAGGGGAAGTTTATTTTTTAAATAATGAGAAGAAGGAAATAAAAAGTATTTGAGAAAAAATGACAGACACTGAAAACAGTCAAAGAAGATCCAGTATATGGATAATAGAAATTCTTGAAGAAGAAAAACAAGGCAACAGAACAAACACTAAAAAGTATAAATAAAAAAATTCCTAAAGCAGACAAATATTTGAAACTACATTTTAAGCTTAGTAGTCTTTAAATAAAAAGAAAAAATTATTTGGGCATCTACCCTCTCTTCCCCAAAAAAGAAAATTAGATTATACATAATCAATCAAACATTTAGAAAGCAATGCTTTGTGGTAGGAGAAAATGGAGTAACATATTTAAGACAAGAAAAGAAAATATAAGCCAAAGATTTAAATCTAGCAAAAACTTATTTTCCACTACAAACAGCACAGACTAGTATCAACATGTGACAACTCAAAGAATGTCATTCCCATAAGTGATTCTTCAGGAATCTACTAGAGCAGGGCTCTCTAACCTGGGAGGTCCACAGACCCTGGGACTGGTCCATGGCCTGTTAGGAACTGGGCTGCACAGCAAGAGGTGAGCAGCAGGTGAGCGAGCATTACTGCCTGAGCTCCGCCTCCTGTCCGATCAGCAGTGGCATTAATCTCTCATAGGAGTATGAACTGTATAGTGAACTGCTCATGTGAGGCATCTAGGTTTTGGTCCCTTATGAGAATCTAATGCCTGATGATCTGACGTGGAACAGTTTCATCCCAAAGCCATCCCCTAATCCCTTCTGTTTATGGAAAAATTGTCTTTCACAAAACTGGTCCCTAGTAGCAAAAAGGTTGGGGACTGCTGTACTAGAGAATAAACTTCAGACAACAATAACTCAGAGATATTACACAAGGGTTGATGATGAGCATTAGATACATGGTTACTTGTAGAACTAAAACTAAATAAATACTAAGACTAAATAAAGGTTAAAAGATATGTAATAGTTATTTGCTTAAACAATGTAAACATAGTTCAAGCATAAAAAATGGGGGAATAGAAATAGGCAAACGTTAGCATGCTTTCATTAAGAAACATCATAAATGGTTTTATTTCAGTAAATGGAAAAGTCTGAAGGTTTGACAGAGAGACAGCTTTGTAAGCAAACATTGAGAATATGTAATTAGAACGTGTTTCTTTAGTCACTCAATGCTTTGTGGGAAGAACGGAGCATTAAGAAGCTATCATAGGGTCAGGTGAGAGCTGATGGCTTGGGCTAGGCAGTGGTAGCAGAGATGGTGAGAAGGGGAAAATATGGCTTCTAGGATGCATTCCCAGGACTTGCCGATATTGGGACAAGCGAAATGTAGGAATAAGGGCTAACTTCTAAATTTGCTTTTCAACACTTGATGGTTGCTGATGCAGTCTGAAGACTGGGGATACAGAAGGTTTTGGGTGGCAGCAGTGGTGGTGATGTTGGAAAAACAACTAATCTGTTTTTGCCATGTTCAGTTTGAGATGCATCTTAGACTCCATCTGCACATCTGTCAAGCAGACTATTAGTAGATACTCAAGTCTGGAGTTCTAAGTAGAGATTAGGGTAGATTTGGGAGTCAAATAGATACTATTTACATCTATGGAACAGAATGAGGTCACATGTGAGAGTGATTGGATGTTCAAAAGCAGCAGCTTCAGCACAGAGCCATGGGAGAATGTCAATATTGGGATGTGAAGCAGAGAAGTCAGCACAAAAGGCTTTCTACATGTGCTTGATAAGTGTGGTGTCAGGAAGCTGATCTCCAGCCACTGCTGCAGTGACATGTCCCATGAAGGCTCTAACAGTTTCATGCAGGTACAAATGGGCAGTGCCTGTCTCAGGTAGAAACCAGGTACCTCCCCCTTTCTGCCCTGGGCTTCTCTGACCCATGAAATAGGAATCTACTGACACTTGTGCATGAACTGAGACTGGGAAGATAACACTTATGAGACTATCCCTGAGCTGTGGGAAATGAGATCCAGTAGATACATGCTTGTATCTCCTGTCTATCCTCCAGGCAGACAATTCTAAGGCACATTTTATCACACTCTTCAGGGTCTCATGAATCAAACACTTGTTGCACCAATCACCTGTAACTGTGGCCACTTCCGTAATACAACATTTTATTGACTTTCTCTTCTTCTCTATGACCTCTGATATGGTTGGCTGTGTCCCCACCCAAATCTTATCCTGTAGCTCCCATAATTCCCACATGTTGTAGGAGGGACATGGTGGGAGATAATTGAATCATGGGGGGTGGATCTTTCCCATGCTGTTCTCATGATAGTGAATAAGTCTCATGAGATCTGATGGTTTTAAAAATGGGAGTTTCCCTGCACAAGCTCTCTCTCTGACTGCTGCCATCCATGTAAGATATGACTTGCTTTTTCTTGCCTTCTACCATGATTGTGAGTCCTCACCAGCCATGTGGAACTATAAGTCCATTAAACCACTTTCTTTGTAAATTGCCCAGTCTCATGTATGTCTTCATCAGCAGCATGAAAATGGACTAATACAGTAAATTGGTACCAGTAGAGGGGGGTGCTGCTGAAAGATACCTGAAAATGTGTAAGTGACTCTGAAACTGGGTAACAGGCAGAAGTTGGAACAGTGTGGAGGGCTCAGAAGACAGGAAAATGTGGGAAAGTATGGAACTTCCTAGAGACTTGTTGAATGACTTTGACCAAAATGCTGACAATGAAATGGACCATGAAATCCAGGCTGAGGTAGTCTCAGGTGGAAATGAAGAACTTGTTGGGAACATAACTCTTGTTATGTTTTAGTAAAGAGACTGGCAGCATTCTGCCCCTGCCCTAGAGATTTGTGGAACTTTGAACTTGAGAGAGATGATTTAGGGTATCTGGCAGAAGAAATTTCTAAGCAGCAAAGCATTCAAGTGGTGACTCAGGTGCTGTTAAAAGTGTTTAGTTTTAAAAGGGACACGGAGCATAAAAATTTGGAAAATTTGCAGCCTGACAATGCGATAGAAAAGAAAATTCCATTTTCTGAGGAGAAACTCAAGCTGGCTGCAGAAATGTGCATAAGTAATAAGGAGTCAAATGCTAATTCCCAAGACAATGGGGAAAATGTCTCCAGGGCATGTCAGAGGTCTTCGCAGCAGTCCCTCCCATCACAGGCCCAGAGGCCTAGGAAGAAAAAAACGGTTTCATGGGCTAGGCCCAGGGTCCCCATGCTGTGTGCAGCATAGGGACTTGGTGCTCTGCATACTAGCTACTCCAGCCATGACTCAAAGGGGCAAGGTACAGGTCGAGGCATGGCTTCAGAGGGTGCAAGCCCCAAGCCTTGGCATTTTCCACATGGTGTTGAGCCTACAGGTGCACAGAAGTCAATAATTGAGGTTTGGGAACCTCTGCCTAAATTTCAGAGGATGTATGGAAATGCCTGGATGCCCAGGCAGAAGTTTGCTGCAGAGTAGGGGCTCTCATGGAAAACCTCTGCTAGGGCAGTGCAGAAGAGAAATGTGGGGTTGGAGCCATCACACAAAGTCCCTATTGGGGCACAACCTAGTGGAGCTGTGAGAAGAGGGCCACCGTCCTCCAGCCCCCAGAATGGTAGATCCACCAACAGCTTGCACTGTAGGGCTGGAAAAGCCACAGACACCCAATGTCAGCTCATGAAAGCAGCAGGAGGGAGGCTGCACCCTGCAAAACCACAGGGCAGAGCTGCCCGAGACCATGGGAACCCACCTCTTGCATCAGCGTGACCTGGATGTGAGACATGGAGTCAAAGGAGATCATTTTGGAGCTTTAAGGTTTGACTGCCCCACTGGATTTTGGACTTGCATGGGGCCTATAGCCCTTTTGTTTTGGCCAATTTCTCCCATTCTGAATGGTTGTGTTTCCCCAATGCCTGTACACCCATTGTATCTACGAAGTAACTAACTTGCCTTTGGTTTTACAGAATCATAGGTGGAAGGGACTTGCCTTGTCTCAGATGAGACTTTGGACTGTGGACTTTTGAGTTAATGCTGCAATGAGTTAAGACTTTGGGGGACTGTTGGGAAGGCATGATTGGTTTTGAAATGTGAGGACATGAGATTTGGGAGGGGCCCAGAGTGGAATGATATGGTTTGGCTGTGTCCCCACCCAAATCTCATCCTGTAGCTCCCGTAATTTCCACGTGTTGTGGGAGGGACCCAATGGGAGATAACTGAATCATGGGGGTGGGTATTTCCCATGCTTTTCTCATGATAGTAAATAAGTCTCATGAGATCTGATAGTTTTAAAAACAGGAGTTTCCCTGCACAAGTTCTCTCTTTTCCTGCTGTCATCCATGTAAGGTGTGACTTGCTTTTTCTTGCCTTCCACCATTATTGTGAGGCCTCCCCAGCCACATGGAACTGTAAGTCCGTTAAACCTCTTTCTTTTGTAAATTGCCCAGTCTCAGGTTGTCTTTATCAGCAGCATGAAAATGGACTAATACAATCTCTCACTTCAGCTCCCTGGAATCTTTCTCCAAATAAACTATCTGACTACAAGTCTTTGTCTCAGGCTCTGTTTTAGGAGGGAACCAATATTTCAAGAACAAGACAGTATTCAATTGTGTTGAATGCTCCCAAGAGGCCAAGGTCCACAGGATGTGACTAGATTGGATTACTGGGAACCCTGACAAGAGCAGTTCCAGTGGAGAAGACACTCAATATGAGGAGTTTGAAGAGAATAGTAAGTGGGGAAATGAAGACAGCAAATGGTAGACATTCTTTCAACAGTCCAAATCTTGTGGACCTTTGACTTCTCAGGTACTCTCTCCCTTTTGAAATATATCACACTTGACAGTGACTGGGGAGGAGAAATATGGGTTAATAGCTTGACCCTACATAGGATCAAGGCAAGGTTTTTTTTTTTTTAATATACTTTAAGTTCTAGGGTACATATGCACAACATGCAGGTTTGTTACATATATATCCATGTGCCATGTTGGTTTGCTGCACCCACTAACTCGTCATTTACATTAGATATTTCTCCTAACACTATCCCTCCCCCATCCCCCCACCCCATGAGAGGCCCAGTGTGTGATTTTCCCTGCCCTGTGTCCAAGTGTTCTCATGGTTCAATTCCCACCTATGAGCGAGAACATGCAGTGTTTGGTTTTCTGTCCTTGCGATAGTTTGCTCAGAATGATGGTTCCCGGCTTCATCCATGTCCCTACAAAGGACATGAACTCATCCTTTTTTTAATGGCTGCATAGTATTCCATGGTGTATATTTGCCATATTTTCTTAATCCAGTCTATCATTGATGGACATTTGGGTTGGTTCCAAGTATTTTCTATTATGAATAGGGCTGCAATAAACATACGTGTGCATGTTTCTTTATAGTAGCATGATTTATAATCCTTTAGGTATATACCCAGTAATGGAATGGCTGGGTCAAATGGTATTTCTAGTTCTAGATCCTGGAGGAATCGCCACACGGTCTTCCACAACGGTTGAACTAGTTTACAGTCCCACTAACAGTGTAAAAGCGTTCTTATTTCTCCACATCCTCTCCAGCACCTGTTGTTTCCTGACTTTTTAATGATTGCCATTCTAACTGGTGTGAGATGGTATCTCATTGTGGTTTTGATTTGCATTTCTCTGATGGCCAGTGATGATGAGCATTTTTTCATGTGTCTCTTGGCTGCATAAGTGTCTTCTTTCGAGAATTGTCTGTTCATATCCTTTGCCGACTTTTTGATGGGGTTATTTGATTTTTTTTCTTGTAAATTTGCTTAAGTTCCTTGTAGATTCCGGATATTAGCCCTTTGTCAGATGGGTAGATTGCAAAAGTTTTCTCCCATTCTGTAGTTTGGATCAAGGCAAGGTTTTTTAAAGCCAGGAGACAGCAGACCATAAGAATGATAAGCATGCCCAACAGGGGGAGGGGAAATTGGGAATTAGACAAGGTGGGATCTTGAGCCCAAATGTAGGGGTTGGCCTTTGCCCAGAACAGGGACTTCATTCATAGAGGCAGAGGGAAGGCAGAGTATAGACAGGTGTGGATATAGGTAGGTGTGGGGGCTAAGATGGTGGGGAAATAATGGATTTCATCTCTGGTTGCTTCCATTTTCTCAACAAATTATATTATTAGGTCAAAAGCTGAGGGAGGGCAGTTGGGGGTATAGAAGATTTGAAAAAATAAGACGAGGGAAATAATTTTGGAAACTAAGAACACAAACCTTGACTTAATCCATTTGCATTGCTATAAAGGAATACCTAAGGCTGAGTAATTTATTTTAAAAAAAAAAAAAAGGCTTATTTGGCTCATAGTTCTTCAGCCTGTACAAGAAGCATGATGCCAGCATCTGCTTTAAGTGAGGGTTTCAAGAAGCTTCCACTCATGGAGGAAGAGGAAGGGGAACAGGCATCAAACAGTGAGAGAGGAGAAAAGAGAGAGAGAAGGAGGTGCCATGCTCTTTTAGACAATCAGTTCTCACAGAGACTAACACAGTGGGAAATCATTTGTTATCACAAGGATGGAACTGAGCCATTCATGAGGTATCTGTCCCCACGATCCAAACACCTCCCACCAGGTCCCACCTCCAACACTGGGGATCAAATTTCAACATGAGACTTGGAGGAAACAAATATCCAAACTATATCAAGTACATTAAGAAAGTGAGGGCTGAGATGTACTGAGTGCTCATTTATTTATTTTACTAGAAAGGCTGATAATTAATTTCTATCCCATTTTGGGGGCAGGTGGCTTTTACATCCAGATACTGTTTATTTTTTAAAACTTTCTGTTACCAATATGATAGAGTAGGAAAAATTATAATAAAGAAGAGCAAAATGGAAACCCAGCCTCTTAGACCAAAAGCTAGGTGCCAGGAAGGGCCAGGGGAAGGATGACTGCTCAAAGGACCATGGTCCCACAACGAACATGTAATTTGGGTCATATAATTGCCTCAATGTTATCAATGTACATTAAGAAAAACTCCTGTTGCAAACACGCAGATTATTTTTCAGTAAAAGTATGCTTTATAATATATATTTTTCTCAAAATGATGCATTAGATAGAATTATAATCTTTCCCCTATCAGCAGCTCAGAAAAATAAAAGTTCTATGAGTTTATTGCAGTGGTAGAGGTGAGACTTATTAAATGACTGTAGGCTTCCTCAGCCATAAGCCTAAGTAAAGAAGTTTCTAAGTACCACACTGAGCAGTGACATCATTGTTTCCCTAGTTACCCAATGTGGAGGCAGAAATGAATAAGCTAGATATAAATGCAATAACTGATGGGGTGGGAGTGTTATTACTTTTTATGGCCATGAGATCTGTAATCCCTGTAACTCAAAATGTGGTCACTCAAAACATGTAACCAAAAAACGTTATAGGGACTGTTGACTCATTGCTTATGGTACTGGCAAAATATGTTCTATATTCATTTATTTCTGTGGGAGCTGAAAGTAGCTGTTTCATTGGCTATATCCAAAGTCCTGAATTAGAGTTTTGTGTATATGTCAACACAAAAACATACAAACATTTTGTATTTTACAAAGAGCTAGTAGATAACAAGTATCAAGTAAATATCACAAGATTATAAAATATGTATGTGCTTATTTTTATAATACACATGGTTCATTCCATTCATTCAGTTAAATGACACCTACTCATGATACTCTCAAAAGCTGAAACAATCCTGTTCCTACCTTGATATGCAACTTAAGTCCACTTTTCTTTTGTGCTTATTGTAATATGTAGCCATCAAGTAGTCTTTTTTTCTTTAAGGTGATTGTCTTTCACAATCATCTTAAGTACTTTCTGGAACAACTCTAATAGGTAAGCTAAAATGATTATTCTCATTTTAGAGGTGGCAAAACCAAAGAGTATAAAGTTTAAATGTTCCATGCAAACTCATCTTTTATTATGGTTGTAAATACTTTTGTTTCAGGGTGCATCTGAGATCAATGGCCAAAGAAAATGGGCTCTGAACAGTGTTTCACTGTCATGTCCAGGATCTGGACAGTTGTATTTGAGTGCTGGGTTTGATATGCATTAACTAGAAGATAAAGCATGCCGACTATGGTTAACAGACACAGTGCCCCATCACGCCTGAACAAAAAGATAATTTATACCAGAAGTGTGGAACAGGATTTTTTGCAGTTTTGCTAGAATCCTCGTCACAGTGCTTAACAATGTTACATCATTTAGATAATAATTTTTCTAGTTTTCAGTTTACCTAATAGTAAGTTTTTGATTCTCTTATGCAGTTTTTTCAATCAGAACAACATCGTACCTGTCCTTTCAGTATATTATTCCCAAATAAAAGTTTAACCTCTTTTCAGAATTTTAGGACTGTGCACTATAGCAATCAGTTTTATAGAAATCTGTGGAGGGGGAGGGGCCAAGAGAGCCAAACAGAAACAGCTGCCGTCGGAGGCTCCCACTGAGAACGAAAATGTCAAGTGAATCCTGCATCAGCAATTGAGGTATCCAGGCTCTCTCTTTGGGACTAACTAGGCAGTTGGCGCGACCCACGGAGAGCAAGGAAAAGCAGGGTGGAGTGATGGCCCACCGAGGAGCTGCACAGGGCAAGGGGAGCTCCCACCCCAGGCCAAGGTGTGCGGTGAGTGATTGTGCTACACGGCCTGGGAAAACCACACATTTTCCACAGATCAGTGCAACCCACGGATCAGGAGATCCCCTCTTATGAGCCCACACTTCCAGCGCCCTGGTTCCCAGCACAGAGCTGTGCAGGTTCTCAGCAGACATCTTGGCTAGAGGCTGCCTAAGACTACCAAGTTCCCAGGAGCTTGGCCGGCTGTCATCACTGCAGCTGCTTGCTGCCTAAGACCAACTGAGCTCCCAGGGGGAAGGGTGGCCATTATCACTGTGGCTTCCTGCTGCCTAAGATGACTGAGCTCCCAGGGGGAGGGGCAGCAGCCACCACTGCAGCTCCAGTCTGCTGGTTTTCCCCTGTGGGTGCTGGGGAGATCCAGTGGTTTGGACCCAGGAGAAATTTCCCGCAGCATAGCACAGTGGCTGTGGCAGATCATGGCCAGACTGCCTTTCTAGGCCAGACCCTGACCCATCCCTCCTCAACCAGCAGGGCCTCCTTGTGGGAATTTTAGCTACTCAGACCAGGGGTTTATAGTCAGAACTCACATCTCCCTGGGACAGACCCTTGTAGGGGAGGGGCAGCCACGGTCTCTGCGGATCAGCAGACTTAGTCTTTCCCCCGGTGTCTCTGAGGTGTCAGGGCAGTCTGGATGAGTGGGATTCCCCCAGCGCAGCACACCTGCTCCACTGAGGGGCAGCTAGAGTGCTTTGTTAAGTGGGTCTCTGATCCCATGCTTCCTGACTGGGTGAGACCCCCACAACGGAGTTGCCAGACACCCTATACAGGAGCATTCCCACTGGCATCAGGTTGGTGCCCCTCTGGGACAGAGCTCCCAGAGGAAGGAGCAGGCAGCCTTCTTTGCTGTTCTGTAGCCTCCGCTGGTGACACCTCCAGGTGTGGAAGGAACCCTGGTAAAGAGGGTCTGGAGTAGACTTCCAGCAAACTGAAGCAGCCCTACAGAAGAGGGGCCTGACTGTTAAAAGAAAAACAAACAGAAAGCAACAACAGCATCAACAAAAAAAGTCCCCACAAGAACCCCATTCAAAGGTCAGCAACCTCAAAGATTGAAGCTAGATAAACTCACGGAGATGAGAAAGAATCAACAACAAAAAAATGCTGAAAACTCAAAAAGCCAGAGTGCCTCTTCTTCTCCAAGTGATTGCAACACCTCTTTGGCAAGGGCACAGAACTAGGAGGAGGCTGAGATGGATGAATTGACAGAAGTAGGCTTCAGAAGATGGGTAATAATGAACTTCGTTAAGCTAACGGGGCATATTCTAACCCAATGCAAATAAGCTAAGAACTATGATAAAACATCACAGGAGCTGTTAGCCAGCATAACCAGTTTAGAGTGGAATATAAATGACCTGATGGAGTTGAAAAACCCAACACAAGAACTTCACAGTGCAACTGCAAGTATCAATAGCCCAATAGACCAGGCAGAGGAAAGAATTTCAGAACCTGAAGACTATCTTGTTGAAATAAGACAGGCAGACAAGACTAGAGAAAAAACAATGAAAAGGAATGAACGAAACTTCTGAGAACTATGAGATTATGTAAAAAGACTGAACCTATGACTGATTGGGGTACCTGAAAGAGATAGGGAGAACGAAACCAAGTTGGAAAACATAATTAAGGCTATTATCCAGGAGAGCTTCCCCAACCTAGCAAGACAGGTTAACATTCAAATTTACAAAATCCAGAGAACCCCATTAAGATACTCCATAAGAAGATCAATCCTAAGACACATAATCATCAGATATTCCAAGGTTAAAATGAAGAAAATAATGCTAAGGGCAGCAAGAGAGAAAGTCTGGGCCACCTACAAAGGGAAGCCCATCAGACTAACAGTGTACCTCTCAGCAGAAACCCTACAAGCCAGAAGAGATTGGGGGTCAATATTCAAGAATTCTTAATTATTAAAGAAAAGAATTTCCAACCCAGAATTTCATATCTGGCCAAACTAAGCTTCATGAGTGAAGGAGAAATAAAATCGTTTTCAGACAACCAAATGCTGAGGGAATTTATCACCGCCATGCCTGCCCTGCAAGAGCTCCTGAAGGAAGCCCTAAATATGGAAAGGAAAAACCATTACCAGCCACCATAGAAGTACACCAAAGTACAAAGACCAATAACACTATAAGGGAACTATATCAACAAGTCTGCAAAATAGCTAGAATCATGATGACAGGATCAAATTCACAGATAACAATATTAACCTTAAATGTAAATGGGTTAAGTGCCTCAATTAGAAGACACAGAATGGCAAGCTGCATAAAGAGTCAAGTCCCATCAGTGTGCTGTATTGAAGAAACACATGTCATGTGCAAAGACACACATAGGCTCAAAATAAAGGGATAGAGGATAATTTACCAACCAAATGGAAAGCAGAAAAAAGCAAGGATTGCAATCTTAGTTTCTGACAAAACGGACTTTAGACCAACAAAGATTGAAAAAGACAAAAAAGGGCATTACATAATGGTAAAGGGTTCATTTTAATAGGAAGAGCTATTTTAAATAAATATGTACCCAATAAAGGAGACTCTAGATTCACAAAACAAATTATTAGAGACATACAAAGAGACTTACACTCCCACATGATAATAGTGGGAGACTTTAACACCCCTTATCAACATTAGACAAATTATTGAGATAGAAAATTAACAAAGATATTCAGGTCTTAAACTCAGCTCTGGATCAAGTGGACCTGATAGATATGTACAGAACTCTCCACCCCAAAACAAGAGAATATGCATTCTTCTCAGTGCCACATGGCACCTACTCTAAAATCGATCACATAATTGGAAGTAAGACACTCCTCAGCAAAAATGAAAGAACTGAAATAATGACAAACAGTCTCTCAGAACATAGCACAATCAAATTAGAACTCAAGATTAAGAAACTCACCCCAAACCACACAATTACATGGAAATTGAACAACCTGCTCCTGAATGACTCCTGGGTAAATAATAAAATTAAAGCAGAAATCAAGAAGTTCTTTGAAACCACTGAGAATAAGGAGACAATCTACCAGAATCTTTGGGACTGGCTAAAGCAGTGTTAAGAAGAAAGTTTATAGCACTAAATGTCCACATCAAAAGACTACAAAGATCTCAAATTAACACCCTAACGTCGTAATTAAAGAACTAGAGAACCAAGAGCAAACAAACCCCAAAGCTAGCAGAAGACAAGAAATAACCAAGATCAGAGTGGCACTGAAGGAGAGAGAGACATGAACAACCCTTAGAAAAATTTGTGGCACTGAAGGAGAGAGAGACATGAACAACCCTTAGAAAAATTAACAAATCCAGGAGCTGTTTTTTTGAAAAAATTAATAAAATGGATAGACTGCTAGCTAGACTAATGAAGAAAATCAAGTAGACACTATAAAAACTTATACAAACAATCATCAATCATCAGAGAATGCTATAAACACCTCTATGTAAATAAACTAGAAAATCTAGAAGAAATGGAGAAATTCCTGGACAAGTACACCCTCCCAAGACTGAGCCAGGAAGAAGCTGAGTCCCTGAATAGACCAATAATGAGTTCTGAAGTTCAGGCAGTAATAAATAGTCTACCAACGAAAAAAAGTCCAGGACCAGACAGATTTACAGCTGAATTCTATCAGAGATACAAAAAGAAGCTGGTACCATTTTTTCTGAAACTATTCCAAACCATTGAAAACTCATTTTATGAGGACAGCATGATCCTGATACCAAACCCTGTCAGAGATACAAAAAAAAAAAAAAAAAAAAAAAGAAAACTTCAGGCAAATATCCCTAATGAACACTGATGCAAAAACCCTCAATAAAATACTGGCAAGCTGAATCCAGTAGCACATCAAGAAGCTGATCCACTGCGATCAAGCTGGCTTCATTCCCAAGATACAAGGCTGGTTCAACATACACAAATCAATAAACATAATTCACCACATAAACAGAACTAAAGACAAAAACTACATGAATATCTCAATAGGCGCAGAAAAGGCCTTTGATAAAATTCAACATCCCTTCATGCTAAAAACTCTCAATAAACTAATTATTGATGGAACATACCTCAAAATAATAAGAGCCATTTATGACAAACCCACAGCAAACATCATAGTGAATGGGCAATAGCTGGAAGCATTCACCTTGAAAACAGCGTAAGACAAAGATGGCCTCTCTCACCACTCCTACTCAACATCCTATTGGAAGTTCTGGCCAGGGCAATTAGGCAGGAGAAAGAGATAAAAGGTATTCAAATACAAAGAGAGGAAGTCAAACTGTTGGCAGGTAACATGATTCTGTATCTAGAAAACCTCCTGTCTCAGCCCTAAAGCTTCTTAAGCTGATAAGCAACTGCAGCGAAGTTGCGGGATACAAAATCAATGTGCAAAAATCACAAGCATTCCTATTCGCCAACAACAGACAAGCAGAGAGCCCAAACATGAATGAACTCCCATTCGCAATTGTTACAAAAAGAATACAGCTAACAAGGGAAGTGAAGGACCTCTTCAAGGAGAGCTACAAACCACTGCTCAAGGAAATCAGAGAGGACACAAACAAATGGAAAAACATTCCATACTCATGGATAGGAAAAAACAGTATCATGAAAATGGCCACACTGCCCAAAGTAATTTATAGATTCAATGCAATTCTCATTAAACTACCACTGACATTCTTCACAGAATTAGAAAAAACTACTTTAAAATTCATATGAAACCAAAAAAGAGTCCATATAGCCAAGACACTCCTAAGCAAAAAGAAGAAAGCCGGAGGCATCATGCTACCCAACTTCAAACAAAACAGCATGGTACTGGTACAAAAACAGACACATAGACCAATGGAACAGAATAGATAACTCAGAAATAAGACTGCACATCTACAACCATCTGATCTTTGACAAACCTAACAAAAATGAGCAATGGGGAAAGGATTCCCTATTTAATAAATGGTGCTGGGAGAACTGGCTAGCCATATGCAGAAGACTGAAACTGAAGCCCTTCCTTACACTTATCCAAACATTAACTCAAAATGAATTAAAGACTTAAATGTAAAACCCTAAATTATAAAAACCCTAGAAGAAAATCTAGGCAACACCACTCAGGACATAGGCACAGCCAAAGATTTCAGGATGAAAACATCAAAAGCAGTTGCAACAAAAGCAAAACTTGACAACTATGATCTAATTAAACTAAAGAGCTTCTGCACAGCAAAAGAAACTATCATCAGATTGAACAGACAACCTGCAGAATGGGAGAAAACTTTTGCGATCTATCCATCTGACAAAGGTCTAATATTCAGAATCTACAACGAACTTAAACAAATTTACAAGAAAAAACCAACCGCATTAAAAAGTGGGCAAAGGACATGAACAGACATTTCTCAAAGGAAGACATTTATGCATCCAACAAACATGAAAAAAAGCTCAACATCACTAATCATTAGAGAAATGCAAATCAAAACCACGAGATACCATCACACACCAGTCAGAATGGCCATTATCAAAAAGACAAGGAACAACAGATACTGGTGAGGCTGTGGAAAAATAGGAATGTTTTTACACTGTTGGTGATAATATAATTAGTTCAACCATTGTGGAAGATGGTGTGGCAATTCCTCAAAGACCTGGAAGCAGAAATACCATTTGACCCAGCAATCTCATTACTGGGTATATACCCAAAGGGATATAAATTATTCTGTTGTAAAGATACATGCATGTATATGTTCACTGCAGCATTATTCACAATAGCAAAGACATGGAATCAATCCAAATGCCCATCAATGATAGACTGGATAAAGAAAATGTGGTAAATATACACAATGGAGTACTATGCAGCCATAAAACAGAACAAGATCATGTCCTTTGCAGGGACATGGATGGAGCTGGAAGCCATTATGTTCAGCAAACACACACAGGAACAGAAAACCAAACATCACATGTTCTCACTTATAAGTGGGAGCTGAACAAGGAGAACACATGGACACAAGAGGGGAACAACACACACTGGGGCCTGTTAGTGGTGGGGGTGGACAGAATCAGGATAAATAGCTAATGCATGCAGGGCTTAATACCTAACTAATGGGTTGATAGGTGCAACAAACCACCATGGCACACATTTACCTATGCAACAAACCTGCATGTCCTACACATGCATCCTGGAACCTAAACTTAAATTAAATTAAAAATTTCTTCAGCTTTTTTTTTTAATTGAAAGCAGGCATAGCATACTTTTGCCATGTGAAAAAGAGTGAAGGAATTGGCTGAAAACCAATTGGTTGAAATAATAGATTAATTGGTAGGACAAGTTTTAGGCAAAGTATACTCAGACATGAGCTTTCATTATTTTGTACTACATATTTCTTTTTAGTTAGTTCTGATATCGACTTTTAAAAATTATCTTTAATTTTTATTTTAACTAAATTTACCGATTTTATAAGCAGTTTAGGGAGTCAAACAACCTTAGCAATCTTGTTATAAATATCAACTTCATTTCTCACTCCCAACTCCACCACCATACCTCCAGGCAACCATTTTGAACCTTGGTAGCAGATTGTCTTCCTTTACCTTTTTACTTCAAATGATTATTACATGATTTCTTGACTTTTCCATTTTAGCCATTATCTGCTGATTTCCCAATATAGAAGATGAAGATTTGCTTATCTTTTGCTTCCTGTTTGTCCACATAAATACACACTTTTAATTTCCAATTTTGGCTCTATGGACAATTTTAGTTAGATCACCATTCAGTATTCACTCACATTGCTTAAATGCTATCCTCACCTGTGCCACATAATATACTATATTTCCTTTCTGCATAAGTTTTTGCTTTTTTATTGAAACAGATATACAGATTTGGATTAATTCTAATTTATAACATATACTTATCAATGGTTTATGTATGACCTTCTTTTAGTTATAATATTTAACTAAAATATTTAAATAATGTAATTAGCTTCCTCGGCCTGACATCTCAGATGAAACCTAGAGACTCGGAAATAACCTTCATCTAACCATCTTCTCCCCACACACAATCTGTCTTGTTTTTGTCATGTCCTTACTTACCTTTTTTTTTTTTTCAATCACTCTGTTGCCCAGGCTGGGATTACAGGCATGAGTCACTGGACCCAGCCGTTACTTTCCTTTTTATATAACTTTATTTCATCTACATATATTCCTACATATAGGGATACACAGAGTTAGTAGATGAAGAGTATGTTTTGGACCTCCCCCCAAAAAGTCATTATATGAAAAAGACATGTAAACACGTTTATAGCAGCACAATTCACCAATTGCAAAAATGTGGAACCAACCTAAATGCCCATCAACCAATAGTGGTTAAAAAAAAAAATGTGGCATATAGGCCAGGCAAGGTGGCTCATGCCTGTAATCCCAGCACTTTGGGAGGCCAAGGCAGGTGGATCACCTGAGGTCAGGGGTTCGAGACTAGCCTGGTCAACATGGTGAAACCTTGTCTCTACTAAAAATACAAAAATTAGCTGGGCGAGGTGGTGCATGCCTGTAGTCCCAGCTAATCGAGGCTGAAGCAGGAGAATTGCTTGAACCTGGGAGACAGAGGTTGCAGTGAGCCGAGATTGTGCCACTGCACTCCAGCCTGGGAGACAGAGCAAAACTCCGAAAAAAAAAAAAAAAAAAAGAAAAAAGAAAAAGAAAAGAAAAGAAAAAAAAGGAGTATAGAGACTACTCATACTCAGTCATAAAATGGAATAAAATAATGACATTTGCAGCAACTTGGATGGAGCTGGAGGGCATTATTCTAGGTGAAGTAACTCAGGAATGGAAAACTAAATATCATATGTTCTCACTTATAAGTGGGGGTTAAGCTATGAGGATGCAAAGGTATAAGGATAATGTAATGGACCTTGGAGACTTGAGGATAAGAGTGGGAGTGGGGTGAGGGATAAAAGACTACACATTGGGTACAGGGTACACTGCTTAGGTGACAGGTGCACCAAAATTGTAGAAATCACCAATAAAGAACTTACTTATTTAACAAAAAACCACCTGTACCCCCAAAACTTTAAAGTACATTTTGGGGGTTCACTTGAATGGCAAACTTTGTAATTAGAACCAACCCTTTCACTGAGAACAAGCTGAAAAACTAGACAAAATATTTTTAAAATTTGTTTGAAATTATCAGAGAGATAACAAAACAGTGAAGAAAGATCATGATCAGTAAGAAGGAAGAAACACAGAGAGGTGCGCTGGAAATTTGAGGCTGTATTCACCTCACTTACTGCTGATTTTAGAAGAGGTGGCTGAATAGCTGAGGAAAGCTTTGATCGACTCAAACGGTCAACAGGACAAAATTGGAGTTCAACGCCCACTAGGATAAAGAATAGGATATTTACCGGGTTTTAGACTGAGATCATTAAAAGCTAAATCCTAGAAATAAAGAGTGAACTGGAAATAGACTAGCCCTCACAAAAATTGGAGCTCTCCCGAAATTTTCGCAATCCTCTAAGAGGTTAAGGTGATACAATTCTCTGAAGGTAATCATAGTCTCTTTGTAGATTTTCTTACTTTTAAAAATAAATGTGTAGGTAATTTAATGCAAATCCTTCCCAAAGTGTGCAAATTGCCTCTTGAGATACTTAAATTATGTTTGATCAATTTCATCTTCCTGAAGAAATTCTTCCTGGAGTCTTCTGACCTGTTCTATCCCAGGCATGTTCTCTAGGTACTGCTGTCACCTTGAGGTCTTTCTCCATCCTGGAGACTCTCCTTGTCTCTGTTTCTTGGGTCCCAGTTCTTCCTCTTTCTTCCCTTAAATCCTTGTTTTGGTGGAGCACATCCTCCTGTAGCTTCTAGACAAAGAGAGCAAGGGAAATAGACTTTTAGAGATCTTCATTCTGCCCTCACACTTTTGGATTGGCATGGAATTGAAACTGGAAAAATCATTTTCCTTCACAAGTTTGAAGGCACTTTTTCATTGTCCTATCACTTCTACTGCTATGTCTTGAGAAATATGGTACTATTCCGATTCTTGATCCTGTTATGAAACTCTTTTCCCCATATCTCTGGAGATTGTGGGATTTCCTCTTCATCCCTGATGCTCTGAAACATCATGATGATATGAAATGATGTGGGTTTATTTTAGACCATTGTGCTAGGTAAACATGCCTTTCAGTTCTGAGGAATCTTCTTAAATTACTTTTTATACTTTCCTTGCCTTTCTCTGTTTCCTCTTTCTAGAGCTCTTAATATTTAGGTATCAAATCTTCTGGATTGGTCTTCCAATTTTCTTATTTTTTCTCTCCTACTTTCCATATATTTGTGTTTTTATGATTTTACCTTCTGCAATATTTACTAAATTCTGTCTTCAATATCTATCTCCTATTTTATCTAAACTCCCTTTATATTTGCTATTGCAATTTTAACTTCCAAAAGCTTTTTTTTTTTGGTTGTGATTTTTCTTTTTAAACATAGCACTTTGTTCTTTTTTAATGAAGGTTACGACTTCTCTTGTTTCTGAAATTGATGGTGTACATCTCCCTGAAGTGCCTCCATTTCTTCCAAGTATGTTTGGTGTCAGTCATATCAAGAGGCTTTCCTTGCCCTTCTGGTATTCTCTGGCTGTTTTGCTGAAACCAAAAGTTGTCCACCAGAAAGCTGATTAGAAACTCTTTGCATGTGCACATAGCTTGTTGGCTACAGTCTTCACTGTTATGCAATTTACCTGGGCCCATCCCTTGGGGGATGCCCAAGGTCGACGTATTATTCTTTGAGGAGTTCCTAATGTCAAGGTCTGAGTTCCTTTCTCTCCCCTGAATAAGATTTCTGTTTTTCTGCCAGCAGCATGTTGGTTTGACAGCCAGCTGTCTAGGAGCTTAGAGGGTCAGGGGCAGTTGCTGTACAAAGTGGGAAAAGGATAAAAGAATAATTGCTTCATTAACACACCGTCATTGAAGCCTTAACCTCATCTTCAGCCTCGCTTTCCAGAGATACCTGGGTCTTGGGGGATTTTGTAATGTAAATTGAGTTTAGCTTTCCTCACTAACAGTTTAAAAATCTGCTTTCTCCAGTCCACTAAGTCCAAAATTTTGAGGCTGCTTTCTTCTTTCCTGTTCTCCCTTTTATTATACATGTGCCTTTAACTAGAAATTTGACTTAAGCTTTTTAAAGGATTGTCGGATCAATTCAACAAACCTATACTGAGCACCTATCATGTTCCAGGTTCACAGATTAATCACATTAATGGATCTGTGGGCTTTTGGCTTTTATTAAATGCTGATCCGGATTGATAGATGTTTTTCAAGCTTCTATTTTTCTCTTGAAGCCAGTGGGCTACTTCATTCAGCTTTGATGTCTTTTGTTTAGTATAGTATCTCTAGGGTGCCATTAGTTCTTTTTCTTATCTTCTATCAACTAGAAACTTTTTTCCATCTTTTCCTTTTAGATTTAAGTACATAGTTATTTCTGAGTCTGTATGTAATAATGTCTGTGTCTTCTATGTAATAATGCCTCCTTTACCAACCTGCAATAAATAGAGAGAACTTTAACCTCCAACTAGTTAATAAAATTACTGCCAATTTGTGTTCAGGCTAAAAATGGATCATCCTCCCCACTCCAATTGGACAGTGCCATGATTCTTCCTGTGTCATAGACCTGATAATAGTGATTCAGATATATTATGATTAATCACTTTATCCATTAACATAATTATTACTTACTAGCACCCACTGTGTAGCAAGCACTGTACGAGGGGTTTTCATATGTGTCAGAATTGTTTTCTGGAGGCATAGTGTCTGGATTACAACCATGCCAGTTATTAGTTATGTGAGCTTGAATAAATTATTTCTTTGTGCTTTATTTCCTCATCTGAAAAATAAGATAATGGCACCTACATTGAATGACAACTGTCTCTTCTATAATATGAATATAATAGCATGTCCTCCAAAAAACCATTTTGGAGATTATATGACCTAATATATGTCAAGTCCTTAGTATGGTACCTGGTGCATAGTAGGCATCATGTGTAATCTATCTTCATTACTATTATCTTATCATTATTTTTATTATCATCCCATTTAACAGACAAGGACATGGAAATATTAAAAAGTTGATTTAATTTCTCCATGGCTGCACAGTTACACAACAGCAGAGCTGGAATATACACTCAGGTAGTTCAATAATATCTTCTTCAAAGTCTCCATATAGAACATATCCATTAAAAATGCAGTTTTTAAGTCACTGAATGCATATTTATTACTTGCCAGTTATGTATGGATACATTGAATAAAACAGTTTAAATCGAACAAGACGGACTCAGTTGGCAGGAAGACAGGAGAAAGTAAGGAGGGTGTCCATGTGTATTAGTCTATTCTCACACTGCTATAAACGATTACCTGAGACTGGGTAATTTATAAAGAAAAGAAATTTCATTGACTCACAGTTCCACAGGCTGTACAAGAGCATGGCTGTGGAGCCCTCAGGAAACTTACAACCATGGTGGAAGGGTAAAAAGGAAGCAAGCACATTTTCACATGGCAGCAGGAGGGAGAGAGCAAAGGGGGAAGTGTCACACACTTAAACCATCAGATCTTGTGAGAACTCACTATCATAAGAACAGCAAGGGGGAAACCTGCCCCCATGATCCAATCCTCTCCCACCAGATCCCTCCCCCAACATTGCGAATTACAATTCAACATGAGATTTGGGTGGGTACACAGAGACAAACTATATCATTCTGCCCTGGCCTCTCCCAAATCTCATGTCCTTCCCCCATTTCCAAACACAATCATGGCTTCCCAACAGTCCCCAGAGTTTTAATTCATTCCAGCATTAACTCAAAATTCCAAGTCCAAGGTTTCATCTGAGACAAGGCAAGTTCCTTCTGCCTGTCAGCCTGTAAAAACAAAAGCAAGTTAGTTACTTCTGGGGGAGACAGGCATTGGTTAAATGCTCCTATTTCAAAAGGAAGAAATTGGCCAACACAAAGGGGGTACAGGCCCCACACAAGTCTGAAATCCAGCAGGGCAGTCATTAAATCTTAAAGCTTTCCTTTGACTGATTTCCTTTGACTCCATGTCTCACATCCAGGCTACACTGATGCAAGGGGTGGGCTCCCAAGGCATCAGGTAGCTCTGCTCCTGTGGCTCTGCAGGGTACAGTCCCTGTGGCTGCTTTCACTGACCAGCATTGAGTGCCTGTGGCTTCTCCAGGTGCATGATGCAAGTTGTTGATGGATCTGATTCTGGGGTCTGGAGGATGGTGGCCCTCTTCTCACAGCTCCACTAAGCAGTGTCCCAGTGGGGACTCTATGTGGGGGCTCCAATCCCACATTTCCCCCTCGGCACTGCCCTAGGAGAGGGTCTCCATGAAGGCTCCATCCCTGCAGCAGACTTGTATTAGTCCATTTGTCACACTGCTATAAAGAAATATCTGAGACTGAGTAATTTATAAGGGAAAGAGGGTGAATTGACTCACAGGTCCACATGGCGGGGAGGCCTCAGGAAACTTACAATCATGATAAGAAAGTGTCGGAGAAGCAAGGACCTTCTTCACATGGCAGCAGGAGAGAGAAGTGCAAGCGAGGAAGTGTCACACTTTTTAAACCATCAGATCTCATGAGAATCCCTCACTTTCATGAGAATAGCATGAGGGAAACTGCCTTCATAATGTAATCACCTCCCTCCCTCAACACGTGGGGATTACAATTCAAGATGAGATTTGTGGGGACACAGAGCCAAATCATATCAAGACTTCTGCCTGGGCATCCAGGCATTTCCATACATCCCCTGAAATCTAGGCAGAGGCTCCCAAACCTCAACTCTTGTCTTCTGCACACCCACAGGCCCAAGCTCATGAAGTCACCAAGGCTTGGGCTCGCACCCTCTGAAGTAATGGCCCAAGCTGTACCTTGACTTCTTTTAGCCAAAGCTAGAGCTGAAGAATCTGGGATGCAGGGCACCACGTCTTAAGGCTGCACAGGACCTTCAACCTGGCCCATGAAACCTTTTTTCCATCTTAAGCCTCCAGGCCTGTGATGGGAAGGGCTGCTGTGAAGGTCTCTGAAATGCCCTGGAAATATTTTCCCCATTGTCTTGGATATTAACATTCAGCTCTTCTTCACTTATGCAAATTTCTGCAGCCTTGAATTCCTCCCTGGAAAATGGATTTTTCTTTTCTACCTCATGGTCGGGCTGCAAATTTTCAAAACTTCCATCTGAGACTACCTCAGCCTGGACTTCACTGTCCATAACACTATCAGTATTTCAGTTACAATCACTCAACAACTCTCCTGGACATTCCAAACTTTCCCTCATCTTCCTGTCTTCTTCTGATGCCTCTAAACTGTTCTATCCTCTGCCCATTTTCCAGTTCCAAAGTTGTTTCCATATATTCAGGTATCTTTATAGCAAGACCCCACTTCTCTGGTAACAATTTTCTGCATTAGTCCATTCTCACACTGCTATAAAGAACTACCTGAGAGTAGGCAATTTATAAAGAAAAGAGGTTTCATTGACTCACAGTTCCACAGTCTGTACAGGAGATGGCTAGGGAGGCCTCAGGAAGTCCTCCTGCCAATCATGGCAGAAGGATGAAAGGAGAGCAAGCACATCTTCACATGGTGGCAGGAGACAGAGACAGAATGAAGGGGGAAGTGCCACATACTTTTAAACCATTAGATCTTGTGAGAACTCACTATCATAACAGAAAGGGAGAAATCTGTCCCCATGATCCAATCGCCTCCAACCAGTTCTCTCCCCCAACATTGGGAATTACAATTCAACATGATATTTTGGTGGGGACACAGAGCCAAACCATATCGCCATGCAATGGGGGCAGTCTGGCACATGGTATCAGCCTGGGTAGTGTAAGGAGGGCATGCATTGAGGGGTAGAAGGGGAAGTAGCACTTGGTGCCCTTGGCAGAGTTTCAGACCCCAAGGTAGGTGAAGAGGGCACTTGTATTGGAGAGGCAGCAGTGGCAAAGGAAGATGGGTTACATATAGAGACATTAACCAAATAAGGAAGTACCTGAAAGATAATGGGAGAGGGGTTTCTCATTGTCAGGGTAGGGAGTTACAAATATGGAAAGGATGAAAACTAGAATAGACTTTGTGGTGTTGGACTGGAATTGATGGTATTGGTATGAACTGTGTATCTGTTAAAGAAATGGACATCACAGTTTATAATCTTCCCACAAAGAAAACTCCAAGCACAGATGGCTTCAAGGTAAATTCTCCCAAACATTTAATGAATAAATAATAACAATTTTACTCAAACATTTCCAAAAATAGAGCAGAAAATACAAAGATATTACAACAAAGGAAACTACAAACCAGTATCCCTTATGAACATAGATGTAAAAATTCTAAACAAAATTTTAGCATATCAAATACAACAATATATTAAAGGGATTAAAGGATAGTATATCATAACCAAGTGGGGTTCATCCGAGAAATATAGGATTGGTTTAACATTAGAAAATCAATCAACAGAATTCATCATGGTAACACACTAAAAGAGAAAAACATGATTATCTCAATAGATGAAGAAAAGGCATTTGACAAAATCCTGCTAAGATTCTGTTCTACCTCATCAAGCACAACCTGTGTTGAGAAGGATCATTTGAGAGGGAGGAACATTGATAATTGTCTATTCTTCAAGATATTCAAAGCTGGGACTCCACAGCCATTATCGTTACATGTTGCTCAAGCATATATTCTAACTTTCACTTACCTCTTACCTAAATGCATTAGATTATCATTTAACTTGTTGTTTCCCAAACTCTGTTGCTTGAAACACCAGCATTCCTTGAAATATAAGGCCCTTTTTGGAACCTCAAGTGCACATTAACATATTAAAATTCTAAGTCCAGGGAAGAAACCATATCCAAGATCTTTTTATTTCATGTGAATTTCAACCATTGCTGTCTTATCAGGGGAACTATTCTATACTTGCTGATAGAAGCATTTTATTTTGACCCATCCATCCATTCTTGCTTATATATTACATAATACGTACAGGAGCTTGTAAAATAATAGCATGGCTAGAGCAGGCTGGGAAAACTTGGTGGAAAGGTAAATGTCCTGGACTCTTGCCTGCTGCCAATTTACAGTAATCTTCCTTAAACATCACTTTTCTTCCAATGCTCCTCTCCCTGTATAACTTCCTACATACACCAACTCTGTACTCCACCATAGAAATTAGTAAGTTCTTAGATATTTTTCCAATTTTTTGGTTTTAATATCTTTTAAATTCATAAAAGACTCTCAAATGCTTAATTCAGATTAATAAAAACAATATGTTAACAATAAAATATTTTAAAACCACAGAAGAGATCAATGAAAAAGATAACTTTCAGTTGTCCTGGAGCCCTGTAAGGGATTTCTCTATATATACCCAGAGAAAGCAACGTGGTGAAAATGAAATTTCTACTGGTGTTTGCTAATACAGTGTTTCTTTCTATAAGCATGGAAAACATATTAAAGAGAATTGTGTCCCGCGAGAGGTGAATCTATAAAGAAGCTGGGCATCAAATCATAAACCTACCACGGGAAAGTAAAATAAAAAGGGAAACCCAGCAGAGCATTTTCCTTTTGTTGTGTTCAGGGCATTAGTGAATTATTCTTTGTGCAAAGCGCTGCACATCTGGGAAGTGAATAGTTTAAATAAAGTAGTAATATATTTAAGAGCACCTTTTGAAAGTTACAATCCCCAAGGAAGATAAACCATAAGAATCCTTTCATTGCAAAAAAGAATTCAAACACATTTGTTATAACAAAGGAGCAAAATGGATCATGGTATGTGTAATATGCTGACTGTACAAAAAACAGCATTCTTGCTCAGTCTGATCCTGCATAAGTAATTTTTCAATTAAAGTGCCTTTTCCTCAACACTTGAAATAGTTCTCAGATGAGTTGTAAAGCACTCATGTTAACTGCATTAGGCCAATGGTCATTTAGTGTAAACAGGAACAAGACTTCAGCTAAGCTAGAATAGTGTGACAAACATTATTTTGATTCTTCCTTCCTGTGAAGCTTTAGAACAAAGCTCATAAAAGCAGAAAGATACTGAAATCAATTTACCATGATCTGGCCTTAGCTGGCAAAATCAGGCCAAGCCCTCAAATACATAGGCTTTGAAGCACAAGTCCATTAGAAAATATACATTTGTATCTTAATATACATTTGTATCTTAATATACTATCTATTTTGTCTTCCAGGTTCCAAAGGGAAACAAAAGGCCCAAATTGTAATTATTAATGGCTTCAGAAATACATTAATATTATCTATACTAAGAACATGTATAGAGGAATAACAATGTAAGAAAAATTGTGGAGAAAACAGACTATTACATGGATTCATCAAAACTATTATTTTCTATCTTTCAGGAAAGAGGCTTTCAAAGCAGAAACAGTTTTAAGTTAAAGGAATCCATCTTTTCCCCCTTTTTAGAATAAAGGAAAAGTTAAAGTTCTGGACATCTGAAAAGTCATATCTGTTCATACAAATAATTTTACTCCACAGTATATTTATCAAGGGAATGCATATTTGGTTGAGACTTAGCATCTTAATAGCATTGCCATGGTCACTGTGAAGTACATTTAAAAAATGAAAGATACAATCCCTGCCTTCTAAGGACTTTTTATCCTGTTAATTTTAAAATTCTAGAAATAATACCAGATACGGTTTAAAATTAAAATGCATTTTATTTTCTTGGTGAAACATACTTGTAGACATTAATATTAAGCAAAGATACAATCCTGAATAATCTTTTTAGTTACATGGATGAAAATGGTCATCTTTATAATCCAGACAGCATTTACCACTAGAATAACCAAAAGAATAGCTGTTTTCCTCATTAGATTACTGGCTCACTAAATTTTCACTCAGAAAAAGACAGTTTCATTGACTTCTGTCATATTCCTTTTTACTAACTAGAACTACGTCCAACAGAAATGCAAGCCTATGTGCATTAAGGGATAGCATAACTATATTCACAGCAACATTATCTGTAATGTAAACTGTAAGCAACCCAGATGTCCAACACAGTAGAATGCATAAATAAGTTGTCATTTATATAATGGAATACTACATAGCAATGAAAATGAACAGACTGTGTCTACATTCAACATCATAGATAACAAGTGAAAGAAACAAGACAAAAGAATATATAAAGTATGACCTCATTCCGTAAAGTTTCCAGACACACAACACTAAACTACATGGTTGTATATGGTACATATGGATGCACATCCAAGTAGTAAACTGTAAAGAAAAGCAATAAATGATTACTTTAAAAGTAAGATTAGGCTGGGCACAGTGGCTCATGTCTGTAATACTAGCACTTTGGGAGACTGAGGCAGGCGGATCACCTGAGGTCAGGAGTTCAAGACTAGCCTGGTCAACATGGCGAAAACCCATCTCTACTAAAAATACAAAAATTAGCCCAGTGTGGTGGTGCATGCCCGTAATCCCAGCTACTCGGGAGGCTGAGGCAGACGAATCACTTGAGCCCAGGAGGCAGAGATTGCAGTGAACCGAGATTGTACCACTATACTCTAGCTTGGGTGACAGAGCGAGACTCTGTCTCAAAAAAAAAAAAGTAAGATTAGAACTTACTCAGGGAATAAGAATCGAGCTTGGAGACAGGGTTGTGACTGGAAAGAGATCCACAAGACTTCTGACATGCTAGTCAAATTATTCTCTTCTCCTCCTTTTCCACCTACTTATTTTTACCATGGGTGGCAGTTACAAAGTGTATTAATTCTTACAACCATTTGTAAGCTGTACATGTCATATGTTATCACTTTCCTGTATGTTACACTTCATAGTAAAACATGTTTTTAAAAAAAAACCCAAGGCTTACTATACTTAATACACTAATACACTAATACGCGCGTGCACGCGCACACACACACACACACACACATTCTAACTGGTTTCAAAGAGAAAAGAAAAAACCTTGATTTTATATTAGACTTCCCTTGTTCTCCTTCTCTTCTGCTGAGCACATATTAAGTGGTCAAATGTACTTACCAACTAAAGAGATAAGAGTTTCAAAGTGCGTCAAAATGTACCATTCAGTGTCATGAGTGTTATTTGAGAGCTTCAAAGACTTATGTGGCTTTTTTTGGCTGATAGTGGAATTGCATGTATGCCTATTCTCTCTCATTGTCTGTTGACAACACTAACTGATATATGACTATGCAGAAGTAGTGCTTGAAAAAAAATGGGCATCTTCCTGTGCTTACAGCTGTGACACAGAAGCAGCTCAACTTTGATCTTACACCTATGGCCTGCCCCTAAGTTTCCTGCTTCCATCATTACTGTGGATTCTAATCTTTGGAAAAGTCTGCCTCTTTGAAAAAACAAATATACAAACCTGAGCTAACCCAGCCATGTCAACCTATAATATTATTTATCTGACTTAAGCCTTAAACAACCAATTTTTCTCCATATTCCTGAATTAGTTGGGTACTAGGTTATTGTGTTACCAAATTAGCTCCCTTTCAACTGCCCTGAATGAAACCTGCAACAAATTCTAATTACTGGTGATGGGATATCCTTAGAGCCTCTTTCAGCAATTATCCCAATAAAAATCTTGGTTAACAGACTGACAATATCAAACTCTGACATATTACATCAGAAAGAAACTGAGTTGACCAATTTCCCGTCTCTTTACTCCAGAATGGATTTTCTAAAGGAGCACAGAAAATCTATACAGCAATTTTATTCTCCCCTCTGTAATCATCGGTATTCTCTAGCTCCTGTGTAGGTCAAAATCAATTTAACATTTAAAAGTCCCTAAGGCCATGCACAGTGGCTTATGCCGGTAATCCCAGCACTTAGGGAGGCAGAGGTGGGAGGATAGCTCAAGCCCAGGAGTTCGAGACCTGCTTGGGCAATATAGAGATTCCATTCTCTGAAAAAAGGAAAAAAAAAAAAAAAAAAAAAAGATAAAAATACCTGAATCTGGTCTATGTTCTCAGAAAGTTGAATTTTATTTTTCAAAATCGATACGACCTAGTAATGTTCTGGTGCAAACAATATTGAAGGCAATACAGCTCACTCTTTATCATCCAAAGGTTATCCATAGCATAGCTTACTTCAAGCAAACCTTGATCCAAAGCTTGGTAAAATAATTAACAATATTACTTAAGTCACATGTGGTCAACAGTCTGTCTACTTAATCTATCATCCAGAATCCAGGCCTTAAAGGCAAAATAATTATTTGTCTCTCTTTATTCTGGCAAAGATAAACATTGAATGAAAATGGGCATCTCTTTTTAGTCTGGTGCTTTATTTCAGCCTGAATTATACTTTTTCTCATTTTTTAAATAAGGTAAATAGGAATGACTTCTGCGAGGGGGAAGGATAAAAGAGATATAGAACAAAGATCTGGAACAATCTTATAAACTTACATTATTCTACTTAAATGATGTCTAAATTACAGCCTAATACTTGACTCCAAAATACTATGGCTCAAAGGATATTTCTCCACAGTTAATTACATACTGTAAGAACGTGATATGACAGAGCAAATATAGGCCATAACTGGTAACCCTATTCCCCAATATCACTGTTATAAATGGGGCATCTCTGAATTAGAGTTTTCCAAACTATCATGCCCATTCAAATACATATGCCAAGCCTCATTTCATACTGAAATTATGTCGGGATTAGTTACTATTTGGCTGATGCATACCATGTTTACTTTCACATTTAATGAAAGGAAAACTGACATATAGCATATAACATTTTCTGTGGGAGCAGAAACCAATGTGATCTAGGACAAAATGTAAACTTCTTACATTTTAAAAAAGCATTTTAACAAGAGGAATAAAAATACCACTTTACATTTGTGAGTAACTAGGATTCAAACTGAAAGTCCTCTGATTCCATGCCACAGCTCTCCTTAGTTTGCTTAATAATGATTTATCCAAAATCTTCATATGATAAAAGCAATTTTAGTAAGTAACTGTAACATCTCAGGCTTTTGTTTATCGTGAGACAGACATGTTTTCTCATTTTTTTCTACCCTCTGCCCCCAATAATAACTTATAGAATAAAATTTGAGTTAAAAAAGCCATGCATTTTCCAACCAAACATCTTCCCTGACAAATATTATTTGAAATTAGACTATAGCTATGTGCCTTCTTTTTCCACTCCTCAGTGGCAGTTAGTGGCAGAAAACAGATGATCAAAGCAAGAGCAGGATCTAGAATTTGCACATATTAGCATAGATTATTTTAATTGAATACAAGTCCAGAAATTACGTATAAATGGTTTCTAAATCAAATATGGTTTAAAATTAATGAAGTACTTCTATTAGGTTGGTGCAATTACCAAAAACCACAATTACTTTTGCACCAACCTCATAGTAAGAAGTTAATTCATTAGAGTTAAGATCACACCTATTCAGATAATCATAACCATCTAGCAGCTTCAATTGCAATATTTCTTTTATCTCTCCTAAGATACAGAGAGCAAAATCATTATTTTATTGGATTACTTTATTTTTTTAATTTTTAAAGACAATATGTGATTATTTGTTCAATGCTAGAGCTCTGAGTTGTGATAAATGCTATGTAAACAATGGTTGTTATATTTAAAATCATGCTTCCTTCAGTTTTTGGAGAGCCAGTGGTTGCTTAAATAAATAAGTAAGGTGCTGTGTATACACAGAAAATAAAAATTTAAATACCTATCTTTGTGTCAAATTGTGTTTCTTTGAAGAAGGCAGATGGACAATTCTCACTCAACACACATAATACTTAGATATTTTAAAGTTGTTCTTGAACTCAAACAAGGATTCTAAAACGATCGTCCAAGCATGAAAAAAAAAAAATCATCTTGGCACACCAGAGTTTCCTAAAACTACTGCATAAGAAACTAAAAATGGAAGACAAAAATCTTTGATTAAAACTTTTGTTATCAGGAAAAATTATAACAAATAACAATTACTTAACAAAATTTGCAGTGATCTACCTGTGGTCCTTGATATATTCATTGTTACTTTTCAGTGATGGAATTCCCTCTCATTTAGTGGTCCTCTTAGGCTCAGATGTCCAGAGGTCTCTATGAATCAGGTGGAGGAAGATGATGGAGAAGCTGGATAGGAGAGAACATTGTGCCAAGGGCAGGACTGGGTAGTGGAGAACATGCCACAGCTGTGCCCACTTAGAATCCTAAACACAGTTGTCTAGGTCAGTGGTTCCTAAGCTTGTCTACAAATAGGAATCACCCGGGGAGTTAAAGCTCTCCTGGCACCTATGTCCCACCTCGAGAAATAGTGATTTAATTGGTTTGGGATATGCCCTGGGCTTTGGCATTTGAGAGATCTCCAGGCAATTCTAATGTGCAGACAAGTTTGGTCACAACTGGTTTATATTATTTTATATTTTTGAAAAATTAGGTTCATGTCCATTTTAATATGCTTCTTGTATCAGTCTCAGGGTATCTGGGGAAATCTAGAGGACTACTCTAGAGGACTAGAATATTCCCATAACTGTAAATCCATGGAGGTAAACCAAGATTCAAAAGCAAAACTGCAATATAATTGATTTATCAATCATTGTCAAAAGGAGAATAAAAGTAGGAAATATAAAGGCATTAGAATAAGCTAAGATTCATAAAATGTTTCTTTCAGACAAGAATTATTAGTGTATGGATTTTTTTCTAAACTCAAGCCCTAGAAACATTCTTCTGTTTGCCACTCTAAAACCAGATGGAATAATCAGAGAACACTGTCTATAATAATCTGGGTTTAAGTAATGATCTGGATTTGTACGACCTAGTCCAACGTTCCACCTTATCAGATGGACCAGGGGCAACTGCTGGAATGAGGAAGAAGGAATTGGTATTACACATGAATAAACCTGTGGAGAAGCTAAGTTCATTAATGTTCTGTTGGCAGGAATCAAAATGACTTAGAAGCAGCCAAGCTGAATTACAGGTTTGATTTACTTAAGAGATACAAGTTATGTGGACTTCAGCATTTTTTTCTACCAGCCTTTAGGCAGCCTTGATATTGAGACCTCATAATCCTTCCTTTCACAGTAAGATCCAGTTGTATTTCCCTGTGGCTTCTCCATTCTTGTGGGGGTATATGAGCTGTGAGTACAGAAGACATAGAATAGTTTTAAAAGGTCAAAAGTATCAGTTTATCAAAAGCAAACATTGGGAATACTAAATATCTCTGCTCCTTTTTTTGTTTTGTTTTTTGAGACAGTCTTGCTCTGTCACCCAGGCTGGGTGGCGCCATCTCGGCTCACTGCAAGCTCCGCCTCCTGGGTTCACGCCATTCTCCTGCCTCAGCCTCCAGAGTAGCTGGGACTACAGGCACCCGCCACCACACCTGGCTAATTTTTTTTTGTATTTTTAGTAGAGATGGGGTTTCACTGTGTTAGCCAGGATGGTCTTGATCTCCTGACGTCATGATCTGCCCGCCTTGGACTCCCAAAGTGCTGGGATTACAGGCTTGAGCCACGGTGCCCGGCCTCCTTTTTTTTGGGGTAAAAAAAAAAAAAAAAAGTAAGCCTCACTCATAACAGGTGAGTAGATTGAAACTGGAAAAAACATATATTTCAATGTCAGGTTCACAATGGCAATATGTAGCTTCATTCTGATTCATGGAGCTAACGTATCTTAAGTAGACAGAAGTGCTGAGCTGAATGTATTGCTCCTTTGACATGGAAACAATGACTAGATCATAATGGGGATATGTAGATGTTGCTTTCCCAGCCGTTCCCACCTCATGACACAATGTAATCTGCTGTCAGTTCAAAATTCTACCAATAGCTGGGCAAACCAAGGCATTACCTGCTTATGTGGGGTAATGGTGCCTAAGAGAAGAGTATGGTGGGAGTGAACTGTAGCCAGCGCACAAAAATAGTAAAAAGCAGCATGCATGGTTCAGTTTTAAAGGCTTCTTTGGTTTAATGCAATGGAATGTGTTCCAAATGTCAAGAAAGCTAATTCTCAAGATCTTCCCAGTCTCACTGAAAGCTGACTGCAAATCACCAAAGCACCAAAATAGAAGGTAGTTGTCGATTATTTCCAAATACACCAAATCATCCACAAGAACGTGCTCTTCTGACAAGTGACATGGCAACTGGGTTTTCATTTCAAGGGCCAACTGCAACCAGTTGTTTATTCTGAGGCTTTAAACATAACAGGTCCCAAACTGAACTGTTTCAGTTTCAGATGGAGGGTTCATTTCCCTCCGTCTTCTGCTTTTGTTTCCCCCATACTTGCTGCCAAAGTCAGTCTCCCACCTACGCAATGAGCAAACCAGAACTGGGAGTCATCCCGGGCTCCTCTGTGTTTCAGTGCCTCCCTCCACATCCTAGCCATCGTAGATCCTCACTAGCAAATTCATTTACCCCTACTCTCCATTCCTTTGGCCACCACCATAGGTCGCCACCACTACAGGTCGTGTCCTCATCTTTCACCCCTCTGGAGTTTTTTCCTGACCCATTACTCAAACATGAGCATACCATCTCCCTGCTTATTCTCTGACAGCTGTGCACCTGTACTCTTGCTTTTCCTCTGCCTGGAATGTTTATTTCCCCAAGTTCTTGCTAACTAGCTTTTGATACACTTAAGCTTAAGAAATGGCCTAATATTTTCTGTCAAACCTTTTCTGATTTATCAGGCTGAGTTGGGTGTTTCCTCTTCTGTGCTGCTTATAACACCTTGTAATTTCTTTCTTATATGTTGGTCTTCTCGCCTTATTTATGACAGGGAGCTCCATATCCTGCTCAATATACCCAGGCCTCGGAAAGTGCTGAGTCCACTTGTGTTAAATCAGTGATTCCTCATTTGCCTACTGGAATTACCTGGGAAACTTCAAAAAAATACTGAGGCCTGGACCCCACTGCAGACCAATTCAAGTGGAATTGCTCAGGGTGAAGCCCAGATACTTGTAGTTTTAAAAAACTGGCCAGGTGATTCTAATGTATAGACAGGGTTGAAAACCACTGTGCAAAACTATTGATCTCAAATGCGAGCTGAAGCTGTTCTCAAGAAAACAGGAAGTTTGATGGGCTTTTGCTTTTTGTTTTTTAAAGGACATTGTGTTAGTTATCTATGGCTGGGTAACAAATTATCCCAAAATTTAGTGCTTCAAACAGCCAGCCCTTCTCTCAGAGTGTCTCTGGGTCAGGAATCTGGGCACAGCTTAGTGGGTCCTCTGGCTCAGGGTTTCTTGAAGACTGCATTCATGGGGTGTCAGCCCAGGCTGGGTGCGGGGAGGAGGAGAGCTTGCATGTGACCTCACTCAAGTGGCTATTGGCAAACATGGCTCCTCACTAGCTGTTGGCCAGAAGCTTTCTTTGGCTCTCCTGCCTTTCATCAGGGCAGCTCATAGCGTGGCAACTGGCTTCCGTTAAAGTAAGCATGTGAGAGAACGAGGGGGTGAGCAAGGTGGAAGTCAGGGTTTGTCTATAACCTGGAAGTGACATTCATTGCTTTTTGCCAGATTCTGTCTATCAAAAGCTCTAACCCAAACTTGATGGGAGGGGATAATACAAGGGCACAAACACAAGGAAGTTAGTATCTTTGGGAGTCATCTTAGGCACTGCCTACCACAGACATTTAATGATGATACCCTGCCTAAAAACTAATCTACCTTAAAGGAATCCCAACTGGACCGTCTTAAAATTAGGAGCATGCACATCAATGGTTTCCTTGAAGAACAAATGTCATATGCTTTGGTAGAGATGAACTAAAAATAAACTGACAGGTGTACTTTCTAATAATAAATTTATATTTTTGTTTAATTAACTATAGCTGTATTAATTTAAGGCCATTTAGACAAGATAATATCAAGGCAGGCCAGCTTGCATAATTCCAGCCTTTACATGGCTTTATGAATTAGGTCAATGTGCTTTCCAAAGACTGAAAGTGTTCCTTCTTCTTTTCCCTAACATTTTTCTAGTTATACAAGTTCACAGAAAATAGGCCACTCTAAGGACTCAACACAAAATGTGGTTTTAGTAAAGAGCAGATACAGTACATCTAAAGGCAAAATATCAAGCAAAATAGGCAAGTTGATGTACTGATACTAAGCTGACGAGAGTAATAAATTTTAAGTTTGCTGCTCATTTTAGAGGGACAAGATAATGTATTGAACAACACTGAATACTGATGTTACTAACTATAAGCCTTCCTCAAAGTCCTATCAATACTAAAAGATTCATTTATCTGTGAAGTGCTCAGCATTTAATGCTAAGAATGCAAGTTAGAAGTGCTTAACAATATCTAGCAAAGTGATACAAACTGCTAAAAGTGAAAAGAAACCCTTATGAGGGCACAAATGACTTGCAATCTTGAAACCTGATGTTGACAGGACATTTACACAAAATCCTAAACTGAATTTATATTCCAACTAAAAATTGCCATCTCCTAAAATCAATTTGGTTTTGGTGCAGAGAGAAAGCACTGGCCTTCCAGATTCAAAGTACTGCTTTTGATAGCACCTTTTTCCTTGAATCATTTTCTAAATATTTGTTCAAAAATATCTGCAGCTTGTAAAACCTGATGGGATTTTTAAAAGGATATGATCATATTGCACACTTATAATAGATGTAACTGAGAATTGTGCTTTAAGTACTTTTTGCATGCACAGAAATTACTTATGAACAATCTGTTGTAGTTTGCTTTTAAAGAGATTAAACAGCACCGTTGGGGGAAATCTGCCCTTTCTTTCAGCTGAGGTGGCAATTCTCAGTGACGTGATTATAATCACTAAGACCTGGAAGATAAAGCCATGATCGGCTACTATTAGCCAACATAAACAATTCCATGTCAACCACTATTAGTTACAGTAGATGTGAGGATTAAAGCCAGTAACCTAAAGATTGCTGAATCCCTACAGCCCTTTAACAAGCCTCTGAACCATCCAGATAGGGTTATTTGGGGCTTAAGTGTGAATATGTTACCCTTATTTAAAAGATGGCATTTCAGCTGCCAAACTGAAAGACAAATGAAACAGGCAGGTCACTCCAAAACCTGGTTAGCTTTCTTTTCACAGTAGTATGAGTGAGCAATTCTAAAATTACTTTCTGTGTATTCTAGTCATGAGCACATAAATAAATATTTTGAGGATAATGGCAGCCAGGTTTCTTTCTGTTAAAGGAATTATAAATATGGAAAAGGGGGAAACTAGAAAGCAGCATTTGACTAGAGTTGAAGATATCAGTACAAATTCGTGGTTTTTTGTAGCTAGAAATAAATATAAGTATTTTTGTATGTATCCGTCTGCTGAGGGACTACAAGCAATGACATACCAGTAGCAATGAGCAAACCTGGCACTCAGTAGGTATTGGTTCCTGAATACCATTCCATGTGGAAAGGAAGCAGAGCTCCTTGGAGAAATAGCTAATCACACGGCTAGAGTGGGAACAGTACAAGATGAGCCTGGAACATCTTGTATCAAAAAGCAAGAAAGTCCCCAAAGAATGATGAGGACACAAGTAAAGGACATAGACATCCTGGGGCTCCCATTGGTCAAAACTGGGACAGTTAGAACATAAAAATAAGTAACAACAGTATTTGATTTGTTGACTAAGAATCCATGAGTCCATTCTGTTATAAACAAATGAAAAAATGAATGGGGGAGAAAGGAAAACGCTTTCTTTCAGTAGAATGTCAACTAATAAATATTGAGTTAGAAAAATTAGTCACTCAAGTATAGGGAGGAGGAACAGGTTTAAGTGTCCCATGGTAAAGCATTCAGTCTCTATAGTAGCCAGTGACATGAAAGTGCTGTTTCTCAATGGGGATACAGTTCTCTGCTGCAGATGGTATCACCTTGCTCCAGAATCTCAGGAGCCTATGTTATGTGTCTTCCACTGGACTTGCCATAAATTCCACACTGCATCTTTTCCCACCACTGACACACTAGGGTCTGCTGGGTCATATGATCCAAGTGTCAGGGCTGCTTATACCTGAAGTCTGGAACTGTTGCAGAGCCCTTTCCTGCTCTGGGCCCTGTTCAGAGCTGGTGGCCTTCCATGTCACTTGGTGTATGATGAGCTGGCTCATTACTTTTAGATGTGGAATGTGTTGCCTCCAGAACCCAAAGGGGCCTACCAAGTGCTATACTTCCTTATTGGTGTAGAGGCTGTAAGATGCAGCAATTTGTCTTTCACTTCGGAGAGGATATCTCGACACTGCCTTGAGCACTGGACCTCTAAAAACTTTACTAATGTGACTGGTCTCTGAATCTTCAGTGTCTATCTCCCATCCTCTGACATTCATGTATCTTACCAAGGCCTTCACCATACTAGCTATCTCTTCCTCATCCTGTCCTATAAAGTAGGATGTTGTCAATAAACTAGATCAGTGTGGTGTTCTGAGGGATTAGATGGTCCAGAGTTCTTCATATTATGACTAAGGGTCAGAGTTAACATAGGCTGAAGCAAAACTCAGCCTGAATATTTTTGTCTGTTCTACATGAAGGTGAACTATTTCTGATCCTGTTTTCCAACTGGAATGGTATAAAATGCATTTACCAAATCAAAGATTGCATACCATGGATCTGTATTGATCTGCTCTAGCAATGAGTCCAGCACAGCAGCTGAGAGCAGGATTATTCTTTGGTTAAGTTAGCAGTAGTCTATAGTTACTGTCTAGGATGTATTCAGTTTCAAGGACCAGCCTGCAAATTAAAAGATATGACTGGGACCACCACTCCTCCATCCTTCAGGTTTTAAATAGTGGGACTAATTTCTGTCATTCCCCCAGGAAACAGTATTGTATCTGATTTACTATCTTGGCAGGAGTGGGAGGCAGTTTCAGTGTTTTACTTGGCTCTCCTCACTAAGACAGCTTAGTCCACAGACTGAAGCACCCTTAAAATCCAATCCCAAGAGTGCTCCCCTGGTTCTTGTGAATACGTCAGCATGTCCCAGCTGGGTTATGTTGGGATTTAATCTTAGTTACTGGCTTGGCAGCCAGGAAAGGAAGTAGGGGAAGTTGGAGAAGGTGGGAGAAAGGGCTACTGCCTTGTGGCAGCCAGCTTCCGTATCTTCTAGCACAGCAGACATACTAGACCAGAGGGTCCAGAGGGAGCTGCAGGGGCATCCATCCAGACCCCATTCCATGTTCAGGATCCCAGGTTTCTCTACATTAATAGACCTGCCTGGTCTAAATATTCAGTGCTCTGTCTCTGGAGCTCTGTGACTCTTAACAATTAGCTCTTGAACCTGTGGTTCAACTGAATCTGTCCTACAGGTAATAAAGGCCTCTTTATAAGTTACCACAGAGCCTCTCATCATTTAGCTATTAACTGCTTGTGAACAGTCCCATTTCTTATTTTCCATTTGCAGTGTTTAAATATGTTAGCAATAACCAGCCAACTCTGCTGTCTTTGCAAGCATTTTCAAATGCCTGTATCACACTTAGCACCATTATTTCCCTCTATTGGGACAGGGTTCCAAGTCAACACTGGTGCAATTAAGCAATTAAGCCGCAAAGTTATGCCAGGGATTATGAATGTTCCATCTACCAACAAGGGTGACATCTTCTCGGTCAGGTAATGGATGGGACTGTTACCAGAAGCAGATGCCAAGTTGGGACTAAATGTGCAATCTTTTTATTAGGGAAAACATCTGTGAGAGAAGATGGCGAAGGAGCTGGGAAAGAACTGGTGGACTATCACACTAGGATGCAATCTGACCCCAAATGTAAGAGAGAGTGAAGGAAGGTTGGGTGGAAGTGTATCAGGCTGCCATGTAGCCTAAGGAAGGCTTGGCAAAGCAATGGGGATGTCCTTGAGCCTAAATTAGCTATCAGAAGAGTCTTGTGTCTCCTAGAATCTCTATGATGCTCAGTTGCTGAACTGTGAGAAAAGCAAGGTCTTAGCACAAACACAGTGATGGATTTCACAGCATAGCAAGCAGCTGGGGCCCTTGGTGAATTTAGCTCCCTGTAGTTGGGGGTCTGTGAGGTACATTCTCATAGCAGCAGCATCCTAGTAAGAGGCAGAGCTGGGATTCAAACCAGGTAGTTTGGTTTGAGTCTATACTCTCAACTACTGAACCAGAAGACGTGTCTTGGAATTACAGAGGTCTGACATAAATCTATCATGCAGAAGATTTGTAAGGAGCCTGGGCCTGACCAGTAGGATCTCTAGGATCCTCTAAGGAGTTTGTATCTCATTCTACAGACAATAATGTGGGGGATACAGGGTGGGGGCACATCACAGATAATGTATAGGACTATATTCCATATGCATTATATACATGCATGAATAATTTACAGGCCCATGTGTAGCTTTGAGTTCTCTGTGGTATAAAAGGATTAGCAGATTTGAAGACAGATGCAACAAAAAGTGATTCCTGTACTGCATATATGATAAGATGTGCAATGCTACATATATGGTAAAGTGGTCCAAAAAGTGCTGACAAAGCATTCATAACTTCTAGGGTATAAAAGTTTGAAAAAAAGGACCAAGACAAATTCATTTTCTATAACTCTTTACAAAATCATACTGTGGTACAAGGCAATCAAAAATTCACTGAATTTTTACTATTTAAAAATTTTTACTAATTATTTACTTATGTTTTTGAGATGAGAGGTCTCGTCATATTTCCCAGACTGGTCTCGAACTCTTGGGTTCAAGGGATCCTCCTGCCTTGGCCTCCCAAATTGCTCAGACTACAGGTGTGAGTCACCATGTCTGGCCACTATTTACTAACAGTATTAAAATTTCTACCATTTTTACACAGAGGCATTATTTCTACTTAGGCTGTCAAATCTGCATTTACAAGCTAAATGAGGAACTTAACTACTATTTATAATATTAATTACATGACGATCTGTGTAAGCTACCAAAAATCATCTTACAAATCAGTTCTACAGAATACAACCTTTTTATTATCAAAAGGAAGTTACATGGTTATTAATTAGTATCACAATAAACAAGTATTAACACTATTTTATGGATATAGGAATCTAGGCACAAAAACAAAGTTTCCTTGACCCACATAATGAGATAAAATATGAACCCAGAACTAGAGATTACATCAGATTCCTATACACCTATATTCATTAACAGTAGAATCTACAATTGTGGCATAGTCCTACAACAGAATATTAAAACACGGAGATAAAAAAATCAAAAAAACATTGGTCCAACTTTCTGTCTGAAGGCAGGAATTATTATTATCTGCTTATTACAGAGAGTGGAAAATTAGTTGATCAAGGGCAAATCTAAAAATTTAGGAAAACTTCAAAGCCTCCAGAAACTCATCAAACTTGCCAGTATTACTTATCCTACTTCAAGAAGACATATATGAAACAGAATGGAGTTCCTGATTTCAGACTGTTCCACTTCCTTACTTTAAGCCAGGAAGCCTAAAAACATAAACTGAACTCAGCAGATGCAATTAAAAATTTGGGACCAGGATGTCTTTAAGTGAGGGACCAGGATGTGTAAGTGATGGTTTAGGAAACTATATTTATAGCCTGGTACCATTAAATTTTTGTTCACTTTTTCAAGTAGATTCCAAATATACACATTATACTCAGAGCTTTTTAAAGACACAAACTAGCTTTCAGAATTAGACTGTGGCATGCAATTCCAAATGATTTCTTATGTTCCATAGTTCTGAATGAGAACTAATGGTTCTGAATAGTTATGAGATTTAAAAATAAACATAAAAATTTGGATCAGTGGGAGAATTTTACTTGTAACTACTTGTTACATATCAGGGGTCTCTATGTAAACTTCTGAGATTCAAACACTTTACCTACAGGCAATCTGTACCCCACCATATTTCACAAGGGATTGCAATGTCTTCCTATGTGAATATACACAATAATGATAAAGGATATCTGTTCTAGGAAAAGCATATTTAAAAAGAAATGCAAGTATACAGGTTAGCATGAATGTTAAACATGAATTTCAAATTTGGCTTGAGCTTCCTGACAAAATTTTCACTATCAAAAACTGGCTTCCGAAACTATTCTAAGAATCACATACTAATATATCTTATATGGGACTTTATATAAACGATACTGAGGCTGGGTGTGGTGGTGCACACCTGTAATCCAAGCACTTTGGGAGGCTGAGGCAGGAGGATCATTTGAGGTCAGGAGTTTGAGACCAGTCCTGGCAACACAGCAAGACCCCATCTCTAATAAAATTAAAAAATTAATAAATTAAAGGGCACAATATGACACAGAGGACAATACCCTTGACAACATCATATTGCAAATCCAGTTAAAAATTTTTGCATGGTTACTTTAAGCAGTTAGCTTAGGTGAAGGTGGAAGGTCCAAATTAAAATGCTACTTGGTGAAGGCAATTGTGCTAGGGGCTGCTTTTGCAATACAAAGTTTTTACACTGAAGGCTTCTTAAATGTGAATTAGTCTTCCCAATGGGATAGCAATTCTAATTTAATGGCTAGGAAAACCCAGTACAGAAATAAAAAGTTACTTGACATAGCTAAAAATCATTTAGGGACAGGCCTAACATTTGATCCTTTAGATTCAGCCAGAAAGTTCAGGGTCTCTTATAATTTTAGCAGGACTACAACCCAAGGCTTCAGATTTACTGGACATTTTGCTCCTCCAAAAGGATGGCCACTAACTACAGGGAATTAGTTTGCAGCATGTGCATGTATGGTGGCATTCTGGAGATTAAGCATTGTAAATATGAAGTCTTGGAGTTAAAAAAGCACACACCCAATTTTCAGTATTATGTCAACAAATATAAACTACCCAAAACAGCAATATATAATCACCTATATTGACTATGCTCAAAAAACACACTGAATTGGTTTTAAAATGGCAATGGCCGTGGGAAGCAAGGAATTATCAACAACAGAAGCACCTGCTATCTAATCTTTCTCCCATAATCTGCGTTTGGAATCACAGGCTAGAAAGTATCTAGTGAGGGCATCTAGTCTGCATACACACTCTTATCCTATTTTCAAAGATCTCTATTTAGATCTCTAGTCTAGCTTGCTCTTATCTTAAATCGTAGCACCTACAGCTTAGGACTAATTCCTTTTATCAATGAAAATGATGAATCACTACTTTCCTGTAAATACTTTTACAAAGTTGGAAATCATTAAGTAACTAGTCTTCTCTCATTAACAAGATAACTACAATTATTTGAACCTTTCCCCAAACATTAATCTTTAGACCTCTTCCTACTAGGATATCTCATCACTTTCCAAACATACTTCAACAGTTTGGTACTTTATTATGAGCTTCACAAATATCCAGAATTTAAATTATTTCATAATTCCTCCAAACATTCTCAGTTTTATTTGTAAGCAACAACGCTATATCATGAAATCAATTATTTAAAACAATGTTCTAGGTATTGGGGTAACTGACCTCATATAGCTTACATTCTAGTGGGAAAAATAGATAGCGAACCAGTACACAAGATATCAGATTGAGGTAAAGAGGGGTGAAGAAGCCTTTTATAATAGGTGCCACTTCATTTGAAACCTCTAGGAAGGCAGTAGCCCTGCAAGGACATGAAAAGAATCTTTTAAGCAATTTTTGGCTAATGAAGGTTTAACGAGTTATTCTGCTATATATTTACATGCATTCCTTCCAAATTACATAACCTTGCACTGCTCCCTATTCAATCTTATTGCTCTTATTTTGAAGACTAATTCTTTTACAAGCTTTTCATTATCTCCTTTAATTGGTGTATTCCAAAAGTTTAAGATGCATGTCTTCTAATTTAAACAAGCATTTCTTAATAATATTAACTAACATTTAGTTTAGGAGGTGTTTCTGCCAAGTAACACTTAATAATAGTAGGAAAAATAATAACTGAAAGAACTTATGGGATAGGCCTAAATGAGTTTTCCAGAAAATAATTTGGTCACACTTTGCAGGGAAAACAGGCTGAAACAGGCAGAGTATGACCCATTCAGAAGATGAGGCTAATGGGACCATGAACCACTGATGGGTTGGTCTAATAGCAGTGAAAGAGCCCAACAGATAATTGAGAGGTTTATAATGTCATGGATGTGGGATGAAGAAGCCAATCAACTGGCAAGGTTGGAAAAAACCTTCCCCAGCACATTAGCTCTCTGAGACATGCTGCCACCACCTGGGCAATAGGCAATTCTGAAGTTTGGGGGGATTTTAGTTACTATCCTTTAACAATTATAGAATCAAAAAACATACTTTCATTTTATAAAATCAGCTTTTGTCAAGAAAAATGAAAGACAAACAATGCTGATTTCATAAAAGTATGTTTTATGATTCTACAATTGTTTTGTGTTTTGATTGGAAAACAGCAGTGATTTGGCCAGATAACTTAAAAATCCTGCTTTATTTTTAAAGTCTCTGGTTCCCTATCTGTAAAATTAGTATAAAAATACAATCCTGTGGGGTTGTTTAGTTTCAGGATTAGTGATAATAAGTGTGAAGCACCTAGCCCAGCACCTGGTACATACTAAGTACTCAATAAGTAGCTTTTTTTTGAGACAGAGTTTTGCTCTTGTTGCCCAGGCTGCCAGGCTGGAGTGCAGTGGCGTGAACTCAACTCACTGCAACCTCTGCCTCCCAGGTTCAAGCGATTCTACTGCCTCAGCCTCCCGGGTAGCTGGGATTACAGGCACGTGCCACCACACCCAGCTAATTTTGTATTTTTAGCCACCACACCCAGCTAATTTTGTATTTTGTATTCTCCATGTTGGTCAGGCTGGTCTCAAACTCCCAACCTCAGGTGATCTGCCCACCTCGGTCTCCCAAAGTGCTGGAATAAGTAGCTTTTTTTTTTTTTTAATAGAGTTTCGCTCTTGTTACCTAGGTGGGAGTGCAATGGCACGTTCTCTGTTTGCTGCAAACTCCGCCTCCCAGGTTCAAGCAATGCTCCTGCCTCAGCCTGCCAAGTAGCTGGGATTACCGGCATGCGCCACCACGCCTGGCTAATTTTGTATTTTTAGTGGAGACGGGTTTCACCATGTTCATCAGGCTGGTCTCAAACTCCCGACCTCAGGTGATCCACCCGCCTCTGCTTCACAAAGGGCTGGGATTACAGGTATAAGCCATTGCACCTGGCCACAATAAGCAGCTTTAAAAAATAGTATTCTTCTTCAGTATAAACTTTCAAATATCAATAAAATCTGATTATGCTAAAAAAAAAAAAAATCACTGGCTGGGCACAGTGGCTCATGCCTGTAATCCCAGCACTTTGGGAGGCTAGGCAGGTGAATCACGTGACATCAGGAGTTCAAGACCAGCCTGCCCGACTGATAAAGACCTGTCTCTACAAAAAATACAAAAATTAGCCGGGCATGGTGGTGCATGCTTGTAGTCCCAACTATTCTGGAGGCTGAGGCAGGAGAATCACTTGAACCTGGGAGGCAGAGGCTGCAGTGAGCCGAGATCGTACCACTGCACTCTAGCCTGGGAAAAAGAGCAAGACTCTGTCTCAAAATAAATAAATAAATAAAAATAAATAAATATCCCATAAATATGCCTATTAAGAAATGTATTTACATTATGTTTCAATAGAAGTAAAAAAACCTCACAAAATAAAATTTAGGGATGAAACTAATTCCATCAAAGTAAGGTGCAGGTGAGAGAGCTCTCAAAGTCTTTTAGACAAGACTCAATTGTTATTATTAAACTATATTATCATCTTAAAATAATATTATCTGAATCTTATTCTGGTTTCACTACTTACAATTTTGACATGGGTTAGAATGAGATGTAATTTTGTACCAATCAAGGGAAAAATACTTTTTAAGCAAAAAAATGGCATGTGACTGCCACAGGACTTCCATTCTCAATAGAAAAAATAATTTTATAAGGCTCTACTTGTAAAATATAATTGCAATAGAGGACACTAGTGCTGAAGAGGCTGGTGGTATGACATACTACACAGGAATTATCTTATGCAAAGGCAGGCCCTACTTCATTAACAGCATAAGGTTTAGTTAATTTGGCTAAACTTACATGAATAAGATCTCATTTCTTAGAAGTAAATAAAGCAGACCTTATTTCCTTGTTTTTCTAAATTGGTATTCTGACAGACATTTGAGAGAGAATAAAAACCTGATTAAGGATCTTTTCAAAGAAACAAATAAGATCTTGGCCTGGAACAGTGGCTCACACCTGTAGTGCCAGCACTTTGAAAGGCAAAGGCAGGAGGATCACTTCAGGCAAAGAGTTTGGGACCAGCCTGGGTAACAGAGTGAAAACCTGTCTCTAGAAAAAAATTTTAAAAAATTAGTTGGGCATAGTGGCATGCATCTGTAGTCCCAGATACTCTAGAGGTTGAGGTGGGAGGATTGCTTGAGCTCAGGTAGTCGAGGCTGCAATTAGCTGTGATGGACTCACTGTACCCCAGCCTGGGTGACTTGGTGAGACCCTGTATCAAAAAAAAAAAAAAAAAGAAAGAAAGAAAAATCACTGAAACTTGTTCTCTCTAGTCGGGCTTGACTTCGAACTGAATACAATAAGCAGAAAATTAACATTGGTCAGTTTTTAAAAATAATGAGTATGCTAAGCTGGGCATGGTGGCTTGTGGCTGTAGTCCCAGCTACTCAGAAGGTGAGGAGGGAGGATCCCTTGAGCCCAGGAGTTCGAAGAGGCAGTGGGTTATGATTGCACTACTGCATTCCAGCTGGGCCAGAGCAAGACCATGCTTTTTAAAAAAAAAAAAAAAAAAGGGCCAGGCGCAGTGGCTCACGCCTGTAATCCCAGCACTTTGGGAGGCCGAGGCGGGCGGATCACGAGGTCAAGAAATTGAGACCATCCTGGCCAACATGGTGAAATCCCATCTATACTAAAAATACAAAAACTAGCTGGGCGTGGTGACATCCGCCTGTAGTCCCAACTACTCGGGAGGCTGAGGCAGAAGAATCGCTTGAACCAGGGAGGTGGAGGTTGCAGTGAGCCGAGATCTCGCCACTGCAGGACAGAGGCTCCGTCTCAAAATTAAAAAAACAAAAAAAGACCTTAAGAAAACTTGCAATAATGTTTCTATCAAATACCTTACTATGTTATTTATTTAGGTAAGAAAAATGACCAAATCTAGTCCAATTTACAGATTTTAAAGCTGAAAGGGCATTGGAGATTGCCTAGTATGCTTTCCACATATATAAGTGGAAACACACTCAGAGTGATTTATCAGAGTATACATATCATTACTGTACCAAGACTGTGAATCTCAGTTCACAAGCTCAGACTCCTCATTATGGAAAGCAGTTCACAGTATTTGAACCAATCCTGACACCACCTTTAGTTAAGGCAATGCAGATTGCAATAAGGAGCTCCACTGTGGCAACCCCTATGCTGTTCTTGGTCTTGCAGACTGTCCTGTAACTTGAAGCTAGATAAGCAAACTTAGATTGTAAAGGCATGGTCTAGATCAGCAGTCTCCAACCTTTCGGGCATCAAGGACTGGTTTCGTGGAAAACAATTTTTCCATGGACAGGGAGGGGGCATGCTTTCAGGATGAAGCTCTTCCACCTCAGATCATCAGGCATTAGATTCTCATAAGAAACACACAACCTATATCCCTCACACATGCAGTTCACATTAGGGTTCGCACCATGAAAATCTAATGATGCTGCTGATCTGACAGGAGGCGCAATTTAGACGGAAATGCTCACTCACCCATCGCTCACCTGCTGCAGTGAGGCCCTGTTCCTAACAGGCTGCAAACCAGGTACCAGTCCATCGTTGGGGACCCCTGGTCTAGATTACAGCTGAAGAGCTACAAAGGCTTTCTCCTTATTTGCCCTTTCTTCCTGCCCGAGACTTCCATGCTTTTAACCAGGGATGCAGCACTCCAAGTATCCAGAGGCAGTAACTGGGAAAACCATCTATCATGATTAAAATAAAACATGCATTGGCCTCTGGAACGAAGGATGTTAAAATAATACATTCTAACCACATCTTGGATTCACGACTTGGAGAAGTTTTAGAAAAATCGGTTATCTCAAGTAAGTATTCAGTGCACACAATCCAGTGACTGAGTCTGCTTTTGCTGGCTACTACAGGTACAGGCTAGGCCTAAGCAGCATAGGCTTTGAAACTATAATCCAGGTTTTCAAATAAAAAGGGGTAAGAAAACAACTGCTGGTAATACAACATCTCAAACATTAACATATGCCCAACGGACAGTATCGTAGATCGTTAGATTATCTGCCAAAAGTCTGTTCCTGGTAAATAACAGTTGTTGTTGTTTTACCTAAACTAGTTAAACATGTCGCAGCTTGCTCCTGAAAGAGAACATTATATAGTCTTTGGAGAATCAAACAGTGAAGAGGTCTTGCAACATTTGTCAGAGGTAGTCAAACAGTGCAAGCAATCACAAAATTTGGTCACCAACCAAACCAGAGCTAATCTTTCAGTTCCCGTAGAAGACAATATTAACTCACCCTTTTTGCATGTTGACTTTTGCATCCTTTTATTTGTGTATTGAAAGAACAAGCACCTCTATGGGAACTCTATGCCCTGACAGTTTAATTACTTATCAAGTTTACTCTGGGCAGGTATTGATCATTCTTTCGTGAAACGAATTAGGTACTTAAATTAAAAACAAACAACAAAACCCCCCTTTTCACATAGCATGGCAGCATGTCCCTTGGTAATAAGGTTGAGTGGATCCACCAAGGCCCCGCAGCTTGCCTCCTTTACGTAAGGATGTAACTATTGCCCAACCAGAAGACAGAGGCGTGGAGTGGGATGTGAACCAGGATGAACTCGTCGGAATCGTCAAGGGTCGTTGTGTGACCCTTACCTTGACTTCGGGCGGTTTGTGGGAACCCAAATGCTTTCTTGCCGCTGCTTTTTGGTCTGAGTTTCTCTCAGCCAAACACCTCACCCACCCGGGACCCTCCAACTGTCCGGCTACAGCAGGGGATGGGGGTTGTCTTCCGATCGACCTCGTGAGGCAAAGGCAAAAGTTCCTAGCTGCTTCGGAACCTCTCCTGGAGTCCTGAAGCCGCTCCACGCCTCCTCGCCCACCACTTGGTCCCCGCAGGACGTGGCAGTCTCGGGTTCAAGCCTGGAAAGGAGCCCGGGTGCCGTCACCCGCCCCGCGCGGCCTCACCTGCCGCTCCCTGGAAATCTCAGCGCCACCCTGTCCCCGCCCCCCACCCTCCCGCGTCCTCCAACTCGAGGTCCCAAGACCCACACAGCAATGGCGCAGCCGGAACTAGACTTCCTAACGCCCGGCTGGCGGTTCGGGTCGTCTGTGGGCGGGACGCAAAGGCTGCGACTTCCGCCTTCCTGCTTCCGGTCTGGCGGTGAGTGGGGAGTGGGATCCGAGCCCCTGGGGCGAGGTAGAGGAAGCTGGCGGCTACCGCTTCCGTGGTTTTCTCCTGGTGTCCAGCAGAAACGGCGGCGGCGCAAGGTGTGGCTGGGCCAATCCAGGATTCCCCAGGACCCTCGGCTCTGCGCGACAACGGGCCCGCGCTTGCCAAGGCCGAGGGGCAGGAGTGAACGTGGACCCCGTGGGTCTGCGGCCCCGATAGGGTAAGGAGGGAAGAGTGAGCAGCGGAGAAACGTAAGAAATGAGGGAAAGACAAAGGAGCAAGGGAGAAACGTAAGAAATAAGGGAAAGACAAAGGAGGAAATGCGGACGGCGGTCAAGTGTTACCAGTTGCAGCCGCAGGGGCCACGCGGGTCTGGTTGGGAGATCGAGCCGGGTCGATCCGTTTTGGGCGGAAGAGTAGGATTTATTCCTGAAAGTGTGGAGGCGCGGGTGTTTGGGTCTGAAGTTGAGGTGCAGGGAGATGTGTGGCCTGTGGACCATGACTCTTACTGCAAAAGTTCTTTTGCTTATCTCTGAAACTTACATTGTTTATTCGCTACTGGGCTGGAGAAGGTGAAGGCAGATCGATCTGGGTAGTACCTAATTCTGACTGTATGGGTGAGGTCTTATGAAGTCCGGGAGCTAAGATATTTAACGTATTAGGCACTTTCATTTGTGTTCAGTTGAAAATCGTGGGAAAGATATAATTAAAACCAGTCATAGTTTTCCTGGGGTAATGGGACTGTGGGTGAATTACTATAATTTGTTTGGTTATGTCTTCTAATTTTTTAAGTAAAGGACACAAATTGTATGATAGACCCAAAAAAACCTTTAAAGAGTAAAATGAGGTGTTTGATTTTGTAGTGGTGTACTTAATCCAGTAAATGAATGAATGGCAACATTTTTAGTATAGAAAGTTGAAAATCTAGGAACGGATATGCTGTGTAAGTCAGTGAGCCAGCTTGTCTTCTATATGTCAATGAACTAAAAACATTTGATTATTGAAATAAGTAACTTAGTAAAATACTTGATTTCCAGTAATTAGGATTTTCTTACAGGGCACTTGCAATTGTGGTAAATTCAAATGAGGAAGAAACATATTAAGTTACTATAATGGATAGGCAATTTTAGATGTCATATAGGTTGCGTATATACAATATAGAAATTTTCCATTTAAAATTTTATTACAATTATCCTGAAAGTTGTGACTTAAATTTTGTTTTATTTTTTGTATTCTTTCCAGCTAGCCAATTGTACAGAATTTAAATCATCTCTCAGATGTGTACAGTAGAACTCAAGAAGACAGACTACCAAGGGTCATCTGAAGTCGTGATTGGGTCACTAATAATACCAGGACAAAGTTAGAGATCACTACTCAAGCATAAGGTAGATAATTTTTTAAAAAATTCCAGTTGAAATTGTAAGTGGATGTATATATCTCATTCCCTACCCAGGTATTCTAATTCTCCACTTTGAATAGGGGTTGACACAAACATGAAAGGTAGAAAAACCTCTGGGGCAAAATAGAAAACATCACTCAACTCACATAATCCTCATTTGCCAGATGCCTTTTCCTTACACTCAAAAAGGAACAAAACACATGGCATCTTGTTAAGGCTACTTTTCTCATTTATTAAATTAGGCTTATTCCAACAGAGGTCCTCAAAGCTGAAAGGGCATAAAATAGCACAGTACTTTTTGCTGCTTTGGCATATTAATGTGATGTCATGACTCCCTTACCCTCCCTTTCCCATTCCTGGAAATAGCCATCTCTCCTTCTCTGCGAGTATTGCAGATGCTCTGCGGCTTGTCCTTTTCAAACACCAAATTTGCTGATTTGTATTTTTGTTAATTAGTAATACTAAGGATATGTCAAAAAATGACAAACTGTGTTCAGCTCTTAATGACCATAGAAAACTCAAGATTCTTATGAAAGCCTCCTGCTAAATAAAGTTTGTCTTCCATATAGGAGGCATGTGAGAATGCATAGTCCTTATGACAGAGTCACATGGCTTTTTAAAATCTTCTATAACTTTACATCTTTGAAGTGTCACTATTCTGGCTGTCCTAGATGAATTACTTTTTCCTAACTGGAAATACTAGTCCTTATTACAGTAGTACTAATTAGTACTTTTTAAAAAAGCAAACTGAGTGATAATGGAATCATAAGTTAACTGGTTGTGTGAGGAAACTTTTTCAAAATTTGACTAACCACAGTCTTTCTCCTGTTTTTTTCCTCTGTGTTCTCCACCCACCTTCTCCAGCCCCAGTTTTCATAAGACTGCAGTGAAGATGTTTGATATAAAGGCTTGGGCTGAGTATGTTGTGGAATGGGCTGCAAAAGACCCATATGGCTTCCTTACAACTGTTATTTTGGCCCTTACTCCACTGTTCCTAGCAAGTGCTGTACTGTCTTGGAAACTGGCCAAGATGATTGAGGCCAGGGAGAAGGAGCAAAAGAAGAAACAAAAACGCCAAGAAAACATTGCAAAAGCTAAACGACTAAAAAAGGATTGAAGGACTGAACAGGCTCTGCAACCAGAGGAAAATCATTTGGAAAATTATGCAGCTTTGGAAGAACCCACTAAAGTTTCTTCTTTGGATTTCTTGACAGTATTATTTAGTAAATGAAATCTGACCAAATGGAAGAATCATGTTAGTTCTGACCTCAATACTATAGTAACTTTTAGGCTTGGGTGTAGAAGTTTATAGGTTTCTATTGACAGTTACTATAAATTATCATTTACTGTGGTACAAATTCTTTATAACTGACTTAGTCATTTGCCGCTTAGCAGTTTGTCTACTGAAATGAAAACATCCTGTGGGGAAAAGTGACTTTAGATTATGAACTCAATTCAAATGAACTCTATTTAAAATGGGGTCCTGTTTTGGACAAAGGAAATTAAGAATGTAAAAGTCAGAACTGTCTTGTTTGAGGTAAAAGTGTGCTTTGGCTTAAAAGAGATACAGTATATTAATTACGTCTTTTATTATTGCTTATTTCTTAGAATCATTTCTGGCTTTCTCAAAACAAAATAATATTAATCAATGAGTACTTCTATTTGCTGCATTTTTCTTATAGCCTTTGAGACAGCTGGTAATTATCAAGTCATTTTGCATTTTTTAAAACAATTTTATAAAGCATTCTCTTATCTTGACTATGTAGAATACCACCTACTGGCTAGAACAATTTCTGTACTCACAAACACTGCCATTTTCTTAGAGATGGCTTGTTGAGAGGAGTAATACTATGGTCTAAAGCTTGCAGTAAAAATGCCAAACACTGTAGTACTTTGGAACCGGTTTATTCTTGTGCTAAGCAGAACTGTAAAATAGTTAAAATGTCTTATCAAGTAATTCGCTGATTATATAGACACCACTTTTGTATTTTATTTCATTCTTTGTTTTAACTCGTGGTAGTGATATTTAATACTTTCTGATCAAACAGTTTCAAAGTAAAACTTTAAATTTCACATTTCTTTTAAAGAACTTGTAAAGCATAACGGTGATGTCATACTTCTTAAGTGGTAAAGAAAGGTATAAAATTTGGAAACATTTTGTTGGGCATAGTAGTAATTGGGTGAAAAGGATAAATTATATCAAAATGAGAATGTGCTGTAATTGGAAGTAAGGAGCTAAAGGATGTTTCTTTCAGTTAAGTAGTATAACTGGAACGTTTTACTATTAAACGTGGCTTTTATAAATGCATGGTCCAATAATTTTGTTCACTGTTAGTATTTAATTCACTGTCAGCTTATTAATGTTTTCTGTACCCTGATAATGAATTTTAAATTACAAAAAATTATCCAGCAGCTACAGTTTAAAAATGAAACTAGATATTAAAATAAATTTGATAATTTTTTGTAAGGTCCTGGATTTTATTTTATTTTTCGGTGGAACTACATTTTTAAGTTACATTATGTTATGCAGGTTAGAATTTTCAATTACAGCTAAGCATACTTGTAAAACTTCAGGACTATATCTGAGAACCTAAGGACCACTGAGAATGTTTATGGATGAGTTTGAATAACACTTAATGCTATTCTTTTAGATTATCAGTCTCTACTTGGTGCCAGTGTGAGCAACACATTATAACTCAAGGCACTGAAATAATTCAGTGTTAAGATATATCTAAAATACATGTGGTTTTCTGCAATCAAGCTGTTCATGGAAAGAATTTATGTACATCTTTTACTTAGGGTCACATTTTAGAGTAAAAGTATTGAAGCAAAGGATATAGTCATAATTCTCAGTTATCTACTAAAGTTACGGTTTTATCCGTTCCGTTGTAACAACTTAAAGGTATCTAACTAAAGTTCTGTTTTTCTATAATTTGTTAGCCTTAACACATGCCAATTTTGTATTTGTTTGACGTATGCTTTTTTTTGCACTTTTTCCCATCATTTAGAGAGCCTTTTTATATATGTGAGATTGAGATTTTACTCTGTGTGTGTGTGTGTGTGTGTGTGTGTGTGTGAGAGACTGATTGGGGGAGTAAAGAGAATCTTGTGAGGTTTGGGATGCTTCAGAAAAAACCTCTCACTGCAACAGAGTACTGTTGTTAAAGAATCCCATTTGCTATTATCTAGAATACTTTTAAGAAATTGTTTATCTATTACGTTTCTGAAGTTCTGAGAACTAAGTACAATCAATTACCATTCTAAAGCTGGTCTTGGGGGGAAAAAGAAAGCTGTCCCCTGGCTGCCTGTAACAAACATTTTATCAAAAATAAGCAAATAAATAAAAGTTTGTGTGTCAGAACTTGAGCCATAGTATCCATATGAAAACTTACAGCATGTTACTACTTATCAGATATATAAGGACATTTTAAATTTTACTTATTTGTAATAAGCAGACTAGAAATAAGCACAGGAGGCTGGGCACAGTGACTCATGTCTAATCCCATCACTTTGGGAGGCCGAGGCGGGTGGATCACGACATCAGGAGTTCAAGACCAGCCTGGCCAACATGATGAAGCCCCGTCTCGACTTAAAGTACAAAAATTAGCTGGGTGCGGTGGCATGTGCCTGTAATCCCAGCTACTGGGGAGGCTGAGGCAGGAGAATTGCTTGAACCCAGGAGGGAGAGGTTGCAGTGAACCAAGATTGCGCTACTGCACTCCAGCCTGGCGACAGAGCGAAACTCCGTCTCAAAAAACAGAAAAAAGAAACAACAAAGGAAGCTGTGGGCTGGAAACCTAATGTTGAAATAGATCTTATATTTTATATGGTTCTAAGTTGGAGGAAATTTGATCTTATTTAGGAATGATTGCTTTTATGTTTGCTACTGGTTATAGAATCATGCTGATTTACTTCATATCTGGAATAAATAAGGACAACTTCTGCATTTCTCAAACATTAAAAGGGATCACATGGTCAAATACCCAAAGTTTGGGAAACACATGTACAACTTAGACAAATTTCTGGATGATCTCTTGGAGTGTTTTAACTTGACTACCATAGATTGTCCTCTACACCTCTCTTTTTCTCCGAAGAACTTAAGTACAATTTGGGAAAGCCAACTCTAAAACTCAGATTACATTTAAATAGCGTAGTTAATGAGATAGCTTTTAAACAATCAGTATAAGGGTATTATATTAATTCAAGGTTAATTAAATGACATCCAGAAATCTGTTACTAAGAATGGAAAAGGATTATTTCCTCCATTTTTGTTGGTTTTTAACTTCAGGTATCTAAGGCATAATAAGCTAGGTTTATATAACTAAACCCAGTAGCCAGCATTTTCTGTATTCGTCAGTTTGTGTAATATGAAGCTATTTTTGTAAAAACCAAAAGTATGCTATATGCATGTATAGCAGAGGCATAGAACGGAAGGCTTTACTTCTGAGAAAGTACGTAAGTATAAATAATATTCTTCATGTTAACATGAACAGTTTTACTTTTGAAATTGAAGAGTTTTTTTGGCATAGGTTTGAAATCTGTCTTGAATAGACATTTTCTTTTCTTTTTTTTTTTTGAGACGGAGTCTCGCTCTGTAGCCCAGGCTGGAGTGCAGTGGCCGGATCTCAGCTCACTGCAAGCTCCGCCTCCCGGGTTCACGCCATTCTCCTGCCTCAGCCTCCCGAGTAGCTGGGACTACAGGCGCCCGCCACCTCGCTCGGCTAGTTTTTTTGCATTTCTTAGTAGAGACGGGGTTTCACCGGGTTAGCCAGGATGGTCTCGATCTCCTGACCTCGTGATCCACCCGTCTCGGCCTCCCAAAGTGCTGGGATTACAGGCTTGAGCCACTGCGCCCGGCTTGAATAGACATTTTCATAATAAACTTGTAAATGTCCAGAGTAGAATTATGATATGAAGTATGGTGGGCAAACTAATATTTAATATTTTTAATTCTGCTTTGTGTCTGGCCTAAACGCTAGGTTTGTTTTTTCTTTCTTTTTTTTTTTTTTTAAGAAAAGTTGTTTAGAAAGGCAAATAAATATCAATTAGGCCAAGATTATAATTCACTTTGTATGCAGGATATTTAACTCTGTGCCAATACCACCTAACTAATGTGACCAGTCACCCTAAACATGTCAGCCTGGAGGAAAGGGATATGGATAGGTTATTACAAATTTAATTTCCACCACCCCAGAAATCCCCTTGAAAGTACAAGCTCTTCTAATAATGGTGGCTGTATATCATCATCTTTAACATAAGGCATTTTCTAGAAGGGATTCCTGGCCAAGATTTTCTCATGCTGTTTATGCAAAACAGGTATTTTAAAATGAAAACCATAAAAATTAGTAGTTAACTTCTGCCATATCTAAGATGTTTATAAACAGACTATGTGGTAAACATTTGCAAAAGGTGTATATGGAATGCAATTAATGAGGTAACAGGAATTTGGCAGTAGAAACACTAGTGTGTTAAAACATTTACAATTTTCTCTACAATCCAGTCTAGCAGTTAAGAACACCTCAATTCACAGTCCCAACTATACCACAAATTATAACTCTTTTTTCTTTTTTTTTTTGAGATGGAGTCTCGCTCTGTTGCCCAGGCTGGAGTGCAGTGGCCGGATCTCGGCTCACTGCAAGTTTCGCCTCCCGGGTTTATGCCATTCTCCTGCCTCAGCCTCCCGAGTAGCTGGGACTGCAGGTACACACCATCATGCCCAGCTAACTAAAAAAAATTTTTGCCGCAGGGCGTGGTGGCTCATGCCTGTAATCCCAGCACTTTGGGAGGCTGAGGTGGCTGCATTACCTGAGGTCAGGAATTCGAGACCAGCCTGGCCAACATGGTGTCGAACGTGGTCATGAAACTCTGTCTCTACTAAAAATACAAAAATTAGCTGGGCATGGTTGCACACATCTGTAACCCCAGCTAGTCGGGAGGCTGAGGCAGGAGAATCGGTTGAACCCTGGAGGTGAAGCTGGAGTGAGCCGAGATGGTGCCATTGCACTCCATCTCAAAAAATAAAAATTTTCTAGAGATGGGGTCTTGCTATGTTGCCCAGGCTGCTATCAAATGCTAGGCAATCCTCCCATCCTTGCCTCCCAAAGCACTGGACTTACAGGTCTGAGCCATCCTGCTGGTTGTATATATCTCCTTTCATATTACCTAGTGACTAGTTCCTTTTTTGCCTCTGTGGGAAAATGTAGTATCACTTTGTAATTATATAATAAGATAAAATATTTAACCTGATATTATATAACAGGGCTGCTGGAATGTTGGGCTTGTTGTCATTAGCTATGGTGATTTTGTCATTTGATTACTTGTTTTAGTATAAATGTTTTATATAGTTTTATGTTTCTGTAGTGTATTTCTTAGGCAGTTAAAATGTTTACCTGCTATTAAGTAAAAATTTTAATCTATGTGTTTTTAGGAATTCATTGTTAGTGCTTAACCAAGATATTCAGAGTGTAAAAATTTGGGTCATTCAAAAATCTTAAGCTGATAAGCAACTTCAGCAAAGTCTCAGGATACAGAATCAATGTGCAAAAATTACAAGCATTCCTATACATCAAGGAAGAGAGAGCCAAATCATGAGTGAACTCCCATTCACAATTACTACAAAGAGACTAAAATACCTAGGAATCCAACTTACAAGGGATGTGAAGGACCCCTTCAAGGAGAACTATAAACCACTGCTCAACGAAATAAAAGAAGACACAAACAAATGGAAGAACATTCCATGCTCATGGATAGGAAGAATCAATATTGTGAAAATGGTCATACTGCCCAAGGTAATTTATAGAGTCAATGCTATCCCCATCAAGCTATCACTGAGTTCACAGAATTGGAAAAAACTACTTTAAATTTCATATAGAACCAAAAAAGAGCCTGCATAGCCAAGACAATCCTAAGCAAAAAGAACAAAGTTGGAGGCATCATGCTACCTGACTTCAATCTATGCAATAAGGCTACGGTAACCAAAACAGCATGGTGTGGTACCAAAACAGATATATAGACCAAATGGAATAGAACAGAGGCCTCAGAAATAACACCACACATCTACCACCATCTGATCTTTGACAAACCTGACAAAAACAAACAATGGGGAAAGGATTCCCTATTTAATAAATGGTGCTGGGAAAACTGGCTAGCCATAAGTGGAAAGTTGAAACTGGATCCCTTCCTTACACCTTATACAAAAATTAAGATAAATTAAACACTTAAATGTAAGGTCTAAAACCATAAAAGCCCTAGAAGAAAACCTAGGCAATACTATTCAGGACATAGGCATGAGCAATGACTTCATGACTAAAACACCAAAAGCAATGTCAACAAAAGCCAAAAGTGACAAATGGGATCTAATTAAAGAGCTTCTGCACAGCAAAAGAAACTATCAGAGTGAACAGGTAACCTACAGAATGGGAGAAAATTTCTGCAATCTACTCATCTGACAAACGGCTAATAGGCAGAATCTACAAAGAACTTAAACAAATTTACAAGAAAAAACCCCATCAAAAAGTGGGCAAAGGATATGAACAGACACTTCTCAAAAGAAGACATTTATGCAGCCAACAGACACATGAAAAAATGCTCATCATCACTGGTCATCGGAGAAATGCAAACCAAAACCACAATGAGATACCATCTCACACTAGTTAGAATGGTGATCATTAAAAAGTCAGGAAACAACAGATGCTGGAGAGGATGTGGAGAAATAGGAACACTTTTACACTGCTGGTGGGACTGTAAATTAGTTCAACCATTGTGGAAGACAGTGTGGTGATTCCTCAAGGATCTAGAACTAGAAATACCATTTGACCCAGCAGTCTTATATACCTAAGGATTACAAATCATGCTACTATAAAGACACATGCACACATATGTTTATTGCAGCACTATTCACAATAGCAGACTTGGAACCAACCCAAATGTCCATCAATAAAAGACTGGATAAAGAAAATGTGGCACATATACACCATGGAATACTATGCAGCCATTAAAAAGGATGAGTTCATGTTCTTTGCAGGGACGTGGATGAAGCTAGAAACCATCATTCTCAGCAAAATAGCACAAGGACAGAAAACCAAACAACATGTGTTCTCACTCATTAGTGGCAGTTGAACAATGAGAACACATGGACACAGGGAGGGCAGCATCACACATCAGGGCCTGTTGGGGGATGGGGGTCTAGGGGAGGGACAGCATTAGGAGAAATACCTAATGTAAATGATGAGTTGATGGGTGCAGCAAACCAACATGGCACATGTATACCTATGTAACAAACCTGCACGTTGTGCCCATGTACCCTAGAACTTACAAGTATAATAAAATACAAAAGAAAATAAAAGCATTCATAATCACACACACACACACACACCCCCACACACACAAATTTGGGTCATTCATTCAGTAAATATTGAGCATCTATTGTATGCCAAACACTGTGAGAAAAACTCTGTTTTGGAATAACAACAAAAACTTTGTTGTGCACTCCAGAAAATGTATGGCCCTCTTAATGTGCTTTTGTATATAATGTTTTAATATGTACATTGTCTTCTGTCTTCTAGTGGAATTAATTTCTGCTTTTTGAGAGCTTTCTCCAATTTTCTATTTTTTCAAAGTAATTTTCATTCTCATGGAACTCCAGTTATTGCATTATTTCTTTCTCTACTGTCCTTTCAGACTTTGTTATGGATCGTATACTTCTATTGGTCCTAATTTCTCTCTCCAAATTCCAACCAGAGTCCCACCATAAGGTAGCTTTTGTACCATCCTCTCATCAAGGTCTTAGTGGTTTTTTTTCACTTATCAACTAAGTTTTCTTTGCCTCTACATGTTTTATCCAAGTTCACATTTTTTATTAGTCTTTTAGAATCTTACAGGTCACCTCTCCAGAAATAAGAATCTTCATTCTTTTTTCTCCTACATTTGATCACTTGGGAGAGCTCACTATTTTACCCTCATTATTTGTACCCAGTTATATCTATGAGTAGTTCCCAAATGATCATAAAGATCCAAAATGTACTAAGCATTCACAGCTACAGGATCCTTCTCAAGGGAGTAATCCAAAGAGGGAAAAACAAATCTAAGCAAATTCATAAATAACAATGACTAAGTCAAATGAAGGATTTTAATCTAAAAGTAGTTAGGTTTCTATAGTACATAATTTCACATTTCTTGTGCATACTAAAAATGAACTCTTAAGATTAATGGAATAGGAAACTATTGTACATTCAGAAAATACAAGGTAATTAAGTTTTGACTTCTTTTATTTGTTAAAATAGTCACATCCATATACATGAAAAGATTTGACCATAATGCATTCATTGACTGTGGCTCTTGCCATCTTGTGGCATCCAGGATCCTGGCTGAAAGGTTTTACCAGTGCTGCTGGGAGCCACTGAGGGTTCTTCCTTTCCGAAGTATGGAGCAGAGGCATGGCCTTTAATTTGAGTTTGAACTGGTGGAGGCAAGAGTTCCTCACTGGTCTCTTTACTAAGGAGTTTTTCTTTTTCACAAAAATCTTGGCTTTTTATTTTGATTTCTTCTCTGTATTTTTCATTCTTTACTATTTCCTGCATGTATATATAAATGGAAGAAATTATTAAATTTCTAGTTAAAAAAACAAACAGTTTTTATAAAAATAAACAATAAAAAATACATATTATATACATATAAATACATACATACATACTTTGCATTTAAATAATATACAGATATGTATATAAGTTTGAAAGAGCTGTATGATTACATACTAGTGTTACATAAACAGTTCTGTCCAGATTTTATGCTATAATAGACATGAAGCACCCCATAGTAGAAATATTTACTACCCAAAAAATGAAACAAATAAATGTCAAATATTACACAAGAGCCTGAGACACTCTATGAAAGATTTCCTAAGCTTAACATTGATTTCTGCCCTAAAACTCAGTGACTGTACTTTTCCACTGGTGAGAAAGAAATGCTCTGACTACCCCTTTTTTTTTTTTCTTTGCTGTTCAAATGTGTGAATGCTAATGTCACCCTCTGTAGTACCAGAACCAAGCCCCATCTATTAATACTTCCCTTTCTCTTCTGGAGTGGTATAGCAGGAAAGGAGGAGGATAGGAATGGAATCAGGGTTTGGCATGCCCTAGACACTGTTGCAGAGAGGCTCTTTGCTATTGGAAATACTTTCTCAAATCTGTGCAAACAGATTGTACAATGCAGTTCTGTTCCTCAGAATTCTATCTAGGAGGATCTATACCAAAAATTACCATCAATCCTTTGTTACTGTGTTTCCTTGAATAAAAGACCATCACATTTAAGAAGCATCACTATAGCACTAAAAAAGGCAAATTCCACACATAGTTTCAGAGATATTAATATTTGAAAAGATACGTATCTTAAAAACAAATGCAATACAGTAATTACATCTTTGGTCTTTATTCATTCCTTCTCTGTTTTTTTTTTTTTTTATTGTTGTTGTTGTTTTGAGACAGAGTTTCGCTCTTGTTGCCCAGGCTGGAGTACAATGGCGTGATCTCGGCTCACCACAACCTCAGCTCACCGCAATCTCCACCTTCCAGGTTCAAGTGATTCTCTTGCCTCAACCTCCCGAGTAGCTGGGATTACAAGCATATGCCACCACACCAAGCGAATTTTGTATTTTTAGTAGAGATGGGGTTTCTCCATGTTGGTCAGGCTGGTCTCGAACTCCTGACCTCAGGTGATCTGCCTGCCTCAGCCTCCCAGGTGTGAGTCACCATGCCTGGCCCATTCCTTCTGTTTTCACAGTGCATGTCTAAACGTGTGAAATTTTTTAATGTTCTTTTTGCTTACTTGTATTATCTGATTTTTAAGAACATGTTATTTGTAATGTGAAATTAGAACGTTAATGTAACTAATATCCGACAACACTGACCAAAAAAAAAAGTTCTCTAAAGTATTTTAAAATTTCAAAACTTTTAAAAAATATCAATTAAAGGGCAATATCTGGATATCTAAATGTATGATATCACCTGTTTCTCAAGTGAATTTCAAGTAATATTGATTGTATAGTCCTTTAAAAAGGTAAGCTCTGATATTAAAGTGACATCTAAAATAATAGTTTGTACTTAAAGGGGAAAAAGTTTTTGTGGTTTTAGTGTTAAATAGACTTAGTTTTAGATGTGAAGAAGGGCCCATCTAATGAAACTTCTCCCTCAAAGCAAATATGTGCAGGAAAGAACAATACTAATAAATATTCTTGTAATTTTCACAACACAGAGCAATTCCCCATGAGTAGTTTAATAACCACAGTAACTGAGCCTCCGGGTAGTTGCTACAAGTGAGGGTGAGAGTAGAGAAATCAGGTTTTCTTTTTCCTATAACCTCTAGAATTGTTATGTAAGGTGACGATATATCACAAAGGAAATACCTCAATATCATACTGGAAATAGTGGAAGTAGACAAAAATTCAAGTTCCTGTGTCTTCATGGAAGCTCGTTCTTCGGAGCGGAATGAAAAGTTCAGGACCAGGTTAAACTTGCACTAGTAACCGACCTCAAGTAGCAAGAGGATACTCAGAAATTGGTATGGAGCTTGGTTGGATTTTGTATTATAGATCAGTCACATCACCTGAAACTGTGCTCATGCCTACTTTATTTACGTAACCTCTATAGTTGCAGTCTTACAGTTGGTACATGCATATGCTTTTTGATGAAAATAAAATGGAGGACAAAGATCTGTTCTTGTTTCTCCTGCCTTCACATAATTTCTCTTCATTCAACATTACTTTTCTAAGACTTTCTTATAATAGCTGTTGAGGCAAATGAAAAGTCAATCTGAATATATTAATTATTTTTACATATGAAGATGGTTAAAGATTTCAGAGTTGAAAAATATGGAGACTATAATTTTTCCTAAAAAAGAATTTTTTTGTTTTTCTGAAAAAAACATAACTGGTACCAGGCAAAATTAAACAGAGAGTAAATCATTTATGAAAGGAAATACAGTCTTGTAAATATTTGGAATTGAAGGGCCAGGTTCTGTGACTTATGCCTGTAATCCTAGCACTTTGGGAGACCGAGGTGGGCAGATCATTTGAGGCCGGGAGTTCAACACCAACCTGGCCAACATGGGAAAACCCTGTCTCTACTAAAAATACAAAAATTAGCTGCGCATTGTGGCGCATGCCTATAGTCCCAGCTACTTGGGCGGCTGAGAGGCAGCAGAATTACTTGAAACTGGGAGGTGGAGGTTGCAGTGAGCTGAGGTCATGCCACGACACTCTAGCCTGGGTGACAGAGCAAGACTCCATCTCAAACAAAAGAAAAAAAAGCCCAAACAACAACAACGAAAATATTTGGAATTGATAAGGAAGTAGTTACGTGGAGAAAACAGGATAGGAATTGTAGACCTTAAAGACTGTTAAGAAAGTCTATTTTCAAATAGAAACTACCATAAAGCAAGTATTTTTCCTTACAATTCCTTGGAACAATATCACCCTATATCTCCATATGTTTATCAAATAACAGAATGTTTCAGTGTTTGTGTAAGGATAAAGCAGGAATAGGTGTCTCTCTACATAAATGTTTGTATTTTAAAAACAAATATTCATCATTTTACTTATCTTGCTACCAATAAATATTTTTCTTTAACATTTAAAAAAAAGATGGTATTTTCTCACCATGATTTACTTAACAACCACCTCTACTGTTGCTTCCAATATTTCACTTCTTCATTAAAAAAAATAACACTGATGACAATCCACATGGGTAATTATTTGACTCAGACAGGGTTTCAATCCCAAATCTACCATTTGCTAGCTGTGTGACACCAAGAAAGCTACTTAACTTTTGTAGTCTCAGTTTTTTTAATCTGAAAATGGGGTTTATACTCATAACAGTATTATGTTTCTTAAGATAGTTATGTATTACAAGGTGAGTAAGCTTTTATAAAACAATGCCAAATGGGCGGTGTTTTGGCTCGCGCCTGTAATCCCAGCACTCTGGGAGGTCAAAGCGGGCAGATCACTTGAGGTCAGGAGTTCGACACCAGCCTGGTCAACATGGCAAAACCCTGTCTCTACTAAAAATACACAAATTAGCCGGGTGGGGGTGTACTCCTGTAATCCCAGCAGGCTGAGGCATGAGAATCGCTTGAATCTGGGAGGTGGAAGTTACAGTGAGCCGAGATCACACCACTGCACTCCAGCCTGGATGACAAAGCAAGACTCTGTCTCAAAATAATAAATAAATAAATAAGTAAACAAACAATACCAAATGGAAGTATCTTCCTTTTCTTCCCCTTAAGTAACCTCTAGAATTCCCTTAAAGATCGAAAAGTTTATGCAGATTACAGATTTTTCCATATTCTAATGTAAGCCAAACATTATTGATTTAAAAACTGAATATTGTTTATATGTGACTATGTAAGTATAAATATTTATACCTCAAATTACTCATATGTATACTCTTCACATTGTTATTCTCTGAACGTTTCTCAAGAGTGGCATAGAATTTGGGCTCTGAAGCCAGACCACTGAATACAAATCCCAGTTTTACCATTTACCAGCTGTGTGACTCTGTGAATATTATTTAACTTCCCTGTGTCTCACTTTTGTGTTGTGTGAAATGGAAATAATGTTGTCTTCTTCAGTGGACTGTTGTAAAGGTTGGGAAAGAACTGGCTACTGGGCAGTGATAGTACAACAGAAGAAGGTACAAATATATTTTAAAATAGTGATTGTTTATTTCATTCTGGTAAAAAATAAACATACCAAACTTGTACACATCTCTCTTTGAAATGGGTAGAGGTGTTAGTAAGTAAGAGGTAATCTACTAGTTTCAGACAAAAGATGGAATAACTGGTACCAGGCTAGTCCTCCTGCCATGATACAATTAGAAAACTGGACAAAAATACATTTTTCAGATACTGGACAAAAGGCAGCACAGTAGTGTGATCCCTGAAGGGCATCAATGAGTAACAAATTAGATAAGCCCTATATCATCCCAGCTTTCTGGCTGGAGACACATTACTGGCTGCTACACAGGGTGGGGGAATCCAACCAGAGGATGGTGGTTTAGGGAGAGAGAGAGATGGTTGTTTAGGGAGTGTGAGAAAGTTGGAATATGCTAGGATATGTTAGGCAGAGTACCAGAATACAGAGTAAGTTAGTTTTAGAAATCTGCATAGTAATCCAGTTGAGTGTTCAGCTAAATATTAAGCTGTCCATGTGCAGGGTGAAACTCCATAAAGCAAGAAGGACAACTTCTCACTAAAGAATACTGGGGAACTGTAGTGAAATTTTAATGAAAATTGCTGGAGCTGGCACTGGACTAGGAAAAAGTCAAGTTCTCACCAGCCAGGGAGAGCTCGTTGAACACCTGAGACATTGTAAAGATCCCGGAAGGGTCACTCCTTAGGTGTAGGGCTAAACTGGCATGAGAGTACAGCTTATTGAAGACTTATGCTGTACAATACAGTAGGCACTAGCCACATACCATTTAAATTAAATAAAAAATTCAGTTACTGAGTTATACTAGCCACATTTCAAGTATTTCATAGCCAAGTATAACGAGTGGCCACTATATTGGAAAGTATAGTTATAAAACATTTCCATCATTGCAAAAATTTGGATTGGACTGCACTGCTCTAGATCTACCCTAACAAAACTTACAAGTAAGATTCTAGCCGTGCATGGTGACTCACGCCTGTAATCCCAGCACACTGGGAGGCTGAGGTGGGTGGATTTCTTGAGTCCAGGAGTTTGTGACCAGCCTGGGCAACATGGTGAAACCCTATTGCTACAAAAAAATACAAAAATTAGCCAGGTCTGGTGGCATGCAGCTGTGGTCCCAGCTACTTGGGAGGCTGAGGTAGGAGGATCACTTGAGCCCAGGAGGTCAAAGCTGCAGTGAGCCAAGATCACACCACTGCACTCCAGCCTGGGCAACAGAGTCAGACCCTGTCTCAAACAAAACAAAACAAAACAAACAAAACAAAATAAACCAAAAAATAAACCAAAAAAAAAAAAAAAAAAAACAAAACCAACAAAACTTGCAAAAGTTTGGGCTGATTCAAGTGTCAATTAATGGCCTTCCAGAACAAAACTCAGTATTTTCTAAAGACAACAAAACTGAGATACTAAACATAATATTTCACTCTTCATCATGTAATCAAGAGGTGAAGAGGAAAGGATGACCCAAAACCAGTCAACAGAAGTAGACCTAGACATGATAGAAAAGATGAAATCAACAGACAAGGCCTTTATCACAATTACTATAAAAATGTCTAAAGAGTTAAAGCAAAAAAATCAACATGAGGAAAGAAATGGGAACTGTTATAACGAACCAAATATAACTTCAAGGTGAAAAACATAACCTATGAAATAAAAAAAATTGAGTGCTTAATGGTAGGTTAGATATTGTAGAAGAACAGTGAATCTGAATATAAGACAATGGAAAATACAAAAACTGAAGCAAGAGAGAGCTTTTAAAAAAGGCTAAAAAATGAACAGAGCCTCAGTGAGCTATTGGACAATACTATGCAGTCTGATATACATGTGGTCATGGAAGGAGAAGAGAAAATAATGACTAAACTATTCCAAAGATATAAAAATTTAAATTCACAGATCTAAGAAGCTCAACACCCCAAGCAGGATTATCACAAAACCAAGGCACATCCAAATCAAATTGCTAAGTACTAATGATGAAATATTAAAACTAGACATAGGAAAAAAGACACTTATACAAAAGACAAAGATAAGAAATAACACTGAGTTCTCATCAGAAACAACTTAGAATCCTATATCCAGTGAAAATATCTTAAAAATGAAAGTATTATATGAACATTTTCAGATAAAAGCTGAATTTGTCACAAGTAAACCTCTACTACATTAAAGGAAATACTTCAGCTGAAGGAAAATGATGCAAGATGGAAACCTTGTAGAATGAATAGCACTGGAAATGATCAGAATGAAGGACTTCATTGCAGAGAAAAACACCAGAGTTTTGGACACTCTGCTAGGTGCTGGATACCTGAAACTCTATGTCCACCAAATCTAAGTTCCCTGAGCACATGAGGAACATTGTTACACTGTTCATTGAAACTACCAATATGGATTTTGAGGCCAGTCATGACTACACTGCCAAGCAAACTTCTCAAGCTTTGTAAACCTGGTTCAGGAGACGCACAGCCTGAGAGACAAGAGGGCTGTTGTTACCATGTGCAGCCCTCAAATTAACAACACTCTGCCTCATTACCTCCTTATTCCCATCAACAAAAAGTCTCTACTCACCAACGCTTCCATGTTTTACACCATTGTCTTGGCTCCCCTGACTAGGGATATAGAGCAGGATATCAGCAATGGCCTTCTTGTCCATTTGAAGCAGAACCTCATGGAGTTGACAATTGAGAGTCAACCCCTTCTAAAGGGTTGCATGAGGTCAACCCCTTCTAAAAGGGTCAGATAAAGAGGCTCCTGGAGTGAAATATTGAAGAATATCATTCTCCACCAATCTCACGGAAGAAGAGAAATAAACCATACTGACAATTAAAAAAAGGCATGAGCTGTATCAAAATCTGTGTGTCCAAACTTTCCTTAAATGTATGTGTTATGAATGACCAATGGTCTGTGACAGTCTCTCTCATTTCAGGGGTGTTCAGCTGGAGCAAATTAGTTTAGGCTTGAGTTGTGTATGGAGCCTTAATATTGGGAAAACAAATTATCAGTTGTAAAAAGTATTATAGGGTAAGTATCCCTTATCTGAAATGCTTAGGAACAGAAGTGTTTGGGATTTTGGATTTTTTTGGATCTTGGAATATTTGCTTTTTACCTAACAGTTAAGTATCCCAAATCCTTTGAGTGCCTTAATAGTGCTCAAAAAGTTTTGGATTTTGGAGCACTTTGGATTTTGAATTTGAGCTGCTCAACTTGCATGTATTTAATGTTTGAATTTATATATTTTTCTGGTCAAAATTTAATATAAATTATCATTGTTTGGGAAGGATTAGATTAAAAAAGAGAAAATGAGAAAAGCTCTAAATGCCTTTAACAAGCTCATCATTGTTTTTGTAATGGAGTTAATGATTATTTATAGTGTACTGTTCATTTACTCAGTGATGTGAACTTAAGCCCTCAAAAGGTTGTGGCTCAAGTCCTTTCCAATGCTGTTACTTTGCCAAGAGCCCTGGTTAAGAGCCCTTTTGGTAGCTATATTATTGTTGCATTCAGTGTTGCAACTTGCTATGTGTAGTAATGACAAAAGAGATTTAAAGTTTGTTTTTTTAAAAAACAAAACTTAAATATGGAATCTACTAACATGTTGACTTATCGCTCACTCACAGACATTATGCATGATATTATAATAAGTAGTTATGCTGCTCCAGTCATACAGTCTCTCATGCAAAATCCTAGTACACATTAACTTTCCACAAAGGCAAGGAATTCAGCTTTAATATACACTTATCGCTATGGAAGTTGTTAGATAACATAAGTGGATATTTGAATTATAAAGAGGAGGTAAAACAAATGGCAGAAAAATACTAGAGGTCTCTGCAATGATGTGTTGGGAGACAGAAAGAAAACTAAGGCTATGTAAACCTGGGCTTTGGAAATGCACTCTAATATCTAAGGCAAGGCTAAGAGCTGATGACCAGTGAGTGCTCTCCGATGAAGTTATCATGACTGGAAGATAAGTTTAGATTACTTGATGAGTACTGGGGAAAGGGAAGGGCTGAGAGATATCTGAATAGGTTCAAAGGTTACCCAAAGAGTTTTCAACCTCAGGTATCCACATTCTGCTTCTCTGGAGTCACACTCAGACCGGAGGTGTGGGAGTGAACATTTCTCAGTCTATACTATTAAATGGAATCAAATATTTAGATGCAGATCTAAGTATATACACAAAACATTTTTTAGGAATATTATCTATTATACGTATACTTAATGAACAAGAGAAGGTAAATACAAGTTACACACATTATAAATTACTCATTTTTACTAATTTATGTAAAATGTCACTAGAATTTTTTTATGTTGTCTGTGAAGTGTATATAAATAAAAATGAGTAACTGTTTTCAAACTATCATTCAAGATTTCAATCCCTTAGCCCAATTTTTCTCCTTAAAAGGCTCAAACCTAGTCAATTGAGAATTCTTCTATGAAGGAGTGTTTCAGTAATACTTTATATGTACATATATATGATGTTGATGGTGTAATATTCATGGTAAGCATAAAATTCCATAATAATAGACTTCAAAAGTATTTGAATAATTTTTATATTGATAGACATGGAAATGGAATAGAGTTAATGCTCAGTCCTTTACTAGGGAATTAGAAATTTGCTTTAAAAATGTTATGAATCCAGGGAGAAAAAAGGCAGGCTGAACACACACACAAACACACACACAAATATGCCATTTCTTCTTTAATGTTCTGGCTCCATGCTCCTCTAAAGTTTAGTATTTATAAATGGTCTCCATTTAGCTTCAAGTACTTGTGAATTCCAAGTATATCATATATAACTATGTTCAAACTGAAGTTCAAAACACATGCCAAGACAAAAATCTAAATATAGTTTAAAATAAATTCAACAGTGCTTCATTGTTAGAAAGTTTACTACATTCAAGAGCAAGTTAAGACTCAGGAGTCAGTCTTATGCCCATGTCACTGGGTTCTTTTTCAGTCTTCTGTGGGAACAAAACCATAGCTTATTTATAAAGTTATATTACATATTCAAGTTATGTTACATATAAAAAATGAGAACCTGGATTTATAAAAAGGTATAATTTCAGCTCTACTAATTTCTTTCCATAATTTAAACTATATATATTAGTGAATAATTTTTTATTTTAGTAAATATTAAAAATTTTAAAGTATGAGTACATTGCCTTTGAGTCAATTAAAATGTTTTTCATAGACTACAAAGGATTTATGTAGATTATAAGTGAAATTTGGCATCAACTATGTTTCGGGACCCCATACCAGTAACATTTGTTTACTATTAGACGGTCACACCCAGAAAGTAGCCTCCCAGAATATACCACACAGCTCCCCCATCCTCGATATAATTATAAAATTATAATGGGAATTTGGTGTTTCAAAATGTTCAGAGCTGAATATTCTTTTACAATGTTAATTTGGTAACATGCTGAGAAACAATTCAAGCCTAGCAAATGCTATAGTGATGTCTCAGCTTGAATATATTGCCAAGTTGTTTAATTAAACTACATTTTCTAGTTCTACAAGTTGAACTGCCAGGATGAAATAAGTTATTCGATCACCCTTTTTCATCTACGAAAGAAAAAGAAAAAAGAGGGAGGTGCATAGATCACCAAAAGGTATTCTGTATTTAGGCCCGAGAGAACGCCTGCTAGATTAGTAATCAAAAATAAATTTAATCTTGCTTAGATAGGAGCAGAAACCCAAAGAGTAAATAAGTGACAGAGCTTAGGTTAGTATGATAGTACTGGGTTGCTAAGAAATCTATTAGAATAAAACAACAGGCAAGTGAGTTATGCTTTAGCAGAAGCTGCTCCTGCTACATGTTCTTGCCAATCACTAGTACGCCTCTGCCAAATCAATGTCACATTTAATTTATTCACATTCAAATCTATTGCAAACATCCTTTGATCAATTACAATAATGAGAATGTACACTGAGTTTTGTTGTTTTGACACGCTTTCTTGAACCTTCCTCATGCATTTTTTCAAAACATTTCTAATTGCACGAAGGCTATCTCAATGATTCCTGTTATTTGAGGGGACAATTGTATGGTTTGTTTATATTCTTTGCTGGCTAGGAATTTCTGGTATTGAGTTTTCTTTCTTTGAGCCTGAGCCAGATTAATTATTAAATCTCAAAATGTCACTAAAATGAACTAATCACAGAGCTCAAGTCATTAATAGTTTTGCAGGTGGTATTTCCTTTAATAAAATAAATGAACTTCCATATATATGCAAAAAGGGCCTCTGAGCATAAAGACACAATTATTTAATTGAAAAAGAAAGTTAGCAGTTAAACATTAATAAAAAATAATTAGAGTCACTTAATGCTAGTCCTATTTAATTGAACTACTCTGGCGGGAGACAAACAAAACCTTGCTCCCTTGTGTGGGAAGAGGAAAGACCATAATCCCTGGGAGAAAAAGCAATGTCAGGTCCCCATGGCTTTCCAGGCTTGGCCTCAGAGACAGAGAAAGAAATGGCAGAAAGGCAAGAGCCCTGGAGGAAAGAAAAGGCTCCATTTGTGAATGACTGCTAACATTCATTGAGCTGTTATGTGCCAGTTGCTGTAGGGAGAAAAGAATTCTTCTGGCCTAGGTTGAGAGAGGGAAGAAGAGTTGGATGAGAAGAAGTAAGACATAAAGAAGCTGCAACTTAGGCTATATAGAGCCTGCCCTAGAGAATAAAAAATGTGGCCAGAGGCAGCACCCTCTAGGACTTGTTGCAGGGGACAACAGGAGCTATGGCCCTGAAAGATATACTCATTCATTCATGTGTTTTTCATTCATTCATTCATTTAATATATACTGAGCACCTACAATTTAAGGGCCTAGGGATACAGAGATCAAAACCTAGTTCCTATTCTTATGAAGCATCTTTGAGGAACAAAGAGGATGGTCAAAGGAGGTACCAGAGGGAAAAGCTGGGTAAGCTCCAATGGCCAATTATGTGGCTAATGCTTATGGGTCCTTTCCTACTTTCCCATTCACTAACTGATTGGTTCATGCATATATTAACTGAGAGCCCACTAAGTGCCAAGGATTGAGTTTTACCTTGAGCACTTTTACCCTGTGCTCAAAGACCTCACAATCTAAGGAAGAGAGGCAGGTTTAAAAAAATTAAATTATAATATGATAAATCCTGCAATCATATAAAGCAAAGAATGTTATGAGAATGCAGAAGAAAAGCTAGTATCCTAATTATTATTATTAATTAACTAATTAATTAAGTTTTTTGAGATGGAGTTTCGCTCTTTTAGCCCAGGTTGGAGTGCAATGGCATGATCTCAGCTCACTTTAACCTCCGCCTCCCGGGTTCAAGCAATTCTCCTGCCTCAGCCTTCAGAGTAGCTGGGATTACAGGCATGCACCACCACACCCAACTAATTTTGTATTTTTAGTAGAGACGGGGTTTCTCCATGTTGGTCAAGCTGGTCTCGAACTCCTACCTCAGGTGATCCACCCTCCTCGGCCTCCCAAAGTGCTGGGATTACAGGCATGAGCCACCGCCCCCAGCCCTGATGTCCCAATTATTATCCACAAAGTGTGGACTGGAGGGTTAGAGAAGGTGATACTTCAGTATTAAACAATCAATCAGAATCAACCAGAGAACTGAGAAGAGAGGGGCATTCTAGGAAAACGTAAGCATGTGATCAGAGGTATGAAGGAGTAAAGCAGCAAAGCAAATTTAGGACACTGTGAGTGGTTCATATAGTATATAGGGGTTAAAACATGCTGAATCTTGCAATGCAGTGTTAGGATATTTAGGTTTCACCCTGAAAGTGATGGTGAAACATTTTAGGCTTTGAAGGAAGGGCAAGATTTCCAGATAAAATACAGGATGCTCACTTAAATTTGAATTTCATATAAACATCAAATAATTTAGTATTTATGTCCTAAAAATTATATGGGATATACATGTAAAATTATTCCTTGTTCATCTGAAATTAAAATTTAACTGGTATGCTGTATTTTTGTTTGCTAAATCTGGCAACCATAAGCAGGAGACTTACATGTTTATCCCATATTTTTAAAAAGATGACTCTGGCAACTATAGAAATTAGATTGGAGAGGTGCAAGACTGGGATAGAGAAATCGGATAGCATGCCACTGCAGAAATGCAAGTAAGAAAATCATTAGGGCAGGAACCAAGACAATGGTATTGAGACAGAGAAAAAAAGATTGTTAAGATATTCAATAGGAAAAAGGTCTTAGTCACCAATATGTAGAGGTTAAGAAGATGAAAACAATCCCTGTTTCTAATCAGTGATAACAGTGACACTTTGCAAGCTGAGGAACTTTGGCTGGTGATTCCCCGCCCAGGCCTTGCTTGACCATGCTACCTGCTGCAGGAGACAGCTCACCTACTCGGCCCACTTGGGCCAAGCCTGGCTTACACACTGGTTCCTGAGTTCTTGAATGAGGATGTGCTAATATTCAAAGAGTGAACAAGGCAGGGAGTTTTCTTGAGTGATGAAACAGCTTTCAGGGGAGAGGGGATGTAGGGGTGGTCCCCCTATCCAAAAGTGGGAAAGTACCCCTAATATGGCTGAGTCGGGAGCTTATTATGGCTCAGAATGGGAAAGGGACAGGCTGTAGGGAGTATTGGAAAAGGCAACATTCAATTATTAAAAGGCATTATTCAGAAAGAATCAGGAAAGGGCAGGCAAATAGGAACATAAGTTCTCACTCTGGGTTGCGGGTTTCATCTGGGACCAGCAGCCTGGTCTTTCAGACTCCAGGCTGTTTTTGGCTTGAAGGTGGGGTTTCACCAGGGACCCGCCACTATTAGCCTAGGCATTTGGCTGCCTCCTATCACTATCAACAGATAATGCCATTAACCATGGTAGGAAACATAGAAAAAGAGTTCTGCTTTAAACATACCAAATTTAAGTTGTCTGTAAAATATCCAAATATCTTTTCATCAAACTGTTAGCTCCTTCTTGGCCAAACTTCAGAACACTGAAATGCTTCAAGGACTCAATTCTAGCCCTCTTTTTTTACTATACAGACAGTCCCTGACTTACAATGACTCAACTTATGATAGTGCAAAAGCGACACACATTCAGTTGAAACTGTATTTTCAAATTCTGAATTCTGATTTCTTCCCAGGCTAGTGATATGCCATACAATACTTTCTTGTCATGCTAGGTGGTGGCATTGAGCAGCAGCTCCCAGTCATCAATTTGATCACAAGCGTAGACAACCCACACTCTACAGTGTACTGTGTTACCAGATGATTTTACCCAACTGCAGGCTGATGTAAGTGTTCTGAGCAGGTTTAAGGTCGACAAGGCTATGAATTTGGTAAGTTAGGTGTATTAAATGCATTTTTGATTTAACAATAGGTTTATTGGGATATAACCTCATGGTAAGTTAAGGAGTATCTATACTCTCTCTCAAAGTAATCATTTCTTATCCCAAGTTTAAATATTGTCTACATATGCGGAAGAAGCTCAAATTCATTTCAAGCCTGACTGCTCCCCAAGCTCCAGAATAATATAGCCAACTATCTGGGTAGACATGGATGTCTAACAAACATGTAAAATTAAATACGTCCAAAGATGCCTTAGGCTCAGAGGGCTAACTTAAGGTCATACAATTAGACTACACTTGAAATAAGTTTCTGCCTCCACTATATTTTCCTTCTACCTTCCACTACTCATTACTCTATACACAGTTCTTAGCAAGCCACACACATGGCTTTGCATACATGGTATCCTGTTGCCTGACTACTAGAAGCTTTGTTTTCCCTGACCCCTAGAAGCTTTGCCTTGTTTCAACATGGCCTAGTCTCCCTTTCCTCACATGCTAAGATATAAGCAAGATCCAAGGCAACATAGAGAGGAGCCTTCCAGCTAACCGGAAGTCCTAAAAGTTAATTACTATACTCTCAAAGTAGTCTCTGTGACATATCAAATGCACACCAGTGGGCACAATCTGGGGAGGAGGAGGCTGTTACTGGGATGTTCACATGGTGGGAAGAAGCACTTTAGCCAGCAGGAGCTAAATTAGCTTCTCTTCCTGCAACTGTGTACATTTACTAAAATGATTCCTATTTTTCTTTACCACCTACATTTACCTAGTACTATATTTTATAAATTCTTCCTTCAAAATTTACCTTGAATTGTGCATTTCTCTTTATCTCTATTGCCAATAGCATTTCTTGCTTGGACTATTATTGCCTCCTAATAAGTCTCCTTGGTCCTCTATGACCCAATGTCCACAGAGCAATCAGAGTGACCTTTCATGCCATTTCTCACTAACAACCCTTTAAATGGGTCCTTCGAACAAAATCCAAACTTGCCTGTGGCAAATATGGAGATATTTGGATAAGCCCTTCTTCAAGGAAGGACTTGCTTCCAGCTGCAGTGAATGCTGTGAGCAGACAGCCTGCAGCTGTCAACAATTTTAGCATGTGCCAGAGCCTGTAGCCACCTTTCTAGTGGTTTTCCAGAGCAGCCGACATCTAGTAACTGAATAAGGCAGGCAGGGCCATAAAGGCCTGGACATTTCAACCAGATGTACAAAGACACTGATGGGCAATACTTGCTCCAGAGCTTCCCACTAAATTGGCTGAAGTTTTTTGGGCCTACATCACAGTTCGACTTTTTCCTCTGTCCACTCCTATTTTCTTCCTCTTCCTTTCATAAGGATGTCTAATAAATACCTTCTATCTCAACGTCTGCTTCTGAAGAACCCAAATTTAATAAGGCTCCGAATGACCCAATTGCTGCCTACCTCTCCAATCTCATTTCATGTCATTTTCTGCTTTGGTTATTATACTCCAACCTCACTAGCTTCTTTGTTCTTTAAACACTGCATTTCACGTGGCCTCTTTTGGCTCTCTGCCGGAAAGTCTTTTTCTCTCAGTTCTTCACATGGCTAGCTAAATCTCATACTTCAGGGAAGACCAATAACTTAAAGAGAACTTCCCTGGCTAATCTATGAGATCCCTGGTTGGTGATCTTTCCTACCAGACACAAGAACAACACCCAGTTTACTTTGTAGTGCTTATAATATCTCATAATCTTTATTGTTTATGTATTTGTTTATATGGCTTGACTAGAATATAAACTCCAAGGGCCAGGAATATGTATAGTTCACTGTTAACATTCCCAGCATCAAGTTTAGCATATTATGTAAGTGTTGAAAAATAATTTGTTGAATGAATAAATGACTCAATGGGTCTAGCTCAAGAGAGAGGTCAGGGCTGGAAATCTGGAAGTATATGTAGTGGCTGAATCCAAGACAAGGATGAGATTGTCCAGAGAAATGATAGAGAAGAAGAAGAGCCAAAGGTCAAGAACAGATCCTTCACGTGGACCACCAAAATTTAAGAGGTAAAGGAAAAACAGGAACCAGCAACGGGTTGAGAAAGAATGGTCTAAAAAGTGAGGGGATAATAAAAACGGCATTGGTAAAAGTAGCAAATATTGATGCCTCACCCATATTCTCTCAGCTTACTCTGTAGCTTTCTGAATAGCTTATTTAGATGAAGCTTGCTTCTTACTTCAAACTTCTGCAGTTCTTGGTCTGAGCACCATATTCACCTCATATAATGGGCAGGATGAAAATACTAGGGAGTTAACACTCCCTAGGAGTGAGTCTTGGTGAGAAATTGGTGGATAAATACCTCAGCTTCCCTGCTCTTCAATGGAACAACTCTGTAATGTGTTCCACAGTCTCGCAGAGGGCTCCTGGCAAAACTGAGCTCCAGTTTGCCCATAGCATTTAACCAGTTTATTAAGGCACCTTTTAGTGACCTTCCTTTTTTCCCTTTCTTACTGTTCAACTCTAATGCTTTTAGAAATGGCCTTGCAAATAAGTTACTTGTATCCAAATTCTTGTCTCAGATCCTGGTTTGAAGGGAACACAAAACTAAGATAGTAAAGAAGCCACAAGGGGAAGGAAATTCAAGACGGAAGGCAGTTAACTCTATGAAATGCAGGTGGGGTTAGAATTGAGACATATCCAACGGACTTAGCATCAAAGAGGTATTTGGTGACCTTGAGAGAGAAGTTTGAAGGAGGTTATGGAGGCAGATGCAGATTGTACTGGAGGGAGAGGAAACACTTCCCAAATAAGTCTTCCATAGATCACACTAGCTTTCCAGGAAATTAAAAGGTGCTTGACATGCCAAAAAGTTGTATGGTAAAATCAAATTGGGAAACAGACTTTCCAGTTCAAGAGTCCCCAAATTTCCCCCACTCCTTTTGGAAACCTACCCCTTAAATAAAAGAGATACCAAGATTACAAAAACTCAAAGCCCTTTTTTGATAAACAGTGTCATCTAAAACACCAAATGACAACATAAAAAGATGGAAATAAATAGAACAACAAATAATTTAGCAGAGTAGAAAAGGAACAATCCTAAATGTCTGCAAACAGGCATACCGGTGAGAAAAAAAGCAGTCCACCCTAGAGACCCTCAGAAAGGCACAGAAACCAGAAATACCAGAAAGGGGGAATAAGGTGTATAGAACTAAAAGCTGGAAGATTAATTTGAAAGGCTGTGTAAGAAGAAGTGACTATCTTAGGATACCACATCTATCTCAGCAGTTATTTTTCTATTTCTCCATTCCCGTAGGAGACAAGATATAAAAATATATATATATATATATATATATATATATATATAAATATAATATATATAGCCTCTGAAGAAACTAATAAAGACAGGGCTAGATGTAGGGACCAAGAAGAGGGCTAGGTTGAAGTGCCACACTGTAAATGGGGATAGTGGAAGATGGCTAAGTAAAAATCTGCATTCCAAATGGTGAGCCCCTCAAGCTCCTATATCCACTTAGTTTGAGAAGACCAGCAGCTAAACATATACAACCCACCCCAATCCTACTGATTTATTAGTAAAGGTTATAATTCTGTAGCATTGCCCATGTGATTCTGGCTAATTACAGCCTTGGTGGTATCATCTAACATGTTTCTTTACCCCTGTATTTCATGTAAACTGGCAATTATATCCAGAGCAGTGGTTCTCAAACTTCAGTATGCTTTAGAATCACCTGGAAGCTTATTAAAACACAGATTGATGGGCTCTACCTCCAGAGTTTCTGATTCAATAACTGGGGATAGGGCCCCTGATGTGCACATCTAACAAGTTACTAGGTGATTCTGATGCTTCTGGTACAGAGATTACACATGAGAGCCACTACTCCATAGTGTGCAAGGGTCAGCAAACTATGGGCCAAATGCAGCCTATCTCCTTTTTAGTAAATAAAGTTTTACTATGACACAACCATGCTCATTCATTTATATACTGTCTTTGTCCACTTCTGTGCTACACAGCAGAATTAAGTAGTTGTGACAGAGACCACGTGGCCTGCAGAAATGAAAACACTAATGAGTCCTTTTCCAAAATAATTTGCTGACCCTTGATCCAGAAGGTTGCTTAGATTTTTTGGCATGAAAACTTCACAAGTGTATCACGTCCGGAGAAACAAAGTCTAGCTGGTCCAGACTCAGGCCTATCGTCCATTATGAAGTACTCCACTGACCTTGGTTTTAGTACCCAGTCATGATCACTGCTTAATGTATTATTTCTTTAAGGGTGACAAACTGTAATTTTTCTGATCCTATTGTTCTTAAATTTATTAGCTGTTATTAATATATAAAGAAGAATTTCCCCTCATCGACTATTTGGTTACTTAAATAGTTTGTATAGGAAAAGCAGAACAAATGCTTGAAATTTCTCCCCTTGTCAATATTCAAAATAGTAAGTTCATACTATAGAAACTTTCGAAGGTGATCAAGTAATACGTTTTAATATCATGATATATTTTACATATTTCATTTTTTATATATTTCATATATTTCATTTTATATATTTGAATGTTTCAATCCATTGTTTTGGTTAGTATTTCTATTTTTGATGCCCAAACTTGACCCATCTTTGGCCAGTGGGAGCCCCTTCCAGTTGGCTCCTATATCCTTTTGACAGGATCTTCTTGGTTTCTTTGCTCTCTAGTGTAAAAAGATGTCCTAGACTCTCCTTGTACATTTCCTGCCCGAGACTTGACATCAGCTATTTCTCTAAGGAGCCCTGGTTCCTTAGAGCAGAAAGTGGTAAAGTTCATAGTCCGAAATGAGATGTTAATTGCTACTGGACTGTCACTGCTGTTAGGTCTTTCCAGTGGACAGAACTAGGAAATATGCTTTTTTATTTTTTCAGAAAAAATATATCATTAGTTCATAATGACATTTCCAATTCAAATTTAATATTGTAGGTTTTTAATTTCTTTTATGCTATAAGCTTTGGTTCCTGAGAATATTAATATATTTATTTTAAATATGTGTGTAAAATAAACATGCCAATATTACTGCTAACAAAATTATTAAATATAGTTGAGGATTTCTTTGTATTCCTTTCTTTTTGTCCTTGGAATATACCCGCTAAATTGAATTGGGAATGACAGTAAGAAGAGTAAGACAAACATTTTTTAAAATTTTAAAAAAGGATAAAAAATGAATATACTCACTGATATACAATGTCTTAAAGTCATGTGAAATCATGTTTTTCCTGTGTGATTATGCTACCTACTTGATAAACAAATAGGTTCATTTGTTTCAGGGATTTTTAAAAAACTGGGGGGGCGGAATTAATTTTGTTTTGTTTTAAATCCTGGACTGGGCTTGACTGAACACTGCAATATGGCAAGTGAGTCAGGCAAGTTATATAACATCTTCGGGGAAATTCTTCGGGTTCAATAACCTGTAACGTTACTTTCATGATAGCCAAGAGTGCATCCAAATCCTGTTTCTCAAGAATTTTGATAGTTTCAAAATCTACTGTTCCCTTTTCAAAATGAATTACATGCCATACAACAAATGTAGGAAGAGTCTTGTGATGCCAGAGCACCCCAAAAGTTGGGAACTTATAACTTGGTTTCTATTGATATCCTCTGGGATGGCAATTCATAACTTATTTCAAGGGAAATTATATTTGTTTTAGGTATTTAAGTACAAGCTTCAGCAACAGTGATAGTCAATTCCTTGAATAGCACCAGTTAATAAGGATACAAACTAAAGGTTCATTTTGCCACTTGCTAGGCAAAACCATTTATTTAAAAGGTATCAATGTTGGTTCCTTTGCATTCTGGCAAAAAAAGCTCTGTGGTATTCAGATTAGATGAACGCTTTTTAGAATAATTATTGAGAATGTTTCTTTTCTTTTATACTAAGTTATCTTTTAACTGTGGCAGGAATTAGAAAAGCTCTTATCTGGAAAATTTCTCAAGAATACCTGTAATATTAGAATTAGAAAGTCATTTTAACATGCCCAGGTTGAACGAAAAGCTGGGTTTTATTTGCATAGTGTATGCTAATAGCATTTATTTTCTACTCTTATTATTTACTTACAAGTACTTTTCCTTCTTTTTTTTTTTTTTTTTTTGAGACGGAGTCTCGCTCTGCCGCCCAGGCTGGAGTGCAGTGGCCGGATCTCAGCTCACTGCAAGCTCCGCCTCCCGGGTTTACGCCATTCTCCTGCCTCAGCCTCCCGAGTAGCTGGGACTACAGGCGCCCGCCATGTCACCCGGCTAGTTTTTTGTATTTTTTTAGTAGAGATGGAGTTTCACCGTGTTAGCCAGGATGGTCTCGATCTCCTGACCTCGTGATCCGCCCGTCTCGGCCTCCCAAAGTGCTGGGATTACAGGCTTGAGCCACCGCACCCGGCCGTACTTTTCCTTCTTAAATTGAGAGGAAACTGATGTTTTCTTAGGTGAATCCATGGGGTGTATTAATCTTCCCTGAATATGTCATTGGACTTGTTACATGTAAGTATTTTGCCAATACGCAAATAAATTTTGTTAGCAAGTATTATTGTAGTGTCAAAATATGCACTGACTTTAAAAAATGATTGCATTTAAATCACAATGCAATGTAAATTTACTGATAAAGACATCAAATTGGTGATTAAAGTATGGAAATCATTCTACAGAAAATCTTATTAGTGAGGTTATTTTCAACAAACACATACATAATGAAATGTTTTTATGATAAACTGCCATGTAACTTGGTGGTAATCCATCATACAATTAGTTTAACTTTGTGAAGGAGACAATTACTGAAACCTTATGCTTATTAGTCGTCACTAAAATAAACCTTTTCCTTGTTTTAAGAAGAGGCACTGTCAAAACAGATAATTATAGAAAAGCTAGAAACAGTTTGAAAGATGGGACCTGTCACAAAAACTTTATTTTCCTTTTCAACATTTCACCTTATATCCAATTGTGCAAATCAGAAAACATTTAATTTTATTTCTACATATTAAGAACTTCATACATTAAAGATGAAAAACAATCAATTTTTAACTCAAATGTTTTTCATACTTTGAGAACAAATGAAAGAAAAACACATTGTTTTTAATAAAAAAGAAATCAAGTTAAGAAAATACCTAGATTTATGACATTTTAAGCAGAAGAACCTTCCACACCTTCCCTCAGAAATGGATCTTTCCTTTGGTACTACTGTATTATTTCTCTTTCTGTATAATTGAATTTCTATGCTAACAATATGATTGGATGCATAGGACTTGGAGCACACTTAGTGCAGAACACATTGAGCTGTATTACTGTTTTATATTGTGTAGGTTATTTATTATTATGGTAGCCAGGCTTTAAAGTTATCCAAGATTATTTAGGATAATCAAAATCAAAAGACTTGGCCTATAATAAAAGCAGTCATTTCTAAATTTTAAATAAATAACACTGTCATAGTTAATATCCAACTGGCAACAGGCTTATCTTTCATTTTGGGGAATGAGTTTAATTACTTTGATCTGAAGATGTGGGAGCCTCTACTTCTTTAAACCACCTGCCTTGTCAATATACAGTTTTAAATGTAGATTTTATTCTATTTTAAATTTATTTGTGGGACCGCCTAAATATTAAGGCCAAGTTACTGCTGTGGACCTTGAATTCAATGGACTTGAAAAAATTATTCCTTTTAAAATAAGAACTATAGGCACATGGCATGAAATTTGAATGATGCAAAAGATTTTGAGATAAAAAGTAACACTGCCCCCTTACACATGCCCAGCTACCTACTCCCTTCCAAAGGCTGCCACTGTATTCTTCTAGAGATGCTATTAGGACCAAAATTTCAAGTTGCTTTGCCTTGATTAAAAAAATACAGTGCATAAGAAAAGAGCTGACAATATTCAGTGATGGAAACTACAAAGCATCCAAGAGTTTAGGAGAGGAAATGGTAACAATTATAGTTCAAAATACATACCAACAAAAGTCTGCCTATAACTTTCTAATATCGTGGTCAGGTATTTAAGATCTAATTCTACTTACCAAAAAAGAGTATAAATGAACATTTTCCATTAAAAAATTAAATATAGTATGAAAGGGAATGTAGAAAAAAGAAATAAAGAAACAATGTGGCACAGTGTGTGGCACTGTGTACCCAGGCAAATCTGATGTTCAATTGTAATCCTCAGGTGTCAGGGGAGGGATCTGGTAGGAGGTGATTGGATCATGGGGATGGATTTCCCCCACACTGTTCTCATAATTGTGGGTGAGTTCTCACAAGATCTGGTGGTTTAAAAGTGTAGTACTTCCCCCCTTGCTCTCTCTGCTGCCACCATGTAAGATGTGCCTTATTTCCCCTTTGCCTTCTGTCATGATTGTAAGTTTCCTAAGGCCTTCCCAGCTATGGGGAACTGTGAGTCCATTAAACTTCTTTTATTTGTAAATTACCCAGTCTCAGTAGTTCTTTATAGCAATGTGAAAATGAACTAATGTATAATGAAAAGAAAGTTTAGAATTAAAAAGTACTGTGAGGCTGAAGGAATACTATCCAATTGAACACAGTGATGAATGGAAATGTTCTAATTTGTGCTGTGTAATATAGTAGCCACTAGCTACATGGCTACTGAAAATTTCAATGTGGTAGGGTAACCAAGAAACTAAATTTTTAATTTTAATTTTAATTAACTTAAATTGCAATAGCTACATGTACAATACAGTAGATACTGTACTGGATAAAACAGGACTAGACAGTCTAGATCAAAGATGAGAAATATTAGTAACAAAGAGAAATTTTAAGATGACAGATTTATAAATTATAACAATAAAAATAAAATTTGAGAACGATTATGAGAGTAATATGTCCAAAATAGAAATCTTTCCATAATCTGACATTTGAATAAAAATCTTTAGAAACTAGAAACAATACCCATTCAAAGAAGTAGGTATAGAAATTAAGTATATAAAGAATAAGAAAGTAAAGAGTAAAAATGAATGTATATAAACAATCATGTTAAAGACAAAAAGCATTAATTATCTGATAAAAAGAGCACAGCAGCACTTTATAAATATTTGCTGAATTGAAATGAGGTAGTTATGATGGGCCTCTTCCTTGTCATATCCTTTGCACCATCTGTCAGTTAGTTACTGGGAAGAAGAAACTATTCAGCTAGCATTCTTAATTTCCTTTTTAAAATTTAAATATTGTTCTGATTAAAGAAAAATGTTCCCTTTATGTAGCAAATTCATAAAATACAAAAAAAGCATACACAACAAAATAAAAAGCAACCCACTACCCAAATAACCATTATAATTCTGTATTTATGTTTCCTTCCAGTCTATTTTCTACATACAAAAAATCCCTTTATTTTGAAAATACTTAAAATAACAGGGTCAGATCATACAGTATATTTTATAATTTTCTTCTTTTTAAAATTCATTCTCATACAATGTGTTTATAAGGGTTAAACACATAAAGAAGACATCAGCCTGGAAACAGGCTAAACCAAATGACTAATTAGATTCACATTTACACCTTCATTGCTAATTGTAATAAACTTGTTTGAAAAGGAGGTCTCCAGGAGTTAATTAGCTAGCAGCATTTATCAATAACTGATAATGTACTTACATTTTAGAAGTATATGTAAATTTACAAGTCTTTCATTTCTCAGTAAGAGTGTGAACTTCAGCAAAATTTTCTCATATCAATAGTTTCGATAGTTGTGTTGATCTTACCTAAGTTAAGATATAATTGAATTTTGGCTACACAAACAAACACACACACATTTCAGTAATATTCCAAGGAAGATATTTTACTCCAGCAGGATTAACATGCACTACGGTTACAACATAAGTTGGCCTTCTGGATTTAATTGCAGTTATGTGCTATGCAATGACATTTCAGTTAACAATGAACAGCATATAAGACAGTGGTCCCACTGTGCCTTTTCTGTTTAGATATACTTAGAAACACAAATATTTACCATTGTGTTACAGTTGCCTACATACAGTTCAGTACAGCAGCATGCTGTACGGGTTTATAGCCTAGGAGTAATGGGTTGTACTATATAGACAGGGTGTGTAGTAAGCTATACCATCTAGTTTTCCCCAAGTACACTCTGATGTTTGCAGATGACGAAATGACCTAATGATGTACTTCTCAGATTGTATCCCTGTCATCAAGCGACACATGACTGTACTTGGTACTGTTTACGTTTTGAGTTCATATCTGTTAAGATAACAGTTCTGAAATTTTTACGGCTTATGTTGAACAAATGATCCCAGGGAAGAGGGGCAAGATACTGGAGAATATGAAACAGGGAAGGAGGGAAAGCCAAAATAAAGGTGTGTGTTCTGGAGTTGGTCACTGCTGTGGGTGCTGGGACCCAATCCCTGCCGAGACCTTCTGAGAAGTCATGTTGAATATGCCTGAACTATGTGCTTAAGGGGCAGGAAAGGAGCTTTTTCCCATTAGCTTCTATCCCCTTGATACCAGGTATCAAAGTTTATATGGTATGTTAACCCTCTCACACTTCCAAGTTGGTTCCCCACAGACATCCTATGCCACAGTGTCAGAGAAGAAAGCAAAATACATTCTGTAGAGCTATAGTGAGGTTACACCTGTTAGCAGCTGGTTGCTGCAGCAAGGTTGGAGTAAAAATACAAAAGGATGTGAGGTAGGGCACAAGGGGTGTCTGCCACAGGACTTTTATATGCTTGTCTCTTTTTCCACTGAGATTGAGAATTTACAATCACCTTGGACTACAGAAAAAGTAGTTTAAAAAATTCAAATATATGAAATTGTCCTGAATATTATGATGAGAAAACAGAGGTGGCTCTGAGGCCATACAAATGGGGAGACAAAAACATAGAAGAAAATTTCACAATAATTTCTGCAAAGCAAACCTTCAAAATACCATAGCATTATTCACAAACACAAATTAATCTTTTTCAAAAGATAGTTTAAATGAGTGTAGAGTTCAGAATTATTTTTTGTATAACTTCACTTCAAATCAGGATTCTTGTGGACTTCAAATAACAGACACAAATGATAGTAAAATAACAGCAGCTATCATATTTTGAGTTATGCACTGGCTAAACACTTTATACAATAGTTCATTAGATTAAAAAATGACTCTCAAGATTAGTAATTTTTCAAACTTTTTAGAGTATGACCTTTAGTGAGCGCAAAAGTCAAGGTTTTCCAGAGAAACAGAGAGTGACTGTAAGGAATTGGCTCTCATGATTACGGAGGCAGGCAAGTCCAACTTCAAATTTGCAGGGTAGGCTGGCAGGCTGGAGACCCAGGAGAGAGTTGAAGTCAGAAAGCAGTCTTCAGGCCAGGCACAGTGGCTCACGCCTGTAATCCCAACACTTTGGGGAGGCCAAGGTGGGTAGATTGTTTGAGGCCAGGAGTTTGAGACCAGCCTGGCCAACATGGTAAAACCTCATCTCTACTAAAATACAAAAATTAGCTGGGTGTGGTGGCACACGCCTGTAATCCCAGCTTTTTGGGAGGCTGAGGCATGGGAATTGCTTGAACCTGAGAGACAGAGGTTGCAGTGAGCCGAGATCATGCCATAGTACTCCAGCCTGGGTGACAGAGCACGACTGTCAAAAAGAAGAAAAGAAAAAAAGAAGAAAAGAAAAAAAGAAAGAAAGAAAATAAAAGAGAAAAAGAAAGCAGTCCAGCAGTCTTCAGGCAGAATTCCCTCTTCCTAGAGGGATGTCCATGTTTTTTTCCCTTAAAGTCCTCAACTGATTGAATGAGGCCTACTCATTTAATAGAGGGTAAGCTGCTTTACTCAAAGTCTACTGATTTAAATATTAATCTCACCTAAAAAAAATACTTTGACAGCAAAATCTAGGCTAGTATTTCACCAAATATCTGGGTACTAGTCAAGTTGACACAAAATTAACCCACACAGTAAGAAACACATTTTACACCACAACTTCATGAACAAAACATATGTGCAAGTGTATCTACAAGAGTTTCAGAAAGCAATAAGTACTCCCAGTAAACCTTTGTACACTGACATTTTCTATTCCATGTTTTTCTAGCTCATTAAAAAGAAAAACATGCTGTAACCCATCACTTTGATTTCACAGCCCAGAAATGTATTACACAGATTGAAAAACTGCTCTAGATGACACATCTATTTGCTGATGTTTTAGAATACTAGTAAATAAATGCATCACAGTGCCACCAGAATATAATATTTGAGAAGGAAATTGAGTACATTTGAACACATGAAATATAATGAACATGTGTATATAAGAAAAATATATAAAATGCCTAATTCCTTATCACTATAGGACTAACATATGGGTATAGTATTTTATCACCATCATGATAAATATTTGAGAATAAAATCAGGCATGCCTAAAGATATAAGATCAGAGGCAATCAGCTGCAGCGTAGTATCCTATAGGGGTTATCACCAATGTGATCCATACAATTCTCTTAAACACCATTATTCCTCCCATTAAAAAAATGTCAAATTATATCTGATAAAAGTGATCAGCAAGTAATTTATTTAAAATTTAGATTGAGAAAATCATTACTTCTTCAGCATGGAAAGAATAAGAGGAGAAACATAAATTGTTTTGGTGAGACAACTGAGAAAAAATGTATGGATAAAAAAAAAGACCAAAAAACAGCTAACCTCGTTTTAGTTCCTTTAACCTTTTTTCACTCTGGATCTAAACCCAGTTTTAAAACTTAAATGAGACTTGTCTTAGTGACAATGATATGACTCAGAAGGTTAACTCTTCAGAACTAATTCTGTATACTTTTAATATGCACCTAGTAAGTTTTGATGACCCTTAAAAGAACCTGAGCAGGAGTATATCTAAAAATAATTCATAATAGCACCTTACTTATATACATCTGATTTTAAAAACCTTTTATATTTTGCTCCTTAAATGTCAGATAAAGGTCAAAATAGAGGGAAAATTATGCTAAGAATGATCTAAGCTCAAACTCAGACGTTAGCTTTGTATAGAAGTAGGTAAGAAACGATCCTTTTAGACTGAGAAAGGTGGGATCTTTGAAATTGGAGATACTACTTCTGAGGAAGACCTGCCTAAAATAAATGTTTTCAAAACTAGAAAGATTTATAACACAAACTAGCATAAACATTTCTTGTACAATTAATAAATAAACATCTACAGTTAGAGAGGCAGAATAGCTTACTGGTTAAGAGTACAGATTCTGAGGAGCTCAAAACATTCAAATGATTCATGTTCACTGCCTACCACATTTATCTAAAGTATGATAAATTTTATATTCTCTTAGTTTTCACAGAGGTAGAGGTCATTACCAAAGAAGGTACACAGAGAAAAGACATCTCCATGTGTTTTGTTACTATGTTTCAAGTGCTTGTTTTTCTTCATTTATTACAGTAGTTAAGTAAAAACAGCAGAACACAAAAGAATAAGTTTCAAAAATTTCAATTATGTACCAATGTATGCATAGGCAAATTAACTTGCTAAAATTAAGAGTTGTGCAGCCAGACATAGGATTTCAGGTAATCTATTACTTCTATTTAAAAAAATTTTTAAATGTACTGTTATATTAAATTTTTAATAAAATAAAGAAAAATAAATCAAGTAAGGCTAAGCCAGAGAGTCCCAAAAGTGCTCAATAGTTACACTTGCAGGTGTGCATTGCAGAGCCTCAGGCACCTCTGAGTGCAGACAACCCTACCTCTTTGCCTGATCAAAGGCAGGAACAAATGGTTAGGCCTGAGGTAGGTCAAATGACTGGCATAAAACTGCTCAACAGGGACCTTCCACTGTGGATCGTGGTTAACCCATTCGACCACATCTTTTCCTTTGGGGAGGCAGAAATGCTAGTAGGCAAATAAAAAATGGGATGTTGACTAAGCTCAGGATATATCCTTTCCAGTTTTGGAAGTCAAAAATCCCAGAATAGCTTCATTGTTGAAAACATAGTGTTTCTGTGTAAATTTGCAATAAGATTAAATATCTGAAAATAATACATGAATGTATTTTCCCTGAAAATGTAAAGTATCAGAGTAATTTTCATATAGAAAAAAATACTAAAAGCAGAATCTAAATATAAATTAACAGTGTTATGTCTAGTGTCGTGTCCAGGGCAGGTTGGTATGTACAAAAGAAGTCTACACACAAAGAAATTGTTAGCTCTTGAGCATACCAGATGCCTGATGATAAGTAACTGAATTAATAATACAAATATATAAGCATTAAGACTTTTAAAAGGACTTTCAAGAACTAAACCATACTGATTTGTTTTTTATGCACATTACTGTGACAATTTCTCAAGTACCTTTGGTATTTTCAAATTTCAAGTATCCCATTTTTCAGTTTATCCTGAGTAACTTGTTTTTCTATCAGGGACCCAACATGTTCTTTTAAAATATATAATTACAAGGTTTTGGTATATTCTTTTAAAATAAAGTATTTCATGTGTAAAAATAAACAGAACTAATAATATACACCTATAACCCACCATCCAACTTAAGAAATAAAACACTACAGACATGACCAAAGCTCTCTATGACTGTGAACCCCAACATTTTCCTTCCCCCGAGATAATAATTATGCTGTTTCTCATCTATCATTTTCATGAATGTTTTAATACTTTTACAACATCTCTATATATCCATAAATAATAGTAGCAGTGTTTTTTCTTCATTTTTTGCACATTTTATCTTCAAAGACTTTTGAAAAACTATGCACCATCTTGCACATTTCAGGTGACACTTAAGTAATGACCAAGGATGCATTTTCTAGCTTATTGTATACTGAATGCATGCTTTAAGTATGTTTTTGTCAAAGCCTTGGAGCTGCAGTTCAGCTTATTCAATACACAGAGAATACAACCATATAACTTAATTGGCAAGGCTAGTCCTCATTGTCAAACTCAACCAGTCAAATCTGACTTACTATCTGTCAGAAAAAGTCTGACTTAATTTTAAAATTCAAATAAATGTGTTATTATGCATCCCCATGACAACTTTCTCACTTGTGAATTTTAATTTTAAGATAGATAAATGGACAGCTAGCTAGCTAGGTAGACAAAGAAGCTATAATATAAGGCATGGAGCCTGGCCATGAGTTTGTTGCCTGGATGAAATAATGTATTACCCCTTCACTAATTTTTATTAATGCTTTCTTTGTTTTGCTCTCAAGGGACTATCCCTCAAGAGAGATTCACTCTCCAATTGTCTGCTTGTGTGGCACCCAGGAGATTTTTAAACTGCAAGGCAAGACACCATAGTAAGATTTAGTATGGAAAAGGGGTAAGCTTTTCTTCTGAAAAGTGGGAGACAGATGATTTTGAAAGAAATGAGAAAGGAGAACTGGCAGACCAGAAGGAGTTCTTAGGTAGATAGTTTTTAGGAAGGACTGCATATGGAAAGAGAGAATGAGGAAATTATTATTATTATTATTTTTTGAGATGGAGTCTCACTCTGTCACCCAGCCTGGAGTACAGTGGTGCGATCTGAGCTCACTGCAAGCTCCGCCTCCCGGGTTTACGCCATTCTCCTGCCTCAGCCTCCCGAGTAGCTGGGACTACAGGCGCCCGCCACCTCGCCCGGCTAGTTTTTCGTATTTTTTTTAGTAGAGACGGGGTTTCACCGCGTTAGCCAGGATGATCTCAATCTCCTGACCTCGTGATCCGCCCATCTCGGCCTCCCAAAGTGCTAGGATTACAGGCTTGAGCCACTGCGCCTGGCCGGAAATTATTTTTTTAAAGCTATTCATAACTGTATATCCCATAGTAAGTCTTTGTGTATCCAGTGGTATAGACATCTCAATTTGAAAACCATTGATCATTACCAGGATTGACAAACTAGGATCCACCTGCCAACTGTTTCTGTAAATAAGGTTTTACTGGACATAGCCACACTCACTCGTTTACATACCATCTATAACTGCTTTCATACTACAATGGCAGAGCTTAGTAGTTTCAACAGAGACCATTTGGGTCACAAAGCCTAAAATATTTACTACCTGATATTCTGCCGAAAAAAATTGCCACTGCTCATCCATATCACTGTATATGTGTTTTTTAACATTCTTTTTTAAAAATTATCAATCAAATGCATTGGGCTGGGCACAGTGGCTCATGCCTATAATTCCAGCACTTTGGGAGGCTGAGGTGGGAAGATTGCTTGAGGCCAATAGTTGGAGATAAACCTAGGCAACATAGTGAAACCGCATCTCTGCAAAAAAACCAAAAACGTTAGCCAGGCATGGTAGTGTGCACCTGTAGCCCCAGCTACTTGGGAGGCTGAAGTGGGAGGAATTCTTGGGCCCAGGAGTTCAAGACTGCAGTAAGCTATGACAGTGCCACTGCACTCCAGCTTGGGAAACAGAGCAAGACCTGTCTCTTAAAAAATTATATATCTTTGTATTGTAGGGCCATTTCATTCTAAAAGGCTTGTTATGACAAATAATAGTTCCCTCTTCTCAAAAGCAATACTTCATATTCTTTAAGCTGATGTTTATGGTCATAGTATAGGCCAAACCAAGGAGCCATAAAAGCGTCTGACAGTTACAAAGCAGACTTTGCACTTAAACACTCCATAATAGCTAACTAACATTTTAAAACTGTTACTTATTTTTTCAGTTTTAGGCACTATATATTAACTTCTCATTTTTGAAAATGAGGGTTTGCCTTATTCTTTGTGTTCCCTAATACCCTAGTATAGTTGTAGATCCAGATATTATGAGTAAACACTGTCAACAAGTGAGTTATGTAGCAGAAAAGGATTATTTTTCCTTTCCTTCCCAAGTTTTTTCCGCAAATAAATGAATTTTGTTTATTTACCATGTACTGTTCTATAATTCAGCCCCACTTGGTATGTTCAGATGTATCAGGTACTCTATGTATTTCATGCTTTTGGGGAAAACAAATCTCTTCATTCACTCTGCCTGGACTGGTTGCCTTTCATACTCTAGTAGCCTTTGCCAATGCTGCAGTTTTATTTCTTGGATCTCACCCCTCCCTTTTTCTTTGTTTACTCGTTTAGTCACTTTGTGAGAAAGGGTTTGTAGGAGATAATTCTATGAGACTTTGCATGTCTAAAACTCTGTTTAGCCCACATTCAGGCTTAAATCATACAACTGGGTATACAATCTAGACTAGAACTGTCAGAATGTTGAAACCATTGTTACTTCTCTGTCTTCTAGCTTCTAGTATTACTAGTTCTCTAATTTTTCTTTTCTATTTTCTGTTTGTTTCTGCCCTATATTACAGGAAATTGCTTCAATAGAAGGTTCTAAACCTTCAGTTAAATATTTCATTTCTATTGTATTTGTATTTTTCCAAGTACTCCTTTTTGTTCGTTGAATATTCCTTTTATTTTGTAGCATTAAGTTCTCATTTCATGACTGTAGTATCTTCTTGAATCACTGAGGATAGCTGTTATTTTAAGTTTTTAAGTAGTCTGTTTTATCCAAGTGTTTTACCCTATTTATTTATTTGTATGGGTCTCTGTTTTTCATTTCAGATACTTTCCTCAGATGTCTAGTGTTCCTAGGTAAATCTAGCTGGAAACTTTGATGCCACAGGTGAAACTTGTTGCAAGCTCAGTTTCACTATAATCTAATTAGGGTTTCAGGTCCTTCTTCTTGGTTGGTAAGAGTCCCCAAAGATGAATCTTCTAATACTCTGCCTGGAACATAAAGGCCTGTTTGTCTTCATTTGAAAACCCAGTAGGGAAAAAGATCTAGAGGTCTCATTTTCAGTATGTACATATTCATTTAATTCCTCTATTTTTCAGAATGGTATATCTTCTCTCAAATTAGTCAGGAAAGCAGTGCTACAAAGTCTGGACTATTTTCTCTTTCCCATGCATAAACTTCTAGTTTTGAACTGGATAGAGAAGAGGCAGTTGTCTAGTTGTATGATATCACAAAGGGAATAAAACAGCACCCTTTTCTTTTTTTCTAGGAGATTTAAAATTGATATAATGTTATTATTTAATAAGGGTCATGTTCAAACTTCACCAGTTACCTCAATACTTTTCCTTACAGCAAAGTTATTTCTCCAATCTAGGATAACATGCTACATTTAGTTGTCATGTATCAGTCCTTCTTAGTCATTCATGTCACTGACATGACAAGCCTGGTGTTCTATGAAATGTCTCCCAATTTAGGATTTCTGGTTGTTTCTTTCCGTTTTTTTCCTTCTGGTTAGATTAAGGTTATGAATTATTAGCAAGAATACTATATGAGGAGATGGGAGCAAGAGATCCAAATAGAAGCCTCCATCAATCATCCTCACTGCAGGAACACCAAATTGAAAAACTATTCACACAAAAAAAAGCACCTTCATAAGAATCAAAAATCAGCTTAAGCAGCAGTTCAGCCGCAGTCAGGTAGAGCACCAAGCAGTCTCTTGGGGTCCTTGATTCCAGGCCTTGACTCTTGGAAAGCAATTCTGGACCTGCCCTGAGTCAGAAGAAAGTCCACTGCCCTGAAGGGAGAGTCCTAGGCCTAGCAGCATCTACCACAAACTGACGGAAGAACCCTTCTGTGCCTTAAATAAACAACAACAGTAGCCTGGCATTACTCGCCATGAGCTTGGGGTGGTGGTGGCCATGGGGAGAACTCCTTAGCTTGTGGAAAGGGGAGAGAAGACTGGGAAGAACTTTCTCTCCTGGCTCTGGTGCCAGCTCAGCCACAGTAGAACAGAGCATCAGGTAGATTCCTAAGGTTCTCAACTCCAGGCCCTGGCTCCTGTTTGGCATCTCTAGATTCACCTGGAACCAAAGAACTCACCTCCCTGAAGAAAAGAACACAAGCTTGCCTAGCTTCATCACCTGTTGACTGTGGAGCCCTAGGGCCTTGAGCGAACATCACTGGTGGTAGCATAGAGGGAGAGACTGAGAGAATGTAAGGGAAGACAACAGGAGCCTTTGCCTGGTAATCCAGAGAATTCTTCCAGATCTTATCCAAGACCACCAAGACAATACTTCAACAAGTCTGCAAGAACCACAGCATTATTGGGCTATGAGTCCCCGCCTAATGCACATACAGATGCAGTGACTAAAAACTTGGATTACAACATTCAAGTCGTTTCAAATACTTGGAAAACCTTCCCAAGAAGGAGAGGTACAAACAAGCCTAGATTGTGAAGATTAAAATAAATACCAAATTCTTCAATGCCCAGACCTGATGAATGTCCACAAGCATCAAGGCCATCTAGGAAAACAAAACTTCACCAAAGGAACTAAATAAAGCACCAGTAAAGAATAATGGAGAGACAGAGATATGTGACCTTTCAGAAAGAGAATTCAAAATAGCTATTTTGAGGAAGCTCAATGAAATTCAAGATAACAGAGAGAAGGAATTCACTATTCTATCAGATAAATTTAACAAGGGCATTAAAATAATTAAAAAGACTCAAACAAAATTCTGGAGTTGAAAAATGCAATTAACGTACTGAAGAATGCATCAGAGTCTCTTAACGGCAGAAGTGATAAGCAGAAGAGAGAATTAGTGAGCCTAAAGACAGGGTATTTGAAAAAATACAGTCAGAGGAGACAAAAGAAAAAAGAATAAAAAACAAGGAACCATGCCTACATGATCTAGAAAATAACTCAAAAGTACAAATCTAAGAGTTGCTGGTCTCAAAGAGGAGGCAGAAAGATAGGGGAAGAAAGTTTATTCAAAGGGAAAATAACAAGGAACTTCCCAAGCCCAAAGAAAGATATCAATATTCAAGTATAAAAAGGTTATAGAACACCAAGCAGATTTAACCCAAATATAAGACTACCTCAAGACATTTAATAATCAAACTACCAAAGGTAAAGGATAAAGGATCCTAAAAGTAGCAAGAAAGAAATAACATACAATGGAGCTCCAATACACTTGGCAGCAGATTTTTCAGTGGAAATCGCACATGCCAGGAGAGAGTGGCATGACATATTCAATGTACAAAAGAAAAAAACCTTTTATCCTATGTATTAGTTGTTCTCATGCTGCTAATAAAGACATACCTGACAATGGGTAATTTATAAAGGAAAGATTTAATTGACTCACAATTCAGCATGGCTGGGGAGGCCTCAGAAAACTTACAATCATGCCGGAAGGGGAAGCAAACATGTCCTTCTTCACATAATGGCAGGAAGAAGTGACAAGCAAAAGGGGAAAAAACCCTTATAATACCATCACATTGCATGAGAACTCACTTACTATCATGAGATCAGCATAGAGGCAACCACCTCTATGATTCAATTACCTCTTACCGGGTCACTCCCACAACACGTGGGGATTATGGGAACTACAATGCAAGATGAGACTTGGGTGGGGACAGAGCCAAATCATATCATCCTAGAATAGAATACCCAGCACAAATAGCTTTCAAACATGAAGGAGAAATAAAGACTTTACAAAATAAACAAAGCTAAGAAAGTTCAACACCAGACCTCTCCTACAAAAAATGTCAATCAGAAAGAAAAGCATGTTAATGAGCAACAAGAAATCATCTGAAGGTAACAAACTCACTAGTAATAGTATATAAACAGAAGAATATAGAATATTGTAAAACTATAATTGTGCTATAATATTTGTAAACTATTAATATGATGAGGAGAAAGACTAAAAGATAAACTGATCAAAAATAATAACTACAATAATCTTTCAAGACAGTAGAGTAAGATACAAATTGAAACAAGAAAACTTAAAAAGCAGAGGGGACAAAGTTAAAGTGTACAGTTTTTATTAGTTTTCTCTTCCCCTGTTTGTTTATGCAATCAGTGTTAAGTTGTCAGCAGTTTACAGTAATGGGTTATAAGATAGTATTTGCAAGCTTCATGGTAACCTTAAATGCAAAAACATACAACAGATACACACACAAAAGAATAAATTAAAACATAACCACCACAGAAAATCCCCTTCACTAAAAGGGAGACAGGAAAGAAGGAAAGAAGGAAGAGAAACCCACAAAACAACCATGAAACAACAAAATGTCAAGAGTAAGTCCTTATCAATAAAAACATTAAATGTAAATAGCATGAATTCTCTACTAAAAGACAAATTAGCTGATGAATTAAAAAACAAAACCCAACAATCTGTAAAGACTCGTATAGACAGAAAATAAAAGGATGGAAAAAGATATTTTATGCAAATGGAAATCAAAAAAGAACAGGAGTAGCTATACTTATATCAGACAAAATAGATTTTAGACAAAAACTATAAAAAGAGATAAAGGGTGGGGACCGTGGCTCATGCCTGTAATACCAGCACTTTGGGAGGCTGAGGTGGGCGGATCACGAGGTCAGAAGACCGAGACCATCCCAGCCAACATGGTGAAACCCCACCTCTACTAAAAATACAGAAATTAGCTGGGCATGGTGGCACGTGCCTGTAACCCCAGCTACTTGGGAGGCTGAGGCAGGAGAATTGCTTGAACCAGGGAGTCGGAGGTTGCAGTAAGCAGAGATCGCACCATAGCACTCCAGCCTGGTGAAGGAGCAAGACACTGTCTCAAAAAAAAAAAAAAAAAAAAAAAGGCCAGGCGCGGTGGCTCACGCCTGTAATCCTAGCACTTTGAGAGACCGAGGCGGGTGGATCACGAGGTCAGGAGATCGAGACCATCCTGGCTAACACGGTGAAACCCCGTCTCTACCGAAAATACAAAAAATTAGCCGGGCGGTGGTGGGTGCCTGTAGTCTCAGCTACTGGGGAGGCTGAGGCAGGCGAATGGCGTGAACCCGGGGGGCGGAGCTTGCAGTGAGCCCAGCTCGCGCAGCTGCACTCCAGCCTGGGCGACAGAGCCAGACTCTGTCTCAAAAAAAAAAAAAAAAAAAAAGAGATAAAGAAGGTCATTATATAATGATAGAGGGATCAATTCACCAAGAAAATATAAGAACTATAAATATATATCCACCCAACTCTGGAGCACTCAAACATATAATGCAATTATTAGAGTTAAAGAGACCCCAAAACAAAAATAACTGGAGGACAGGAGCCATGGCTCACGCCTGTAATCCCAGGTCTTTGGGAAGCCAAGGTGGGCACGTCACTCGAGCTCAGGAGTTCAAGACTAGCCTGCGCAACATGGAGAAACCTTGTCTCTACTAAAAAATACAAAAAAACTAGCCATGTTTAGTGGCGTGCACCTGTGGTCCCAGCTACTTGGGGGGCTGAGGTGGGAGGATTGCTTGAGCCTAGGAGGTGGAGGTTGCAGTGGGCCATGCCACTGCACTCCAACCTGGGTGACAGAGTAAGACCCCATCTTAAATAAATAAATAAATAATAAATAAATAAATGGAGACTTCAACATCCCACTTTAAGTACTGGAAAGAACATCCAGACAGAAAATCAACAAAGAAACACTGGACTTAATCTGCACTACAGACCAAATGGGCCTAATTCATATTTACAGAATATTTCATCAAACAGCTGCAGAATGCACATGCTTCTCCTTAAGCACATGGATCATTCTCAAGGACAGAGTATATGTTAGGCCACAAAACAACTCTTAAAAATTTCAAAACAGTTGAAATCATCTCGAGTATCTTCTCTGACCACAATGGAGCAAAACTAGAAATCAATAGCTAGAGGAATTTTGGAAACTACACAAACACATGGAAATTAATATGTTACTTGAATGACCAGTGGGTCAATGAAGAACTTAAAAGGGAAACTGAAAAATTTCTTGAAACAAATGAAAATGGAAACACAATGTACCAAAACCTATGGGATACAGAGAAAGCAGTACAAGACAAAAATTTATAGCTATAAGAGCCTACACTAAAAAAGTAGAAAAACTTCAAATGACCTAATGATGAAAGTTAAAGAATTACAAAAGCAAGAGAAAACCAAACCCAAAATTAGCAAGAGGAAAGAAATCACAAAAATCAAAGCAGAAACAAATGAAATTTGAAGAAAATAATATGAAGAAAATAATACAAAAGACTAACAAAAAGAAAAGTTATTTTTAAAAGATACACATAATCAACAAACTTTTTGCCAGACTAAGAAAAAAGACAGAAGACCCAAACGCAAAAAATAAGACATGAAAAAGGAGACATTACAACTGATAACACAGAAATTCAAAAGACTGGAAAACCACAAGAAATGGGTAAATTCCTAGACACATACAACCTACTGAGATTGAACCATAAAGAAATCCAAAAGCTGAACAAACCAATAAGAGTAATATTGAAACCATAATAAAGTCTCCCAGCAAAGAAAAGCCCAGGACCCAACTGCTTCCCTGCTGAACTTTACCAAACATTTTGAGAATAACTCATATTAATCTTCCTCAAACTATTGCGAAAAATGGAGGAGGAGGGAATACTTCCAAACTCACTCTAGCAGGTCAGTATACCAAACCTTTGTCTGATACCAAAAGCAGACAAAGACACATTAAAAAAAAAAAAAGAAGAAGAAGAAGAAGAAAAGAAAACTATAGGCCAGTATCCCTGATGAACACTGATGCAAAAATCCTCAACAAAATACTAGCAAACCAAATTCAACAACATATTAAAAAGATCATTCATCATGACTAAGTAGGATTTATCCTAGGGAGGCAAGGATGTTCAACATATGCAAATCATATCAACAGAATAATGACAAAAACTCTATGATCATTCAATTGCTGAGAAAATTCAATATCCTTTCATGATAAAAACCTTTAACACACTGGGTATAGAAGGAACATACCTCAACACAATAAAAGCCATACACAACAGACCCACAGCTAGTATCATATTTGTATTAGTCCATTTTCACACTGCTATAAAGACATATTTGAGACCAGGTAATTTATTAAAAGAAGAGGTTTAATTGACTCACAGTTCTGCACAGCTGGGGTGCCTCAGGAAACTTACAATTATGGTGGAAGGGGAAGAGGCATGTCTTACATGGTGGCAGGCGAGAGAGGGTGTGTGTGAGCACAGGAAAAATTACCACTTATAAAACCATTAGATCTCATGAGAATTTACTCACTATCATGAGAACAGCATGGGGAAAACAACCCCCATAATCCAATTATTTCCTACTAGGTCTTTTCCGAAACACCTGGGGATTACAATTCACGATGAGATATGGGTGAGGACACAAAGCCTAACCATACTGAATAGAGAAACACTGAAAGCCTTTCTTCTAAGATCTAAAACATGACAAGAATTCCCACTTTTACTATTGTTATTCAATATAATATTGGAAGTCCTAGTTAGAGCAATCAGACAATAGAAAGAAATGAAGGTCATCCAAACTGAAAAGGAAGAAGTCAAACTATCCTTGTTTGTAGGCAACATAATCTTATATTTGGAAAAACCTAAAGGCTTCACCAAAAAACTATTAGAACTGATAAACAAATTCAGTAAAGTTGCAGGACACACAATCAACATACAAAATCAATAGCATTTCTATATGCCACCAGCAAACAATCTGAAAAAGAAATCCCACTTACAATAGCGACAAATAAAACTAGAAGCCTAGGATTTAACTTAACCAAAGAAGTGAAAGACCTATATAATGAAAACTACATAACATTGATGCAAGAAAATGAAGAAGACACTGGCAAAAGGGAAGGATATTACATGTTCATGAATTGGAAGAATAAATATTGTTAAAAATGTCCATATTACCCAAAGCAATCTACAGATTCAATGCAATCTGTATCAAAATACCAATGACATTCTTCACAGAAATAGAAAAAACAATCCTAAAATTATTATGGAACCATAAAAGACCCAGAATTGCTAAAGCTATCCTGAGCACAAAGAACAAAACTGGGGGAATCACATTACCTGGCATACGTTACACTATACAGTGATAGTAACCAAAACAGTATGATACTGGCATAAAAACAGACACATAGGCCAATGGAATAGATTAGAGAATCCAGAAACAAATCCACACATCTACAGTGAACTCAATTTCAACAAAGGTATCAAGAACATACATTAGGGAAAGAACAGTCTCTTCAATAAACGGTGCTGGGAAAACTGGATATCCATATGTGGAAGAATGAAATGAGGCCCCCATCTCTCACCATAAACAGCGATCAAACCAAAATGAAGACTTTAAGACCTCAAACTATGAAATTTCTAAAGGAAAACATTCGGGAAACTCTCTAGGACACTGTATTGAGCAAAGATTTCTTGAGAAATACCCCACAAGCATAGGCAACCAAAGCAAAAATGGACAAATGGGGTCACATCAAGTTAAAAAGCTTCTGTACAGCAAAAGGAACAATCAACAAAGTGAAGGGACAACCCACAGACTGGGAGAACATATTTGCAAACTACCCATATGATAAGGGATTAATAACCAGAATATATAAGGAACTCAAACAACTCAATAGGAAAAATCTAATGAACAGATTAAAACGTGAGCAAAAGATCTGGATAGACATTTTCCAAAAGAAGACATGCAAATGGCAAACAGGTATATGAAAAGGTGCTCAACATCACTAATCATCATAGAAATGCAAACCAAAACTACAATGAGCTATCGTGTCACCCCAGTTAAAATGGCTTCTATCAAGAAGATGGGCAATAACAAATGCTGGTGAAAATGTGGAGAAAAGGGAACCCTTGTACACTTTTGGTGGCAATGTAAATTAGTACAACCACCATGGAGAAGAGTTTGGAGGTTCCTGAAAAAACTAAAAATGGAATTACCATATGATCTAGCAATTCTACTGCTAGGCATATATATATGTGTATATGTGTATATGTATATATCTATTTATCCAAAGGAGAGGAAATCAGAATATTAAAGAGATATCTGTACTCCCATGTTTACTGCAGCACTGTTCACAATAGTGAAGACTTGGAAGCAACCTAAATGTCCACCAACAGATGAACTGATAAAGAAAATGTGGCATATACACACAGTGAAGTGCTATTTAGCCAAAAAGAAGAATGAGATCCTGTCATTTGCAACAACATGGATAGCACTAAAGGTCATTATTTTAAGTGAAATAAGGCAGGCACAGAAAGATAAACTTCACATGTTCTTACTCATTTGTGGGAGCTAAAAATTAAAACAGTTGAACTCATGGAAATAGAGAGTAGAAGGATGATTACCAGAGGCTGGGAAGGGTAGTCTGGGTGTTACAGGGAGTGGGAATGGTTAATGGACACAAAAATATAATTAGATAGAATGAATAAAATCTAGTATTTGATAGTACAACAGAGTGACTACAGTCAACAATAATTTATTGTATATTTCAAATAACTAAAAGAGTATAGTTAGATTGTTTGTAATACAAGGAAAGGATAAATGCTTGAGGTGATAGATAACCCATTTACCTTGATGTGATTATTATGCATTGTATGCCTGCATCAAAATATCTCAAGAACCCTCTAAGTATACAACTACTAAGTACCCACAAAATCAAAAATTAAAAAAAGAATACTATGTGAATAATGTTTAATCCTCAGTGCATCATAGAAAGAAGCACACATAATATGAATCTGCCCTACTTAGTACTTCTGACCATCTAGTTAACGTGGTACCTGTCAGATCTGTCTACTAGAAAACTCCCTTTTTCCCCTTTGTAATTGGTAAGTAATCTGTAGGGAAATGCCTTTAGACCATGTCAACAGCCTGCTCCCTAACAGAGTTTGACTCAATGATTTTAGTATCTGCTGATAATTTTTTCCCAATTATCACTTGGATAGTGGTGATTTTCCAACTCTATTGTTTCTTCTACATTTATTGATTAGCATCTAATTGCTTCTTAAACAGATTTTTAACTAGGTAATTGTTTTTAGTGTGAGCTTAAACTTCACTTTCAGAGTTTTCTGGCACTGCCAGTTACTGAGTATTCTGTGGTTCTGTGGTTTAAATTGGGTTACTTCTCAGGTTTCTCCTTTGCCAGAATAGGATTCATTCTTCTCAGTTTTGCTAAATCCATTACCACTTGTCCATTTGCTTTCTGGCCTCCAAAACATTGCTCGTTTGCATGCTTACATTTTTTTGACCTTGTGGGTTTACGCCTTTTAAAATAAATTCCTTCACTATCATTTTCATTAGACTTGAGAGTAAACTTATGTGTTTGACCCACCATCTTTACTTGAAAGCCCTTTATGCTTTCCTTGCTTTCAAACTTTATGTAAATGGTATATTGTATGAAATCTTCTGTAGCTTTTTTTTTTTTGCTCAGTATCATTGCCTCTAAGATTTATCCATGTTAAAACATACAGCTCTAGTTCATTCTTTTTTAAGTGGTTTTTTTTTTCATTCATTTTAATGAATGATGTTAAACAGTTATGAACACACTGCAATTTTCTCATTCATTTCCACTATATTACTAAAAGTGATATTGTGAAGTTTGGGGTGGGGAGTGGGAGGTCCATTTTACCATAAAAATATATATAAACTCTTTACAATTTAAGTCAACAGGAAGTAGGATTCTATACATAAAATGGCAATTTTAAGACATTTTAATTCTGTAACTTATAAAATGAACCTAGTAATACTGGGCACAGATAACTCACTCCATGAATGCCAGTTATTTGGAGACAACACTGAAATGGGCCTGAAAAATTCAGAAATAAGGTTCCTCTCTCAATGTTAAACTATAAGATCAACACATTATAAGCCACAGCAGAAATATGAAAAGGATAAAACAAAAAATAGCTGCAGGGCCAGTAACATCTGACCAGAGTATAACTACTTTCATAGCAAAGGAAATATGTCAACCAGAACAGAGAAGCAAAGAAAAAAGTAGAATCATAGAGACAAATGCTGGCAATCCATAGTAACACTGTCCATGGGATAGGAGACTTAACCAGCACCTGGTAATTTTTCTATTCCAATTCGTAAGGCTATTTCTAATACAGGGATAGAATTGAAAATTATAGCTAATTCTCTTTAAATATTTCTATTGCTGGGGGTCAGACTATCCTTGTTATAAGGTGGATGCAACATGAAATTTTAAGCCTGAGGCAATTAAACATTTATTTTACTTAACTCCTCTTATTCTAATGTCATATTTTCCAAGCAGTCTCCTGGGGTTTTTTTTGTTTTTTGTTTTGTTTTGTTTTGTTTTGTTTTTTACTGTGCCAATTTCATTTCTTACTGTAAATTAATACATGGGAATTGGCCACCATCTCAAATTCACATGCATTTTAGTCAGTGTGATGTCCTTTAGGGCCAAGCAACCTTAGACATGAACAAAAGTGAGTCTTTGGAACCCCCAGCCTAGATTTGAGAATATGGTCAAGTAAACAAGATACTATGATGTGTTGTCCTATCTAGCCATCCCAGCCTTTTTTTAGACCACAGCAGCACCATCTCCAACTCCATTCTCTATTGGTTTCTAGAATCTCCTCTTTCTCTTTTATGGAGCATGTATATTAAAAACGAAGTAGGCAGAGCTCTAATATTGTATCTTTTTTCTACTGCCTGTAAACCTATACTAAATCATATATTTTGTAAAAAATTGGTAATAAATGTAACCACTTGTTCAAACAAAAAACTTTACTCTGTTCCTATTTTGTTAGTATATATAAAAAAGAAGCCATATTTCAAAGTATTTGCTATAAGTGGCTTCTAACGGAATAGAGTTAGGACTAGAAAAAGTCCACCTCATTAGCTCTGTGAAATGTGAATTCACCTTATACAGCACTGAAGAACACGTGCTGAACTATTACCAGATGCTCCTCAACTTATGATGGGATTATGTCCTTATAAACCCATCACAAAATTGAAAATATCTTAAGTCAAAATGCATTTGATACCCTTAACTTACCAAATATTATAGCTCAGCCTAACCTATCTTAAACGTGCTCAGAACACTTACATTGCTTACAGTTGGGCAAAATTATCTAACACAAAGCCTATTTAATAATAAAGTGTTAAATATCTCATGTAATTTATTGAATACTATATTGAAAGTAAACAACAGAATGGCTGTATGGGTACTCAGAAGTATAGTTTCTACTGAATGCATATTGCTTTTTCACCATCGTGAAGTTAAAAAATCCTAAGCTGAACTATCCTAAGTAAGGGACTGCCTGCATTGGTAACCTGCAGTTAAATATGAATTCCTATGAACAAAATATAGACAACGATCAACTTGGAAATATGTTTATTTTCACAACATTATTTTCTAGTTGGCTGATAGAAATTCAAACCCATCTCACAGAAACCATGTAATTACATAGTATTGCGATTTTTAAGTCTATAATGGCCAATCAAACCAATAATGAATCAGGCTCTGTGTTAGGTGCTTATGACACACAAATGAGTAAGTTATAATCCCTGTGCCAAACAGCTAATAGTTAGAAATATGGACAAATAAAACACACAATTTTAATACTGAATTTAAAGGGTTGTACAGGAGTACACAGCAGTGTAGTTATACCAAGAAAGTAGTGATTAGCTCTATCAGTTAAGAAGTTGAGGAGAAAAAAAGTTGAGGAAAACAACTGAGGACTTAAAAGGGCATTTTAAAAGGAATTAAACATAAGCAAGAGTATGCCAGTTGATGGGAGAAGGAGAAGACATTAAATTTACGAAACAGTAGGGAGTTCCTTGAAGCGTAGGGTAGATAGAACAAGCCTAAGGAGGCAAAGCTAGAAAGTTGAGCTGGACCCAAATCAGGAAGCCTTGCATAGTATGCCAAGGAGTTAGACCTACTGTTGGCCAGAGCTCCCAGAAAGTGTGACTAAAAAATGATCCCTTCAGTTTTCAATGTGGCCAGGAGAATTACTGTTTGATCATACGGTAGGTGTATGTTTGATTTTATAACAAACTGTCAGTTTTCAAACATGATTGTATCATTTTCACCCCAACCAGCACTGTACAAAAGTTGTGGGTGCTCCAGTGATGGTGTTGCCAATCTTTTAAATTTAAGCCATTTTAATGGGTGTGTAATGGTATGTCATTGTGGTTCCACTGATTACTAGTGTTGTTAAGTATATTTTCATATACCTAAAATGTATCTTACAGAGTGCCTGTTCAAGATTTCTGCCCAATATTTATTAGCTTCTTTTTTATAACACTGAGTTGAGGTGTTTTTTATATAGCCTAGAAACAATTCCTTTGTCAGATATATGTACTATGATTATTTTCTCTTACTCTTTTGATTTCCTAATGTTCTCTTATAACTAGTATTACAATTTAATTCTGATTAAATCTGATTAATCTCTATTTTTCCTTTACAGATTGTTCTGTCTCCTGTCTACCTCAAAACTGCAAAGATATTCCATTGTTTTTTTCTTCTAGAAGCACAATAGTTTGGCTTTTACATCTAGTCTATGATCCACCTTAAATTAATATTTGTGTATGATGTGAGATAGGGATCATTTTTTTCCCTCTATGGATATTAAGTTATTCCAGAATCATTTGCTAAAAAGACTTTCCATTCCTAATTGTATTGTGTTGATGTCATTGTTAAAAACCAACTGGTTGAACAGCATCTACTTTTTGGACTTTTGTTCTTTTCCATTGATTTATTTATCCAGTATCCTAATGCCAGTATCATACTGTCTTGATAACTATAGTTTTAAAGTAATTCTTAAAGTCAGACAGTATTGGTCCTTTAATTTTCATCTCCTTTTTCATGGCTGCTTTCAGCTATTCTAGGTCTTTTACATTTCCAAATACATTTTCAAATCAGCATGTTGATTTCTACCAGAAAGTCTGAGGTGGTTTTAACTGGATATTTATTTTATTAAATCTATAAATCAGTGGTTCACAAAATGTGGGCTATGAACCATCAGCATCAGCATTATCCAGGAACATGTTATAAATGCAAATATTCATACCCTACCCCAAAACCAGTGGATCAAAAACTCTAAAGCTTGGGGTCCAGCAATCTGTGTTTTAACAAGTCTTTCAGGTGATGCAGATGCAAAATAAAAGCATAAGAACTACTGTGGATTAGTTTGGGAAGAATGAATACATTAGCAATATTGTACATTCTAATCCATGAACAGATACTTCTCCCCATTTATTTAGGTCTTATTTAATTTATCTTACTAACATTTTGTAGTTTTGAGTACACAGATCTTGCACATGTTTTAATAGTATTCTAATACACAGAATACTAAATTCCATAGTATTCTATGTTTTCTAATACTGTTGTAAATGGCATTCTAATGGCTGCTGGCTAATCTTTAGCCATAATATATACGAGATATGGAAGGAAGTTTATTTGGAGTTGGGTATTCACTAAAAGATCTGAAAAAAAAAATTTAGTTTCTGGATCCAGCTGTCAATTTGGAAGGAAGATAGTGGACAGGGTAACATGATGAAGTGCACCAGGAACATAAGATCAGCAAAATCTAAACAGTGGCAAACTCTACAGGCCAACTAGGTTGAGTTTTTTTAACACATAAATTTGTAAGGAAGTAAAAGGGATGGAAGAGGATAGACTGAAAGATTTAAAACAAATATGAAGTTTTTACAAAATGGACAAGTCTAAACTATAATGTATATTTCAGTGAAAAAACTATTTAAAATGAGAGGAAATGATTACTATAAAAGTTGGGTTAAGGTTTGCTTTTGTCAGGAGAGAGAAGTTGTGATTAGGATGGGATAAATGGGGCTGAAGTAGATGGCAAAGTTCTATTTCTTGACCTGGGTGGAATTTGCCTTATAATTTCACAGCTTAATAACTAAATAAGCTATTTTTTTTGTTATGGTTTATAAATATATGTTTTACTTTACATTAAGAAAATTTTTTTCCTCTTAATATGATGTATCTAGAATTTGGACTTGAAGAGTGTAAAAGTTACAGTTTAAGAACTGTGTTTGATAAAAACTAAAGTGTGCCTAATGAAGTGGTTGTTCACTTGAGGCAGGGATACTAGTGTGGATAAAGTCAAAGAACTGGGCAGCTAAAATTTGGGAAGGCATTGAAAGGAGAAGACTATATGGCAGATTCTAATCTCAGCCATCAGTATGGTAGACTGTCTTGGATGTTGGCAAACAAAATGATGGTCAGGTACAGAGAAATATACATGGCTTACAAAGGTCCTCCACTCTCTTGGGCCCACAAACAAAGACTATTTGGGGAAGCAAGAAGCAGTTGAAGCGAGCACAACTTACTTCAAGGAAAAAAAGGAACTCACTATCTTGCAGGCACAGACAGATTTCAGTTGAGGTTATGTGGTAGAGAAAGTTCCCAGGAAAATATTAATGGTGAATGGTAATTTGCTAACAAAGAAACAGAAATTCCTGAAACAATGGAAAGGGCCAAGAGGAAGGAAGAGAGTGTGTGTGTGTGTGTGTGTGTGTGTGTGTGTGTGTGTGTATTAGGGAGGGTACAAAGCAGCATAAAGAACAATGTGATTAACAGTACGCTAAAGGGGAGGCAACAAAAGAGGGCTCATTTTGGATAATCAAAATTAACAAGAGTGAGCTCAGGGATGGAAGGACTTGGTGTGTTCTGGCTAGAGATTGATTGAGGTACTGAAATTACCTAAAATTTACAGACATCGTGCCTGAGGCCCAACTATTGCAATTGCCTCCATTAATCACTTTGCACATTAATATTTCTATGAAGAAGGCTTTCAAAGTTCTGAGGATGGAGGAAGCAAGTGGTAACAGTAGCTCTTATTATGACCAAGAGAAGGAGAAACAGAAAGCTCTTCAATCCATCCTTCACTGTAAACTATTGGGCATACTTCTGAATCCTGGATCACATTGCCTTTTATTTTTTTCCCCCAAAACAGCTTTTATTCCAAATTTTATCAGTGTTGGAAAGAATGGTCTGAGAAAAGCAGGCCAAGGCAGAAGCAATATACAAAGCTAGAAACGGGTCAAGAGATGTACTCAGTCAGACGCTGGCCGAATGAACATTGATGGGTTCAGTATATGACAAATGTATGGAGCAAGTAAAGATAAGCATGCCAGTTGAGGTATCATCATGATTCTGCTCTAGAGCACTCCACCTCCCAACAAATGGGGACTGAGTATTGGAGCCCATTTATGTTGTCATCAGGGTTTGTAGTAGTGAGGGAATAGGCAACAGAAAAGAAGAGGGAAGTCCTAAATAGTAGAAGAAAGAGAATGCCTCTAGAAAAATAGTAAACAAGGCAGTATACTAATGCATTTAGAGACTCTCCTTTTATGAAATTACTTCTTATAAAATAACTTTAGAGATCTTTATGTATTTTTAAAATTAAAATTATAAAATAATTTTTATAAAATAATCTATATAAAAATTATGTTGTAAAACACATATACCATAGCATTTCTATGTTTTTTTATTGTTTACCACTGACTACCCATTTTTAAGTTTTAAATAAAAATTCAACTAATAATTACTGTTATAAAATACTTGCTAATTCTGTGTTTCTTTGGATACTTGATGGATTTAAATATATAATATTAAGGGAAACATAAGAGCATGATTTGGATAGGTCAAAGAGATTCAGTGTTTCTCAAACTTTTCCACAAAAGTTTGAGTATTGGCACAGAGAACTCCCAGGACCCAGGGGAAATGACCTGGTGGTGCAAGCTGCTCCAAGTCCAGACTTTCTAAAAAGTGTTTTAAATTTTTATTTTTCCACTTTAAAATTTATACAAATTTTGTTATATTCCATAATATGAGCATTTATTTTATCATATATTATTTTATTAATAATATAGGTTTATATATTAATTTATTATAAAATGTTTTACGTTATTTTCTATGGAATAAAATCAACACTTTGGGAAAATACATCATAGTTTTTCTGAAGTTTCATATATCCTTGGGAATATATACTCCTAAATGATATCTTCCTTGTGTAGTCTTACCTCCATAGTAGGTGGAGTCTTTCTTGTTCTTCTAATCCAAGCTAGAAAGAAAAATAATATTTAAATGTCAGTTTCCTATAATTTGTCCAAACATTTTAATCATTCATCCATAAAACAAATTTTTTTGAGTACCTACTCTATATTATTTTAGGTACCAGAGATACAGCAGGGAATAAAACAGATTAAGTCCCTTCTCTACTGTAGCACATGTACTACTGAAGGGGTTACAGAAAATAAACACACAAACATATGTTTGGTGGTGATATGTGTCACGATGAGAATATAATAGTGTAGAGAAGATAAAGAGGGGACAATTTCATATCTTTAAAATAATACCTCCTAATTATCTAAATTCAACTAGGTATATTTATGGCATGCAAGCCAAACCAAAATATAGCAAACTTCAAGGCAATATCAAAATTATATTATTCTGGAAATTTGAATTAGTTATTGTTCAATTTATAAAGGAAGGGACTTAGAAAAGTTTTCATTTATAGAGATTTCTTTTCTGATTTGCTCCAACAAACAGCTACTCAATGGCTGAAAAATATCATCAGGCCTTAGCTCTAACACTTGGGAGATGGGCTGCAGAGATAGAGCCCACATTTGTTAAGTGGTTGCTGGGAACTCGGTACTGTGCTGGATGCTTTGCAGCAATGGGAAGGGAGTGGGGCAGCTGCCTCTAGGGAAGTTATCAGAATCACATGGAAGACAGTATAGTATAGTGCTTATGAGAACGATTCTAAAGTCAGATTTTCTGGATTTAAATCTCAGCTTCATCACTTACTGTCAATGTCACCTGGAGCAAGTTATTTAATTTTCTAAGCATCAGGCTTCCCATCTATAAAATGGAAATTATAAAAGTATCTACACTTCAGGGTTGTTGTGAAAATTATGAGATAATGTATATAAATGCTTACCTTGAAGCCTGGCACATAAGTCTAAGTTATTAATATAAGTATTATTATTCAATAAGCCTTTTAAAAATAAGACTCAAAAAAACAAAAGATCAATAATATCTGCTTAGCCTACAATGTTATATAGGAGATTGTGAGAAAATATACTGTAGGGAATATGATCTTGAAGGCCATTGTTTTATCATTTTAGTTGATTCACTGTTCACTACAAAATTGAAGAAACAGAAACAAAATGACTTCCCCAAGTTTTACATTAAATAGTAATGGTTGTATTTGAATTCAGATCTGACACTGTCTCTGGCTCTAAAAACCATCCATGCTCAACTAAGCAGTCTTTCAAAGTTTGTGAACAACATGCAAAGAACATTAAACCAGAAAGAGGAAGCCAGGCTAGGTGTGACCCTAACTACATGTTAGAAAAATAAGAACTATTGATCCCAGTTTAGAGATTTGGAAACTGAGGCCCAGAGAGATTAAGAAACTTTCCTAATGCCATATAATTAGCGACTGGGAAATAAACCCTGGTTGAACTGGCTCTAAAGTCTTAGCTTTATCCATCTACCAGCCACTCTCTCGTGACTATCTCTAACAGCTGGCCTTATTCATCTAGGCACAGACTGTCAGTGACTTACAACAGTTTGACTTAGGATTTTCAACATTATCATGGTGTGAAACCATTCTGTTTTTCATTTCAGTAGTTATTCAATGAATTACATAAGTTATTCAAAACTTTATTATAAAATAAGCTTTGTGTTAGATGATTTTGCCCAACTATAGGTTAATGTAAGTGTTCTGAACACATTTAAAGTAGGCTAGGCTAAGCTATGATGTTCGGTAGTCTAGGTGTATTAAATGCATTTTCTACATGATGATATTTTCAACATATGATAGGCTTATTGGGACATAACCTCATCGTAAACCAAGGATCATCTGTAATAGCACCAGGACCTGTCTTCATAAAAAGCCCAGCACTGAATGGTTTGTGGGGGTGGAAACAGCAAAATTCACCTGCAGGCTTGGGATCAGTCATTTCACCCTGCTCTATTGTCTGTTGCACTTATCCCTCACATGTATCTCCAATACAGTTCCAGTGTTCTCCATTCTCTACTACTGTTTCTGAACTTCTACCCTTGTTATTCTTTCTGCTCTTTCTTTCTTTCTTTCTTTCTTTCTTTCTTTCTTTCTTTCTTTCTTTCTTTCTTTCTTTCTTTTTCTTTTTCTTTTTTTTTTTTTTGAGACAGTCTCGCTCTGTTACCCAGGCTGTAGTGCAGTGGTGTGATCTCAGGTCACTGCAACTTCTGTCTCCCGGATTCAAGTGATTCTCCGGCCTCAGTCTCCCAAGTAGCTGAGATTACAAGTGCTCGCCACCATGCTCAGCTATTTTTGTATTTTTTGTAGAGATGGTGTTTCACCATGTTGGCCACACTGGTCTTGAACTCCTGACCTTCAGTGATCTGCCCACCTTGGCCTCCCAAAGTGCTGGAATTACAGGCGTGAGCCATTGCACCCAGCCTGCATTCTGTTTCTATTAGTTTCTACTCCTATTTGGCCTATTTCTAGCCAAAACTTGTACAGATTTCTTTTATGCCTTTTTTTTTTTTTTTTTTTTTTTGAGATGGAGTCTTGCTCTGTTGCCAGGCTGGAGTGCAGTGGTGCAATCTCAGCTCACTGCAACCTCTGACTCCCTGGTTCAAGTGATCCTCCTGTCTCAGCCTCCCAAGTGGCTGGGACTACAAGCATGCGCCACCACGCCCAGCTAATTTTTGTATTTTTAGTAGAGATGGGGTTTCACCATGTTGGCCAGAATGGTCTCAATCTCTTGACCTCGTGATCTGCTCGCCTTGGCCTCCCAAAGTCCTGGGATTACAGGCATGAGCCACAGCACCTGGGCAACTTGAACAGATTTTATCTCCCTTGTGAGTCTGTAAGGTTGTCAAAGGCAGGAGGTACCCATGGGAGATTTATTTTTCTGTCATTGTAAGTACCTGCTCTTTGGGGGTATTTACTCTTTTAATGCTTTAAAAGAGGTGGTACTTTAAAAATTATTGAATGAATATTTCTTCTGAAAAATATTTGTTCTATCAGGATTTTGATCTTTATTAGAAAATCCAGCTTAGCAATACCACAATTCCTCTGTGTAGTCAAGGAAATAAGTGACTTTGGGAATTTTTCAATTGCTTCTTTATGGCCCAAATTAAAGTGATTTAGATTCAGGCCAAGATGGCCAACTAGAAGCAGCTAGGGTACGTGGCTGTCATGGAGAGCAACCAAAGGGGCGAGTAAATATAGCACCTTCTACTGAAACATCCAGGTACTCTCATTGGGCTTAATCAAGGAAACAACTCGACCCCTGGAAAATGAAGAAAAGCAAGACAGCACAATGGCCCATGCTGGAGCGACATGGAGCCAGGGGAACCTCCCCTACCTAGGGAAGTGGTGAGTATTCTAACGTGTGACCCTGGGAAACCATGCTTCTCCCATGGATCTTTGCAACCCTGAGTCAGAAGATCTCCTTCTAAACCCACTCCACCAGGGTCTTCAGTCTGACACACGGAGCTGTGTGGACTCTTGGCAGAGCAGCCATTCAGGCATGTGCAGATGCACAGGAGCTTTACATACTTAGGCTCCAGGCTTCCTGGCAAGAGTGACTGCAGCTCTGTGAGGGAAGGAGGTTGGACCTCTGTACATACCCCTAGGAAGAAGGCTGAATTGAGAAGGCTGAGGAGTGATGGTCCGCGGGCCCCACTTCCACAGGGCCTCACAGGACAAGATCCACTGGCTTAGAATTCTAGTCAACCACTGACAACAGTGTCGCCCCACCTGGGACAGAGTTCTTTGGAGGAGGGAAGGGCCACCATCTTTGCTGTTTGGATAACTCAGCAGTTCCAACCTGTGAGTTTTGGAGAGTTCAAACCGACCAGAAACAAAATGGATCCCCCAGCACAGCACAGTTGTTCTACCAAAATGAGGCCAGGCTGTTTCTTTAAAGTGAGCCCCCGATCTGTTCCTCCTCACTGAGCAGGACCTCCCCACTGGGGCCTCCAGTTACCCCTGCCCATGTTCTCAGGCTGACAGAGATTTGAGAACTTCCTGGGACAGCTCCCAGAGGGAGAGACAGGCCGCCATCTTTGCTGTTTGGGTGACATAGACATTCCAGCCACCAGGCTTTGGAGAATCCAAGTTGACCAGTGGTGGAAGCAGTATCCCAGCACAGCACATCTGCTCTATGAAAGCATATCTAAGAGGTTCCAAGATGGCTGAATACGAACAGCTCCAGTCTATAGCTCCCAGCATGAGTGACGCAGAAGACGGGTGATTTCTGCATTTCCAACTGAGGTACTAGGATCATTTCACTGGGGCTTGTCAGACAGTGGGGGCAGGACAGTGGGTGCAGTCCACTGAGTGAGAGCTGAAGCAGGGCAAGGCATCGCCTCACCCGGGAAGTGCAAGTGGACAGGAAATACCCTTTCCTAGCCAAGGGAAGTTGTCAGACAGCACCTGGAAAATCGGGTCACTCCTACCCTAATACTGTGCTTTTCCAAGGTCTTAGAAAACAGCACACCAGAATATTATATCCTGCACCTGGCTCAGAGGGTCCCACACCCACAGAGCCTCACTCATTGCTAGCACAGCAGTCTGGGATCAAACTGCAAGGCAGCAGTGAGGCTGCGGGAGGGGTGCCCACCATTGCTGAGGCTTGAGTAGGTAAACAAAGTGGCCAAGAAGCTCGAACAGGGTGGAGCCCGCTGCAGCTCAAGGAGGCCTGCCTGCCTCTGTTGACTCCACCTCTGGGGGCAGGGCATAGCTGAACAAAAGGCATCAGAAACTTCTGCAGACCTAAATGTCCCTGTCTGACAGCTTTGAAGAGAGTAGTGGTTCTCCCAGCACAGAGTTTGAGATCTGAGAACTGACAGACTGCCTCTTCAAGTGGGTCCCTGACCCCCAAGTAGCCTAACTGGGAGGCACCTCCCAATAGGGGCCGACTGACACCTCACATGGCTGGGTGACCCTCTGAGACAAAGCTCCCAGAGGAACGGTCAGGCAGCAACATTTGCTGTTCTGCAATATTCGCTGCTCTGCAGCCTCTGCTGGTGATACTCAGGCAAACAGGGTGTGGAGTGGACCTCCAGCAAACTCCAATAGACCTGCAGCTGAGGGTCCTGACTGTTAGAAAGAAAACTAATAAACAGAAAGGACATCCACACCAAAACCCCATCTGTGCATCACCATCATCAAACACCAAAGGTAGATAAAACCACAAAGATGGGGAGAAACCAGAGCAGAAAAGCTGAAAATTCTAAAAATCAGAGTGACTCTTCTCCTCCAAAGGAACACAGCTCCTCACCAGTAATGGAACAAAGCTGGATGGAGAATGACTTTGATGAGTTGAGAGAAGAAGGCTTCAGACGGTCAAACTTCTTCGAGCTAAAGGAAGATGTCCGAACCCATTGCAAGGAAGCTAGAAACCTTGAAAAAAGATTGGACAAAAGGCTAACTAGAATAACCAGTGTAGAGAAGTCCTTAAATGACCTGATGGAGCAGAAAGCCATGGCACGAGAACTATGTGACACATGCACAAGCTTCAGTAGCCGATTTGACCAACTGGAAGAGAGGGTATCAGTGACTGAAGATCAAATGAATGAAATGAAGTGAGAAGATAAGTTTAGAGTAAAAAGAAACGAACAAAGCCTCCAGGAAACATGGGACTATGTGAAAAGACCAAATCTACGTCCGATTGGTGTACCTGAAAGTGATGGGGAGAATGGAACCAAGTTGGAAAACATTCTTCAGGACATTATCCAGGAGAACTTCCCCAACCTAGCAAGGCAGACCAGCATCCAAACTCAGGAAATACAGAGAACGCCACAAAGATACTCCTTGAGAAGAGCGACTCCAAGACACATAATTGTCAGATTCACCAAAGTTGAAATGAAGGAAAAAATGTTAAGGGCAGCCAGAGAAAAAGGCTGGGTTACCCACAAAGGGAAGCTCATCAGACTAATAGTGGATCTCTCAACAGAAACTCTAGAAGCCAGAGGAGAGTGGGGGCCAATATTCAGCATTTTTAAAGAAAAGAATTTTCAACCCAGAATTTCATATCCAGCCAAACTAAGTTTCATAAGTGAGGGAGAAATAAAATCCTTTACAGACAAGCAAATGCTCAGAGATTTTGTCACCACCACGCCTGCCCTACAAGAGCTCCTAAGGAAGCACTAAACATGGAAAGGAAAAACCGCTACCAGCCACTGCAAAAACATGCCAAATTGTAAAGACCATCAATGCTAGGAGGAAACTGCATCAACTAACGAGCAAAATAACCAGCTAACATCATAATGACAGGTTCAAGTTCACACATAACAATATTAACCTTAAATGTAAACAGGCTAAATGGTCCAATTAAAAGACACTGACTGGCAAATTGGATAAAGAGTCAAGACTCATCAGTTTGCTGTATTCAGGAGACCCATCTCACATGCAGAGACATACATAGGCTCAAAATAAAGGGATGGAGGAAGATCTACCAAGCAAATGGAAAACAAACAAACAAAAATAGCAGGGGTTGCAATCCTAGTCTCTGATAAAAGAGACTTTAAACCATCAAAGATCAAAAGAGACAAAGAAGGCCATTACATAATGGTAAAGGGATCCATTCAACAAGAAGAGCTAACTATCCTTATATATCCATATATATGCACCCAATACAGGAGCACACAGATTCATAAATCCAGTCCTTAGAGACCTAAAAAGAGACTTAGATGCCCACACAATAATAATGGGAAACTTTAACACCCCACTCTCAACATTAGACAGATCAACGAGACAGAAAGTTAACAAGGTTATCCAGGAATTGAACTCAGCTCTGCACCAACCAGACCTAATAGACATCTACAGAACTCTCCATCCCAAATCAACAGAATATAGATTCTTCTAAGCACCACATCACACTTATTGCAAAATTGACCAGATAGTTGGAAGTAAAGCACTCCTCAGCAAATGTAAAAGAACACAAATTATAACAAACTGTCCTTCAGACAACAGTGTAATCAAACTAGAACTCAGGATTTAAAAAGTCACTCAGAAACCGCTCAACTATATGGAAACTGAACAACCTGATCCTAAATGACTACTGGGTACATAACAAAATGAAGGCAGAAATAAAGACGTTCTTTGAAACCAATGAGAACAAAGACAAAATATACCAGAATCTTTGGAACACATTTAAAGCAATGTGTAGAGGGAAATGTATAGCACTAAATGCCCACAAGAGAAAGCAGGAAAGATCTAAAATTGACACCCTAACATCACAATTAAAAGAACTAGAGAAGCAAGAGCAAACACATTCAATAGCTAGCAGAAGGCAAGAAATAACTAAGATCAGAGCAGAACTGAAGAAGATAGAGACACAAAAAACCCTTCAAAAACATCAACGAATCCAGGAGCTGGTTTTTTGAAAAGATCAACAAAACTGATAGACTGCTAGCAAGACTAATAAAGAAGAAAAGAGAGAAGAATCAAATAGATGCAATAAAAAATGATACAAGGGATATCACCACCAACCCCACAGAAATACAAACTACCATCAGAGAATACTATAAACACCTCTATGCAAATAAACTAGAAAACCTAGAAGAAATGGATAAATTCCTGTACACTTACACTCTCCCAAGACTAAACCAGGAAGAAGTTGAATCCCTGAATAGACCAATAGCAGGCTCTGAAATTGAGGCAATAATTAATAGCCTACCAACCAAAAAAAGTCCAGGACCAGATGGATTCACAGCCAAATTCTACCAGAGGTACAAGGAGGAGCTGGTACCGTTCCTTCTGAAACTATTCCAATCAATAGAAAAAGAGGGAATCTTCCCTAACTCATTTTATGAGGCCAGCATCATCCTGATACCAAAGTCTAGCAGAGACACAACAAAAAACAATTTTAGACCAATATCCCTGATGAACATCGATGCAAAAATCCTCAATAAAATACTGGCAAACTGGATCCAGCAGCAATCAAAAAGCTTATCCACCATGATCAAGTGGGCTTCATCCCTGGGATGCAAGGCTGGTTCAACATACACAAATCAATAAACGTAATCCAGCATATAAACAGAACCAAAGACAAAAACCACATGATTATCTCAATAGATGCAGAAAAGGCCTTTGACAAAATTCAACAGCCCTTCATGCTAAAAACTCAATAAATTCGGTATTGACGGAACGTATCTCAAAATAATAAAAACTATTTATGGCAAACCCACAGCCAATATCATACTGAATGGGCAAAAACTGGAAAAATTCCCTTTGAAAACTGGCACAAGACAGGGATGCCCTCTCTCACCACTCCTATTCAACATAGTGTTGGAAGTTCTGGCCAGGGCAATCAGGCAAGAGAAAGAAATAAAGGGTATTTGGTTAGGAAAAGAAGAAGTCAAATTGTCCCTGTTTGCAGATGACATGATTGTATATTTAGAAAACCCCATAGTCTCAGCCCAAAATCTCCTTAAGCTGATAAGTCACTTCAGCAAAGTCTCAGGATACAAAATCAATGCGCAAAAATCACAAGCATTCCTATACACCAATAACAGACAAACAGAAAGCCAAATCATGAGTGAACTCCCATTCACAATTGCTTCAAAGAGAATAAAATACCTAGGAATCCAACGTACAAGGGGTGTGAAGGACCTCTTCAAGGAGAACTACAAACAACTGCACAACAAAATAAAAGAGGACACAAAGAAATGGAAGAACATTCCATGCTCATGGATAGGAAGAATCAATATCATGAAAATGGCCATACTGCCCAAGGTAATTTATAGATTCAATGCCATCCCCATCAAACTACCAATGACTGTTTGCACAGAATTGGAAAAACTACTTTAAAGTTCATATGCAACCAAAAAAGAGCCCACATTGCCAAGACAATCCTAAGCCAGAAAAACAAAGCTAGAGGCATCACGCTACCTGACTTCAAACTATACTACAAGGCTACAGTAACCAAAACAGCATGGTACTGGTACCAAAACAGAGATATAGACCAATGGAACAGAACAGAGGCCTCAGAAATCACACCACACATCTACAACCATCTAATCTTTGACAAACCTGACAAAAACAAGAAATAGGGAAAAGATTCTCTATTTAATAAACAGTGCTGGGAAAACTGGCTAGCCATATGTAGAAAGCTGAAACTGGATCCCTTCTTTACACCTTATACAAAAATTAATTCAAGATGCATTAAAGACTTAAATGTTAGACCTAAAACCATAAAAACTCTAGAATAAAACCTAGGCAATACTATTTAGGACATAGGCATGGGCAATGACTTCATGTCTAAAACACCAAAAGCAATGGCAACAAAAGCCAAAATTGACAAATGGGATCTAATTAAACTAAAGAGCTTCTGCACATCAAAAGAAACTATCATCAGAGTGAACAGGCAACCTACAGAATCAGAGCAAATTTCTGCAATCTACCCATCTGACAAAGGGCTAATATCCAGAATCTACAAAGAACTCAAACAAATTTACAAGAAAAAAACAAAAAACACCACCAAAAAGTAGGCAAAGGATATGAACAGACACCTCTCAAAAGAAGACATTTATGCAGCCAACAGACACATGAAAAAATGCTCGTCATCACTCACCATCAGAGAAATGCAAATCAAAACCGCAATGAGATACCATCTCACACCAGTTAGAATGGCAATCATTAAAAAGTCAGGAAACAACAGGTGCTGGAGAGGATGTGGAGAAATAAGAATGCTTTTACACTGTTGGTGGGACTGTAAACTAGTTCAACCATTGTGGAAGACAGTGTGGCGATTCCTCAAGGATCTAGAACTAGAAATGCCATTTGACCCAGCCATCCCATTACTGGGTATATACTCAAAGGATTATAAATCATGATGCTATAAAGACACATGCACACGTATGTTTACTGCGGCACTATTCACAATAGCAAAGACTTGGAACCAACCCAAATGTCCATCAGTGACAGACTGGATTAAGAAAATGTGGCACATATACACCATGGAATACTATGCAGCCATAAAAAAGGATGAGTTCATGTCCTTTGTAGGGACATGGATGCAGCTGGAAACCATCATTCTGAGCAAACTATCGCAAGGACAGAAAATCAAACACCGCATGTTCTCACTCATAGGTGGAAACCGAACAATGAGAACACTTGGACACAGGAAGGGGAACATCACACACTGGGGCCTGTTGTGGGGTTGGGGGCGGGGGGAGGGATAGTATTAGGAGATATACTTAATGTAAATGACGAGTTAATGGGTGCAGCACACCAACATGGCACATGTATACATATGTAAAAAACCTGCACGTTGTGCACATGTACCCTAGAACTTAAAGTATAATAAAAAAAAAAAAAGCAAGCAAGCAAGCAAGCAAGCAAGCAAGCATAGCTAGACTCCTTTAAGCAGGTCTCTGATCCTGTTCCTCCTAAATGCGTGAGTCCTCCCAACTGGGGTCTCTAGCCTCCTCCTACAAGTGTATTCAGGCTGGTGACAGGTCTGTACCTCCCTGGAAAGGAGCTCCCAGAGAAAGGCGCAGGCTGCCATCTTTGCTGTTTCTCAGCCTTCACTGGTGATGCCTATAAGTACTGGAAAATTCAAGGTGACTAGGGACTGGAGTGGACCCCCAGAAAACTGCAGTAGTCCTGCGGAAAACTGACCAGGCTATTAAAAGAAACAAACAAACTAAAAAATAAAAAACCCATCCAAAGGTCAGAACTTCAAAGATCAAAGGTAGATAAGTCCATAAAGATTAGGAAGAATCAGTGCAAGAACACTGAAAACTCAAAAAGCCAGAGTGGCCTCTGTCCTCCAAACGACCGCATCACCTCCCCAGAAAGGGTTCAGAATGGGGCTGAAGCTGAGATGGCTGAAATGACAGAGGTAGAATTCAGCACATGGATAAAAACAAACTTCACTGAGCTAATAAGCATGTTGTAACCCAATGCAAAGAAGCTAAAAATCGTCATGCAACATTGCAGAGGGTGATGGACAAAACAGCCAGCATAGAGAAGAATGTAACCAACCTGATAGAGCTGAAAAACACAATACAAGAATTTCATAATGCAATCACAAGTATTAATAACAGAATAGACCAAGTGAAGGAAAGGATCTCAGAGTTTGAAGACTGTCTTTCTGAAATAAGACAGGCAGACAAGAATAGAGAAAAAAGAATGAAATAGAATGAACAAAACCTCTGAGAAATATTGGATTATGTAAACACACCAAATCTGACTGATTGTGTACCTAAAAGATATGGGGAGAATGCAGCCAATGTGGAAAACATATTTCAGGATAACATCCATAAGAACTTCCCCAACTAGCTAGATGGGCCAACTTTCAAATTCAGGAAGTGCAGAGAACCCCAGTATGATACTCCACAAGAGGCTGGGCATTGTGCTTCATGCCTATAATCCCAGCAATTTGGGAAGCCAAGGCGGGTGGATCACCTGAAATCAGGAGTTTGAGACCAGCCTGACCAACACGGTGAAACCCCGTCTCTACTAAAAATACAAAATTGGCCAGGCATGGTGGCACATGCCTGTAATCCCAGCTGCTTGGGAGGCTGAGGCGGGAGAATCGCTTGAACCTACGATGTGGAGGTTGCAGTGAGCTGAGATTGTGCCATTGCACTCCAGCCTGGGCAACAAGAGCGAAACTCCATCTCAAAAAATAAATACATAAGATACTCCACAAGATCATCCCCAAGACACATAATGACCACAATCTCCAAGGTTGAAATGAAAGAAACAATATTAAGCTCAGCTAGGGAGAAAGGTCAGCTCACCTACAAAGGGAAGCGTATCAGACTAACAGCAGACCTCTAAGTGGAAACCCTGTAAGCCACTCTGGGTTTGTAGGGGCCAATATTCAACATTCTCGAAATTCCAACCCAGAATTTCATATCCAGCCAAATTAAGCTTCATAAGCAAAGGAGAAATAAGATCCTTTTCAGACAAGCAAATGCTGAGGGAATCTCAGACCTGCCTTATAAGAGCTCCTGAAGGAAGCACTAAATACAAAAAGGAAAGGCCATTACAAGCCACTACAAAAAGACACCAAAGTACACAGACCAGTAACACTATCAAGCAACCACGTAAGTCTGCAAAATAAACAGCTAACATCATGATGACAGGATCAAATCCACACATATTAATACTAACCTCAAATGTAAATGGGCTAAATGCCCCAATTAAAAGACACAGAGTGGTAAGCTGGATAAAGAACTAAGATCCATTGGTATACTGTTTTCTAGAGATCCATCTCACAAGCAATAACACACGTAGGCTCAAAATGAAGGGATGGAGGAAAATCTACCAAGTAAAAGGAAGGCAGAAAAAAGCAGGGGTTGCAATCATAGTTCTGACAAAACAGACTTTAAACCAATAAAGATCCAAAAAAGACCAAAAAAGGACATTACATAATGGTAAAAGGTTCAATTCAATAAGAAGGCCTGACTCTCCTAAATATGTATGCGCCCAACACAGGAGCACCCAGATTCATAAAGCAAGTTCTTAAGAGACCTTCAGAGAGATGTAGCCTCCCACATATTAATAGTGGGAGACTTTAACACCCCACTGACAGTATTAGACATATCATCAAGACAGAAAGTTAACAAAGATATTCAGGACCTGAACTCAGCTCTATATCAAATGGACCTGATAGATATCTACAAATCTCTCCACCCCAAAAAACAGAATAAACATTATTTTCATTGCTACATGGCACTTACTCTAAAATCGATCCCATAATCAGAAGTAAAACACTCCTTGACAAATGCAAAAGCACTGGAATCATAACAAGCCATCTCTTGGACCACAGTGCAATCAAATTAGAATTCAAGATTAAGAAATTCACTCAAAGCCATACTATTACATGGAAATTGAATAACCTGTTCCTGAATGACTTTTGGGTAAGTAATGAAATTAAGGCAGAAATCAAGAAGTTCTTTGAAACTAATGAGAACAAAGATACAACATGCCACAATCTTTGGGATTTAGGTAAGGCAGTGTTAAGAGGGGAATTTATAGCACTAAATGCCCACATAGAAAAATTAGAACGATCTCAAGTTAACAACCTAACACCAAAACTAAAAGAACTAGAGAACCAAGAGCAAACAAATCCCAAAGCTAGCAGAAGACAAGAAATAACCAAAATCAGAGTTGAACTGAAGGAAATACGCACAATTCAAAAGATCAATGAAACCAGGAGCTGCTTTTTGGAAAAAAAAATTAATAAAATAGATGACTAGTCAGACTAATAAAGAAGAAAGGGAAGAAGATTCAAATCAACACAATTAGAAATAAGGGGGCTATTACGATTGACCCCACAGAGAGAAAAACCATCAGAGAATATTATAAATACCTTTATCCACATAAACTAGAAAGTCTAGAAGAAACTGATAAATTCCTGGACACATACACCATCCCAGGACTGAACCAGGAGGAAACTGAATCCCTAAACAGACCAATAACAAGTTCTAAAATTGAGGCAGTAATAAATAGCCTACCAACCAAAAAAAGCCCAGGACCACACAGATTCACAGCTGAATTCTACCAGATGTACAAAGAAGAGCTGGAACCATTCCTACTAAAACTATTCCAAAAAATTAAAGAGGAGGGACTCCTCCCTACCTCATTCTATGAGGCCAGAATCACTGTGATACCAAAATCTGGCAGTGTTTGATACCACGAAAAAGGAAAACGTCAGGCCAATATCCTTGATGAACGTCAATGCAAAAATCCTCAACAAAGTACTAGCAAACTGAATACAGCAGCACGTCAAAAAGCTTATCCACCACAATCAAGTTGGCTTCATCCCTGGGACGCAAGGCTGGTTCAATATATGCAAATCAATAAATGTGATTCATCACATAAACAGAACCAAAGACAAGAACCACATGATTATCTCAACAGATGCAGAAAAGGCTGTTAATTAAAATCAGCATCCCTTCATGTTAAAAACTCTTAATAAACTAGGCATTGAAGGAACATACTTTAAATAATAAGAGCCATATATGACAAATCCACTGCCAATATATGGAATGGGCAAAAGCTAGAAGCATTCCTGTGATGGTTAATATTCAGTGTCAACTTGATTGGATTGAGGGATGCAATATATTGTTCCTGGGTGTGTCTATGAGGATGTTGCCAAAGGAGATTAACATTTAAATCAATGGACTGGGAGAGGCAGACCTACTTTCAATCTGGGTGGGTACCATCTAATTAGCTGCCAGCATGGCTAGAATGAAGCAGGCAGAAGAAAGTGGAATGAGCAGACTTGCTGAGTCTTCTGGCCTTCCTTTTTCTCCTATGCTGGATGCTTTCTGCTCTCGAACTTCAGACTCCAAGTTCTTCAGTTTTTAGACTCTTGAACTTACACCAGTGATTTGCCAGGGACTCTTGGGCCTTCAGCTGCAGATTGAAGGATGCATTGTCAGCTTCCCTACTTTTGAGGTTTTGGGACTTAGATTTGCTTCTGTGCTCCTCAGTTGCAGACGGCCTATTGTGGGACTTCACCTTGTGATCATGTGAGTCAATTCTCCTAATAAACTCCTCTTCATATATTCATATATCCTATTAGTTCTGTCCCTTTAGAGAACTCTGACTAATACAATTCCCCTTGAAAACTGGCAAAAGACAAGGATGCCCTCTCTCACTACTTGTATTCAACATAGTATAGGAAGTTCTGGCCAGTGAAATCAAGCAAGAGAAAAAAAGTAAAAGGGCATCCAAATAAGAAGAGAGGAAGTCAAACTATCCCTGTTTGCAGATGACATGATCCTGTATCTAGAAAACCCCACTGCCTCAGCCCAAAAGCTTCTTAAGCTGATAAGCAACTTCAGCAAAGTCTCAGGATATAAAATTAATGTGCAAAAATTGCTAGCACTCTTGGGAGGCCGAGACCGGTGGATCACGAGGTCAGGAAATCGAGACCATCCTGGCTAACATGGTGAAACCCCATCTCTACTAAAAAAAAATACAAAAAACTAGCCGGGCGAGGTGGCGGGCGCCTGTAGTCCCAGCCACTCGGGAGGCTGAGGCAGGAGAGTGGCGTAAACCCGGGAGGCGGAGCTTGCAGTGAGCTGAGATCTGGCCACTGCACTCCAGCCTGGGCAACAGAGCGAGACTCCGTCTCAAAAAAAAAAAAAAAAAAAATTGCTAGCACTCCTATACACCAACAAAACTCAAGCAGAAAGCCAAATCACGAACAAACTCTCATTCACAATTGCCGCAAAAAGAATAAAGTACCTAGGAATACAGCGGAGGTGAAAGATTTTGATAAGGAGAACTATAAACCACTGCCCAAAAATCAGAGATGACACAAACAAATGGAAAAACATTCCATGCGCATGGACTGGAAGAATCAATATTGCTAAAATGGCCATACTGCCCAAAGCAATTTACAGATTCAATGCTATTCCCATTAAACTACCATTGACATTCTTCACAGAACTAGAAAAAAGTATTTTAAAATTCATATGGAACCAAAAAGAGCCTGAATAGCCAAGGCAATCCTAAGCAAAACAAACAAAAAACAAAGCTGGAGGCATCACACTATCCAACTTCAAACTATACTACAGAGCTATGGTAACCAAAACAGCATAGTACTGATACAAGAACGGACACATAGACCAATGAAACAGAATAGAGAGCCCAGAAATAAGACTGCACACCTACACCTATCTGATCAACAAACCTGACAAAAACAAGCAATGGGGAAAGAATTTCTTATTCAATAAACGGTGCTGGGATAACTGGCTAGCCATATACCCATATGCAGAAAATTGAAACTGGACCACTTCCTTACACTACACACAAAAATTAACTCAAGATGGATTTAAGACTTAAATGTAAAACCCAAAACTACAAAATCCTGGAAGACAACTTAGGCAGTACCGCTGAGGATATAGGAATGGGCAAAGATTTCATGAGAAGACACCAATTTTCAAAACAAAATTTGCAATTTTGCTGCAATTGCAACAAAAGCAAAAATGGACAAATGGGATATAAACAACTTTTGCACAGCAAAAGAAACAATCAACAAAGTCAACAGACAACCTACAGACTAGAAGATAATTTTTACAAACTATGCATCTGACAAAGGTCTAATATTCAGCATCTGTAAGAAACTTAAACAAATTTATAAGAAAATAAAATAAACAACCCCATTAAAAAGTAGGCAAAAGACATGAACAGACACTCCTCAAAAGAAGACATACATGTGGTCAACAATCATAAAATAAAAAGCTCAGCCGGGCATAGTGGCTCACGCCTGCAATCCCAACACTTTGGTAGGCCGAGGCAGGCGGATCATAAGGTCAGGAGATGGAGACCATCCTGGCTAACACGGTGAAACCCTGTATCTACTAAAAATACAAAAAATTAGCCAGACGTGGTGGTGGGCGCCTGTAGTCCCAGCTACTCGGGAGGCTGAAGCAGGAGAATGGCGTGAACCTGGGAGGCGGAGCTTGCAGTGAGCTGAGACTGTGCCACTGCACTCCAGCCTGGGTGACAGAGAGAGACTCCGTCTCAAAAAACAACAACAACAACAACAACAAAGTTCATTACTGATCATTAAAGAAATGCAAATCACACCATCTCACACTAGTCAGAATGGCTATTATTAAAAAGTCAAAAAATAACAAGACGCTGGCAAGGTTGCAATTGCAGAGAAAAAGGAATGCTATACATTGTTGGTAGGAGCGTAAATTGGTTCAATCATTGAAGAAAACGGTGTGGAGATTCCTCAAAGACCTAAACATAGAAATACCATTTGATCTAGCAATCCCATTCCTGGGTATAAACCCAGAAGAATATAAATCTTTCTACTATAAAGACACATGCATGTGTATGTTTATTGCAGCACTATTCACAATAGCAAAGACATGGAATCAACCTGAATGTTCATCAGTGATAGACTGCATAAAGAAAACGTGTTAGATATACACCATGGAATACACGCAGCCATTAAAAAGAACAAGATCATGCCTTTGCAGGGACATGGATGGAGCCAGAAGCCAATATCCTTAGCAAACTAATACAGGAACAGAAAACCAAACACCAAATGTTCTCACTTATAAGTGGGAGCTAAATTATGAAAACACATGGACACCTAGAGAGGAACAACACACACTAGAGCCTATTGGAGGGTGGAGGAAGAGGATCAGGAAAAATAACTAATGGGTACCAGGCTTGATACTTGGGTGATTAAATAATCTGCACATCAAAATCTCTGGACACACATTTACCTATGTAACAAACCTCCATATGTACCCCAAACTTAAAATAAAAGTTTTTTAAAAAATAAACTTACTTATGTATAATTAAGAATTTTTTTCTAGAAAAGAGCTTCCTTTTAAAATAACTCAACATGAACTATATATCTATAAAAGGTTTTAAGCAATATATCCTCAGTTTTAATGTAGAGTAGAAGTTAATTCTAAGTTTAGAAAAATCAGCTGCTAGGCAGGTGTCAGCAAAGTATAGCCTGCAAGCCAAGTTCAGCCCACCACGTTTTACATTTTTTAATGGCTGCAGAAATATCAAAAGACGAACAATATTTCATGACATGAAAATCATAGAGAATTCAAAATTTCAGTGTCTAGAAATAAGGTTGACTGGAATACAGACACACATTTGTTCACATATTATCTGTGGCTGCTTCTGTGCTACAACATCAGAGTTGAGTAGTTGTAACCAACTAAGTGGCCCATAAAAAAACCTAAAATATTTACCATCTGCACCTTTAAAGAAGTTTGCCAACCTCTGTGCCAGGGCTACCATTAAGTATAATCCCTTTAGTGAAAAATATATATATTGATGCAAAAACACTTTCATATTATTTAAAATAAAAATCATTACTGATTATTATACTTTTAACTAATGATTATCATGTATTCTAGGGTCTATGAACACACACCAGTGGGCATAAGACCGTGCTGAACAAGTATAATGGCATAATGCACACTTATTGTCACCATCAGAAAAAAAACTCTAAATAACAATCTGCCCTACTGATGAGTCTATAAAATAGCATTTTCAGTTCTCTTGTAAGGCTGGAAAAAAAAATACTTCAATTGAATACAAATCATTAAAAAAATTCCAAGGTAGTAAAGAGGTTGGAGAAACTGTTATATGTTTTCTAAAGCTTACTGGTTTTGCTTAAGTTTATCAAATTCATCAACTGATATAAGAATGTAATAGAACTTAAAAACTGAATGTATTATAATAAATATCACCTAGTCTATTTACTGTCAGGTGACACTAGTCTCTAATAAAGACAAAGCGACCTCTTTTAGCTTCAATTTCAATGACCATTTAATGAATCTTTGTTTTATGCAGATATATAAACATAACTACTGAAATAAGCTTGTATATTTATAATTGTATAATAACCAGATAGTTGAAATGTCCTGTTGGGATGATGAGTGATGCCACTACTATTTGTTATGCATCCCGTAAAGGTTACAGCCGGAAATGCTCAACGTGACTGCTTATTTGTAAAATCGTACCTAATTTCCCAACTACTATATACAAAGGAAATGACCAGCTGAAGTTTGCATTAATATGAAGTCATTACTTCGTTGTTTTTGTTAACTTCAAAACAGTCTGAAACTGAACCATTATCCAATTATAAATTATATAATTTTGCCACTGCTAGTGATATTTATGTGGTGAAATCTGTATCAGTTCTCATTATAATGTAAACATTGTTTGAAATGAATTTAGCAAGATAACTGGACCATTTACACCTTATGATCCTAGCATTCTTTCATCAATGTTCATTTGCATTCTCATCAGTATGCATGGGATTTTCACTGAACTTTAATATTCCTATTAGAATATAACCCACTATAATAAGATTAAAGGTGAGTATGCAAATTAAAGCACCCATTAATCACTTAAAAAGACTAGAAGAATCAAGCAAGAAAATATTTCATGAAGCATACATTTTTCAAATCTCCATACGTGCTAAAAATGGCAAATACACCTTTAGAAACGTTGTCAGCAGAGGCTAAAGTAAATGAAATATTCTATCACCAGATCCAGTAGGTAACCATTCAGAATCAAAATTATGGAAAGGTTATCAATAGTCTGCATCCAAAAGATATTACATTAGAAATATGTGCTTACTTCACTTACGGAAGAGACTGTAATAAAGCCTCATCTTTAAAAAAATAATCTTTGCTAGTTCTGAGTGTTGACACTTCATAAAGGACTATAAAAATAAGAGATCCACAGTTTTCACTGTGAAAATCCTTCAAAGGATATATTAAGAAACAAATCATTTTCCAATTATTGACTTTTAAGGATATCTTAGGGATATCATTAAATTAAGTTGGCATCTTTAAGTTGCAAATTTTGTGGTGCTCATAGCTATTACTGTCTTTTCTCTTAATCAACTTTATTGAGGTATAATTTACAAAATACTGTGAGCCATTTCATGTGTGCAATTCCACAGCTTCTAACAGAAATGTTTACAATCCTGTGATTAGCACCACAATCAATAGACAGAACATTTCCATCACCTATAAAAGTTCCCCAGTCTGTTTACATGGAAACACCCACCTTACCCTACCCATAGTCCCCAGGCAATGAGTGATACTCTTAAGGTAGCCTATACAATCACCAACCCCTGGTATCCATACATTTGTATTATCTCTTCTCCTTCAGTGAGGGTAGGACCCATGACTTCTAATTATAAGAACATGGCAAAGGTGATGGGATATATGTGCTCATGTGATTACATTATATAAGATTATGGTGCTTATCTTGGCTGGAGTATTCTTCCACCTGACTGGCTGTAAGGAAAATGTGACCATATTGGGAAACACCACTGGCAAGAAATTGCCAGTGACCTCTAGGACTCAGTGTGGTCTTTGGCCAACAACTAGCAAAAATGCGAAGCTCTCAGTCTTACAACTGCAACGGACTGAATGCTGCCAACAACCACACAAGTGGGATGGTAGAGCTTTTCCTAATCAAGTCTCTAGATGAGAGCCCAGCCTTGGGGTGATTACAGCTTAGTGAAACCCTTAACTAAAGAACCTAGCTAGGCTGTGCTTGGGCTCCTGATGCACAGAAACTGTAAGATAATAAATGTGTCTTATTTTAAGTTATTATTATTGTGGTAATGTTGACATACAGCAATAAAAACAAACACAATGAGCATATCAGCAGTTCATTATTTTTTATTGATGTGTAGTATTCCTTTGCATGGAAGTATGACAATTTGTTTATCCTCTCACTTGTTGGATATTTTAGTGGTTTTCAGTTTTTGGCTATTATGAATGAAGCTGCTGGGAAAATTCGGGTACAAGAATTTGGTTGGACTTATGTATTTATGCCTCTGGGTGAATACTTAGCCACAGAATGTCCAGGTTGTAGGATAAGTATATGTTTAAACTGTTAAAGAACTAATAAATTGTTTTCCAAAGTAGTAGTAACATTTTACACTCTAGTTAGAAATACATGAAAGTTTCAAGTACTTTACATCTTCATGAATGTATTGTCAGTTTTGTTGGTATTGTCAATTTTTAAAATTTTAGTCAGTCTAGTTGTATGTAGTGGTACTTCACTGTTGTTTTAATTAGCATCCCTTGATGACTACTGATTTTACGTATTGTCTTAGACTGCTTCAGCTGCCATAACAAATCACCACAGACTGGGTGGCTTAAACAACAGAAATTTATTTTCTCACAGTTCTGGAGGCTAGAAGTCTGAGATCAAGGTGCCAGTATAATCTGATTTTTTCTGGGGCCTCTTCTCATGGCTTGTAGGCAGCCATCTTCTCAATGTGTACCCACATGACTTCTTTTTTTGTGCATGCTCAGGGAGAGAGTACAGCTCTCTGGTGCCTCTTCTCCTAAGGGCACTAATATCATCATTAAGGCCTCACCCTCATGACCTCATCTAACTCTAATTACCTCCCAAAGGTCCCATATTTCTAAATACCGCCATATTTAGAGTTAGGGCTTGAACACATGAATGGGGTAGAAGAGTGTGCGGGAACCACAAACATTTAGTCCACACCATAAATCCTCTTTGGTAAAGTGTCTGTTTATACCTTTTGCCCATTTTAAAATTAATGTTTCTCTTACTGAGGTGTGAGAGTCCTTTACATATTCTGAATACAAATTTGCTGTTAGACACGTATGGCAAATTTTTCTCCTTGTCTATGGCTTGTATTTTCCTTTGCTCTAATAAATCTGTTAAAAATAAGAATCTGTAAAATTTTAGTGAAGTCCAATTTATCATTTTTTTTAAAAACTGTGTTTTAGGGTCCTATCTAATAGTTTTTTGAGTACTCATAATTGAAAGATTTTTGTTCATCTTTTTCTTCTAAAAGTTTATTAGTTTTAGCTTTATATTTAGGTCTGTGATAAATCCCAAGTTAAATTTCTTGGGGGATTATATAAGGTAATGTTCAAGGTTTGTATTTTTCCATATGGAAATTCAGTTGTTCAACACAAGCTATTGGAAAGAATTTTCTTTGCTATTGAAAAATCAATTGACCATATAAGTGTGAGAAAATTTCTAGATATTCAGGTTGGTTCCATTAATTTTATAACTATCCTTACATAAGTACCAAACCACCTTGATAAATGTAGGTTTATATTAAGTTAAATTCTCCATTCTTGTTCTTTCTCCAAAGAAGTTTTGAGTATTCTAGGTTCTCTGCATGTTAATACAAAATTTAAAATCAGCATATCAATTCCAAAAAGGCTGCTAGTATTTTGATTGGAGGGCACTGAATTTACAGATCATTTTGAAGGGAAATAATGTCTTTTAAATATTAACTCTTCTGATCTATGAAAATTGTACATCTCTCTATTTAAGTCTTCTTTAATTTTTCTCAGTAATATTTTATATTTTTCTTTTCTTCCTTTTTTTTTTTAAGAGACAGGATCTTGCTGTGTCACCCAGGCTGGAGAGCTGTGGAGTGATTACAGCTCACTATAACCTCAAACTTCTGGGCTCAAGTGATTCTCCCATCTCAGGCTCTCGAGTAGGCTGGGAAGGCTACAGGTGCACACCACCATGCCTGGCTAAAGCGTTTACTTTTTGTAGAGACAAGGTGTAGCTATGTTGTCCAGGTTGGACTGCAAGTCCTGGCCTCAACTGATCTTCCCACTTTAGCCTCCCAAAGTACTAGCATTGTAGCCGTGAGCCACCTCACCCGGCTGATATTTTATGTTTTTCAATGTAAAGGTCTTGGATTTATTTTTGTAAATTTATCCCTAAATCTTCAAGTTTTTAATAGTATTTTAAGTAATATAATTTAAAATTTTACTTAGGAATTGTTTGGTATTATTATGTAGATATATAATTGATTTTATATTCCCCTGTATCTTGAAAAGTTACAAAATTCACTTAATTTTTACATACTTTTTGTAGATTGTCTACATGTAATCACATCACCTGTTTCTTATCTGTATTCATTTCATTTATTTTTATTGATTTATTGCATTGACAAGGATTTTCCAGATGATGTGAAATGTAAATAGTCAAAGAAGATATCCTTGTCTTGTTCCCAATCTTAGGGGGACAGTGTTCTTTCACCATTGAATGTGAGGTAAACTATAAGTTTTTTTTTTTCCCCCCTCCTTAATGCCCTTTATGCTTCTTTTCTATTTTAAGTTTGTGGGGAATTTTTAATCATAAATGTATATTGAATTTTTATCAATTCTTTTCTGTACCAACTGGAATTAACTCATGATTTTTCTCCTTTTTGTTATTATGCTGAATATAAATTGATTTTCAAATGTTAAACCAATCTGTATTAGTGGGATAAACTCCACATGGTCGTGGTATACTGCCCTTTTTATATATTGCTGGATTCAGGTTGCTAATATTTTGTTAGTGATTTCTATATCTATGTTTATGTAGGATATTGGTTTGTAGTATCTCTTTATTGTTTCTGTCGGGTTAATATCAGGTGAAACAGGGCCTGATAAAATGAGTACAGAAGTATTCCTATCTCCTACATTTCTGGAAAGAATATGTGGCCCATCCTGGGGAATGTTCCATGAGCACATGGAAAAAAATGTGCATTTTACAATTGCTCAGTGGAGTGTCCTATGTCAATTGGGTCATGTTGTTTGACGTAGCTGTCTTCTATGTCATTCTGACAATTTCTGCTTTTTGTGTGGCATTTCTAGACCATTTAAATTTACTGTACCTACTTACATAGGTTTAAATCTACAGATATTTGTATGCCTACATTCATAGCAGCATTATTCACAATAATCAAAAGGGGGAAGCAACTCCAGTGTCCATCATTTGATGAAGAGATAAACAACATGTGGTATCTAGATATACAATGGAATATTATTCAGCCCAAAAAAGGAATGAAATTCTGATACATCCTATAACATGGATGAACCATGAAGACATTATGCTGAGGGAAATAAATAAGCCAGATATAAAAAGGGCAAATACTGTATGGATCAACTTCTATGATGTACTTAGAGTAGTCAGATTCATAGTGACAAAAAGTAGAATGGTGGTTGCCAAAGGCAGGGAAAAAGGAGGAAATGGAGAGTTGTTTTTCAATGGGCATGAAGTTCAGTTTGGGAAGATGAAAAAAGTTCTGATGATGAATGTTGCTGATAGTTGCAAACAGTGAATGTACCTACAGTCACTGAACTGTATACTCAAAAATGGCTAAAATGGAAATTTTTATGTTATGTATACTTTACCACAATGAAAAGACAGGATAATTTAAAAATAAAATCAATCAATGTAATAAATCATATTAACAGAATGAAAGAAAATAATCATAAAAATAATCTCAATAAATGAAGAAAAGACATTTGACAAAATCCAACAGCATTCATGATAAAAACTACCAGCAACCTAGGAATAGAAGAGAGCTTTTTAATCTGACAGCAGGCATCTAAAAAACCTTACAGCTAATATCACACCTAATAGTGAAAAACTGAATGCTTTCCCCCTAATATCAAGAACAAGGCAAAGTTGTTCACTTTTACCAGTTCTACTCATCATTATTGTGGAGGTTCCTTGCCAGTGCAGTAAGGCAAGAAAAAACAAAGGCTTACACATGAGAATAGAAGAAACAGAAAGAAAAGATTGTTTATGCAGACAACCACAAGAAGTTTACAGTAAAGATGATACAATTGATAAGTGAGTTTAACAATGTCACTTAAAGTACACAGTTGATATATAAAATCAATTGTATTACTATGTATTATCAATGAATAATTTGAAATTGATATTTTAAAAAAACTAGCAACAGCACCAAAAAAAAATCAAGAAACACTTAGGTATTAATTTAATAAAACATGTGCAAGATCTATAGTTGAAACTACAGACCAGAGGGGTAGCTCACACCTGTAATCCCGGCACTTTGGGAGGCTGAGGTGGGCAGATCACTTGAGGTCAGGAGTTCGAGACCAGCCTGGCCAACATGGTGAAATCCCGTCTCCACTAAAAATAGAAAATTAGCTGGGCGTGATGGTGTGTGCTTGTAATCCCAGCTACTCATGAGGCTGAGGCAGGAGAATTGCTTGAACCCAGGAGGCGGAGGTTGCAGTAAGCAACAAAAATAAACAATGGGGAATGAAAAACCTATTCAATAAATGGTGCTGGGATAACCGGCTAGCCATACATAGACAAATGAAAGTTGACCCCTACCTTTCACCATATACAAAAATTAACTCAAGATGGTTTAAAGACTTAAATGTAAGACATCAAAGTATAATATCCAGAATCTATAAGAAACTTTAATAAATCAAAAAGAAAAAAACACCACCATTAAAAAGTAGGCAAAGGGCATGAACAGACACTTCTCAAAAGATATACACGTGGCCAACAAACATAAAAAAATACTCAAGATCACTAATCATCTGAGAAATGCAAATCAAAACCACAATCAGATACTATCTTACACCAGTCAGAATGGCTATTATTAAAAGTCAAAAAATAACAGATGTTGGTGAAGTTGCAAAGAAATGGGAACACTTATACACTGTTGGTGGGACTATAAATTAGTTCAGTCTATGTGGATAGTAGTTTGGCGATTCTCAAAGAACTACTAATAAAAATAGAACTATCACTTGACCTAGCAATCCCATTACTGAGTATATACCCAAAGAAAACGAAAGCGTTCTACCACAAAGACACATGCATTTGCATGTTATCGCAGCACTATTCACAATAGCAAATACGTGGAATCAACTTAGATACCCATCAATTGTAGATTGGATAAAGAAACTGTGGTACATATACACCATGGAATAGTATGCAGTCATAAGAAAGGATGAAGTAATGTCCTTTGCAGCAACATGGATGCATCTGGAGAACATAATCCAAAGTGAATTAATGCAGAAACAGAAAACCAAATACTTCATGTTCTCCCTAATAAGTGAGAGCTAAATACTGAGTATACATGAACATAAAAATGGGAACAACAGAAACTAGGGAGGGTACCATGCTCACTATTTGGGTGACAGGTTCAGTTGAAGCCCAAACCTCAGAATCATGCGATATATCCATGTAAGAAACATGCACATGTAACTCCTGAATCTAAAATTTAAAAAAGAAAGAAAGAAAGAAAAGTAAAGTGTACTTGTAGGCATGGTGGTGTGTGTCTGCAGTCCCAACTACTTAAGAGGCTGAGGCTGGAGGATTGCTTGAGGCCAGGAGTTTGAGACCAGCGTGGGCCACATAGCAAGATCCCCATCTCTAAAAAATAAAGTATACACGTGCATTCTTGGCTTCTATTTCTTCCCCAAGAATGATGAATTCTATTTGCATGATCTCAGTAACTTCATTCTAGGTCCTTGCAGCCTAAAGCAGCAGCTCCATCAATACTTATACTCATGCACATTTTTTTTCGCCTGTGAATCATTGTTTTTATTAAGTGGGTCATTTACTGTTGAGGCTATATCTTCTCCAGTTTATCTTTGCTTTGGGGACTAACAAAAGTTAAGAAGTATGGTCTTTCTGTCATAAGTGAAGACATGCTAAAAACATTTTTTTTTTTTTTTTTTGCTTTTAGCTATTTGCTGTATTCTTTTTTTTTTTTTTAATTTATTTATTATTATTAAACTTCAAGTTGTAGGGTACATGTGCACAACGTGCAGGTTTGCTACATATGTATACTTGTGCCATGTTGGTGTGCTGCACCCATCAACTCGTCATTTACATCAGGTATAACTCCCAATGCAATCCCTCCCCCCTCCCCCCTCCCCATGATAGGCCCCGGTGTGTGATGTTCCCCTTCCCGTGTCCAAGTGATCTCATTGTTCAGTTCCCGCCTATGAGTGAGAACATGCGGTGTTTGGTTTTCTGTTCTTGTGATAGTTTGCTGAGAATGATGGTTTCCAGCTGCATCCATGTCCCTACAAAGGACACAAACTCATCCTTTTTTATGGCTGCATAGTATTCCATGGTGTATATGTGCCACATTTTCTTAATCCAATCTGTCACTGATGGACATTTGGGTTGATTCCAAGTCTTTGCTATTGTGAATAGTGCTGCAATAAACATACGTGTGCATGTGTCTTTATAGCAGCATGATTTATAATCCTTTGGGTATATACCTAGTAATGGGATGGCTGGGTCATATGGTACATCTAGTTCTAGATCCTTGAGGAATCGCCATACTGTTTTCCATAATGGTTGAACTAGTTTACAATCCCACCAACAGTGTAAAAGTGTTCCTATTTCTCCACATCCTCTCCAGCACCTGTTGTTTCCTGACTTTTTAATGATCGCCATTCTAACTGGTGTGAGATGGTATCTCATTGTGGTTTTGATTTGCATTTCTCTGATGGCCAGTGATGATGAGCATTTTTTCATGTGTCTGTTGGCTGTATGAATGTCTTCTTTTGAGAAATGTCTGTTCATATCCTTTGCCCACTTTTTGATGGGGTTGTTTGTTTTTTTCTTGTAAATTTGTTTGAGTTCTTTGTAGGTTCTGGATATTAGCCCTTTGTCAGATGAGTAGATTGCAAAAATTTTCTCCCATTCTGTAGGTTGCCTGTTCACTCTGATGGTAGTTTCTTTTGCTGTGCAGAAGCTCTTTAGTTTAATGAGATCCCATTTGTCAATTTTGGCTTTTGCTGCCGTTGCTTTTGGTGTTTTAGACATGAAGTCTTTGCCCATGCCTATGTCCTGAATGGTACTACCTAGGTTTTCCTCTAGGATTTTTATGGTATTAGGTCTAACATTTAAGTCTCTAATCCATCTTGAATTACAGAGAGCCAAATCAGGAATGAACTTCCATTCACAATTGCTTCAAAGAGAATAAAATACCTAGGAATCCAACTTACAAGGGATGTAAAGGACCTCTTCAAGGAGAACTACAAATCACTGCTCAGTGAAATAAAAGAGGACACAAACAAATGGAAGAACATACCATGCTCATGGATAGGAAGAATCAATATCGTGAAAATGGCCATACTGCCCAAGGTAATTTATAGATTCAATGCCATTCCCATCAAGCTACCAATGAGCTTCTTCACAGAATTGGAAAAAACTGCTTTAAAGTTCATATGGAACCAAAAAAGAGCCCGCATCTCCAAGACAATCCTAAGTCAAAAGAACAAAGCTGGAGGCATCATGCTACCTGACTTCAAACTATACTACAAGGCTACAGTAACCAAAACAGCATGGTACTGGTACCAAAACAGAGATATAGACCAATGGAACAGAACAGAGTCCTCAGAAATAATACCACACATCTACAGCCATCTGATCTTTGACAAACCTGAGAGAAACAAGAAATGGGGAAAGGATTCCCTATTTAATAAATGGTGCTGGGAAAATTGGCTAGCCATAAGTAGAAAGCTGAAACTGGATCCTTTCCTTACTCCTTATGCTAAAAACATTTTTAACATCCATTTGGCAGAGCAGTGCCCTTCATACTTTGTTCCTTCAGCCATGCTTTCTGTTGGCTTTCCAGTAACGTATGCTGATGAAGAAATATATTTTAGTTCCTTGCTAGATTGTTGTTTATTTCGGTTAAAGTTTTTACTACAGGCATTTTTATCACAACAGGAAGAACAAACGATTCCCAATGGTATGTAAGTTTTTGCTTTTGCTATTAAGAAACCTCAGAAAAGATTTCAAAACATTTATCAATAAATTTAAAGAAACTTTGGAAAGTCCTGGATTGAATATGATACAACTTTAAATATCTCTGGAAAAATTATAGAGGTTTGTCTGGGCATTTGATCTTTACATTTGATCTGTTACTTGGGATAACTTCACATTATATAACTTAGTATCTCAAGACTAATCTATGGTGAGGTTCTTCATTTAAAGAGATTGGGGCAAATCCATGTTTCAAACAGTCTTCTGGATTAAGTCAAATCCTGAGACTGGGAAAAGGGTCAGTTCTGAAACATTTTTATTATATCCCCTGCTTGTATCATTATTACGATCTTCATTCAGTAATTTATTTTTCCAAGATGGCTACATTATTCTTTTACAGCTTTATTGAGGTATAACTGATGTACAATAAACTGCACACAAAGTGTAAAAACATCATACAGGCCCTGACTAACCAAGACAAAAATTTTGGGAAAGAAATTGGCAGACTCAAAATGATTTATTTCAAGACTTGTTACAAAGCCTCAGTAATCAAGATAATCAGCACTAGCAAAAGGATAAATAAGTAACTCTATGGATGGAATAGAAAATGCAGAAATAGACACATCTGTAGTCAACTGATGTCTGACAAAGTTGCTCAGGCAATTCAATGGAAAAAGTAGTGTTCATTTAAAAAAACGGTGGTGGAAAATTAGATTGCCATATAAAACATGAAATTGATACCTACACAAAAATTAATTCAAAATGTATCATAGACTTTAATGTAAAACTCAAAACTGTAGAACCCCAAACTTCTAGAAGAAATCACAGGAGAAAATATTCTTGACCTCAGGTTAGGCAAAGATTTCTTTCATACAACATTGAAACCATGATATATAAAAGCAAAAACATTGATAAACTGGAATTCATTATAATTAAGAATGTGTGCTCTTTGAAAGGCACTGTCAAGAGAGTGAAAAGACAAGGCACAGACTGTGAAAAAATATTTGCTAATCACATTTCTGATAAAGGACGTGTATCTACGATACATAGGAAATTCTCAAAACTAAGTAATTTTTTTAATTAAAAAAATTCTGGGCAAAAAGATATAAATAACAGTACACCAAAGAAGATATACAGATGGCAAATAAGTTCATGAAAAGATGCTCTAGGTCATTAGTCATTAGAAAAATAAAAATTAAAACCACAATGAGATATCAAAACACACCAGTTAGAATGGCTTAAATGTAATGAAACTGACAACAGCAATGGCTGGAGAAGATGATGAACAACTTGAACTCTCATACACTACTAATGAGAATGCAAAATGGTACAGCCACATTGCAAAATATCTTGACAATTTTTTATAATATCAAATTTACACTTAAGTACAAAATGGTACAGCCACACTGAAAAATATCTTGGCAGTTTTTCATAAAATCAAACCTATACTTAAAATAAAACCTATCAATCCTGCCCAAGGATTTATTTGAAAGAAAATTTCTGTTCACAGATTTGTACATGAATGCATATATGAATTAATATAGCAACTTCACTCATAATTGCTATAAAGTAGAAAGGACTCAAATGTCTTTCAACTAGTTAATGCAAAAAGATATATCAATATGACAGAATTCTAGTCAGCAATAAAAAGGAATCAACTTACTGATTCATGCAAGTACACAAGCAAATCTCAAATGTATTAAGTTATCTTTTAAAAAAAGTTGCCTTTTGCTTCGAGTCAAGATGGAGCAACAAGGACAAATTATATAAAATAACAATCTTCAAAACAATGGACATTGAATAATGTAACACGGAGGTCTCAGAGAATGTTAAATAAATGAAGGCTGCCCTCACAATTGCCCCAGATTACCGCTTTGAGTTTCGGTTGTGCCCCAGGGAGGGAATCCTGTCAAAACCCAGCAGGCTATATACATTAAGAAGATGGAGCTGGGAGTCTAGGGAGACCAAGGTCACGTAAGTTCACAGTTCAGAGTACCAGTTGGGTGACAGCTACATAGAGAACAAACCCTACAAGATTGGCAGAGGGCCCCATTAAGGAAAGGAAGTTCTGCAACTTTATAAAGGCATCTATGAGAAAAACCTACAAACAACATATTTAATGGTGAAAGACTGAATGCTAAGGTCAGAAACAATGCAAGAATATCCTCTCTAATCTTTTCTATTCAAGTGTACTGGAGATTCAACCAAATTGCTCTGGAAGTCCAGAGATTCTGCGTTGCAATGTGAGTTGATTTGAGATACTTCTTGAGTCATGAATCATAGAGCATTAGAGATAGATGGAGGCTTAAAGGGTTTGAACTCAGCATTTTAGTTTTACAGATGAAAAATAGGGAGGTAAATCCCTTTGCCAAAACGACCAAAGTAGTAAATGACCATTGCAGAACATGGATGTAATGTAGGTCTTGATGCTAGAACAGGGATAGCACCATCTCGATCTATTATTTTATGAAGCTTACTTTGAAAATTCTTGATGAACTTCTGTGGCCTGAGAAAGACATGTTGAATAATTATGAACAATTATTAATCTTAAAAGCAATAAAAGTGGGTATGACATTTTAAACTGAGATATTAATTATGAACACTGTTAATGATAGACAGGTATGGTCTAATATACCTAAAAAGTAATTTTTACCTAACTCTCTTCTGAGCTTTTAATCTTCTGTTTTAATGAGTACATGTGATAAGTAAAGCTTAACTGGATCAGGGCCTTTCTGCCTCTTCCAACTATATTCTGCTTTGCATGTATTTTAGGGTTCTCATAAAAAATGTTTATTATCATTAACAGGAAACAAGCTTAAACTTACCAAAAACAAGAAAAATAACAAAAATGAAAGATAAATACAACAATCTGAATTATAGAGAGACAAATATGAGAGCTTCTACATAAGAACTACAAATAATGCCATGAATTAAACTTACAAGGTTCACTGAAATTTTGTAACATTGCCCAGTAGTTAGTACTATACTATCTCCCACAGCTGAATCTTTGCCCAAGAATCTTCTATGTTTTCTTTTTTCTTGTGAGATGGGGTCTCACTCTGTCACCCAGGCTGGAGTGCAATGGCACGATCTCAGCTCACTACAATCTCTGTCTCCCAGGCTTAAGCAATCCTTCCACCTCAGCCTCCTGAGTAGCTGGGACTACAAGTATGTGCCACCACACCTGGCTAATTTTTTGTATTTTTGGTAGAGACAGGGTTTCACACGTCATATAGGCTGGTCTAGAACTCCTGGACTCAAGTTACCTGCCTGCCTCAACCTCCCAAAGTGCTGGGATTATAGGTGTGAGCCACTGTACCTGATCGAATCTTCTATATGTTTGAAAAAAATTGATCTGGTCTGCTGTTCCACGTCTTTCTTCTTAAAACAGACTATTTTCAGCAAGTCAGCAGACTCCCCAAAATGCTTTTTCCTTAAACATACTTACATAACATACTTTCAATTTGAAATGCATTCATTCAACAAATGTTGATTGAGCTTATATTTACTTAATATAAACTATTGAGCTAGGCCCTGAGAATACAAAAATGAATAAGGTAAGGATTCTTTTCTAAAAAATCTTCCAGTTAGGGTGGAGGATGCAGTGTGTTAAGTGTCATGATTGGAAGAGGTCCAAAGTAAGATGAAAACAAAAAAAAAAGGAACATCTCACCTATCACTGGGGGTAAGGGGCCAGGTCAGAAAAAGCTTACAAAGGGAATCAATGTCCACTCCAAAACTTGAGTAATAAATAGGAGTTAGCCAAATTATAAATGATGTAGGCAGTATAATATAATATCGAGTAAAAATTTGGAAGCAGATAATTTGGGTTCAAATCTGAGTTCTAGTTGCTCTTGATACTTAGGAAGTTACTTAAATCACTCTTCTTCATTAGGAAGAATTAGAAGAGAATTTACACAATTTCTCACTACACATCTACCCATCTACCTGCATATATGCCCAGACTCTTTTTCTGCTATTACTATTCATGACTTTTCCAAGCTTTTGTTCAAAGGCCAATTCTTCCACCTGTTTACTAGATCCTGCCTCATCTTGTCTTCTGAAGGACTTCCTCTTTCCTGTAATTTTTCTTTCTGACTGGATGTTTCCCATCACTATTACAAAATTCTCTTCTGTCTTTAAAATAAAATATTTATTGACTCCATTTTCCTCTCCAAGTACTGCTTCATCATTCTCCTTTTCTTTACAGATAAACTCCTCATAAACACTGCCTATTCTCAGTCTCTCCAAATCCTCCCTTGCTATACTTTTTTTCCTATCATGCATTTGCTCCTACCACTCTACAGAACTATTTTTGTCAGACGTCCCTGTTCTTAAAGCAGAGTTAATTTTCAGTCCTCATTTGACATTTTGATTACTTCTTCCTCCTTGATATTTGGCTTCTAGTACATGACACGTTTATTTTTTTTCCCTACTTTTCTGGCAGCTCCTTTTTGGTCTCCATTTTCTCTAAACTTTGGAGCAGCCTAAGGGTCACTGTTTGAATTTCTCATTTTGTATTTACACTCATTCTGTGTGTGATCTCTTCAGTCTCATTGCTTTATATACCATTTATTTGCTGACAACTCCCAAATTATATCTCTAGTACAGATATGTCCACTAAATTCGTGGCTCATATACAATTTAACATCTCTACTTGGATGTCTAATAGGCATCTCAAACTTAGCATGTCCAAAATTGATTTCATTTTTCCACCCCTAACTTGCTCCTTTCACAGTCCTGCACACGTCAGTTAACAGCAACTCCTTTTTCCAGGTGAGGCCAAAACAGCTTAAGAGTAATTACTGTCTGCTTTCCTCTCATGTTCCATATCCAATATGTCATCAAATCCTGTTGGTCCTACTTTTACCATAGATCCGGAATGCAACTTCTTCTTTCCACTCCCACTGTTACTCTGGCCCAAGTCACAATTAAACTCTTGCCTAAATTATGACAAGAACTTTCTGACTCCATATTTTGCCTATGTTCCCTTAAGTCTATTTGCAATGCAGCTGCCATAGTGATCCTGTTAAATATACGGCAGAACATACGACTACTCTTTTCCAAACCCTACAATGGCTTCCAGTCTCACTAAGAGTAAAAGCCAGAGTCTTTAAAATGGCCTACAAGGCCCCACAGATTGACAATCCTGTTAACTCTCTAACCTTATCTATTAATTTCTCTCTCCTTCTATCCCAATCACACTGGCTTCCTTGCTGCTCTTTAAACATCTGAGCATGTTCCTGCCTCAGGGGTTTTGTACTTGCTCTCCAGTAATGCTCCTCAGCTAGTTAGCTGCATGACTAGCTCCTTCTGTTTTTATTCGGAAGTCATCGCAGTAAAGTCTTTTCTGAACACTATTTAAAACTGCAAAACGGCTGGGCGCCGTGGCTCACGCCTGTAATCCCAGCCCTTTGGGAGGCCGAGGCGGGCAGATCATGAAGTCAGGAGATGGAGACCATCCTGGCTGACACAGTGAAACCCCGTCTCTACTAAAAAATACAAAAACACAGTTAGTCAGGCGTGGTGGTGGGCACCTGTAGTCCCAGCTACTCGGGAGGCTGAGGCAGGAGAATGGCGTGAACCCGGGAGGCGGAGCTTGCAGTGAGCTGAGATCGCGCTCCAGCCTGGGCGACAGAGCGAGACTCCGTCTCAAAAAACAAAACAAACAAACAAACCAAAAAATTGCAAAACCTTCCCCAACACTCCCTATGCCCTTTCCCTGCTTTATTATCTGGGGCCATTAACATACAATATAGTATAGTTATTTATCCGGTGTATTGTCTTTCTCCCACCTTAGAACATAAACTCTACGAATGTAGAGGTCCTTCATAGATACCTACTAAATAAATGAAGAAAAAGGGCACATTGTTTAATCTACACTGTGGGAGAATATGCAACATGCAGGTCCCAGTATTCTGTTTCTAATAATTGATAAATACAATATTCATCTGAACCCAAAAATACTTAATTTACTTTTTCATGGTGTTGAGTTATTATTTTTCACATTTAATTGATGTGTACCACCATAAAAATAATTTTTGTTTAGTGTTTGATTGATACATTTGTTTTAAACATATGTCCCGTGGGAGAGTTATGCCGAATTACTAGATCAGGACAGCCATAAAAAGATTAGAACTTCATTCAAACTCTCTGAAAGTCTCAAAGGCTGAAAAATGAGTCATTACCTACTCATTTATTTATAACTTATTTCTATAAACATCTTAATTCTATACTATTATTGGAAAAAGTGATAAAAACAAACTAACTCTAAGAAGGTGCATGCATTATCCAAGAATTGTAAATGTAGTTTATAACACTAGAGAGTCTGCTAAAATAAGAAAGCTCAATTACCCCTCCTAGAAGTCGCCAATTTATATTCTGTATTTCTTCAAAAAACCTTTGGTATCTACTTTTTTTTTTTTTTTTTTTTTTTTGAGACGGAGTCTCGCTCTGTTGCCCAGGCTGGAGTGCAGTGGCCGGATCTCAGCTCACTGCAAGCTCCGCCTACTGGGTTTACGCCATTCTCCTGCCTCAGCCTCCTGTGTAGCTGGGACTACAGGCGCTCGCCACCTCGCCCGGCTAGTTTTTTGTATTTTTTAGTAGAGACGGGGTTTCACCGTGTTAGCCAAGATGGTCTCGATCTCCTGACATCGTGATCCGCCCGTCTCAGCCTCCCAAAGTGCTGGGATTACAGGCTTGAGCCACCGCGCCCGGCCGGTATCTACTTATTTTTATGGTTTTTTAAAATCATAGTTCTAGTATCTTCATAGCTAGTAAGCAGAAATGGAAAAATATTTTTACTGAAATGATGTTTACATTCACATGCTGGCATAAAAGTAACATAATGCCTATAGCTAACACATGTAAGATATCATGCTATGCCAACCAAGAAGCAATGAGCCTACTGTTTACCCGTGTATGAAGCTATATAACCCAGGCAAATTAACTAATCTTTTTAGGCCTTCTCCATGTATTAAATGGGTGATATGGTTTGGCTCTGTGTCCCTACTCAAATCTCGTTTCTAATTGTAATCCCCACGTGTCGAAGGAGGGAGGTGATTAGATCATGGGGGCGGTTTCCCCCATGTTGTTCTTCTGAAGTGAGTGAGTTCTCATGAGATCTGATGGCTTTGTAAGTATTTGGAAGTTCCTCCTTCATTATTGTCTCTCCCGCTGCCACGCAAAGAAGGTGCTTGCCTCCCCTTTGCCTTCTGCCATGATTGTAAGTTTCCTGAGGCCTCCCCAGCCATGCAGAACTGTGAGCCAATTAAGCCTTTTTCCTTTATAAATTACCCAGTTTCAGGTATTTCCTTTTTTTTTTTTTTTTTTTTTTTGAGACGGAGTTTTGCTCTTGTTGCCCAAGCCAGAGTGCAATGGCACAATCTCAGCTCACTGCAACCTCCACCTCTCAGGTTCAGGCAATTCTCCTGCCTCATCCTCCCGAGTAGCTGGGATTACAGACCTGCGTCACCCACGCCTGGCTAATTTTTTGAATTTTTTGTTTTTTTTCTGAGATGGAGTCTCGCTCTGTCACCAGGCTGGAGTGCAGTGGCGTGATCTCAGCTCATTGCAACCTCTGCTTCCCAGGTTCAAGTGATTCTCCTGCCTCAGCCTCCCGAGTAGCTGGGACTACAGGCACGTGCCACCATGCCCAGCTAATTTTTGTATTTTTAGTAGAGACAGGGTTTCACCATGTTGGCCAGGATGGTCTTGATCTCTTGACCTCATGATCCACCTGCCTTGCCCTCCCAAAGTGCTGACATTACAGACGTGAGCCACCACACCGGGCCTAATTTTCTGTATTTTCAGTAGAAACGGGGTTTCACTATGTTAGCCAGGCTGGTCTCGAACTCCTGACCTCAGATGATCTTCCCGCTTTGGCCTCCCAAAGTGCTGGGATTACAGGCGTGAGCCACCACTCCTGGCCTCGGGTATTTCTTTATAGCAGTGTGAAAATGACCTAATACACTGGGTTAATTACAGTGTCTACCTTATGGGATTTTGTGATAATTAAACACAGTGATGGTAAAGTAATGGCATAATATCAGGCATACAGGTAAATACTTGATATGTGTTAAGCGATATATACAATAAAGGTATTGAGGTTTCAGTTAAGGTTCTTTTAGTTGCACATACCAAAAGCTAACTCAAGCTAGATTTCATGAATTCAATACATAATGATTAAGTACCTACTAGGTGCCTTACGATGTGCCAGGCACTATGCTAGGAACTGGTAAGCAAAAAAACGGAAATACATAACATGGTTATCAGGTGCCATTTTGAACTCAGTCTTGCAGTTGAACTTCACTCAGAGAGAAACTGAACTGGGAACCAGGAAGCTGTTGGAAAACTAGGAAATATTCTGTCTATGTACTTCTCATTGTGAACTAGTTTCCATTTTCTTCTCAGTAAATCAGCTTTTTCTGCAATATCACCTTTTCTAAAATCAATTAGCTTTTTTATGCAATAAAACTTTGATGGTAGATTGAAGGTGACCACTTACAAGGTACTAAGTTCATATGTTATTGTTAGAGCCACACCGAGAGACCAACTGCTGCTGTTTGTCTCCCTTTGATCTTTTATTTTAATTTCAAAGTCTTAGGAAAGAGATCAAGCATCCATCCTTGTCTTAACAGGAGGAGGTCAGTTAACATAGAGTTATTGTGAGTTGAAAAAAATACTCCAAATGGTATCTGCAGCAAGTATCATGCATAATTTATAAAAGAAAAAACTAAAAGTTTAAATTACTTTGCAAGTTCATGTGTGTGGCGAGTGCCAGAAACAGGATTCAAATCCTAAGACTGTGCAAGTGCTGGGTCACTACATGAAAGTGAGTGCCTGCTTAAATTTTGCATCTTAGGATTTTGGCTTGCCTCACCTTAGTCCCAGCTCTACTAATGCTTAATAGTTCTTTTTGCTGTACTTGCATCTGCTTACTAAAATTCGGCACCTTTACAACTTCCAAAGAAATGCAATGTTAAAAAAACAGTTTCAAACATTCAGAGACTAAAAAGAGAAACAGTATATAATTATATATGCTCTTATTGAGTTTGTATATTGTTATACAATTTACCTCCCAGGAGATTCCACTAAAAGCAGAAACTTACCTTCCCATTCTGTTGGAATATCCCCTATTTCATAATCTACTTCTTTTTTATTTGCTCCTTCTACAATTCTCTTCTCTCGAATAGTTTGTCCTATAAGACAAAAGTCATTAATGCATTTTTAAACGAACCTATGATACAGTAGTTACTACAATTAATCTTTTAATATTGCATAACCCCTTATATGGTTGAAGAATTAAATTAACAGGAAAAAGAGAATAGATTTCATTTTGAATTAGGTATATTACAAAAGGCAAATTCTAAACTACTGCAAAAATTTATAATTATTTACCACAGCATACAAAAATTAATGGTAGGCCAGCTGCAGTGGCTCATGCCTGTAATCCCAGCAATATGGGAGGCCAAGCCAGGGGGATCGCCTGAGCTCAGGAGTTCGAGATCAACCTGGGCAACATGGTGAAACCCCATCTCTACTAAAATACAAAAAATTAGCCAGGCATGGTGGCACACACCTGTAGTCCCAGCTACTCTACTCAGGAGGCTGAAGCACGAGAATTGCTTGAGCCCGGGAGGCAGAGGCTTCAGAGAACCGAGATTGCACCACTGCACTCCACCTTGGGCTACAGAGTGAGACTCCATCTCAAAAAATCAATCAATCAATCAATCTAGATTTAATGTACAGAAAAAGAGCAAAAAAAAATTAATCCTATAGAGCACTAATGGCCAATAAAAAATATTTTAATAATCAACAGCAAGTTCAACTCCTTCTGACTTACATGGATATCTTACAGGTAGCAATGGCTACTGCAATCACCCAAGAAAATCGATATTCATGGCTGCTACCAAGTATGTAATGAACCACAAGACCCTGCAACCACCCTGTCCCTAATACACTGGCAAATCCAAGGGAACCAAGCCATAGGTTGAATTCTGTGGCCCATGTTAATCACTGGCTCTTTAGGGAATTTAAAAGAAGAATAACAAAACTGGTCATTGGTTTGGTTATGGCTATGGTAGACTGAAGGTGGGCACTTACAAGCTTCTAAGTTCATATGTTACTGTTAGAGCCACATTGAGAGACCAACTGCTGCTGTTTTGTCTTTCTTTGATCTTTTATCTTAATTTCAAAGTCTATGGTTCTTCAGATGAGAGATAAATATCTGGAGTGGAATAGCAGCAATGCAGAAACATGAAAGCAGAGAGAACAGTAAAATAAAAGTTGGTGAGAATTCAAGAATGTAATGAGAATGCCTATTGCTTATATCTCTCAATAAAAGTTGATTAGTGCATATTTTAAGTTTATACAGAAGGCATAAAACTATTTGTTATTTTCTTTGTTTTCAGAAAGTCTTTATTGTATCTTTCAAAACAGCTTTGTCAAAATGGTTGCTTCAAAACATGTTTCTTTCTCATTGAAACTTTGAGCCTGGGGAAACCAGGTAGGCTTTCTACTTCCTACTATTTAACAAGTGTGCCTGCCTACTCCGGGGAATGTAAGCTGAGACAGAGAAGTCATCAGTGAGGAATGATAAAGGGAGCAGCATGGCATAACAGTGATCAGACCAGCCAGGGAGAGAAATTGGACCTTACAAAATAGTCCTTTCTCTTACCACTCCTAAGCCAGTCTTCCACTATGCTAAATATACTGACTTACATAATTAAATAAATCAACCTTGATGCCTACAAATCTCTCTCCTACACTACCTGAGATTCTATTAACTATAAATTCCTTTAAGTGTGGACAGGAAACTCCTGGGAGTGACTGTACAGGAGAAAGAAAGACATAAAAGGAAAGCCTGAGAAGACTCAATGGCTGGTTTTATTTCTTCCATCTTAGTAATATTAAGTGAAAGGCTGGGAGTTCATAGACAACCCATTAACGGCTAATAAACCTTAAGTATGTGGTCAGGAAGTTCTGCATTTCATTATGAGGTCATTTAATTAGGCTGATTTCATCCTAATGCAGAGGTTCCCCAAGTTCTACAAAGAGGAGTTACCTTTTGCTTATCTTATCCAGTAAATTTACAGTAGGACAAAGGACTGATAGTAAAAGTTGTAGGAACAAGGATTAGGGTACAAGGAGCATACAACAATGACAACTGCATTTCTCTCATAGTAGAGGCTCAATATATGTACATGTATTTTTACTAAAACGCTATTTACATTCACATATAAATACATCATAACAAATTACTATAAATTTAGTATTTATAATTTAGCATCATTAAAGTATGCTTATATGACAATTTTCAAAATGTGTTAGTCAAATACCTATGTCTTCAAATAGTCCTTATCTAATTACCGAAACGTAAGAATGACTTTTTGGAGTAACAGTTATAGAGAGGAAAACTATTGTCTAAAATAAAAATGCAAATACATGGGATCCTCAAAGTACATGTGTGGTCTATAAGTTTTTAAATGTAATCAATAAAGTTTAGCACATGGGGAGAGGATAGACAGGTCTATAGTTCTCAGTAGCAGTACTAAATGCATATATATTACAGGCATCTCTGCAACAAAAAAATTAACTTTCTATTCCTACTCTTAGGTCTATCAACTTCATGTAAGGTCTCCCAAGGATTTAAAAAATCAAAGGTTATACCTATTTGTTTGTGTGTATGCATGTGTGTATGGAAACACAGGAAGAGTAATTAATTAGCTAGTTTAATTTCAGGACAATCACTGAATAAACCTTTGTTTAGAAATAGGTGAAATAAAGATTTTTTTAAAAAAGTATACATCTTTAGTAATATAAAATAAAGCTATTAGCTTATTAAATTCTTTGTAATCAGATATGTTTATTTCCTCAATAAATTACTGTAAAACTACTCCCTTTTTTTGGAATAAATATTACTTGTTCAATTTTTATGAATTGGGAATGGAATTTATGCCTCCCACTGAGTAAGGAATTATGTACAAACTGTACACGTACTTATACTAATATGCTTTCATGCAATATTTGTAAAGACAACTCTATTTATCATAGCAAAAAAATTTCCATCCTAGTGAATAGAGCAAATTTAAGTACCTGCTCAAGTGTCAAAATTTTAGGATCTAATTTACATTTAAAAATTAACTTGGTAACAAAAACATTTAATACAATATATGTATAGGTTCAATAAGTACTAATACAACAAAAATAATTGACATTGGTGGACTCAGTGAGTATTATTAAGCAAAAGAGTACATAGCTGTTTTATTTAATACTAAACAATATTATATTTAATTGAAACACAGATTTGAATTCAGGAAGGTAGTAATGGTCAACAATCTATGGATTTAAAGACTGTAGATATAACAGTATATTTTTCTAAACTTTAAAAACTTTAAAGCTGGTTGCTGTTGAGCTAATTGCCCTAGGAGGATGGCAGATTTCCTATTTCTTTGTTTAGAAATATATGGAGGTCATTTAGTTTTTTAAAAAAAGAAAGAAAGGAAGGAAGATTAAAAAAAATAAAAGGTGAGATCCTGAGGCATATCGTAGATGACAGGGATTTAGGTAAAAGACAGATTTCACCTGTTCTACTGAGCTTCTGGGATAACGTATGAGCATCCTGGACACAGACATGGGAAGGAGCCTCTAGAGCAGAATCCTAAACTTCAGCCTTTCAAGTACCATCTTTGCAATTTTTGCATACTTTAGAGTACTATATCCTAATATTTTTCTTTAAAATAATTTGCATTTTTCTTCAATACTCATTTTTACCTTACTCTAAAAAATATTCATGTAATCACTGACTTAATGTGCTAATTGTGTTTTTTGCTCACCCATAAAAATAGATTTAAAAAATTAAAAGGGTTGTCTCTGTGTCATCGAAAATCATCTTATAGACCACACTTGGGAAACCACACTGCAGACCCCATTGGTTTGTAGAGACAGGCTCAGCCACACATACGGTGATACAGGGCATAGAAACCAATATAACCAGTAGGAAATTCCTATGGACAGGGAATGGCTGTTGAATATCGAAGTCTTGGATTATGTTTATCCTTGATTTCAAAAAATCCTGTAATTCACAACAATGTTTTGTTAGGTTTGAAGGAAGAAGGGAGAGGTCCTAGATTTCCAGAAAGAGTCAGGGAAAAGAAAAAAAAAGCACTAATATTTATGGCATGTTTACCATGTGCCAGACATTGAACTAAGTTTTAGCTCTGCATGAGTAATTTCATTTAAGCTTTACAATGCTATGAGGTACTATTATTACTTCATTTTACTAAACAATTTATATATTTCATTTATAAAGAAATTGAGGCTTAAGAGAACTTAAGACATTTACTTGCTAGCAAACAGAAATCAGGATTTGAACATGGGTCTTTTAACTCCAGATCCTAGACACTTAACCACTAAGATATGCTGCCAGACTTTCAGATGACTACAAATGTTACATCTACAAATTGACTACATTTCAGTAGGTAAAATATAAGGGCTAAGCTAAAAGCAAAAGTTACTGCCATTTCTTAAAAGATTAAAAATCACCATTTCTTTCCAAAAAAGAAAAACCACTACCTTTCATTAAGGCATTTCAGAATGCAGAAAACATATCTTAAATCACTTAACTTAATCCTAGTAATAGATTCATTAAAACTTCGCTGAAGAAAATCTGGAAAATACCAAAAAGTAGAAAAAAATAAAAATGACCTGTAAGCGCGTGACTCAAAATATCGTTATTAACATGTTATTCTGTTCCCTTCAGTCTATTATAACTAATAGATTATAAATATACAAACACATATACATGTGCACATGTATTTATGAGATTAAAATTGTATCTATATCCTTTTCCCTACCACATGGAAAATATGAAGCTTTTCATGTCACTGTTCCATAACTTAAAAAGGAAAATCAATATTCAGTTTCTGAACTTATTCTGACATTCTGAGGAAAAAGAAATTTCTTGTAAAAGTGTGTTAATAACTTTTTTCTGTTCAACTGTGTTTAAAATGTGAAGATAAAAGTAAAAAAAATTGCCTTGCTAAGCACAGGCAGTAAAGCAAGTTAAAAAATACTAAAAATGAAAATTTATATCAAGTAAAGATATGTATCAGATATGCCATACAAAGGAGGTTGTACAAATTAAGGCAGAACTTCAAGATCAGGGAGAAAGAAAGAGGTAAAGTATAGTGATCCATACGTTCTTTATGTTAACATGTAATAGATTTATTAGTGATATTTTAAAATGAATTAATAAACACTTAAAAATTCGCACTTTATGTATTTAAAATAAATTTCATTGTATATATTTAAGGGATATAACATGATGTTCTGGGATATGAATAGACAGTAAAAAGGTTACTAGAGTGAAGCAAATTAAAATATACATCATCTCACAGTTATCCCTTTTTGTGTGTGGCAAGAGCAACTAAAATCTACTCATTTAGCATGAATCCCACACACAGTACAATTTTATTACCAACAGTCCTCACGAACATTAGATCTCTAGATTTGTTCACCTTACATATCTGCTACTCTGTATCCTTTGACATACATCTCCCTACTTCTCCCAACCACCCCTTCATGTCCCAGGTAACCACTGTTTTGTTGCTGATCTCTGTATACAATCAGCCCTCTGAATCCATGGGTTCTGCAGTCACAGATTCAATCGACCACCACTGAAAATATATGGGGAAAAAAATGATAAAATAGCAATACAACAATAAAATACAAATTAAAAAATATGGTATAACAACTATTTACATACCGTTTAGACTATATTTGGTGTTATAAGTAATTTAGAGATAATTTAAAGTATACAGAAGTATGTGGATAGGTTATATACAAATACTATGCCATGTTATATAAGGGAATTGATCATCTGCAGATTTTTCATCAAAATTTTTTGATCAAAAATTAGTTGACCATACATGTTTAGATTGATTTCTATTCTGGTCCACTGATCTACGTGCCTATTTTTATGCCAGAACCATACTGTTTTGATTATAGCTCTGTAATAAAATTTTAGATCAGAAAGTAAGTGTTTATTAATTTTAAATCAAAGTTGCTTCCAATTTTGTTTTCCTTCCTCAGAATTATTTTCGCTCTTTGAGGTCTTTTAAGGTTCTATACAAACTTTAGGATTGTTTTGCTATATCTGTATAGAATGCCATTGGAATTTTGATAGAGATTATGTTACATATGTATACTGGTTTGGGTACTATGAACATTCTAACAATATTAATTCTTCTGATCCATGAGCATGGGATATCCTTCCATTTATCTGTGTCTCCTTTAATTTCTCTCATCAATGTTTTATAGTTTTTGGTGTACAGATTTTTCACCTCCTTGCTTAAATTTATTCCTTAGTATCTTATGTTATTTAATGCTGTCATAAATGGGATGGTTTTTTGATATCTTTTTCAGTTAGGTTGTGTATTAAAATGCTAATTTTTGTATGTTGATTTTTATATGCTAATTTTTGTATCCTGTAACTTTGCTGAATTCTTTTTTTCTAACAGGTTTTTTATTTTTGCTAAAATCTTTAAAATATTTTTATGTATAGGATCATGTTTTCTACAAATACAGATAATTCTACCTCTTTTCTGATTTGGATGGCTTTTATTTATTTTTCTTATCTGATTGATCTTGCTAGTACTTCTACACTGAACAGAAGTGGTAAGAGTGTGTGTCCTTGCCTTGCATCAGATCTTAGTGGATACATTTTCAGTTTTTCCCCATGGATTATAATGTTAACTGTGTGTTTTTAATAAATGGCTTTTATTACATTGAGAAACTTCCCTTCTGTAACTAAACTGTTGAGAATTTTTATCAAGAAAAAATATCAGACTTTGTCAAAAGCTTTTTCTGCAGTAATTCAGATGATCATGTAGTTTTTATCTTTCATTCTGTTGATGTGATGTGTCACATTGATTTCTGTATGTTAAACCAGTCTTGCATGCCAGCAATCTCCCTGCTTGGTCCTGGTATATATACTTTTTGATGTGTTGTTGGATTTGGTTTGCTAGTATTTTATTGAAGATTTTTGCACCAATCTTCATCAGAAAGATTGGCCTATAGCTCTTTTGATGTCTTTGTCTGGCTTAGGTATCAAGGTAATGCTGACCTCATAAAATATGTTTAGAAGTATTCTCTGTAGCTCTATTTTTCAGAGGAGTTTAAGAAGTATCAGTATTAATTCTTCTTTGACTGTGTGGTAGAATTCAGCTGTAAAGTCATTTGGTGTTTGGGTTTTCTTTGTTAGGAGGTTTTCTATTACTTCTTTAATGTGTTTATTAGTTATTGGTCTATTCATGCTTTCTATTTCTTCCTGACTAAATCTTGGTAGGTTGTATTTTTCTAGGAATTCATCCATTTCCTCTAGGTTATCCAATTTGATAGCACATACTTGTACATAATAGTCCTGTATGACCTTTTTATTTCTGAGGCATCTGTTATAATTTCATCACTTTCATTTTTTGTTTGAATTTTTTTTCTTAGACTGGTTAAGGGTTTGTAAATTTTGTTTTTCAAAAAACCAACTCTTTGTTTTATTGATTCTTTCTGTTTTTTCTTTTGTTCCCTATTTGATTTATTTCTGTTCTTAATTTTATTATTTCTTTCTTTCTGCTTATTTGGGGTTTAGTTTGTTCTTTTTCTGGTTCCTTGAGGTGTAATGTTAGACTATTTATTTGAAATCTTTCTTCTTTTTAACATAGGCATTAATTGCTATAATGTCCCTCTTAGAAATGCATTTGCTGCATCCCATGTTTTGGTATGCTGTGCTGCCACTGTCATTTGTCTTAAGACATTTAAGAAGTTTCTCTTTTGATTTATTCTTTGACCCACTGGTCATTCAGGAACAAATTTTTAAATTTCCACATATTTGTTAATTTTCCAAAGTTCCTCCTGCTACTGATTTATAGTTTCATATAACAGGAGTTTGAAACAATACTAGATATATGGTCAATCTTCTTTTGTGGCCCAACACAAAGTCTGTCCTGAAGAATGTACTATGCATGTGTGCTACAGCAAGTTGTTGGATGCAAAGTTCTGAATATGTCTGTTAGTTTCAATTGGTCAAAAGTGCAATTCAAGTCCAGTATTTCCTTATGAATTCTCTGTCTGATTACCCATTTTTGAATGTGGGGTACTAAAGTCTGCTACTATTATAGTATTGCTATCTATTTCTCCCTTCATGTTCATTAATATTTGCTTAATGTATTTAGGTGCTCCAATGTTGGGTACATATAGATTTACAATGGTTATGTCCTCTTCATGAATTGACCCTTTTATCATTAACTAATGACCTTCTTTGTTTCTTGCAATAGTTTTTCACTTGAAGTCTATTTTATTACATGTAAGTATAGCCGTGCTTGGCTTCTTTAGATTACCATTAAATGGAATTTCTTCTTCCATTCTTTTACTTTCAGCTTATGTGTGTCCTTAAAGCTGTTGTAGGTCTCTTGTAGGCAACATATAGTTGGATCTTGTTTTTCTTTTTAACTCCATCTAACCATTCTATCACTTTTGATTGGAAAATTTAATCCATTTACATTCAAGTTCATTACTGATAAATAAGTACTTACTACTATCATTTTGCTATTTGTTTTCTGGTTGTTTTGCAGTTCCTTTGTTCTTTTCTTCCTCTTTTTGCCTATCTTTATGATTTCACAATTTTCTATAGCTGAGCTTTGATTCATTTCTCTTTATCATTCATGTATCTGCTGGAGTGTTTTGTTTTGTGGTCAAAATGAAGCTTAAATACCATATTTTATAGTTATAATCTACTATTTTAACCTGATAATTACTCAACATCTGATGCATATAAAAACACTGGACTTTTATCCTCCCCACCAATTTACATTTTTGATACCACAGTCTACATCGTTTTGTATTTTGTATTCCTTAACAACCTATTGCAGTTTTAATTATTTCTGATAGTTTTGACTTTTTTGTTTTTGTTTTTTTTTTTTTTTTGAGACAGGGTCTTGTTCTATCACCCAGACTCCTAGCTGGAGTGCAGTGGCATGAACATGGCTCACTGCAGACTCAACCTCCCTGGCTCAAGTGATCCTCCTGCCTCAGCCTCCAGAGTAGCTGGAATTATCCAGCTTTTTTTTTTTTTTTTTTACCTTTTTGAAGATACATGATCTTACCATGTCGTCCAGGCTGATCCCAAACTCCTGGACTCAAGCAAGCCTCCCAAACTGCTGAGATTTCAGGCATGAGCCACCATGCCTAACCTGGTTTTGACTTTTAACCTTTATACTAGAGATTAGTATGATTTACACACTACTTTTACAGTACTAAAGTATTCTGGATTTAATATTTGCTTCTATCAGTGGTTTTTATACTTTCACATGTTTTCATGATAGTAATTATCATCCTTTTGTTTCTGCCTGAAGAATTCCCTTAAGTGTGCCTTGTAAGGAAGGACTAGCAGTAATGAATTCCCTTGGCTTTTGCTTCTCTGTAAAAGACTGTTTCTCTTTCATTTCTGAAGAACAGCTTTGTTGGGTATAGTATTCTTAACTGTCAGTTTATTTCTTTGGATATATCTTTGAATATATCTTTCCAGTCTCTCTTGGCCTGCAAGGTTTCTGCTGAGAAATCTGCTGACAGTCTAATGGAGATTCCTTAATATGTGACTTGAGGCTTTTTTCTTGCTTCTTTTACAATTCTGTTTTTGACTTTTGATAGTTTGATTATAATGTGCTTCAAAGAGGATCTCTTTGGGTTCAATCTATTTGGGGAGCTCTAAGCTTCATGGATCTGGATATCCGTATCTCTCCCAAGACTTGACAAGATTTCTGCGATTACTTCATTAAATAAGCTTTTTGTCCCCTTCTCTGTCTCTTCTCCTCTAAGTGCATTTCTCCCATTGCGCATTTTTTTTCTTAATGGTGTCTCATAAGTCTTATAGGCAGTCTTCACTCTTTTTCATTCTTTTTTCTTTTTTCCTCTGAGTCATTCCAACAGACCTATCTTCAGATTCACAGATATCTTTCTCCTGCTTGATTGATCTAGCCTGCTGTTGGAGCCCACAATTGTATCTTTAATTTCATTGGTTGCATTCTTCAGCTCCAAGATTTCTGTTTTGTTCATTTTTATGATATCTATCTATATTGAATTTCTCATTCAGATCATAAACTGTTTTCTGTCTTCACTGAATTGCCTATTTGCACTGTCTTGTTTCTTAATGACTTTCCTCAGGTTCATTATTTTGAATTTCTTTTAGATAATTAGTAAACTTCAATTTCTTTGGGGTCAGTTACTGAAGAATTATTTTGTTTCTGTAGTGGTGTCATATTCCTTGTTTTTCCATGTTTCTTGTGTATCTGTGTTGATATCTACACATCTGCTGGTACAGTCACCTTTTCCAAACTTTACAGAGTGGTTTCTGTAGGTGAAGACTTTCACATGTAGATGGGACCAAGGATGCCACCAGATAAGTAGAATATGGTGGCTCTGATTCTATGTCACCACAGTGATGTGATGCCATGCAGCATCTTCAGCAGTGACCAAAGTTGGTAATAACTTCAGGTGCCTCCATGGTCTAGGCTTCAGGAGTTTGTGCTACTGACTGCAGCAGTGTAGGTTATTAGGGCACAGGCTTTAGGAATCCTCTCATTCTTGTTATCCTCACAGTGGTGAGTCTTAGCTTAGGGGATCTCTCTCAGTGTCAGATCTAACATGGCTCACAGGCGGAAAAGGCAGCACTGGGATCCAGAGCACAGATGCTCAGAGTATCTGGAGAGTTGGGTTCCTCAGCTCAAGGTCTTTCAAAACTACTGTAGCACCTCGGATCTGAGGTATAGGTTCACTCTCAAAGGCATGAGTGAATGCAATTCTCTCACTAACCCGTGGTCTACTGCTTTGAGGCACACTAGCATCTTGGGCCCAAGGGGCTGAGATATAGCTATGGTTCTGACCCTTTAGTTTTATTATAAAAAATATCAATACATATTCCATAAACAAAGTTCTCTCAGTAATTATGAGGAGTCTAAAGGAATTCTGAAACCAAAATGTCTGAGCACTATATATACCACTGGAAAAACAAAACAAAACAAAACAGGAATTTATAAAGCCACAGCACTAAACAATATAGATACATAGATGAATAAATAAAAATTTGAGAGATAAAAGGGATCCTGCTTACCATGATGATGAATAGCAAATGTGAAACAAGTACCAGAATTGGAAAATCATCATTTTCTAACTATCATGACTAATTCTGGCAAAAATTACTAATGGAAAGGGATTGCTTTTATTTAGGTTTCCCTTTCTTCTGCATATAGTGTTCTTACACATTTGAAAGCTGCACAAGATATTATTTAAAGGATGGTTAGAAATAAGATTTCTAATATTACTCCTTACAAACCCTGCCCTCCTAGAGTTTCAGTGACCCTATAGGTGAGTATGACTCTTGAAGGTGTCTTTCACCACCAAAGGCAGCTTTTCTTTCCTGGGTCACTATTCCTTTTTCCTAATCCATTCACACAGGCCAGGAGAGATATTTGGGCAGCCTTTAATCTTTACATTTCAGAGTTTCAGAGCTCATAAAATAAGACATTGGAGGAGGGATTTTCTTCCACTAGTACCAGATCAAAGGTAGAGGGCTATAGAGCTGTAACCCACAAGCATATGTAATCCTTGGTGATAGTTTTCAACCAGTTGTCTACTTCTAGCCTGATATTTTACATTGATGGGGTAGCATGAGGAGAGATGAGTGGAATTTGGAGGTGACTTCAGGGTTGAAAGAGAGGTTCGGCTGAGTGAGGTGACACACTTTTGAGATAGTTGTTCCCTTGTATATAAATAAGCAAGCTTCAGGCTTTTGATGCCTGACAGGAGCCCCTGGGTTGGAGGAATGGTGATCAAATAGGTAGGACAAACAGAATAAGATCCTTATAGTCTGACTGATGTCTGTCCTTTTATAGCAGTGGCAGCAAACAGTACAACCAGGTGATAACTCTAAATCAGTTTGCTGACTAGCGGTGATGTATAAGAGATTGAATTCTGCATGCAAAAGGAGGTTTAGAAGTATCAATGCATAACGTATGAAAGTGAGAACTACTGAAAGCCAAGCACCACACTACACATATTAGGTTTGTGGGCTTTCAAACTTTGTTATTCTGAACCATTGCAAATAAAATGAACATAAATTAAGAGCATTAAAATAGGAATTCTTACACTGAAAGCCATTTTTACATATGACTTAAAGAGCAATTTGACTAAAGTTACTTAGATGCAGCATCTATTTATTAAGAGCTTGCTGTTCACCAAGCAGTGTTTAGGTTCTGAGAAAAAAACAAAAGGCATAGGGTAGTTAACTTATCCAAATGTTCACAGCTGATTAAAGTAGTATAGCTAGCATTTGAACCTAAGCATTTTTATGACTCCAAGCATAAGCTCTTTCTGTTTAAGATTTTAAAATTAGCATTTATAAAGCTTGTATATAGTATTATTACAGATACCCAATTAAAAACTAACATCTTATTCATGACTATCATAAGCTATTATACCTCACAGTAATTAAAGGAGGCATTCCAGCTTAAAAATGTGATGATTCTATAATCTGACATGTCCTACATATACTTATGTGAACATGGAAGACTATCTCCACAAATAATATTTTTAAAGCAATTATAGAAGTCTTACAGATAAGCTTTCAGAATTTTTAAGACTGTCAACTAGTTCAATGAATTACCTAAAATCTTATTGGCTTCCTTATATTTACAAGTGTCCTATAAGGAATCTCAAATTGTTCTATCACAGAAAATCCAACATTACATCAAAATGCTTGGTTATTCTAAAATGCTTTACATAATATGATTTAGCCCTTCAGATCTGGAAAGATAAAAGGTCTTAAACTACACCCAGAAAGACGGCAGAACAATTCCAAGTAACCTATTTCCTATATTAGTGAAAATGTCTTGTGGCAAGTTTATAGCACACCAATATTCTGTTTAAACTGGACTTCATTAATGAATTTTTTTAAAGTCACAAATAACATTTCAATCTGAAAATACATAAGAATATCATAATTTTAAAAAAGATTAACCTATTGTAAATGTGTGTTTGTGCTTTGCACAAGGACAATAAACTCTTATTGACTGTTAATTTTTGAAAGTTCCATGAGAGCATTATTTTCAAACAAAAATTTAAAGTTCTAAAAACATCTGTAATTCAGTCAACAAATATACACTGAATAGTCTATTGCATTAATCTAAGAAGATTTATAATTAAAAGTTAAGTAGGTTTTCTGATTATATTCCCAAATCAAACATGTAAGTCTTAGAAATGCCTTTACTTTATTTACTTCCTTTCCATTTACTGTGGAAATCATACATCAAAAACTGTTTTTAAAAACAAAGAAATAACACTTGAATATTATGTTGAAAAATCATTTATTTTCCAAACTGAAAGGAATTTTTGATCTGCTGAAAAAGCACAGTTACAATTACACCTGATCTACTCTCCAAAAGAACGTAACCATTCAAACAAAAAATATAAATGATGAATGCATGACTATTTAGTACACGTAATAATGTGCTCACTATGAAGAGCTGAAAGAAGCAGCCATTTCAGGTTTTGATTGATGTGTAGGAATCAACTTTTGAAAGTACTTCATTCACTTAATACATTCTATATTTTTTATAAAGCTAAATTGTCTCCAATGTATGAAGTATATTCATAACTGAAAATGTGAACATTTAATAAAATATCAGAAAAATGAATATTAGGTGATTCTGCTATGAATATATCTAAATTATAACATAAGTTAACATGTCTTAAATACACACAAAAAGGAAGGAAAAAAGGTAGGTATGAAACTCTTTTTAGCTAAATTAAATAGGCTTTAAGACATTATACAAGAATTTCAAGTTTTAACAAACCTGATTTACAATAAGAGGACATTTATGAATGTGATTGGAAATCGTATTTTATAGTGACTCAAGCAAACAAATTCCAATCTAGTACACCCTTAATATAAAAAAAATATAAAAAAAATATTTTCTTTCAAAATTAGTAAATATTCATAGTGTGGCATAAAATAATATAATCAAGTATTTAATTTTCACTTTGAAAAACTAATTTGAACACATGGGGCTTTCAGTATACAGGTAAAAAGAGAAATGGAAGGAAATAATTAAAAATTAATTCAAATATTACTAGAATTTAGAGATTTATAAAATTATAGTATGTGTAAAGCTTGGGCCAAGCCCAAACTTTATTTTCAGATTTGAAATGTAGCAGATGCAGTTGATTATATGATTGCTTTCTAGACCCAAATGGTTTCATAGAAATCAAGTACTTGGTCATTAATGACAGACCATAAAAGAGTCAAAGACCGTACTGTTATCTACTGTTACTGATTCACAGAATATGTAGCAGTTTTAAATATGAATAATTCAATAAAAATAAATAGAGTGCATTTTGTGGTACATCAGTTCTCAATTTTAAAAAATTATATTTATTAATCCATGAAATTACTAATACCCTTCATTAATCTATTTAATTTAGCCACCAGGCACCACCGATCATTAATAAATAGAAACATATTCTGATACAGAAGGAGACCATATAATCATCTGATGAAATGTGATAGTTATCAAGTTAACAGGAACTACACTAGTATTTGTGAACCAGATCCCCAAGTTCAAAAATTGGGTTTAGTTGGTAAAAGGCTGGGGTGCCAATAATTTTCAAACTTTTGTCTTTAAAAATATCTTCTTTAGAGGTTCAATTTACAAAATTGTTCAAGCAGAGCCTCTCTGGTTGAGGGAGGGGTCCAGAGAACCACCCACCTTTTCTCCCCTCCCCTTACATGTAGTTACCTCCTCACACTCCTAGGATTCTAAAAAGTCCTGTGCAAATCATCCATTCAGACCAAGTATTGTACTTCTGAGCTTCCCCAGTCCATCTATGAATATATAGATATTAATTTACTAAACAAAATCTAGATCTTGCCAATGGGCAGAAAGACCACCATACATTTACTTCTTTCCCTATACTATTCTTCATTTAGTTAGTCAAGCAATCTTTCACAAACTACTGAGTAACTGGTAGTAAGATAATGTAGGATTTTCCCTACAGTCCTGTTCTCCAAGAACATGTAAAGCCTAATTCAGCTGTGAATCTATGATTTAAAGCTGGAACTTGATTTAAGGCTTGCTTCCAGTGTTCAGAAAGGATGAGTTCAGTGAGAAGTCATTTTCTCACTTTGGAATAAGAAGTGCTTAGGAAAAGACAAAGTCTGAATAGCAAGAGGGAAAAACAACTCTCCAATTCACTTGTCATCAAGGAAGCAGGCCTTCACTGGAGAGGCATTTTTAATACTTTTGAGTTCCCAAAACTGCAGGCTGCTTTAAAGGAGAATATTTAGGTAGTCTGAGGCCAATTACCAGCAGTAAAAGGAAAGACAGGATAGAAAATTTCAGCAAGAAAAAATTTTATATAGCACCATATATATACCCACACCCACACGTATACATATACATATATATGTACATGTATATATACATGTATACATATATATGTGTGTGTGTGTGTGTGTGTGTGTATATATATCTTTTTTTTTTTGACACAGAGTCTCATTCTGTTGCCCAGGCTGGAGTGCAATGGCATGATCTCAGCTCACTGCAATCTTGGCCTCCTGGGTTCAAGCGATTCTTATGCCTCAGTCTCCCAAATAGCTGGGGATTACAGGCACATGCCACCATGCCCAGCTAATTTTTGTATTTTTAGTAGAGACAGGGTTTCACTATGTTGGCCAGGCTGGTTTTGAACTGTCAACGTCAGGTGATCTGCCCGCTTCCGCCTCCCAAAGTGCTGAGATTACAGGTGTGAGGCACCATGCCAGCCCATAGCATCATATGATTTTAGTCATCAGTTTAAACTCTTCCTATGACAAACTTTACCCTGGCTAATAACTAACAAAATTGGATGACATGAATTTTACCTTTGTTCTCTATTTTAGTTTGCTGGTAGAAAGATATGCTAATAAGCTGTGATTGCACCAAAAGGCAGGCTGTAGGAGCATGAAAAAGAAAAGTTGATTCCATTTTGCCTGTGAAGGCTGCAAAAATCTAACTATTTTTACCTACTTATTCATTATTTCTCAATGATGCTCAAAAAGATAAACAAATCTTACAGTCACTAAGAGTAAGATTTGCAACATGGCATTACTTTAAGACAGGGGTCTCCAAAAATAGAGTGCATATAAAAGTGGAGCCTGCCTCTCTACTCAAGGATGTACTGGTAGCCCATGCCCAGATATTTACCTACAAAAGAATAAAATAATTGGAGTTGAACAATTCTTTATTCTTAGTAGCAAATGACAAAGCTTAACATTTTTTCCCTATTTCTTGCTACTTTCCTGTAAGCTTCCAGGTTCTGAAGATCATGTAATTTAGGCTAATTTAGCAATGTACCAATAATATTATGTTAATTTGGCTTAATGTTATCGGACTCATTTACATGAGCAGAATTACATTTATTGAGCAACAATTATGTATATGGTATTATTAGACACTTTATTTTTATTTTCTTGTTTAATTCTCACTACTATCTTCACTTTTATAATTGAGGAGACTAAAGCTTAAAGAAAACTGAATGGATGAGGAAAGGTGTGTCTTGAATTACTTTTAATTTTTACATGGAAATTTAAGAAAATGTACTAGCATAATCACCTCTTACACTACAAAAACAGTGTCCACATATAGTCAGGTTCACACTGCCTCCTTTTTTATTTCTGCCTCCTTTTCACCACTCATTTACAACCACTTCGCATATACTTTCCACATCCTCCCTTTGCTTTGTGCTGCAGAACAACTTAACTATTCTGTGACAATAGCACCACTTATTGGCTGGCAAAGGTATTGGAATAATCTGAAATCAGTATCTGCTTTCTTACCTTTAGAAAGATAATGCATAATTTGTGCTGTCTTTTTATTCTGCCTTTTTTATTTCAGCTGATTCACACCCACCTGAAAAAGCATTTTTCTCATGTATACGTACATCTCCTTTTTTATCTTTCATATCACCTTTCAAAAACCTGTAGTTACTTTACCTCTTGATTTCACTGCTAATCAATGTTTGCTAAGATGAAGCAATGAAGATGAATTGTGAATTAAAAGCAATTTGTGAATTATTCTGAAAACTGAACTACAATTTACAATGCAGTTTCTATTTTAAAATGTGTTGAATTTAAACAAGCTACATACATGGAACTTACAGGATTCAACTGATTTGTAAGTTGGGAAACTTGCCATATTATTAAAACATATAAAAGTATAAAGTCTTCTGTAGTGGCATACATGGTAAATAAAGGAATAGAATGCTAAAACAAAGCAATACTATACATATTTTCCTCCTTTTAAGAGTTAATATACATCTCCTTGTCTTGTGAAATTTGAATCTTACACTACGTATAATGAAACACTCAAATATTTGTTGATAACAATAAGGTCTGCTCCTATTTTTGCAGTGACCCCTTAAAGTTATACTAATGACACGAGAGAACAGCTCTCATTATTTTAACTTTATCACAACAATAGAAACTAACAAGATTACATCTATAACTCTAACCACTCAGTGAGCTCCAGTCATAAACTTTTGTTTAAAGCAATGCTCTCTACTTGAATGTCTTTATACTTCTGCTACACAGAGTTCTGTATCGTCCTGTAATACTGAGCTTAGCATCTAGTCCCTGAAATTATCTGATCTTTGAGTAAGGCCTATAAGTTCCTACCTGTGGGAATTTTGCATTGAAGCAGAGGAACATGTAAGATATCCCAAGTCAATTTGTCAGTATGAAGTCACTTTTGTTGCTGGTACCAATTAAGTAGCAAGGGGGTTTTGTTCCTTGGATTTTGCCCTGTATCTCAGTTCTAGAAATCGTGAATGCTACTGAGATTTGGTTTAATGGTGACGTCAACTTGACCATTTTCCTCACTGTTAGCTATTCCTGTCTCGCAAATCACCTGCCCAGGAGAATTCTACTGGCTCCCTGGGACTTGGAAACCTATGGTCTGGCCTGCTTGATCAGTGTTTATGATATCCACCTCTCCCAGGCCTGAACTGCATTTCCTTTCAAATCTCTCAAATATTTTGATAGGTCTATTACTTTACTTATTTCCTAATTCAAAAACTACAGTTGCTTTACAATGTGAATATATTTAACAATATTAAACTGTACCCTTCAAACTAGTTAAGATGTTATATTTTTATTTTATTTTTGTTTTTTCTAGAGATATAGTCTCACTCTGTCACCCAGGAATGAGTACAGTGGTGTGATCATGACTCACTGCAGCCTTGAGCTCCTGGGCTGTAGAAATCCTCCCACCTCAGCCTCTGGAGTAGCTAGGACTACAGGCACATGCCACCTTGCCCAGCTAAGTTTTAAATTTTTTGTAGAGATGTCCAGGCTGGTCTTGAATTCCTGGCTTCAAGCAATCCTACCACCTCATATGTTTTATTTTTTACCACAATTTAAAAATTTTCAAATTATTTTTTAAAGTTCAGTTGTTTTTTCCTGCTATTTCCCTCCCTGACAATGCAAACTTTCAACAAAATATATTTTATTTCAATATTTCCCTTTATTTTATATCTACACCAAGACCTTCATCCAGGTCCCTCTCATTTCGTGTCTATATTAATTTTAAAAACCTAACCATATTGTATTCTGATGTCTATTCTTTATTGTTTCTTTAGGGAGCTACTCCATTCCATATGATCCTACTTTGTCCATGGGGTTGTGTGGAACTATCACCCTTCTACTTAGAGGTAGGAATGTTAACCAAGTTTGACCCATGGCGTTCTATACTTTTAGCCACAGAAACTATTTCAGGGATGGGTACATGACCCCTGCTGGGCCAATTAAGAGTTTTCCTAGAACTTTTGATGGTGCTTCTAGGAAAAGATACTTTCTCAGCTTCTATGATCATAAGCTATAAAGACCATGTAAGACCTGGGATTGCTGGGCCATCTATTCTACTATGTGGAGAAAATCTATCTATGAATGAAACCAATTCAGAGTCATGTTATGGAGATGGTGCATATCCTGATGATATGGATCATTTGAATCTAACTCAATTTCTGTTCAGTTATATTTTCTAAAATACTGTATTAATTGGGATTGGCTAAGCTGCAGTAACAAATAGACTCTAAAAAACTAAGTAGTTTAAATAATTAGAAGTGTATTTCTTTCTTATGCAACAGTGCTGGGTGAATGTTCAGGTAGGCCATGCAGCTCTTACCACGCAGTCACTCAAGGATCCAGGCTGATGGCTATTCAGTCATTTTCAACACATGACTTCTAAGGTTTCCCTGAACACTGCCATTTCATTTAGTCAGAAAGAAAAAAGAGCACCCAGGAACACATAATGGAGATTTTTATGGCCCAGGCCAATGAAGTGACTCATATTTCTTTCATTTACAATGCACTAGAGAAAACTTAGTCACATAGCCACACTTAATTTCAAATGGAGCTGCTAAAGGTAGTTTGTGTATCTACGAAGAAGGAAAGAGTAGATTTTGGTAGGAAGCTAGTGGTCTCTACCACAAATATGTTCCTGAATAAAGCCAAATCAACAAAAAGGTTGAATAACAGACACTATCATATTCGCCCCCAGAAAAACTGGTTTTATTGAATTAAAAACCTGGTGAAAGACCATTACCCATAATTCAGTGTTATTACAAGAAATACTCCAGAAAACAGCTTATCAAATTATGTTATCAAGAATACTTGTTCATTACATTAGTGTCACTTATAAAAACCATAGAAAAAGTCACATCAGACGTTAGTATTAAGGATAATAAAAAATAACCAATAGGCTGGGCGCGGCGGCTCACGCCTGTAATCCCAACACTTTGGGAGGCCAAGGTGGGCGGATAACGAGGTGAGGAGATCAAGACCATCCTGGCTAACACGGTGAAACCCAGTCTCTACTAAAAATACAAAAAATTAGCCGGGCGTGGTGGCGGGCGCCTGTAGTGCCAACTACTTGGGAGGCTGAGGCAGGAGAATGGCGAGAACCCGGGAGACGGAGCTTGCAGTGAGCCGAGATCGCCACTGCACTCCACCCTGGGCAACAGAGCAAGACTCCGTCTCAAAAGAAAAAAAGAGAAAATAACAAACATAATTTTTCTCTTATAGGACCAGGAAAGATTAACAACACGGATCCAGTGTTATTAAGCGTGTAGGAAAATTAAGAAGCTCTTATACTGTTTGGAATATAAATTGAGCAGTATGAGTTGTGCGACCAACTGTTTCCTTTTCTGGACTAACTACCAAGAAGCTTAGGGGTATGACCACAAGTGCCCTAGTGGGGTAATTATATAAGATTTTGTACTTTATTGCTTGATTTTTTTTTTAAATAAGTAACATTGTTTTTCAAATGAAAGCAAAATAAGGCTACTTTATTTTTGGAAAATAAAAAATAGTTATAGTCTTCCAAACAGTTGCTTGATTGACCTCACAGCCATTGTGAAGTTCTGACATAAAGGTTTCTCCTTTTTGAGTTGGTTGCTACAAAGGTCAGAATTGCATTTGAGTCCACTCTTAGAAAATGCATAGGTAATCAGAATTTATATTAGTGCCTCATATCTGGTTCTACTTTTTCCCCACCCTGACTTTTCATTCCTCCTTTCACTGCAATTTTATGCCTCTATCTTTGAGTCTTCAATCTTATGTCCTTTCTGGAAGAAGGAAGAGAATGATCTTGTAATAGTTTTATTGTACCACAATTCTAACACTATCTCTATACAAAACTCAATTCTACAATGCATATTTTTTTAATACAGCAAAAATCTAAACTCTTCACCTTAATGTTTATACTAATGCCTAGGTCAAACACTGCTATATATGGGAGAAAAAGAAAGAAGGCTCAAGTTGCTCATACTCTAGTTCAATGATCCTAATATTTTTCCCACTGTGACTCATATCTGACAACCTAATGGCCTCACATTCCTGGAGGCATACCAAGATGTATGCTATATACAATTCTCAGCATGATAACAACTTTGTCTCTTTGGCTATTACTGATCTGGGACACACTGGTGGTCTCAGGGGTCAGATGGTTAGGAACACAGATTGACTGCAATAGAGAGAGATAAGTATAAGAGAGAAAATGTTGTGTGCTGTGATACCACACAGGAAAAATAAGGAACCCAGAATTGTGAAGTAAAGAGAAATGGGAAACTTTCTGTAAGAGATATCTGTCAAATAGCAGTTAGGTGGGCAAAACAGGAGGCTAATAGAGATTAGAAGGATCATTTTAGAAAATTAAAATTAAGAGAACAATTGGATTTTACATGGGAAAGATTATGAGAATATTTTTGGACACTTGAATATATGCTACTCTGTACCATATGTCATCTTTTCTGCGTCACTGGAAAATCAGCCAATCCATATGATAGCATCTTTTAGATAAATGAAGCCAATTCCTTTGAAAAGCAAATATTCTCAGTCTGATCATTTTAATGAAAATAATTTAAAAATACTTTAGAGTTCTTTTTTTCGTGCCGTAGTGAACTAAACACCTTTGTGTACTCACTTTCTCTTTGGATCACATGCTAATTATAAACAAAACATAGTCCACTATGTTAAAATAGTGTCCTAATGTGACTTTTTGACTTTTACATGATTCTTCCACATTGCAATAATGCAGATATTTCTTATTGTCAATTAGTGTTACTGCTAACTACTGTCTATCAGCCCTTTTCCAATCTTTTACATGTAGAAAATTAAGGAAATAAATTGGTAATGAAAGGAAAACTGAGCTTGCTAAATCCCTCACCTCACATACTATACCAAGTCAGTAGTTCTAGTCTGAGCACAGTTGTATTCTGTACAAGGTTCAAAGTACATAAATTTTATGATTTTTTATTTTTTTTTAAACACTACCTTCAAAGAGATCTTGTTGGATTTTGTTTTGGCCAGTTCCCAGCCATGCTTTCCTGATTTCTCAGGCTGCCATAATCCTTACTTGAAGAGTATCATTTGCACGACAATAGAGTAGAAAAGGGTCAGTCAGTACAGTATTCAAATTTAGACTTTGACCATAATCTGTAAATGAGATTGTACATTTCATCATCATTTCCATTATAATTTTGTCTAGGTTAAGTTGAATTTAAAATACACTACTCCACCTCACAACCAGTAAGATGGCTACTATCCTTCCTATAAAAACCCCAGAACAACAAAATAACAAGTGTTGGTAAGGTTGTAAAGAAACTGGAACCCTTGTGCACTGTTGGTGGGAATGTAAAATGATGTAGTAAGGCATACAGTAAGGCAGTTTCTCAAAAAAACCCAAAAATATAATAGTATTACCACATTATCCAGCAATTCCACTTCTGGGTATATAACCAAAAGAATTGAAAGCAGAGTCTCAAAAAGATATTTGTATGTCCATGTGCATTGCAGCATTATTCACAATGGCCAAAAGATGGAAACAATCCAAGTGAGTCTCATCAAACTATATGTATCAGATTGTGTGTGTGTGTGTGTATATATGTATATATATAATTGTGTATATAAAATTTAAATTGCATATTTTGTGTATATATAATTTTCATTGTGTATGTGTACACATACAATGAAATATTATTCAGCCTTAAAAAAGGAAAGAAATTCTGATACATGCTATAACATGGATAAACCTGAGGACATTATGCTAAGTAAAATGAGCCAGACACAAAAAAGTCAAATACTGTATGTTTCTACTTATATGAGGTACTTAAAGTAGTTCAATTCATAAAGACAAAAAGCAGAATGGTGGGGGAGAAGAAGAATGAAGACTTGTTGTATAACAGATACAGAGTTTTAGCTTTGCAAGATAAAAAGAGTTCTGGAGATTCATTGCAAAATAATGTGAATATATTTAATACCACTGAACTACAGCCTAAGAAATGATTAAGATAGTACATTTTATGTTATGTGTATTTTACCACAACTAAATAAAAATTCACAAACTACAGATATTGTAACCCTGTTATGATAATTCTTCAACTTTAGGAGGGTAAAAATCCATGTCTTATTCCTTATATAGCTTTTTTTGGTCCTTTTTGAGATCCTAAATTATGTGGACTAAAACAACTTTTACCTGTGATTTAAAAATATATTTAATAAAGAAAACTCTTTGTACCAAGTAAGGCTGGGTTTATAAAAAATTTACTATATACTCTTGGTACTTATTTATAACATTTTTAATAAAAGGTTACATCAATATATTGATTCAAATAGTATATAATTAGCAGCTATAACTCACAAGGATATAATTGATCCTTAAAATTGCCAAACTAAAATTCTATATATATATAAAGAATACAAAACTCTAATATAATATACTGAATTTTGGACATTATTATATACTGATTTTTAAAATATACCTTGGCCCCAACAGATGATAAGGATGCATGTTTACCTTGCACGTTTGTGTCAAAAATGAGACATAACCACGCAGCCTGAAAAAGTGCACCCCATTGTGAATGTGGTTCTACCACCACTCCCCTCTCCAATCACCCATCTTAATCCACTGTGGTCAGAACCATGATGTTTGTATGGTCTCAAAGATGATATTTTCCATTGCCTGGTTGCCTTCTAGCAACAAGATGAGTAACATCTAAGTCATAGAGAGGAGTGGCGGTTCTTCACTCAAATGTCTTCAAGAAAAAAACCACAATGGTTACAGGAAGAACTCTTATTTGGATGTTAGGATTAAGATCAACTTTGCTGAGACTGGGAAACAAGTTTATTGGCCCAGGTATAATGGCTTGAAGAGAGCTGCCTGGGAGATAGCTTTTGACAACACTAACCTCTCAATGCAAATCATTACACACTTCCATTATCCCTATCCTTAGGCAAATTTACTTATTCATGAAGAATCTTAATTTCATAACTCTAATGTCTCATTCTTCACTTCCTATAAAAACAAAAACCATACATGCCTTTGAAATAGTTCCAGGCATCCTACCTGATTAAAGAGTGGCCTCATTTTAAACTCAATTTCCTTTTTAAAAAGTTTAATCTCTTTGGGAGGCCGAGACAGGCGGATCACGAGGTCAGGAGATTGAGACCATCTTGGCTAACACGGTAAAACTTCGTCTCTACTAAAAATACAAAATATTAGCCGGGCGTGGTGGCAGGCGCCTGTAGTCCCAGCTACTCGGGAGGCTGAGGCGGGAGAATGGCGTGCACCCGGGAGGCAGAGCTTGCAGTGAGCCGAGATTGCGCCACTGCACTCCAGCCTGGGTGACAGAGTGAGACTCTGTCTCGAAAAAAAAACAAAAAAAAAACCAAAAAAAACAAAGAAAGTTTAATCTGAGTAGGCACTAACCCCAGGATACAAAAATAATCTGCCAACTGAGTTAGTTAACGAGAAATAATATGAATATTTATCTGTTTTTTCTTGATTTAAAATAGATAAACAAGCAAACATATCTCCTCAGTGAAAGCCATCCAAAGGTAATTTCCAAACTCTCCAAATTGTAAAGGGAAGAAACAGCCAAGGGAATGAATTTTCAAACTTAGTTCCAGTACATATTAGAACTTAAAAAAAGTATTAGATGCTGGGTGTTATTCAGGGACACACTTAAATTTGTGATATGAAAAAGAAATGAATTCATTTGTCAATAAGGCACTTGTGAGGGGGAAATGCGAAAAGAAACAAGTCTATCTTGATTTTTTCACTTCATGTTTATTAAACTGCTTTGGAAGTAAACTTTCTTTGTTCTTTTATTCCATCTGCCATGAAGTAAGGACTATAAAATCATTGATAAATGGCTAGAAATGCTTTCCTTTCACGGTAATGACAGTATATACCCTTACATAAATGCCACTTTAACTCTAGGCACATACGGCATCACCAAAATACTCCAGTTTACTCTTTTTACTTTTCCTGACCCTAATATCTCAGTAGGAAACCTTACTGGAATGAAATATGATTCTGGAAATAGCTGGGTTGATTCTGTTTTTTACTGTTGGGCTCTGTGGCAGGTTATAATCCTACCAGATAAAGACAAGAGTCTCATCACAGTTTAAATAACATGAAAGATCAGAAAGAAGAGAAGAAAATGGATGTTACAACACTGAGATCCAAGAGCAATGTGCACCTAGTGGGAACAGCCATGGCTGGTTCAGAAATTGCTGAGGTCAGCTCCTAACTCAAATACCTCTCAAGTCTCTAGAAATGGCTAATATTTCCTGGAAATGTTTTGACACTAGCTAAGCTGACAGACAAATGCTGACAAACAAATCAACTTAGATGATTTTTTTTCTTTTTTTATTTTTCTCTGCAAAGGCAATTGGTTAGGTGCAGATTCTGGAGCGAGATCTGGCTCTGAAACTTTATTTTTTAGTGTTACTTAACTTCCCTGTGCCTCAGTTTCCCTATATAAAAAGTAGGGATAATAAAATATGATCATAGGATAAAATTAGTTGCTATATGTAAAGTTCCAAGAATAGTATCTGGAACTTAGTAAGTATTATATGTATTAGCTTTGTACTATTAGTTTGTATTAATACTCTTTAGATGAGAGAGTAGAAGGATCATCATAAGTCAGGTTTTGACCACACAATGTCAAGATTATGTTTAAGACCTAGCCATTGTGCTGCTGAAGGGGAGGGGTGAGCAAGAGGAAGTCCTGATGCTCTTGAAATTCAGATTAGCCCTAGCACTCTGTAGAGCAGCCATACTTCTTCCACCTAGAAAGCTCTAGTGATTTTAGGATCAAAGAAACTTTCAGAGAAGCTGGTAGAAAGATCAAAAGAGAAATAAATGTAGGTTGGCGGGGGAACAAATATGATTTTGGGCAACACTATTAACTTTCCAAGCATGGGGAGGCCCTCACTTATCTGGGGTGCAATTACAATGCAAAACAGTAGAGAATATCATTATGTAGCCCAGCTTGGATCCACAAAGAATAGCATAAGTATGCATGAGTTATTTGCCAGGCATAATGAAGGGATACCTACTTTACTTTGGTCTTTAAAACTGCTTAGTCCCAAGGTTATCTTGAATTTTAATTCTGGTTCCCTCACAAAACATATGCAAATTCTTAACTTTCCCTCTTTCTCAGATGTGTTATCACTATCTAAGCCCTTCAGAAGAGATTTTATGATAGATAATATATAGCAAAATGGATATTAAGACTATGGTTAATTATAAGAGACACAACCTACCAAGACTAAATCATGGAAGAATACAAAATATGAACAGACCAGTAATGAGTCAGGAGAGTAAATCAGTAATAAAAAAGTCTCCCATCAAAGAAAAGCTCAGGACCTGATGGCTTTACTGCTGAATTCTACCAAACAATTAAAGAACTAATAGCAATCCTTCTTAAACTCTTCCAAAAAATTTCTGAACTCATTTTATGAGGCCAGCATTACCCTAATACTAAAAACCAGATAAGGATACTATAAGAAAACAAAACCACAGGCCAATCCCTGATGAATACAAATGCAAAATTCTTCAACAAAATACTAATAAACCAAATTCAGCATCATATTAAAAGGATCATTCACATGATCAAGTTGAGATTTATCCCAAGGATGTAAGAACAGTTCATTATACACAAATCAATAAACGTGATACTCCATATTAACAGAATAATGGCCCAAAACCACATAATCATCTCGGTAGATGCAGAAAAAGCATTTGACACAATTTGATATCCTTTCACTATAAAAACTCTCAACAAATTAGACACAGAAGAAATGTACCTCAACACAATAAAGGCCGTATGTGACAAGCCCACAGTTTACATCAAATGGTGAAGAGTTGAAAGCTTTTCCTCTAAGATCTAGAGCAAGACAAAAATGCACACTCTCACCACGTCTATTCAATATAATACTGGAAGTCCTAGAAAGAACAAGTAGATAAGAAAAATAAATAAAAGGCATTCAAATCAGAAAGGAAGATACTAAATTGTCTCTGTATACAGATAACAAGATCTTATATCTTAAAAATCCTAAAGTCTCCACCAAAAAACTGTTAGAACTAATAAACGAGTTCAGTAAAGTTGCGGAAAACAAAAATCAACATAAAAAATCTAGATTCAATGCACCCTTTTCAAAATTTCAGTGATAGTTTTTACAGAGATAGAAAAAACAATTTTAAAATTTGAATGGAACCACAAAAGACCCCAAATAGCCAAGGCAATCTTGAGCAAAAAGAACAATGCCAGAGGCATTACACTGTCTGATTTGAAAAACTACTACAAAGCTATAGTAATCAAAACATCATGGTATTGGCATAAAAACAGACAGAAAGAGCAATGAAACAGAAAACAGAAACCCAAAATAAAACCACTTTTATAGTCAACTGCTTTTCCACAAAGACACCAAAAATCCACAATGGGGAAAGGAGAGTCTTCAATAAACTGGTGTTGGAAAAACTGGATATACACATGAAAAAGAATACACACCACACACAAAAGTCAACTCCAAATAAAGACTTAAATGTAAGATCTAAATGGTAAAAAATCATAGAGGCAAACAAAAAGTAAAAGCTTCTTGGCTTTGGCAGTGATGTCTTGGATATGATACCAAAAGCACAGGAAACAAAAGCAAAAATAGACAAGTGGAATTATATTGAACTAAAAAGCTTCTGAACAGTAAAACAAACAAACAAACTAAAAACAGAGGGAAGATACAACCTGGAGAATGGGAGAAAATATCTGAAAACCGACACACCTCATAAGAGATTAATATCCAAAATATATAAAGAACTTATTCAACAGTAACAAAATAACCTGATTAAAAAAATAAGGAAAGGACCTAAATACATTTCTTAAAAGGAAACTTACAAATGGCCAACAGGTATATGAAACATATTCAAAATCACTAATAAACAGGGAAATGCAAATTAAAACCACAATGAGATATCACCTTACACCTGTTAGAACAACTAGTATCAGGATGGGCGCGGTGGCTCACGCCTGTAATCCCAGCACTTTGGGAGGCTGAGACGGGCGGATCACGAGGTCAGGCGATCGAGACCATCCTGGCTAACACGGTGAAACCCTGTCTCTACTAAAAAAATACAAAAAACTAGCCGGGCGAAGTGGCGGGTGCCTGTAGTCCCAGCTACTCGGGAGGCTGAGGCAGGAGCCAGGTTTATGGCGTAAACCCGGGAGGCGGAGCTTGCAGTGAGCTGAGATCCGGCCACTGCACTCCAGCCCGGGTGACAGAGCAAGACTCTGTCTCAAAAAAAAAAAAAAAAAAAAAAAAAGAACAACTAGTATCAAAAAGGCAAAAGACAACAAGTGTTGGCAAGGATTTGGGAAAAAGCGAACTCTCGCACACTGTTGGTGGTAATGTAAATTAGTATAGGCTTTATGGAAAATAATGTGGCGGTTCCTCAAAAACTTAAAAATAAGAGTATCAAATAATCCAGTTGTCCCACTACTGGTTATATATCCAAAGGACATGAAATCAGTATACTGAAGAGATATCTGCACTCTCATGTTTATTGCAGCACAATAGCCAAGATATGGATACAACCTAAGTGTCCATCAATGGATGTTGGATAAAGAAAATGTAATATAGATGTAGATACACACATACACACACACAGACATATATTCACCTTTCAAAAAGTGGCAATCCTGTCATTTACAACAACTTGGATGAACCTTGAAGACATTATGTTAAGTAAAATAAGCAGGCACAGAAAGGCAAATGCCACAAGATCTCACTTACATGTGATGTGTAAAAAGCTCAAAATCATAGAAACAGAGGTAATGGTGGGTGCCAGAAGCTGTGGGTGAGGGGTTTGGGAAGATATTGATCAAAGGGCACAAAGTTCCAGTTAGGAGGAAAAAGTTCAAGAGTTTATACATCATGATGACTTCTTAGTTTATATAAATATTAGGGTTCACTCTTGGGGATGTACATTCTATGGATTTGGATAAATTTATAATGACATGCACTCACCATTATAGTATTATGCAGAGTACTTCCACTGCACTCAAAATACTTTTGGCTTGCTTATTCATCCCTCTGTCCCTCTAGCCACTGATCATTCTTGTTTTTTTTTTCCCCAAGACAGAGTTTCGCTCTTGTCCTCCAGGCTGAAGTGCAGTGGAGTGATCTCAGCTCACTGCAACCCCTGCCTCCCGAGTTCAAGCGATTCTCCTGACTCACCATCCTGGGTACCTGGGATTACAGGCATGTGCCACCATGCCCGGCTAATTTTTGTATTTTTAGTAGAGACGGCGTTTCACCATCTTGGCCATGCTTGTCTTGAACTCCTCACCTCAAGTGATCCGCCTGCCTTGGCCTCCCAAAGTGCCGAGATTACAGGCATGAGCCATTGCACCTGGCCAACCACTGATCTTTTTACTATCTCCATAGTTAGGCCGTTTCCAGAAGTGTCATATAGGTGGAATTATAGCCTTTTCAGATTGGCTTCTTTCCTCTGGTAACATGCATTTAGGTTTCCCCATGTTTTTGTATGGTTTGATAGCTCATTTCTTTTTAGCACTGAATAATATCCCATTGTCTGAATGAATGTAACCATTTTTAAAGTTGGTTTCTGTTTACTGGATTTTTCGTGAAACAGAATTCACCACTGTAGTTTTAAAAACAGAACATTATCTATCTATCTGTCTAATTTGGACTAATATATTCACATGGTTCAAGAATAAAGCATAAAATGGTATATAATGAAAAAACTCCCTCATGCAGTCCCATCGGCTAAGTTCCCATCCATGCACACACACAACTGGCAACCCCTCTTTGTTAGTTTATCCTTTCTCAGATTATTTTTATTCATACAAAGTCAATATAAATGTATATCTCTCTCTATATATATTACACACAAATACATACATACAATTTCCCCCTTTTGTTTTTCCACAAATAGTTTATTCTACAAATTGTTCTGTACTTTTCCTTTTTACATAATAATATAGTTGAAGTTTTTTTCATATAAATACGTAGAACATATCTTCATTATTTTTTACAGCTGTATCCATTGTATAAGTGTACCATAATTTATGGAAATGGCCCTCTAATAATGAACATGTGAGTTTATAAAAAATTTAAATTATAATCATGGAATTATTTGTTTATAAAGGACCAATGAATTTTGAATGAAGGTTAAATAATCTCCTATGGCTAAAACAGTGCTATCAAAGTTACTGTGCTAATTTAGGTATTTAAAATAATAGTTCTAAGTCCAAAAGTACAAATACATTCTAAAAAAGACTCTAGCATATTAGTGACAAATCTATGTGGTCATACCTGGATTTTAAATTGGAGCTTATTATAAAAAATGTTACCCATATGATTCACTCACATGATATGTCAGGAAAATTGTCAGGCTTCAAGAAGCACATCTGGTTTGCCCATGACTGCGATGGGGATTTTTATATTGATTCATGGCATGTGAAAGCATCATTGGAAAGCAGAGAGAAAATAATTATAAGTAGCCCTTAAAATCTTCACTTTCCTCTAAGACACATGGTGAACAAATGTCTGGGAAAAAATGTCACCTACCAACTAAGAATAATGACTCTTTTCTCCTTATTAGTAGAAGATAACTTGAATGTCTGCCCATGGACACATAAAGATTTAACCATTACAAGTGATGCTTATTCACCTGGTTGGATAAACTAAATGTTGCTTATAATTCATAATTTATTACTTGCAGTAACTGTAAGAGTCACACAGTTAAGTCTGCCAAGTTTTAAACTTGAGTCATTTATTCTAGTATTGGTCTATTCTCAGTAATGAGTTAAATAATTAATATTTCTTACCTACAATCTCTCTAAGACTAAGTCTCTCTTAGCCTCTAAGAATTTAAAACCAACATTGGGAATCTTTGTATATTAAAATTCACGAAAAAAAATTGGTACAGGTGAAAAAACAACCTATAACCACCTCAAACAGTCATTAGCATCTCTCGGTACTATTTCAACTATTCGATCAAAAATATTCAAATACTTATAAAACTACTTCTAATTAAAGAGAGATAAAAAATTACACTAGTAAATGGAGAATATGTTTACATTGAGATAAGAATATTACTTGATGGTAATTTTTCATATCTCAGAAATGTAGGCTATAATCCAATCTTTCAAAGTTTAAAAAATTTAAATTTGTATATATCCTCTTAGACGTTACTTCTGAATACTAGCTCTTCATAAAATACCATGTTACTTTATATTACATTTTTAAGTCTTTTTACTAAATATTAATCTTTATAAATGATCTGTGCTTTGGATAGAACTTTGATAGTTAAGCAATTATTTTCAGCTGTGCTCTATAATATTGGAGCAAAATTGTGACAAACTGAATATTCTCTGGATAATCCAGGTTGACAGTCCCTTAGGGATTTCATTTACTTAAAACCCACTTTGGATTTTATTTTTCATATGAATGGGACATAAACATGATACCAACAGTTATTCTACTTTTTCTAACTATAGAAACCCAAGCCTGGTAATTATTTACAATTTTTTTCCATACAAAATATCCTTACAGTTATTTATACTCCAGTCTCTCTCTAATATGCATACTTAATAAAAACTAACATGTGTTCTCATGAATAATATATTTGTGAATCTTAAAAAATAAGACTATCCCACAGTTATATGCTAATAAATATTTGTGGAGTTCTGAATTAGGTATAGAACAAGTGTGACACAGTTCTGCTCTCAAGGACTTCATAGCTTGGTAAATGATACAAATTTGAAAAAAAAAAATAGGCAAAAAAATATATGTTTGTAGGAGAATGTTCAGGAATACTGACTATTTTGGCTTCCTAGGGTTGCCATAACAAAGAACCACAAATTGGGCGACTTAAAACAACAGAAATTCATTGTCTCTGTTCTGGAGGCTAAAGTCTGAAATGAAAGTATAGGGAGGGAAGGCCCTCTGAAGGCTGTAGGGAAGAATCTTCCTTTGACTTTTCTAGTGGCTCCTGGCCTTCCTTGGCTTGTAGCTGCATTACTCCAATCTCTGCTTTCAGCTTTCGTGTGTGTGTGTGTGTGTGTGTGTGTGTCCTCTCCTCTTCCTATAAAGATACCAGTCATTAGATATAGAGTCGACCATAATCTGACCCCATCTTAACTGTATAGGCAAATACCCTATTTCCAAATCAGATCACACTCTGATACATTTTTGGGGGGCACACTATTCAACCCACTATCTTGACCATGTATGAGGAAAAAGAACAAAAAAAATACTTGCCAGGTTGTGTAAACTTCAGGTTCAAGTGTTCAATAACTTAGCAACTTCTTAAGAAGGTCTTAAAAAGTCTTCATTTCTATAATGGATCTGAGATGATTTAATAGAATATCCTCAAAGTTCTAAAGAGTTATTGTATCTTGATCTATAGTAATGGCTCCTTAAAATTTAGTTCATAAACTATTAAAAATAAAGTAGGGATGACTGTTCCACCCATTCCTGTTTGTCCAGCATACCTCATCAGAATTAAGGGCAATGTTTGTTTTCTTTGATGAGAAATCAATGAGATGGTATGGTTCTTACTAAGCATAATTATTCATCCTTGCCAGAAAGAAGAGAAATACAGCCATAATCATTAAAGCTAATGACTGGCTATCCCACCACCTGAGGGATTCTTAAAGACACCAGAGGTCCCCTAAATCACAGTTTGAGAATGATCTAAGTTAATCAGCAAAACAGAGGTTAAGCATACATTATATCATTACTTATACCATTTACTGAACAGTATTTCTGTGGTAGAAAATGGTACAACTATTGATTGAGATTCAGTTTGAAATTTGGGCTTAATTATTATTTTCTAGGAAGCAGAAATATTTCTTTAAATTTTGGGATTCTGAAAAAGATAGATGTCATAGCATTCATGGTTTCCAGTTCTTTTGGAGAAGAACTATGATCTATTAGTTATATGTGCTTTATAAAACATCTGATAGATGTTCTATTCTTCAGAAACATGATTTTTTAGAAAATGAATTCTATAATATGCTTGCTACAAATATAGTCTCTTCCTATCTCTTTTTTTCAACAGTAGCTTAAATAATGCGAGTACAAATGCCACTTCTTTAAATATCTGATGGGTCCTCAGCACTCTGGCATGTGGTAGCTTTGTCCTCAAGCCTTTTTTTTTTTTTTTTTTTTTTTTGGCCTGTCAGCTGTAAGAAACAGTTTTCTACCAATTACTGTCACAATATGAATAAATTCAAAACTGAAAATATAAGCACTGAATATTTCAGTAAATTTATCCCCAAAACTATATTAAAATAGGGACTTACCATTTAAACAAGGAATTTAGCAAGTAATAATGAAGAAGTACCACACTGTACTTTGTCTTCTATAAATAAAAACACAATATAGAAGATAGACAAAAAAGCATTCATGCAAAGAAGAGAAATGGGCAAATGACAGCAAGCATATAAAATGAAATGAAAAAAAAGTTAAGAGAGCATCAATTAGGAAACATGACCTCAAATGTTATGGAGTTACTGGTTTTTTTTCAGCCTTTTTGGATGACTAATAATAACTTAATAACAAATAATTTTGAAAAGATTTACTTAGCATTTACCTCTTTACCCAACACCAATCAGTTTCTTCTAGTATGTGGCTCTAACCAAACATTAAGCAAGCAGTTGGTCCCTAACTCGATTTTGGTTTAAAAGGTAAGAGAGAAAAACACTATAAAAATTAGCAATGCCTTTAGATTATCACTCCTAATAATACCCCAAATAAACAAGATACAGTTGTCTCTTACTGTAAACTGGTCTGTGCCAAAACTCTTTTTCTGGGGGGTGGGATTAATAAAAGTTCTATATTTATAGGTGTGACCAATGAGTACAGTTTGAGCTGGCTACAGTCCCAGTGGTCTGGTCCATCAACCTTGTTTGGTCAGAACACAGCTCTTCGAAGTCTCTTCTAAGTCTCTGAATCACAATCAATTTTAATACCAGGGTAATAATGCACAATTATTTGCAGGACATATTCTCTTACGCTGTTTTTCAGAATAGGCATTATGTTGCCTTTTGTATACTTTCACTTAGTTCTTCTCAAAAGTCTTTTAGATAATTTTATTTTTGATGATCTATGCACAATATAGATTGCAGTTTAACAAACTCCCACAGAACTGAAAGATCCAGGCCTTAAAGTTATAGTTTGTAACATTGCTGACTTTCTCTCTCTCTCTCTCTCTCTCCCCCTCCCTCCCTCCCTCTTCCCATCCCTCCCTCCCTCCTTCCCCCCCTCACTCCTTCCCTCCCTCCCTCCCTCCCTCCCTCCCTCTCATCACCCATATTCAGTCCCTCCCATCACCCATATTCAATCAACCACCAAGTCATGCTGTCAGGTCTTTCCTAATGGCCCTCACAAGTCTGCATTTTTTGCAGCTCAACTACTACCCTTCACTTCAGACTTGCACCATGTGCCTGTATTACTGCAATAACAATTGTTCTTAAATGATCATGTGCACTAAAATCCATCTTGTCAGAATGATACCCTAAAATACCCCTCTAATCGTATCATAACTCCTTCAGAACTATTCAAAGGCTTCCCATTATTTATAGAAACATTTCCCAAAATATGTTTTATAGAATACTGAAGTTTCATATGATTTTTACCATGTTTTGATTTTTAAAAGGGAGTAGGGGAAAGGGGATGGGTTCTTTCACCAAGTGTAGATAAATGGAAAAAGTGGTTTCTTTATAGCAAGCCTTTTTGGAACTTTTAATAAGTTGAATACTCATTGCATACATCCAAGGGTTGGAAAGTATGCATTTTATAAATTTATTTCATTGCAAGGACACTTTTACCACATGACACCTTGTAACCTCTCCCAGAACATTAGGACAGTTTTTAAAAAGCACAAACCCTGAGATTTCTCCTTATGACCTTCTAAAGTCTGACCTCAAATTATTTCAAAAATCTCTCACTAACTTTGTATGTGTTTCCACCTTCATCTAGACTCTACACTCATTGTACTTTGAGCCAGTTATACACATGTGTGACTGCCCTCCTCTCTATCTACAAAAACCGTCAACCCTTTATAGCCAAGTTTTGTTTTTTCTACAAAGCCTTCCCTAACAACTTGTGTGCACATTAATCTCTTCCTTTTTTTGAACGATACAACTTTCACTTCATCTAACAGTCCATGTGGCACCCAATCACTGCCTAAACACAAATCTTCCAGAGACTTATCTTTAAATTTTGTTTTTGTTGGTGGTCTCTTCTCCCACACTAGAGAGCAAGATCCCGAAAAAAAAGACATGTCTTTTGTGTATGTCTTACACTATTTACAGCTTTACAATTAGCAGGGCCTCCATATTGGCCAAATAGATGAAAAACATTTTAGGATGGTGTGCTATTTGCTTCTCCAAATCAAGGATCAACCTTTCTGGCCCCTGCCCCAGAAAGGTAACCTACATAAATTACATCAACAGGCTCCCTTGCCCTCTGGCTTCCAGTGGGATTCAGCTAATAGGCAATACCTACAGGAGACCAGAAGGAACAAGGACGGTAACATTAGGTAATTTATTTTGTTGGCTCTCTTCTTGCAAGGTCAAATGGGGAGAAGGCTATTCCCACTGGCCCAAGGTCACAACTCTGTCTCTACATCCCAGAAACCACTTCTTCCCCCTCACTGTTTCAGCACTGGAAATGGCAAAGACATGCTGTTGTCATCCTTCCAGTATTGCATTTGTGGTGGTTTCCTACACATTGTAGTTTCCCTTCTAGGTCCAGTCCACACCTTTACACAGTCCCTTTATTTAGCTCTCTTCAAATTACCTAATTTGAATGTGCCATCTGTTTCTTGCCTAAATTCTAACTGATACAGATGGTAGATATAAATTGCTTGGCTGTTTTAAAAAATAGTTATTAGTCTCATAACACTAAGAATAGGCAATGAATTTGTTCTGCGAATCTAAAACTAAATATAAGCTATAGTCTACAATGAGTGCTGGATTATGATCCACTTGGGTGAAGAAGCCATGACTTATTCATCTTCATGTTTAGCCCTGTGCCTAGAAAAGTCCCATGCACACTGTTTGCAATAAACATTCATCTGACTAATTTAACAGTCTATGACAGAAACAACACTCACCAAATATGCACAAGCTCGTATACATTTCCCAGCCTCCCCTGCAGTTAGGTGGGGGTCAAGTGGCTAGGGTCTGGCCAGTGGAACATGGGTGAAAGTGATGTGTGTTTCTTCCAGGCTTGCCCTTAACATCATCCCAAGTGAGCCTTTGACTCTCTTCTCTTGTCAATGTTGAAAACTTTTCCAAGTGATGTGAACAAGATAAATGAGAGCTGCTCAATTAAAAAAAACAAATGCACATACACACTTGTGTTAAGCCACTGAGTTTTGTGGTTTATTTATTATTTAATACAGCATCCAAGTATCCTCTATTTGTAACAATTCAACATTTTAAATAGTACGATGGATTTTAATTTCTCTTTAGCTATTACAGCTTATGAAAATTTTTGCTTTTTCAAGATAGAATGTAGACTAATCATGCTCTAGGCTATATGATAAATGAAAATAAATATCTTAACAATAATTTATTATTGACAAATTGGGAAAAAAACTAAAACATTCTTTTTACTTGTTTAGCATTCGGTAAGTCTAAGAATAAAATAATTATAAAATGAAGTGATGATGATGAGGAGTGCTACCTCCAGATTGAGACCCCTGGCACAGATTTGTGTCTCGTCCCTTTTGGTGTAGTGGGGAAGAGAAGGAGAGAAAAGACTGTTCTGTGGTTTAAAGAACAAGGTATAAAAAACGGTGTTTCCAGAAGCTTGGACCATTTTCAGTTTTGCTGGATATTTCCTTTATGTTTAATACCCTCATGGTTTTGTTTTTTAAATATTGTTTTAAAAGCCCTTTACCAAAAAAAAAACAAGAGAGAGAGAGAGAAAGAAAGAGAGTTGTCTTATTCTCTGTCATCCATTAAAAATACACTATCGGCTGGGTGCAGTGGCTCACGCCTGTAATCTCAGCACTTTGGAAGGCCGAGGCGGTGGGCGGATTACTTGAGGTCAGGAATTCAAGACCAGCCTGGCTGACATGGTGAAACCCATCTCCACTAAAAATATGAAAATTAGCTGGGTGTGGTGGGGCATGCCTGTAATCCCAGCTACTTGGGAGGCTTAGGTGAAAGAATTGCTTGAACCCAGGGTTCAGAGGTTGCGGTAAGCTGAGATCATGCCACTGCACTCCAGTCTGGGCAACAGAGGGAGACTCTGTTTCAAAAACAAAACAAAACAAAACACTATTTCTGAGGCAGTGCATTAAGCTTTTGAGATGTTTATGCTCCCAATGTTTTAGCTCCACGTGGATATTTAATATTCATATTTAGACAGAAGAATGCTAAAAAAGAGAACATATTTGTTACATATACATATACATATACATATATATATATTTGCCTACCTAAAAAAACCCAAATATGTACACATACATGAATTCACATATAAAAGTAGACAGCTATTTGTGTCATTTGAGACTTTTACATATCTCATCTCTTTCTGAGATTTAGTCTTTCTGGTATTATATTTTACTGATTTGAGCAATGTCCTTGGCTTTGTGTACCTTTCATAGTTTGAACATGCTGTTTTGTTGAATTTTGTTTTTAAATGCCTTTAGCAATTATTGCATATATAATGTATCAAAAATATATGGTGTGTGTTTAATTATTCAAGCTCCCTATCTTGCTGTCATCACATTTCCTTATGGCTATGGTTACAAACATTTTTGTGTACTTAAAATACAGTCATGAACCACATACCAACATTTTGGCCAATGAAGGACCACATCTATGACAGTGGTCCTGTAAGATTATAATACTACATTTTTACTGTACCTTTTCTATGTTTAGGTACACAAATACCATTGTGTTACAACTGCCTACAGCATTCAGCACAGTATCATGCTGTACAGGGGCAATAGGCTATACCCTATAGCCTAGGTGCATACTGGTTGGTGTAAATACAATCTATGACAAAATTGCCTAACAACACATTTCTCAGAATTTATCCCCATCATTAAGTGACACATAACTGTATTAGTTAGTCAAAGCACTCCCTTTAGCCATTTTTCCATCTCCTGCTTATCAGGATCACTAACAGGTATATTGCCCATAGTTGTTTACAAAAAGATCTTTCCATTCCTCTTGAAACATAAACACCTATTTTTTTCTGCAGAGCTTTTTGAAGGCTCCTCTAATGTCTAAATTAGAATATGCATTCAAATCCCTATAGCACTGCCTTCCTTGGCTATAATAAACTCAGAAATTATATACTGATTTCTCTCAAGATTCTACTTTGCCAATCAGTTTTCTCCCTGATGATCAGAATTAGGCCATAAGTCACAGATGTCTAGTTCTCCTTTTGATATAACAATAACTTCAGCTATTGATTTATCAAATGAAACAGGCTGTATTTGCTTATGTATAGTTTTTCCCAAGAGAGTGAAATATAAAAGCATCTCTTTTGGTTGCCAAACTTCTCCCTATAACATTTTTTTGTTTGAAGTTATAACTCCTTCTAAGTAGCCATCTTAGTACAGCTTTGGTTTATCCCTGTTCAGACTTTTAAAAATATATTTGAACCAAAACATTTTCCAAGAAAAAATAGTTCTACCTAAGGAGAGTTTAACATTACCATAGCCAAAACAACATGAATTTTTGCTGAACAAATACTGAAATAAATGAATTTGTATGTATAAATATTTTCAAATCTTATCATAAACAAGTGTCTTAAGTAGTTTTAGGTTTAATAATCACAGCTTCCATTAAATGAAAATGCAAACAATTCTTTAATAAAAATTAAATCTATATCACAAAGCAGGTTTCATGTGGAATAAGATGAAACATTTATACCACGAGGAAATGTTATAAAGTCCCTACTTGAAATGATGTCTTTAATATCTATGTTATTACTGTAATAACTTAATTATGTATTCCCATACATAGCTGGCATAAAAAATTTTACATCACTGTCTTCACATAGTGTAATAATTAATGTTCAAATAAAACCTATGTAAGCCTAACTTCTTAAAGTTGTTTATGTGAAAACATAATAATGATTCGATTACAAGCATTCCTATACACCAATAATAGACAGAGAGTCAAATCATGAGTGAACTCCCATTCACAATTCCTACAAATAGAATAAAATACCTAAGAATACAATTTACAAGGGATGTGAAGGATCTCTTCAAGGAGAACTACAAACCACTGCTCAAGTAAACAAGAAAGGACACAAACAAATGGAAAAACATTCCATGCTCATGGATAGGAAGACTCAATGTCATGAAAATGGCCATACTATCCAAAATAATGGGAAACAACAAATGGTGGAGAGGTTGTGGAGAAATAGGAATGCTTTTACACTGTTGGTGGGAGTGTAAATTAGTTCAACCATTGTGGAAGACAGTGTGGCAATTCAGGGATCTAGAACCAGAAACACCATTTGACTGAGTAATCCCATTAATGGGCAGTACTGCCCCCAAATTTATAGATTCAGTGCTATCCCCATCAAGCTACCACTGACTTTCTTCATAGAATTGGAAAAAAACTACTTTAAATTTAATATGGAACCAAAAAAGAGCCCGTATAGCCAAGACAATCCTAAGGAATAAGAACAAAGCTGGAGGCATCACACTACCTGACTTCCAACTATACTATAAGGCTACAGTAACCAAAACATCATAGCACTGGTGCCAAAACAGAGATATAGGCCAATGGAACAGAACAGAGGCCTCAGAAATCACACCACACATCTACAACCATCTGATCTCTGACAAACCTGACAAAAACAAGAAATGGGGAAAGGATTCCCTATTTAATAAATGTTGTTAGGAAAACTGGCTAGCCATACGCAGAAAACTGAAACTGGACCCCTTCCTTACACCTTATACAAAAATTAACTCAAGATGGATTAAAGACTTAATATAAGACCTAAAACCATAAAAATCCTAGAAGAAAACCTAGGCAATACCATTCAGGACATAGGCATGGGCAATGACTTCATGACTAAAACACCAAAAGCAATGTCAACAGACACCAATATTGACAAATGGCATCTAATTAAACTAAAGAGCTTCTGCGCAGCAAAGAAAACTATCGTCAGCGTGAACAGGCAACCTAAAGAATGGGAGAAAATTTTTCCAATCTATCCATCTGACAAAGGTCTAATAACCAGAATCTACAAAGAACTCAAATAAATTTACAAGAAAAAATCAAAAAAACTCCATCAAAAAGTGGGCAAAGGATATGAATGGACACTTCTCAAAAGAAGACATTTATGCAGCCAACAGACACATGAAAAAATGCTCATCATCACTCACCATCAGAGAAATGCAAATCAAAACCACAATGAGATATCATCTAACACCAGTTAGAATGGTGATCACTAAAAAGTCAGGAAACAAACAGGTGCTGGAGAGGATGTGGAGAAACAGGAACGCTTTTACACTGCTGGTGAGAGTATGAGTTAGTTCAACCATTGTGGAAAACAGTGTGGTGATTCCTCAAGAATCTAGAACCAGAAATACCATTTGACCCAGCCATCCCATTACTCGGTATATACCCAAAGGATTATAAATCATTCTATTATAAAGACACATGCACACGTATAGTTTATTGCAGCACTATTCACAATAGCAAAGACTTAGAACCAACCCAAAAGCCCATCAGTGACAGACTGGATAAAGAAAATGTTGTACCTACATACCATGGAATGCTATGTAGTCATAAAAAAGGATGAGTTCATGTCCTCTGTAGGGACATGGATGAAGCTAGAAACCATCATTCTCAGCAAACTAACACAGGAACAGAAAACTAAACACCACATGTTCTCACTCATAAGTGAGAGTTGAACAATGAGAACACATGGACACAGATAGCGGAACGTCACACACCGGGGCCTGTCAGGGGGTGGGGGGCTAGGAGAGGAATAACATTAGGAGAAATACCTAATGTAGATGATGAGTTGATGGGTGCAGCAAACCACCATGGCATGTGTATACCTATGTAACAAACCTGCACGTTCGCATATGTATCCCAGAACTCAAAGTATAATAACTTTAAAAAAGAAAACATAATAGTGATTCAATGGTTGCTAAGAGGTGAAGAGCCTACCGCCGATATCAATACCTCTGAGTTCAAGTGGTTGATAAGCATAATGAATACTCTCAAGGAGTCTATATAAAACTAAGTTTTATAAAGCAGCCAAAGGAGCTAACCAGAAGAGATGTTGATGATATGACAGGACAGTCAGAGAAAAAAGTTAACAAAATGGAAAGGGGGGATACCTAAGGCAAAGGATGATGGTAACTAAAGGTGAAATAGATGATGGGTAGAAGTAGGATCAGGAAATAGTAACGATCTCATCTAAAATAAAAAGATTATATTATGTAAACTGGTGGGCCTTGTGCTACAAAAGACCTCATTAGTTATCTGAAGAATTGTAAGTAATCTTCACATATGCTTTTAAGTATTTTTAAAAAAGAAATGAAAGAAGAAAGAAGAGGAAACCAGAAACAAATAATCATTACACTATCCAGACATTACATAACATCTCTTGTGAATTTAGATGTATTGAACTTTTAATAAAATAGATTGACTTCACACTTTTAAAATGCTAAGAAAGAAAACAGCTAGGGCAGAAAACTAACCTGAAAACAAAATCAATGGTTTTATATATAAAAGACCTAAATTAAAGAGTTGATACCTCAAAAAAAAAGTGGTCCATACTAAATAGTAAGATTCAATAAAAGGATCCAAGAGCTGAGGTCTGTTGTTGACAGCAGAGCTTGGAAGAGTTTTATTCCAAGTTTCCGTTTCTGAACCAGACCATGAATCTCTTAACAAATAGTAGATGAGCAGTGTCTACTCTGATCACATTAAAATGGTAAGAATGAATAAACTGGGGAATGAGAAAATGGGAATAGGAGGGCAAAGAATTGGTTGGTCTGTCTAATGTAACGCAGACTCAGTTTAAAGAGCTGATAAGGTTCCCTCCTTGTCATGCCCATTCTGCCTACACTCTCAGAACCATGTGTCAGAAGTGCCTGGGATTAACCAATATGCTGTCCCTGACTATGGAAAACAGTATGACACACCCCCTAAGATTCCTGTATATACGCTACATTACTAAAACCAGTTCCAAAGACCCTCACACTCACCGCACAGTAACAATCTGAACTGTCAACTGGTAATCTGCATTTGTGAAAACTGAATGATCTTTGAGACTGACCATTTAAAGGCATGATCTCGGTCAACTAGGGCTTAATGAAGATCACATTTTCCCTTTTCTCTGGAGTCCAGGTGCTAATACAGACTACTTCCATGGCCATCCAGACTTCTGCTGGGTCACCATAGTTCCCAGTTCTCATAAATAATAAATAAAGGCAAAAGCCAAAATATGCTGGTTCTAGCTATAAACATAACCTCTGGAATGGGTGACTGTGAAAAAAAGATTGGGTTAGCTGCTGGCAAGGGGACATTTCTACATTAACATTCTAAAATGAAGAGACTGGTTGGGACTAGAGATGTATGTTTACACTTTAAATCTGAAAATAGGAATATACTTTTATCTGGTTGTTACAAACAGCTTGGCAGATGACAAACAGCTTTTCGCCTTGCCTGACCTCTGTTCACTGGTGCACATCGCATTCTGGGGTGGACACTTGCAGCACAGAATGCTCTAAATGTCAACAATAGTACTTCAAAAAATTTCAGAGCACAGGCCTAGAATATGCATGTGATTTCAGAGCCAGGAAAAAAATGCAGAGTAGCTGGCAACAATCTGACAAATATAATAACTGTATCCTGAACACAGTAATGTGCAACCTAAGATAAATGTTTGCTTAAACCCCAAAGGGACATAGTGTCAAAAAAGGAATACATTTGACCTTTCAGGTAACAACTTTAAAATGCAGTGAACTCTTGCTTATCTGCTTTCACAAAGAGAAATCAATTGTACGAATAATTCAACATGCATGGCAATCAAAAAATCTTGTACATTTTATTTTTAAAGATTTTTTTTTGAGCAGTTTTAGGTTCACAGCCAAATTGAGGGAAAAGTAGAGAGATTTCCATATATCACCTACCCCTATACATGTATAGCCAGCCCTATTATCAGTATTCTCCACCAGACAAATTTGTTTTGGAAAGTGAGTATTTGCCCAGACCATCTACCTTGTGCTAGGCCTCATGTTATTTAGGTGTTGGGGGTCAGAGTGGGTAAAGATATACACTTAAACGTGTAACTCAAATACTACATGCTAAGATTGCTGAAAAGTGATCTGTACAGTTTTATAAGGGCACAGAGTTCTATAAGACTGCAAAGAGTAAGCCTAGTGTACACATAATCTGAGCATCAGGGAGACAGATGACAGATGGATTAAAAACAGAGAAAATACACAAAATATAAAACAAAGTTACCTAGTGCTGGTAAAGCTGTGGGGAAAAAGACACTCACCTACCTTGCTGGTGAGAATGTGAACTGCTAAGGTCTTTTTGGAAAGTACTCTGGTAATATTTATTAATAAAAGTTGCACATATCCTTTGCCACAGTAATGCCATTTCTTGGAATTCATCTTACAAAAGGTAAAAGCATGAGTTGAAAAGGATATTTGTACAGGATGTTTATGGAGCATTTTTAGTAGTAGAAAAAAAACTGCAAACAACTAAAATGTTAATTAATATATTAATCAAAGGTTAAATAACTGTGGTATATCCATACTATGGAAATATATACAGTTATTACAATAATACTTTAGGTCTGACCTAAGTGATGTTTATTATTTACTGTTTACCAAGAAATGCAAGTGATGAAGAAGGTAAATGGGATAATCCCATTTTTGTAAAAAATAAATAATGCCCCCTCCAGGAAATCTTATTTGTATCTGTATATGAATACAACATTTTAAGAGTATGGAGAAGCGATGGGAGCTGTAGAAGCATCATTTCAGATTTCTAATATTGAATGTGATAAGAGAAGGGGATAAGTGGAAAACAAATATGCACATAGCAAATTGTGGTGGGGGGAATGTTCATGCTATAAAGTAAAAGGAAAATATGTAGAACTCTATAATATTACTCACTTTCTTATTTCACTCAGGTTTCTTTTCAAATGCCACATCCTCAGAGAGATCCTTCTGGAAGTTCCTATCTAGTTGCTGCACTCTAATTCTGTCACATTCTAGCCTTTTACCTGGCACTATAAGTTTTGCATATTTCTACTTGACATCATATTACATACTCATTTGTTTACTGTTTGTGTCTCTTACTAAAAGGCAAACTCCATGAAGGTGGAAAGAAGGCTTTGTGTTGTTTATTAATGTATCCCCAGAACCTAAAATAATGTCTCATACAAAGACAGCAGTCAGTAAATATTTGCTGAATCAAGAATGAATGAATTATATGTCATACATAAAAACAAAAAATACGTATGGGCAGGGACAACAAGCTAAAAGAGCAAATAAGGACATTGATTTCATTGGGTGATGACATTGACAGCAACTGATAAAAAGAAAAAAGGAGGCTTTTAAAAAGTAGTAAATTGAATTAGTTAAGCTAATATATTTTGGAATGTTGAATATAGCAAATTCTCAAGTGAGGTAGGCAAGGAGGAAAGAAAGAAAGAGAGGAAGGTCTGGATTACATGAATGACCCAAAGTGTGTATGCCTGAATAATGTTGTGAAAGGAAAGTACAAATGAGAAAATAGTTTTTCTAAATATTTATAAACTTTATCTGTTGGACACAGTGGTACTTCTCCTACAAAATAGTTTTGCTTTGTTTTTTAAACTGGTGTATAAAAAGTTAAAACATATTTAACTGTTAGATTTTGGTATTAACATATAGAAAGTAAAACAATAGGAAGTGATGTTGAAAAAGCAAGCATTTATAGACTCCTAGATGACAGTCTTGTCATCTAGCCTGATTATGCTTATTTAACACCTAAAGAAAATTCTAAAACTCAAAAAAAAATGTCCACATGTACCTTTTAAGCACAGGTAGCAGAAATATACACTCCTGTTTTCCAATTAGAATAGTTTATAAATTAGATGTTCTCAAATATAATTAAACATAACAAAACAATTGTAATCAGTTGCACTATGTTCCTAAACTCTTAATTGAGTATGTAAAAAAATAAAGACCAACATTTATTTATATGTTTTCTGGGTAATGTTCTCACTTTTTATAGACTATCTAATATTAAATTAAATATAATATTAAATTAAATAAAATTTTTTCTTAATAAGGATAATATTTTTACATATAGTTGTGAAAATTCTAATTTTCAAATAAAGCTATCTGAGGGCATCCTGTTATGGTTAAAGTACACACTGTCAACAGAGACAAAGAACTCTGCAGGAACAATGAACACACTCCTAAGTCCTTCAGTTCACCTACAATCCATGAATATTTTAAAATCGTGTATAATATGAAATTGCCACAAGATACGCATTAAACAAAAGAAATAACTTTTTGTACATTTTGCTAAAAAGAAAAAAAAAACCCCACCACACTTGAAAATGAAATGATTTCCTTGAAAAGGCAGCTTGTTCTCTGTGACTATTATTTGGATATCCATTCAAAAAATTTTTAAAACATATTTTAAAATAATAATTGTTATTCTCAAAAACATCAACTGTAGGTTACTTGCAAGAACATGAAATACTTATTTCAATGACATAGAAAACAAGCCCGTATTATATTCCTACAATACTCATCTTCTATCTTGAAAGACTCTTATGAAAATAACCTGTAAAATACAACCATTTTTAACTTCAAGAGCTACCTTATTCTTTCTGTTTAAATAGTAAAGATAAACTGATTTTTACATACATATTAGATTTTCTACAGATGACTAAACACATATTTAGATATCAAATGTGGACATATTTAGTTAAAATCAATTAAACTGAGAAGTCCTTCCCTCTGGCTGTCTATATTTTTCTTTAATCCTGGTCAGTATAAACCCTTATTACCAGTAATTTGCGACTATAACGCTGAGGAAAAATGCTAGCCTCACAATTTTTGTCATTTCTCCCCCCTCTTCCCCTGCAGGCTGCTACTGTTGATGGCCTTTATGGAAATATAAATTCAATCAGCAGCTGCAAATTTTATGAGACGTCCATCTTCATGCTGAATTTCTAACTGAGTGTCAAAACAATCTGTGGATTTCTCCCTGATGAAACACACATTGAATTGTAAATTTCTGCAATTTCCTCATGTTTGAATTTCAGCTGCAGTAAAATAGTGCTATCTCAGATATACTTCCTATAAGGCTCAAACAAGTAATTTTCTCCTATTCCTTCATTCCATTTAAAGAGTTAACTTTTTTAAAAAGCCATGATATAAAACATCTGCCCCCAATTGAACAATTAAATTTTTTATATAAGGAAATGAGCATATAAAAGCCATTAATATATGTTTTAAAAATAATTTTTCACCCCAAGACTTTTTTCTATGTGATCATCTTTATTTATTTACTTATTTATTTTGTAATTAGTGGTAAATAATGCAATGAGCTTTGATAAAATTAGTGTTTTCTATATATGAAGTCAAGACAGTAAATAAATCAAAAGCAGTCACAAAATAATGACTAGTAACTTCAAGGTTAATGAGACACATTTTCATTAAATATTGCCAAGAGTAAAAATATTAAAACAAAGAATCAAAACAGAGCAGGCATTCCTCTTAACACAAACTTACTGAGTTAATTTTTCACCAAAGAATCATTTTCAACTAAATAGCTAAACAGAACTGCTTTTAAATAACACACTATTATGGAAACCATATTGTTTTGCAACTAAATAAGCAAAAATGTTATATGTTTAAAAAAGATATCTTAAGAAATTCATTAACTAACTTGTATTCCAAGACAGTAACTTGTTTTTATAAACATCTTTTATTAATGTTACTAACAAAATAATTCATAGTCCTATTTAAAAATTCAACAAGACAGTGCAGTAGACAAATCTTATGGATGGTCTGTAAAACAAGTAATGAAATCACAATTATCGATTCATTCAATAAATATATATTGAATATCTCCTATGTGCCAGGTAATGTTTACCAGGTCATGGGGTTACGGAGATGTGCAGAATACAGTCCTTTACCTCAGAGAAGGCAGTGTAGTTAAGAGGCAAAAAGAAAAAAATATATATTAAAACATAGTAAAATAAATGCTATAAGCTGGTACATTAAGGGAGGAAAAATTTAGGGGAACATTGAAGAGAGGGACAGCTATACTAATAAGCAGTTATGGAAGCTTTCAAAAAGAGCTGTAGTTTCTAAGGACGTATAGGAGTTAGCCAGGAGAGAAGCAGAAGGAGAGACATTCTAGGCAGAGGGGAGAATACAATTAAACACATGGAAGCATGAAATAGCAGAGGGCCTTTGGAAAACTGTTAGCAACTGGAAACAGAGAACAGGGCTGATACGTAGTATGGTAGAATAAGGTAGGCTAGAATATTTAAATACTTATCTAAACATTTATTTTTTAAATAATAAAGTATTTATTTAAACATTATCCAGAAAGCAGTGGGAAAATATTTTAAGCAGAGGTATAACAATAATCAAGGATATCTCTCAACAGGATATAAAAGCTACAGTATAATGATTAAGAATACAAGCCCCTGGAGCCAGACTTAGTTTAAATACAGCTCTGCCATGTGGTAACTATGTGATTTGGGACAAGTTACTTTCTCTATTTCTCAATTATCTCAACAGTAAAACAGTGATAATAATACTACATACAGGAGGGTTACAATGAAAATGAAGTGTCTTATAATTATTTGAAGCTATTATTATTACTATTATTATCATTTTATAATTTGGTAGGGTCTATCGGTCTAACTTAACATATTTGAGTCCTAAAACAAATAATCTTATTAAAATTACCTAGAATAACCTTTGGCACAAACTAAACATTTGACTTATTTTCACTTAGAAAACATTTACTGAATTTTATTAGGTATCAGATACATGCAAAACAAAAAATGTTTGAAAAACACACTGGAGGAAAAAGAAAAGTTAAAATAATCCCAAAACAGAATTTAAAAAACTCTATTAATATAGAGAATCAACCAATATCCTTAAAATAGAAAGAAATTAAGATTCAAATTATATCAATGTTAAAAAAGACAGAAAATTCTTATAACATGGTATAGTCCAAGCCAATATGTAAGGGCTTCTTTCCTGCTCCAAACACAGATATATACTGGATAAAATACTTTCAAAATAACATATTGCTAAAAATAATTTAAAAATTCCTCAAGTGCTGGAAACAAATAGAAGTCAAAGCCAGAGCCATAAGCTTAAACAGATACTGTAGCAATCCACGGGGTTTCAAACTCAGCTCTAGGCTTTAAGGACTAAGTGCTTGGACATACACCTTTAAATCACTTGTCAGGAGTGAAAACATACCCATAGCTGATGTGAGGTGGGGGATCAAGAACTGAGCATCCACCTAAAGCTCACAGAATCAAAGAAGGGTGCTACTCATGAAAAAGTAACTAGAAAAACAGTGGCCCATGAACTCTGAGAAAGAGGAGAGAAACCAGACATTAATTTGAAGCCAGGGAAAACAGTCACCAGCAAAACATAAAAAACTCTAGAAGAGTATCCTATGTATGTGAGGGTTTTAAATTTACATAATTGCATGGTGTAAAATTTAAAAGTAATATAAAATCTGACTGGACCCTTGAAATTTTTAAGGACCAAAAGATATAAATGTAAATAGTCCCACAAGGATACTCATATACTACACTGGACTTCCATAGAATACATAGTCCCTAGTAAAGATTAGCTCATAATAAGAAATTATAACTTGAAGAAACCATTACGAGGAGAAAGTTTTAGCTGATGTAATAAATAGGCAAATTACCCTTCAAATACTACAAATAAAATAATCTAAAACTATAAATAGAATCTGAAAATGACTAAACCAGTAAAAATGTTTAGAATGATTTTTCAAATAGAGAAAAGCCACAATGACAACACTGGTCATACAAAAAAATAACTAAACTATTTTTAAAAGAACCAAAGAGAAATTCAATTTAAAAAAATTCACTGAAGAAAAAGAAAACCTTAAGGAATGGCAGATTAGAATAGTGGATATGGAGGACAGAATACAATCTATATCTTTATTAGGCATTCTAGAAGGAAATGACAGAAGAAGGGGGGAACATATATTTGAAAAGACAGTGGCTGACATTTTCCAAAGCTGATGAGCCACATGAATCCCTTCCCAGGTCCAGGAGAAACAAAAATCAGAATAAAAAGAAAAGATAAAGAAACTCATACCTAAATAAAGTACAGAAAAAGAAAAGAAACTCATACCTAAATAAAGTACAGTGAAAATGTAACACACTAAAGGCAGGCCGGGCGTGGTGGCTCACGCCTATAATCCTAGCACTTTGGGAGGCCGAGGCAGGCAGATCACCTGAGGTGAGGAGTTCAAGACCAGCCTGGCCAATATGGCAAAACTCTGTCTTTACTAAAAATACAAAAGTTAGCCGGGTGTGGTGGCATGCACCTGTAATCCCAGCTACTTTGGAGGCTGAGGCAGAAGAATCGCTTGAACCTGGGAGGCAGAGGTTGCAGTGAGCTGAGATCACGCCACTGCACTCCAGCCTTGGCCACAGAGCAAGACTCCGTCTCAAAACAAATAAACAAACAAAAAAACCCACCACCAACAAAAACACTAAGGGTAAAGAAAGGATCTTAAAAACAACCAGCAAAGGATAGGTCAGATTATCTACAAAGAAACGATAATAAAGGTAGATGTCTCATATGCAAGAACAAATGCTAGAAAACAACAGAATAATGTCCTGAAAGAGCTAAGGAAATATAAGTGTTAGCCAAGAATTCTATACCCCATTAAACCACCATTCAGGTCTGAGAGGAAAACAGACATTCTCAGACAAATAAAAACTGAGAATTTATTTCTCCCAGTCTCTTGGGAAATATATGTGTAAAGAAAGGAGAATGGAATGCAAGAATACATTAGGAGAAAAGATATTGGTAAACACATTAGAAAGTTAAATAAGTACAAAATACTGATAATAACAGTAACAGAAAAACTAAGTAACTTGGAAAGAGTCATAGTTAACATTTTTGTCAATTTGGTTGGGTCATGGTACCCAGATTCCTGGCCAAACGTTATTCAGATGTTTCTGTAAAGGTGTTTTCTAGATGAGGTTGATATTTTAATTAGTAGACTTTGAGTAAAGCAGATTAACCTCCATAATGTGAATAGGCTTCATCTAACCAATTGAAGGATATAAGAGAACAAAGACAGGACAACCTCTTCTGAACAAGAAGGAATTTTGCCAACATAATGTCTTTAGAATCACAATTTTTCCCTGGGTCTCTTACCCGCCAGCCTATCTTGCAGATTGTGGACTTACCAAGCTTCCACAATCACAATTCCTTAAAATAAATCTCACTCTCACTTGTTGGTTCTGTTTCTCTAGAGAAGCCTGACTAATGCAGAAGGCATTTAGAAACAAAGGGAAACTAAAATGCTAAACAATACAAGCAAGGAAAGTACAAATGAGCATGGTATGCAAAGGTAAAAAGGTATACTATTAAATACTGTTAAACACATAAATAATATCAATACCGAGGAAAAGAAAAAGAATGTATAACATCCAAAACAGTGTAGTGGGAAAGGTTGGGGAAGGAAAACAATATGAATAATGTGAATAGACAGAATAAGGGCCTCCTAAAGATGTCTATGTACTAATTCCTGGAACCTGTGACTGTTACCTTACATGGCAAAAATGACTTTGTATATGTGACTAAATTAAGTGCCTTGAGATGAAGAAATCATCCTGAATTACCTGGGTGGACTCAATGTAATCACAAGAGTCCTTATAGAAGGAGACAGAAGGGTCAGAGTTACAGGAAATGTGAGGGCAGAGCAGAGGTCTGAGAGTCAGCAACAGAGCTATCTGAAGATGGACAAAGGGATCACAAGCCAAGGAATGCAAGTAGGCTCCAGAAGCTAGAAAAGGGGGAAAAAACAGATTATCTTCTAGATCCTCAAGAAGAAACACAGCCCTGCCAATAACTTGATTTTATCCCAGAGGGACTAATTTTGGCTATCTGACCTCTAGAATTGTAAGATAATAAATCTGTGTTGTTTTAAGCCACTAAATTTGCAGTAATTTCTGACAGCAGCAACAGGAAATTAATACTATGCCACAAAGTTAGAAATGAGAAACCAGTAATAAGAGTAGCACCAGATCAAGTTTCCTAACATATTTAGAAACTTTTTTAAAAAGAAAAAAAAAAAAAGGGCTGCACCACGGTGGCTCATGCCTGTAATTCCAGCACTCTGGGAGGCTGAGGCGGATCATGAGGTCAGGAGTTTGAGACCAGCCTGACCAATATGGTGAAACCCCATCTTTACTAAAAATATAAAAATTAGCTGGGTGTGGTAGTACGCACCTGAAATCCCAGCTACTCAGGAGGCTGAGGCAGGAGAATCGCTTGAATCCAGGAGGCAGAGGTTGCAGTGAGCACTGAGCAGAGATTGCGCCGCTGCACTCCAGCCTGGGCAACAGAACGAGACTCTGTCTCAAAAAAAAAAAAACCACAAAAAACAAAGATCATACTCCCAGCAACTCAGGAGGTTGAAGTAGGAGGACTGCTTAAGCCCTGGAGTTGGAGGCCTGCCAGGGCAACACAGCGAGACCTTGTCTCTTAAACAAACACACACACACACACAAAACCCACACAGTTCAAATTAATTTATGGGTCAAAGAAGACAGAATGGAAATTATAAGATAATTAAAACTTATCAGACAAGCATAGCATAAATGTATCAAATATTCAGAGATGCATCTAAATTATAATTTATAGTAAAATATACAGCCCTAAGTGTTTATAACAGAAAACAAAGAAACTGAAAATTGATTATCTAAAATTCAATTCAAGTATTCAGAAAAATAATACCAGTGGGTTGGTGGGAGAAGGAAACAGAGAAAGTAGAATATATGAGATAAAAGAGGACAACTATTGCTTAGTGAAACAAAATAAAAAACGATGTAATTAAAAGCTGGTTCTTTGAAAAGAATTATAGACAAACGTCTTATTAATTGGTCAAGTTTTAAAAGGCAGTGATAGGAATTTACAAATACATGTAAAAAGCATAAGAGAATGCAATAAATAATGTTATGCAAATAAACTTGAAAACTTAAACAGTATAATTTTCCAAAATACATATATTATCAAAATGGATGAAAGAAGAATTAGAAAAACTAAATAGAATCTGCTCCTATTAAAGACATCGAATTTGTAGTCAAAAATCTTTCTGTAAAAAACACCACCAAGACCAGAAAATCTAACCGTTAAATTTTCAGGACACTTAGGAACATCTAACCTCTGTTTTACACAATCCGTTCCAGAGAATGGAAAAAAAGAAGGAAATGATTCAGTTCTTTTTAAGAGGCAAATATAATCTGATACCAAAAATCAGAAGAGGCCAGTACAAGAAAAAGGTAAGGCCCAACTCATTTATAAGAATATACGTAAAAATCATTCATTTTTTAAAAACCAGATATTTTCCTTATTGTCTTGAAAGCTCACGGCTGGATTTTTTTTTTTTTTTAATTTACATTTTATCCAGCACTACTGGGTATTTTATACAAGGAGGGTATTTTAGCTACATTACATTGCCTTGTTATTGGGAAAAAAAAACAGTAGTCTTTCTAAGAAACTTTAAAATTTTCTTAACTTGTTATAAACTTATTGAAGTGCATTGCATTTTTTAAAAGAATATTTATTAATACTCTACTTGTACAGAAGAAAAAGAGTTGTAGTTTAGCATCAATCCTCCAAGGAAAGGGGAAGAGTAAAATGAGGGAGGGGAGTGAAGAGAGGGAAAAGGAGAGAAGAGGGAAAAGAAGAAGAAGATAGAATAGCAGCTAATACTTATACAGCACTTACTATGTGCCAGACATTCTTTTAAACACTGACAGGTTTACTTGCCTAATCTCCAAAATAACACTATGATGATGGATACTATTGTTATCTCTATAATACAACTAAAGAAACAAGTGAAAAAAAATTACAGTCCTTCAGTTTTCTCTGTGGGATAAGATACTCAGTGGATTCAGAAGCAGCACTAAAAATTAATCTCTATGAATGAAAGGTAACGTTTTGATCAATCATCATTTCTACCTCAAAGATTATCTAGCATAATGTCTTTATTTTACAGATGAGGAAATATAGGCTTTTAAAGAGAATGAGAACTACCTACATAAGGTAATAGAACTCTAAAATGACAGTCAGTACAAGAAAACAAATCTTAAGACTTATTTTTTGTGTGTGCATATTGATATTTTAAAAAATTTTCTTAGTGAGGAACTAAAAAGGTTTTCACTATATTGTTAATGGTATTCTAATAACATCCATATAAGATATGCAATAAAATGCAGGCTCTTAGACCATCCATAAGCCTACGGAATCAGAATCTCTGGTATAAAATTCAGTTTTGTTGTCACTGTTTCAAAAGTTTCCATTACTTTGATCAGTCACTTAGGGAACCTCTATATAGAGGTGAATGAGGATATACAAATTTAAGAACACTACAAACTAGCTTTCATTATAAATGCATAAATACATCTCATGTTCTAAGTGGCAAACTGGTATTGAATAAATAAAAATACATTTTATTTGTATAGCTTAAACTTAAAATACTTATGTTAAATTCTAATTTGTTAATTTAAAACATTAATAAAGTTTGATGAACTTAAACCAGTGATATAATGACAAATGTTTAATAATCTTCTGGGCACAGTTCCAACATAAATACTGATTGGATTAAACTTACTTGAATATTGGAAGACTGTTTCCTTAATTTTTGTGCTATTCAGAATATAATGGCTATAGACACGATATGCATTTTCTCTATCACTTCCTTAAACACAATCAACAAAAGAATAAATTAAGCCCTGATTTGTAGCATTTGCCTATTTCTGTGGTTTAAATAAATACTCTTTTATGGCTAAGTTCAAGCTCTAATATGATGTCACTAAATGTGGAGTGACATACCCAGTAGCCAGCCATTATATATTATTTTACCATATAAATATGAAAGGCATAAGTAACCTCAAGAGTATATATAATAGTAAAATGTAGTAAGCTAATCAGAAAGTACTGAGTTTTGAGTATTTACTACCTTTGAATGTACTTATAATTAAATAAGCTAGTATGAGGACGCAGTGGCTCCCAGCACTTTGGGAGGCCGAGGTGGGCGAATCACCTGAGGTCAGGAGTTCAAGATCAGCCTGGCCAACATGGCAAAACCCCGTCTCTACTAAAAATTCAAAAACATTAGCCGGGTGTAGTGATGCATGCCTGTAATCCCAGTTACTTGGGAGGCTGAGGCACAAGAATCTCTTGAACCTCGGAGGTGGAGGTTGCAGTGAGCCGAAGTCACGCCACTGTATTCCAGCCTGGGCGACACAGTGAGACTCTATCACAAAAAATATATATATAAATAAATAAACACAAAGAGACAGGGTCTCCCCTGTGTTGCCCAGACTAACCTCAAACTCCTGGGCTCAAGCAATCCTCCACTCTTGCCTCTATGTTTCACGGAGTTGAGGCTATAGGCACATATCACCCTGCACAGCTAATTCAATTTTTACTAACGTTTATATTTAATAACTAGTTTACAAAGTTTCCAATCAGTTCCAACAGGCTGGTGTAAGCTGGCTCCACTACACCATTGAAAACTCATACTATTGCTTTCTGAAATTTTACATAATGAAATTTCACATAAAATTATACATTCATTTTTTTGTCTCAAACATTCTACAAAGTTATCTAATTTAGCAAAAGTCAATTAATTTAGAAAAAAACCAGTGTGCCCAAAGAAAACCCGAATCAATAATCTATTTGTTTACATTTTAGTTCAAAGCTTCTACAAGATTTTTAAATTTAGGTTAATATAGAGAGGACTCCCATACTTAATTCTCTGAATCTGACGTGTTTATTTTGCCCTAATATATACACTGCCAACATAACATCAGTATGAATTTATCTTATTCCAAAATCATCTTATTAGGACATAATCAATTATTTTAGAACTTACTATCTATTGTAGGCTGTTTGATGCCTACCCCTATCTCATTCGAATAGAAAAAAGCAAGAGTGAAAAGTAGAGAAAGGAATATGCTTTTGATTTGAGGCAAATGTTGAGTTCCTAATTTAAAACTGAAGCAGAGAAAATGAGTATAGTAAGGGACTTGAGCATCCTCAGATTTTGGAATCCTTGTGAAACCTGGAACCAATCCCCTGAGAATACTAAGGATGACTACTTTCTTTGGGATAGGCCTGATCTCACCAAGGGTGGCCAGGCAGCAGGTGCTGGATATCCCAGATACATCAAGGGTACAATGAAAGCTCAAGGTTACACAGGCACAAACAACCTACCAATCCTTTAAACTGAGACTCAATTATTATCAAGATTTATAAGCCACGTCGATGCCTAAAACTGCAAGCTTTGACTTTACATAACATTCAGATGATTAAAAAACAGAGGCATTTGATCTGGGATCCTCAGGCTTTGGGGAGAGAACTGTTCCACAGACTCCTACCACGATAGCGGAGGACAGCATAGTAAGTACTCAAGCATTTATCTTCACCTTAAGAAATATACTGTCAAGACAATCTATTAGTGTGGTAAAAGGCATAATTAGAGAAAAAAGAAGAAAGTGTCAAATTCCCTATTGACAGTTATCTCATAGTTTTCCAACCACATAGTTATTTACCAGCTTTCATGCTACATGGCTGCCACCTACCAGAAATGCCACTATTATAATTTCAATATGCATACAATGAAAGCAATCATCCAACAGGATTTCTCTGAAACTAGCCTGATGTCCCCCAATACACAGTTCTGTAATTTCAGTCTTTTGCTTTTCCATCTTATATAACATACCACTCCCTTCCTCTGCCTTTTGTCCTTTTTAAATTTTATATAAAAAGGGTGCCAAATACATACGTGTCTATAAAACTTTTAAATTCCAAAGGTGAATCATTTTACTTCTGTGTAAATATTTTTTTTTTTTTTTTTTTAGACGGAGTCTCGCTTTGTCGCAAAGCTGGAGTGCAGTGGCCTGATCTCGGCTCACTGCAACCTCTGCCTCCTGGATTGAAGTGGTTCTCCTGCCTCAGCCTCCCAAGTAGCTGGAATTGAAGGCATGCACCACTAAACCCAGTTAATTTTTGTATTTTTAGTAGAGACAGGGTTTCACTATATTGTCTAGGATGGTCTCAATCTCGACCTTGTGATCCGCCCGCCTCAGCCTCTCAAAGTGCTGGGATTACAGGCGTGAGCCACCGCACCCAGCCTTAAGTCTTTTTTAAAACAGAAATCTGTTATCCGGATTTAATTCTTAAAATATAATCCATAATCACCACTATAAGATAGGGCAAGAAAACTATATATAATCCATAATGATTTTTGTTGTTGGTTTTTAACCTTTCTGCTTCAGATTTTTGAAACATTTTTTAAATAGAAACTTGGAAATTTATAGTACTGATTGCTATTCTGACATGCAGAATTTTCTGTGCACTAATGTGGAAAGATTTCTTAGCACTAAAGGACATCCAGAAATATTTCAACATCATTACATTTTCAAGACTTTCATATTAAATACAAAAATATAAGAAATTGGGCTGGGTGAGGTGGCTCCGGCCTGTAATCCCAGCACTTTGGGAGGCCGAGGCGAGAGGATCACTTGAGGTCAGGAGTTCGAGACCAGCCTGGCCAACTTAGTGAAACTCCGTCTCTACTAAAAATACAAAAATTAGCTGGGTGTGGTGGCGTGCACCTGTAGTCCCTGCTACTCAGGAGGCTGAGGCAGGAGTATTGCTTGAATCCAGGAGGCAGAGGTTGCAGTGAGCCAAGATCATGCTACTACACTCCAGCCTAGGCAACAGAGCAAGACCCTGTCTGAAAAACTTTAAAAATTAATTTTAAAAATCAGGTGTTATATTTAGTAATATTTTAAAGTAATTAAAAATAATGTGTCAGATAAGTATATATTGTTTTAGTCACTGAAATTTTTAAAAGACTCTACCATTAGATATGACCTACTTTCAGAGTTAACAGGAGTTCGTGCCTAAGCATGCCTATCTCAAAACAAAGCCAGTGTCCCAAAAGTCAGCCTTGCTTGTGATGGTTCTTTGACTTCAATTTAGTCTCAAGAAGTAATAAACAAGAAAAAGGAGAAACAAAAATTCTGCATTCTTATTTAATGTCTATATCATAGGTGTTGAATAAATAGGAAACATATGCAAAAGATGTTATCTTCTCCCTATGTATAGTTAGAGTTTAACATCTTTCTAAAACTTATAAAACCAAAGATCTGTTATATGGATAATTAACAATAATAGAAAGTCTATCAGCCTTAGTGTTTCAAAATAAAGCTGCAAATAAGGGTAACAATTACGCCAAAACAAAAATGTTAGAATGGCCTACTCTATTTTTACTTACAACATTTCTGAAATCAAATATGTGGGGATTTTCTTCACACCAACCAATTCTTCAACTCTCCAGAAACCACCTGGGTGTCCTAAAATTCAATTTAATTCAATTTTGACACTAAGTCCTAGGAGTTAGTGCAGACCCCACAGGTTAAGTCCCAAGACTACTGGTACTTCAGATACAGGTCACAAGTCCCAGGTTGCCATCTGTACTTCTGACCAACCAGCTATAAATTAGGGGTTCCCAGGACTCCCTCCTCAAGTCTGATAATTTCCTAGCACAGTTCACAGAACTCAGGAAGACAATTTATTCACTATCACCTACTTATAATAAAGGATACAAATTAACAGCCAGATGAAGAGGTATATAGGGTGAAATCTGGAAAGGTTCCAAGCACAAGAACTTCTGTCCCCATGGAGCTGAGGTGTGCCACCCTCCTGGCATGTAGATGTGTTCACCAACTTCTGGCTGTTGTCAAAACCTGAAAGCTCTCCAAACTTTGCCATTTAGGGGTTTTCACAGAGGTCTCATTAAATAGGTATGATTGCTTAAATCACTGGCCTTGGTGATTAGCTCAACGTCCAGCCCCTCTCCCCTCTCCAGAGATTGACAGAGTAAGGCTGTAAATCTCCACCTTCTTAATCATGTCATGGTCTTTCTGGGGACCAGTCCCATTCTTAAAGTATCTAGGGGACACCTGCCACCAGCCATCTCATGAGCATACAAGAAACACTCTCATCACTACAGAGATTCCAAGGGTTTTAAGAGTTGTGTGCCAGAAACTGGAGACAAAGATTAAATATGTATTTCCCATGGTACCATACCTACAATCAAATTCAATAATCTCCAGTAGGAATTACCCCAAGGTCAGGTACATAAGTTAGCATGTCTATAAAGGTGCTTTGCACATGACCTACACATAAATTACTTCTCAGGAATTTCCTAATATATTTCCAAATTTCTATCTTTGTTTTCTCTAAACTACTATGTTGAATGCTTCTTTTATTTTCACTCATTCTTTTTCACCTAAACTAGGAATTCCTAACTCTACCAAAAAAAAAAAAAAAAAGGAGATAAACTTTGGAACATCAGCACCAAAAGATATCTTGGCTGAGTCTCCAGTGATGCACAAGCAACAGTACAGAGAACACATGACTAGAGAAGCACATTCAATATTATATAATTCAGAGCAATGAATTTTTTAAAACTGGCTTTATTCAAAATCTTCAAACATTCAGGCAGATGTCCAATAAAAAAGAATAACTAGTTAGAAATAAATCCATTAGCTTTAATATAATCCAAATAAGGCACAGAGCATTAAATCAATATAATACAGAAAAAATCTTAAAATACCTTAAGAGAGTTGAAAGAAATTATTATAAAGGGAAAAATTTCTTTTTATGTACCTTTGAACAAAAGACATTAAACAAAATTGAAGTCCAGAAGAAATAATTGCTCTTCCATAAATTAAGTGTTGAAAAAAAAATTTAATTACGCTTGAGGGTTTCAAATGAACAAAATTGTACTAATATATTTTTTATTTATCAGTTGTTTCCTGGGGCAGATTACATTTTTTTTAAAAGCTACTCTCCAAGTTTCAATAATTTTCTCAACTTCTCTGTTCGAATGCTTGCAACACAAACAATCATTTTTATTTGTTTATGTGGCTTAATAGTACCCCAATATGAAGATATATTTTTTTTTTATTCCAAGGTAACCAAGCTATTGGAGAAGTTTTTAACTGAAATTGCCCTGTCATGCTATTCACACAATTGCTACTTAGAGAGTTCAACCAAGATACAAATTTGATTAAATTATTGTTACAATTTTCAAAACAATTAATTGAAAATGTCGAAGTGAATAAATGAGATTACAGGTGAAACTATTATAGAAGAAATAAATGTGACTTTGACTACTTTTTTCATTTACTATGCCCCATTTCTTTGTAAAATATTTTATATTTTTCTGAAAGCTAAAATACTCATTCTACTTGGAAAAAGCTAAAAACTCTATTAAACAAAAATAACACAATTGTTTAAAATTTAATTAAATAATTTTTCAAAGTAGAGAAATATAGATCCAAATGTATTCTACAATTTACATTTACTCAACATGCAATACTAATATATATTATTATTCAACATGTCCATATTCAATAGTAAAGTCTTGACACTAAGCAGAATTTTGGAAATTATAAAGTTTTAATTGTACACTAATTAAAAAATCATAAACGGCCGGGCGCGGTGGCTCAAACCTGTAATCCCAGCACTTTGGGAGGCCGAGATGGGCGGATCACAAGGTCAGGAGATTGAGACCAGCCTGACTAACATGGTGAAACCCCGTTTTTACTAAAAAAATACAAAACACTAGCCGGGCGAGGTGGTGGGCGCCTGTAGTCCCAGCTACTCGGGAGGCTGAGGCAGGAGAATGGCGTAGACCCGGGAGGCGGAGATTGCAGTGAGCTGAGATCCGGCCATTGCACTCCAGCCTGGGCAACAGAGCAAGACTCCGTCTCAAAAAAAAAAAAAAAAATCATAAACTAATAGATTGGAAAAGGAAAAAATAACAATAAATTTTAATTGTGAATTTACACAAGTATATTTACTTAATTTCAATGAATTAGCTGAAAATTAGAGTAAGCCAAATGATTTAGGTAATAGCTATATCTTCAATATCTGTCTCTGGGGAAGAAACAACAACATTCATTTAGTTTTAAACATGTAAAAAATGTTGAATTTGAGTGTTTTGTAGAAGATCTTGGTGGAAATACCGAGTAGGCAGTTGGATACACTGATTTAAAGCTCAAGAGAGAGGTCTGGGTGGAGATAAGGTCTGAAAATCATCATCATATACAGCAACTGAAGCCACAGGGATGGGTGAGCTGAAGAAAGAATTCTGGAGGAATATAAAGATGTGAGAGCTGACAGATAATGAGGAATAGTTCCAGAAATCTAAAAAACAAAACAGTGTGAATGGTAAAATGAGAACAAGGAAGAAATAGCATTATCAAAGCTTTAAAGAAGTTAATCGAGTTGTGAAAAACATTCACTGAATTCAGCAAACAGGTTACCAGTAGTAATCTTATCAGAAGCAGTATGAGTAGATTAATGGAGCTAGAAGCAAAAATGCTAGAGCAGGTAAGAAAGTTCAGATTGGAGGCATGGATTCCTAATTTATTTTTTACAAAAGAGAACATACTAAACACCTATTTAATGTGCCAGGCATTGAGTTCGGGTATAACGAGATCTAGGCACTGAGGATATACTGATGAGCAAGTAAGCCCTCACAGCATTTACACTCTGCCAGGGAAGACCAATGATAATGTTGTCAGCAGAGGATTTTAACTGCATGCAATAGAGACGTTTGCTTAGTTTAAACCTAAAAGGAGATGTTGGATGGCTCACAGAATTGTTGGGAGGCTGAAGAAACAGGTTCAGAAGCTATGAAATGGAAAAGGAAACCATCGAATATGATGCCACAGAACTGGTTCAGTGAAGACCTACCTTATGGCAGCCACCACGCAGCAACAGATACTACAATTTGCACCACTAATCTCACTGGCACTAAACAACAGGTGATGCCTCAAGCTTGAGTGCTCGTCCTTCCCTCTTCCCCTAACTACCCAAAGAAAACCACTGCCAGGAAGAATTATCAGCTGCTTCCATTTATTTGTTTGTATCACTAATTCATAAACTCAAAAGTGGGGCAGATACTTCTCACTGGCTGAGTCTAGATCATATGTCCATGGCCTGGCTACAAGAGAAGCTGGAGGAGTGAGTACACAGTTCTTCCTCTGGGGAGGCAGTGGGGAGAGCTCTGCCTCCTTACAAAACTACTCATAAGGCACAGAATTATCAAAGCACTGGACAAACCTCATATGAAGAACAGCTATATCAGCAAGTAAAAATACATAAGGAAGTAACTACGTAACACTAACTTAAGAGAGATATTTATTTTTCTCTCACATAAAGGAGGTATGGAGGACAAGACTCCAGGGCTCAAATGGTGACAGATCCATAATGATAAGGGATTCAGGCTCCTTCTATCTGACTACTCTGCTGTCCTTACAATGCCATCTCATGACCCAGGATGGCTACTAAAAGGCCAGCTAGCACATTCACATTCTAGCCAGCAGGAGAAAAGGGAAGGGGAAAAGAAGAAAATGCCCTTCTCCTTTAGTGATACATTACAGAAGTCATACTCAACATATATCTTACTGCCCAAAATTTAACCCTAAAGCCAACCTAGCTGTAACAGAAAAGAGTGAATGTAGTGATTTGTTATGTGGCAATATGTCCAGCTAAAAATTAGAGTTTTTATTACTGAAAGAAGAAGGGATGAATTATAATGCAAGGCAAATAGCTGCATAAGCCACAGCAAGCCCACAGTGAAAAGCAGCCACTAAAATAAGATATGTAATAACAGAGAGTGGTAAGACAAGTACAAAAAAGAACTATGAGAACGTATAGTACACGATTCTAACCCAGTCTAGAAAATAGGGAAGGCCTCCCTGGGGAAGATGTATTTAGATGAGAAGTAAAGCATGAGAGGTTAGCTATATGCAAGAGTTGAATGAAGAAAGGAGAGAAGGAGGGGAAGGTAGTTAGAGACAAGCAAAACATGTGTAAAGGCCTGGTATGATACACAGAAAAGGAACTGAAGAAGCTCGAGTGGGCTGAAGGATAGAGAGCAAAGGGAAGAGTAGAGTGAGATAATACTTGTCAGAAAGGCAAAGACCAGATACTGTATAATAATGCCTCCTAAATTCAGCAGTTTGGACTTAATCCAAAGGATGGTATGAAGTCACTGAATTAAAGCAACACAGTCATATAATCAGATTTGAAACTCAGAAATCTCACCAAGACCAGAGTGTGAAGCCTGGATTAGAGGAGAATAAGGATGGAGGTAGAAAATCAAGAGGTAGTTGTAGTTCAGGAGAAAGTGACAGATGATTAGACCAGGGTAGAGGCACTGAGGATAGAGAGAAATGGAAGGATTCAAGAGCCTGTTAGAAAGTCTAATTGACAGGCAACTGAAGGAACATTGGGAGTAAGTCAGAAAGAGTTAAGCCTGACTCTCAGGTTTCTGACTTGTACATCTAGTTGGGGGTGGCATCATTTATTAAGACAGGAAATACTAGAGGAGATGTGGAGTTTTTTGTTTTGCGCTGTTTTGTTTTTTTAGAGGAAGGGGATAATTAGTTTCAGTTTTAACATGCTGATTCTGAGGCCCCGTTAAATATCTGATTGTAAGCTGCTGTTTTTGTCTGGAATCGGAACACAGGGAGAATGGATCTGATTTGTTTTAGAGCAATCAGCACTGGAGCCATGAGAGTGAACTCCATGGCTTGAAGAAGTTGTACAGTACAACTAGTAATTAGCTGAGAACAGAGCTCTAATCAGCCCAATTACTAAAGAGATAGAAAAAGAAAAACTCCAAGACATTTTATTTCACTTCTCAAAGATTCTGTTTTAGTAGGACTGGTAGGTCCAAAATTTTGAAACTTAAAAAGTGATTTTAATTGATTTAGTTTAATTCTGATGTCACAGGTCAAGAGTATTCTAAGTATCATTGTTATAAATCTGTGCAGTCCAATGAATTAATCTCTTGAAATGCTCTTGAGGGAGGGGGTTGATTCTTTGGTGAGATTAGATGTTACATACCATATGCTGCCTACTATACCTCTATACCTCTACTTTCCCTCTTGGAGAACCCTAGTGCACAATAGCAAATTAAATGCTCCAATAAGTTCTGTATTTTGTTAGATAACCTATTTAACTCTGTTCAACAAATTGTTCCCTAAACATATTTGGCTTCAGAATACATTTATCTTATAACACCTAAAATATTCTGTGATCTGAAAACACTGTTAGAGTTTTAACAAAATGTAGAAAATATTAGAATGCTGTCTTTCAATTTTCAATTTTTTTTAAAAAAATGTAAGAAATCACTGTAAACCATGATGACAACAATAATAGATATGGATTAGTAGAAAAAAACACAGTAGAAGATTTACATGCCCCCTAGAAATGATAATGTACAAAGACACAAACAGGAGGAATTAAGAAACTCAAATAGAAGACACACTTAGGAAAATAAATAATAAGAGAAGAAAAACTAATAACACAGACAAGGAAGGCAGTTCATAAAAAGCCTTGGATGCTACAAAAGCAACCCTCATCCTTCAGGGCCCTAGTCAATATTTTTTCTACAGAGCTTAAAATGATCTTCCTCTATGGAAGAGATAATAGAAAGAAACAAACCTGAAATTTGGAATGACAAGGAGCTATGTTTACATTCGGGTTCTGTCACTTATTAACTAAATTAACCAGCCAATATGTGCCACAAATGGTTGATGAAAGTAATGATAAAGGTGGTAATAATACTGACTACCATTTATTGATCACTTACTACACACCAAGCCCTTTACATACTTATTTACTATTCACAATGCTTCAAGAGAGGTGGAATCATCCTCATTTTACAGGGAATGAAATTGAAGCTCAGTGCATTTAAGCAATTTTTCTAAGACCTTGAGATTGTTCTGAACATCAAGAAAAATAAGGTGTGGATGAACTATTCTAAAGGCTGTAAAGCTCCATACAAATTTTGGATGTTATTAAATAAGTATGTGAATAAATGCCTTTGCTAACTGTATACACTTGGCTTGTTAATCTTTCTTACAAAGACTATTCTTTGTAGTAATATCAATTATCAAGGTTTGAGAGATGTGAACATCCATTCTGTAAGAAATAAATATTGACAGCTTCTTTCTACTATATTGTTCCAAAACCAGAGACTTAGTGTTACTAGTATTTTTGGAAGCTCTGGTGATTCAAATGCCTTGACCAAAATGATCATGAATTTTAAGTAAATAAAAGCTCAAGTTTCTATTACAATATTAACTAACTAGATGGCAATACCCATACTCCAATACATTCTCTAGACACATCCCTGGGAACAATACACTGTGTTTTAAACACAGTTTTCTAATTAAAAGAATAAATGTACAAGCCCCATTGAAGCGAGAGTACATTTTATAGCCATATAGGATTTAGTATTCCAGTTGCAGGATTAAGAGTTCTAGGGGCTTAAATGGACTATTCTGGGTCAATGCTATGAGTAATCCACCTTATCTCAGAAAAGTTTTAACTTCTTTTGTATGTGTCTTTGATCTGAAACAGCTCCTTCCATGTCTCTCTCTATGACTGGTAGAGTTACGATGGTTATTCACCTGTAAAAGTGCCAGTTACCATGCTAGTTTGGAGAATTTCTCAGTGAGATCCCAAAGACCTAAAATAGTAGATTTAAATTTACTCAGCCTCCCATAAAATATACAAATATACATTATTTTCATGTTATTCCCGCTAAAAAATGTCTAAAACATCTGAAATCCTTCAGTTCTAATGTTTAACAGTCTCAAGAATGCTTTTATTCCCTTATATGATACTCCAGTAGACTTCACAATTAAAGCTTTTTAATACTCCACATATTGAGTAGTTTACAGTTGGTTATCCATTATATGAGACTCTTGTATTATAAAAAAATCCATTTCAGTTTTTTAAGTATTATCCTTCACATTGGGTAACACAATATATAATTGGAATATGGTACTAACTCACTGATTTAATTCACAGGAAATCATGTTTGCTATAAGAAAGTACATGAGGTATATGAACATAGAAGGGATATCTGTAAGCCAATAGCATAGGAAAAGAGAAAAAATAAAAACAATAAAGACAGAAAATTTAGTGAACACAGCCACATAGGATAAATAACATAGATGCGAATAGCCCAATAAACTTCAAAGGGCTATAAAGGCACAAATATTTTACAGGATAGGCAAGTAAGCAGTGGTCGTTATTACAGTGTAAATTATCATGCCATGTCTTCAAGAAAAAAAGAAAGGATACAAGCATCGGAGATATTTACTAAAAGTACAGATTTTAGGGCTGGGCACAGTAGCTCATGCTTGTAATCTCAGAACTTTGGGAGGCCAATGTGGAAGGATCACTTGAGGCCAGAGCTTCAGGACCAACCTGGGCAACAGAGTAAGACCTCAATCTCTTAAAATAAATAAATAAATAAACAAATAAATAATAACGAGGCATGGTGGCACATGCCTATAGTCCTAACTACTCAGGAGGCTGAAATGGGAGAAGGAAGAATCACTTGAGACCAGGAGTTTGAGAATGCAGTGAGCTATGATCCTGCCACTGCACTCCAGCCTGGGTGACAGAGCAAGATCCTGTCTCTTAAAAAAAAAAAAAAAAAAGTAAAGCTTTTTTTTTTTTTTTTCAAAGAAACCCAGCCATCCAGGATAATATTTTTCTGGGGTTCAACATGTCTGAATTCTGGTGTATTGCTATTTACATTTCACATAGGGCTATAAAAATTAGTTATCTTATCCTAATCATGATGCCCCAAGGATATAACCCTTTATTTGATGGATAGTACCTTGTTTTATTCAGTGTAACAGAAAAATTTTACCTGGCTCATAAATAAAAAAGTTCTCCTTTTTTAAAATTTAAACTGGAATGGTAATAGTAATAAAAAAGAAACGTTTTTGCCATTTCAGCAACAAAACCTGAGACAATGTTCTTAGAATTCTAAGAGTTAAAAAACTTCAGAAGCAGTATATTCCAAAGGCCTTCTCAGCCAGTTTTCTAAAGTACAGAATGATCAATAAAAATCAGCCTGTAACTGTACCTTCCAAACGTCAATTGCAGAGAATCTGTGCATTCAATGGAATGCCAAATAGTACTGGCAGACATTTATAGAAAGAGAATGCTATGTTTGCATTGTTCTGTTAATAGCATGCTAACAAGTATATTTCCTGTAGAGTCACTAATGGACAGAAAAAAATATATAATAAAGCACTGAATAGTGGACAGCCATTCATGTTCTATTGGTCTACAGTTACTAGAGAGAAGAAAGAGTAAGTCCTATAATCTTAGGAGCTGTAAAAAAGAATCCTCTCTTGTTAAATCTCAAGAGAATCTGAAGAGGGAATAAAAGAGAAAAAAGTCAGACAGATTATGCTGTCAATTTTAGTTGTCATAATGTGCTTCAGAGATAAAACATTCCTCTGAATGGCAATTGAACAGATGGAAATTTTCATTTTTGGTTAACTGGATGGAAGAATTGGACCAGTACCTAAAATGACTTTGAAATGAAGCTCAAACCCCCTCCCACAAGAAGGAAACAGATGCATCACTCCAGATACAAAATAAATTATTGAACAGTGCATATATTATATTGGCATCATTGTATCCAACTGTACATCTGCACAATGTTTTAGTCTCCTGGTGAGAGAACAGACATTTCTGAAAGGGAAAATAGGCAACTATTGAAGTGAATCAGATAAGTAGATCATTTGGGTAAGAAAAGCCAAAGTAACACTTCACTGAATTTTGAAGTTATTCATGCTGAGGAGAAGAAAGAACCATAAATTATACTGATTCCAATGTCCTTGAACTTATACATTGAATTAAATGTAGTTGATTCTGAAATATAAAATCATGTTTTCAGGATTTTCATAATCTTAAATCAGAATGAATAAGAAAAAATACGACTACTTAAGATCCTAAAGGAGTTAAGACTGAATATCCTCCTTGCTTGATCTAACAGAGAAGTAAGTGATACATTAAAGTAAAACTACAGTTCTTATTTTAAGCTAGTATTAGAGAGGACTCACAGAAAAGGTAACTGAAAGAAGACTTGTTTGATGATTTAAAGTTAATAAGCAATCCTATGAGTTGTGAACTAAGGAAAGAGTTGAGTTGAGCTCCTTTTGATTATCTGAAGTTCCACCTCCTATACTTTCTGACAACACTGTCCTGGTTGGTCCTTTCACACTGCTCTCATCATCATCTCTTGCTTGTTGATGGAGCTGATCCATGTAGGCAGCTTGCACCACCCTACACTGCCACTCAGTTTTCCTATCAACCCTTTCCTCTCTTTCCCAACTCATTAAATCCTTAGTCCAGCTGCTAAGAAAATATGATGATACCAGTTTTAGAGGGCAAGTCAAATAAGAAGGATTTATCATTTTGCTTCATTTTTAAGGTGTAATATTGGTTGGCATTGGCCCAGCAGCATTGCTGTGTTATATAAGGTGACCATATAAGAAGGTTTGATCAGGGAATGTGGATGATGCCTGAGATGCCAAACCCTGAGGTTAGTACTTAAAAGAGAAAGGAGCAAAAGAACAAATGTCTTCAATATAAAAATATTTTATAGTTTAATAATAAAAATTCTGACTTTTTATTTATTAAGTTATTCATCACAAGGTTCTAAGATTTTACTAAATACCTAAAGTCATAAAATATTTTCTGAGACATGACCTCTAATCAAACTACATTTAATAAGGATTCAGTATCTTAAAGACCAATTAAATTCTGTATGTCTCGACTATTAGAACAGCATAGGTGGGGAAAATACTTTCAGGGCAACCCTACAAAATACTAATGGACAGCAGACAGCACATAGGCGTGATGAATTATGAGTCTATATACATTGCTGCACAATCTTCACAATGGTTTTCCCTTCAGAAATAAAAGTTGTACAGGGAAATTATTCATTGTGTTCTCCCAATCATTTTTAAACACAGGCAAATGTGAAATAGTGAACAGGTCATTAAAGATACAGAAGACAAATATAACCTAAAAGTAAAAGTATAAGGAGGTTGGGCCCACCTGGACTTATCAGTCAGAGAAAAGCCTTGAGGGGAATAGCTGTGGATGTGGGATAGGAGAAATAGTTAGAAGGTAATTGGGAAAGGGGAACTCAAGTTGGCTCCCTCGCTGGGGTGTTTCTGCCAAAGAAGGAGAATGAGAATAGAACCTTCAGGAATAGTATCATATGGTGGCTGGACTCCCAAAGAGAGTGCTGCTAGAAAAAGGCCATGGTATAATATGGTAATGATTCACAGATGAATAAGAGAAAGAAGTGGACCAGAAATCATATTTTGTACCTCTGCTTCATTCCAATGCTCTCTCTTATTTAAACTTAAGCTGTTCTATGGTTTCTAGGCATTCTATAACCTATTCTCTATTAGTATCTCTCAATGTTATTCTGTAATTAGTCTTATACTAATATGAGTGGAGATTTCATTAGTTGATAACCTAAAGCAAACTATTTCAGAAAACATGCTACATATACCAAGTGCTCTATCTCCAGTGGTCACTGGTCATAAGACTAACAAAAGAGGCTGATGGACAAAGGAGCCAGGTGAAAATTCCTCATCTACAGGGCAAAAAGCAGGTAGGAGTTCCAGGTCTTCTTAAATGAGAACCGAAAGAGAGCCAAAAGGGTTAACTTGAAGAATGCAGTGTGTTTTCACTTCAGGTTAAGTCTGACTCTAAGTTAATTTCATTGTTGTTAGAGATAGATAATTAACAGTCTTATTTGGATATAGTATATTTTCTTAACAAACATAATATTAACATGCCATTTACTTACCATAAACATGAAATAAATTAATTCTAAATAAAACATTTCTAAACATCGATAATATAGCTTAGAAAGTGTTGAAAGGTAACTTCTGAACAAACAGTACACACAGAAATCTCACGGTAAATCTGATGGGGGCTGGTTTTACCTCTGTAAGTGTAAAGCCTAAAATGGGACCGAGAAAAGCTGAATTGCTATTAATGAAACCATATGTGGCAAATGAACACTAAATCTACTCATTTTCTATCAAAAAAGAGCACCAAATACTAAAGCTCTTTTAATTCCCTGGTTCATCTTTTTTGTTGGGCAGATGATTACTACATTTTTAATACTGACAAATTCCATAGTCTGTCAACCACGGATCCTTAAACACTGTGAAGATTTTATTAAACTCTTTAGCAATCAATGATAACAATTTTAATTTTTTCCTCTATCATATGGTCTTCTAAAACTTTTTTATTTTGTCCATCAAAAGTCATTATGCAAATTCCAGACCAAAAAAAATTTCTCTCAATCTGGAATTCTAAACATTGTTAGTTTTTCTGATTTAGAAACAGTGAAAAACAAACACAAACAACAAAACCAAATCACACAACAAAGCAAAATAATAAGATATCTAATTTTTGGAGAACTTTCTCTAATTCCAGAATAAGGTACTCTGACTCCATAGCAAACATTTTCAAAAATATACTGTATGTAAAGACACTGATATTGACAGCATTCATCCAATGTACTAGCATAACTAGTTATTCTTTCTTAAAAACTTGAGGTAAAATCCATACAACATACAATTTACCATTTTGAAGTGTACAATTCAGTGGCATTTAGCATGTTCAGAACTACTCCCTTTGTCTAGTTCCAAAACATTCTCATCACCCCAAGAGAAAAACCCATGACTATTAAGCAGCCACACTGTTTTCTTCCTTCCCCGAATCCTGGTAATTTGCTTCTCTATCAGTGAATTTATTTGTTCTGGATATTTCTTATAAACGGAATCATACAATACGTGCCCTTTTGTGTCTGGCTTCTTTACTTAGTATAACATGTTCACAGGTTCATCCACGTGGCAGCATGTATAAATTAGTACTTCATTCTTTTTATGGCTGAGTAATATTCCATTGTATGTATATACCATATTTTGTTTAAACATTCATCCATCGATAGATGCTTGGGTTGTTTTTTGCCTTTTGGCTATTGTAAATAGTGAAGTTACGAACATTTGTGTACAGGCATTTAAGTATCTGTTTGAATTTTTGTATATAACTGGGAGTGGAATTGCTGGTTCACCTGGTAATTCAATGTTCAACTTGAGGAACAATCAAACAATCAATATCTAGTGGGAAGACTGCTCTGTGGAAAATGTATTTGAGACCTTTTATGCTCCTTATGCATCTGGGCTAACGTGTCATTATTTTCACTCAACTTTCATTGGTCTTCTAGGATTTGAAATATATACAATCTACTACATTAGAAACATTTCCCCTTGAAGCCTCCAAAATCCCATTTTCTCTACCACAGTAAGTCGCTTCATATTTCATAGCATACTAAAAGTGGAAGTTGGTACAGTGCCCTCAAATTCTCAAAAATTTAAAAATATATCTCTGAATACAATGGGTCTCCTACATGTCTCCTACCTCACCTTAACAACAAGTTATCTAGCCAAAAAATAAAATGAAATTAAAACTTATGAAAAATTGATTTAAAATTTTACATGGTTAGGTCATACATTGAGAAGGTAGCCAGAGAAAGGTTTCATTTACTTTGTAGAATACAAAGTTGTTGGAAGGAGAAAAAAAATGGAATTTTTACAGGAAAAAAGAATGATCACAGAGATTAGGGTTGAGTCATAGCATCTTTCACTCTGAAGAGAATACATGACTCAAACCCCTATCACATTTTATAATTTATTCATTAATAGTCAAAGACTTTTGTTAAGTAAGTCTCTGATTCCAACATTCATGCCTATTAATGGGATAAAAATCAGTTTCATCATGTTGGGAAAAAATATAATCTTACAAGCCTACTCCATATATTAATTTTTAAAAACTACATTATAAAAGGTTATCAAGCTACTATAGTTCCAAAACATCATTACTTTCTTTTTGCTACAACAATTTATTTGGAGGTTTCACATATCTGATTTCATAGTTTTCAGAAACCAAATATCATTTAAAATCATCTGTAATAATACATTCCAGAAACAAGAAAGTAATCATTAAATTTTTTTGTTTCTTCAGTATCAGTTTCTCAAAGGACACTATCAAATGTTACCAATAACAATTAGCCTTACTAAAATTAAAGATCTAAATTTGTTGGTTTATTTATTCATTCATTTAAGTTTACATTGCCCAAAATGTTCCTGAACATGTTAGCTTTTAGACAATTTAAACAGTACCTACAAATTTCATTTTGCTGGCTACAAACTTGACCCAGATTTATAGTTTGAGAATTCTAGAGTTTAAAATTTTGATTATTTTCTACCTCTAAAAGAAAAGATATAGGTTGGTACCACTTGTTGACTGGGAGGCACATTAGTGTTTTGCTGCCAATAATTTAGTAGGAAGCCTGGAAGGTGGCCAGTGAATCAAAATCTAGGATGATAAGCCTTTCCCCAAGATGGTAATACTTCATTTACAGTCAGCTATTTTACACACTTAAAAATTTTTGTTCTCTCATAAGCACATACAGAAAGAATACAAGAGGGAGGGAATCCAAGCACAATGGAGGGAATTCAAGCACAGTGAAGTGAAGAACAGAAAAGCAGATCCTGAAAACATTTTATTTGTTTATGGTTGTAAAATAGCAGTCCTTAAACTAATTCAAAAAAGGAAAAATATAATTTTATTAGTTATGACTAATTATGCTCAATTCTTTTATTTTCTAGTTAAAATCTAATGTCATATCAAATGTTGTCAAGACTTACCTTCCAGTTTATGAATCAAAGGTATGTTATACAAACAGAGTTTAATAAAGTTTTTAAATTCCATCGTTAGCAGCATCTTTATCACACCTGTTTGATCTAAACAACCCCTTAAATGGGTGACTAAATTCTCACATTGGCTTTGACTCATTTTCCTTTCTTCTAGCTAACTTATTATTTTTACAATATTTCCAATGTCTCGGTTATTTTACTAATGAAAACATCTTAGTGAAGTCATATACAGTTAGAAGAATACTCCACAATGGGGTCAGACAGACCTTTTTAATGAGTTACAAAAGGGACTGACTAGAAACTATAATGAAATCACCAAACCTTTGTGTTGATAAACATAAGCCACATTTGTAACACACTATTTGGGCTACTGCTGTTAATATGCATCAATGCTTCTATTATAAAAACCATCTGTTTTCAGTTTGGTGAACTAGCTATAAAGCTTGATATTATTCTGATAAATAGAAGATTGTTTTTAAAAGAAAAGCAGGTGAGACAGAGGGTAGAGCATGATGGAGAAAGAGAAAGCTCCACCAATTGTCCCCCCAGAAAGGACACCAATTTAACAACCTTCTACACACACAAAAAGAAATACCTTCATGAGAACCAAAAATCAGGTGAGCTCTCATAGTACTTGGTTTGAACTTCATATCCCTTAAAGACGGACTGAAGAGAAAAAAAATCAGTCCTGAATTGCCAGTGCCACCCCTCCCTGACCTTAGCAATTGTATGGCACAGAACTCAGTGCTTTTCTGTTAGAACCAGAAAGCCAGACCAAACTGAGCTAAGCCCACCTTCAGAGGGAACATCAAAACCAGCCCTAGCCAGAGTGGAATCACTAATCCCAGCAGTTCGAACTTAAGTACCTGCAAACCTCACCACCAAGGCCTATAGCACTGTGTCTCCAAGTAAGCTTGAAGGCAGTCTAGGCCATAAGGACTGCAACTCTCGGATGAGTCCTGGTGTTGAACTAGGCTCAGAGACAGTGGAATGGAAGGGCACAGTCCACTGTGGGAAGGGGGTGCTGGCATCACCTCTCCCCTAACCCCATGCTACACAGCTCCATGCTCCAAAAGAGACCCCTTCCTTCTGTTTGAGGAGAGGAGATGGAAGAATGGGGAGGACTTTGTCTTACATCTAAGGTATCAGTTCAGCCAAGGCAGGACTGCACAATGGTCAGAGTTGTGAAGCACCTGTTCCAGGCCCTAGCTCCCAGATGACATTTCTAGATACGCCCTGGTCCAAAAGGAAACCCCCTGCCTTGAAGGAAATGACACATCCTGGCAGCATTCATAATCTGCTAACTGAAGAGCCCTTGAGCCCTGAGTAACCAGCAGAAACACCCAGGTACTACATCGAGGACCTTGGATGAGTCTCGGAGACTTGCTGGTTTCAGATACTAGCACAGCCACAGTGGGGTAGAGCACCAAGCAGGTTCTTAGACTCCCCAGTTCTAGGACTTGGCTCTTGGATGACATTTCTAGACCTACCCTGGACCAGAGGGGAGTCCACTGTCCTGAAGGGTGAGTCCTAGGCCAGATAGCATTTAACAAAAGCAGACTTAAGGGACCTTGGGCCTAAAAGAAACATCAGGGGTAGTAGTACTCCTTGTGGCCTGGGGTGGCAGTGGCCTTTGCAATGGGGAGAGACATTGGGAAGGACTGAATCTTGTGGTTTGAGTGCCAGCTCAGCCACAATACAATAGAACCCCAGGTAGACTTCTAAGGTTTTTCACTCTAGACCCTGACTCGCAGACAGTACTTCTGGACCTTGCCACTCTGAAGGAAAGGACACGGGCCTGGCTGGCTTTCACCTGCTGATTGAAGAGTCCCAGGGCCGTGAGTACACACAGGCAGTATGTAGCCAGGGAGTGGTTGCAGCAGGCCTTGGGCAAGATCCAGTGCTGTGTTGGCTTCAGGTCTGACCTAGTGTAGTCATAGTGTTCATGGCCATAGGGATGCTTGTTGCACTTCACCCCCGGCTTTAGATGGCTTAGAACAGAGAGACAGAGAGGTTCTGTATGTTTGGGAGAAAGAGAAGAGAACAAGAGTCTCTGCCTGGTAATCCAGAGAATTCTCCCAGATCGTGTCCAAGACCATCAAGGCAGTACCTCTACGAGTCTGCAAGAACCACAGCATTACTGAAGTTGGGGTGCCCCTTAAAGCAGATACAGCTTAGAACACAACACCAAGTCCTTTCAAATATCTGGAAAGCCTTCCCAAAAAGGACAGCTAAAATAAGTCTAAACAGTGATGACTATAATACCTAACCTTTCAATGCCCAGACACTGAAGAACATCTATTTGCATCAACACCATCCAGGAAAACATGATCTCACTAAATGAACTAAATAAGGCACCAGGTAACAATTTGGGAGAAACAGAGACATGTGACCTTTCAGATGATAATTCAAAATTGCTGTATTGAGGAAACTCAAAGAAATTCAAGATAACTCAGAGAAGAAATTCTATCACATATATTTCACAAAGAGAGTGAAATAATTAAAAAGAATAAAAATTCTGGAGATGAAAAATTCATTGGGCATACTGAGGAATGCAGCAGAGTCCTTTGACAGCAGAACTGATCAAGCAAAAGAATTAGTGAGCTTGAAGATAGGCTATTTGAAAATACACAATCAGAGGAGACAAAAGAAAAAAAATAAAAAACAATGAAGTAAGCCTATAGGATCTAGAAAATAGCCTGAAAAGGGCAAATTTAAGAATTACTGGCCTTAACGAGGAGGCAGAAAGAGATAAAAGTGGAAAATTTATTCAAAAGGATAACAACACAAAACTACTCAAACCTAGAGAAAGATATCAGTATCCAAGTACAAGAAGGTTATAGAACACCAAGCAGATTTAACCCAAAGAAGACTACTTCAAGACATTTAATAATAAAACTTGCAAAGGTCAGGGATAAAGAAAGGATCCTAAAAGCAACAAAAGAAAATAAACAACATACAAGGCAGCTCCAATATTAATGGTAGCGGCAGCCATCTGGAGTGGTTGCTGCCATCACCCAGTCCACAGCAGGGAAGCACGGCCAGGGCTACACACTCCACAGACCCTGCAGGAGCTGGGAAAAAGTGGGACCCCTGCTCCTTCCACATTGGTGGAGCGGGAGTTCCCCAGGTGCAGCTGCAGCTGCCCAAGTGACAGAGTTGTGGCTGTGGACCCGGGCCTCCCACTCCTGGAGCAGGCAGGAGCCACGCTTTCCCAGGTGCAGCTACAGCCACCCAAGCCACAGCTGCAGAGCTGGGCATCTGTGCACTCTCGGGAGACTGAGAAGGCTCCCCCTGCCCCAACAGGCTCAGAAGTGTCTGCTCCCACTCCGGGTGCCTGCTCCTATCTTGAAGCAAGTTTGGGACTGAGCCCAGGCACTGTCATAGCCTAGTTGGGTGTGTGCCATGATCAGGGCACTGCTGATACCAGCCCCCTGCCACCTCGGCCCCCTCTGGACTTTGGGCACCAACGAGCATGGGAGGGAAGCCATGGGGGGCTGAGGGCAGCTCAGTGCTGGCCTGCAGGTGCCCCTTGGCATGAACAGCCTGGGCAGAAGGGAGCAGGTCCCCAGTGAGGCCCCAACTTCAGGCCAGGCAGGGCCTAAAGGTTGGGGGCCAGGCTGCCAGTCCTGCAGGCCAGAGAGAGAATTTATGGTGCCTTTTCAGGACCTGCTCATGGCCACCCATGGACAAACTGGCAGGCACTTCCTCCCCTCTGAGACCTATAAAAGCCCTGGGCTCAGCCAGAGCTGAGCAGACACGAGGACAACAAGCTGCAGAGAGGAGCTACCCACTCCAGGGATTCCTCTCTGCTGAGAGCTACAGATGTTGGGGTGACCAGCTACTGAGAGGAGCTATCCATTCCAGGGCCTCCTCTCTGCTGACAGCTGCAGATGTCGGGATGACCACCTGCAGAGAGTAACTACCCACTCCGGGGTCTCCTATCGGCTGAGGGTTAAACACTCAGCATGATGACTAGGCTGCAGAGAGGAGCTACCCACTCCAGGGCCTCATCTGAGCTATTCTGTCACTCACTGAAACTCCTCTTCACCTTGCTCACCCTCCACTTGTCCACATACCTCATTCTTCCTGGACTCAGGAGAACTTGGGACCTGCCAAATGGCAGAACTGAAATAGCTGTAACACGAGCAGGGCTGAAACACACCCCATGCTCACCATATTGTGGGTGAACAGAAGAGCTGCAGCTCTTCAGGGAGCCCAGACCTGGGAACACCCAAGTCAGGGCTGTGACTCCCTCTTTGGTGCCCTGAGGTACCTGGAGTATTTAAGCTGCTGGGCGACACAACGTTCCCCAGTGACAGTTATGGAAGCTGATTGCGATGTGGTCTAGCTGCAGCATAACAAAGAGCCGGAGTCCATGCTGCACCCGGAGCTGCCCGCCCTGCTGCAGCAGCTGGTGTGCCTGACTGTGCGCAGTGGCTGCACCCCACGCTCACTAGCTCACATACCTCTTGCGGCTCCATGTCTGGCTCATCCTTGGCAGGCATGGGATCCAGACTGGTAGCCTGAGCCAAGCATGGCCTTTCAGGTCCAATGTGTGGAATGAGACCAGTGGGCCCAAGAAAAACTCAGGCAAAGGCACCACAGGCCAAAGAGGTTTCTGGCCAGAAAAGTGACACCGTAAGGATCCTGCAAGAAGATGTCTGGCAGCCAACTTTTCAGTGAAAACCTTACAGGACAGGAGAGAGTGGCCTGATATATTTAAAGTTCTACAGGAAATTTTTTTTTTACCCTAGAATAGCATATCCAGTGAAAAGATTCTTCAAACATGAAGAAGAAATAACGTTCCAGACAAAAAAAGGCTGAGGGGTTTCATCAATACCAGAGCTGTCCTACAAGAAATGCTAAAGGGAATACTTCTATCAGAAACGGCATTAATAAGCAATAATCACCGGAAGGTACAAAACTCAATGGATATAGTAAGTCCACAGAAAAACACAGAATATTATAACACTGTAACTGTGGTATAGAAACACTAAATGATGAATTAAATGAGTAGAAAGACTAAATGATGAATTAATCAAAAATAATAATGTCTCACCATATATAAAAATAAAATCAAAATGGATTAAACCTACATTGAAACCTCAAGCTATGAAACTATTATACTAAAAGAAAACAGTAGGGAAACTCTCCAGGACATTGGACTGGGTAAAGATTTCTTGAGTAATTACCCCACAAGCACAGACATCCAAAGCAAAAATGGACAAATGGGATCACATCAAGTCAAAATGCTTCTGCACAGCAAAGGATACAATCAACAAAGAGAAGAGACAACCCACAGAATAAGAGAAAATATTTGTCAACTACCATCTGACAAGGGATTAATGACCAGAGTATACACAAAGAGCTCAAACAAATCTACAGGGGAAAATCCAATAATTAGATCAAAAAATGGGCAAAGATTTGAATAGACATTTCTCAAAAGAAGACATACAAATGGTAAATAGGCATATGAAAGAGTGTTCAACATCATTGATCATTAAAGAAATCCAAATCAAAACTACAATAAGATATCATGTCACCCCAGTTAAAATGGCTTATATCCAAGACAGGCAATAACAAATGCTGGCAAAGATGTGGAGAAGGAACCCTTGTACACTGTTGGTAGGAATGTGAATTAGTACAACCACTATGGAGAACAGTCTGGAGATTCTTCAAAAAAACTAAAAATTGAGCCACCATATGATCTGGCAATCCCTCCCCTAGGTACATGCCCCAAACAAATGGAACCAGTGTATCAAAGAGATATCTGCCATATTTATTGCAGCACTATTTACAATAGCCAAGATTTGGAAGTCACCTAAGTGTACATTAACAGATGAATGAATAAAAATATGTGGTACATATACACAATGGAATACTATTCAGCCATAAAAAAGGTGATACTGTCATTTGCAACAATATGAATGGAACTGGAGATTGCTATGTTAAGTGAAATAAGCCAGGCACAGAAAAACAATGTAATAAAAACAATGTTTTTACCACGTTTATCACATGTTCTCACTTATTTGTGGGATCTCAAAATCAAAATTGAACTCATGGAGCTAGACAGTGGAAGGATGGTTACCAGAGGCTATGAAGGGGTAAGTAGGGATAGTTAATGGGTATAAAAAAGAGTTAAAAAGAATGAATAAGACCTACTATTGATAGGACAATAGGGTGACTATAGTCAATAATAATTTTTAAATAACTTAAAGAATGTAATTGATTGTTTGCAACTCAAAGTATAAATGTATGAGAAAATGGATACCCTACTCTCCATGATGTGCTTATTTCACATTGAATGCCTGTATAATCTCATGTACCCCATAAATATATATACCTACTATGTACCCACAAAAATTTTTAAAAACATTTTTTTAAAATTTAAAATAAATAAAAGAAAAACAGGTGAAACATTATAAATGCATCAGACTGCAACACGTATTAATGGCATTAAGAAAATTTTCAACTAGTTCAAAGGAAAAGTGTTAATTGGTCTATTTTGTGGTATCCATTAATAAAAAGTAGCGTAGTAAAAAATCACCTTGAAAATTGTTTTTGTTCAACTATACCAGGAAAATACAGCCTGAGTTCGTAGGAGCTCTAGGCTAGTCATAAACTCTCCAAATCTCAACTGCCTCATCCATAAATGAAGAAAAGGACACATCCAAAAGGCTCTGCATTGACAATCCATATCTGGGAGGCAATAACAGCGTGTTAAAGTTACACACACGTCTAGAAATATACAAAATTAAAAATTTTAATAATAATGATTTATCTTTCATCTTCAAGGTGGTTATGTGGTTTCTGAAACAAAATTGGAGTAAAAACATTTAAATTAGAAATATTTTTTAATACAAATTATGCTTAGACTTTTTGTAAAAATTTGCTATATAGAAAACTACAAATACAAAGTCAATCCTCTCATGTGAAAACATTAAAGATCAAGGCAGGAGGATTACTTGAGCCAAGTAATTCAAGACCAGCCTGAGCAACATAGCTAGATGCTATTTTAATAAATACATAAAATAATTTTAAAATGCACCTAACATTTATATATTCTACTTCTACATTTAATACCTTATCAATTGCTCATAATTTCACTTTTTAATTTTAGGGGTACATAGTAAGAACATATATGGGGTACATATTTTGATACAGGCATATAATATGTAATAATCACATCACAATAAACAGGATATCCATCACCTCAACCACTTACCCTTTGTGTTATAAACAATCCAGTTATACCTTTTTTTTTTTTTTGAGACAGAGTCTTGCTCTGTTGCCCAGGCTGGAGCAATCTAGGCTCACTGCAAGCTCTCCCTCTCGGGTTCACACCATTCTCCTGCCTCAGCCTCTGGAGTAGCTGGGACTATAGGTACCCGCCACCATGCCCGGCTAATTTTTTTGTATTTTTAGTAGAGACAGGGTTTCACCATGTTAGCCAGGATGGTCTCAATCTCCTGACCTCGTGATCTGCCCACCTCAGCCTCGCAAAGTGCTGGGATTACAGGCGTGAGCCACCATGCCCAGTCACAATCCAGTTATACTCTTTTAGTTATTGTGAAAAGTACAATAAATTATAGTTGACTGTAGTCATGCTATTTTGCTATCAAATATTAGGTCTTAGTCATTCTGTATATTTTTGCAACCATTAACAACTCCACTCCTCCCCGGAACCCTTCCTAACCTCTGGTAACCATCATTCTACTCTCTACCTTCATGAGTTCAATAGTTTAATTTTTAGCTCCCCAAAATAAGTGAGAACATATGAAGTTTGTCTTTCTGTGCCTGGCTTATTTCACTTAATAAATGTCCTCTAGTTTCATCTATGTTGTTGCAAATGACAGGATCGCATTCTTTTTTATGGCTTAATAGTACTCCATTTTATATATGTACCACATTTTCTTTTTAAAAAATATTTCTCTTAACTTTTACTTTAGGTTCAAGAATGCATATACACATTTGGAATATAGGCAAACTCAGCTCATGGGGGTTTGGTGTACAGATTATTTTGTCACCAGATATTAAGCATAGTACCCGATAGGTATTTTTTCTGATCCTGTTCCTCCTCCGACTCTCCGACCTCAAGTTTGCCCCAGTGTCTGTTGTTCCCCTTGTTGTGTCCATGTGCCTTGTTACTTAGCTCCCATTCATAAGAGACAACATGCAGTATTTGGTTTTCTGTTCCTGTGTTAGTCTGCTAAGAATAATGGTCTTCAATTCCATCCATGTTGCTGAGAAGGACATTTTGTTTTTTATGACTGCATAATATTCCATGGTGTATATGCACTCCATTTACTTTACCCAGTCCGCCATTCACGGGTGCTTGACTCCATGTCTTTGCTATTGTGAATAGTGCTGCAATAAACACACAAGTGTATATGTTTTACGGTAGAACGATTTATATTCCTTGGGGTATATACCCAATAATGAGATGGCTGGGTTTTAAAGTAGTTCTAAGTTCTTTGAGGAGTTGCCACACTGATTTCCACAATGGGTGAACTAATTTACACTCCCACCAGCAGTGTATAGGTGTTCACTCTTCTCTGCAACCCCTCCAGCATCTGTATTTTTTTAATTTTTTAAATAATAGCCATTCTGACTAATATGAGATATCACACTGTGGTTTTGATTTGTATTTCTCTAATTATTACTGATGTACAGCATTTTTTCATATGCTTGTTGGCTACATGTATGTCTTCTTTTGAAAAACATCTGTTCATGTGTTTGGGTTTTGCTTATAAAATTTGTTTAATTTTAATTTTCCGTACAGATTCTGGATAGTAGACCTTTGTCAGAAGCACAGTTTGCAAATATTTTCTCCCATTTTGCAGATTGTCTGTTTACTCTGTGATGGTTTCTTTTGCTGTGCAGAAGCTCTTCAGTTTAATTAGATCCTATTTCTCAATTTTTGCTTTGCTTGAAATTGCTTTTGGTGTCCTTGTCATAAAATATTTGCCAGTTCCTATGTCCAGAATGGTATTGCCTAGGTTATCTTACAGGGTATTACAATTTTAGGTTTTGCATTTACAGCTTTACATTCTTGAGCTGGCTTTTGTATATGGCGTAAGAAAGGGGTCCAATTTCAATCTTCCACATATACCTAGCCAGTTATCCCAGCATCATTTGTAGAATAGGGAGTCCTTTCCCCATTGCTTGTTTTTGTCAGCCGTGCCAAAGATCAGATGGTTGTAGGTGTGTGGCATTATTTCTGGGCTCTCTATTCTGTTCCATTGGTTTATGTGCTTGCTTTTATACCAGTACCATACTATTTTGGTTACTACAGCCCTGTGGGTGTAGTTTGAAGTCAGATAACATTATGCCTCCAGCTTTGTTCTTTATGCTTAGGATTGCTTTGGCAATTCGGGCTCTTTTTTGGTTCCATATGAATTTTATAATAGTTTTTTTCTAGTTCCGTGAATAAGGATATTGTTCCTTTGATTAGAATCACACTGAATCTGCAAATTGAGTTGAGCAGTATGGCCATTTTTTAAAATATTGGTTTTTCCTATCAGTGAACACGGAATGTTTTCTCATTTCTTTGTATCATTTCTAATTTCTTTGAGCAGTATTGGTAATTCTCATTGTAGAGATCTTTTACATCCCTGGTTAGCTGTATTCCTAGGTATTTTATTCTTTTTCTGTCAGTTGTGTATGGGATTGCATTCCTGATTTGGCTCTTCACTTGTGTGTTGGTGTAAAAAAATGCCACTAATTTTTGTACATTGATTTTGTATCGTGAAACTTTCCTAAAGTTGTTTATCAGCTCAAGTTGCTTTTTGGCCAGGATTATGGGATTTTCTAAATATAGAACCATGTCATCTGCAAACAGATAGTCTGACTTCCTCTTTGCCTATTTGGGTGCCTTTTATTTCTTTTTGTTGCCTGATTGCCCTGGCCAGGACTTCCAGTGTTATGTTTAATAGGAGTGGTGAGAGAGGGCATTATGGTCTTTTGCCAGTTTTCAAGGAGAATGCTTCCAGCATTCAGTATAATGTTGGCTGAGGGTATGTCATAGTTGGCTCTTATTATTTGCATTCCTTCAATGCCTAATTTATTGAGTTTTTAACATGAAAGGATGTTCAATTTTTATCAAAAGTCTTTTCTGCATCTATTGAGATAATCACATGGTTTTTAGTTCTGTTATGTAACGAATCATATTTATTGATTTATGTATTTTGAGCCAACTTTGTGTCCCAGGGATAAAACCTACTTGATCATGGTGGATTACCATTTTGATATGCTGCTCGATTGGATTTGCTAGTATTTTGTTGAGGATTTTTGCATTTGTATTCATGAAAGATACTGGCCTGAACTTTTATTGCTACTGTTGTTGTTGTATCTCTGCCAATTTTGGAATCAGAATAATGCTGGTTTCATAGAATGAGTTGGGAAGAAATCCCTTCTCAAATTTTTGGAATATTTTCAGTAGGGATGGTACCAGTTCTTCTTTATACCTCTGGTAGAATTTAGCCAAGAATCTGTCTCATCCTGGGCTTTTTTGTTGGGGTTGGTAGGCTATTTATTACTGATTCAATTTTGGAGCTCATTATCGGTCTGTTCAGGGATTCAATTTCTTCCTGGTTCAGTCTTGGGAGAATGTATGTGTCCAGGAATTTAGCCATTTCTTCTAGAGTTTCTAGTTTGTATACGTAGAGGTATTCATAGTAGTCTCTGATGGTGATCTATATTTCTGTGGTGTCAGTGGTAACATTCTCTTTCTCAATTCTAATTTTATTTGGATCTTCTCTCTTTTCTTCTTTATTTGTGTAGTTAACAGTCTATCTATATTAATAATTCTTTCAAAAAACTATCTCCTGGTCCTTCTATGGTTTTTCATGTTTCAGTCTCCTTCAGTTCAGCTCTAATTTTGTTTTTTTGTCTTCTGCTAGCTCTGAGGTTGGTTTGCTCTTACCTCTCTAGTTCTTCTAGTTGTGACATTAGGTTGTTAATTTGAGAACTTTCTAATTTTTGATGTGAGTGTTTAGTGCCAGAAATTTCCCTCTTAATGCTGCCATACCTGTACCCCAGAGATTCTAGTATGTTGTGTCTTTGTTCTCATTAGTTTCAAAGACTTCTTGTTTTCTGCCTTAATTTCATTATTTACTAAGAAGTCATTCAGGAGCATGTTTAATTCCCATATAACTGTATAGCTTTGACTGATTTTCTTCAAATTAAATTCCATTTTTATTGTACAATGTACCACATTTTATCCAGTCATCTCTTGATGGACACTTAGCTCGCTTCCAAATCTTAGCTATTGTGAATAGTGCTACAATGAACGCAGGCGTGTAGATATATCTTTGATATACTGATTTCCTTCCTTTTGGGTATACACATAACAGTAATATTGCTGGAGCACATGGTAGCCCTACTTTTAGTTTTTTGAGGAGCCTCCAAACCCTCCTCCATAGTGATAATACTATTTTACAATACCATCAGTATGGTACAAGGGTTCCCTTTTCTTCACATCCTCACCAGTGTGTTATTGCCTGTCTTTTGGATATAAGCCATTTAGCTGGAATGAGATATCTCCCTGTAGTTCTGATTTTAATTTTTCTCATAATCAGTGATATTGTTTGTTTGGCTGTGTCCCCACCCAGATCTCATCTTGAATTGTAACTCCCACAATTCCTACATGTGGGTAGCTTTTCATTTACTTCTTTGCTGTTTGTATGCTTTCTTTTGTTCTTTTAGATCTTAGTATCTAAAAGAAAATAATTTGTGAAAATGGCATTTCCAAGAAAATAAAGTCTATTAATTAAAACACAAACACAGACAAACTTCCAGTAAATACCTGGCACAGAGAAGATAGATGTTCAATAATTATTTACTAAAAAGATGAATGAAAGTGGCAGAAGCTGGCCCTGGTTTTGATGGACTGCTCATTTCTCCTTCTATTATACCATCTGCCTCCCTAAATACCACATAGCCATAGAACAACGTATCAGGTTCTTTAAGAAAAAGAAAAAGGCACTGCTGGGAACAGTTACTAAATATAGGTTCATTTAAAATGCACAATAGGAAGGTTCAGAAAATACATACTAAAAAGAAAAGTGAAAATCAAATTTTAGAGGTAAAATGACAAGAAAATCTTTTAAGCTTAAAGTGAAACTATCTCAAGGGCTTTTATATCCTCAAAGAAACTACTTTTTATTCTTCTACTGCTTAAGAGAGAGGCCAGCAGAAGCACTGCAAGAAAAGAAATGAGACAAGGTAAGCCAAAGTCTACCCCCATGGGGTCCATTTCTTTCAATTTAAAAAACACTGACTAAATATCAACTATATGTTAAGGATCATCATGAGTGCTGAGCACAGAAAGACTATTAATATGTGAATATTAGTGTAGAAGAGTCTGACAAATTTAAATAAATGAATGAGTCTAAGGGCATACATAAAACCTAAAAAAGCTTTAAGCTTACACATTAAGAGAAGCTAAAAAAAAAAAAAAAAAAAAAAAAAAAAAAAAAGCACATACATTCTAATCAAAGTCTACTTCATTTGATACTAGAATTAGAGACGTTATTACAACAAAAAATTACCGTTAAATTTTTTAAAAAATTTACACCTAGTAATATGTTCTTTAAAAAGTTCTTTATTATTTTTGAAACTGTTAGTGAATTTATTTACTTTATAGCAGACCCTTATAACTACCAATCCCAAAGACAATATTATGTGGAAACCCAGTATACAAAATTAGAACAAAGATTAGCAGTTCTTTTAAAACAAGTGAAGGCCAGAGACCAGGCTATTTGGATCATCTTCATCCTGCTCATATGCCAAGGGCACCAAATTGACAACAACTACTTTAAAAGTATTGTATTGCTAATTATAATTTAATTCCACAAACTGCTCCCGTCATTGTTATCAATGACCTACATGTTGCCAAACCCAGTTCTTAATTCTAACGGCATATCGTACTTGAACTATCAGTAGCATCAGTAACATTTTTCCTCCCTTCCTTTCCCTCCCTTCTTGTTAAAAAAATTTATTTGGTTTCCAGGGCACCTGACTTTCATAATTTTCCTTCTACTTTATGGATCACTCCTTTTTGACCAAGGAGTCAGCTACTGATTGGCAAATATTTCTTGAGTAATACCCTACAAGTGCAGGCAAACAAAGCAGATTACTAAATGATCAAAGTTAACATCACCATTGATGGGAAAAATCAGTATCATGTCCCTCTTGATATAGTGACTGAGAACACATCACTTCTGTGGTATTCCTGCAAAAAATACATAGGTTAAATCTAGTCATGAGAAAATAATAAAAATCAAATAAGAGATAGTCTACAAAATAACTAACATTTTATACTCTTCAAAAACATCAATGTCATGAAATACAAGGACAGGTTAAGGAACTGTTCCAGATTAAAGAAAATTAAAGAAAGGCGAATGTAATGAATGAGGCAACATATTCTTTTGCTATAAAGGACATTATAGAAACACTTCACAAAATTTGGTTAAGGTCTGATATAGTTTGGATATGCATACCCTTTAAATCTTACGTTGAAATGTAATCCCCATTATTGGAGGTGGGGCCTAGTGGGAGGTGTTTGGGTCATGGGGGAGGGTCCCTCGTGGCTTGGTGCTGTCCTCACGATAGTGAGTTCCCACTAGATCCAACTGTTTAAAAGTACGTGGCACCTCTCTCCTACTCTTGCTTCTGTTCTTGCCATGTGACATGCAAGCTCCCACTTCACCTTCTTCCATAAGTAAAAGTTTCCTGAGACCTCCTCAAAAGTTGAGCAGATTCTAGCATCATGCTTGTATAGCCTGTGGAACTGTGAATCAATTAAACTTCTTTTCTTTACAAATTACCCAGTCTCAGGTATTTCTTTATAGCAACGCAAAAATGACCTAGCACAAGGTCTATAAATTAGATACTGAAATCAGGTATTGAATCAATGTTAATTTCCTGATTTTAATCACTCTACTATGGTTATGTAAAAGAATTGCCACATCCAGGGATAATATGGTGCAAACAGTATCTACAATATACTATCAAATGTCTCAGTAAAAAAATGTGACAGGTGACACACCAAGATGGCAGAGTAGGAGATACCAGCCTTCATCCCCACAGAAAAAAAAAAAAAAGAAAAAACAAATATAGACAGCAATTCACAGAACAAAATAGCCCAGGGAGAGTGTAAGGCCTCATTTAAGAATCTGTAGCAATACAATGAAGCAAAAAAACAAAGAATATCCACAAAGCAAGGATCACTGGTGGGATCAGAACACCTAAGATGGCAGGAGACAGCTAGAAACAAATAAGAAAGGCAGAGGCTACAAGTATCAATCACAAAGTCCCCCACAGCCTGTTCCACAGAGGACACCAGCATCTTTTGCCACTGAGGTAACCAATAATAATTCAAGCCAGGAAACTCCAAAAAGTGAGAAGTCGCTGCACACAAGAAGCAGCTACTGTTGTGCTGCTCCTAGACCAAGGTGGGCACCTCTCCCAATCACATGTACTCCTGATTCCCCAAGCCATGGCCACTCTGTGAGTGTCACACATCAGACCCCAGGTCTATGCCTGCACTATGCCCACCCATGACTCAGACAACATTGCCACCACAAGCACAAGTGAGCCCATAACTGAGACCTAATACCAGGAAGAATTCCCTCAGGCACCACTTCACCAGTGGGGACAAAAAAAGATTGAGAGGACCCTAGCAGGCACTGACATAGGAGATCCCAATAGCCCTTGCCACTGTTGTAGAAATACACAACGTTAGCTGCTGAGGATTCCTGCAAACTTTGTCAATGGCAACCACAGCTGACAAAGTGATGCAGAGACTAAACTGCTGCATCATCACTGTTGCCAGAACCACTACACCCCACCAAGCCAAGACCTATAAACTCTCTTATAGGAAAAGTTATTTCCCCTCCACAACCAGTCTATAAAGTCTGGAAGAGGTAACTGTTCCACCAAATGTGCAGACATCAATGTAAGACAACAAGAAACTTGAAAAACTATGGAAGCATATCACCAGAAAAAGAACACAATTATTTCTCAACTGGTGAACCCCCGAAAAATAAAAATCAATGAACTGTCCAACAAAAAATTAAAATAGGAATTTCATCAAACAAGAAAATGCAAAGAAATAATTTAACAAAAATAAAGAAAACAATAAATGAACAAAATGAAAAATTTATGAGATTAAAAGCATTTTAAAAATACATTATGGAGGTGAAGAATACAATGAATAAAATGAAAAATATAACAGGAAGCATCACCATTAAAACTCATAAAGCAAGTCAGGTAAGGTGGCACATGGCTGTAGTCCCAGCTACCAGGGAGTCTGAGGTGGGAAGATCATTTGAAACCAACCAAGGCAACACAGCAAGGCTCCATCTCTTTTAAAAAACTAACAACAACAACAACAACAACAACAAAAACCGATCAAGCAGAAGAATCTGTGAATTCAAATATGGGTTATTTGAAAATATATAGTCTGAGGAAAAAAAGATTAAATAATGAAAAGAAGTGAAGAAAGCCTATAGAATTTGTGAGGCAGAAACAGAGAAAACCATTGCATTATAGGAGGTAAGACAGAAAGGAGTAGGAAGCTTACTGAAAGAAACAATAGCTTAAAATGTCCCCAAAATAAAGAAAGATGTAAATATCCAGGTATAGGAAGGTCAAAGATTTCCAATCAAATTGAACACAAAAAAAGATCATACTAAGACACATTGCAATTATGGTGTCAAAAATCAAAGACAAAGAGAGGATCCCAAAAGCAGTAAAAGAAAAGCAGTACATCACTCATAAGAAAATTCTAATAAGGCTGTCAGTGGATTTCTCAGCAGAAACCTTATAGGCCAGGAGGAAGTGGAATTATATATTAAAGGACTAAAGAAAAATAACTGCAAACCAAGAATACTTTACTTGGCAAAGCTGTTCTTCAGCAATGAAGGAAAGATAGGAAAACAAAAGTTAAGAGAGTTCATCACCATTAGATCGGCCTTACAACAAATGCTAAACAGAGTTCTTCAACTTGGGGAAAAAAAGATACTAATTAGTAATGTAAAAATATGTGGTAGAAGTAAGTATATAGTCAAATTAAAAATACTCAAATATTGTAATGGTAGTGTGTGAACCTTCAGTATAAAGGCTAAAAGGTTAAAAACTAAAGGTTAAGATAAAGGCTATATTAATTTTTAAGAGAACCACAATATAAAAAGATGTAAATTGTAGGATCAAAAACGTAAAATGTAAGAGAGTTGGAGTAAAATCATAGTTATTTTATGCAAACAAAGTTAAGCTGTTATCAGCTTTAGATATCCTGTTATAACTATATTTTCAGTAAGCCTCATTATAACCACAAACACCTATAATAGATACAGAAAATATAAAAAGTAAAAAATCAAAACATATCACTACAGAAATTTATCTAATAACATCGGAAGACAGTAAGAGTAAGAAAGAAACAAAGAATCTATAAACAACCAGAAGACAGTTAACAAAACTGCAGTAGTAAATCCTTATCAATAATTATTGTGAATTAAAACCTGTAATGAAAACACATATTGTCGCTGAATAAATTTTTAACAAAAACAAGACCCAACTATATGCTGCTTAATAGAGACATTCATGGCTGGGTGTAGTGGCTCACACCTGTAATCCCAGCACTTTGGGAGGCTGAGGTGGGCAGACCATGAGATCAGGAGTTCGAGACCAGCCTGACCAACATGGTGAAATCCCATCTCTACTAAAGATATAAAAAATTAGCCAGGCGTGGTGGCCACGTGCCTGTAATCCCAGTTACTCGGGAGGCTGAGGCAGGAGAATAGCTTGAACCTAGGAGGCAGAGGTTGCAGCGAGCCGAGATTGAACCATTGTGCTCCAGCCTGGGCAACAGGGCGAGATTCCATCTCAAAAAAAAATAGAGACATTCATTTCACCTTGATGGACATACATAGGTTGAAAATGAAGCAATGAAAAAGATATTTCATAAAAATGAAAACCAAAAGAGAGTGAGTGTAGCTATATTTGTATGAGATAAAATAGACATTAAGTCAAAAGCAGTAAGAGACCAAAAAAAAAGGTGTTATATAATGACAAAGAGGTCAACTCACCAAGATAAAAGAGGTCAACTCACCAAAATAACAATACTAAATAGATGTACACCAAACATTAGAGCACCTAAGTATAAAAAGCAAATATTAATAGATCTGAAGAGAGAGACAAACTGCAATACAATGATAGTAGGGACTTCACTATCTCAATTTGGACAACGGATAAATGATCCAGATAGAAAATCATAAGAAAACACTGGGCCTGACGCATGCTTTAGACCAAACACACAGTAGACATATAGAAAGCAATCCATCTGACAGCTGCACAATTCATTCTTCTGATGCGCACACTGAACATCCACCAGGATAGATCAGACAGTAGGCCACAAAACAAGTCTAACCAAATATATGACAAAAATCATATCAAGTATCCTTCCTAACGCAATGGTATAAAACTAGAAATCAGTATCAGGAAGAAAACCAGAAAATGTACAAATACATGGAAATGAAACAACAGGTTCCTGCGTCAAAGAAGAAAATTAAAAGGAAAATTAAAAATATCTGAGACAGACACAAATTAAAGCCAGAGTAATAAAGAAAAAGAGAAAACTCAAATAAATAAAATCAGAAATGAAAAAGCAGACATCACAACTAATATCACAGAAATTCAAAGGATCATTAACAGCTACTATGAGCTACTATATGGCAATAAATTGGAAAACCTAGAAGAAATGGATAAATTCCTCAGACATATACAACTTACCAAGATTGAATCATGAAGAAATCCAAAACATGAAAAGACCAATAACAAGTAATGAGATCAAAGTCATGATAAAAAGTCTCCCAGCAAAGAAAAGCCTAGGATCTGATGATTTTGCTGCTGAATTCTACTAAAAACTCAAAGAACAGATACCAGTCCTACTCAAACTACTTGGAAAAACAGAAGAGGAGGGAATACTTCCAAACTCATTCTACAAGGCCATTATTAACCTGATACCAAAACCAGATAAAGACACATCAAAAAAGGGAAACTATAGTCCAATGTCACTGATGAATATTGATGCAAAATCCTCAATAAATACTAACAAACTGAATTCAAGAACACATTAAAAAATTATTAATTGTGACTAAGTGCTATTCATTCCAGGGATGCAAATATGGTTCAAAATACGCAAATCAATTAATGTGATAGATTCTATCAACAGAATAAAGAAGAAAAGTCATATGATTATTTCAACTGAGGCTAAGACAGCATTTGATAAAATTCAATATCCCTTCATGATCAAAATCCTCAACACACAAGGTATAAAAGGAACATACCCCGACATAACATTAACAAAAGCCATATATGAGAGACCTACAGCTATCATATTGAATGGAGAAAAACTAAACACCTTTCCACTAAGATCTGGAATACAACAAGGATGCCCACTGTCACCACTGTTATTTAACACAGTACTTGAAGTCCTAGCTAGAGCAATCAGGCAAGAGAAAGAAATAAAGGGCATCCAAATTGAAAAGGAAGAAGTCAAATTATTCTTGTTTGCAAATGATATGATCTTATATTTGGAATAACCTAAATACTCCACCAAAAATCTATTGAAATTGAAAAATAAATTAAGTTGTGGGATACAAAATCAACATACAAAAAAATCAGTAGCAAACAACCTTCAAAAGAAATCAAGAAATCCCATTAATAAGTACAACTAAAATACCTAAAAATTACCTTAACCAAAAGAGTGAAAGATGTCTACAATGAAAACTATAAAACACTGATGAAAGAAATTGAAGAGGACACACATGCAAAAAATAGGATGATATTCCATGTTCATGGATTGGAAGAATCAATTTTGTTAAAATGTCCATACTAACCAAAGCAATCTACAGATTTAAGGCAATTCCTATCAAAATACCAATGACATTCTTCACAGAAATCAGAAAAACAATCCTAAAATATATATAGAACCACAAAATACCCTGAATAGCCAAAGCTATTCTAAGCAAGATAAACAAAACTGGAGGAATCACGTTACCTGATTTCAAATTACACTGCAGAGATATAATAACCAAAATTGCATGGTACTGGCATAAAAACAGATACATAGGTCAGTGGAACAGAATACAGAACCCAGAAATAAATCTATACACCTACGGTGAACTCATTTTCAACAAAAGTGCCAAGAACGCAGGCAGAGTGGGGAAATGACATTCTCTTCAATAAATGATGCTGGGAAAACTGGATATCAATATGCAGAAAAATGAAATTGGACCACTATCTCTCAATATATACAAAAATCAAATCAAAATGGAGTAAAGACTTAAATCTACACCCTCAAGCTACAAAACTACTGAAAGAAAACAGTAGGGAAACTCTCCAGGATATTGGTCTTGGCAAAGATTTCTTGAGTAATACCCTACAAGTGCAGGCAACTAAAGCAAAAATGGATAAATGGGATCACATTAAGTTAAAAAGCTTCTCCACAGCAAAGAAAACAATCAACGAAGTGAAGAGACAATCCACAGAATGGGGGAAAAATATTTGCAAACTACCCATCTGACAAGGGATTAATAACCAGAATATAGAAGGAGCTCTATATTCTGTTTTCAACTCTATGGGTAAAAAAACTAATAATCCAATTTTAAAACAGGCAAAACGTCTGAATACATGTTTTCAAAAGAAGACATACAAATTGCAAACAGGTATATGAAAAGGTGCACAATATCGTTCATCATCAGAGAAATGCAAATCAAAACTATAATGAGATATCATCTCACTCTGGTTAAAATGGCTTATATAAAAAAGGCAGGCAATAACAAGTGTTGACAGGGATGTGGAGAAAAGAGAACCCTTGTCCACTGTTGGTAGGAATGTAAATTAGTACAATCACTATGGGTAACAGTTTGGAGCCTCCTCAGAAAGCTAACAATTGAGTTAACACACCATCCAGCAATCCCCCACCAGGTACATACCCAAAAGATAAGAAAACAGTATATCAAAGAGATATCCCCACTCCCGTGTTTACTGTAGTACTATTCACAATAATGAAGATTTGGAAGCAACCTAAATGTCCATTAACAGACAAATGAATAAAGAAAATGTGGTACAAATACACAATGGAGTACCATTCAGCCACAAAAAAGAATGCAATCTTGTCATTTGCAACAGTATGAATGGGCCCAGAGGTCATTATGTAAAGTGGAATAAGCCCAGCACAAGAAAGACAAATTTCACATGTTCTCACTTATTTGTGGGAGCTAAAAATTAAAACAACTGAATTCATGAAGATAGAGAGCAGAAAAGGATGGTTACCAGAGGCTAGGGAGGGTAACAGAGGGGTCGTGGGGAAGTGGAGATGGTTAAGTGGTATAAAAAAATAGAAAGAATGAATAAGACTTAGTATTTGATAGAACAACAGGGTGACAACTGTCAAAAATAAATTAATTTTACATTTTAAAATAACTAGAAGAGTGTAATTGTTCACAAAACAGAGCATGAATGCTTGAGGTGATTAATACCCCATTTACCCTGATTTGATTATTATTCATCGCATAGCTATATCAAAATATCTCATGTAACCTATAAATATATACATTTACTATGTACCCACAAAAATTAAAAACTAAAAATATTTTTAAATAAAAAAATTTTTCAAAAAACCAAAATGGAAACATAACATACCAAAACATACAGCATGTAACAAAAGTAGTTCTATGATGAAAATTTAAGGCAATAAACACTTACTTTAAAAAAAATCTCAAATATGCAATCTAACACTATGCCTCAGGAAGTAGAAAAGAACAAACTATTTAGTTTGGGCTAAATTTTTAGCCCAAAGTTAGCAGAAGAAAAGAAATAATAAATATCAGAGCAGATAAAAAGGAAATGGAGACTAGAAATCCAATAGATACGATCAGTGAAACTAAGGAATTCTGAAAGAGTTTTTAAAAATGGTCAAACCTTTAGATTAAGAAAAAGGAGAGAAGATACAAATAAATAATATCAGAAATGAAAGGGGAAGCAACAACAGATACTACAGAACGAAATACAAAAGATCATAAAAGACTACTATGAACACTTATTTCCCAACAAATTGTATAACCTAGAATAAATATATAAATTCCTAGAAACATACAATTAACAGAACTTAATCATGGAAAAATATAAAATCTGAACAGACCAGTAACAAATAAGGAGACTGGATCAGTAATAAAGTCTTTCATTAAAGGAAAGCCCATAACCTGATGGCTTTACTGCTGAATTCTACCAAACATTTAAAGAAGACCTAACACCAATCCTTCTCAAACTCTTCCAAAACAATTGAAGAGAAGGGAAATGTCCAAGCTCATTTCATAATGCCAACATTACTAGATACCAAGGCCAGAAAAGGACACTAAGAAAAAAGAAAATTATATGCCAATATTCCTGATGAGTATAGATGCAAAATCCCTAAACAAAATATTAGCAAACCTAATTCAAGGGCACCTTAAAAATATCATTCACCATGATCAAGTGAGACTTATCCCTGGAATGCAAGAATGATTCACCAATGCACACCAATAAATGTGATAAACTCTAATAACAGAATGAAGGACAAAAACCCTATGATCATCTCAACAGATGTAGAAAAGGCATTCAACAAAATTCAACACTCTTTCATGATTAAAAAAAAACTTTCAACAAATTAGATATAAAAGGAATATATCTCAATGCAATAAAGGCCATATATGATAAACATAGTTAACATACTCAATAGTAAAAAGTTGACAGCTCTTCCTCTAAGATCTGAAACAAGACAAGGATGCTCACTCTCACCACTTCTATTCAACATAGTACCAGAAATACTACCAAGAGCAATTAAGCAAGAAAAATAAATAAAAGACATCTGAATCAGAAAGGAAGATGTTACACTGTATCTGTTAACAGACAACAAGATGTTATATTCTTTAAAAAAATTCTAAAAACCACCAAAAAACTGTTACTAATAAATTTAGTGAAGTTGCAGGGTACAAAAATCAAAACACAAAAAATCAGTAGTGTTTCTATACACTGATAAACTATCCAATAAAAGAATAAAAAAATCAATTCCATTTACTATAGCTACAAAATAATATTAATACAATATTTAGGAATAAATTTCACCAAGGAGGTGAAAAATCCATACACTGAAGACCATAAAACACTGACAAAAGAAACTGCAGTGTACACAACTAAATGGAAAGATATTCTGTTTCATGTATTGGTAGAATTAATATTGGCTAAATATTCATACTACCCTATGCAATCTACAGATTCAGTGCAATCCCTATCAAAATTCCAATAACATTTTTTACAGAAATAGTGAAAAACAATCCTAAAATTTCAATGAAGCCACCAAAGACTCTAAATAGTCAAAGCAATCTTGAGCAGAAAGAACAAGGCTGGGGCACCACACTACTTGATTTCCAAATCCACTATAAGGCTAAAGTAGCTAAACAACATGGTATTAGTACAAAGACCATTGGGACAGAATAGAATGTCCAGAAATAAAGCCATGCACTTACCATCAATAGATTTTTAAAAAGATGCCAAGAACACAGATGGGAAAAGGAAAGTCTCTTCAATAAATGATGCTTGGAAAACCGGATATCCACATGCAAAAGAATGAAATTAGACCCTCATCTCACACCATATTCAAAAATCAACTTGAAATAGATTAAAGACTTAAACACAGTGTTTGTACTGTAAAACTAGAAGAAAACAGAGGGGAACGCTTTTTGGCCTTGGCAATAATTTATTGGCTATGACCCCAAAAACACAGGCAAGAAAAGCAAAAATAAACAAGTGGGATTACCTCTAATTAAAAAGCTTCAGCACAACAAAATAATCAACAGAGTAAAGACACAACCTTCAGAATGGAAGAAAGTATCTCCAAACTGTACACTGGATAAAGGTTTAATATCCAAAATATATAAGGAACTTAATTCAACAGAAAAAAAAACTAATAACCGATTCATAATTGGGTAAAAGATCTAAAAAGACACTTTTCAAAAGAAGACATATAAATGGCCATCAGGCATATGAAGAAACTACTCAATATCAATAATCATCATGAAAATGCAAATTAAAACCACAACAAGAGATACCTTCGCACATATTCAAATGATTAGTATCAAAAAGACAAAAGGTAACAAGTGTTGTCGACAATGAAGAGAAAAGGAAAACCTTGCACACTCTTGGTGGGAATGTAAATTAGTATAGCCATTATGGAAAAACCATATGGAGATTTCTCAAAAAACTAAAAATAGAACTACCATATGATCTAGCAATCCCACTACTGGGTATATATCCATAGGAAATGAAATCGGTATGCCAAAGAGATATCTGCACTCCCATGTTCACTGTAGCATTATTTAGAATAATCAAGATAAGGAATTAACTTAAGTGTCTATTGACAGATGAACAGATAAGGAAAATGTGGTATATAGACACAATGAAACTCTATTAAACATTTAAAAAGAAGGAAATCTGCCATTTATGACAACATGGATGAATCTGGAAGATACTATGCTAAGTGAAATAAGACAGGCACAAAAAGACAAATATACCACATGATTTCACTTACATGTGGAATCTTTGAAAAGCTGAACTCATAGGAACAAATGGTAGAATGGTGGTTGCCAGGGGCTAGGGGTGGGGAATTGGGGATACATTGGTCAAAGAGTACAAAGTTTGACTTAAACAGGATGAATAAGTTCAAGAGATCTATTGTACAGTATGGTGACTATATCTAATACTAATGTATTATATACTTGAAAATTGCTAAGAAGGTAGATCTTAAGTGTTTTCACCACAAAAAAATAAGTCTGTGGGGTGTGGATATATTCATTAGCTTGATTTAATCATTTCACAATGTATACATATATCAAAACATCACATTGTACACCGTAAATATATACACAATTTTTGTCAATTATACCTTAATAAAGTTGGAGGAAAATTATGTTCTCAGCTATGTCAAGTCAGATTTGAAACCATTTACTTTAGGTATTGGCTCAGGTCAGTACAATTTTTCTGTCTTCTATATCTGTCATGTCAGTGGTTCGTAGACCTAGTTGAAAAATCAGAAAAACCCAGGGAGATTCTAATTACGTTAGTGTATTTGGGGAAATTCTGATAATTGGCCAGGTTTGGGAACCTCTTCCTAGTACTGCATTAAACTATTCTCAGACATAGCAACATCCACAACATGAAGAACAACAAAAAATATGTGACAAAGGATTTAGTTAATGAAAGTTATCTGAAAATAGTAAGGCACCTGGGTCAAAAAAGGGCAGGAACAGGAGGTGTTACCAGAGTCTGGTGGGTGGTAGGTATCGGGGAAATGTTGGTCAAAGGATACGAACATTTTTTGACAGAATGGAGTAAGTGCAACAGTTCCATTGTACAACATGGTAACGGTAGTTAACGTTACGTGGCTGGGTGTGGTAGTTCACACCTGTAATCCCAGCACTTTGGGAGGCCAAGGCAGGCAGATCACTTGAGGTCAGGAGTTCAAGACCAGCCTGACCAACATGGTGAAACCCTGTCTCTACCAAAGAACACAAAAATTAGCCAGGCATGGTGGTGCACGCCTGCAATCCCAACTACTTAGGAGGCTGAGGCAGGAGAATCGCCTGAACCCGGGAGGCAGAGGTTGCAGTGAGCCAAGATGGCACTACTGCATTCCAGCCTGGGTGACAGAGTAAGAGTCTGTCTCCCTCCCTAAAAAAGAAAAAAAAAAGTGTTGTATACTTGGTAAGTGCTAAGAGAGATTTTAAGTGTTCTCACCACAAAAAAATAATTATGAGGTAATACATACATTAATTAGCTTGAGTTAGCCATTCCACAATATATGCATATATCAAAACATTATGCTGTACATCATAAATACATACATCTTATTTGTTAATTTAAAAAATAAATCTTAAAAATTGGAAAGATGAACCAAATGTGGTATAACAGTAACATCTGGTTGATTTGGGGAAAGTATGTGAGAATTCTTTGTATTATTCTTGCAACTTTTCTGTAAGTCTAAAATTGTTGAAGAGTTAAAACAAAAACAACATCAAAAAAGTCTCTTAAATGATCTTCCTGCTTCAATCTGTGCCTGCTACATTCTATTCTCAATTTTTAAAAAATTCAGCAATCCTTTTAAAATCATAAATTAGATTATGTAACTCCTTTGCTAAAAATCATGGAATAATTCCCCATTTTATTCACAGTGAAAGCAAAATGTATACTGCTATGCCCTCTGATTGGTGTGCTCTTGCTCCAGATATCCACTTAGCTAACTTCCTCACTCCCTTCAAGTCTCTGTTCAAATATCACCTTCTCAATGAATCTACCCTAACCATTGCATTTAAGATTTCAACCCACGCTCTATCGCCACACTTCTGATCTTAACTCTAACCTAGTTTTTCCTTTCTCTTGACACTCACCACACTGTAACAACTATGACAGTTTTTAAAACCATCTGACTCCTTCAGCTACAATGTAAGCTCAGTAAAAGCACAGATTTTTCAGTATTCTGTTTACTGATATAGTATCTCAAATGCCTAGGGCTGTGCCTGGCCCACAGTAGGTATACAATAAATATCAGTCAAATGGATGAACAAGTTTTACTGAACACCTGCTACAATCTAGAAAATGTCCAGAAGAACACAGAGTCAGGGACCTAGCTACACAAGCAATCGCCTATAATCCAAATGGGAAATGCAGTACAATTACACTTACGGAAAGATGAATGCAGTACAATTACACTTAGGGAAAGATGAATTCTAGATGAGGGATGAAGTCAGTAGGTTGACTCCCTTTTCAAAACTCTTGCCAGTGAGGGGAAGGCAAGTTGCAGAGTTATTTACATCCACAAATTCCTCACTGACTGTGTACTCATTAACAGAGTAACTGAAGTTCCTAGTATATGTAGGAAAACAATAGTTTCAATGTGAATAAAAATCTTCACTATGCAACTTATATTAGGGGATATTTAGACATCTACTCAATATTAGAATCTCTACCTCATCTTTAAAAGACAATCTTGACTGGGCACAGTGGCTCACACCTGCAATCCCAGCACTTTGGGAGGCTGAGGCAGGTGGATCACGAGGTCAGGAGTTTGAGACCAGCCTCACCAACATGGTGAAACCCTGCCTACTAAAAATACAAAAATTAGCCAGGCATGGTGGCACGCACCTGTAGTTCCAACTGCTTGGGAAGCTGAGGCAGGAGAATTGCTTGAACCTGGGAGGCGGAGGTTGCAGTGAGCCGAGATTATGCTACTGCAGTCCAGCCTGGGCTACAGAGCAGGACTCTGTCAAAAAAAAAAAAAAAGAGAGAGAGAAAGACAATCACTTTGTTTATAAGTCAATCTCTCCAATTTTTTTTTTTTTTTAAGATGGAGTATCACTTTATCACTAGGCTGGAGTGAAGTGGCATGATCTTGGCTCACTGCAACCTCTGCCTCCAGGGTTCAAGCGATTCTCCTGCCTCAGACTCCTGAGTAGCTGGGACTACAGATGTGTGCCACCACGCCTGGTTTTTTCTATTTTTTTAGTAGAGATGGGGTTTCACTGTGTTAACCAGGATGGTCTTGATCTCCTGACCTCGTGATCCGCCCACCTCGGCCTCCCAAAGTGCTGGGATTACAGGCATGAGCCACCACACAATTTTCTAATGTTTATAAATGTAGCACAAGGTGAATGCAAAGCAAAATTGCAAATCTCAGAAGAGATAAAGTTTCATGAAGTCTATGAAAATAATACAGCATCATGAGAAAATTACTTTCTAATTGAAAACGTGGCCAAGGTAGTTAGACCAATAAGAATTGGAACATGAAAGATATTTAAAGGACAGTGAATAGAGTATTAATCATTGATTAATCTTTAGAAAATTTGATGATGCTTTCAACTTTTGCAAAAAATGACACTTCTGTTAATTTCATGGAGACAAATGTGAAATGAAGAATGTCATATTGTGCTATCATAGTTCTGTCGGAAAACCTATGTTAAAAAAATCAGTACTTGTTCACCACAAAAAAATACAAGATAACTATGTGAGGTGAAGGATATGTTGCCTAAGCTTGATTGTGGTAATCACGAAGTATATATATATCAATGTATACATATATTTATTGTGTTCAAGCATACTCAACAATAAAAATATACACAATTTGTACTTATAAATTAAATGTCAATAAATCTGGAGGAAAAAAGAGTACTTAATTCACTCTTTTTTAAGATTTTTTTTTTTAGAGAAAGAGTCTTGGTCTGTCACTCAGGCTGGAGTGCAGTGATGCTACCATAGTTAACTGTAACCTCAAACTCCTGAGCTCAAGTGATCCTGCTACCTCAGCTTCCTTAGTAACTAGGACCACAGACATTGATTCATTCTTAATTCTAATAATTAGCTAAGGTTGTAGTTACATAGTAAAATTTTTTTTTTTGAGACAGAGTCTCCTTCTGTCACCCAGGGTAGAGTGCTGTGGCGCAATCTCAGCTCACTGCAACCTCTGCCTCCTGGGTTCAAGCGATTCTCCTGCCTCATCCTCCTGAGTAGCTGGGATTACTGGCATGTGCCACCATGCCTGGCTAATTTTTTTATTTTTTTTATTTTTGAGACGCAGTCTCACTCTGTCACCCAGGCTGGAGTACAGTGGCACAATCTCAGCTCACTGCAAGCTCCGCCTCCCAGGTTCACGCCCTTCTCCTGCCTCGGCCTCCTGAGTAGCTGGGACTACAGGCACCCACCACCATTCCCAGCTAATTTTTTGTACTTTTAGTAGAGACGGGGTTTCACCGTGTTAGCCGGGATGGTCTCGATCTCCCGACCTCGTGATCCGCCCACCTCAGCCTCCCAAAGTGCTGGGATTACAGGAGTGAGTCACTTCACCAGGCCTAATTTTTATATTTTTAATAGAGACAGGGTTTCACCATGTTGGCCTGGCTGATCTTGAACTCCTGACCTCAGGTGATGCACCCCCTCTTGGCCTCCCAAAGTGCTAGGATTACAGGCGTGAACCACCATGCCTGGCCAAGTTATATAGTAAATTTGGCTGAAGACTTTAGGTTTCATTTATCAACATAAAGAGCAAATCGAACTTCACTTCACCCTCTCTCTCATTCACCACCACTACCACTACCACCATCATCATCCATCACTACTACCATCAACAATAATAATTTATTTTACAAGACTTCATCCTTGAACAGGTCGCTTTAGGTGGTCCCTTCTGAGCACCTTCTGTCCTCTTTGAGGGTGATGTATGTTTAATCAGAGTTATATTTTTAATAAACAAAATGGAAAATAATCTTCTATCATTTATTCAGCTGAGGGGGAAAAAAGTGTAAACAATCTCTAGCAAAGGATGCAGTTTGTCAGTTGGACCACAAGATGGAGGCACCAGTCACCTAAAAGGAAATAAAAATAAAAGCAAAAAACAGCCTTTTAAGTGTAAAAATAACAAACCTAATTTTTAAAAAAATCAGGTACATTTCCAATTCATTTTATAAGAATGGAAATTTATTCAAACAATCAAACAGTGAAGTCTGACATATATAGTTCTGAAGATACTATCTCTACCAAACCCGATTCAACTGAAAAATCTCAAAAACAACCTCGTCAACTCACTTTTATAACTCTTGCAGAGTAACTCACACTTACAGAGTCTTCAAACAGCAACAGAAAGGAACTGCTGGACTGAGTAGTACTTTGAAAAGTGAGGAAAAATGAAAAGTAATAGCTTCATGTGATTTACACTGATGCAGATAAACTGGGTTTTACACAAAAAGAATGCAAATTGAGTTTCATAGCTATCTGATATTAACCAATCAACACTAGACACACTATTTTCCCTCATTTATTATATTCTTCAACAAATACAGTGAATCATAACAAATGCTAGGAATAGTGCCTATACACAGTATTTTAATTCTCATTATTGTTATAATTGACACTACTATTCTTAATATAAAGGAATTATAAAACCCTCAAAACAAAAGGAGACAAGTAACCCTTTTTCTCTTACATGAAATATTTTCAACCTCACTTAGAAACATAACCTAGCTTAGTCACTCATCCATTATTAGTTCCATTTCTGTTAAAACGCTTCATATTTCTATGGCAGGGAAAACTAGAATTCAAGATTAAGGTTGCTTAACTTGGTAAGTATAAAGCATAAAGAACTGACAGGTACGACTGTGAACACATTTCATCTTCCTGTTTTTCTCTGTTTGAAAGTGTGACACAGATGTGGTACTATTTGTGTAAGTTAGGGAAAAGGGGTTTTTTTCCCCTTCAGCAAAATACAATTAAGTGTTTAAGTGCATGAACACATATACACACGAACTAAGGGAATTCAGGAAGTGTTTGAAATAGTCTCAGAAGAAAACAGAAGACATGAAATTTCAAAATGAAGATCAGAAAATTAAAAATCCAACCTTCAAACAACCCTGAGACAACAACTTGTATAAAAACTTTTAAATTATTATTTTATATTCAACAAAGTATTTTAAAGTAAGTTCAACTTTTTATAGATATCACTAAACCGAAGGCATGTTTTTGCTAAAATCAAAACATTTTAGGATATTCTATCAATCTGATGAAGCCCATGGTGATGATTACATCATGTGACCTCTGGATCTCTGATAACTAAAGAAAGAATGTTACTTACTATTGAAAAAAATTAAATGTTTGATTTTTAATTTTTTTTATCAATTCTTCAAAATATAATTGTCATACTGATTAGGAATGATCTATATTATCATTTAAAAATCTTTTTCTTAAAAGTTAGTTTATAAAACAGTAGTGCAGGGCTTATCTGGAAGAAAAAATACATCCATTTATTTCAGAGAAATGATTATGCCTTCAAATCAATTCCAGAAAAATTTAACAGTGAATCTATAATTTTTAAAATTATTCACTGCCATCTACTGGAAAAATCTGAAATGTCTTCATAATTTCCCAAATGTTAAAGAGAAAATATCACATTGAAAAGAGCAATATATGATGATCTTCCAGTAGCTACTAAAATCAGAGACTTTACTTGTAATTTTGACCATTTCATTTCTTTTGATCCTTAATAACTACTTAATTGCATACTAATTCATTATAATTTTTAGCATATTTAAATCCTAAATACAAATATGTTGAGGTGAGATAATTTAAAACAATGCAAGACTACAATTACATATAACAGTGGATAACATAGGTTTTGATATACTTATCCTAAAAGGAAAAAATAAGACTGGGTGTCTTAAGTTTGAGGCTGGCAATGAAACTATATTTACTGACTAAACCAAGTCCAAACCTGAACCACATTAGAGGTGTTATGACACTATGAAAAGATACTCTTATTTCTAATGACAATATTTCAGTCCCTAAAGAATAATTTGGCCAATTTATCATAATAAAAAGAAAATTATTATCTTAAGCATCTGTCTTAAGATGCTGTAAAACTAGTTAACAGAAAAACCATTTTCTGTGGTTTTCTTATATTTTGTTTTGTTTTTGTTTTTATGCCTCTGGGTCCATAAACATCTCAATTCATTGAATAGCTGCTTTTTCAGCATCTACTTTATATCCAGGTACACGCATATAAAGTACATTTAAGTATTCAGAAACATAACAATCACTTCATATTTAAAATGAGGATAATAATCCCTGGTTACATGGTTGGTATAAAAATGTGAAATAATCAGAGTTAGCACCCAATAAATAATAGCCATCATTACTTTAAGTATTACTAAAAAGATTGGAAGCTTATAAGAAGCTGAGAACAAAATGAATGAAAAAATTGTGTTTTCAATTTGTTACAAATTAAATATTAAAACTTCAGATTAAAATAGCCCACGAATCATGTTTACTTCCTTTATCTCCCAAAACCCAACTGAATTTATTAAAGAATATATGAGAGGAGATATAGCTATGCTAGAAAACAAAGGTACCATTAAAAGGTCAGAAACTAAGGCCAAAAGGTCTGAAATACATAAAACAGATGTTTTGCTTAGATCAGTAGTCAATAACTATCTGTCACATAAGAAAATTAACAAATGACATAGGATGAGATGAAAAGCAAACTTAGCAGTGCTGACTGGCCTGTGAAGCAGCACAACTGAACAGGCCTGCCGAGAAAGAATCAATATAGTTTTCCAAAAATAAGTCCTGAGAAAACCCCAAAATTGGAGGCGCAAGGCTAAGAGCAAGTGGCAAACGTTAACAGTCAAGCCCAAAAAAATTCAAAAATGCCACCAGTGCTACTACAGGGAGTCCTGATTATCACTAATGCAGGTTGGACACAAAATACAGGTTTTTTTTAAAAAAAAAAAAAAAAGAAAACACCAAAAGAACAAACCCAAACAATAACACGTGGTGAGTGTCCCAATGATCCCATTCCCTATTTCTCATAGGCAACTAAAACTTTCACCTACTACTGACAGTCTTAAGCTTCCCACTAGCAGGGGCTGAAAGTGAAGGAGCCCTTTATTGAGTACAGTTCTACTAAAGTAATTCTACCACAGCACTATGAGGAGCTACTGGCCTGTAATATTCACTGGGGTCTGTCTGGGTACAGACAGCTAATTTCAAGTAAATTAAGGGCTATACTGCAAAAGACATCTAAGGAGAGTCATCAGGAATCAGAAAAACAGTTTTTAAAAAGATAAAGGGAGACTCTGTAGAGACTTAAACTGTAAAAAAATAAAAAAATAAACAGATCAGCTAATAAACAGAACATTATAACATTATAGGACAACCAAGAAAATGTGAATGGCTGGATATCTGATGATATTAAGGGATTTTTTTATTTCTATATATGATGATGATGTTATTGTTACATTTAAAAACAGGAGTGCTTGTGTTTAAAAGATACATACTGAAATGTTTATAGGTAAATTGACAAGATGCTTCTTACCTGCTTCAAAATAATATAGGAAAGATAACTGGGGGTTAGGAAGAATATGATATTTAACCACAAGTATAACTGTAAAAAGTAAGTTTTAGGTATGTGGAGGTTTGCTTTCTCATTCTCTCTACTTCTCATGTTTGAAATATTTTAATTCAATCATTAAAAATAAATAAAACAGTGATTCTCAAGTTAAACCAAAAGGTAAAATCCAACTAATATTCTTAAAAAGGAAGCACAAAAGGTATAAAACACCCTTCAGTTATAAGCAAAATTCTATTTCTGATTAGCAAACCTCAATTTTAAATTATCAGCTTTAAAGTTTGGTTAATACATCTTTTGATCTGGTTTCTCAAAAGTGTTTGAGAACTTCATATTCAAAAGCCAGCATTTTCTTTTTAACTAAAAAACATAAAATATAAAATTCAGGAGATGATATTATAATGTTTGGCACACTGAAAATCCAAATATATGTGTGTCTAAATATACCCACATAGAAATATATAAAGTATAGAAAATAAAGTTTGGCAGTAAATGTTTTCATAAAAACCTCAGCATAAATTTTTCTTGGCTCACAACTTTTATAAATGTATAAGCAACACTTTAAAAATTGAGATAACTTATGCAAATCAATGTGATGTACCACGTTAACAAAATGAAGCACAAAAACTGTATGACCATCTCAATAGATGCAGGAAAAGCATTCAACAAAATTCAATTTTTTCATGATAAAAATTAGTGTCAGGTATAGAAGGGATGCACCTCAACATAATGAAGGCCATATATGACAAATCCACAGTTAACATTATATTCAAGAGTGAAAAACTGAAAGCTTTTCCTCTAAGGTTAGGAATGAGACAAGGATGTCTACTCTCACCACTCCTATTCAAAAACAGAAGTCCTAGCAAGAGCAAGTAGGCAAGAAAAACAAATAAATGGCATCCAAATTAGAGAGGAAGAAGCCACAGATGACGACCTTACATATAGAAAGCCCCAAAGATTCCACATGCAAAAAAAGCTGTTCAGACTAATGAATGAATTCCGCAAAGTTGCAGGATACAAAATCAATATAGAGGCCAGACATGGTGGCTCATGCCTATAATCCCAACACTTCAGGAGGCCAAGGCAGGTGGATCACTTGAGCCCAGGAGTTCAAAACCAGCCTGGGCAACATGGTGAAACCGCATCTCTACAAAAAATACAAAAATTAGCTGGGCATGGTGGCACATATCTGTAGTACCAGTACTTAGGAGGATCACTTAGGCAAGGGGGACAGAGGTTGCAGTGAGCTGAGATCGCGTCAGTGTCCTCTAGCCTGGGTGACAGAGAGAGACTCTGTCTCAAAAAAAAAAAACAAAGTCAACATACAAAAATCTATTGCATGTCTACTATCAACAAATTATCTGAAAAGGAAATTAAGAAAACAACCTACTTACAATAACATCAAAAAAGTAAAATACTTAGGAACACACTAAGGAAGTGAAAGACTTATACACTGAAAACTATAAAACACTGATGAAAGAAATGCTTTAAAGCAGACACGAATAAATGCAATGATATCTGATACGTTCATGGACTGGAAGAATTAATATTGTTAAAGTGTTCATACTACCCAAAGCAATCTACAGATTCAACACAATCTCTACCAAAACTCCAATTATTTTTTTCCAGAAATAGAAACAACAATCCTAAAATTCATATGAAATTACAAAAAGACAGAGTAGCCAAAACAATTTTAAGCAGAAACAGTAAATCTGGAGGCATCACACTGTCTGATTTCAAAATACATTTAAAAGCTACAGTAATCAAAACAGTATGGTACCAGTATAAAACCAGACATGTAAACTATTGGAACAGAAGACAGAACCTAGTAATAAACCCACACATGAGGGGAAGTGAGTTTTGACAATTATGCCAAGAACACACAGTGGAGAAAAGATAATCTCTTCAAATAAATGGTATTGGGAAAACTAGATATGCACATGCAGAAGAATGAAATTGGACCCTTATCTCACACTGTATATAAAAATCAACTCAATATGAATTAAAGACTTCAATGTAAGTCCTTAAACTACAAAACCCTTAGAAGAAAACAGGGTAAAAGCTTCTCGACATTGGCTTTGGCAATGATTTCTTGGATATGACACCAAAGCACAAAAGCACAAAAAGCACAAAACAACAAAAGCAAAAATAAGTCCGATTACATCAAACCAAAATACTTGTGCAAAGCAAAGGATACAAAGGCAACCTATGGAATATGACAAATATTTGCAAACCATATCTCATAAAGGATTAAAAACCAAAATATATAAGTGACTTCTATGACTTAATAGTAAAAAAAAAACCAAACACATTGATTTTAAAATGGACAAAGGAACTAACAGGCATTTCTCCAAAGAAAACATACAAATAGCCAACAGGTATATGAAAAGGTTCTCAATATCACTAGCCATCAGGGAAATCAAGTTAAAATCACAATAAGCTATCACCTTATGCTTGTTAGGATGGCTACTATTAAAAAAAAAAAAAAAAAAAAAAAAAGACAGCAGAGCACGGTGGCTCACGCCTATAATCCTAGCACTTTGGGAAGCTGAGGCGGGCAGATCACTTGAGGTAATGAGTTCCTTGATATTTAACAGGAAGAATTTCTAAAAGACAAAATTAACAGATGAGAGGAAAAAGTTGTATTTTCAGATACCTAAAATTTTCTAAAATCGAGTACATAGTATATATGTTAGCTAGTCTCAGATTTCAAAGAACAGTTACGCTCAAATTATATCAGGTAACCAGGGAATACTATAAAGATACAGGAAGAAAGATGACAAACTCAACAGCTGCAAAATAGAGAGAACTGGAACATGATTTAGGACACAGCAATACCTATTGTGGTCTAATAGGAACCTTTTGACATGCTTGCCTCCCTAACTTCTTAGAAATGAACATCTATTGATCCCTAATTATTCTCATATTTTCTTCTCTCTAAGTATTATATCTATGAGTTTAAATTTCAACAGAAAAAAATTTGACCATGTTTGGTCTGTTACCAGCCAATACAGAATGCCTATTTGGGGCAGAATTCTCACACCCAGTCACATCATAGGTCTTTGGCTATCTTACAGCTAATCACTTGGGACCAGAGACATGGATATGGGTATCATGATGACCTGTAAAGCTGGAACTAGTCCAAGTTACCAGCTACCTTCTCTAAAATACACAGGCAACCCTCAAAAAGCACCACAGACAATCTTCCAGTAAAAAATTTCTCACTTATATCACTAGAAATAATGATCTAGAACATTTACATCTGTGTCTACGTATTCTTCATTTTCACGGAAAGGATAAATTCCTTTGTTTGTTGTCAATATGGCACATACAAAGTATGTGTGAGTATCTGAAATAATTTTATACCTACTAAATTTGAAAAAAACTTTTACTATTAAAGCTAAGATACTTTTATTCAATGTAATCATGCATTTTAAAATATATATTCATAAATACAGTAAACCATAGCATTAGGTCACATTAAAAACATTTACCAAAGCCCACATTATGCATATACTGTTCCTCAATTCACAGGCTTCTCCTTTTAAGCTCACACAGAATTTACTGCTTGCTTTTCTCTAGACATTTACTCACCGTGTCTGCAGTAGAAACTATACCCAACAAATACATCAACCAAATGAGGACAGAATAAAAATCTTTTCAGACATTCAAAGACTCAGAAACTTTATCCACCTTGAACCTCTTCTCAGGAGGCTACTGAAGCATATATGCTACAAAACTGTGGTGAAAGGCCCAGAATCCAGAGAACAGGATATCCAGTAGAGGGAAGAGGAAAGGGAATTATGGTCTCTGTGTAATGAATTCTTTCAGGTACTGTATGTCTGAAAAAATCTTCATTTGCCTTTGTTTTAACAAGATATTTTTGTTCTGTACAAAATTATAGGTTGACAGATTTTCTCTTTTGGTACTTTAAAGATATTGTTCCACTGTCTTCCAGCTTATATTATTTCTTTTAAAAAACCTGATCTCATTTTCATCTTTCTTCCTCTGCAAGCAATGTGTCTTTTTCACTAGCTCTATAAAGATTTTCTCTTTATCAATGGCTTTCAGGAATTTGATGATAATATGCCTTGGTGTGGTTTTCTACACTTTTTTTTCTTTTTTTGGAATCTTTGGATGATTTGGGGTCTGTAGGTTTATAGTTTTCATCAAATTTGGAATATTTTTGGCCATTATTTCTTCAAATATTTTTGGTCTCCAAAATGACCTTTACCTTTCATGGTATCCAATTACATATATTAGGCCACTGGAGGGTATCCCACAGCTTGCTAATTGCTCCTTTTTTTCTGGTCTTTTTTCTCTCTGTGTTTTATTTTGGGCAATTTGTATTATTATCTTTCAATTATAAATGTGTAAGGATCTAACAATAGGTATTGAAAATACATGAAGTAAAAACTGATAGAACTGGAAAGAGTAAAAGATAAATGTGCACTTATATTCAGAGACGGTAACATACTTTTTTCAATAATTGATACAATAAGTATAAAGAAAAATCAGTATGAATATAGACAGCTTGAACAACTCTATCAAGCAGCTTGGGCTAATTGACATTTACAGAACATTCAATCCAAAATAGCAAAATAGATAATACATTTTTCTCAAGCACAAATAGAACATTTACCAAATCACACCATACTCTAGGCCATACAACAATTTACAGTACATTTAAAATAACTGAAATCATATAAAATATGTCCTCTGAATATAATGGAATTAAACTAGAAGTCAATGAAAATCTCCATCTAGAAAATCTCCAAATATTTGTAAATTAAAGAACATACTTCTAAATAAATACATGGGTCTTATAGGAAAAACTAAATAAGAAAATATATTAGTTGCATGAAAATTTTAAGATAAAAATTTGTGATATGTGGCCAAAACAGTGCCTACAAGACATTTTAACATTAAAAATGTATATTAAAAAATAAACAGCTCAAATTATGATCGCAGTGGCCACCTTAAGAAACTATAAGAACATATAAAACCAATTGAAAGCAGAAGAAAACGATGATGATATATGAGAAAGCGCTAAGTCTGAAACCAATGCAGAAAAAACTTACAGAGAAAAATCAGTGAAACTCAAAGCTAATTCTTTAAAATGATCAATAAAATTAACGAACCACACATCAGATAGGCCAAGAAAACAAGAATAGCCACAAATTATCACTTCAGGAAAGAAAGAGAGGATATCACTGCAAATCGTACAAACGTTAAAAAGATAATAAAGATATATTACAACTTTACGACCGTAAATTCAACGTATTAGATAAAAGGGCAAACTACTCAAAAGATAAAAACTACCAAAACTCACCTAAGACAAAATAGATAGCCTGAGTAGTCTTATACTTGTTAAAGATATTAAATTTGCAGGTTAAAAATGTATTATCTTTGAATTTTTAATTCCAGCCTTCCAACAAGGAAAACTCCAGGACCACATGGCTTCACAGGCAATTTATATTTAACATGTAAGAAATAAACAATACAAATTCTTCACAACTCTTCCAGAAAATCCAAAAGAAGGAAACAAAATTCAACTTACTTTATAAGGCCAGGATTAACCTAAAAACAAACTTAGAAAACACATTAAGAGGAAGAAATGAAGATCCTGAAGAAAAACAAAATTCTTCAATAAAATGTGAGCACATCAATCCAACAATATATAAAAAGGATGATGTATCATGACCAAGTGGAGCTTACATGACAAATGCAATATTCAAGACATTCAACAATCAATCAATGCCAAATGAGTTTAAAACTTACGTCCACTCAAAAAAACTGCACAGGAATATTTATAGCAGCTTTATTCATAATCACCAAAACTTGGAAGCAACCAAGATGTCCTTCAATATGCAAATGGATAAACAGTGGTTCTAACCATACAACAGAATATTATTTAGCAATAAAAAGAAAGGAGATGGTTGGGCACAGTGGTTCACGCCTATAATCCCAGCACTTTAGGAGGCTGAGGCAGGCAGATCACCTGAGGTCAGGAGTTCAAAACCATCCTGGCCAACAAGGCGAAACCCCGTCTCTACTGAAATTATAAAAATTAGCTGGGCGTGATGGTGGACACCTGTAATCCTAGCTACTCGAGAGGCTGAGGCAGGAGAATCACTTGAACCTGAGAGGCAGAGGTTGCACTGAGCCAATATCACACCACTACACTCCAGCCTGGGCGACAGAGTGAGACTCTGTCTCAAAAATAAATAAATAAATAAATAAAAAGAAAGGAGCTCTTATGCCACAAAAAAACATGGAGGAAACTTAAGTGCATATTACTAAGTGGAAAAAGTCAGTCTGAAAAGACCACATACTGTATGACAGCAACTATATGACATTCTGGAAAAGCCAAAACTAGACACAGTAAAAAGATCAGTGGTCGCTTAGGGGTTTGGTAGCAGGAAGGGAGGAAATGAGGGTACACTAATGTAAGATATTAACAATGGGAGAAACTGCACTGGGGGAGAAGGAGTATCTGAGTAGTTTCCACTCAATTTTTCTGTAAACCTAAAATTGCTCTAAAAAATAAAGTCTATTAGTTTTTAAGAGTCCATCAGTATAATTCACCACATGATCATTCCAACAGAACCAAAAAAAAAAAAAAAAAAACAGCAAGCAAGCATATGACAAAATTCAACATCAATTCATAAAAGAAAGTGCTCAGCAAATGAGGTACTGGGAACTTTGTTAATTTAATAAAAGGTATCTTAAAAATTATAGCTAACACCATACTTAACAATGAAAGACTAGTGGCCGGCGCGGTGGCTCAAGCCTGTAATCCCAGCACTTTGGGAGGACAAGGTGTGCAGATCATCTGAGCTCAGGAGTTCGAGACCAGCCTATCCAACATGGTGAACCCCCATTTCTACTAAAAATAAAAAATTTAGCCAGGCATAGTGGCACATGCCTGTAATCCCAGCTACTCGGGAGGCTGAGGTAGGGGAATCGCTGGAACCCAGGAGGCGGAGGTTGCAGTGAGACGAGATCACGCCATTGCACTCCAGCCTGGACAACAGAGTGAGATTCCATCTTGGGGGGAAAAAAAAAATGAAAGACTGAATGTTTTTCTTCTAAGATATGGAACAAGAAAAAAATATCCATGCTCACCACTCTTATTCAACATTATACTGGAGGCTCACCCAGGGCAGCCAGGCAAGAGAAGGAAAGGAGAACGCAAATAAGTTAGAAAGGAAAAAACAAAACTGTCTCTATCCACAGTTGATATAATTAACTACAAAGAATGTCCAAGAATCTGCAAAAAGCTTCATTCAAAAACTAGTAGGTGAGTAAAATAGGTTGCAAGACACATGCTCAACATGGAAAAATCTATTGTACTTCAATATATTAGTAATAAAGAATTAGAAATTAAGTTTTTTAAAGCATCATTTATAATAACAATACTTTATAATAAATGTAACAAAACATAGCACGACCTCTATGTTGAAAACTACAAATCAGTGATAAATTTTTAAAAATGATCAAGTAAAAGATCTCTATGAATTAAGTCAAACTGACTTTGACATTAAATCCCATTCTCTTAAGTGCTACATTATCCAATTTGTCTCTCTTGAGTAGCAAAAACACTTTGTGAGGCTAGGTAGGTACCGTTATTTCCGTTTTATAGAGTAAGCTGGAGCTGCTATGGTCTAGCACACACACTCTTAGGTATGTATGTACTCATGGAAAATGAAAACTTATGTCCACACAAAATCCATACGTGAATGTTTCTTGCAGCTGTATTCATAATCACCAAAAACTGCAAGTAACTAAACTCAAATGCCCGTCAATGAGTACAATGAACAAACTGTGGTATATCCATTAACATGGAATACTAATCAGCAGTAAAAAGGAGCAAACTACTGATACACGTAAAGAATCTCAAAGGCATTATGCTGAATAGAAGAAGCCAGGTTCAAAAGGTTACATATGGTATAAGTATACATGTGGGACAGTCTCAAATGGAAAAACGTATAATGGCAGAGAACAAATCAGTGGTTGCTGAGGTCAGGGATGAGGAAAGATTGTGACTACAAAAAGTTAGCATGAGGGAGTTATTCAGGGTGACAGAACTGCTCTGTATCCTGATTTTGGTGGTGGTTATATGAATCACATGTGTTCAAATTTAAAGAACTGTACACCAATTTTAAAAGTTAATTTTACTCTATTTTAATTTAAAAATAGAATCTAAAAAAACCAACTAATAGCAAACAGAAAAACTAAAGAAAAAAAAAATGAGATACCACAACCACCTACTAGAAGAACTAAAATTAAAAAGACTGACCATACCAAGTGTTAATAAGGATGTAGGACAACTAGAAATCTCACACACTCCTGGTGGGGAGGTAAAACGGTACCACCACTTAGATAGTTTCTTAAGAAGTTAAACATACACCTAACAAGTTGACTCAGCCATTCCATTTCTAAATATTACATCAAAAGAAATAAAAGCATATGTCCATACAAAGACTTACACATGAATGTTCATAATTTATTTCTAATAACCCATAACTAGAAACAACCCAAATATCTATGAACAGGTGAATGGATAAACAAATTATGGTATATACATACAATGGAATATTACTCAGCAATAAAAAGAAATAAACTACTGATAAACACAAAAACATGGATGAATCTCAAAATAATTATGCTGAGTGAAGAAACTAAAAAAATAAAAAAAGAAAAGCAGAATATGTGCTGTAGGCTTCCATTTAAATAAAATTCTAGCCAGGCGCGGTGTCTCACACCTGTAATCCCAGCACTTTGGGAGACCAAGGCAGGCGGATCACAAAGTCAGGAGTTCAAGAGCAGCCTGACCAACATGGTGAAACCCCGTCTTTACTAAAGATACAAAAAGTTAGCTGGGCAGGGTGGCACGCATCTGTAATCTCAGCTACTCGGGAGGCTGAGGCAGGAGAATCACTTGAACCTGGGAGGCAGAGGTTGCAGTAAGCCAAGATCACGCCACTGAACTCCAGCCTGGGCGACAGGGTGAGACTCCATCTCAAAATAAATAAATAAAAACAAAAAAATAAAAATTCTAAAAAATACAAACTAATGTATAGTGTCAGAAATCAGATTAGTGCCTGTCCATGGAAGCAGAAGCATAAGGCAGGACTAGAAAAGGGCACACACAACAAATTGTGGATAGTGGATATGCTATTTTTTTTTTTTTTTTTTGATACGGAGTCTCGCTCTGTCGCCCAGACAGGAGTGCAGTGGCGCCATCTCGGCTCACTGCAAGCTCCACCTCCCGAGTAGCTGGGACTACATGCGCTGGCCAACTCACCCGGCTAATTTTTTGTATTTTCAGTAGAGACAGGGTTTCACCGTGTTAGCCAGGATGGTCTGGATCTCCTGACCTCGTGATTCACCTGCCTTGGCCTCCCTAAGTGCTGGGATTACAGGCGTGAGCCACCGCGCCCAGCCAATTTTCTTGACTGTGTTGACGGTTTCACAGATACTACATATGTCAACTTACCAAATCATACATTTGGAGCATTGGCCATTTTTTGGTCAATTCTACTTCAATAAAACTCTCAAAATGCAATTGCAATTATGTAAGAAAATATACAAATGAGTGAGAATATGTAAAAATAAAATATTCATGTTATTTTAGAATAGACATGACTGTTAATTTGAAACTTCAATGATATTGTATCTCTATAGAAATGAATGATACAAACATTGGTATAAATGTATTTTTTTGTTGTTTTTTGGGGTTTTTGGTTTTTTCTTTTTTTTTGAGATGGAGTCTCACTCTGTCACCCAGGCTGGATGGAGTGCACTGCTGTGAAATCAGCTCACTGCAACCTCTGCCTCCCAGGTTCAAGTGATTCTCCTGCCTCAGCCTCCCGAGTAGTGGGGATTACACCCGCATGCCAGCATGCCTGACTAATTTTTGTATTTTTAGTAGAGATGGGGTTTCACCATGTTGGCCAGACTGGTCTGGAACTCCTGACCTCAGGTGATCCACCCTTGGCCTCCCAGAGTGCTGGGATTACAGGCAAAAGCCACCGCACCCAGTCATAAATGTATTTTTTAATGGGCAAAAGATTTGAACGATACTTCACCAAAGATCTGTAGATAGCAAATAAGCACATGAAAAGACTGTCAACATACTCAGGCATTAGGAAAATGAAACTTAAAATCACAATGAGATACCACTATACACCTATCAAAATGGCTAAAATAAAAATAAAAACACACCCAAAAATCAGATAATACTAAGTGCTGGTGAGGGTATGGAAACAACTAGAATTTTAATGCATTGCTGACAGGAATACAAAATGGTACAACCACTTTGAAAAACAGTTTGGTAGATTCTCATAAAGTTAATCATACACTGATCACACAACTCAGTAATCCCACCACGAGGTATTTACCCAAGAGATATGAAAACTTACGTTCACACAAAATCCTGTATGGGAATGTTTGTAGAGGCTTTTGTCACAATCACAGAAACTGGAAACATCCTAATGTCCTTCAGCTTGTGAACAGATAAACTGGCAAACCTATACAATGGAATACTACTGAGCAATAAAAAGGAACAACTACTGAAGCATGGATGAATCTCAACTACATTATGCTATGTGAAGCAAGCCAGGCTCAAAAGTCTAAATCCTGTATAATTCCATTTATATGATATTCCAGAAAAGGCAAAACTATAGGCCCATAAAACACATCGGTGGTTGCCAAAGGGTGTGGGAATGAACTACTAAGGAGTTAGAGGAAATTCTGATGGTGATGGAATTATTCTATTACTTGAATCCAGTGATATTACTCTGTACTTATTTGTCAAAAACCATAAAACTGTACACCATAAAGGGTGAATGTTACTGTATGTAAATTATATTTCAATTTTTAAAAAACTCAATGTGACAGTTTGCATATTTTTTTAATTTTACTGACAACTTATGGAAAAGAAACATCTCTCTGCTTGCAATCTGTCAAGAAATACTTAACACCATGCTAGGTTATTTGTAGGCTTTTTGTGTGTGTGTGAGAGAGACATATTCCCTGCCTGACAAAGGAGCTCATTGGGGAAACAAGACTAAATATTAAAATAAGTTACAGAAAAAGGCTAGGCAAAAAAAATAAATTAATAAATTGAGTGATAAATCATAGAATACATTTTATATATGTGGGAAATGAATGGCACATAATTTTGGAAAGGTCTTAGTGCTTCTCAACATTACTGATCTTATATTATCTCTAATTTTCAAGTGAGGATGATGAGACTTGGAGAGGACAAGTACTTTTTCCGTGATTCTCGAGCTATCAGGTGTCAAAGCTGAGATTCTAACCCACCCCTTTTCGCCCAAAGCCTGACATCTTCTGCATGCGGCGATGGAACAACAGAGAAGAGGTTACGACGGCGGCTACACAGTGTGATTTCAATGGACAGCAACGCCTCCTTAGTCCCCAAACAACCCGCTCAACTACTTGGCACGAATCCTACACAGAAACACCATGATTAGTGCCAAGTTTCTTAAATTGAACTCAATGGGGTCTTGGAATGTAAACTCCAGAGAAAGGAATCAGCGAGCCTTATGGGGATACGGACCCACTTCTGACAAGTCTTGGTAGTGAGGAAGGCGCATGGGGCCAGCGCCGGAGCCAGGGTGCCACCGAAAAGGGTAAACACCAAGAAAGAGGACACCCGAGGCCCTGAAGATACTCCTCTTCAATTACACCACTCAGCTCTGGGTCACAAGGCGGGGCACAGCGTACGAAAAACCTCTTCCCTGGCCCTTCCTAGCCCCTTTGGTGAAAGATTTGCGTGGACTTTTCCCCGCCTCCGTCGCCGATCCAGAGCTAAAACTGAGGCTCCTCTACCGGCGTGGCTGGGAGGAAAGTGATGTGTGCCTTAACAGCGCGAGCAGCCCGGGGCACGCCGGGGGAAAGCGCTGGGTCGTAGGGACCGCGGACGCACGAGGCCGGGCCAAGGCGCCCAGAGCCGGGCCGGGTAGGGCTCCGATGGCAGAGTGAAGGGGTCGACAGGGGCCAGCGAACTCCAGAAATTCCCTCCGGTGACACCCTAAGTGTCTCATGATGCGTTAGTTGACTAGGGGCTCTCACTTTTCCCTCCTTTACTGACCACGCAATCGCTGCCCTCGCCCCCTCCTCACCTCTCCAGTTCTTGTACTGCGGGATGCAGTAGTATTTGTTCCCGAATTGGTCCGTGCCCACGTGCTCCTTCACTTCCCTTGACAGCGATCTCCACAAGGCGCGGAACAAATCCTGAGACCAACCCATGCCGTCCACCCAGTTTCCAGCGCTGCCAGCAGCAGGATCCGCAGTAGGAGCAATGCTCCAGCACCCAACCCAGCCCACTGAGGCGGAGAGGTCAGGCCGGCCTCCATCCTGGAGCCCTTCTAGTAACGGCGCTCACCATTGGCCGGATATATCACCGCCTGACCAATGGGAGACTCTGCTGTTCCAGTCCCGCCCCTGAGTTCTGTCATGGCGACGTCCAGTACTCCAGCCGGTGTGAGGACACGCTATGCTGGGGTTTTTGTCCGCGCGACAAACGGGTTTGGAGGACCCTCTTCGCCTTCGGAGAGCAGAGTCAACACGGAGGTAAAGAAAACCTTACTTTTTGACTAACAGGCCAGTTAGAATCTGGACCAATAACTGTAAACTTTGCCCCACACTTTCCCGTCTCATCGCTCTCCTGCCACCAAACTCTTATTTACCCTCTAATGCGGTGTGGCTTGCGAAAATAGGATCCCTTTTATTTACTGGTAACAACTTGCAGGCGAGGGGCGGCGCGGGGCGGGGGTGGGGGGGGGTTCACCTGCGGGCTCAGATGAAGATACTATAAACCTAAATAAGGATACTTCGTTGTACTGTATTCCTTCTCTCTTGTTACTGGTAAGAATAACTGCCCTCCAAGTACTCGTTCATTCAGTCTGCATATTTAGTGAGTTCCTACAGTGTGTCAGGCAGCCTATTAAAAAGGCAGAGGCCAGAGGCCAGGAATTGAACAAAGTTCAGAATGACTAGAGCGGAGAATTGGGGTAGGGACCATTGACAAGAGATGAAGTAGACAGAAACTGGATGAGGAAGAGCCATGTGTACTTGCGTAGAGGTGTGAAGATGAGAATAAGGTAACAGCTGTTGAATTTTGTTTTCTGCTTGGAGAATGGGTTGCAACTGAGAACAACAGTGGTAGCCAAGTTAGGTAACTGTTGTGATTACACTTGTCCGGGAGAGAGTTGATGGAAGCCTGGGCCACAGAGTTCCCAAGTAGAATAAAGATAGTGGAGACATTTGAAAAACGTCTAAGAAATAGAATCAGCAGTCCATGGAAATTGATTGGATACATGAATGACGAAAAGGGAAGAATGATTAATGATTCCCAGATTTATGTCTTGTATAAGAAGTTGAATGTTGGTAATATACTCTGAGAGAGGGTTTTCCAAAGGGAAGAAGCAAGTTTTACTTTTAATTTTGCCCACGTTAATTGAGGAACCTTTGAAGATATTTACTTGGGCGGTGGAGAACACAGTTGCCTATGAGTTCTGCGTTCCGGAGAAATTTAAATATTAGTTTCCAACATTTTATCTGTTACGTTTTCAGTGTTGTGAAATATCTCTGAGAGTTCCTTTAATGTGTTTTTTTGCCAGTGTCACTTCCTCTGACACATCATCAGCCTTTCATCACAACCACTTTTCCTCATTTATGTCTGTAAGTTCACCTTCACTGATTTCCTCAGTCTGCGTATCTAGAATGTCTCAAATGGTGGCAGTGTCATTGTTCCCACAATCAGCATGTTCCCACAGGCAGCTATTTTTTTCATTTGCTCCATTTTATGTTTAATGCAAGTTTCACTTCTAGTATTATCACTCTTTTAATGCATTTTCATTCTTTTGGCCAATTTCCTCTTTTAATCAGTAAAAATCCACGTGGGCTTATCTTAAGGGCACAGAAATATTAATAACAAACCTACGTGCTTTGCAGCCTGTGTGTGAACTTAATAACAGATTCACAGTGACCAATCACCCACAGACTTTGAAAGAAGTAAAATTGCAAATTGGTCACTAATTTTGATTCATTTATGTAATTACAGAAATGTTATTTATGTAATTATTTGTGGACTGAAAAGCTAGTAGCAAACTTTTATGCTATTTCTCACAGTTAACAAACTGTGGTAACTGAAATTCATACCAGACTGAGCCAAGTGAGGATTGCTTATATGTTTAAGACAAAGTATAATTTTTTTTTTTTTTTTTGAGACAGGGTCTTGTTCTGTCACCCTGGCTGGAATGCAGTGGTGCAATTACAGCTCACTGCAGCCTCGACTTTCCAGGCTCAAATGATCCTCCCATCTCATCCTTCTAAGTAGCTGGGACCACAGGCACGTGCCCACACACCTAGCTAATTTTTAAATTTTTTGTAGAAATGGGGTCTCCCTGTGTTTCCCATTCTGGTCTTAAACGCCTGGGCTAAGTGATCCTCCTGCCTTTGCCTCCTAAAGTGCAGGGATTTTATGTGCGAGCTACCATGCAGCCTAAAATTTTTTAAAAAATATTTCCATCATTAAGTGATGTTTTTGCTTAATTGAACAACTGTATAGTTCCATTTTATTCATAGGAGATGTCTACTGTTCTTCCTTGTCATCACATAAGGGCAAAAGCATGAACACTGATATGCAGTGTTCACAATTTACACCCTCTAAAAAAATTTTACAACTTTATTGAGGTATAATTGACATATGATATACTGCACATTAAATGAGAATATACAATTTGATGAATTTTGACATATATTTACTTTTGAAACCATTACCATAATCAAGAGAACATCCATAACCCTAAAAATTTTTTCACAGTCCTTTATAATCCTTCTCTCCCTTCTTTCTCTGCTTTACCCTCTTCCTTCTCTAGAAACCACTAATCTGCTTTAGGTCACTATAGTTTGCATATTTAGAATTTTATATAAATGGAATCTTTTTTGTCTGGCTTCTTTCACTCAGCATAATTACATTATTTTGAAATTTCTCCATGTTATTGCTTGTATCAATTCCTTTTTATTGCTGTGGAGTATCCCACTGTGCAGATATACCATAGTTTATCTAGTCACTTGTCGATGGGCATCTGAGTTGTTTCCGGTTCAGGACTAATATATTTACAGCTGCTCTGAAAACTCACATATGAGTCATTGTATGAACATATGCTTTTATTTCTCTTAAGTTGATACCTAACAGTGGAGCTACTAGATATATCCTTTACATTTTAAGAAACTGACAGTTTTCCAAAAGCATTTTCCAGTCCCACCACTATGAGGTGAGAAAGCTAGCTGCTCCATGTTTATGTTTCCCCTTTCCTGCTTTCATTTGACTATTTGAACATTATTTAGTATTCTATTTTATATACTATGATTTCAACTATATCTTTTTGTATAATTTTTTAGTGGTTGCTCTAGGAATTATAAAATACATACTTTGCATTGTCTATTTTGGGTCATTTCATTGTTTTACTGCTTCATTTGGCATGTAGAAACCTTATCAACCTTTCCCCTGCACCATATTTATTGTTGTCTTATATTTTATATTTACATACATTATATACTCCATCAGACATAATTTTTTTCAACCATCAATCATATTTTAAGGAAAAGAATAGCCTATTATATTTAACCAGATAGTTATCATTTCTGTTGCTGTCTCTTTATTCCTGATGTCTGAAATTTCCTTCTTATATCTTTTTCTTCTCTCTGAAGTGCATAGTTTATCAATTTTTTTAAGAGTAGGTCTGCGGCAGGAGGTGGCTGCAGCTACAGCACGAGTGTGGTCACGTGGCCGCTGGTCACCGCCACCACCCCCTCCAGCTCTGTTCTCTTTCAGGTTGGGCCGGGCCCTGCCGCTTCTGCAAGCGCCTGGCTGACTGAGGGAGACAGAGAAAGAGGAGGAGAGGAGGAGGAGGATTCAAGGAAGAGAAGCTGGGGAGCCCTTCTGCGCCACAGTGATATCAGTATCAAGATAAAAGTGTGGAATGGGAGAAAAATTCTCAAAGCCTGAAAGAAAATCTGGAGATGGTGTTTTTCCAGCAGCTCGGTTGAGGGAGAACTTGGCTTGTCTCTGTTTCTTGATTCCTCTTCAATTTCTGTTTCTTAACCAAGACTTGTGTTTGAAGAACTGTATTGTACTGAGCCTAAGTCATTTTTAATCTGTAACAGGAACATGCATTTTCACATGTCAACCGGATTTGTGGACCAATAAATTTATCCCCAAAGAGATGGGGTCTCACTCTGTTATCCAGGCTGGAATATAGTGGCGCAATCATAGCCCATTGTAGCCTCCATCTCAAGGACTCAAGGGATCCTCCCTCCTAGGCCTCCCAAGTAGCTGGGATTACAGAGACAGGGTCGCACCATGTTACTCTGACTGGTCTTGAACTCCTGGCCTCAAGCAATCCTCCCACCTTGGCCTCCCACTGTGCTGGGATTATAGAAATAGAAAAGCATATCCTTAAATTCATGTGGAATCTGAAGGGAGCTCAAATAGTCAATACAATACAGTCTTGAAACAGAAGAACAAAGCTTGAAGACTCACCTCTTCTGATTTTAAAACTTACTACAAAACTACAGTAATCAAAAGTGTTGTACTAGCATAAGGAAGACATATAGACCAATGAAATAGAAGAGAGAGCCCAGAAATAAAACCTCATGTATATGGTCAAATGATTTTTTTCCTTTTTCTTTTTTTTTTTTTTTTTTTTTTTTTTTTTTTTTTTTTTTTGAGATAGAGCCTCACTCTGTCGCCAGGCTGGTGTGCAGTGGCACGATCTCAGCTCACTGCAGCCTCTACCTCCTGGGTTCAAGCGATTCTTCTACCTCAGCCTCCCCAGTAGCTAGGATTATAGGCGCCCACCATCATGCCTGGCTAATTTTTATATTTGTGGTAAAGACGGGGTTTCACCATGTTGGCCAGGATGTTCTCAATCTCTTAACCTTGTGATCTACCCACCTCAGCCTCCGAAAGTGCTGGGATTACAGGTGTGAGCCACTGCGCCCAGCCGGTCAAATGATTTTTAACAAGAGTGCCAGGACTATTCAATGGAGAAAGGATAGTCTTTTCAACAAATGCTGCTGGGAAAATGGAATATCCACATGTAAAAAATGAGGTTGAACCCTTAACTAACACCATATACAAAAATTAACTCAAAATGGATCAAAGACATAAATGTAAGACCCAAAACTATAAAAGTCTTAGAAGAAAATAAGGAAAAAATTTTATGACAGTGATTTATTCGGCAGTTATTTATTGGGTATGACATCAAAGACACAAACAACAACAACGTAGAGGACTATGTGAAAATTTTTAAACTTTGTTAATCAAAAGACACTGTCATTAGGGTGAAAAGACAACCACAGAATGGAGAAAGTATTTGCAAATTATATATCTGAAAAGGGTTATATAAAGCATATATGGAGAACTCCTACAACTCAACAACAAAACAAACAGCTTGATTTGAAAATGGGTGACTTGGAAAAACATTTCTCCAAAGAAAATATGCAAATGGCAACAGGTAGACCAAAAGATGCTCAGCATCGCTGATCATTAGGAAAATCCAAATAAAACTGTAATGAAATACCACCTTATACCCGTTAGAATGGCTACTGTCACATCAAACAATAATATGTTTTGGCCGGGCGCGGTGGCTCACGCCTGTAATCCCAGCACTTTGGGAGGCCGAGGCGGGCGGATCACAAGGTCAGGAGATCGAGACCATGGTGAAACCCCGTCTCTACTAAAAAATAGAAAAAAATTGGCCGGGCGCAGTGGCGGGCGCCTGTAGTCCCAGCTACTGGGGAGGCTGAGGTAGGAGAATGGCGTGAACCCGGGAGGCGGAGCTTGCAGTGAGCCGAGCCGAGATTGCGCCACTGCACTCCAGCCTGGGCGACAGAGCGAGACTCCGTCTCAAAAAAAAAAAAAAAAAAAAATAATAATAATAATAATAATAATAATATGTTTTGGTGAGGACATGGAAAAAATTGGAACACTTGTGCACTGTTAGTGGGAAGGTAGAATGGTACAGTCACAGTGGGAAGCAGTATGGTGGCTCCTTATAAATATTGAAAATAGAATTTCCATATGATGCAGTGATGCCACTTTTGGGTGTATCCCCAAAATGTTTGAAAACAGGGTCTTAAAGAGATAATTTGTACACCCATGTTCATACCAGCATTATTCACAATAGCTGAAATATGGAAGTGTAAACTAAAAATAAAACTTCAAGCTTCTTAATTGTCTGAATGAACCTATCCTCTCAGCCAAGAGCATTCCACAGTTCAGGACGTGATGGGGAGGGGGCGATCACGCATTCCCCATTATACTCTCCCTTTGGAATTCAGGCACAACTGGCCAGCATTAACATTAAAACAGAAATCTTATGACTTTTTGTAGCAATAAGACACCGAATTCCAGCCTGACCAAAGTAAAGCATCACGTGACAGATAGCAGGCCCCAGGAGAAATTGAAGTATTTTGCCCCAAAATATATTCCTTTGACATATTTTAAAATGGCCCTGTAAAACTGTCTCTTGTAGGCAGAATCTACATTCTGTAGAGAATGCCTTTCCCTTTCTAGGTCTTTTCTTTGATTCTGGAGAGAATTATCTGAGTCTTTCATCATTTTAAGTCTCATAAGAAACATTTACAATCTATTCTTTCTGAAGCCTGCTACCTGGAGGCTTCATCTGCCTAATAAGAACCATGGTCTCTACAACTCCTTATCTTAACCCAGACACTCCCTTATATGGAATTTTAGGTGTTTATTTTTTATTTTTTATTTTTTGAGCACCCAGGCTGGATTGAGTGGTGCGATATCGGCTTACTGCGGCCTCTGCCTCTGGGCTTCACACGATTCTTGTGCCTTAGCCGCCTGAGTAGCTGGGATTACAGGCATGCACCACTATGCCTGGCTAATTTTTTGTATTTTTAGTAGAGATGGGATTTCACCATGTTGGCCAGGCTGGTCTTGAACTTATGACCTCAAGTGTTCCACCTGCCTCAGCCTTCCAGAGTACTGGGATTACAAGTGTGATCCACCATGATCCGGCCTCACTCCAGCTTTTTGTATTTTCAGTAGAGACAGTATTTTGCCATGTTGGCCAGGCTGGTCTTGAACTCCTGGTCTCAAGTGATCCACCTGCCTTAGCCTCCCAAGATGCTGGGATTACAGGCATGAGCCACCATGCCCAACTGGGTTTCTGGTCTTTAGGTAAACTCTTTTGACAAGTTGCCAGTTGGAAAATCTTCAAATCCACCTGTTAGCAGTGGCGAATCTATATGGGTCTGCAACAACTTGATTCTTGCCTCTTTGGAGGAACGAATTTTGCTGAGGGGCAGTAGTTGGTTTAAGGCAGAGGGAGAGACTGAGGCAAGTGTTAGAACAGGAGTGAGAATTTGTTAAAAAGTTTTCGAGCAGGAGTGAAAGGAAGCAGTACACTTGGAAGGGCCAGGCGGGTGACTTGCAAAATCCAAGTGCCCTGTTCATCCCTTGACTTGGGGTTTTATACATTGTTATGGTCCTGGGGTTTTTGCTGAAGTTGTGCATGTGTTCACTTGAGGAATTTTTCTCTTACCTGTCGAGCGTTCCCAGTGGAAGGTCGTGTAAGAGGCCATTTTGCCTCTGAGTGGGCCTGTTTGAGATCTTACTGAGAAGTGGATAACACCAGCTCCGAGTGTTTTCTATTAGGAGACTATCTTCCTGGTGCTGGCTGTGACCACTTATCATTTTAGAGAGGCAGTTTAACAACCACCTGACCATCACCTCATGGTCGCCTGACAGTCCTAGGGGCAACAGGTGGTGGGGGTGTGTGTGGGGGTTGCTCTCGTGCCCTGTCCATATCTGCTTAACCACCTACTCTAACATACCTATGAGCTAGAAGCCTCCACTTTGAGTTTTTGAGTTGTTCTGCCTTTCCTGACTGAACCATTGTACATCTTACATGTATTGATTGATGTGTTACGTCTTCCTAAAATGTATAAAACTGAGCTGTAGCCTGACCATCTTGGATACATGTCGTCAGGACTTCCTGAGGCTGGGTGTGTCACAGGCATGTCCTTAGCCTTGGCAAAATAAACTTCTAAGTTGAATGAGGAAAAAAAAAAGAGTAGGTGTAATGGTTTCTGAAAAGGAATCTGCAGCTATTCAAATCATTGTTTTCCTATAGGTAATTTATCATTTTTCTCTGGTTGCTTTGAAGACTTTGTCTTTAGTTTTCAGCAGTTTATGATGTGCCTGGTTGCAGATCTCTTTGGATTTATTCTAGTTAGGGTTCATTCTGCTTCTTGAACTTGTAGACTTATATCTTTCCATAAACTTGGAAACTTTCCAGCCATTTTTTCCAATATTTTTTCAACACTACACTCCTTCTCCTTTTAGACCTCCAGTGACATAAATGTTAGTGATTTTATAATTGTTCCTCTGGTCCCGAAGGCTCTGTTCTTTTTTCCTCCAATCTTTTTTCCTCTATGTTGTTAGACTGTATAATTTTAATGGATCTGTCTTCAAGTTCACAGATTCTTTCCTCTGCCATCTCCAATCTGTTAGTGAATACATTAAGTTAAAATAATTTTATATTGAAAACTAAAATTTCCATTTGGTTTTTATTTATGTCTTCTATTTCTTTGCTGAGACTTTCTATTTTAACATCTGTTTCAAGTGTGTGCCCAATGACTTGCTCAAGCTTTTTTTTTTAATTTTTAAAAATGGGGCCTCACTGTTTTTCCCAGGCTGGTCTTGAACTCCTAGGCTGAAGTGATCCCCTTGCCTCAACTTCACAAGAGTCGCTGGGATTACAGACTCGAACCACCATGCCAGTGTTGCTCAAGTTCAAGCATTTTACAATAGTTGCCTTGAGTCTTTATCAGATAATCTCAACACCTGCGTCATCTCAGCTTTGGCTTCTTTTGTTTGTCTTTTCCCATGCAAGTTGAAATTTTCATGGTTCTTTATATGCAGGGAAATTTTGGATTGCATCCTGGACATTTTGAATACTCTGGGTATTGTTTTAATCTTATGAAGAATGTTGATATTTTTGTTGTAACATTTAATTAGCAAGATTAGGTTCAGGCTACAAGAACCTACCTACTTGTATGGACTGTAGTTTTAATGTTAGCTCAGTTTTCAAAGTCTCTTAATATCTTCCCTAGGTGTATGCCATTCAGTGTTCAGACTGTGACCTGAGTGGTTAGCTCAATATTCAAAATCTTTTGTATACTACTCAGGGTTAGATCTATGCATGCCTCACTCAGGGATGAGTTCTGGAGTTTATAAACAACTTTATGGGATCACTTTCCTGAGCTCCTTCTTCTCTGTGATCTCTTGGATACTTCCCAATTTTCTGGGACTCCCTGTTTTGGCCATCTAGCCAGAAACTTTAGGGGCCACTTACCCTGTTCTGCCATACACTACCATGTTTAAGCCCAAGTCTGGGCTCAGAAGTGAGGAGAGAGGCAATAAGCAATGGGGATTGCCCCTACCCTCTTGGAATCAGGGCTGTGATGAACAGAGAAAACAATTTCCCTCCCTCAGAATTCCGGCTTCTGCAGGCCACTGTGTCTAGCCGTAGCCATTTCTGTCATGTGATTGTCTGTGACTATTTACTTTTCAGATTCCTCAAGTAGCTGTCTATGCATTTTGTTTGGTTTTTACAGTAGTATGACCCAGAACTGAAGTATTGAATAATGAATGAAATGATCAAATTCAGTATCACAACTCATAAAACAAGAATTAAAAGTCCAGTAATGTAAGGAAAATGATAAGAGATTAGGAGGGTAGATTCAAAAGATCTAGCAGGCAATAATAATTCCAGAAGAGCAAAACAAACAAACAGTAATTAAGAAAAATAATTGCAAAAAGATCTGGATTCGCAGACTAACAGGGCTCCCTGAAGTCCAGACAAGATTGATAAAAAAGACATAAAAGTATGTATACCTAATAACTTATCTAGCAATGAAGAAGAAATTATTAAAAGCTTCCAATGGTAAAGAATTTACCATTCACAAAGGTAAAACATTTCATCGGTAGTTCTAGAGACTAGAAAACGCTGGAATGATAACTACTAACAAAAAAAGGGTATCGAAGCCTGTAATCCCAGCACTTTGGGAGGCCAAGGCAGGCAGATCACTTTAACTCAAGAGTTTGAGACCAGCCTGGGCAACGTGGCAAAACCCTGTCTATACTAAAAATACAAAAATTAGCTGGGCGTGCTGGTGGGTGCAGTGGCAGGTGCCTGTAATCCCAGCTACTCATGTGGCTGAGGCACGAGGATCACTTGGTGGAGGTTGCAGTGAACCAAGACTGTGCCACTGCACTCCAGCCTGGGTGACAGAGCAGGACTCTCTCAAAAAGCAACTAAAAATTATCTAAAAATAAAAAAAGAAGTATTACAACCCAGGAATCCAAACAAACCAGTCTATCAGAAGAAATATCTTTGTGCTACAATTCATAGAAATATTTTACCCCATTTTCCTTCAGGAAAAAAATAGGAAAGAATGTTAATCAAAAAACAAATGTATTTGAATGAAATCTGAAGGTACATAAAAGATGAAGAGGAGAGGAAACCTGTGAACCTTGCAGTATGTGTATGATTAAATGTAAATATATAATAATAAACAAGCTGGAAATATATAATATGGTTGCTAAATTTTTTTAGACACTTCTCAGTTGACAAGATGGAAATGAATAGCAACTGCATTAAACTAGCAAAAATAAAGGTAAAAGAAGAAACCATGACATTAAATAAAGAAGGAATAATACCAAGTATATCAGATGTCATAGCAAAGGTGAACAGGCTGATTTCTTCCATTAAGAAGCATATATTACCAGATTAGTTTTTAAAACAAAGTAAAGCTAAAAGCTGTCTCCCATAAATACATTAAATTAAAATATTTTAAAATACAAAATTCTTAAATAGTTAAAAAGTTAAAGAATAAGGAGAGATCAGGCAACTATAAATAAAATGTGGACATCACTGCAAATACTAGATGAGGTAAGATTTAAGGTTAAAAGCACCAGACGTTTTAAAGAAGGACATTATATAAAGGAAGGACAATATTTAAAGAAGGACATATATATATACATATATATGGAGGAAATGAATAAACAATAAATTAGATTTAGTAGATACATGACTTTACATCCCTTAAATGGAGAATGTATATACTTTTTGTAAGTCAGTGGTACGTTTGCCAAAATTGTTCTTGGCCATTAAGTAAACTTTAACTTTAACAAATTCAAAAAGGTAGCTATCTTACAGGCCACCTTCTTTGATCATAAGCTATAGAAACTGGAAATAAGTCAATTAATGGTAACATCACCACCACCTCTCATGTTTTGGAAATTCAGAATTACATTTCAGAAAACTCTAGAATCAAAGATAAAATAAAAATTGAAATTACGAATTGGAAATCAGGAAAAGGAGAATAACCACTTCTACAACTTAGGGGACCCAGAGAAACTCACAACCTAAAAAAAAAGAAGAAAAAAAAATACACACACACACATATTAACTCATTGAACAAAAAGAATATGTCGCCATCTTAAGACACTAAAACAGAGGAGAATGAGAGGAAATGGTGAATAGGAGGCAGGACTAACTGGGCAGCTCCCACTCGGATGTACAGAGCAGTGTGTGGAGATGCATATCGTGAACATTTGCTTCAAAAACTACCACAGGAAAATCCCAGGAAAGCTGAGAAGATCCACGGACCCTTTGAAGGAGGTGGATTTCCGCTGCAGGCACTGCGGGACAGCCAAGGAACTGTGAGTCCTCTGACTTTCTCAGCTGGGAGACTTGAAGCCTGGGGCAAATTCTCAGCCCTGCTGGAAATAAACTCAGAGCTGTTGTGGGGGCACAGTGGGAGTGAGACCAACCCTTCAGGCTGCAGGTTGCATGGGAGCTGGGTGAGACCTTTGGCTGCTGGCCTTCCCCAACTTCCTTGGTGACCTGTGTGACACAGCAGAGGCAGCCATAATCCTCCTGGGAACATAACTCCATTAGCCTGGGAGCCATGCCCCCATCTACCACAGCAGCAGCAGCAAGCCCCACCCAAGCAGATCTGAGTTCAGACATGCCTAACCCTGCTCCCACCTGCTAGTTTTTCTCTACCTCCCTCGTAACTGAAGACAAAAGACATATTCTCCTGGGAGCTCTATGGTCCTGCCCACCACCTGACCCTAGGGCAAGCTCGTATCCTTTCTATACTACTGCAGTTGATGCCGTCTTGAAAGTGCCACCTTCTGGCTGGAGGCCAACCAACACAAAACCAGCGCATTTAACAAAAATACAACCAAGGGCCATCAGAGTCCACTTCACTCCCCTGCTGCCTCTACGGTTGCAGGTGCTGGTATCCATGGCTGAGAGACCTGAAGACAGATCACATCACAGGACTCTTTGCAGGAACTGCACTGTACCAACCAGAGCACGGTAGCTCTGCTAGTTGGCTAGATCCAAAAGAGAATCATTGCAGTTTGGCTCTCAGGAAGCCCCAACCTTAGCAGAAAGAGGAGAGCACCAAATCAAGGGAGCACTCGTGGGACAAAAGAATCTGAAGAACAGCCCTTGAGTCCCAGATCTTCCCTCTGACATAGTCTGCCCAAATGAGAAGTAACCAGAAAAACAATTCTGGTAATATGACAAAACAAGGTTCTTTAACATCCCCAAAAGATTACACAAGCCCACCAACACTGGCTCCAAACCAAGAATAAATCTCGGAATTGCCAGAAAAATAATTCAGAAGGTTGATTATTAAGCTAATCAAGGAGACACCAGGGAACGGTTAAGTCCAACTTAAAGAAATTTTTTAAAAAAATTTTTAAAAGAAATTTTTAAAAAAGATATGAATGAAAAAATCTCCAGTGAAATAGCTTGGATAGAACACTTTCACAACTTCTAGAAATAAAGGACACACTTAGAGAAATGCAAAATGCCTGGAAAGTCTCAGCAATAGAACCAAACAAGTAGAATAAAGAACTTTGGGGCTCAAAGACAAGGCTTTAAAATGACTCAATCAGACAAAGACAAAGAAAAAAAATTTTTTTAATGAGCAAAGCCTCCAAGAAGTTTGAGATTATGTTAAGCAACCAAACCTAAAAATAATTGGTGTTCCCAGTTATCCGAGGAAGAAGACAAATCTAAAACTTTGGAAAACATGTTTGAGAGAATAAACAAGGAAAATATCCCTGGCCTTGCTAAACATCTACACATCCAAATACAAGAAGCTGAAAGAACACCTTGGAAATTTATCACACAAAAAAATTATCACCTAAGCATACAGTCTTCAGGCTATTAAAGTTAAGACAAAGGAAAGGATGTTTAAGAGCTATGAGGCAAAAGCAGCAGATAACCTATAAAGGAAAACCTATCAGATTAACAGCAGATTTCTCAGTAGAAATCCTACAGTCTAGAATGGTTTGGGATCCTATCTTTAGCCTCCTTAAACAAAGCAATTATCAGGCAAGAATTTTGTATTCAGCAAAACTAAACTTCATGAATGAAGGAAAGATACAGTCTTTTTCAGACAAACAAATACTGAGAGAATTTGCCACTATGAAGCCAGCACTACAAGAACTGCTAAAAGGAGCTCTAAATCCTGAAACAAATCTTTAAAATATACCAAAATAGAATCTCTTTAAAGCATAAATCTCACAGGACCTATAATGAAGGGGTGGCCTGCCCCTCCACACCTGTGGGCGTTTCTCGTTGGGTGGAATGAAAGACTTGAGAAAAGAAATGAGACACAAAGTATAGAGAAAGAAACAGTGGGCCCAGGGTACCAGCGCTTAGCATACAGAGGACCCGCGCCTGCACAGGTCTCTGAGTTCCCTCAGTATTTATTGACCATTATTTTTACCATCTCAGAAAAAGGGAAGTGGCAGGATAATAGGATCATGGTAGGGAGAAAGTCAGCAGTAAGACATATGAATAAAGATCTCTGTGACATGAGTAAGTTTAAAGAAAAGTGCTGTGCCTTGATATGCATATGCAAACATCTCCATAAACCTTTTTAGTGCATAAAGAGCAGCATTGCTGCTAGCATGTCCCACCTTCAGCCCTAAGGCTGTTTTCTCCCATCTCAGTAAATAGAACATACAATCAGGTTTACACCAAGATGTTCCATTGCCCAGGGAGGGGCAGGAGACAGATGCCTTTCTCTATCTCAACTGCCAAGAGGCCTTCTTTCCTCTTATATTTAATCCTCCTCAGTCACAGACCCTTCACGCGTGTCAGGCTGGGGGACGATCCGGTCTTTCCCTTCCCACGAGGCCATATTTCAGACTATCACATGGGGAGAAACCTTGGACAATACCTAGCTTTCCTAGGCAGAGGTCCCTGTGACCTTCTGCAGTGTATGTGTCCCTGGGTACTTGAGATTAAGAGAATGGTGATGACTTTTAACAAGACTTCAGGCACTTGTTTAACAAAGCACACCCTGCACAGCCCCAAATCCATTAAACCTTGAGCCACCACAGCACATGTCTCTTGCAAGAACAGGGTTGGGGATAGGGTTACAGATTAACAGCATCTCAAATACAGAACAAAATGGAGTCTCTTATGTCTACTTCTTTCTATATAGACACAGTAACAGTCTGATCTCTCTTTCTTTTCCCCAAACTATAAAACCATACAATTAAAAAAAAGGTATTCAGGCAGCAACTAGCACAATGAATAAAACAGTACCTCACTTCTCAGTACTAATGTTGAATGTAAATGGCCTAAATTCTCCACTTAAAAGATACAGAAACCATCATTCTCAGCAAACTAACACAGGAACAGAAAACCAAAGACCACATGTTCTCACTTACAAGTGGGAGTTGAACAATGAGAACACATGGACACAGGGAGGGGAACATCACACACTGGGGCCTGTCAGGGGCTGGAGGGCAAGGGGAGGGAGAGCATTATGACAAATACGTAATGCATTAAGGGCTTACAATCTAGATGATGGGTTGATAGGTGCAGCAAACCACCATGGCATATGTATACCTATGTAACAAATTCTGCACATGTATCCCAGAACTTAAAAGTGTAATAGAAATAAAAATAAAAAGAAAGGCAATATATGTCACATATAGGGAAACATTAGGAATACAGTCAATGGTAATCATTAGTCTAAAAACAAAAAGATACAGAATGGCAGAATGGATAAGAATTCACCAACCAAGTGTCTGCTGTCTTCAAGAGACTCACCTAATAAATAAAGACTCACATAAACTTAAAGGGTGGAAAAAGATATTTCATGCAAATGGACACCAAAAGTGAGCAGGAGTAGCTATCCTTATATCAGACAAAACAGACTTTAAAGCATCAACAGTTAAAAAAGACAAAGAGGGACATCACATAGTGATAAAAAGACTAGTCCAAGAGGAAAATATCACAATCCTAAATATATGTGCAGCTTAACACTAGAGCTTTCAAATTTATAAAACAATTACTACTAGACCTAAGAAATGAGATAGACAGCAACACAATAATAGTGGGGGACTTCAGTAGTCTGCTGACAGCACTAGACAGCACTAGACAGGTCATCAAGACTCAGGAAGTCAATAAAGAAACAATGGACTTAAACTATACCCTAGAACAAATGGATTTAACAGATATTTACAGAACATTCTACTAAACAACTGCAGAATATACATTTATTCATCAGCACTTGGAACATCCTCCGAGATAGACCATATGATAGACCCCAAAACAAGTCTCAACAAATTTAAGAAAATCAAAATTATAGCACTCCCTCAGACCACAGTGGAATAAAATTGGAAATCAACTCCAAAAGGAACCCTCAAAACCATGCAGTACATGGAAATTAAATAACCTGCTCCTGAATGATCATTGGGTCAACAATGAAATCAAAATGGAAATTTAAAAATTCCTTGAACAGAATGATAATAGTGACACAACCTATCAAAACCTCTGGGATACAGGAAAAGTGGTGCTAAGATGAAAGTTCATACCATTAAATGCATACCTCAAGAAGTCTGAAAGAGCACAAATAGACAATCTGAGGGCATACCTCAAGGAACTAGAGAAACAGCAAACCAAACCCAAACCCAACAGAAGAAAAGAAACAACCAAGATCAGAGCAGAAATAAATGAAAACGAAACAGCAACAGCAAAATACAAAAGATAAATGCAACAAAAAGCGAGTTCTTTCAAAAGATAAATAAAATTGATAACCATTAGCAAGATTAACCAACGAAAGAAGAGAGAAGATCCAGTAAGATCGATTTGAAACAAAATGGGAGATATTACAACCATTACTACAGAAATACAAAACATCATTCAAGGCTACTATCAACATCTTTATGCACATAAACTAGAAAACTTAGAGGAGATGAATAAATTCCTGGAAATATGTAACCCTCCTATATTAAATCAGGAAAAAATAGAAACCCTGGACAGACCAGCGACAAGCAACGAGATTGAAATGGTAATTTAAAAGCTACCCAAAAAAGTTTAGGTACAGACTCACAGCTGAATTCTATCAGATATTCAAAGAAGAATTGGTATCAATCCTATTGACACTGTTCCAAAAGATAGGAAAGAGGGATTCCTCCCTAAATCATCTTGTGAAGCCAATATCATGCTAATACCAAAACCAGGAAAGAACATAACAAAGACAACTGCAGACGAACATCCCTGATAAACATAGATGCAAAAACTCTCAACAAAATACTTGCTAACCAAATCCAACAGCATATAAAAAATATAATCCACCATGATCAAGTGGGGTTCATACCAGGGATACAGGAATGGTTTAACCGGCTGGAGTGCAGGGGCGTGACCTCGGCTTACTGCAACCTCTGCCTCCTGGATTCAAGCAATTCTCCTGCCTCAGCCTCTGGGATTACAGGCATGCACCACTAGGCCTGGCTGATTTTTGAGTTTTTTTGTTTCTGTTTTTGTTTTGAGACGGAGTCTCGCTCTTGTCGCCCAGGCTGGAGTGCAATGGTGTGATCTCGGCTCACTGCAACCTCCACCTCCCAGGTTGAAGTGATTCTCCTACCTCAGTCTCCCAAGTAGCTGGGATTGCAGGCACGTGCCACCATGCCCAGCTAATTTTTGTATTTTTAGCAGAGATGGGGTTTCACCATGTTGGCCAGGCTGGTCTCAGTCTCGTAACCTCGTGATCCTCGGCCTCCGAGAGTGCTGGGATAACAGGCGTGAGCCACTGCGCCCAGCCTAATTTTTATATTTTTGGTAGAGGTGGGGTTTCGCCATGTTGGCCAGGCTGGTCTCGAACTCCTGACCTCAGGTGATCCACCCGCCTTGGCCTCCTAGAGTGCTAGGATTACAGGCGTGAGCCACTGCACCTGGCCTGCTTGTCATTGTTGTACTATATGTAATGTCTAGAAGACAAAGGGCCATGTATATCTTCAAATCAGATACTTTATACTGCTAAAATGATTTCCAAAATGCTTGTAATTACTTGTACTACTGTCAATGAATGAAAGTATCAGTTTATGCCTTTCCAGCATTGTGTATTGTTATCTTTTAAAAAAACTGACAATTTTATAGGCCAAAATTTTATAATTTGATATTTAAACTAGCATTATTTTAATTAATGAATTTAGAACTCATTCTGGTTAAATTAGTGTAATAGCTAATAGCATCCAACAGATTAAGACAGATTCAAATAGTTAATATTCACTAGACTTACAATGTACTCGGTGTTGTAATTAGCACTTTTTATATACAAACTCATTTAATCTTAATAATATGCTCACCAGGATAATGATGGTTTACAGTTACAAAATATCAGACATGTCATTTGTCTTAGTTTGTGAGAGTACTTGTTAATTATTTGTATTGATATTTAATTGGCTTTATTTAAATACACGTAAGTGTTAAGTTGAATATATTCTCTTTTCTTTCAAGATAGGATCTCACTCTGTCACCCAGGCTGGAGTGCAATGAATTGATCATGGCTCACTGCATCCTTGAACTCCTGGGCTCAAGCAATCCTCCTGCCTCAGTCTCCTGTGTAGGAGCCCACCACCATGCCCAGCTTATTTGTATTTTATTTTTTTGTAGAGATGGGGTCTTCCTATGTTGCTGGGGATGCTTTCCAACTCCTGGTCTCAGGCAGTCTTCTCACCTCAGCCTCACAAAGCGCTAGGATTACAGGCATGAGCCACTGCACCCAGCCCATACTCATTTTTTATTTCTGTCCATCTTTAAGAAACACTTCAAGGAATTTTTTTAAAATCCTGTAATTTTTGTTTTTGTCCATTAGATGTCCTCAGCTACATTTATCAGAATTTAAGTTTTTTAATACAAATTTCAGTCTCTAAATACCTTTAAAAGTTTGCATGTAATTGTTACTACTGTTGATATTTTAAACATTTGTACAAGGTCTCTAAAAATCTATAAATACATTAGGATGTATGGTAGAAGATTTAGACATTTCTTGTGATTTTTGTACTATAAGTAATCTTAGTTAAATAAGAAATTTTTAAATGTTAAATTACTTGTTAATTTCTTTCTCCCCCTTTTAATTTAAAGAGTTTTGGGACTGGAATTAAATAAAGACAGAGATGTTGAAAGAATCCACGGCGGTGGAATTAACACCCTTGACATTGAACCTGTTGAAGGGAGATAGTAAGTTTATTATACTTGTATAATCATTTTTCTTTCTAAGTGAAATGCAGTTAAAACCTCCTTTTTTAGATTAATAATGTAGAAGTTTCATTAAAATTAATGAAAATCCCAAATTGTAGCATTTTTTTAATCTGGCATTATTATTTTCAAATAAATACAAAACATCAAACCTACCAAATGTTTTCAAATAAACATTTCCAAGCTACTTTAATATAAATATGTACTTATTGTTAAATTAACAAACATTGAACTTCTTTTGGATGCAGAGGGCTTTTAAGTGCTAGAGTGTGTCTTTAGGTATTATTTTAAAACATAGTTGCTACTCTCAAAATAGTCTAATGAGAAAATAAATACAAAAAGTGGAAGACTATTTTGAAGAATTAGGTTAGAAACAAATAAGAATTATATTTGAGTTCTTTCTGGCTTTACCACTTACTAGCTTTGTGACCTTGAACAATTTACCTAACCTTTCTAATTCTCAGTTGCCTTAGCTATGCAATGGGAACAACAGTACCTACCTAACAAGTTTGTTTTGAGGATTAATTGAGATAATGTGCACAACATATGATTAGCATAAGACCTGGCACATCATAACTGGTTGACACCACTGCTGCCACTATTAATCAAAAGCAGTATTACATATACTTTTACTGCTTTCAGCCCGGTCTCTACACAGCAGCCAAAATGCTTTGAAAAATGCAATTCTGAACATATTCTCCTACTTACAATTCATCATAACACCACATTACTCTTATAAGACAGTGCAAAACCTTCCATGTGGCCTATAATTAGGCCACATAGAGCATTAACTAAAGGAAACAGTTTGTGTTATGGTGTATTTCATGTGCCTATAATTAGGCCACATATAGCATTAACTAAAGGAAACAGTTTGTCGTGTTATGATATATTTAGCATTTGCCCCAGAATTTTTATTTTATACCGAATTGTTATTATTTACATTAAGTCAAGTCAGAACAGATTTGATAAACTTCCACTTTTTACTTCCAGCTTCCACCATAGTCTCATCTAGTAGTATTTGAGAAACATCTTACTTTAGGATGTGGTTAAATCTAAAAGATGATGAGTAATCATTCTTTTCTTTTTCCTGACCTTTTCCATGCTCAGTATAACACCTTCTATTCAAGGACAGCTGGGGGGCACTCACTTATGAAACATGCAGACATGAGCAGCAAGAGATAGCTGACTTTTGGGTTTGGTTGCTGGTCAGGAAAGTATTCAATACTGTTACTCCAGCCAGCCACTTGGTGTAGTAATCAGTTGTGTGGCCTGTGAAGTATGAGAAGCCAGTGGACTACCAGTTGGCAGAGTTGGTGAGAAATGTGGGAAATTATAGATTACATGTGCATGAAATATATTTGAGAAATGCAGATGAGGCATCTTTTGGTACAGCACATAGAGAAAAGTCTGAAGACTCTTGCTACAGTGGTTTTCCCCTTTATTGCATGGTGGAAGTCTACAACTATTTCATTGTTTGCTAATACTTATATTTTGCATTAACCCCTTTTGATAGCGACAAGAGATATAAAAAGGAAAGTGTACATTCTGTGGAAAACTAAAAAAACGATGTATATGTAACTTGTTCAAAATACCTGTTAATATTTACCATCCACCATGAGAGCTGTAAAGATGTCACTGAAAATCAGAATGGAAACCAGAGAGAATACACAAATCTGGTAGAGAAGCATTTATTTCAAAGTTAGGTGTTATTTTACAAAAACTATCTGAAAATTACAGTTTAACAGGTGCAATTGCAGAGGGTGCATTTGCATATCACTCTGTGAAGTTTGAATTTTCTTTTATAATTTTAAATTCTTCTAAGTTAATTTCATTCATCTTTAATACTAAGTTTTCTTGTCCATATAAAAACATGAAACCATATCTCTTCATACTCTGTCAGCAAAAAGTATCTCATAGTTAAATAATGTCAGATACTTCATAGTTAATGCCATCAGATACTTCAAATAGAAAGTTAATGGAATCAGAGAAAAACTTTTGGAAGCCATTTTAACAAAGTCGAAACATCTGACATTATTGCGAATACCATGTCAGTTAAGATTAAAAGTTCAACTTTTAACATAATTTTCTTTTATATTGATAATACATCTGTATGGCAAGAAAAGCAATGTTTTGTGAAGATTAAGTATGAAGCGGAAGTGTTTTGGGAATTGGTTGAGGTATACATGTAACTCACAACTGTGTCCAAACACTTTATCAATCTAAATAAAAGTTGTAGTTGTTAAAATTTACAAATATTTCTCTATGTACACAATTAGAGTAACTGAACTACAAAATTTTTGTAATAAAGCTAATGTGGAATATTTTTTAAAATAACTAAGTAGGGCATTATTAGCAGTCTTTTCTTTACTGCCCATCAACTGGATTTTTGAGCCTTCAAATGACTACTTTTAAATTAACCTTATTGTTTTATAAATTGGTATTGAATTTATCTTAAAAACAAGTCTATAATTGGTACATGCTACTAGTTCGTGAACTATTTGTGACTGGGTCACAAGATAAGGATCTTGGGCTAAAACATAAATCTACTACATCATTACACACACCATTTAAAGAAGTTAAGATATGTTTGTAACCAGACTTTCTCAATGAAGAAAGATGTGTTTGTTTCTGGCACAAGCTCCTTATCTTGGAGAGTTAAATAGCACTGCTCTACTTCTAATTGTATTGTGTTTAAAATCAGGTGAAAATCTTTCAATCAAAATATTCAGTGAATGTAGTGCCAAAAACTGTAGTTTGGGTGCTGTTCTTGAAAGATGACAGACCGGGCACAGTGGCTCACACCTGTAATCCTAGCACTTTGGGAGGCTGAGACAGGTGGATTACCTGAGGTCAGGAGTTCAAGACCAGTCTGGCCAACGTGGTGAAACCCCATCTCTACTAAAAATATAAAAAATTAGCCAGGTGCAGTGGCACGCACCTGTAATCCCAGCTACTCTGGAGGCTGAGGCAGGAGAATCACTTGAACCTAGGAGGCAGAGGTTGCAGTGAGCCAAGATCATGCCACTGTATTCCAGTCTGGGCTACAGAGCGAGACTTCTTCTCAAAAAAAAAGAAAAAAGAAAAAAAGATTACAATGTCAATGCAGTTTTTAATGTTCCTCTAGTTCTCCATTGAAACACATACAGAGACTAAAAATGATAAGTAGAAAAAACAAGATTAACACTTACAACCAAACTAGGTCATGAAGTATCCCCACAAACCCCAAACTGTGAATAAGTGGGAACAAACCACTGACAACTACAAGATCTGTGCACTACCAGTGTTTTTGCCAGAGGAGGCAGTAAAAAGCAATAAGGCATCTGATATACCTGGATAAGTCCAAAATAACCACAAGCTTAGCAAGCAAATTTGACTGCAGCAGCTCAAACTGGGAGAGGATGGCATACTCTATAGGTATGTTTTAATGGTCCATGGTAAGACCAGAAGGAGCTATAGCAGTCTGGATTCTTAATATCTCTCCAAAGAGCTAACCAGTCAAAGTGCCCCTCCAGTACAGAACTACATACTGAGGAAAAACTGCTGGAAATAAAATCCAAATTGAGCAGTACAGAGACAATAGAAACAAAGGAAAAAGATGTCCCCGATAAAATTGGGGAGGTGAACAGAACCAGGAAATCTCTGAAAGCAACCTGCCATATTTTGAAATCTTACCCATCAAAAAATTTTTAAGGGAAGAGGATGTTTTAATATATAAAATTTAAACATTACTCTTAAGTCAAGCCTCCATTCTAAAAGGTTAAGAAAATGAATTTTACATAAAAATGAGCAAAAGAATAGGATTAAGGTCAAAGTTCCTACAAAATTATTATAAAAACAAAGAGGATAAGAAGTGGACTAATGCTGTTACGGAGAGTGAAGTCACACCAGAAAGAAGTGTCTATAAAACAGATAAGAACTCTAGCCTAATACTTCAAAACTAGGTAAAAGTTGTTTTATAAATGTATAATAAATGAGAGAATAATGTTAAGTTGGAATTAGAAAACCTCAGAAATGAGATGCTCAAACTCAAAAAATTACAAATAAAAATATTTGAGAAATGAAGACTGACTAAAAGCATAAGAAACACAAATAAATGGAAGAGGTAATGCCTTAGAAATAGAAACTAGAAAGGAGGAAAATTTTGAAAACCAAAAAGAAATGAAGAGAGGAAAATAATTCAAGAGGTGTATATATAGAATATAGGCAAAGAAGATCCAGCGTAACATAATAGAAGTTCCCAAAGAAGAAAACCAAGGCAAAAGAGCAGAATAAATATTAAAACAATAATTCAAGAAAGCTTTTCTAGGATAAATAAGATCTGGAGCTTTATATAAAGGGGAAAAAATTATATTGTCACTAGACTTTGACTTTGGGCTTTCTGGCCAAAGAAATGAAGCTTCTTACCCAAGACGCTCAAGGAAATAAAATGTGAGTCAAGGATTTTATATCTAGCCAAACTGATTTCAAGTACAAAAAGGACAGATAAATTGTCAAAAACACAAGAATTCAGAGACTGTTGTTCTCATTAGCCATTCTTTAGGAATCAACCAGAGAATGAAATCATTCAACTAGAATGACGAGAGAGACAGCAACGTAAGGATTGATGGTGAGCAATAATATTAGCAGATAGCAACACTTTATATAGATGTATAAATTGATGGATCTAGATATTGGTTTGTCTGCTAATATCACATCACAAGAGCAATGGCAAATAGAAATTATTTTAAATTATAGCACATGAATGCAGTCACCAAAGTCCAGGCTGGACATTGCAGGACACATGATCTAGTTTTTGCAACAAATAAATTACAAGAGAGGGAAAAAGTACAGGAGGGAGGGAGAAAGAAAGGTAGAGGAGACCTATAGCTTAAAGTTAAAAGACATTAAAAATTTTTTTAAAAGCAAAGCTAATATTCATGTGTACACTCTAGGGTGATGAACTATGAACTGTACAGAAGAGAAAGACAGTGATTATGATAAAAATCATGATAATGAGTTACTTTGAGGTGAAAAGTAAGCAGTGATGATCTAGAGAGATTGCATTGTTTGGACCTCTGTGAAGAATTTTTGATGGTGCCCCTATTTTTAATTGGAATAAATGTATATTTGTAATTGGGATAAATGTATATTTTGTAATTGAATAACATTCACAATGTCTAAGATGTTATAATATTTAAATTTGGTGTAGCATCCAAAAAAGACATAAAATAGAGAATTTGTTCAAGGAGAATTTTATCTTGTAAAAAAAGAAGTACTAAAGAAAGGTACTTTGAATTAAGGTAAAAGGAAACAGTGAAAAGAATCTGAAATATTTGCACATTTCAAGAATATCCTCCATTTTGTAGAATTTTCTCTGAACTTACCATATATACCTCATCATCTGTTTCTATTTCCTAAATTAAACATATTATAGCTTTTAGGGAAGTCAGTTAAAGGTGAAAACAACTCCAGATTTAAAGATGATTTTAGACAATTTTATGCAAAAAAAAAAAGAAACTAATAAGATCATATTGAAAAATCACATTTAAAAAAACACAGTAACAGTCTTAGAGACAAATATGGTTAAGAAACTGATTAACCATATGTATGGTATATGAAGTACCAAGAATGATGTTTACAAATTATTAAGTTCAATCAGTGTATATAGCTTTAATATATATGCTTGCTACTTTTACTTTTTAGAAATATTTTTGCAAAGTTTTTGAATAGAATAATTTTGTATATTCTACCAATATAATAGACCAGCTTGAGAGTCAGTCAATAATTGTTTCCAAAAAAAGAGATTGCTGATTTTTTAGCGCCCTCTTTTACTCTCAAAAGTAAGGCTTCCAGTGGTTTGGCTCCTCCTTCTCATCTCTCACCACTCTTTCCCTTCCACACTGCTCCAGCAACACATCCCTTCTTTTGGTTCCTAGAATGGGCTTGGATTGTTACTTTCACATCTGTCTGGCTAACTTTGAATCCTCCTTCACATACCAGCTTAAATATTACAATCAGGGAAACTGTTCCTGAATTTCCAAACTAGAATAAAGATAAGTTATTGTCACAGTGATCCCAATCGTAACTAATAATTTGTGTGATTATGCCTACTACCCGTTTTCCCTATTGGATTGTAAACTCTGCAAAGACAGGAACCAAGCCTGCCTTGTTCACAGTTATTTTAGCAGAGTGTCTAACATTGTAGGAACTTAAAGTTGAATGAATTGAGTGAATGCATTCATAAGAGAAGGAAGGAATCTAACATTTATTGAGCCCCTATTTTTTGCCAGATACTGTAAAAAGAATTTTGCACTTAACTTTTATTATCGACATTGTGATTCAGATAAAAATGTCCCCCTCCTTTACAAATGTTGAGTCTTGGACAGGTGGTATAACTTGCCCAGGGCCAAATAGCAAGTGTCAGTAATAGTTGGTTTGCCTACTTCCTTTTTCATTTAGCATAGCTGTAATTAGGACATTTAAAATAACTTTGTAATATTTTACTTTCTTAAGAAATCTCTTTTGCCATCTTGTTTCTGTCACCTTTTCTTTTTGAAATTACGGAAGTAAACTTGAAATGATCACAGAATGAATTTTTTTATATTCATTCTTCTATTAAATATTAAGAAATTCTAGTTTATTAAGTCTGTGTTATTGAGGATTAACTTATTACAAATTAATGTATCCTTAATACATTTGGGTGTTTGCAAATCAGTTTTTGGAAATTTGCAGTCATAAATAAATGGACTACATAAAGTGATAAACTAATGTGAACTTTTTTATTATCAGCATGTTATCAGGTGGTTCAGATGGTGTGATTGTACTTTATGACCTTGAGAACTCCAGCAGACAGTCTTATTATACATGTAAAGCAGTGTGTTCCATTGGCAGGTATGTATTAAAAATGTAAAAATTTATGAATTTGTAAATAGTTGAGTATTTTTTACATCGAATGCAAAACATGAAAATTGCAGTCAAGTGAATGGGTCAAGTGAATGGTTCAGATGACACATTTGCATGGCTGTTCCTTGACACTTTGTTGAAAATAGTAACTGACATTGAGGTATAGTTTTTTAACAAGTGTCTTCCCCAAAGCAATTTTGGTGTCAATTTACATCTCAGTAACTAATTAGAGTTTTTAGTACCACTTAGTATAAGATTCATTTATAGTCCTTCAGCTAATTATAAACACAAATTAGATTTTCAACTGATACTAACGGAAGAAAAAAGTTTAGATATACTAAACATATTGGTATTCCCTCACCAAATACACATACACATATACCCACTTACCCTCTCTTGTCTCTCTACTTACTCAAAGATGCCTAACTTAAAAACATACATCTATAATACTTGTCTTCTCTGACTGTTCTCTACTGGCTTACCAATCTTGTGGTAATTCTTTTTAAGTCTCTAATAAAATGTTCTGTGGCATTGTAATTTTTCCATTGTGGTCATTTAATCCTTTCTCGTCACTTATATCCAATCTGATAATGAGCAGACCTTTGAATTAACAGGGAGAATGGGCGCTGAGAAAATGCTTTCAAGAGGGCAAACTTTGTAAACATTAACATCAACAATCTGTTACAGCTCTTCCCAATGCATTAGAATATATGCTATGGAATATTTATGAGGAGATTTGCTATTGTTTGTTGGCTCTGGTGCTTCACATTAGAAATACAAATTTGGGAAAATCAGTTAATCTCAGCTTCAGATTATTTTGTTTTAGAAATCAGTATACATGCCCTGTGGTTCTTATACATTTCTATGAGAATTAAATGAAATGTTATCTTTTTAAAAGCATGTTGAAAACTAAAAGCACTGTGTAAGTGAAAAGCAATGTACTTACAGGAAAACTTAGTACAAAACAAGATATTGCCTCAAATACTCTAGAACTTAGAGACTTAGGCCATTTATACTCTCTTCCCACCCTCAATAACAAAAAAAAGTCATGTTAATTAATTAAATTCATTTTTATCTTATTTTATCCTAGCTAACATTTTAACATTGAATTTATTTTGTTACATAGCAAAATAGTATTTTCATCTATTCCATGTGCTATATAATATTCCATGAGGGACTGTGATTTGCTTTTTTTTTTGGTATGTGACATTTTTTGGTAAATGCCTTATTTGTCAATCCTGTTTTACAATGATTTAATTCTTGGATTCAGACTCTATATTTAAAAGTGTGACTTTGAATTTGAAAATGGATATATAGTATGCATCTTTACAAAATGAGTTATAATAGCATTTTGTATATCTGAAGAGTTCACAATCTAATTTAAAAATAATTTCAATAAAGACTATTATTAAGTTAATGTGACTTAGACTATTTTCTGATACTTACTGTTAGTATACTTAATGTGTTTGTCCTTGAGCACTAAAAAGATTTCTCTACCAAAATTCTTATTAAATATAAATGAGAATAACAGAACATATATAGTAACATAATAAGATATTTTATCCTATTTTAAAATTTAAACTTAAAATATAAGTGAGCTTTTATTTGTTATCACTACATTAAAAATTTGTTTTATTTAAAAGTAGTGTCACTGGAAAAATCTCTGTAGAAGTCAATATTCTTAGGAGCAAAAGGAAATCAGTCTGCTTATCTTAAGCAGAAATTTATTGGAAGAATATTTATTATCTTACATAACTGTCAGGAAGATGGGAGAATCAGACTTAGAAAATGAGCCGAAAACAAGAGAAGTCGGGATAGAGAACACAGTCAGGGTCACACCACGGGAACATTAGTTTGGGTTTTGCTATATGTCACCAACATATACTCTCAACTCCTCAGCTTTGAATAATGGCTAACTCTCCCAGGAAAAGAGAATGTCTAGAGTCGCTTGCTTTCTGTAACAAGAGATAGAGCTCTTATTTTCAGTAAAACAAAGGGGATTCCCCCCAAATAGGAATTTGAATGCTCATCAGTCAAGAAAAAAAGGCACATGTCCCCTACAGTCCACCCATTTGGCTGTCCAACATGCATATACACCTTTCTTCCCATACTTATCATTTTTTAAAAGAACATTCCAGCCCAACCTAATGCAAGTCTTCACTATACAGCCAAAAAGGTGATCATCCTCTTCCCCAAAGGATGATGATCCTAAGTTATTTTAGTTACCACACCTGGCTCCATTTCAGGGTCATGTTCATTTTTCCATGAATTTAATTTATCCTGTATCAGTATTACACAATTTGTGGACTCAATTATATAATTAACCTATAAAAATAATTAAGAGAGGAAAGAAAGGGAAAATTAGCTAAAATATATAAATATTTACAGAGAAAAATAGGAAATATGAATAGGCACTATAGTTCTTGTATTTTTGCAGCTGTTTTAATGCCAGAGCTGGTACTTAAGACTTTCCTTCTTCATGTTCTCATTCCTTCAGATAGCACCACAACTGTTTAAGGTCCCAACCTTCATCTTAAGGAATCCAAAAGCATCATGATTGTATCTGCATAGGGTTACAGAAGTCGTCTTTTAACTTTTGTGCTCTATGGGAAATTTCAAACATATACATGATTGGAGAGTTGTATAATGACCTGTGTATCAATCACCCAGCTTCACCAACCATCATAACCAATCTTGTTTTGTCTCTACCTCCCACCCATCCACCCTCATAACTATGTTGAAGCAAATCTTGAACAATGTATCATTTCATTCTTAATTATTTATATCTGTAAAAGAAAAAGACTTTATGAGCATAACTACAGTACCATTATCTTAAGTACACAAAAATTATCTATATTAAATATCCAGTCTGTGTTCAAATTTCCCTCTGTCTCATAAATCTCTCTTAACAGCCAGTTTGTTTGAATCAGGATTCAGTTAGGTAACACACTATGTTGGTCACTGGTTCAGAGCATATACTACATCCTTCAGGGCAGCATACCACCCTCACAAGGTGGTGTATTGTAGCTGACGTCATAACTGAATCTTTAACATGTTATGCTATTGTGGCTGGTGGGTTACATAAGATGTGAATTTCATGGGCCTTCACCAGTTGCATTCTTTTGTCATAGAGTAAATTCCTTGATAAGAAGCAATATTGTATGGAATACCATGGAGGTGTGTGAGGCATTCAGTAATTCTAAGAATAGTAGTGCTTTGGAAAAGAGACTTTGGGAAAGCAAATCCAAAACCAAAACAGCTGTCTCTTCCAGTAAGACCAAATCACTTCCAAGATGAAAGAAGTCCATTGTAGTTGGTTGATCCCTCCAGGCTATATGTAGTACAGAAACAGAGAATCTCTCACATTATGATCCTTAGTAGGAGGCATGCCTCTACGTCACACTATGGGAGCCTGAAATTACAGATGCCTGGACATTGATTCTCGCCTTCTACACAGCCAGGACACAGGCATGTGATCTCAGTTTGACCATTCGTATCATCCTACCTGAGACTACTGCTTGTTCTTAATATAGTACCAGTTTTGAAACTCACATAAGTCAGTTATCTGTAAATTTTGATTGCTGTTTTGTAGAGATCATCCTGATGTTCACAGATACAGTGTGGAGACGGTACAGTGGTATCCTCATGACACTGGCATGTTCACATCAAGCTCATTTGATAAAACTCTGAAAGTATGGGATACAAATACATTACAAGTAAGTACATTAAAACATTTGCAGATTGCTTTGTAGGATGAAGGAGAAATTAATCCTAAACTATTTTAGTATGTTATTTGCTGAGATGTCATATATGTTAAATGTGAAAGCAGTACAGTGGTTAAGAAGAGCTAGACTGCTTGAGTTCATATCCTGGCTGTGATACTGACCAGCCGTATGACATTGTGCAGATGTCCAAACCTCTGTGTGTCTTTCTCATCTGTAAATGGGAATAATGATTATAGTATGGTTGTGAGGATTAAATGAGCCAATCTATGTAAAGTACCTAGTACAGAACATACCATATAGTAAATGCTCAAAAGCTATTAGCTAATACTATTATCCCTTTGTGAAAACTAGAATGATCTAGTAATCTAAAGTAGAAAATTGGATTTATCTTTGATTGATCTAAAAACTTGAAGGAAAAAGCTGTTAATACTGTTACTTAGTAAAGGCAGGCAGTGGATAATAGTTTGTATGATATTTGGTCAGATTTACATTCTGAGTGCTAATCTTTTCTCTGAGCTCTACTCTGATATTTCTCTACTTTTTTACAGTACCTCTATACTTAAATGTAGTGTCACCCCTTCAAACTTAACATGTTCCAAACTGAACATGATCACATCTCATTAAATTTAGTCATAAAATCTTAGCAATTCTTTCTTCGAACTCTCTCATATCTCTCTTTTCTATTTCCCTTGCCTTTACTGCACATCCAGACTACTAAAATCACTGCCTTACCTTCCTTCTACATTTTCTACACTAAGTTCTACCCCAGAGTTAATCTTATTATAAAGCAGTTTCATCATGTCATTGTCCAAACCCTCTAGGGATTCCCATTATCTAAACTCAGCCTGGCATTCTAATTTCTCCATAACATCAGCCCTTTTTCCTTCAATCCTACATTCTACCCGTTTTCAACACAAATGCTTTGCTGCAACTGAATTGATCATACTTTGAATCTGTTGTATTCCCTGCCTCACATCCCTTTCCCTTGCAACTTTTCCCTTCTCTTAAGGTCACATCCTTTTTTTACAATTACATTGAGCCAAGACTGCAGATGCCAGAGTTCTGGTTCCATTCTGCCACTTATGAGATTTGTTGCTTTAGATAAGTCATTTAATTTGTTAGCAAATGTCTCTTCAGCTATAAAATTAAAGTGTCAGACTAGATGGTGTCTAAGGTCCCTTTTAGTGCTATCATGCAGTTTAGTGATTTCAGCTTCCAGAGTACATATTAACCATTATTTTACTTTATAGCACTGTTTTCTGTATTCTTATTTCAACACATTCTCATACTACTTTATAATATCATTTTCATACTTGTTTGTCTTATTTGTTGTTCTATATTGTTACTTCCCCAAAGAAAGTACTATGTCTTATACATTACTAAATTCAGTGCTATGTACAGTAACTGCTGAGTAAATGCTTTAAGGATGACTAACAATATATGTAACTGGCTACATATTAATAAGTAATAAAATCATGAAGTGTATTGTGATTCTAGTCAGCAAAACAAAACAGTGTTGTGTATATAAATTCCAATTTAATACAATTCTAGTAATTCAAACTAAATAGATGTGATTTTTTGACCTTACTACATTAGAATAATCCTATTATTTCAGATTTATTTTCATAGCAAAGTATATTTATTAAAATACATGTCATTGAAAATGAGAATGTATTTTAACAATTAAATGAAAGTCATGAGTTTTCACTTCTGACTATAATGGAGTATCTTGTAGCCAAACCAGCACCTCCATTGAGAAAAGCTAGATAAAGCATAAACAAACATCTAGTTGAGGGTTTTAGAAAGCTGCCAAGAAATCTAGGAATTGAGAATTAGATCCTAGAGAGAACACTTACAGAAATGCATTCAACTTTGCACACACTGTTTTTCTCTTTGGACATTTGTCATTAATGTAGGGCAAGAGACTGAGAAGACACACATTGGATAGCTTCTAAGAGGCAGATAAATGAGTGGGACGTTAGTCCATTTCATACAGCTAGAGAGACAGAAATTGGAATGTGGGCTGCCAAGACAGCCAGAAATTAAAGGATCAAGATCACAGAAAGAAGAGAGATGCAGAGAAATCAGCCTGACATCTTGCACTGGTTTTGTCATTGAGGTATTTGCTAACCAAGCTATGCGAGACCATAGACTAAGAAATGAAGCAGAAGACATTTGAAAAACAGCAATTTTCCCCAGTCACATGGTACTGGAGAGAAGAATTGCAGTGCAGTACTTCCTAAGTAGAACAGGGCCTACGAAAACACCCAGGCTCTTAGGGCACCTAGAGGAGTATGTTCTAATAATGGGTACAAATAGGAGGTAGATGGAGCCTGTGGTAAGCAGCATCATGTCCCGCTCCCAGATGTCTATGTGCTAATCTCTAGAACATGCAAAGGGGAATTAAGGTTGCCAATCACCTGACCTGAAGACTGGAAGATAATACTGAATTATCCTGGTGGGCCCAACATAATCATGAGAGTCTTAAAAAATGGAAATGGGAGGTAGAAGGAGATGGGGTAAATTTGACCGGGAGAATGGCCAGAAAAATGTAAAATTGCTGGCTCTGAAGATGGATAAAGGGGATCACAAGCCAAGAAATGTGTGTGATCTGTAGAAGATGGAAAAAGTATTCTCTCCTAGAGCCTCCAAAAAGGAATGAAGCCCTCTCAACACCTTGATTATAGTCCATTGAGACCTATGTGAGAATATTAACCTGTAGAACAGATTTATTGCAGATAATAAATCTGTGTTATAAATTACTAAGTATGTGGTAATTCCTTACTGCATTGATAGAAAATTATTACAGAACTCTACGATAGCAGACAAGCTTTATGTTTGAATTGATATGATCTTCCCTCTCCTACCTGCCAAAGAGAGACTGGATCTTCTCTGGAGGAGGATAACATGATACAGAACCTCTCCCAATTTTTTCTATGTAATTTCTAGCACTCTATCAGAAACTTCCAAGCTTACCAACAAATGAGCTTAGGAGGAAAAACAGGCAGTAGAAGAAGACTGACATCTCCAGGCCTAGATGCCTTTACCAGTAAATTATTCTAAACACTTAAAAAAGAGATAATACCAATCTTATACAGATGCTTCAAGAGGAAAAAAAACATTTGTAAACTTTTTTTATGGGGCCAGCATATCCATGATTTCAAAATTTACAAGGACATTATTTGGAAAATTACAGGCCAGTGTCTCTTACAAATGTAAATACAAAAATCCTAAATCAACTATTAATATGTAGAATCTAGCAACATACAAAAAGAATAATATATCATGAGTGAACAGAAACAAGGTTGTTTTAACATCTATAAATCAGCTAATGTAATTCATCCTGTTAATAGAATGAAGGGGAAAAACTACATGTTAGTCATCTCAATAGATATGAAAATTTTGAAATAAAAGTCAATATCCTTTTTTTTTTTTAAGAGACAAGAGTCTTGCTCTGTTGCCCCAACTAAAGTACAGTGGCACAATTATAGCTCACTATAACCTCAAACTCCTGGTCTCAAGAGATCCTCCCAGCTCAGGCTCCCAAGTAGTGAAGGCTACAGGTGTGCACCACCATCTCCGGCTAATTTTTTAACTTTTTGTAGAGACAGTGTCTCTCTGTCTTGCCCAGGCCGGTGTCAAAATCTGGCCTCAAATGGTGCTCCCACCTTGGCCTCTAAAAGTGTTGGGATTACAAGCATGAGCCACTGTGCCCATCCTCATTTTTTAAAATTCTCTGCATACTGACACACCTAGGGTCAAAATAAAGGAATGGAGGAAGATGTACCAAGCAAATGGAAAGGAAAAAAATGTGGGAGTTTCAATCCTGGTCTCTGATAAAACAGACTTTAAACCAACAAAGATCAAAAGAGACAAAGAAGGCCATTACATGATGGTAAAGGGATCCATTCAACAAGAAGCGCTAACTATCCTAAATATATATGCACCCAATACAGGAGCACCCAGATTCATAAAGCAAGTCCTTAGACACTTACAAAGAGACTTAGACTTCCACACAATAATAATGGGAGACTATAACACCCCACTGTCAATATTAGACAGATCAACGAGACAGAAGGTTAACAAGGATATTGAGAACTTGAACTCAGCTCTGCACCAAGCAGACCTAATAGACATCTGCAGAACTCTCCACCCCAAATCAACAGAATATACTACATTCTTCTCAGCACCACATCGCACTTATTCCAAAATTGACCACGTAGTTGGAAGTAAAGCACTCCTCAGCAAATGTAAAAGAACAGAAATCACAACAAACTGTCTCTCACACCACCATGCAATCAAATTAGAACTCAGGATTAAGAAACTCACTCAAAACTGCATGACTGTATGGGAACTGAACAACCTACTCCTGAATGACTACTGGGTAAATAACGAAATGAAGGGAGAAGAAAGATGTTCTTTGAAACCAATGAGAACAAGGACACAATGTACCAGAATCTCTGGGACACATTTAAAGGAGTGTGTCAAGGGAAATGTATAGCACTAAATGCCCACAAGACAAAGCAGGAAAGATCTAAAATCAACACCTTAACATCACAATTAAAAGAACTAGAGAAGCAAGAGCAAACAAATTCAAAAGTTAGCTGAAGGCAAGAAATAACTAAGATCAGAGCAGAACCGAAGGAGATAGAGACACAAAAAACTCTTCAAAAAGTCATTGAATCCAGGAGCTGGTTTTTTGAAAAGATCAACAAAATTAATAGACTGCTAGCAAGACAAATAAAGAAGAAAAGGGAGGAGAATCAAATAGACACAATAAAAAATGATAAAGGGAATATCACCACCAATCCCACAGAAATACAAACTACCATCAGAGAATACTATAAACACCTCTACGCAAATAAACTAGAAAACCTAGAAGAAATGGATTAATTCCTGGACATATACACCCTCCCAAGACTAAACCAGGAAGAAGGTGAATCTCTGAATAGACCAATAACAGGTTCTGAAATTGAGGCAATAATTAATACCCTACCAACCAAAAAAAGTCCGGGACCAGACAGATGCACAGTCGAATTCTACCAGAGGTACAAAGAGGAGCTGGTACAATTCTTTCTGAAACTATTCCAATCAATAGAAAAAGAGGGAATCCTCCCTAACTCATTTTATCAGGCCAGCATCATCCTGATACCAAAGCCTGGCAGAGACACAACAAAAAAAGAATTTTAGACCAATATCCCTGATGAACATCGATCCGAAAATTCTCAGTAAAATATTGGCAAACCAAATCCAGCAGCACATCACAAGTTTAGTCACCATGATCAAGTTGGTTTCATCCCTGGGATGGAAGGCTGGTTCAACATACACAAATCAATAAACATAATCCATCACATAAACAGAACCAACAACAAAAACCACATGATTACCTCAATAGATGCCAAAAAGGCCTTCAACAAAATTCAACAGCCCTTCAGGCTAAAAACTCTCAATAACTTCAGTATTGATGGGATGTATCTCAAAATAATAAGAGCTGTTTATGACAAATCCACAGCCAATATCATACTGAATGGGCAAAAAATGGAAGCATTTCCTTTGAAAACTGACACAAGACAGGGATGCCCTCTTTCACCACTCCTGTTTAACATAGTGTGGAAGTTCTGGCCAGGGCAATCAGGCAAGACAAAGAGATAAAGCATATTCAACTAGGAAAACAAGAAGTCAAGTTGTCCCTGTTTGCAGATGACATGATTATATATTTAGAAAACCCCATCATCTGAGCCCAAAATCTCCTTAAACTGATAAGCAACTTCATCAAAGTCTCAGGATACAAAATCAATATGCAAAAATCACAAGCATTCCTATACCAATAACAGACAAGCAGAGAGCCAAATCATGAGTAAACTCCATTCACAATTGCTACAAAGAGAATGAAATACCTAGGAATCCAACTTACAAAGGATGTGAAGGACCTCTTCAAGGGGAACTACAAACCACTGCTCAACGAAATAAAAGAGGACACAAACAAATGGAAGAACATTCCATGCTTATGGACAGGAAGAATCAATATCGTGAAAATGGCCATACTGCCCAAGGTAATTTATAGATTCAGTGCATCCCCCTTAAGCTACCAATGAGTTTCTTCACAGAATTGGTAAAAACTACTTTAAATTTCATATGGAACCAAAAAAGAACCTGCATTGCCAAGACAATCCTAAGCCAAAAGAACAAAGCTGGAGGTATCACACTACCTGACTTCAAACTATATTACAAGGCTACAGTAACTTGTTTTGGTTACTGTTTTGTATGGTACTGGTACCAAAACAGAGATATAGACCAATGGAGCAGAACAGAGGCCTCAGAAGTAACACCACACATCTACAACCATCTGATCTTTGACAAACCTGACAAAAACAAGAAATGGGGAAAGGATTCCCTATTTAATAAATGGTGCTGGGGAAACTAGCTAGCCATATGTAGAAAGCTGAAACTGGATCCCTTCCTTACACCTTATACAAAAATTAATTCAAGATGGATTAAAGACATAAATGTTAGACTTAAAACCATAAAAAACCTAGAAGAAAACCTAGGCAATACCATTCAGGACATACACATGGGCAAGGACTTCATGTCTAAAACATCAAGAGCAATGGCAACAAAAGTCAAAATTGACAAATGGGATCTAATTAAACTAAAGAGCTTCTGCACATCAAAAGAAACTACCATCAGAGTGAACAGGCAACCTACAGAATGGGAGAAGATTTTTGCAATCTACCCATCTGACAAAGGGCTAATATCCATAATCTACAAAGAACTTAAACAAATTTACAAGAAAAAAAACAACAACCCCATCAAAAAGTGGGCAAAGTATATGAACAGATACTTCTCAAAGAAGGCATTTATGCAGCCAACAGACACATGAAAAAATCTCATCATCACTCACCATCAAAGAAATGCAAATCAAAACCACAATGAGATACCATCTCACACCAGTTAGAAGGCCTTATTAAAAAGTCCAAACAAACACATGCTGGAGAGGATGTGGAGAAACAGGAACGCTTTTACACTGTTGGTGGGAGTGTAAACTAGTTCAACCATTGTGGAAGACAGTGTGGCAATTCCTCAAGGATCTAGAACTAGAAATACCATTTGACCCAGCCATCCCATTACTGGGTATATACCCAAAGGATTATAAATCATTCTACTGTAGAGACACATGCACACATATGTTTATTGTGGCACTATTCACAATAGCAAAAACTTGGATCCAACCCAGATGTCCATCGATGACAGACTGGATTAAGAAAATGTGGCACATATACACCACGGAATACTATGCAGCCATAAAAAAAGATGAGTTCATGTCCTTTGCCGGGACATGGATGAAGCTGGAAACCATCATTCTCAGTCAACTGTCACGAGGACAGAAAACCAAACACCGCATGTTCTCACTCATAGGTGGGAATTGAACAATGAGAACACTGGGACACAGGGAGGGGAACATCACACACTGGGGCCTGTCATGGGGCGGGGGATGGGGGAGCGATAGCATTAGGAGAAATAAGTTAATGGATGCAGCAAGCAAACATGGCACATGTATACCTATGTAACAAACCTGCACATTGTGCACGTGTACCCTAGAACTTAAAAGTATAATTTTTAAAAAGACAAAAAAATTCTCTGCATACTAGGAATGGAAGAGAAATTCCTTAATTTGATAAAAAGTATCTATTTTTAAAAAAAATCTAAAGCAACCATTATATTTGGTGGTAAAATGTTGAAAGCTTTCCCTTTGCATTATCCCCGTTATTTCCTCTGTTCAACATTGTACTGAATGTCCTAGCCAGTGCAATAAAGCAAACAAAGGAAATAAAACGGACAGAAACTGGACAGGAAGCATTTAAACTGTCATTCACAGAAGACGTGATTATGAATGTAGAAAATTCAAAAGAATCTAAAGCCAAATTATTAGAATTAATATAAGTAAATTTAGTAAATTTTCTGGATACAAGGTAAATTATATTTCTGAATTCCATGAAATTTCAAAACCAGTATTGTTTACCATAGCATCAAAAATTGTCATGTACCTAGTAATATATTTAATGAAAAATATACAAGACTATTCCGAATACACAGAGAACTTTAGAACATTATTGAGAGAAATTAAGACCTAAATAAATGTGAGATATTCCATGTTCAAGAATTAAAAGGTTCAGTGTGGTAAAAATATCAATTCTACCCAAACGGATCTATAGAATCAATGCATTTTCTATTAATCTCTTACAAGATTTCTTTTTTGAAAATTGACTAGCTAATTCTAATGTTCACATGGAAATGCAAAAGGGCAGGGCACTCTTGAAAAAGGGTGAAGTTGGAAGACTTCACTATCAGCTATCAAGACTTGCTATAAAGTTATACTAGTTAAGGCAATGTGATATTGGTGTAAATAAAAAAGAAAAACAGACACCACACAGTGAAACAGAAGAATCAAGAAATGTACCCGTTCATGACAATAATTTGATTTATGATAATACAGGTAACCCTTGAATACTGTGGAGATTAGGGAAGCTGATCCCCATCACAGTTGAAAATCTACATATAATTTTTTATTCCCCCAAAAGGGTAACTACTAATAGCCTAGTGTTAATTGGTAGCCTTCTAGATTACATAAACAGTTGATTAATGCATACTTTATATATTATATGTAATATATACTGTATTTTATTATTATTATTATTATTTTTTCGAGACAGAGTCTCTCTGTGTCACCCGTGCTGGAGTGCAGTGACGTGATCTCAGCTCACTGCAACCTCCGCCTCCTGGGTTCAAGTGATTCTCCTGCCTCAGCCTCCCAAGTAGCTGGGACAACAGGCGTGTGCCACCATGCCTGGCTAATTTTTGTATTTTTAGTAGAGACAGCGTTTCACCATGTTGGCCAGGCTGGTCTTGAACTCCTGACCTCAGTTGATCCACCCACCTCAACCTCTCAAAGTGCTGGGATTACAGGCGTGAGCCACCACGCCTGGCCTATATACTGTATTGTTACAATAAAGTAAGCTAGAGAAAAGAAAATGTTATTAAGAAAATCATGAGGAAGAAAAATATATTTACTAAGTCAGTAGAAGTGGATCATCATAAAGGTCTTTATCCTCATTATCTTCACATTGAGTAGACTGAGGAGAAGCAGCAGGAAGAGGAGGGGTTGACCTTGCTGTCTGTAGGGTAGCAAAAGGTGTAAGAAGATTTGGAAGGAGAGGCAGGCACACTTGGTATAACTATGGAAATACGTCGTAATTTCTGTGTGTTCTGCTTTATTTCTCTAAAAATGTTTCTGTTACAGTACTGATCCTTCTTCCACTATTTGCTTTAGTTTCAGAGCCCATATCATCGAAAGGTCCATATCGTAAGAGTCCTTTGTGGCTTTTTTTTTTTTTTTCCAGAATAGGGCATTTTTGTCTACATTTAAAACCTGTTCAGGCAGATATCCTTTGTCCTCGATGATTTTCTTAATGATATCTGGCAACTCACCTGTTGCCTTTTGGTGGGCAGAAGCTTCTTATCCTATTATCTTGACTTTTTAAAGCCAAACCTCTTTCCAAAATTATCAAACCATCTTTTTCTGGCATTAAATTCTCCAGCTTTAGATCCTTCACTTTCCTTTGGCTTCACATTGTCATATAATGACTATATTGACTTTGCTTTTTAAAAGTCATATTAGAGTCTATATATCGATATGCCTTTCTTTTAACAATCCTGCACCCCCATAAAAGCTGGATTCTCAATAAGAGGTCAAAGGTATTTCACAAAACATACAAGGTTTTCACACCTGCTGGCATAGCTGCAGTGACATCATCACAAATTTTCTTTTTTTACCATGGTTCTTATGCTGGACTCATTTTTCTTGAAATGGTGGGCAACCACAGCTTCACACCTCAATCTATGGTACATGTCAAGCAGTTCAGCCTGTTCTTGTAACGTCATGACTTTTCTCTGCTTCTTGGGACCACTTGCAGCATCACTAGTGATACTTTTTATGGTTTCCAAGGTGTATGATATGTGAATTTTATCTTGACAAAGCCATTATTTTTATATATATGTATAGGAATATATTTTTATATATATATGCATATATATATATATATGAATGACCCCAGGTTCTCTAGCTTGGCAATTGGGTGGATTATATTGTTATTTACTAAGATAGGGAAGGGTTGGAATGATGAGTTCAATTTTTGATTTGTTGAGTTTGAGGGATTTACGGGAAATCCAAATGAAGATAATCCAGGAATCGATCTATACATACCCAGAATTCAGGAGTGAGGTCTACACTGAGTATACAGATTTGTGCCTCACTACATACTGAGTGTCCCTAATCCAGAAGTTCAAAATTTGAAGTTTTTTTTGAGTTCTAGATTTGAAATGCTCAACCAGTAAGTATAATGCAAACATTCCAAAACCAAAAAAAATCTGAAATCTGAAACATTTCTGGTACCAGTTACTTTGGATAAGGGATACTTAACCCATAACATACAAGTGGCAATTGAAAGGGGTGCATAGAACAAAACCTTGAAGACAAAGATAAATAGGACAGAAAAAGGAAACCAAAGTCTGCTAAAGGTGATGAAAAGATGTAGCCAAGGAGAGAAAGAGGAAAATCAGGAATATATGATACAATGGAAGCCAGTAAAAGACTGATGTAAAGAAGATGGGAGTAATCAGCTGTGTTGAATGCTACGAACAGATTAAATCAGATGAGGAGGTTATTGGTAATATTGGAAGAGTAGTATGATTTAGAGTAGTGCAATAAAAGTAAGATCGCAATTAGTTGAGAAATCCATGGGAGATACGGAATTAGAGATAGCCAAAGTTTGGATTTGAAGAGAAGTCAAGATTAGGGAGAATGTAGGGTGAAAAGGCTCTTTGTTTTTATCTTAGGGAAGGGGTGTTAAGATGAAAAAGACTTGAACTTTTAGTGCTGTTGGGAATGAGCCAGTGGGGACAGAGGTTATAAATACCCAGAAGATAATCTATAGGGTGCGATTTCTGACAGTGCTGAAGGGAATCTGAACACAAGTAGGGGGATTAACATTAAAAATGGGGAGGAATCTCAAGACCAGCCTGGCCAATATGGTGAAACTCCATCTCTACTAAAAATACAAAAATTAGCTGGGCATCGTGGCGGGCACCTGTAGTCCCAGCTGCTCGGGAGGCTGAGGTAGGAGAATCACTTGAACCCGGGAGGCGGAGGTTGCAATGAGCTGAGATTGTGCCACTGCACTCCAGCCTGGGCAACAGAGCAAGACTCCGTCTCAAAAAAAAAAAAAAAAAAGGCCGGGGGGAGGAATCACGTTTCTATGATAACAGGAGTGAAGAAGGAAAAAGGATAAGTGGAAGTAAATGTGTTTGTAGGTTTGTTGGTAAGACATTAAGGAAATTCTGATTGAGTGCCTCCTATTTTCTCCTTGAAATAAAAGATCAGATTACCTGTTGTGACTGAGTGGGGATATTTGTGGAGAAGATTTGAAATAGCTGAGGAATACTGCAGAGAAGAATACTAGTGAAATATAGTGGGACTGGCAGTCATTACTGAAATCCAGAGGAAATGAATATTATTTTATAGTGATGTCACACTGCCCTAATTATAAGATTTTTTACCTGGGTAGAGCAAGGGATTGGCCAACTCTGGGCTCATGGGCAAGTCTGGCTCATGGCCTTTTTTTGTAAATAAAGTAGGTTTTAGACACAAATATTGAAGCTGCCTTTGCAAAAATTATATCAGTGAGAAAATTGTGGCAGTAGGGGAGATCTGATCTAGCCAACACCCCCTCTTGCCTTTAGCCTTCAAGCTGCCTTAATTATTCCTGGACTTTGGCCAAGCTAACTTTGGAAGACATTTAGTTAATACTGTATTTTTAAATTTTATTTACTTATTTATTTATTTTTGAGACAGAGTTTCACTCTGTTGCCCAGGCTGGAGTGTAATGGCATGATCTTAGCTCACTGCAACCTCTGCCTCCCGGGTTCAAGCGATTCTCCTGCCTCAGCCTCTCATATAGCTGGCATTACAGGTGCCCGCCACCATGACCAGCTAATTTTTGTATTTTAAGTAGAGTTTCACCATGTTGGCCAGGCTTGTCTCATACTACTGACCTCAAGTGATCCACCTACCTTGGCCTCCCAAAGTACTGAGATTACAGGGGTGAGCCACTGCCCCCAGCCATTTTATAGTTTAAATGATAATAGCCCTTCTCCAAAAACTCAGCCACCTTTGTAAAGCTAATGAGAGAGCACCAGACTAGGAGGAGGAGCGGAGCCTGAATTCTGCTAAGATACAGGCTCAGCAGTGGCTCACACCTGTAATCCCAACACTTTGGGAGGCCAAGGAGGGTGGATTGCTTGAGCCCAGGAGTTCGAGACCAGCCTGGGCAACATGGCAAAACCCCATCTCTACCAAAAATACAAAAATTAGCCAGTCTCATAACCTGGTCTCAAAAATAGATAAATAAATAAATAAAGAGACATAAATGATTGCCAGCCATTATTCCAGAGGTCACAGGATATATAACTTCCCCAATTACTCCTGTAGATAACATCACAACTGCAGAACCTGAGATTGGCCTTTTGAGATATCTTTTCAGGATTTTTTCATATCGGACACCAGTGGCACCACCTGGACCTGCCAACTGCCCCTGTGGCCCCACCCAAAAGTGGCTCAGTGGACAAGAGGACCATTCCCCACACCCTTATGGTTGCACCCCCAGCCAGTCAACAGCAAGCACCCATTCATTGCCTAACCACTCCCACCCCTTCCCTCAAACTACCTTTGAAAAACCCCTAACCTACAAGACTTCAAGGAGATTGATTAATGTTAATAAATCCCATCTCCCACTTGGCACAGCCAGCTTTGCATCAGTTAAACTCTTTACTGCAATGCCATGGTCTTTGTGAATTGGTTTTGTTTGTGCAGCAGGCAGAAAGAACCTGGTGAGGCCGGGCGCTGTGATCCCAGCACTTTGGGAGGCTGAGGCGGGTGGATCACGAGGTCAGGAGATCGAGACCATCCTGGCTAACATTGTGAAACCTCGTCTCTACTAAAAATACAAAAAACTAGCCGGGCATGGTGGCAGGCGCCTGTAGTCCCAGCTACTCGGAGGCTGAGATGGGAGAATGGTGTGAACCCAGGAGGCAGAGCTTGCAGTGAGCCGAGATCGTGCCACTGCACTCCAGCCTGGGCGACACAGCGAGACTCCGTCTCAAAAAAAAAAAAAAAAAAAAAGAAAGAACCTGGTGAGCAGTTACAATATGTTCATTTATTGTCTATGACTGCTTTAACACTGCAGTGACAGAGATGAGTAGTTGGTCCTGAAAGCCTAAAATATTTACCATCTGACTTTTACAGAAAGTTTGCCAACCCCTAATGTAGATCAATTTGGATATAAGTACAGAGAAGGCAGACATTTGGAGTCGCCCAGGGTTGAAGTCTTGACAAATGGAAGGATATTAGCAAAAGAATTGCAGATATTGGCAGTTGACTTTGGTATTGGTATTGGACTTTGAAATCCAAGCTGGAGAGGAAGAGAAGTAGATGAAAGGAACTGATAGGGGTTCCAGAGTTTATTTGGATTTCTTGAGAGTATCTGGTGGGGAAAAGCTGAAAATTATAGAAGATTGTGGTCATAGATAACTGAAATGTATGATTTCAAAGAAGGGGCAATTCTAGGTAGTGACAGTGTCCTAGGTGTGGTAGCTCAGGTTATATGGAACTGAGATGCAGTTCTGACTACATCATCCATGTAGATGCTGAGCTCTCTCCCCACCAGGAATATGGAATATGGAGAGGCACATGCTTGTATTTTCTTAATTTGTGGGATTTATTGGGGAAACATATTTTTTTCTCGTAGAAGGGAAAAGAATGTTGTAAATGACAGGATTTCAAATTATCAAGGTTTTTTGGGGTATTGCATTCCTATGTTTAAGTTGAATTGCTAACAGTCAATTTAAAAATAGCTACAAATTTAGGGAAAAGTAAATAGAAATCTTATTGCTTTTTTACTTAAACCTTATACTTTTTTAATGTCTTTTGATTACCAGACTGCAGATGTATTTAATTTTGAGGAAACAGTTTATAGTCATCATATGTCTCCAGTCTCCACCAAGCACTGTTTGGTAGCAGGTTTGTAAGTGTATTCTTTTGTCTTTTGAAATATTGAAAACTTTCTCCCTTTTTATTTCTAGTTAGTTTTGATGTAGACATTTTAACCCACAGGAATATCACAATTCTTTATATGTATATGTACTATTTATATTCAGTTCAACAGATATTGTACAAGGCAAGCACTATGTTAGTGGCCAGGATTCAGAGAATAAGAGCATACTTCTGTCCTCTAAAGAGTTCCTTTTAAACCACCGAAGTTTCAGAGATTTTACATGAATAAAATTTGGCAACTTTCCCAATTTGACACAATAAAACAAGGAAATTATTTCTTTTTTTTTTTTTTTTTTTTTTTTTTTTTTTTTGAGACGGAGTCTTGCTCTGTCGCCCAGGCTGGAGTGCAGTGGCGCAATCTCGGCTCACTGCAAGCTCCGCCTCCCGGGTTCACGCCATTCTCCTACCTCAGCCTCCCGAGTAGCTGGGACTACAGGCGCCCGCCACTGCGCCCGGCTAATTTTTTTCTATTTTTTAGTAGAGACGGGGTTTCACCATGGTCTCGATCTCCTGACCTTGTGATCCGCCCGCCTCGGCCTCCCAAAGTGCTGGGATTACAGGCGTGAGCCACCGCGCCCGGCCAGGAAATTATTTCTTTCTCTAAGATTGTGATTCAAATTAAGCATCAATTTATATAAAAGCAACTGCAACAAACATCTTCATATTATAAGGGAGAAAAAATGATTTTCTGGTATCAGGTATCTGGGCCCTGTGATTCATTATTTCTGTGGCACCACGTGAGTCTCTACCTCTGGATATCAGTCAGCTCTTTTATCTGTAAAGAAGAGCTAGGAACTAAGTTGTCTTTGAGGTCCTTTCAGTCTGTGTCCAGAGTTTCCGTGAATCTGTTACTAGTGATTGGGAATATATCATTAACTTGGAGAAACTAAGCTATTAAAATACAATGATTTGATGTGATAAAATGGAGTAGAACTATACATACATACATACACATTTACCAATATAAATTTCCTGGGTTTGATACTGTGTTTTAGTAAGCTCACACATAATCGTTGGGGAAACCTAGTGAAGGGTACACAGTTCTCTTTATACTAGCTTTGCAACTTCTTGCAAATCTATAATTATTTCAGAATAAAAAATAAATGGAATATTAGAGGTCTCTTACTACTAAAATATAACTGTAGTTAAAATAACTTTTCTAAATGTAAACATTAAAAATGACAATGTATTTTTGGCATATATCTTTATATTTCTGCATGGATACAGTGAAAATGTCATGATTACTAATGATAATGTCTTGTTTCCTTTTGATGATGACTTATAATAAAATTAAACTGGTTCTGTTTTTACAGTTGGTACTAGAGGACCCAAAGTACAACTTTGTGACTTGAAGTCTGGATCCTGTTCTCACATTCTACAGGGTATTTTTATTTTATTTTAAACAGCAACTACTTTGAGTAAACAATTCAATAAAAAGAAACGTTACTAACAATGTATTCTTTGTAAGTGACATGACTGATGTACTTTGTGCTAGTTGTTAAAAGTCAGCAGAGAAATAAAGATCTTTCCGTGCATTATTCTTATAAAACTGAACCACTGAAAAGACATTTATGTGAACAGTGGTCATTGGGGAAGCTCAAATGATATGAAAAATAGTTCTAACTCAAAACCTTGTGTTATTCCTACATTTAAAAAAACTAACGCAACTCACATCAGTGTATTTGTCTCATGTATTATTTAATATTCTGGCTAATGAGTAAATATTGTTCTTAATATTTAGGTACATTTTTTCTCAGTAAAAACATTTTAGAAAAATATATTGAAGTAATTCTTTGGTAAAGGTGTATTTAAATTATTCTTGCTACTTTTATGAGTATTAGATTGTCTAATTCTAAACAATGAAAAGATAGAATATAATTTATATATTTTTAGTCATCTCAAAGAAACATGTAACAAATATATTAAGAAAAGTTGGTGAGATGGGTAGCATTTTTGACATTATTATGAATTTTTATTAATATAAGCTGAGCAGATGGAAATGTCTTATGTGAATAGTTCAGTTAGGTAAAAGTGAATTAAAATATTGAAATCACTTACCCTTTGAACTTATCACCTGTGCTTTCTAGAAAAAAAATATTTTATATAAATGCTTTTCTACAATCATGAATTAAAGTAATTTTCTGTTATAACTTTATGAGAAATTGGGAAACATTTTTATCCTTTAAAATGTTTATCTTGTATATTTTATTACAGTAACTGAGCTTGAGTTATATGGATTTACTGCCATAGGCTATCTACTGTATTTAAAAAGAAAGACTTACTTAACTCTGTTTTTTCCAAAGCAAAACTAGTTCTTTTACAATAAAATACCATGTGTTAGAAATACTCCTGTAAACTTCACATTAGCATTGAAATGTCGATTATTATAAATCTGAGAAATGACCATATCTATTCACATTGAGTGTTTAGCCTCACTTTCTTTAGAATCAGGCAAAATTATTGGCACTTTATCTTCTGATTTTTCGGATATCTTGCAAGACTTTTCATATAGTTGTATTTGCAGGTCACAGACAAGAAATATTAGCAGTTTCCTGGTCGCCACGTTATGACTATATCTTGGCAACGGCAAGGTAAAATTATTTGCTTTTGAAGTTAGTAATTAAGAATAAGCATTTTGAAAAGTCTACATTTATGTAATGTATATATTTTAGCATATTTAATTATTAATTCACTCCTTTAAAATGAAGTAGTGAGTTAGAAATTTTAATTCATGTCACCAAAAGAAGTCTTCCTTTGTATTCTAATTCTAATCCTATCCACTTTCAAGGTGTTTCACCTTAGAACACAGAAGAACTGTGTTGTGTCATTCTTACACACAAAAGTATAATACTGCAAATTTTTAAATAGAGCATTTTTATGCATTATCTTTAACCTGGAATTCTTTTGAATGTGATATATCCACACATTGATTGATTCAATTTTCTGATATTTAATGACTTCCTCCCACATGCCAAGCGTTGTGCTAGGGACACAGGTAACTAAGGCTTCGAAAAGCCAACAATCTAATGATCTAATGGGGCATATAGTCAAAAATCAGTGATTACAGGGCATCCTGAAAAATGCTTTAATAGAGGTACATCTCTGGAAGGAGTAATATAGGAAAAGAAAACAGGATCACTTAACTCTGAGAGGATCAAAAGATGTGGAGAGGTTTATTTGTTTGCTGGAGAAAAAGAGTATTGCATATTTATATGCTGGGGAAAGAGTACCAGTAGAGAGAAACAGGTGAAGATAAGAAATGGAGGGAATAATTGGTGCATTGGGTCCTCGAATACACAGAAGTGGTTAGTATCGAGGATCCAGATGAGGGTGGAGGGGACACCTCGTTTGGCACATGAAGAGCACTGTGTGACTAAATGGAAAAAGGAAAAGGTGAATGTGGATACAGTTAAGTTTGTAGCTTTGGCAGAGAAGCTCAAGAAATTCAGAGTTAATGGCTTCTCTTGGTGTTTAGTGGAGTAGAACTTGTTGTCACCTCTTGAAAATATAGGAATGAGGATGCAATTTTGAGGAAAGATAGTATGGATCTGGAATAATAGATTGAAAGAATAAGGGAGCTGATTAAGGGCACGTAGGATTACTGGGCAGTTGTTCTCAGTTGAAGATGTAGAGCACAGCTGTAATAAGCCACAGAAATTAAAACATTAAATGAAAGAGGCTTAACAATTTTCAGTGTCTACAGAAAAGTACCTCAGTGCCTGAAAATTTAGAAGTCGTGAGTAAAAGGAAAAAAATAAAATCACAAAAAGACTTGTAGGAAGGATCAAGGATCTAATGAAGTAGGAGAGTTAGACTAAGAAAACTTTAAAACTGAAGGGATAGGAAGTAGTAATCAAATATTTTGATGTATTTTCATAAAGCTTTAAGTAGAAGAAGAATTATTACAAAAGCTATTCATATTAATTTTATAAAGATCTGTGTCTAGATTTTTTTTTAAGTTTCCAGCCCTCGCTCCCTGCCACAGTTTAGGCCCCAAAGAAGCTTCTGTTAATAATTAGCAGAATGTGATGTTGAAATTTACCATTTCTGAAGTGCAGCAAGGTCTATAATGTAGCCATAAGAAGACTAGCTAAAGAGGTATGAAGGTTAGGAACTAGGTGCTGGTTATGCTTGGGTGGATTTTACATTTTTCATGCTTAACTTGGTTTTCATCAGATAAGAGGAGAGCTAAGAAGCTTTCAATTATAAGCATACTCCAGAAATTTGAATCAGTACCAGAATGGACCTAGTAATCAGTGTTAAAAGTTGGATATGTTCAAATCTAATCTGTTTCAGAAGAAACATAAATCCTCATACTGATTTCGTTTCCCTCACCTGGAAAGAAAGAAAACCAACTTAAGAATGGGAAATGCTAGCTTTTTGCTGACTATTCCAGTTGGCTAGGTTTGATGATCATCTGTGAAAAAGAATCGAGATTATAGAAACCAGTACACCTTGTGTGTATATTTTTTAAAAACTTATAAATAAAAAATAGGCTTATAAAAATGTAATGTAGTGCTCTCTCATTAAAATGACATTGATAAGCCCCCTGGGTTACAATATTGTTGAGGTCCTTGTGAGGACATGATAGCATCAGTTGAACTGATTAGGAGCATATCGGATTGCCGGGCATTTTTCTTTAGAAATAATCTAGAAGCTGAAATAGATGTCTGATCATAGATTTACTTTTCTTCTTTTCGCTTACTTGAAAGAAAATAGAAGTAAGTGTTTAATTTCTAGGCAACATTAAATATAGTTCTCACATATATGGCAAAGATTGATTTGAGTATAGGAAACCAAATGGAAATGCATTGTCCTCATTATTCACCTTACTCTCACCGTTTTTTATATAAAAAGGAAAAAAACACCAAATCATAGCAAATAGATTCTTGAGCAAAGTGAAATTAGTTAACTGCTTGTCTTGACAGCATTTGGATAACAAGCAGTAGAGAAGGTATGGTAAGGAACTTACTAGGAACAAGCTACAAGCCTTTCTGGTCCTTGGGAGAAAAGATGCTCATGTAATTTAAAACAGTATAAAAAGCAGCAAAATTTTGTTCTTGTTATCTGGAAAAGAAAGGTTCCTTTTTTTTTTTTTTTTTTTTTTTTTTTGCTATTTACTCACTAATTTGAGCTACTGTTGACTATTGAATATGTGCTGAAAAGGCGAAAGTTCAACAACCCTAATGTATGAATACATACGTACCTATATAACAAGACCTCTGTGTGCCGTAAAACTAGAAAGGTGGGTGAGGGGTACAGTCATTGTCCTAGCTACATATGTCAATGTAACATTTATTTATTCTCAGTGCTGACAGTAGAGTAAAATTATGGGATGTGAGAAGAGCATCAGGATGTTTGATTACTCTTGATCAACATAATGGGAAAAAGTCACAAGCTGTTGAATCAGGTAAGGAAGAACACGTTAATGAAGAAATACAACATGATAGTATTTTTTCACATTGAACATTTTTAATTGAAGCCAAATAATAAATGCATATTGACAAATTGCGAACTGTATCATTTTTTAAAAAGGCATTCATCATATATCACTTTCTTAATTTATGTAAAAAAAAAATGATTCTCTTTCTTTAAGATACAAATAAAAATGGCAGTTTCATTTGCCCCCAAATTTTCAAAAGTAGAAATTTTTCTGAATTAACTTGCTTTACTTATTTTGTTTTTGCTCCATTGAGGCCAACTATACAAATTCAATGCCATTTAAAAAGTCACAGTAAATTACAGAAATAGTAACATTTTGCGGCCATTGTATCAACATAAAATTGTGTTAAATGTGAGTCAGCTGCAATCCATGTGACAAAGTACCTAAACTGCATTTTTACAGTAGAATTTAATTCCTATGTAGAAATTTTGGTATAGAATTAATTCTGGACCAGAAATATATTAGAATGAACTATATAAAACCTATGATTGTTTTATATAGTTTTTAAACTAAAAAACTATGTATTTTTCAACTAAAAAACTGTATAAAACAATCATAGGTTTTATATAGTTCATCCTAATATATTTCATATGTTAGAATTTATATGGTTTTTAAAAAAAATCTTATGAACATGTAAACTATATAAAACATGTTTTATATGTTTTTAAATTAATTAGGCTGTTTTAGAATTATGCTTTCTCGAACTTGTTAATTTTGAAAGTGATATAAATTTTGAGACTACAACAGTCATCCTTCCCGTTAAGGTTTTTTTTTTTTTAATGGAAAACACTAGAATTATTGATTTTAATAGTCGATGGAATTATTTTTAGGTTAGCAATAAAAATATTATATAAGAGAGATGAAAGGCATTTAATTTTAAATTTTAGTGTTAAGCTACACACTTAATTGAATTTCATGGCACAGCTTCCTTGCTGGAAAAAAAAATTATGTTTGGCAGAAATTTTTTCCCTTTTTTCTTGTTTTCCTCTATTTTTATAGTTCTGATTTATAGTTTATCCTATTCAAATAATCTGAAGGGTTGGTTAATTTTAAGTATAATCTACTTACATTTTTTAAGTAACTCAAGTAGTTGTCCTTTAATATGTTTAAATAATTATATCATCAAACATTAAATATGTCCTGAATACAAGAACAGATAAACTGAACTATATTTTTCATTGCAGCAAACACTGCTCATAATGGGAAAGTTAATGGCTTATGTTTTACAAGTGATGGGCTTCACCTCCTCACTGTTGGTACAGATAATCGAATGAGGCTCTGGAATAGTTCCAATGGAGAAAACACACTTGTAAGAGATTTTTAAGTATATATTTGGGTATAAATTAAGAAATGTATCTGTGACATACACTTGATTTTTTTTTTAATATTTTTAATATATATAACTCATTTATTCCCTTTGAATGACAGCTCTTTTTAAAAATGTGTTTCCATTATGTGGACTAGTAATTCTCAACTCAAGACAACCCACCCTTACCCACTACCTACCACATTCCCCCTACTTAACAGAGAATCACTGTTCTACTGAGCTACTGTTTTCTCAATGAGAGTGCAAAGTGTAGTAGAAAAAACTGTTCTCAATGGGACTGCAAAGTGTAGTACAGAAAAAAAGACTGAGGACTACTGACATAAATTAAAGATACTAAGCTAAGTAATCAAATTTTATATATGTTGTGTATCCCTAATCTGAAAATCTGAAATCTGAAATGTTCCAAAATCTGAAACTTTTTGAGTGCTAGCATGACACACAAATGAAGTGCTCATTGGAACATTTCAGATTTTGCATATTCAGATTAGGGATGTTCAGGCAGTAATGCAAATATTCTAAAATCCAAAATACTTCTAGTCCTAATCATTTTGGATGGGGATACTTAACCTGTACTATATATGACTGGTAAGCAAAATTCACAATGAATTTTATGGTGCTAGAATATGTAGTACTTTATTTAAATACTACCGGAATAAATATATTTTGAAGGTGCTATATTCTTATGTGACTATTAATACTACTGGAATAAATATATTTTGAAGGTGCTGTATTCTTATGTGGCTATTAATTTCTGATACTTATTTTTACGTATGTTGTAGTCTTACCAGGTATGCCTATGGTTTAGTAATTTTCAGAATAAACTGCTAAAAGCTTATAATTTGGTGATAATAATAATAGCTAATATTTATTGAGAGCTTATATGTCAGATACTATGCTAATAATAATTAGCATTTAATTTGCCAGGCAGTATTAGACAGCAGTGGGAAAAACATGAAAAAGTCCTATCCTCATGGAGCTTACATTTCAGCAAGAGGATGAAAGGCATCAATCAATTAATAGATGGACAGATGGATAAATTATATATTAGATTGAGTAAGGACTATGAAGAAAAGCAAAGCAAAGAAAGGAGCACAGGAAATATTGGGAAGTTGGAGTTGCTGTTTCACATAGGGCAGTCAGGGTAGGCTTCACTAAGGTGACATTTGGCCTGAAGGAAATGGGGAAGTGGCTCATCAGTTGTCTGCTGAGGGATATCATTCTAGTCGGAGAAAGAAAAAAGGTACAAAGACCCTGAGGCGAGAACTTGCTTGGGATACACAAGGAAGAGCTAAGAGGTTCTTGCCTTGGAATATGAAGGGAATAACAGATGAGGAACAGAAGGAACTAGGGTGCCAGAGCATACAGGCCCTGCAGGCCTTTGTAAGGGCTCAGGCTTTTCTCTGGATGAAATGGAAAGCCACTGAAGGCTTGTGAGTGGAGAAGTGACAGCATCACTCTGGAAGAGTAGCTGGGCATGTGTGTCAAAGTTTAATGTGATAAATATAAATGGTACTGAATGTATATATAAATTGTTCATGTGGTTCTATTCCATTTTTCTTTCCTTCTTGAAGGTGAGTCTCATGCCCTTTAGATTTTTTCTATTAAGTCCATATCTAAAATAGTGTGTTGAAAATGGATAATACATTTTAGAGTGGACTTGATCAAAGTAAAAGTAATTCATGCATAGATGACTAGGGTATCCCAGAAGCTGACCTATATAGAATACTTACAGTTGATACCAGAAAAGATTACTTTAAGGGAAAACACACTGTCCTCATATTTTTAAAGAGCTATCAGAGAGAACCAGTCCTGCCATTTAGTAACTTCTTTTTTTTTTCATTTTAAAGTTGACAGGCCAGGCATGGTAGCTCACGCCTGTAATCCCAGCACTTTGGGAGGCCAAGGCGGGTAGATCATGAGGTCAGGAGATCAAGACTATCCTGGCTAACACGGTGAAACCCCTTCTCTACTAAAAATACAAAAAATTAGCTGGGCGTGGTGGTGGGCGCCTGTAGTTCCAGCTACTCAGGAGGCTGAGGCAGGAGAATGGCATGAACCCGGGAGAAGGAGCTTACAGTGAGCCAAGATTGTGCCACTGCACTCCAGCCTGGGCAACAGAGCAAGACTCCATCTAAAAAAAAAACAAATAATTAAATAAATAAATAAAATAAAATAAAGTTGACAGATGAAATGGTACATATGTATGTACAGCATGATGTTTTGAAGTAAATAGAATATATACATTATAGAATGGTTAAATCTAGCTAATTAACAAATGTATTATCTCATGGTTATTTTTACAATAAGAATACTTAACATCCACTGTCTTTGCATTTTTCAATAACACAGTATATCATAATCAACTGTAGTCACTATGCTGAACAATAGATCTCTTAAACTTACTCCTCCTATCTAACTGTAATTATATATCCTTTGACCAACATCTCCCCAAAACCCCTTTTCTTCTAACCACCCCAGCCTCTGGTAACCACCATCTACTCTACTTCTAAGAGATCAACTTTTTCAGATTCCACATATGAGCGAAATCATGGAGTATCCATCTTTCTGTGCCTAGCTGATTTCACTTAACATCATGTCCTCCAGGTTCATCCCTGTTGTCACAAATTACAGGATTTTCTTCTTTTTATAGCTGAATAGTATTCCATTGTATATGTACACTACATTTTCTTTATCCATTCATCCATTGATGCACACTTCAATTGATCTCATATCTTGATTCCATATCCATTCATCCATTGATGCATACTTAGATTGATTCCATATCTTGTGAATAATGTTGCAGTGAACATGGGGGTGCAAGTATCTCTTTGACACACTGATTTCATATCCTTTTGTTATAAACCCAGTAGTAGGATTGCTGGATCATGTGGTAGTTCTATTTTTAATTTTTTGAGGAACCTCTATACTGTTTTTCTAATGGCTGTTCTAATTTACATTCCCACCAACATCCTTGCCACATTTATTATCTTTTGTCATATTGATAAAAGCCATTATAACAGATGTGTCTCACTGTGGTTTTGATTTTTATTTCCTTGATGATTATTGATACTGAGCATTTTTTTGTGTACCTCTCTTGGCCATTTGTAATTCTTATTTTGAGAAATGTCTTTTCAGGTATTTTGCCCATTTTTTAATAGGGCTATTTATTATCCTGCTCTTGAGTTGTTTGAGTTCCTTATATGTTTTGGATATTAATCAAATATATATGGTTTACAAATATTTTCCCCTATTCTATAGGTTGCCTCTTTAATTCGAGGCTTATGTCCTTTACTGTGCAGAAGCTTTTGAGGTTAATGTAATCCCATTAATCTATGTTTGCTTTCAATGCCTATGCTTTTGAAGTCATATCCAAAAAGCCATTGCCCAGACCAATGTCATGGGGCTTCTGTCTTGTCATTTTCTACTAGATTTTTATTTTCAGGTGTTATATTTAAGTCTTTAATCCATTTTGAGTTGATTTTTTGTGTATATGGTGAGAGAGAGGATTTACTTTCATGTTTCTGCATTTATAGATCCAGTTTTCCCAATACCATTTATTGAAGAGATTATCCTTTCCCATGTGTCTTCTTGGCATTGTTGTCAAAAATCAGTTGGCGGTTCAATGGATGGATTTATTTCTAGGCTGTGTACTGTCCATTGATCTGTGTGTCTCTTTTAATGCCACTATGATGCTGTTTCAGTTACTGTAGCTTTGTAGTATGTTTTCAAGTCAGATCTCAGCTAGAGTGTGATGCCTCTAGCTTTGTTATTTTTTCTCAGGATTACTTTGGCTATTCAAGTTATTTTATGGTTCCACATGAATTTTAGGATTGTTTTTTCTATTTCTGTGAAGAACATCATTGATATTTTGATAATGATTGCATTGAATCTGTCGATTGCTTTTGGCAGTATGGATATTTTAACAGTGTTAATTCTTCCAATCCACGAACAGATGTATTTCTGTTTATTTTTTCTTTAATTTATTTCATCTGTGTTTTACAGTTCTCAGTGTAGAGATCTTTCACCTCCATGGATAAATTTATTCCTAAGTTTTTGGGGTTTTTTTTGGGGGGAGGGGGTGTGTGTGTGTGTGTGTGTGTTTTAGATGGAGTTTCGCTCTTGTTGCCCAGGCTGGAGTGCATTGGTGCAATCTCGGCTCACTGCAATGTCCACCTCCTGGGTTCAAGTGATTCTCCTGCCTCGGCCTCCCTAGCCCGCCACCACACCCAGGTAATGTTTTGTATTTTTAGTAGAGACAGGGTTTCGCTATGTTGGCCAGGCTGATCTCAAACTCCTGACCTCAGGTGATCCACCCACCTCGGCCTCCCAAAGTGTTGGGATTACAGGCATGAGCCACTGCGCCCAGCCAGTATTTTTTTATATAGCTATCGTAAGTGGGATTGTTTTCTTGACTTCTTTTTCAAATTAGTTCGCTGTTAGTGTATAGAAACACTACTGGTGTTGGTATATTGATTTTTATATTCTGCAACTTTACTGAATTTTTTTACTAGTTCTAATAGTTTTTGGCTTGAGTCTTCAGTGTCTTCTATAAGATTATGTCATCTGCAAGTAGGGACAATTTAACTTCTTCCTTACCAATTTGGATGTCTTTTATTTCTTTCTCTTGACTAATTGTTCTTGTTGGGACCTCTAGTACTGTGTTGAATAGAAGGAGTGAAAGTGGGCATCCTTTCCTTTTTTTTTTTTTTTTTTTTTTTTTTTTTTTTTGAGACGGAGTCTCGCTCTGTCGCCCAGGTTAGAGTGCTGTGGCCGGATCTCAGCTCACTGCAAGCTCCGCCTCCCGGGTTCACGCCATTCTCCTGCCTCAGCCTCCCGAGTAGCTGGGACTACAGGCGCCCGCCACGGCGCCCGGCTAGTTTTTTGTATTTTTTTAGTAGAGACGGGGTTTCACCATGCTAGCCAGGATGGTCTCGATCTCCTGACCTTGTGATCCACCCGTCTCGGCCTCCCAAAGTGCTGGGATTACAGGCTTGAGCCACCGCGCCCGGCCGGGCATCCTTTCTTATTTCAGATTTAGAGGAAAAGCTTTTCACTTTTCCCCCATTCTGTGTGATGTTAGCTTTGCATTTCTCATATATGGCCTTTACTATGTTTAAGTACATTCATTCTATACCTAATTTGATGAGAGTTTTATCATGAAGGGGTTTTGAATTTTGACAGATGCTTTCTACATGTCTGTTGAAGTGATCACATGCTTTTTATCCTTCATTTTGGTAATGTGATGTATCACATTTGTTGACTTGCATATGCTGAAAAGTCCTTGCATCCCTGGGATGAATCCCACTTTATCATGGTGAGTAATCTTTTTAATAAGTTGTTGGAGTAGATTTACTAATATTTTGTTGAGGATATTTACATCTATGTTCATTAGGACTATTGGCCTGCAGTTTTCTTTTTTTTTTTTTTTTTTTCTTTTTTTCTAAAATGGAGTTTGCTCTTATTGCTCAGGCTGGAGTACAGTGTCGCAATCTCAGCTCACTGCAACCTCCACCTCCTGAGTTCAACTGATTCTTCTGCCTCAGCCTCCCGAGTAGCTGGGATTACAGGCAAGCACCACCACACCCAGTTTTTGCTGTTGTTATTTGTTGTTGTTGTTGTTGTTGGGTTTTTTTGGTATATTTAGTAGAGATGGGGGTTTCACCATGTTGGCCAAGCTGGTCTCAAACTCCTGACCTCAGGTGATCTGCCTGCCTCGGCCTCCCAAAGTGCTGGGATTACAGGCATGAGCCACTGCATCAGGGCTGTAGTTTTATTTTTTGTTGTTGTTCCTGTGCCATCTTGGTATCAGGGTATTGCTATCCTTGTAGAATGAATTTGAAAGTATTTCCTCTTCAGGTTTTTAGAAGAGTCTGAAAGAAATTATACTAGTACTTCTTTGAAGTTTGGTAGAATTCATCAGTGAAGCCACCTGGCTCTGGACTTTTCTTTGATGGCAGACTCTTTATTAGTGATTTAATATTCTTACTTATTAGCCTGCTCAGATTTGTTGTTTCTTAATAATTCAGTTTATTTCTTCTAGGCTATCCAATTTGTTGGTATGATATTGTTCCTAATAGTCTCTTATGGTCCCTTGTATTTCTGAAGTATATCTGGTATCAGTTGTAATGTCTCCTTTTTTATCTGTGATTTTATCTACTCTCATTTTTCTTTTTAGTTAGTCTAACTAAAGGTTTGTCAATTTTATTTCTCTTTTCAAAAAACAACTCTTAATTTCCTTCAACTTTTTTTTTTTTTATTATACTTTATGTTCTAGGGTACATGTGCACAACATGCAGGTTTGTTACTTATGTATACATGTGTCGTATTGCTGTGCTGCACCCATTAACTCAACATTTACATTAGGCATATCTCCTAATACTATCCTTCCCCACTTCCCCCACCCCACAACAGGCCCCAGTGTGTGATGTTCCCCACCCTGTGTCCAAGTGTTCTCATTGTTCAATTCCCACCTATGAGTGAGAACATGCGGTGTTTGGTTTTCTGTTCTTGCAATAGTTTGCTGAGAGTAATGGTTTCCATCTACATCCATGTCCCAACAAAGGACATGAACTCATCCTTTTTTATGGCTGCATAGTATTCCATGGTGTATATGTGCCATATTTTCTTAATCTAGTCTGTCATTGATGGACATTTGTGTTGGTTCCAAGTCTTTGCTATTGTGAATAGTGCCGCAATAAACATACGTGTGCATGTGTCTTTATAGCAGCATGATTTATAATCCTTTGAGTATATACCCAGTAATGGGATGGCTGGGTCAAATGGCATTTCTAGTTCTAGATCCTTGAGGAATCACCACACTGTCTTCCACAATGGTTGAACTAGTTTACAGTCCCACCAACAGTGTAAAAGTGTTCCTATTTCTCCACATCCTCTCCAGCACCTGTTGTTTCCTGACTTTTTAATGATCGCCATTCTAACTGGTGTGAGATGGTATCTCATTGTGGTTTTGATTTGCATTTCTCTGATGGTGAGTGATGACGAGCATTTTTCATGTGTCTGTTGGCTGCATAAATGTCTTCTTTTGAGAAGTGTCTGTTCATATCCTTTGCCTAGTTTTTGATGGGGTGGCTGAGATCCGGCCACTGCACTCCAGCCTGGGCGACAGAGCGAGACTCCATCTCAAAAAAAAAAAAAAATTTTTTTTGTGGGAATCTAAGTCTCTTTGTATGTGTCTAAGGACTTGCTTTATGGATCTGGGTGCTCCTGTACTGGGTGCATATCTATTTAGGATAGTTAGGTCTTCGTGTTGAATTGATCCCTTTACCATTATGTAATGGCCTTCTTTGTCTCTTTTGATTTTTGTTGGTTTAAAGTCTGTTTTATCAGAGACTAAGATTGCAACCCCTATCTTTTATTGTTTTCCATTTGCTTGGTAGATCTTCCTCCATCCCTTTATTTTGAGCCTATGTGTGTCTCTGCATGTGAGATGGGTCTCCTGAATACAGCAAACTGATGGGTCTTGACTCTTTATCCAGTTTGCCAGTCTGTGTCTTTTAATTGTACCATTTAGCCCGTTTACATTTAAGGTTGATATTGTTATGTGTGAACTTGATATTGTCATTATGATGTTAGCTGGTTATTTTGCTCGTTACTTGATGCAGTTTCTTCCTAGCTCGATGGTCTTTACATTTTGGCATATTTTTGCAGTGGCTGGTACCGGTTGTTCCTCTCCATGTTTAGTGCTTCATTCAGGAGTTCTTGTAGGGCAGGCCTGGTGGTGACAAAATCTCTAAGCATTTGCTTGTCTGTAAAGGATTTTATTCCTCCTTCACTTATGAAGCTTAGTTTGGCTGGATATGAAATTCTGGGTTGAAAATTGTTTTCTTTAAGAATATTGAATATTGGCCCCCGTTCTCTTCTGGCTTCTAGAGTTTCTGCTGAGAGATCCGCTGTTAGTCTGATGGGCTTCCCTTTGTGGTAACCCGACCTTTCTCTCTGGCTGCCCTTAACATTTTTTCCTTCATTTCAACTTCGGTGAATCTGACAATTATGTGTCTTGGAGTTGCTCTTCTCGAGAAGTATATTTGTTGCATTCTCTGTGTTTCCTGAATTAGAATGTTGGCCTGCCTTGCTAGGTTGAGGAAGTTCTCCTGGATAATATCCTGCAGAGTGTTTTCCAACTTGATTCCATTCTCCCCATCACTTTCAGGTATACCAATCATATGTAGATTTCGTCTTTTCACATAGTCCCATATTTCTTGGAGGCTTTGTTCATTTCTTTTTACTCTTTTTTCTCTAAACTTCTTTTCTCACTTCATTTCATTCATTTGATCTTCAATCACTGATACCCTTTCTTCCAGTTGATCGAGTCAGTTACTGAAGCTTATGCATTTATCATGTAGTTCTCGTGTCATGGTTTTCATCTCTATCAAGTCGTTTAAGGACTTCTCTACATTGGTTATTCTAGTTAGCCATTCGTCAAATCTTTTTTCAAGGTTTTTAGTTTCTTTGTGCTGGGTTCGTCCTTCCTTCTTTAGCTCGGAGAAGTTTGATCGTCTGTAGCCTTCTTCTCTCAACTCGTCAAAGTCATTCTCCATCCAGCTTTGTTCCGTTGCTGGCAAGGAACTGTGTTCCTTTGGAGGGGGAGAGGCGTTCTGATTTTAGAATTTTCAGCTTTTCTGCACTGCTTTTTCCCCATCTTTGTGGTTTTATCTGCATTTGGTCTTTGATGATAGTGACGTACAGATGGGTTTTTGGTGTGGATATCCTTTCTTTTTGTTAGTTTTCTTTCTGACAGTCAGGACCCTCAGTTACAGGTCTGTTGGAGTTTTCTGGAGGTCCACTCCAGACCCTGTTTGCCTGGGTATCAGCAGCAGAGGCTGCAGAAGAGTGAATATTGCTGAACAGCAAATGTTGCTGTCTGATCATTCCTCTGGAAGCTTCATCTCAGAGGTGTACCCGGCTGTGTGAGGTGTGAGGTATCAGTCCGCCCCTAGTGAGAGATGTCTCCCAATTAGGCTACTCGGGGGGTCAGGGACCCACTTGAGCGGGCAGTCTGTCCGTTCTCAGATCTCAAACTCCATGCTGGGAGAACCACTACTCTCTTCAAAGCTGTCAGACAGGGATATTAACATCTGCAGAGGTTTCTGCTGCCTTTTGTTTGGCTATGCCCTGTCCCCAGAGGTGGAGTCTACAGAGGCAGGCAGGCCTCCTTGAGCTGTGGCTGGCTCCACCCAGTTCGAGCTTCCTGGCCACTTTGTTTACCTCAGCAATGGCGGGTGCCCTTCCCTCAGCCTCACTGCCACCTTGGAGTTAGATCTCAGACTGCTGTGCTAGCAATGAGGGAGGTTCCGTGGGCATTGGACCCTCTGAGCCAGGTGTGGGATATAATCTCCTGATGTGCTGTTTGCTAAGACCCTTGGTAAAGTGCAGTATTAGGGTGGGAGTGACCTGATTTTCCAGGTGTTGTGTGTCACAGTTTCCCTTGGCTAGGAAAGGGAATTCCCTTCCCCCTTGCACTTCCCAGGTGAGGCGATGCCTTGCCCTGCTTCGGCTCTCACTTTTTAGGCTGCTGCTCCCACTGTCCTGCACCTACTGTCTAACATGCCCCAGTGAGATATACCCAGTACCTCAGTTGGAAATGCAGAAATCACCCATCTTCTGTGTCACTCATGCTGGGAGCTGGAGGTTGGAGCTGTTCCTATTCGGCCATCTTGGTGCCACCTCTCTCACAAGTCTCCTTCATCTTTTATATTATTTGTCCAGTCTGTATTTTATTTATTTCTGTTATGATATTTGTTATTTCCTTTCTTGGACTAATTTTGGGTTTGCTTTGCTCTTGCTTTTGTAGCTCCTTGAGATAACAACATTAGGTTGTATTTGAGGCCTTTTTTCATATAGACATCTATTGCTATAAACTTCCTTCTTAGAACTGCTTTTGCTGTATCTCATAGGTTTTGGTAGCTATGTTTCTGTTTTTATTTTTCTCAAGAAATTTTTAAATTTCTCTTTTAATTTCTTCGTTGACCCATTGCTTCTTCAAGAGCATGTTGTTTAATTTTTGTGTACTTGTGAATTTTTCAGAGTTCTTCCTGTTGTTGATTTCTGGTTTTATATCATTGTGGTTTGAGACAATACTTGATATCATTTCCATCCTTTTAAATTTGTTATGCTGTGTTTTATGGCTTAACATAGGATCTATCCTAGAGAATGTTTTATAGTCAATTAAGAAGAATGCGTATCTTCAGCTGTTGGATGGAATGTTCTGTATGTGTCTGTTCGGTCCATTTGGTCTGGAGTAGAGTTTAAATCTTATGTGTCTTTGTTGATTGTATATTAAATCTTATGTGTCTTTGTTGATTTTATATGTCAGAGTGATCTGTACATTGCCAAAAGTGGGGTGTTGAAGTCTCCTGTTATTTCATTACAGTCTATCTCTCCCTTCAGATCTATTAATATTTGCTTTATATATTTAAGTGATCCAATATTGAAAGCATATGTATTTACAATTGTTATGTCTTCTTGCCGAGTTGATCTTTGTATCATTATGTAAAGACCTTCAGTGTCTCTTTTTACCATTTTGACTTAAAGTCTATTTTATGTATTTAAGTATAGCTTATCCTGCTCTCTTGGTTTCTATTAGCATGGAATTTTTTTTTTCCTACCTTTACTTTCAGTCTGTGTGTACCCTTAAAGGTAAAGTGAGTCTCCTGTAGACAGCATATACATTGGTCTTGTTTTCTTATCCATTAACATTTTATGTCTTGTGATTGAATTATTTAATCTATTTATATTTAAGTTAATTATTGATAGGCAAGGAGTTACTGGTGCCATTTTCTTCATTGTTTTGTAGTTGTTTTGTAGATTCTTTCTTCCTTTCTTACTGTCTTCCTTTGTGGTTAAGTGATTTTCTCTAATAGTGTTTCTATTCCTTGTTTTTGTTTTTAGTGAATCTATTATAGGTTTTTGCTTTGTATTTACAACAAGGTTTATAAAAAACATAACAGGCTGTTTTAAGCTGATAACAACTTTACTTTGATCTCACACACACACACACGCACACACACAAACTCTGCACTTAAACTCTACTTTCCCCACCTCATATTTTCAATTTTGAGTGTGGCAGTTTACATCTTTTAATATTGCATATCTTATAACAAATTATTGTAGTGATTATTATTTTTAATAGTTTTGTCTTTTAACCTTTATGCTAAAGATATGAGATTTACACACCACCATTACAGTATTAGATTATTCTGAATATAACTGTGTACTTTTACTAGTAAATGTAATACTTTCAGATGTTTTTGTGTTATATATAAGGATCCTTTTCTTTCAGCTTGAACTTCCTTAGCATTTCTTGTAAGAGGTCTGGTGGTGATGAGCTCCCTCAGATGTTGTTTGTCTGGAAGTCTTATCTCTCCTTCATTTCTGAAGAACAACTTTTCTTGGTATAGAATGCTTGGTTGGCAATTTTTTTTTCTTGCAACAATTTAAATATACCATCCCATTATCTCCTGGCCTTTAAGGTTTCTGCTGAGAAGTCTGCAGCTAAGTGTATTGGAACTCCATTATGTGTTATTTACTTCTTTTGCTACTTTCAGGATTCTCTCTTTGTCTTTAATCTTTATTTGCATTGAATGTGAAAGATACCTTTGACCTTCTTGTACTTGAATATTTGTATCTTTCTCCCAGTTTGGAAAGTTTTCTGCTATTATTTCTTTAGATAATCTTTCTATCCCCTTTATCATCCTCTACTTTATTCCCAGTAACACTTATGTTTGCTCTTTTGATGCCATCCCTTAAGTCCTATAAGTTTTCATTTCTTTTCATTATTTTTTCTTTTTTACCTGTCTTCAAGCACACAGACTCTTTTTTCTGTTTCATCAGTTCTGCTATTGATGCTCTGTATTGTATTCCTTATTTTGTTTATTGCATGTATCAGCTCCAAGATCTCTCTTTGATTTTTTTACAATTAATTATTTTAATCTCTTTGTTAAATTTCTCATTCCAGTCACTTACTGTTTTCCTAATTTCATTGAATGGTTTCTGTTTTTTGGTTTGTTTTGTTTTGAAGTTTCGTAGGCTTCCTTAAAACAGCAATTTTTGAATACTTTATCAGACCTTTCCTATATCTTCATCTCTTTAGGGCCAGTCACTGGCATCTTATTTTGTCTTTTTGGTGACATCATGTTTCCCAGATTGCTCTTTGTCCTTGTGGTCATTCATCAATGCCTGAACATTAAAGAAGTAGATACTTATTTTAGTCTTTCCAGTCTGGCTTTGTCTGGGAATATCCTTCAACAATAAGCCTGTCCAGAGATTCTGGGCTGTTCAGCTGGTGTCATCCCTAAGCCCTTGACAATGGTAGCACTATAGGGTGCCCTATGCCCAGGACTACCATGACTTGGCACAGTGCTGAGGCACATCTGAAACCCACGGCCACTGAGGCTTGCCCATCACTGGAGTGTCCTTGAAGCTGGCAGTTGGTCAGACCTGCCTGTTAATGTGGGTTATTTGGAGGCCAAGCCCAGGGTATTGGCCTGTGGTGATGCAGTCCACAACTTGAGTCCATTTCACAGGGAATACTGGTTCCCATGCCGCACCAGGGTGGGTCTAAGACTCAGTCCATGCATTCTGGCCTAGAGTCAGAGGCTGTGGGGGTCTGTCTATTGCTGGGTTTTATTGTGGTAGGCATGGTATTGGGGTCTAAGACAAAGTCCTATGCTTACTTACCCCTGTTTCCCGCAAGCGGATAGTATCACTCTCCATGCTGTGCTGCCTGGAGTTGTGGAAGGGGTAATGCGGGTAAGCTATAGTCAGGTACTATGATGTCTCATCTGGTTTCATTAGCTCTTGTGAAGCTTTTACGTGGATAATTCAAATTGATGTTTCTGCAGGGGGACAATCACTGGAGAGTCCTTTTGCACCCTCTTGCTTCTTTCTCCTTCCATGTAGTAATTGAGAGCATTAGGCAGTTATTTAAGCTGATATCATGAAAGACTTGTCAGGGTTTCAGTGTTCTCACCCTGTAAATTGGGAATATTGTCTACCTAAAATTCAGTTGTAAGGGTAAAACAGAGGTAAATAAAGAGTAGTATTGTACCTGCTAAATAATAGGCATACCATAAATAGTAACTGTTTTTATTATATATTGTTGCCTTAGTAATAGTATCTTTACTATAATATTTTTAAGTGTACATTTTAAGTATACATTTTTAAGTATACATAATTTCTAAATTATGTGCAAATTCTGTTGTGAGTCAATATGTTTAATAAAGTAAAATCTCTTAATTTTTGGATAAAAATCACATTTTTTCCCCTCATACCTTGCAAACTCCCTGAGGTATGTTAACCACCCTCTGGAGACCATTGCCATAGAGTACAGAACAAGTACCTACAAGGAAACTTCACAAAGTAACAGGTTTTGGCACAAGAAAAGAAAAAACATCTTCAATTTTTGAGCCCACAAGTGATTTGATAACAGCATTGCTTTAGAAAGATTAATATGATATTAAGTTGCAGGATGGATTAGAGGAAAAAAGCCTAAAATTTAAAAAGTAGGTATTCTGATGTTTACTATTTTAGTTACTGGTTTTATCAGTCACCCTATGAGTCTATTCTTTATTCTTTCCTGTCCCTCATCCCAACTATTAATTCTTCCTTCTCAATTTTTTTTTATGTCATCTTCCAGCCTCACTGTTGGGGTTATCTCTTTATTTAATTACTCTAACATCCTTCTAATTTTTCCCAAACTCAAATCCCAGTGGAAAATTCTCAGTAGTTCCCCAGTATTTTTAGGTTATTAAAACTGAATGCCTTTGTCTTTTGAGTGTAAGACTTTACTAAGCAGTGCCTTCTAGATTACCAGCTTTATGTCTTACAACTTTACCATTTTTTCCCCTGACTTTGGACTACTTAGCAGTCTTTAAATATACCATGTTCCCTCATCCTTTCATTCTGCTGCATAGACTGTTAACGTTTGCTTTAGCATACCCTTCTTCTTCTTCCTGTCCTAGCGGCTTCTTAGCTTTCAAGACTCTTCTGTCTTTAATTCCTCCAGTCTAACTTAGATGCTCCCAGAATATCCTGTGCTCACTTGTATTGTAAGGTACTGTGATAATCACTTCACGGAATGAAAGAAAAATCATTTACAACAATACGGCACAGTGGTTTCTTATTGATGTAGTCTAGGTTCAGTTATTCACTAGCCAAGAGACCTTGATCAAATTATTTAGCTTTTCTAAGTGTTTTGTTTTTGTGTAGTAATGCCTATCTCATCATATTCCTATTGTGCTGAGGATATGCAATAACATTTGTACAACACTTAGCACATTATCTGGTACAGCAAATGTTGACATTCAGTAAATGCTGTATGTCAGTATTGTTAATTATTATGCTGGTACTTGTTTGACAGTAAAATGAGCTGCCTTGTGATGTAGTCTCTGCATCAACATAGGTATTCACTTAGTGACTAGATATGTATCTTTCCTGGGGCAACAAAAGGAACACATATTAATATAAGGGAACTGGATTTGCCATCATCCTATCCCAAGTCCACAAAATTCTCTTCCCCTATCAAAATCTTTTCAAAGCCTGCCTTAAATGCCACTTTTAAGACATCGTATCTTAAAGTAGTCTGTTCCTCAATACTTTCATAATAATGTTTAACATACCACTCTTTATGATAAGCATTTATGTTCATAAAATGGGGTTCTTAGATAATTACCTAGCACAGTGTGTGACATAGTAAGCACTTAATAAATGGTAGCTCCCTCCCTTCCTTAATCTGTTATTTGAACTTCATTCCATAGGCATTGGAAAGATTTTGACAGTTTTTGAACCCACAAATGATTTGATCACGATGTTGCTTTAGAAATATAATATGAAGGCCGGGTGTGGTCGCTGACACCTGTAATCCCAGCACTTTGGGAGGCCGAGGCGGACAGATCACCTGAGGTCGGGAGTTCAAGACCAGCCTGACCAACATGGAGAAACCCTGTCTCTACTAAAAATACAAAATTAGTAGGGCATGCAGCCTGTAATCCCAGCTACTTGGGAGGCTGAGGCAGGAGAATCACTTGAACCCAGGAGGTGGAGTTTGCTGTGAGCCAAGATCATGCCATTGCACTCCAGCCTGGGCAACAAGAGTGAAACTCCATCTCAAACAAAAAAGAAAGATTAATATGAGTTCAAGACCAGCCTGACCAACATTGAGAAACCCCGTCTCTACTAAAAGTACAAAATTAGCCGGGCATGGTGGCGCATGCCTGTAATTCCAGCTACTTCGGAGGCTGAGGCAGGAGAATTGCTTGAACCCGGGAAGCAGAGGTTGTGGTGAGCTGAGATCATGCCATTGCACTGCAGCCTGGGCAAGAAGAGTGAAAACTCCATCTCAAAAAAAAAAAGAAATACTAATATGACATTAAGTTGAATGGATTGGAGGAAGAAACCCTAAGGACAAGACAAAAGTTAATGCACTAGTTCAATATTCATACCTCATTCAACACCTTCCAGTTCATAATTGGAAAGGAACGTGGTATACTGGGAGAACATAGGTTTTGTAGCTAAGTATCCTGATAAAACAAATGTGAATAAGCCCATCACAGTCTAGCAGTTTATAATTTTTCCAGGGGGACCAGTGAAATAGTAGTTGAAAACTGTTTTGTATTTTTTCTTCATCACCCCACCCCCATGTCATTGTGCAAATTGTTGCACATGTAGCATCAGAAAACACAGATGAGGGAATGTTATACTTTTAAACATGTATAGGAATTAATCTAGGAACTTACTGAATACCTTTGTGTTCCAGGTACTCTCATACGGATTATTTCATTTGCTTTTTCACAATAAAAAACTCTATGAGTAAATGATGTTAACTCCATTTAACAGATAAGAAGAATGAAATGAAGTGGTTAAATCATTATTCATAAGGGACAAAAGAAAGATGAGTGTTTAAAACCCAAGTCCGCCGAATATAAGTTTAATATTTAACCCACTATACTGCTGCTGCCATGAGGTAGCTAAATGCATGTACCTATTTCTGGCCCAAGTTAGTCTAAAGGGAAAGTAAGCCAAGTATAGTGTCCATAGATTATTAGCATATATCCATTTTGACCTCAGGGCTTTTATTTGTGTGTATGTGTATGTGTATACATACACATATATATGTGCTGGATGACGAGGCCACAAGGAAGCCTTATTACAAGGAGTTCCGTAAGTTGGTACAATACTCTCATGTGATTCTGGAACACATGTTATGTGTATGAAAAAATGTTTAACTATAAAGAGAAGGGATATATATGTGTATATACATACATATATACATATACACACACATATATGTGTATATACATATGCACATATATACACATACACACACACACACACTCTCCCATCTAACCTTTGGGGAAAAAAATATTAGTTGTTTTTTTTTTTTGTTTTTTTTTTGAGACAAAGCCTCACTTTGTCACTCACTGGAGTGCAGTGGCGCCATTTCGGCTCACTGTAACCTCTGCCTCCCGGGTTCAAGCAATTCTGTATCTCAGCCTCCTGAGTAGCTGGGATTACAGGCACCTGCCACCATGCCTGGCTAATTATTTTGTGTTTTTATCAGAGATAGGGTTTCACCATCTTGGCCAGGCTGGTCTTGAACTCCTGACCTTGTGATTCGCCTGCTTTGGCCTCCCAAAGTGCTGGGATTACAGGCGTGAGCCACCACACCCGGACAACAAATCACTATTTAAACTTCAGTATTAGCCGTGACGACAAATGGATTTTGTTGATATGCACGATCATGATTCCCAAATGATTAGTTACTGGTTTTACACTCATCCCAAGCTTCTTATCAAAATTATTATCAGGAAGTAAACCCATCAATTTATTTAGCCCAAAGCTTCTCAAACTTGCATGAGCATACAGATTACCTAGGGATCTTGTTAAAATGAAGATGATTTTCAGTAGGATTGGGGTGGGGCCTGGAAGTCTGCATGTCTAACTGCTTCAGGTGATGCTCACACTACTGAGCCTGCACACTACACCTTTGGAATACAAGTGTAGAATTTTAATTTTTGTCCCAAATACATAATTATTTAAAGGTAAAACTACAGTGTGCAAACTATTTATGGTCTATGCTTTTTTACACTTAGCCTTTATCCCTGTTTTCTGCATAAGTTTCATAATTATGATTTATATAAATCATAAAATTAATATGACATTAGGAATATACACCTATTCTCAGTTATTTCCCCATTCTAAATAATGCTGTATAGAATTCCTCTGGGCATATAACTTTTGCTATTTAATTATTTCCTTAAGATAAATTCCCGGCCGCGTGCAGTGGCTCAGGCCTGTAATCCCGGTGGAGGGATTGGAAGGCCGAGGCAGGCAGATCACCAGGTCAGGTGATCGAGACCATCCTGGCTAACACAGTGAAACCCCATCTCTACTAAAAATACAAAAACTTAGCCGGGCATGGTGGCGGGCGCCTGTAGTCCCAGCTACTCGGGAGGCTGAGGCAGGAGCATGGCGTGAACCTGGGAAGCAGAGCTTGCAGTGAGCCGAGATCGCGCCACTGCACTCTAGCCTGGGCGACAGAGTGAGACTTCGTCTCAACAACAACGACAACAAAAATAGATAAATTCACAGGAGCAATTACCAGGTCAGGGGGTAAGAATATATTTGCTGTTTAATGGGTAAAGTTTTGCAAGATGAAAAGAGTTCTAGAGATGGATAGCGATGAGAGTTGTACAACATGAATGTACTTAATGCCATTGAGTACCATTAAAAATGGTTATGATGGTAAATTTTATGTTATGTGTATGAAAAAATTTTTAACTCTAAAGATAAGGGAGACACCGGCAGAGTCGGGCACTGCCAGGCTGGCATCTAGAAGTCCAAAGTCTGGACCCTAGCAGTGCAAGAACATCTGTTACCCTGTCTTCTCAGATCCCCGCCGGAAGTGTAGGAAGAGAGCAAGCAGATTTGAGCCTATCTGCTTTCAAGCTGGTGATCGTGATGAAACTTAGAAACAAAAATGAAAAGCCAGGTAAAGGTTCCAAGGGCTGTAAGAAGCCTGCAAAACGAAATGGGAAGAAAGCAACCTCCAAAGTGCCCTCTGCTCCTCAGTTTGTTCATTCCAATGATCATGCCAGTCAAGAGGCTGAATTAAAGAATAGAGTTGAGGAGATGAGGGAGAAGCGAGCTGCCCAGGAGCAAGAAAGACAAAAACGCAGGTCTATCAAGAGCTACTGTGAGGATATCCTAACACGCCAGGAGGAGTTTGAGTGTAAGGAGGAAGTTTTGCAGGAATTAAATATGTTTCCTCAGCTGGATGACGAGGCCACGAGGAAGGCTTATTACAAGGAGTTCCGTAAGGTGGTAGAATACTCTGATGTGATTCTGGAAGTCATGGATGCCAGAGACCCATTAGGCTGCTGCTGCTTCCAAATGCAGGAGGCTGTTCTATGGGCAGAAGGCAACAAGAAGCTGGTCCTAGTCTTGAACGAGATTGACCTGGACCCCAAGGAGGTTGTGAAGTGGCTGGATTACCTTCGGAATGAGTTGCCAACTGTGGCTTTCAAGGCCAGGACCCAGCATGTCAGCTTTGGAGCTGAAAACCTCATGAGGGTTCTGGGGAACTATTGCCACCTTGGTGAAGTGTGCACCCACATCAATATGGGTATTGTGGGCCTTCCCGATGTTGGGAAGAGTAGCCTGATTAATAGCCTGAAGCACAGCCATGCATGCCGTGTGGGAGCCGTTCCTGGGGTCACGAAATTCATGCAGGAGGTCTACCTGGACAAGTTCATCTGGCTGCTGGATGCTCTAGCCATTGTCCCAGGGCCCAGCTCCGAGGTGGGCACCATTCTGCATAGTTGCATCCACGTGCAGAGGCTGGCAGATGCGGTAACCCCAGTGGAGACCATCTTGCAGAGCTGCAACCTGGAGATTTCCAATTACTACCTCCTCTCTGGGTACCAGACCACTGAGCACTTTCTGATGACAGTGGCCCACCATTTGGGGAAGAGAGACTTATGCAGTCAGGAGCAGGCAGCCAAAGCTGTCCTAGCTGACTGGGTGAGCGGGAAGATCAGCTTCTATTACCACCACCACCCACTCACAATGCCTGCCTATCTCAGCACTGAGATCATTAAGGAAATGACCAAGGTCTTTCACATCGAGAATACCGAGCAGGTCAATGAAGACACCATGGAATGCTTGGCCACTGGAGAATCTGATGAGGTGTTGGGTGACATGGACCCACTCAAAATGGAGATCAAGTTGCTCCATTATCCGATGATGAAAATAGCAGATGCCATTGAAAATAAAGCCACCATGTATAAGATCGGAGATCTCACTGGGTATTGCACCAATCCGAATCGTCATCAGAAGGGGTGGGGCTAAACTCAATGTGGATCACCACCCTAAAAACAACAGTAAAGTGGATGTGTGCCCAGTGGACTGCTGCCCAGTACTGCAGAGGATCATGGGGATGGACTCCCTATAACAGGGCCAGGCTCTGGCATCCTCCCTAAAGAATAAGAATAGGCAGAAATGTGCAGATAAAATCGCCAGGGAGCTGTCTGATTCCATGATGTCTGCCGTCAACCTCTCTGGCAATGTTGATGGCGGTGTTGATGACTAACTGTCTGATCTCACTTCCCTTCCAATCCAAGCACCAGTTCCAGTGGGACGGGGGATTACCAATGAAATAGTTTGGTTCTCCCTGAAGCATCTGCGCATTAAAAGAACCCTTCCACAACTATGTTTCTTTCTTCCCACTGTTCTCTGCACTCTCTCCAGGAAAAAGAGCCCCAAGAGACTGGAGCTGACAAACTCAATACCCTTTATTTAACCCCTACTCTGTTTTAAAACAGAAATAAAAGAAGTATCAGCAGGAAAAAAAAGAAAAGAATATAACCCCCCCAAAAAATATCATTCTTTTGAAAAGAATGGTTTTTGGGAGTATTACCCCCAAAAAATATTCTTGGGGTATATTCTTTTGAAGCAATATTATTCTTTTGAAAAGAAAGAGCATTAATAAACCATTTGCCCTTTTAGAAAGAATAACCAAATTACACTGCCACCAACATGTTTACCTCGCTTGTACCAGTATTTAATGTCTTAATGTTTTTTAAATTTTTTGCTAAATGGTCTAAAATGATTCTTCAAGGTTGAAGTCTGTATTTTACTTCTATTAAGATTGAAAAGTAAACATTTACCTTTGTGGGTTTTTACTATTTGTATTTCCTCTTTTGTTAAATGTACATTCATGTCATTGGCCCTTCTTCTGTCAACGTTGAACATTTTCCTTAAATTTAAAAGAGCCCTTTTTATAGCATAATATTTTAAGTATTTCTCCTAGTCTTTGTTGTCTTTTAAATTCAGATTTAAGGGATGAGTAACTTTATGATTTTAATCCTACAGGTGAACTATGGAAAAGTTTGTAATAACAGTAAAAAAGGATTGAAATTCACTGTCTCCTGTGGCTGCAGTTCAGAATTTGTTTTTGTACCATATGGTAGCACCATTGCTGTTTATACAGTTTACTCAGGAGAACAGATAACTATGCTTAAGGGACATTATAAAACTGTTGACTGCTGTGTATTTCAGTCAAATTTCCAGGTAAGAATGATATAGGAATTGAAAATATTCAGCTAGCTAGCTTGCCATACCAGTTATATGTAAAAGAATAAATTATGATTTCATTCTGAGGAGTTATACTTTTAATCCACATTTGTAGTAGGATTTATTTAATAGAGACTAGCACAGTCTAGATTTTTAGATGGCATACAATATATGAATGAATCAATATAATGCTGTGCAACTTGATTGGTGTGAATTATCTTTCTTTTGCATATGACCTTCATTTATTTAACAATTGAAAATCTGTGGTGAATTAAAATAATTTCTTGCAAACAATCTTTTGGGTAAGAAATGAAATACAGGCATTTAATTATAAAATATAATTTGTATATGTTGGTTTATGTATGTGTGAATGATCTATTCTTATTTTCTATCAATGGCTAATAAAGGGAGATTTTGAAGTTAATATAACCTATATAATTTCTTAAATACCCTGACTTTTGTTTGTTTTACATCCAGACCTTTTCACAGCACCAATGGAGCAGATCATTTTTCATTTTTTCAGAGAACATTTGCACAAATTACCTCATGTACTCCTTTAAATGAGTCTAACATTGCAAGATAGTTGGTATTTTCCCTGTTTTGTAAGTAAGGAAAATGAAACTCATGTAAGTTAAATACTGATAGAATGAAAATTACAGATTATTAGAGCTCCAGGAGACTATCACTTTGTGAATCTCCTATTCATTCATTCTTTAATACTGATTGCCTAATTTGTGGCTGACACTGTGCTGTAAGATATATAGACCTGATTTTTCAGCCAGTATATACCATTATGGCAGTATTCATTATTAAAATATTTAAATATTGATATATCCTACTGGCTGGTAAACAGCTGCTGCACCAAGCCCCCCAAGTGACTGCCAGCCTCAGCCCCTTCCCTGGGACCTCAGACCTCACCTTAACCCAGCAACTAAAAGAGGACCTACAAGACCCTACTCCAACTCTATGGCCATTATCTCTTACTAGTCAGTAAGAAAGTGTATACCAGTTGTTAAACATTTTTAGTGTTCTGAGAGAAGAAAACTAAAGCACCAGAGAGGTGACATGACTTGCCCCTAACCTGCAAGTAGTTATTGATAACACATGTATTTGTATTCAAAGAAATTATTAAAATATTGTCCCTCTTTTCTTGTCTAAGGTTACTTAGAGACACAGCCGAAATTTCATCCCAGGTACTCTGAACACAAATTATTTCTTTCCACCAAATTGGAGCTTATCTAATACGTGTGCCTAGAATGGATTAAAATCGTGCCAGTGGTTGGGCACAGTGGCTCACACCTGTAATCCCAGCACTTTGGGAGGTCGAAAGGATCACTTGAGCCCAGGAGTTCCAGGCCAGCCTAAGTAACAGAATGAGGCCCTGTATTTACAGAAAATAAAAAAATCAGCCAGGTGTGGTGGTGTATGCCTGTAGTCCCAGCTGTGCAGGAGGCTGAAGCGAGAGTATTGCTTGAGCCCAGGAGATTGAGTGAGCCGTGTTCACAGCACTGCACTCCAACATGGGCAAGAGAATAGAAATTCATGAATCTAGGCTGGGATAAGTAAGTAAATTAATAAATTGAAAATTTGATGAGGATGAGATATTTACATAATCTCAATGTATCACCCTACAAAATATGAAGTACAAAACTAAAAAGATTAATTTTAACCTGAAGAAGCCTGGCATATATCACCTTCATCAAATAATCTAAGTTACCATCCCAGTTATGGGACATCACTTCTGTGATATTCCTGGCCAAATTGGATCACTCAAATTTAATCATGAGGAAACATAAGACAATCCAAATGTGAAGGACATTCTACAAAGTAACTGGTGTATATCTTCAAAATTGTCAAGGTCAGAAAAGCCAGAGACTGAAGAACTGTTCCAGCTTGAAAACTGAAGAGACTTGACAACTAAGTGCAGGATGTGATTTTTAACTGGCCCCTTTTGCTATAAAGGACAGTATTGGAACAAATGATGAAACATGAATGGGGTCTTTAGATGGTGGTAGTAATATGAATTTTCTGATTTTGTTGGTTACTTTGTAACTACAAAGGAAAGTACCCTTGTTCACAGGAAAATTACACTGAATTATTCAAGAGTAATAAGGCCTAATGTTGGCAACTTACTCTCATATGACTCAGGGGAAAAAAAAGTCTTTTGGACTGCAGTTGTAACTTACATTTTGCGCTTATTTTTTAAGAAAATCTTATTGCCCAAATGAACTCCTCCATCTATCACAGACACTTCAAGGCTTAATGTAAATCTTTCTATCTCAGTATTCTTTATTAGTCACTCTAATTTAAATGTTGCTGCTTTCAATATCTCTTTCTTGAACATGTACAGAATATCCTTTATGTCTTCACTGGGTGTGTTAATACTTATTGTGAATTGCCCTATAACCTTATCTGACCAAGTTATCTTGGGCATTACCTGGCCTTCTCAGGGAAATAAAATTACTCAAGGGCACTGAACATATATATTTTTGCATCAGCTAGTTTGTGTAGCCATATAGTCTAGGTTTTGTAATACAGTCAACAAAATTTTGTATTTAGGAAATTTGATAATGTATATCTAACAATTTTTTAAATCTACATTTTCTATAAATATATAATCTTATTTTCCCTTTTCCCACATCCTTAAATAAAAAACACAGTTATACTCATATTGTTTTTGAGATGTACAATAATAAAAACAAATTGTATAAAACAACAGAGGAAAAAAGCCAATATAATATATTTCTTTGATTTTTGGGGGGGAGGGACGTGAGCATTGTTCAGCCATAAGCAAACAGCATATCCATAGACATTGACATAGGCTGTGCATCACCCCAAGCTTCCTTATGAAGTAAACTTCTCAACAGGTATGGAATATACATCTTCAAGCTCTTCTGTTGAATTGCAGCCAGTTAGGCAGCTGTAAATTAAATAAAACTTTTTGAGAACTTGGCCTGTTTTAGAAGCTCATATGGTTTCTTCACTGAAGTCTTTATTGAAGCTTAGTTATTTGGACACAGAAAGACAAACTCTTTCTTTCTCTGACTTTAAAAATATATGGATACTATAATTGATAAAACTGCTAGGATTTGGGGTGTATTTGTAAAATTTTCACACGCATTAGTAAGCTTGACAAATCCTAATACTATTTTTAAATACAAAACAAAGCTTTACTAACAAAGAAACAAAGGAAAAAGAGCATCAGCCTAGTTTCTTTAGGGAGTAGAAATAGCATTAATCTAATTACTGTGACCTAATTATTTCAAAAATGGTATAATTCATTTCAGTTTGGTATCAGCTCTTGATCCACAATATCATCTTTGCCTTCTGTGTTGTAGGAACTTTACAGTGGTAGCAGAGACTGCAACATTCTGGCTTGGGTTCCATCCTTATACGAACCAGTTCCTGATGATGATGAGGTAAACATTATTTTCACAAATTGTATAGTGACTTCTAAATCATAAGAAATAATGTTTTGTTCCTTTATATGAGAGAGACTTTAAAGCATTTCTTGCCAGTGGCATGCACCTATAGTCTCAGGTACTTGGGAGACTGAGGCAAGATGATCACTTGAGCCTGGAAATCAAGACCAGCCTGGACAATGTAGTGGGACCCCATCTCAAAACAACAACAACAAAAAAGCATTTCTTGGCATTTTCTGTAAAAATAATTTGACTGTTTTAATACATTTTGAAAATTCAGAGAAATATAAAAAGAACATAAAATTCCTCAAATCAAATTAATCAATATTAACATTTTGATTTGTTTCATAACTGTTTTTTCCTATGAGTATGTTTTTTAACATAGTTCATATCATGGTTGGACATTCAACTTGGTATCTTACTTTTCTCATCAACATTGTACAATAAACCTTTTTTCATGTCATTAATAACTATGTGTAAACATTTCTAATGATATATTATTCTGTCATTGATAAAACACAATTTAAATATTTACCTCGTTGGAGGAATTTCTGTTGATTATTATAAATATCAAGGTAAATATCTGTTTAAAAATTGTTAATATTTCTGACTATGTGTTTAGATAGATTCCTAGAAGTGGAATTATCTCTTAAATTATTATATATGACTTTTTTTCTTTTCTTTTCTTTTTTTTTTTTTTTTTTTTTTTTGAGATGGAGTCTCACTCTGTCACCCAAGCTGGAGTGCAATGGCGCAATCTCAGCTCACTGCAACTTCAGCCTCCTGGGTTCAAGCAATTCTCCTGCCTCAGCCTCCCAAGTAGCTGGGATTACAGGTGCACACCACCGCACCTGGCTAATTTTTGTATTTTTAGTAGAGATGGGATTTCACCATGTTGGTCAGGCTGGTCTTCAACTCCTGGCCTCAAGTGTTCCACCTGCCTTGGCCTCCCAAAGTGCTGGGATTACAGGCATGAGCCACCACTCCCAGCCGACATTTTTAAGACTTTATTCTCATGTCAAATTTTACCAGTTTACACCCCTACCAGCAGTCTGACAGTGCCTTTCATAGAAAATAAATCAGTATAAACATGACAGTGTAAATACAGACCTTAAAAACGCAGTAGGTAAACAAAGATGAACAAGACCATTGTCCCTGACCTAAAGTAATAGCTTCTGTATTTTTTTTTAGCTTTTGCATCAAGCAGTTGGAAGATACAGGCTGTTTAAAGGTGGTTTCTGTCCTACAAGGTTTATTCTCCTAAGCACTCTTAATCATCCTCATTTATCTTAATTTTTACAATATAAAAAATCCAAATGCAATATCTAAAAACAAAGTTTATATATATATATATATGTATATTTCTTTAATTTGGAAATATAGATAATGTAGTTAGAAATACCTTAAGGTAATCTTAACCAAGTCATAGTAAAAGCATCTTAAATGGAGGTGGAGGAAAACTTACTGGTAAAGCACTTTTGACGTTCAAAAAACATTTTTCATATACTGTGTTTAGTTCCTTCATAAAACTAGGACTATGTCAAAAACCACATGAAAATATAATTTGTATAGAGGTAGTTGATAGCATCTCAGAGCTATTGACAATATGTATTTCATACCTAAATTTTCAACTGCTAGGGTTTACTGCAGTACAAACCTGTGAATTATTTTCTTTTGTCCTTAATCCAAAGAAAGAGAAAAAAAATACGCTTTGATAAATCTTTAAGTAGCCAGCCAATGCCATATGCATACTTCCAGATTTTATCACATGTCTAATTTGGTTTATTGTGGCTTGATTAACTTTAGCATACAGCTGCTTTTGATGTCAGAATATTCTTCTGTATAAAGCTTAGTATGGTCAAATAATTAGATTTAGCCATTTATTTTACATTTCATTATGTAATTATTGTGTCTTGCTCTTTGGGAATTGCTGTATACATTAAAATCAAGTTATAACACTGTAAGCCATGTTAGGAGGTTAACATTTTATTTACCAAATGAAAACATTAAAAATGAATGAAAAATAAATCTATAGTGACTTACGTATAGAAAAGGATGTTAGAAGAATACTAAATTGTTTAATTCATAAAGATAATATGTGGCCAGGTGTGGTGGCTCACATCTGTAATCCCAGCACTTTGAGAGGCTGAAGTGGAAGAATCACTTCAGTCCAGGAGTTCAAGACCAGCCTGGGCAACATAGAAAGACCCCATCTCTACAAAAAATAAACAAAATTAGCCAGGTTTGGTGGCTTTCACCTATAGTTCCAGCTACTTAAGAGGGTGAGGTCGGAGGATCACTTGAGCCCAAGAGTTCAAGGCTGCAGTGAGCCACAATTGTACCACTATACTCAAAGCCTGGGTGAGAGTGAGACCTTGACTCAAAGAAAAAAAAGATAATATGTGACTGATGGTTTATTTCCTTGTTATGTCATTATAGTGATAGTTTGAACTCTTTGTGTAAACAAACTTGTATATATGAGAAATTAAGCAAAACAAGTTAGAAAATCACATAGAGATATACAAAAACCAAGTTGACCTTTGTATATGTTTTAGTGCTATAAAACCTTACCTTTTAAAATGTCATGTTCATATATTTAAAGATAGCAGTCATTCTCATACTAATATAAAATGGTATGTGCTAAGGTTATTCCCGTAAAATTTTAGCTTGAAACATTCCTGTGAATATATGAATGTGATCATAATGCAGATCCCAGTAGAATAGTCTGTCCAGAAGACCCTATTCCTTACATGTATGTTTATAATTTAAGCCATGTTTAAAAGTGCTTTTATCCCAACTATAAAATAAGTATATTTATTTGATATTTATTTCCCAAGGAGGCAGTGTACCACACTACAAAACAAAAAAACACACACACGTATACATACACATACTTAGTCTTTAGCTTCAGGAAACTGGGTTTGAATCCCAGTTCTGCCACTTATTATACTTATGATCTGGGACAAGCTCATGATATTTCCAAACATCAGAATTGTCTAATCAAACTTATTCTTAGGTTTCCTTTCAAATGCATTCTTCAGATGAGAGTTACCTCCCCATCAACCAAGATAATCCCTTAGGGGTGTTTCTCCTGATATCCAAAGTAGAAGATGAATTTAATTCTGTCTAAAGAAAGGAAGAACACTGGATGATAGGGACAGGATTTGTGGTCTTTAACTATAAATCCTTTTATTTAATTGGCAGACTCTTTTATTATATTTTGAGGAATGTGGCTTCCTTTTGACCCTATTTTCTAAAAGCTGGTCTGGTCAAGACAAGCCTATCTATAACTCCTAATTACTTTTTCCTGCCTGAGATCTATAGGGTGGGTTTATTCCAGTTTACACGTGACCTCTCACTAAGAATCTTACTTTGTTTTGACATTCACACAATATATAACTGTTTTACATACCACTTGTGTCGATGTACTTGCTAACAAACAACCCTGAGACTTGCCACTAATTACCAGTCAGAAATTTGAAAGTTATCAAGAAATATCCTTGTAGATGTTAAGTTTGGTTCTATTTCTTCTCTAAACTCATAACTAGGTCCCCTCTAAACTCATGCTTCATTATTTCTATAACATTGACACTATCTGTCAGTAGAACTGACAACCTGGTGAGATATAGATGAATATGTTCAAGCACAGACTGGATGTCTACTAGGAGGAGATGTAGAGAAAACTGAAATAATAGTAGTGACACTTGATCAGTGGGTCTCAAATGGTAATGTGTACCATATCCATCTACCACATTTTTACTGCAGCTTTATCATACTACCAGTATAATATTTTATTTGTGATTGTTTTGGCAATAAAATATATTTCTAAAATACTGTAATGCATTCATATATCATTGTGTCACTGAAAAGTGAAATAATTTATATGCAACTGATTATGATTTTCATTTGTTTCTTTGCTTACCATACAAAAATAACATATAATGAAGTGTAATTTTGCTTTTCTGTTGAGTTTTCAACTGAAATTAAAATTTTTAATAGGTTACACACTAGGTTTCCATAGTAGGATTAGGAAGCATGGCCCTTGTGTGGCTTATCCACCTAGGGACATGTGTGTGTGTGTGTGTGTGTGTGTGTGTGTGTTTTCCCAGGGCTATTTTTGGTAGCTATCAAAGGCAAAGTTAAAGGCTTCTAGAGACAGAGTAGGGAAGAGTAGTCAGCTAACCCCTGATGACAAGATATCTTTTAATAAACTCTCACTAAATAACGTAATTTAATAGTTAAATTGAAAACCCAAAAAGACAGGAAATTCAGTAAATGTTTGGATGAAAGAATAAATGAAGAGACTTCAGTATACAACTGTTGCAAATAAGTGGACTGTGGCTAGAAATCGGTGAGTAGTTAGCTGAGGTTTAATAATAGTTTCATGGCCGGAAGCAGTGGCTCACGCCTGTAATCCCAACACTTTGGGAGGCCAAGGCTGGTGGATCACGAGGTCTGGAGTTCGAGACCAGCCTGGCCAATATGGTGAAACCCCATCTCTACTAAAAATACAAAAATTCACCGGGTGTGGTGGCACGCACCTGTAGTCCCCGCTACTCAGGAGACTGAGGCAGAAGACTCGCTTGAACCCAGGAGGGAGAGGTTGCAGTGAGCCGAGATCATGCCACTGTACTCCAGCCTAGGCAACAGAATGAGACTCCATCTCAAATAATAATAATAATAATAATAATAATAATAATAATTTTGTATCTGGACATTTGGAGTATAGCCGACATTAGGTTTAATAATGTAATCTGTTTAACAGTAAAGAACGCCTAAATTAGTATATTGTTTTCCAACTATTCTAGCTGATACTTGGGAAATTTACTGGGAACACTTAACTTTTTCTACTGTTTTCATTGTTTGAATTGTAAGATTCACAGTTATATTCATCAAAAGAAAAATAAACATTCTCAGACATGCAGTAGGGGTTATCCTTAAAAAATATTTCTGTAAGTTATAAAAGGCAGTACCTCTAAAATAATTTAACAGTAGTCTCGATGCTAATACAGCATTGGAATTGGAATCTGAATAAAATTGTAGCAGTTGTAAAAGTTGCACAAAAAGAAGCAAACCTGGCTCATAATACGCAGTTACTTTAAAAATGAGACCATATAAGCCCTTTTAGTTATTTGCAAGAGAATCAGAAGTAGCTATTCAGAAGTTTTCCCCAAAATGAACTGGTTAGAAATACCACAGATGATTAAAATTTCTCTAGTTGCTAATCACCTTTTTGTTGTTTTAAATAAACATCATCTAGATAGATGTTATCCTTCAGACAAATCCCTGAGGGAAACCTATGTGCTGATTATAAACATGTTACCATTTCTGACCTGTTTTGCATGTTTTACTGAACTGCCCTACCAACCTATAAAAATAAGTAAATAAATATCACTACTTACAAATAAGTACATAAATATCACTACTTAATAACCCACACTGGCTGAGCGCAGTGGCTCAAGCCTGTAATCCCAGCACTTTGGGAGGCCGAGACAGGCGGACCACGAGGTTAGGAGATCGAGACCATCCTGGCTAACACGGTGAAACCCTGTCTCTACTAAAAAATACAAAAAACTATCCGGGCGAGGTGGCGAGCACCTGTAGTCCCAGCTACTCGAGAGGCTGAGGCAGGAGAATGGTGTGAACCCGGGAGGCGGAGCTTGCAGTGAGCTGAGATCCAGCCACTGCACTCCAGCCTGGGCAACAGAGAGAGTATTTTTCAGCTTGAATACCTTATTCTCCATATTTGGGTATTTGTTTATTTATAAAAGTTATTTTCATCTAAACAATTAAAGAGTTGCCAACATTGATATTTTGGGCTGTCAGATCAGACTGTACACCTGGAGTCCAGACTTAGCCCATGGATATCAGAGTGCCACTTTCACCAGATAATTCCAAAGAGTTGTTGAGAAATACCTTGAGAAATAGCAGCATCATAGTATATGTATGTATGTATGTATGTATGTATGTTTGTATGTATTTGTGAGGTGATTAAAGAAAACGATGTTTGGGTAAAGTCTGGTATTGTCTGTTTAAAATGAAGTTACATTATCTTATATTGTATATGGGTTGTTTCTTATATTATTTTTGTTCTGAAATTAAGTTTTACATTTTCCTCCAAAATAATATAATTGCTATTTATCTGATATATTTCGTAACTTTATTATGAGCCTAAAATTATGAAGTAGAAAAAACAGAACCTTCCTTTTTCTTTTTTTTTTCTTTTTTTAGACTACAACAAAATCACAATTAAATCCGGCCTTTGAAGATGCCTGGAGCAGCAGTGATGAAGAAGGATGAATATCACCTTTAGTACCTTTGTGTCTCTGCTGAAACTTTTTAAATGAGACCGTATGTTTTTTCCAACTGTACGGTCTATTCCTGACAGCTAAATTAGCCCTAAATGTGGGTAATTTTTTTCCTCATGTTTTAAAATGAGGTTAATATTTGCATAAAATTCTATAACAGGCTTCTGTGTAGTTTATTTAGTCAAAATGTGTTCCTTGATCCCAGATGCTGTGGCCTGGGGAAGCCCTCCTTGCTACAGTACAAGTACACAAGTCATTGTACCTCAATTGTGACCTTCAGCAGATTTTATGAACTATAAGATGCAGTCTCAGAGGATCAGCAAGTGGAGGCCACCAGTATTGACTTTCTCTTACTTGCTATACTATCGGCCTGCTCATTTCCACCTTCAAGAATGATTTTGCCAAGAATAATTATATCAAAAATAGTAGTTGAAATGGTAACATCAAAATTATTTTATTCTTTCTTCTTCATGTATTCACATTTTTCAATGGTTTCATTTAATTAACCATGCTTTATGTTAAACATTTTTGGGCTCAATGTCTCCTACAATCCAAAATGTGCATCACAGGAGGCTTTTAACTTTGTGAAAATCCCATGTTTGCTTTATTTTATTTTAATGTCAGAAGGCAGTTTGCACTAATGCTTGAACTCTTTTTTTTATGAAACTCATTAAGATATGACGAAATCCTGCCTCATCAATTCAAGCAGAAAATATCCTGGCAGGGAATCTGGCTTAAATATGAAATGTTGTAATAAAATTTCTATGTTACTGTCTCCTGTGTCAACCCACAGGTGATTATCATGAAGGTAATATTAATATTCCCTTCCTGATCCTTACCAGCAGTAGACTAGTAAATGAGGCTTTTATGAGTTTGAATACCAAAAGTATACAGTTGTTGAGGGGTTTTTTTGTTTTGTTTTGTTTTCTGAGATGGAGTTTCACTCTGTCACCCAGGCTGGAGTACAGTGTTGTCATCTCGGCTCACTGCAACCTTCGCCTCCCAGGTTCAAGCAATTCTTCTGCCTCAGCCTCCCAAGTAGATGGGATTATAGGCTCCCGCCATGGCACCTGGCTAATTTTTTGTATTTTTAGTAGAGATGGTGTTTCACCATGTTGGCCAGGTGAACTACTGACCTCAAATGATCCACCCGCCTCAGCTTCTCCAAGTGCTGGGATTACAGGCGTGAGCCACTTCACCCGGCCAGTTGTTCAGTTTTTAAGTGTGTAAGGTTAGACCTCATATCAGACCTTTCCAGCTAAATGTTTTCCAAGCACCTGCTTTTACAATTGATTTTTTTTTCAATTGACAGATAAAATTGTATGTATTTACCATGTACAACATACTGTGTTGAAGCATGTATACATTATAGAATGACTAAATCTAGCTAACTGACATATGCATTACCTCACATAGTGACCATTTTTGTGGTAAGAACACTTTACATCCATTCTCTTATCATTTTTCAAAATTAATTGTAATCTTGTAACTAGAGTTACTATGTTGTGCAATAGGTCTCTTGCACTAATTCCCCCTATTTAACTGAAATTTTGTATCCTTTGACCAATGTCTCTGCAACCACCCTAGCTCCTGGTAACCACCATTCTACTCTCTACTTCTATGAGATCAGCTGTTTGCGTATATGTACCACATTTTCTTTATCCATTCAACCATTGATAGATACTTAGGTTGATGCTATATCCTGGCTATTGTGAATAATGCTGCAATGAACCTGGTAGTGCAGATATCTCTTTGACATACTGATTTCATATCCTTTGGATATAAGCCCAGTAGTAGGATTGCTGGATCATATGTAGTTCTATTTTTAACTTTTTGCAGAACTTCCATACTGTCTTCCATAATGGCTGTACTAATTTACATTCCTACCAAGAATATGCAAGAATTCCTTTTTCTCCACATCATTGCCAACACTTGTTATCTTTTGCCTTATTGATAATAGCCGTTCTAACAGGTGTTAGGTGATATCTCATTGTTTTAATTTGCATTTCCCTGGTGACTGCTGATGTTGATAATTTTTTCACATATCTGCTGGCCATTTGCATGTCTTATTTTGAGAACTGTCTTTTCAGGTTCTTTGCCCATTTTTAAATGGGTCGTTTTCCTGCTATTGAGTTGAGTTCCTTATGTATTTTGGATATTAACTCCTTATCAGATCTATAGTTTATAAATATTTTTTCTCCATTCTGTAGGTTGTATCTCCATTCTGTAGGTTGTATCTCCATTCTGTAGGTTGTACCCTATTGTTTCCTTTGCTGTGCAGAAGCTTTTTAGTTTCATGTAATTTCATTTCTGTACTTGTGCTTTTGTTATTGTGCTGTTGAGATCATATCAAGCTGGGACTACAGGCATGCGCCACCATGCCCGGCTTATTTTGTATTTTTAGTAGAGACAGGGTTTCTCCATGTTGGTCAGGCTGATCTCGAACTCCTGACCTCAGGTGATCTGCCCACTTTGGCCTCCCAAAGTGCTGGGATTACAGGCATGAGCCCACCGCGGCTGGCCTGTAGTCAGCTCTTTAAGGCAACAATTTATTGGCTCAGGTGACTGGCACAAGCCACTTCTCTTTTGCTCATTTCATCCTTTGTGGCAAGTATCAGCAACAGTGCTAAATGAGAGCTTGTCAACACCTTCTGTAAAAACACCAGCAGGAGCCGGAGAGCTGCTTCTCCCATGTGGCTCAGACACTTAATTCCAGCTTCTCTACGCCCTGCATGATGGTATCATCCACTGTTGTGTAAATCTGTATGTTTTCTAAATAAATACACTGTTCAAAGTTATGCTGAAACAACATTCCTAATAAGTCTTTGAGAACTGAGTTATTAACTTTTTATTGTACTATTGTAATGGTTTCTTATATATATTATATGTGCAAAATGCAGAGTACTATGGAAAAAGTTATTAGAATAAATCACTGATGATCACTATGGACATTACAGAATGGTAAGATTATTTTTTAAATCATAATAGTTTTATAAAAAAAAAAAAAGGCTGGGAGCAGTGGCTCACACCTGTAATCCCAGCACTTTGGGCATCAGAGGCAGGAGAATCGCTTGAACCCTAAAGGCAGAGGTTGCACTGGGCTGAGATCGCCCCACTGCACTCCACCGTGGGTGACAGAGCGAGACTGTGTCTCAAAAAAAATGAAAAGAAAAGAAAGAGAAATAAATAAAAGTGGACTGGAAATCAAAAGGCCTGAGTCCGTCTTAGGTAACTAACAAGGAAACACATATATTTGGATATTTTTTACCTTCTTTTTTTCATTGGTTAAAAATGAAGGAAGCGTCGGGCGTGGTGGCTCACACCTATAATCCCAGCACTTTGGGAGGCTGAGGCGGGCAGATCATGAGGTCAAGAGATCGAGACCATCCTGGCTAACACAGTGAAACTCCATCTTTACTAAAAATACAAAAAAAAAAATTAGGCAGGCACCGGTAGTCTCAGCCACTCCGGAGGCTGAGGCAGGAAATGGTGTGAACCCCAGAGGCATGTGAGATCGCACCACTGCACTCCAGCCTGGGCAACACAGCGAGACTCCATCTCAAGAAAAAAAAAAGGAAGGGGATAGAAAACTGGAATAGAAAATTATTAAGGTTTATTCCCGCTCTGAAATCACATGTCATCATATTTAGAAAGCATTTTAAAATGGTATGCATAAATAATTAGAGGCTTATGTTCAAAACTAATTAAAGTTCATTGAAGGCAGAGGTAGAGTGTCATTATAAAAGTTTCATGAATTGTCTTAATACTGAAAGAACACTCAAATTCTAATGGAATGAATTTTGCCTGAATTACACTTTTAAAGTAAAGTTTCCATGTGAATTATTATGAAGCCATCATTGATCTGCTATTTGATTTTGAAAGTTTCTTCATTTGTAGAAAGGGAATAAAATACCCCTTAGAAAGTTGTAAGAATAAATGAAATAAACTTCTGAATTATAAGAATCACTCAGCCAATAGAACTCTTTTTTTTTTTGAGATGGAGTCTCACTCTGTTGCCCACGCTGGAATGCAGTGGCGCAATCTTGACTCACTGCAAGCTCAGCCTCCCGGGTTCACGCCATCCACCTGCCTCAGCCTCCCGAGTAGCTGGGACTACAGGTGCCCGCCACCACGCCTGGCTAATTATTTGTATTTTTAGTAGAGATGGAGTTTCAACATGTTAGCCAGGATGGTCTCGATCTCATGACCTCATGATCCGCCCGACTCTGCCTCCCAAAGTGCTGGCATTACAGGCGTGAGCCACCGCGCCTGGCCAATAGAACTGTTTTTACTTAAAAACCTCAGGATTATTGGGCTCTGAGCTCTTGTCAAAATTCTCTCAAATTTCACCTTCTCCAGGACATGATCTGTTTATTTAGTCTTTCTCTCCCTTCTAAAATATATACTCCATAAGGGCAGAGATTTTTGTTCTTACTGCTCTCCAGCACCTGGAAAACTGCTTGGCAGATAGTTGATGCCAAAAAATACATATTTTTAAAAATTAATTAGTGAACGACACAATTACCAAGCACTTAACTACGAACCAATAGCTCTACTTCACAAATGATTAAGTTCTTAATTGGTTATTATTTCTGTAATTTATGATGTATGAATTTTTTAAGGTGTTATGAAATACTAGTTGATAAGCTGGGTATCACATTAATCTTGTAGTTTTTCTTCTCACAGTATGGCAGAGGGTTCCATTCTCTAAGTTGCTATTGGCCTGTACACCCAACACAGATCCTCCCTGCATCTTTCTAGTGGGCTCTTGGGGCTTAGTAATTTTCTCCCATAGACAGGTTATATTGAGACTTGCCTTGTGACTCAACAGCAAAACAAAAGTAAGAGAACTTTAGGAAATCTTGAGTTCAGATTTTTTAAATAAGATCTTCACTTCTAGTCTGTTCCCATTTGGTAATATGGTTGGACTGAAATTCTCCATTGCCCTTGACTCTAAAGTTCTGGACTTTCTGCTCTTGTTTTCCTCCATTATGGAAAAATGACAAATTGTTCTGAAAAGTCTGAATGTTTCAGGTCACTGCTTTGTACCCAGAAAAAAATGCAGGAAATCTCAAATCCTCACAAAGGACAGGAGGACATGGTAAATTAATGAAAGAGTCGGAGTAGCAAGAATCAAATGTAAGAATTTTATTTTTTGTATTGTACTGTGGTATAAGAATGTAACATAACTATATTAGAGATTAAATTTTCTGATGTAAAATTCAAATATCCAATTAAAAATAGGTATTTTGATTATATTTTTCTTTTATAAATATTTTTGCCTGCCGGGCACGGTGGCTCACGCCCGTAATCCCAGTACTTTGGGAGGCCAAGGCAGGCAGATCACAAGGTCAGGAGATCAAGACCATCTTGGCTAACACAGTGAAACCCCGTCTCTATTAAAAATACAAAAAATCAGCCAGGTGTGGTGGCAGGCACCTGTAGTCCCAGCTACTCGGGAGGCTGAGGCAGGAGAACAGCGTGAACCTGGGAGGTGGAGCTTGCAGTGAGCCGAGATCGCGCCACTGTACGCCAACCTGGGTGACAGAGCGAGACTCCATCTCAAAAATAAATAAATAAATAAATAAATAAATAAATAAATATTTTTGCCTGGAACCAGAGAAATGTGACAGTTTCTCCTGCCCTATTTGGGGTCAACATTTTAGTCCAATAAATGAAGTTTTTCACAGACATGGTTTTTCTAAAATAGATTTCCTTGCTCAGTTTTGTTTTTTGTGGGTTTTGTTTTGTTTTGTTTTGTTTTGTTTTGTTTTGTTTTCATACACTTAAAATAGCTACCTGGGCCGGACATGGTGGCTCATGCCTGTAATCCCAGCACTTTGGGAGGCTGAGGCAGGCAGATTACCTGAGGTCAGGAGTTCGAGAGCAGTCTGGCCAACATGGTGAAACCCCGTCTCTACAAAAATACAAAAACTAGCCAGGCGTGGTGGCGCATGCCCATAATCCCAGCTACTTGGGAAGCTGAGGAGGGAGAATCACTTGAACCTGGGAGGCAGAGGTTGCAGTGAGCTGAGATTGTGCCATTGTACTCCAGCCTGGATAACAGAGTGAGACTCTGTCTCAAAAAATAATAATAAATATCAACATGAGTTATTTATATAATTCAGTTCAAGGTTAGTTTTCAAAACTACAGTATACTGTGGTAACTTCAATTTTTGAGCTCTTATCAATTTTTTTTTCTTTTTTTTTTTTTGAGATGGAGTCTTGCCCTGTCGCCCCAGCTGCAGTGCAATGGCGTGATCTCAGCTCACTGCAAACTCCACCTCCCGGGTTCAAGCGATTCTCCTGCCTCAGCCTCCGGAGTAGCTGGGATTACAGGTGTATGCCAGCATGTCTGGCTAATTTTTGTATTTTCAGTAGAGACAGGGTTTCACCATGTTGGCCAGGCTGGTCTTAAACTCCTGCCGTCAGGGGATCTGCCCACCTCCGCCTCTCAAAGTGCTGGGATTACAGGAGTGAGCCACCACGCCCAGCCTTACCATTATTAATATTAGTTTAAAAACAGCGGCCAGGCACGTTGGCTCACGCCTATAATCCCAGCACTTTGGGAGGCTGAGGCAGGCAGATCATGAGGTCAGGAGATCGAGACCATCCTGGCTAACACGGTGAAACCCCATCTCTACTAAAAATACAAAAAAAAAAAAAAAAAAAATTAGCCGGGCGTGGTGGCACATACCTGTAGTCCCAGCTACTTGGAAGCTGAGGCAGGAGAATCCTTGAACCCGGGATGCAGAGGTTGCAATGAGCTGAGATTGTGCCACTGACTGCAGCCAGGGCAACAGAGCCCACTCTGTCTCAAAAAAAAAGAAAAAGAAAAAAGGCAAACTGATCCAAGTTCCTTCATTTTTATAAATTTTAAACTCAACTATTTTGGAATTCAATTCTTAGCCCCCCGAGGGGTAAACATCACTTAAATTTCTGGAAAATAACTTCTGCATGTGAAAGGCCAGATTTTTCCTGGCTGAATTTCCCAAAGACACAGTTTGGCAAGAAATTAGCTCAATGAAATGGTTATGAACATAGTTGCAGAAAAATAGAGTGTATGTAACTGGTTATGAACATACGCTCATTTGTGTAACTGGTTATAAACATAGTTGCAGAGAAATAGAGTGTATATAATCTCAACCAAAGGCACAATCTTTGACTAAATCTTTAACACTTGCTTTGGACAACACAAACCAATTTCTCACAACCATCCAAGAAAAGATCTCCAGTTTCGTACCTCTTCTATTGTGCACAATTTATCAAGTAAAGCATGGATATGCCTCCTGTGGTTCAAACCATGGTAGCACATCCATTTCATAGGATGAACTCCCACATTCATAACACGTTTTCTTTTTTAGTTAAACATTACTCCTATTGAATTATGAAACAAACATCATATGACTTGTGCAAATTGCCTCTGTGGGTTTACATTTTCTAAACCAAGTTCAGTGTTAACATTGATTTGCTGGAGTACCTCCTGCAGTCCTGTTTATAAGCACTTCACTCAACACACAAAAATGATTTCCTGATGTACCCACTGCTGTCACAATGTTCAAGTTATTCAAGGCCAGTCACAGTGGCTCACACCTGTAATCCCAACACAGAGAGGCCAAGGTGGGAGGATTGCTTGAGGCCAAGAATTTGAGACCAGCCTGGCCAACACAGCAAGATCCTGTCTTTAAAAAAGTTTTTAGCTGGGTGCGGTGGCTCACGCCTGTAATCCCAGCACTTTGGGAGGCTGAGGTGGGCAGATCACGAGGTCAGGAGATCAAGACCATCGTGGCTAACATGGTGAAACCCCGTCTCTACTAAAAATACAAAAAAATTAGCTGGGCGTGGTGGCGGGCGCCTGTAGTCCCAGCTACTCGGGAGGCTGAGGCAGGAGAATGGCGTGAACCTGGGAGGCGGAGCTTGCAGTGAGCGGAGATCGCACCACTGCACTCCAGCCTGGGCCACAGAGTGCGACTCCGTCTCAAAAAAAAAAAGTTTTTTAAAAGTTATTCAGGCCAGGCGCGGTGGCTCACGCCTGTTTTCCCAGCACTTTGGCGAGCTGAGGCGGGTGGATCACCTAAGATCAGGAGTTTGAGACCAGCCTGACCAACATGGTGAAACTTCATCTCTACTAAAAATACAAAAATTAGGCGGGCATGGTGGCATGCACCTGTAGTCCCAGCTACTCAAAAGGACTTGAACCCGGGAGGCGGAGGTTGCAATGAGCCAAGATCACGCCATTGCATTCTATCCTGGGCGAGGAGCTAAACTCCATCTCAAAAAAAAAAAAAAAAAGTTATTCAAACACTTAAAACCTTTCTGATACCACAAATGACTATAGCTAACTGGATGGTATTTATATCTTTTATATCTCTACTCTTAATAGCTTAAAAAAAGCTACAAATAGTTTAACCTTTTCATGAAACTTTGTATAAGTCCCTTCACCCCAGCTTCACTATACTAAGAAATATTATACCTGGTTAAACTTCTATTTGCAAATATTAGTTTCTGTTCAGGACACAATTTTTGCTGCAATCAATCTTTTTATAAACTCATCATTGGCACAAGGTTTTCATGCCAAGAAAATTTTTTCATTAAATGTATTTTGCACCATTACAACTTACTGTATTTTTATGAAAAAAGTCTGCTATAATTCTAGTCCCTGCTTTCATTTCATTGAGTTTTTCATTAAATTAAGTTTCTCTTTACATGTCTTTACTATTCTGGTCATTATTTCTTACTGTATTTTGTTTCAAAATAGCTTCCTAAATCATGTACAATTAGTGCATTAATAGTTGGTGTGCAGTATTAGTCATGTAGGAACAATCTCTACTTCCACAAGGATATATGCTCTTCTTTTGAAACACATGGCTGTGCAGTTTTTCACTGTCCCATTTATAATAAAGAGAAAAACAGTATTGTGATGTGATGATAAATGGCAGCTCCGCATCAATGTTAGGGAGACATTAGGTAGTGGTAGGAATTAAGACAAACTTAAGAACACTTGCCCAATGGCAATGACTTTCATGAATTAGAAGTAGGTTTATCTGAAAACCCAAAATAACATACCTACAATAGAATATAGATTAAATTTCTTTTGATAAAATCCAGGAAAATAGTCCTCAGTTGGTATGCTGGTTCCAAGATCATCAGGAACCTAGGCTCTTTCTGTCAGATGAGTCTTGCACCCTCTCTCAACAGCTTCCTCCTTGTGGTACAAGGTAATTGCTCTAATCATGATATCCACATTCTAACCCAACAAGAAAAAGAGGAAGGAAAAAGGCACACTCCCTCCCCTTGGGAACACTTCCCAGAGGTTTCACACACCATTTGCACTGACATCCTATTGACCAGAACTCCTGGTCACACCTAACTGAAAAGGAAGCTATCTTTATTCCAGGTGGCCATGTCCTCAGCCAAAAAATGGGAGTTCCATTACTGTTCCCAAAAAAGAAAACAGAGACTGGGAGTAATCAACAGTCTATGGTATTTGACTACTCAACTCCAGCTATCTTACACCATGTGGGAATGTGGGCCTGTTGTGGCTAGAAATGCTCATTATCCAAAAAGAAATGAAAAATTCATATTTTTATATGAAACTGTGAAATTTTCAGATGTTGACAAACAATTCAAAAAATTTTCATAGCCTAAACAACTCACAAATCCAATAAATCCTAGGGGTGGAAAGACCCTTATTCACTAAGGAAACAGTTTTACCAGCTCAAATTCATCTACTGAATCATTCATTCACGAGTTGAGCTCCAACTAAGTGACAATGAATAAAACAGACCAAATCCTTACCTATGCTCAAACATTTCCCTCGAGAGTGGATGTTTAGTAGCATGAATTTAAAGCTGTGACTGCAGAAATGGGCATAGTGTAAGAAAGCAGGCTTGAAAAACTGAGCATATATGACCTTATTGTACTGAAGTGGAGGAAAAAGACAATGTAAGTGTGTAAAATAAGGTATATTATTAAACTACAAAGGAGGGAAAAGAAGCAGAGAAAAGGAATGGGAAGTGGGAGGAGGGAACAGCATTAAAATTTTAGATGTGGTATCCAGGAAAATCTTCATTGAGAAAGGTGAATTTTGAGTAATGACCTCAAGGAAGTAAGGGACCTAACCATACAGATATCTGAGGAAAGAACATTCCAGGCAAAGGGAGTATCAAGTATAAAGGCCCTGAAATAAGAGCACAATGGCATGTCAGAGGATCAGCAAGAAAGCTGAATGGAGAAGGATAATTAGGGGGATAGTGGTAACAGATTACCTCAGGTCAAGAAGGGCCTTGTAGGTACCTATAGGGCTGACAGGAAGCCATTGAAAGGTTTTGAGCAAAGGAGAGACATAATCTGACTTTGGTGTTAACAGGGGAACTCTGGTGTCAGAGTGGGGATTGGCTGAAGGAAAGTGCTATGGTCTGATTGTTTGTGTCTCCCCTAAATCCATATGTTGAAATCTAATCACCAATGTATTAGGTGGTAGGGACTTTAGGAGGTGATTAGGTCACGAGAACAGAGCGCTGCCTTTTCCCCTTCCACCATGTGAAGACACAGCAACAAGGCACCACCATGAACCAAAACAGCAAACTAGTCCTGACCAGGCACCAAATCTGCTGGTGTCTTGATCTTGGACATCTGAGCCTCCAGAACTGTAAGAAATCAATTTCTGTTGTTTAGAAGTCGCCCAGTTTAGTGTATGTTGTTATAGCAGCCCAAAGAGACTAAGGGAACAATAAGCAAAATCCAAGAAATCAGTTAAGAGGCTATTGAAATATTCCAAGCAAGAGATGATGGTGGCAGTACTAACATGATAGCAGTGGAAGCGGTGGGAAGTGGTTTTAGATATATTTTGACGAGTTGGCAGAGAGGAAGAGAAGAGTCAAAGATAACTCCAAGGATTTTGGCCTGAGCAACCAAAAGAATAGGGTTGCCATTGAATAAGGTAGAGAAGACTACAAGAAGGGGAAATACCAGTGGCTCTGTTTTGGACATTTAAGTTTGAGATACAAATTATTAATCAAATGGTGAGGCCCAGTGGGCACTCAGATATACAAATCTGGAGTTCAAGAAAAAGACATAGCTGGAAAACACATTTGGGAATCATGACCATAGAGATGGCATTTAAGCCTTTCTTACTCAGATCACCTGAAGTATGAGTGCAGATAGATGAGAGAAGACAGCTAAGAACTGAACCTTGGAGCACTGCAAAATTTAGAGGTGGAAGATGAGGGAAAAATTGGTGAAGAGCCTAAAAAAGAATTTCCAGAAAAAGGAGAAGAGCCAGGCAAGTGTGGTATCCCTGATGTCAAGGGAAGGCAGCATTTCAAGAAAACTGTAATCAACTGTGTCAAATGATGACGATAGGTCAGCTAAGATGAGGACTAAGAAGTGACCACTGGCTCACGCTTGCAACAACTACATCACCCTTTAGTCCTGGAAGAGGAGCAAATTTCTCCAGAAAGTTTTCCCCTGCCAGAACCAGTTTGAATTAGGAGTTTCTCTTTAGTGTTCCTTTGGCATACTTTGCTTATCTATATAATAGCACTTAATTATTTTTAAAACGTGTATTATTGTTTGCCAAGGACTACTCTAGATGGGCAATTTAAAAAAAAAAAAGGTCAAAAATTCTTTCTCATGAAGCTTTCATTTTAATTGGGGTGTGGAGAGGGGCAGACAATAAACAATATTTCAGAGGAAATGTGTATAGTATGTTAGGTGATAAGTGCTATGTAGAAAAATAATGTAGAAGAGAGGGATAGGGAACGTGAGTTTTAGTTTTAAATAGCATGCTCAGAAAATGCCTCTCTGAGCAAACACTGGGAGGATTTAAGAGAGCAAGCCATGTGGGTATCTGGGAGAAAAGCATTCTAGGCAGAGGGAACAAGCACAGAAGCCCTGAGGCTAAAGCATGCCTGCCAGGTCCAAGAGATAGCAAGGAAATCTGTGTAGGTGTATCAGACTGAGCAGAAAGGGAGAGTATAGGAGATTAGGATAAAAGGTAATAGGGAGAGGTGGCAGATCACAAAGGCTCTTGTAGGTCATTGAAAAGACTTTGGCTATTCTTTCAAACAAATGGAAAGCTTGGAGGATTTAGCAGAATGTCCTGAGGTCAGTCTGGTCATTGTTTTGATAATAAACTCTAAGAGCAAAGGGCAACAACAGAAGTAGGGAGCTAGTTAAGAGGCTATTGTAATAAGGTAAAGTTAGGAAAACTAGTCCATTAAGGAAGAACACCAAGAGGTGGTCCACCCTGACCTAGCCAAATATCAAGGAGAGGCCAAAGGAAGAGCTAACCATTTCCTGCTTTCTGCAGGGTGAGACTGTAAATCCTTCTCTGGGTACTATCTTCTCAGAGTATTTTATCACTTGAGGCAGGCTAACTGTTGTAACAGATTAACTACAAAATTTCAGGGGCTTAATGTAATATAAATTTGTTTATAATTCCTAGAAGATCCTTCCCCTCCACAGGGTAATTTGAGAATGCAGAATCATTCAGGGTGATGCAGGAGAAAGAGCACATAGGATTTCACTTGGTAAGTGTGAATGAGCGAGTCCTGGAAGGGACAAGCACCACTTTGCTCAAATTCATTGGCCAGAATTCACTTTCGTGGCCACTGCTAAACTGTAAGGAAGACTGGGAGATATAATTCAGCTGCGTGCCCAGGAGAACGAGGAAACAGATCTAGTGAATAGCTAGCCATTATCTACTTTAACTGTGAGTGGGCATGCTTTTCATTTCTACTCAGCAGGCAGAGGTTGCAATGAGCTAAGATCATACCACTGCACTCCAGCCTGGGTGTCAGAGCAAGACCCTATCTAAAACAATAACAACAACAACGCAAAGTTGTTGTGGTGGCTCATACCTGTAGTCTCAGCTGGTTGCCTGAGGATCACCTGAGCCCAGGAGTTTGAAGTTGCAGTGAGCTATGACTACTCTACTGCCCTCTAGGCTGGGCGACAGAGCGAGACCCTGTCTCTTAAAAATAAAATTAAATTAAATTAAATTAAATCTCACCATTTCTTTGCCCATCACTGTTTTCCCTTACAATAACTCTTTTCTTAAGCGTTCTGAACAAGTCTAATTTTTCCTCATCGTTATCTAGAAAAAACAGCTGAAACAAATGAGCTGTAACTAAATAACTCACAAACTTTGCTTTGGGGGTATGTCACAGCTCCTTCATCCTCATTTCCTAGAATGCTTTATCTGCAGAATTGCTTAAAAATAGACAGGGAACTCATTTTAAATGCATTAAATGGATATATAAAACCAAGAACAACAGAGATAAAAGATACCATTTTTTAAATCACATCAATTTGCAGGGTCAGCTCTTGATGATCTATGCCAAAGAAAAAGAAACAGGACTAATATAAAGCAATTTACAATTTCTTTTCTTCACTTAGGAAGTCAGTCATGACCAGGCCCAGTGGCTCATGCCTGTAATCCCAGCATTTTGGGAAGCCGAGGCGGGCGGATCACGGGGTCAGGAGTTTGAGACCAGCCTAACCAACATGGTAAAACCTTGTCTCTACTAAAAATACAAAAAAATTAGCTGGGCATGGTGGTGCACACCTGTAATCACGGCTACTTAGGAGCCTGATGCAGGAGAATTGCTTGAACTCGGGAGGTGGAGGCTGCAGTGAGCTGAGACCGTGCCATTGCACTCCAGCCTGGGCAACAAGAGCGAAACTCCATCTCAAAATAAAAAAAGGAAATCAGTCACTAACACATATATGCTCATCTCTACTCAGTCTGATTTTTAAAGCTGACCTCCACTGTCATTTATGCCAAAAGATCTGTAAACACTGGTTAACTGACTACAGTAAACACTGATTAACTGACTACAGATTATACCATATGATAAATCATTTTGAAAATATATCTTAAACTGTAAAATAAAAACATTCTAGTAACAGTTTAAAATGTACATTTCAATCAAAGACTATGTTCCTTGGACAAGTAAAAATAATTTGACTAATTTGATATTCTTGTATGCAACCAAGGTTCACACATATTGTCTAATAAATATAATCCCCTAGGTCGGACTTGGTGGCTCATGCCTATAATCCCAGCACTTTGGGAGGCCAAGGCAGATGGATCATCTGAGGTCAGGAGTTCAAGACCAGCATGGCCAACATGGCGAAACCCGTCTCTACTAAAAATACAAAAATTAGGTGGGCGCCTGTAATCCCAGCTACTCGGAGGCTGAGGTGGGATAATTGCCTGAACCTGGGAGATGGAGGTTGCAATGAGCTAAGATTGCACCACTCCACTACAGCCTGGGTGACAGAGCAAGACTCCATCTTTAAAAATATATATATATATGTGTGTGTGCGTGCGCACGCGCATGTGTGTATATATAGTTTATATATATTATATATTTTATATATTATATAGTTTATATTTTATATATTATATATATAAACTCTATATGAGTGTATATATAGAAAAACTCTATATGATACATAGGGTAATATATATATATATATAAAATCCCCAGTGCCTCATTTTGCTTACCACAATTTTCTTAGGGTAGCATTGCTATGTCTGAATATTTCTGTCCTCCTAAATTCGTATGTTCAAACCTAATCACCAATGTGATGGTATCAGGAGGGAGGGCCTTTCGGAGATGATTAGATCATAAGGATAGGAGCCCTCACACATGGTATTAGTGCCTTTATAAAAGAGGCCCCAGATTGCCCCTTTCATAGAAAGAGACATGAAGGCTGGGTTCAGTGGCTCGTTCCCATAATCCCAGCACTTTGGGAGTCTAGGGTAGGAGGATGGTTTGAGATCAGGAGTTCAAGGCCAGCCTGGGCAAAATGGCAAAACCCCATCTCTAAAAAAAAATACAAAAATTAGCTGGGTGCGGTGGTGCATGCCTGTGGTCCCAGCTACTTGGGAAGCTCAGGTGGGAGGATTGCTTAAGCCCAGAAAGTTGAGGCTGCAGTAAGCTGTGATTGTGCCACTGTACTCCAGCCTGGGTGACAGAGTGAGACCCTGACAAGAAAGAAGAAAGAAAGGGAGGAGGGGAGAGAAGAAGGGAGGAAGGGAGGGAGGGAGAAAAAGAAAAGAAAGAAAGAGCCATTGATAAATCAAGAAGGACTGCACCAAACACTGAATGTGCTAGCTGCTTGATCTTGGGCTTCCTAGCCTCCAGAACTATGAGAAATACATTTCTGCTCTTTATAAGCGACTCAGCGTGGTAACAACTTGATCAGACTAACACAAGAAGTCTTGGAAATATTCAAAACCTATAAAAAATTTACGAGCTGGGCATGATGGCACATGCCTCTAGTCCCAGATACTCAGGAGGCTGAGGCAGGAGGATTGCTTGAGCCCAGGAATTTGAGGTTGTGGTGCACTATGATTGCATCTGTGAATAGCTGCTACACTCTAGCCTGGGCAACATAGTGAGACTCCATCTCTAAAAAGAAATTTTTTAACAGAGTATCATACAATATGTAAAATCTAATATATAAATCCTAATGTTTTTATAAAATCTTATAAAATGTGATAGCCTATTAATAAAAGTATTCTTTGTTTTTTTCTTACCCCAGATTGATAAGCCTTTCAATCACTACACTAAAACTGTAATGATTATCCAAGAAAGTAATCATCCAGGATTGATAATAAAATATACAGGTTATCTCTCCAAAAGCAGGTATATCTAGGGAATAAAAATAAAATGTACAATGTGAAAAGACACAGATGAAACTCATTATAATTCTTTTCATTGGTTATTTCATTGCCATCCAAAGTATGACTGGTCTTCTATTGGAGGCGCCTCAAAATTTGTGTTTTTTAGCATTTATCCTTAGTGATTATTAAAATCAGGCTAATTTGGGAAACACCAACCTAGCATAAACGATACTCCTCCAGGAAGACAGAGCCTCCATTTGATGAATTGTTATGTAAACCTATAAGATACATTAGACATCAGTTAACTACTATTACATAAAACTTAGAGTAACATATAGCACAAAAAATTATGAGTAACATGCAGTGCCAATAACATATAGTATCTGGTACAAAGTCCCAAAACTCATGAGAGTTAAATGGAGTTTTAAAGTATAAATATTTTTTATGTTTTCTTGTTTATTGTTTCCATTAAATCACTAAAATATAGTTTTTCCTGATGGTATATTATTTACCCATGCAATAAAATATAAATTATGATAGTAGTCTTATCTATTTAAAGAGCAGTTTATTTATTTATTTACTTTGAGACAAAGTCTGGCTCTGTCGCCTAGGCTGGAGTGCAGTGGCGCGATCTCGGCTCACTGCAACCTCCGCCTCCTGGGTTCACACCATTCTCCTGCCTCAGTCTCCTGAGTAGCTGGGATTACAGGCGCCTGCCACCACGCCCGGCTAATTTTTTGTATTTTTAGTAGAGACGGGGTTTCACTGTGTTAGCCAGGGTGGTCTCGATCTCCTGACCTTGTGATCCGCCCGCCTCGGCCTCCCAAAGTGCTGGGATTACAGGCATGAGCCACCGCGCCCGGCCAAGAGCAGTTTATTATTATGAAATATAGGACATGATAATTTTAACTAGATACTATGTTAGATTTGGCCTTCACAAAACTGTGATATCAAGATAAACTGATTGCATAAACATTCAGATAATACAGTTGGCACAGAAAGCATTTTTATGATATTTGAAGTCAGATCAAAGTTAATTTCATGATCATAATAAGTGGCAATTCTTCACAGTCAAAAATCATGAGTATTTTCAAATGATTGGGGCTTACAGGAAAATAATTATATTGATTGTTATAATAACTTAAGAGATGGTCTCATTCCGTATCTCACATTGCCTTGGAGATATTAATTTTACATATATCTTAGATATGTGAGCAGGATTACCAGAAAGAAAATGATTTTTCTGGAACTCATAGTTTGCATTTCAATGCCAAAAAAAAAGGATGAAGCCTTTAAGTCTGGCAGGCTACAGATACCTTGTGGTAAAGAAACAAGATGTGGGAATGGTTGATAGTCACTTACTCAATGAACCTATCATATTGCAATTATGTTCTTCCTCTGATGATATCAGGGTTATCATTATGAAATCTATATAAAATAAACATAGGAAAATATTGTAAAGCATTTAAATATGAAACTCACAAAAGTATATTCTACAACTTTTCTAAATTTCTTTTTGCCATCTACATATTTATTTAGCATCCACTGTTTGTAGGCTAATATCCTAGGCATCACAGATATAAAGAGAGAGTAGATAAAATATCTTCCATTTAGGGTTTATAGTGCTGCTGGGGAGGCAATGATAAATATCAGAAAAGATAGGTCACACGTAAGGTGTCTCAGCAACTCTAACAGAATCATTTAGAGTGTGTGTTAAAATGAACATTTCTTGGCCCACTCTCCAGACTTACTAAAGCAGCATGTGAAAATAATTTTCAGGAACTTGCATAACATCCCAAGGATTGTGACTCTCAGCAAAGTTTGAGAATCACTGGTAAAAGTTAAATCCATATGATACATAGAGTAAGAAGTTGACAGGGTTCAATTTTCTCTTAAAGAATAAAATATAGTGATAAAAATAAAATTGTAATTATTCACAAGGGTTTTCATTGCCTCAAGAGAATACCAAAGGCGCTCTACAAATTACTAATAGTTTAGTAAAGAGAAAGGATTTACAACCATTAAACAAAAATTAAAATTCTTATATTTACATTCAGAAAATGTAATTTAAAAATACATATACCAGGCCAGGCACAGTGGCTCATACCTGTAATCCCAGCACTTTGGGAGGCTGAAGAAGGAGGTTCTCTTGAGACCAGGAGTTTGAGACCAGTCTGGGCAACATAGCAAGATCCTGTCTCTACAAAAAATTAAAAAATTAGCCCCCCATGGTGGTGCATGCCTGTAGTGCTAGCTACCCTGATGCCGAGGCTGGAAGATCGCTTGAGCCCAGAAGTTCAAGGCTGCAGTGAGCTATAATTGTGTCACTGCACTGTAGCCTGGGGCAACAGAGTGAGACCCTGTCGATAGTAATGGCAATAATTATAAGGTTCCTAAGAATAAGCATAATAAAATATGTGAAAGACCAATGGAGATAAAATGAAAGCTTCATTAAAAAAGAAGATTTACAGAAATGGAGATACATGTTCATGGAAGGGTCACCTCAATATCATAAAGATGACAGGTTAACCCTAAATAACTTTAAGACAATTAAAATAAAAATCCGGCCATAGCTTTTCATTGAAAACAAGAAAGAAAGTTTCTTTTCACATTTACATAAAATAGTAAAAGAAAAAGAAAATATAAGGCAGGACACATAGACCGTGGAACGGAATCAAGAGCCTAAACACAGAACCCCATGTGTGTGGGATTTTAGCAAATGGAGGAGGAAGGGATAATCTCTTCTCTATTCTCACTCTTGGTACTCTTAGTCATTCTCATGCCTTTCAGTGTCATCTGGAAACTGACTGCACCCAGATTTATATTGCTAGCCCAGACCTCTCTTTCTTTACCTCCATACTAGTGTAATCAACTACCTACTTGACATTCATTCCCATTTATATAGGTAACAGGCATCTCAAATTAAAGCAATGCCAAACAACTCCTGACCTGCCCTTCTCCCTACTTTTTTTTTTCACAGTCTTTTTTTTTTTTTTTCTTTCAGTAAATGGCTTTTTTTTTTTCTTCCAGCTACCCAAGGCAAACACCCTGGAGTCATCCTTGACTTCTTTTTTCTCTCTCTCATAGCCCATATCAAATTCTCAGGAAATCCTGTTGATATTACCTTAGGAATGTATTTCTTAAAATCTTATCTTTCACTACTACCAACTTGACCAAAGCCACCTTTATCTCTCATCTGGATTTCCCAAGAGCTTCCTGATCATCATCTTACTTCTGTCCTTCCTCTCCACCTCCATACTCCATGCCCTATTCTCAAAAAAGTTGCCAAAATACTCTTGAAAATGTCAAAATATGTCACTTCTCTACTCAAACTGCTTCCTTAACTCTTTGACCTCATTTCTCACTGTCCTTATGTCCTCACTCACTGAAATTCATCTGACCTCTCCCCTTTGCTGGTCTATGAATGGAATATCCCACGCCATGCCCCCAGGGCTTTTAGCCTTGCCATTCCCATTAAGTGGAATGTTACTGGATAGGCATACAGGTGTGTCACCTTACCTGTTCAAAATCTTGGCTGAAATGCCTGCTTCCACTGGTGCCTTTCCTAACCACTTTAACATTTAACACAACTCCTTGCCTCCAAAAGTCTCTATCCCCTTCCCTTCTTTATTTTTCTTTGTTTGTTTTGTTGCTGCTGTTGCTTGTTTTTTGAGACGGAGTCTCGCTCTGTCGCCCAGGCTGGAGTGCAGTGGCATGATCACGGCTCACTGCAAGCTCCGTGTCCCGGGTTCACGCCATTCTCCTGCCTCAGCCTCCGCCACCACGCCTGGCTAATTTTTTTTTTTTTTTTTTTTTTAGTAGAGACGGGATTTCACCGTGTTAGCCAGGATGGTCTCGATCTCCTGACCTTGTGATCCACCCGCCTCGGCCTCCTAAAGTGCTGGGATTACAGGCGTGAGCCACCGCGCCCGGCCCCTTCTTTATTTTTCTTCATAGCACTTATCAAACCCTGAACACTACATTTTTTTTCTTTTCTTTTGAGACAGAGTCTAGCTCTGTCGCCCAGGCTGGAGGAGTGCAGTGGCTTGATCTCTGCTCACTGCAACCTCCACCTCCCAGGTTCAAGCGACTCTCCTGCCTCAGCCTCCCATGTAGTTGGGACTACAGGTACGCACCACCACACTCAGCTAATTTTTGTATTTTTAGTAGAGACGGCGTTTCACTGTATTGAACAGTCTGGTCTCGAACTCCTGACCTCATGATCCACCCGCCTCGGCCTCCCAAAGTGCTGGGATTACAAGCGTGAGTCACCGCGCCTGACCGAAAACTACATTTTGACCTTCTTTATTCATTTATTATCTGTCATCTCCAACTAGAATGAACGTCTAGTCCCTAAGAACGGGAAATTTGTTATCTATTGAAACTTCAGGGCCTGGAACATAGCAGCACTCCAGTATTTGTTAAATAAATGAATCCATTTGAGCTTCTGCATATTTGAAATTTCATAAGTATATATAAATGGTAAGCAGTGATAGACTCAAAGGCAAGTATCATTAGGCAATTGTCCCCATTCCCAAAAGACTTTCTAAGTCTACTAAATGATCTCTTTTTAATATGAAAGCAAAGTTATCTAAAAAGGAAGGAGAAATCTTCAGTTTCTTCGACTTGGAGATTCTTTGCAATTTAAGATTTTTTTTTTTCTTTCCTTTCAATGGACACTTAAGTTTTACATAAAACATTAAAACTTCTTGTTCAATGTAGTGTGATTAAGCTGTCGAAGGCAATCCCTAAACGTGAGGAAAGTATGTTTCTGATCCCCCCCAATTTTTTTTTTCTCCCTGCCCATCTTCTTTGGTTGTCCTGACGCTCCCCGCCCCTTTTTGTGTTTCTTGATTCCATGCTGAGAACTCACAACACAAACTCAAAGCCCACATTTGTAAGGTGCTTGGGTCAGGACTGCAACTAAAAATGGTTATTTTTTTTAGGTTTCTGGACCGCTCAGTACCAGCCTTTGGTTTTGCCTCAGAAGCAGGGAACTTCTCTAGGCCCCTATTTTGCCTTCCAGCTGTTGATGCCACGACTCCAAATCATACCAGCGATTAGGAGGATCATTACCAGACACAAGACCAGGTACGTTTAAAAAATAAATAAACCAAGCGCAGGTGCACATGCCGAACACTCAACCCCAATCCCACTTTCCAATCCCACAGTAGATAACGAGAAATGAATTTGCTAGACTTTGTTCCTGCAGCAGTTGCTGTTACCAGAAACAAAGTTAGATTATATACAATCTACTCTTCATTGCTCTAAAAGTCCTCTCCCCATGGCCCCCAGGCTGCCGCAATTCTCTAGTTTCTTATTCGTTATAAGCAGGGGATGGAGCTGACCAAAGCCGGCCTTCCCCTCCCAGGGCCTTCTCCTCTTGGTCTGGCCTCCATTTTAGATGCGAATTAACCCTCCCATTACCCTTTCAGGAGCAGGGAGTCCCCTTTTTCTCCGCCTCCAGCCTCAGCCTCAGCTTGGTTTTCCTCATTTCGGATTTTTCTACAACTCATTCCCAAAGAGTCACGCGTGACGACAATTTCCACTCTGCTAAGTCAGCCTGGAGATGTCCCCCAAGTGATGGCATCTGCTCTCGGAAAGAAAGGTCATCGGTACCACGACCAGCCCCGCTAACCCAGAGGGGCCAGTGAGCCCCAGTACAGTCAGGGCGCGCGGCGGAGGCGAGGCCAGGGCGGCCCCCGCCCCTCCCGGCCGCTCCCCCTAGCGCCGCGCCGGCTCCTCCCTCCGGCCTTCGGCGGGCACCTGGACGCGGCGGGCAGGGGGCGGCGCTGCGCGCGTCACGCGTCTGGGTGGGATAGCGGGCAGGTGACACCCGGCGGCCTCCTCCCCTTTCCAGCCCAGTCGGCGGCCGGGACAGCAGGGGCCGCTGTGAGGAGCTCCGCGCTCGCACTGCCAGCCGCCGCCCTCTCTCCCGCGCGCGCCGGGCGCTTGGGCTCCGCTCCCTGTGCGGTGAGTGCGGGGCTCCAGGCCGGCGGGCAGGGGCCAAAGTTTCCCGGGGCGCGGAGGAGAAGAGACGGAGGAGGGAGGCAGAGCCGAGGGAAACGGCGTCGGGAGCGGCCGGATGGAGGAACCTGGGCGCGGCGCGCGAGAAGTGGGGCCCGGGTGCGGGGGCCCCGGGAGCCGGGCCAGGCCCTCCCTGGGCTCGGGTGGCGTTTGGGAAGTTCTGTCCCCGCCGCCTGCGCGTGGGGAGGGCCGAGGCCCTTTTCCTCCAGAGCGCGGGGCCGCGGCGCTCACCTGCGCCTTCTCCAGGAGCCCACTCCCGGCAGCATCCTGAAGGGAAGTCGGGCCCGGTGGGCGCGCTGCGGAGCGGAGCCTGGACTGGGGTCCCGCGCAGCGCCGGCTCTGCGGAGCGGGAGGGGCAGAGGTGCTCGCCGGCGGGACTGGGAGGGAGAAGGACTTGCTCGACCTTGGACGCGGAGGTCATTGTCCCAGCTCCAGGGTCTGGTCTCACTAGCCAGCCCCCCAAATTCCGGAGCCCCTTTCTTTCTGTTTCCTTCCTTCCCCTTTGGGCGCTTTTTTTGCTCCCGCGGCCGGATGAACTTGGGGCGCTGTCCCTTCGGCTCCCCGAGCCGCAACCTGTCCTGGTGGTTGCTGCTGGCCGGGAGGAGGCTGATGAATACAGAGCCGTGGAACAGGTCGTGCCGGAGATGGAAACAGGAAAGCCTGTTGTTTTGTCGTCCCAGGTATCGTTGGTTCGTTGGGAAATGGGCTTTCCCCCTTCAAGTCAGCGCTGTTTCAAACTTCACCCGGTGCGGAGGAGAGCGCTCTTTGGAGCTCCCTGGGGAACTCGGGATGGGAAGGAGCGGGTCTTTACACCTGTCCTACTCCCTGTGTAGTTAGTCCCGCGCCGACTGAAGGACAGTTTTAGCGACCCGAGTTCCTCGCCAGTGGTCTTTTCCCTCTTGCTACGATCTCCCCTTGGAAAGCATGTTCACTTTAACCCTGTGTTCTCGGATTACCCTTTATTTCGCTCCTCGCTTTTATTGCTTACGTGCTCCCAAAGGGTCATCGATACCTGGTGGCTGCGTCTGCGTTCTTACCGCGCACCAGCTTATTCAATTCCCTTTCTTTGTAGTTTCCCTTCGTACTACTGTTCAGAAATTGGTCTCCCCAAGGTCACTGAGAACCAAATAAAATCCACCCCTCACCCCGTGGCAGTCATTTATCAGTGCTTAGGTGCCAGGCACTGATATCAGTTCTTGTATTAAAGCTTTTAATCTTCACAACCATCCTGGGAAGTAGTTATTAATATTATTCTCATTTTAATGATGAGGTAACTGAGGCACGGAGAGGTTAAGTAACTTATCCAAGGCCACACCCATCTCAGCAGTAGGAGATTCCAGCTCTGGAGTTCTGTCTCCAGCACTGGAGCTGTTAACCACTGTCCTACACTGCCTCACCTAGAGTTCCTTTGCTCGTCCTTGTTTTCTGAAGTCCTGTGCTGTTTCAGGCATCGTTGACCAGGCTGTCAATCTCAGGTCCCTCCTTTCCTTCTTATGTGTCTTTATACTAGTTTAGGATCCCCACACGCTCCCCCCGGCTTTTTTTTTTTTTTTTTTTTTTAAGAAAAATAGATTTATGGGACTTTGTTACTTAATCTGTCACCTGTATTTATCTGGCTTAAGATTCTGTGCTTTCCATGTCTTCTTCAGTTTTAGTGTAACATCTCTCAGTGCACATTATAATATTCTACTTGGACTTGACTGGCTTTTCCCCAAAACAGCTCTAGATGCTCATTTGCATTAAGGGTCCTGCCATTATCCTGGTCTCCACGGTGTCTCATGCCATTCCTCTCCCATTCGTTAAATACGTTCTATCCAATTTTTCCATGGTCTCTTCTAGCCTTTATCAGCCTCACCCATCCCATCCTCTCTTCACCACTCTCTCTCTTCCCCACTTTGAACACATCATATGCCCTTTTCTACTACTTGTTATCATCTTTTATGTTTGCTTTCCACAAAAAGATTGCAAACAGCTTAGGACATTAAATCTTCAGGCCTTACAGCTAGTAGTTGCTTGATACATGTAGAATATGATACAGTATAAATTTTGGTAGCACGGATCAGGCAGGTTTGATGATGGTGGAAATTTTTAAGCCAGGTTTTACAGGATGTTAAGGAGTTTGCATTGGTAAACGTGGAGGAGCTGGTAGACATTGTAGATGAAGGAGAGAAAGGCCTGTGTTCACTCCGTTGTCACAAACAGGTACCCTGCTGTTCTGATGAAACATTACATTTAGAGGTATCATGAAGCAGGGCAAATCAGCGGAGAACCATTTATCCTTATCTTGACAAAACAAAATATGAACACACAGAAAGTTAAGAAAAAAAACACTTTTTACTGGAAAACAGCACATACATAAAAGTGCATAAAACATAAATGGACAGATGAACACAGTAGATGTATTCAGCAGTAGAATGACTGTGTTATTCTGGCCATAGATAGGCTACAGTCAGGCCAAATAGGAATCTTTTCACAAAACCTGTGTAAGGTGAAGTGAGCCTGGACTGCTCCCAAGAGGCATTGCCAAGAAAGAATTGGCTGTGCATGGAGAGGCTTGAGGAGAGGAGAAAATGAGACTGGAAATTGGTACCAAAAGGGTAAAATCAGGGAGCCAAGAAGAGAGTTCTGACCCACTGAGCATAATTCTACCACAATGGATATTTAACCAGGTTGCTTTTGTCTCTCTCTTTTTTTCTCTGCGTGTTTTCCTACATCATACTCCATATAGAATTTTAGTATTCTCCGGCTGGGCACGGTGGTTCACACCTGTAATCCTAGCACTTTGGAAGGATGTGCCAGGTGGATCACCTGAGGTCAGGAGTTTGAGACCAGCCTGGCCAAAATGGTGAAACCCCATCTCTACTAAAAATACAAAAGTTAGCTGGGTGTGGTGGCACATGCCTGTAATCCCAGCTACTTGGGAGACTGAGGCAGGAGAATTGCTTGAACAGAGGTTGCAGCGAGCTGAGATCATGCCACTGCACTCCAGCCTGGGCAACAAAGGAGACTGTCTAAAAAAAAAAAAAGGAAAGGATTTTTTTTTTAGTATTCTGTGTTTTCCATATAATACCTAGTAAGCGTTTTTCATCTTATGTAATTTTCAGAACTCATATTGTTTGTATTCTAGTAATTATAATGTGATTTACCTAACTAAAACTCTATTGTTGGACAAGTATATTAGCAACAAATTATAAACAACCTAAGTTACAGTAATACTTATCTTTGCAACTGTATCATTTTACAAATTGGGACTCGTTTCCTAATGATACTGTTCCAGAAGTAGAATTACTTTGTCAGCAAGTATGGTCATTTTTATGGTTCTCAGTATGCATTGTCAGATTCCTAAAAGCCATTTTAAAAAGAGGATCAATGCATTTTGCCTAACTTTTCTCTCTATGAAGTAACAGCAATTCAATTAAACATGAACAGTATTATTAAATGTTGTATCAGTTTCCTCAGGCTGCCATAACAAAGTACCACAAACTGGGTAGCTTGAAAAAACAGCAGTTTATTGTCTCAGTTCTGGAGGCTACAAGTCTAAAATTAGGGTGTCAGCAGTGTTGAATCCTTCTGAAAGCTCTGAGGGAGAATTTGTTCCATGCTTCTCCTAGGTTCTGGTGACAGCAGCAATCTCTGGCATTCCTTGTGCCAGCATCACTCTAATCTCTGCCTCTGTCTTCATATGCATTCTCCCTTTGTGTCTGTGTCTTCACATAATCGTCTTATAAATACACCAGTCATATTGGATTTAGGGCCCACCCCACTCCAGTATGACCTCATTTTAACATCTGTAAAAATTCAATTTCCAAATAATAGGACACTGTGAGGTATTGGGGGTTAGGATTTCAGCATATCCTCTTTGGGGCACACAATTCGGCCAGCCATAGGGTCTTCAAATATGCATAAAAGAAAGCCTCTATCTGCAAATAATTTCTAGACAAATTGAGAAAGTAAGATTTTTTCTAATTTTTGAGATTTGTTTATTCTCCATGATGTGCCACTTGTGCTTATCAGTTTTAAGATACGGAAGGATGTTTTTTTTTTTTTCCCCCAAGACAGGGTCTCTCTCTGTCACCCAGGCGGGAGTGCAGTGGCACAATCATGGCTTTCTGCAGCCTCGATCCCCAGACTCAAGCAATCCGCCCACGTCAGCCTCCCCAGTAGCTGGGACTACAGACACATGTCACCATGCCCGGCTAATTTTTTGTGTATTTTATAGAGACAGAGTCTCACTATGTTGCCCAAATTGGTCTTGAACTCCTGGGCTGAAGTGATTCTCCTGTCTCAGCTTCCCAAAGTGCTAGGATTACAGATGTGAGCCATTGTACATGGCCTGGAAGGATACTATTTACCAAACACATAATTCTGGAGCCATGGTAAACGTTAGCATGTTAAACTGAGAATAGCCAGAATTTCAATAAGATACATCATATAGCATGGAAAGAAGCATGCCATAAACATAGTTTTAGAAATATGTGTTACATGTGTTTCAGTGACTCATCCAGTTTTGACCAGGCAGTTACGAAAAGTTGAAAACTAATACCAGTTGGGCATTTTATAACATTGGTCTTCTAAAAAATTTGAAATTTCCATTATTTCTAATTGGTTTCTAAAAGTACATATTATTACACTGGCAAGTGAAATCACTGTTTTTATAAATGATAGAAGTTGACATACCGTCGTAATTTCCTTTCTTTTTTTTTTTTTTTTTTTTTTTTGAGACGGAATCTTGCTCTGTCGACCAGTAAAGTGGTGCAATCTTGGCTCACTGCAACTTCTGTCTCCTGGGTTCAGCGATTCTCCTGCCGCAGCTTCCTGAGTAGCTGGGACTACAGGCTCATGCCACCATGGGCAGCTAATTTTTTATTTATCTATTTTTGGTAGAGACGAGGTTTCACCATGTTGCCCAGTCTATTCTCGAACTCCTGAACTCAGGTGATGATCCACTCACCTCGGCCTCCCAAAGTGCTGGGATTACAGGCATGAGCCATCATGCCTGGCCCATCATAAATATATGCATATATATATATATATATATTTTTTTTTTTTAGACAGTGTTTTACTCTTGTCGCCCAGGCTGGAGTACAATGGCACCATCTCTGCCCACTGCAACCTCTGCATCCTGCATTCGAGTGATTCTCCAGCCTCAGCCTCCTGAGTAGGTGGGATTACAGGCGCTCACGACCATGCATGACTAATTTTTATGTTTTTAGTAGAGACAGGGTTTCACTATGTTGGCCGGGCTGCTCTTGAACTCTTGACCTCAGGTGATCTGCCCTCCTCAGCTTCCCAAAGTGCTGGGATTACAGGCATGAGCCACTACGCCCGACCCCTAAATATTTTTATACAGACTATTATTCAAATGGAATAAGTTTCCACATAGCTTACAAGTTCCCCATGTTAAAGACAAATCTTAATCAATCTGGATAAGCGGCTACTTAAGCCATGAACACCAGCAGCCCTGCTTCCTGGACTTTCTAATATAGGGTAATAGAGCCAAACCTAGATAAAACTGGGGAGTTTCAGAAGCTGCATACTCAACAAACATTTGAGTGTTAGCTTTGTGTCAGGCAAAGTGGCTGGCAGGATGCTAAAGCCAGTCCAGGTCCATATGAATTATAGATAAGTAAACGTAAGTTACAAAATTACAGTTCAGTATGATAAACCGTGCTGTGATATACATACACGAGGTCCTGGGGAAGCAAGGCAGAGGTGGGCAGACAGGAAGTCCTTCTGAAAGGAGAGAAGGAAGAGTGTGAGTTAGGGCAGCTGAGAAATGGGATGAGGAGTGGGAAATAGAATCTAGGGAGAGAGAGTGCAGGTGCGATCAGGCAAATGCAGATACTTTAAAGTAACCAAGAAGAGGGTGTAAGTTGAAGTTGCCTAGGCATGTAGAGGCCAGGCTTACTGAGAGCGTTGTTTGACCCCAAAAAGGTTTTGGATTTTATCATAACGTCAGTGGGGAATCCTGGGAAGCCTATAAGAAAGAAAAGGACCTGTTAAGTTTTATATCTCTCTGGTGCTTGTCATTTCACCTTTATGAAACCTCTCCTCCCATCAAGCCTTTATCTCCTTCCTTTCCCTATCTGATTTGGAAAGGACAGCTACCTTCCTTGTTTACATTAGATATCTTTTTTTTTTTTTTTTTTTTTTTTTTTGAGGCAGAGTTTCGCTCCTGTTGCCCAGGCTGGAGTGCAATGATGTGATTTCAGCTCACTGCAACCTCCGCCTCCCGTGTTCAAGTGATTCTCCTGCCTCAGCCTCCCAAGTAGCTGGGATTACAGGCATGCACCATCATGCCTGGCTAATTTTGTATTTTTAGTAGAGATGGGGTTTCTCCATGTTAGGTCAGGCTGGTCTCAAACTCCTGCCCTCAGGCAACGCACCTGCCTTGGCCTCCTAAAGTGCTGGGATTACAGGCGTGAGCCACTGTGCCCAGCCTACATTAAATATCTTGATTATGCTTAGCTTGCATGTGAATTTTGAAACAGAAAATCAACTTCATGGGCATCATCTGTACCTCTGTCCTTACAGGATACTCAAGGCTGCATTTACATTTAAAACATCTTATTGAAAATTATGGGTGAAAGGTTTGTCATCTTTTAGGCATAAGTAATAGTTGCAATGAGGTTTTTTTTTTTTTTTTTTTGAGACGGAGTCTCACTGTATCACCCAGTCTGAAGGGCAATGTTGCGATCTCGGCTCACTGCAACCTCTGCCTCCCAGGTTCAAGCAATTCTTCTGGTTCAGCCTCCTGACAAGCTGGGATGACAGGCGCCCCCTCCCACGCCTCCCCACCACGCCCAACTAATTTTTGTATTTTTAGTAGAGACAGGATTTCACCATGTTAGCCAGGCTGGTGTCGACTCCCGATCTCAGGTGATCTGCCCACCTCGGCCTCCCAAAGTGCTGGGATTACAGGCATGAGCCGCCACGTCCATCCTGCAGTGAGTCTCTTTACATGTATTTTCTAATGAATCTTTTGAAGCCAGCAAAGTCTGGCTTATCATATGCACAGGTACAGAAAGGTGAAAAAAGCAGAAAGGGTGCTCAGGCTACACTGTTAGAAGTATGCAGCCAGGGTTTCAACTGAGGTGTAATTACAAGGTTTAGGCTCTTCCCACTCTGAATACTTACTCTGTGGATTGATATATTTGAGAATATAGGAGGCCCTAGGACTCTGATATCTTACAATAGTTTTGTGAGGGCATAAGGGCAGCCATAAAAATAAATACAGACTTTTTAGGGTCAATGGTAGAAATGTGAGATCTAGACAAAGAGAGTTTCATTAGCGGCCCTTAATCTAAATGCAGCCCCATCCCCCAACTCTTCTCCTTCTTTCTCTCCCAAATTTTTGGGTTTTGTCCTAATAGCACATTTGTGATTTGTTTGTGTGTTTATTTTAATTAAATGCTCTAACAAGGGCAGAACAAAAGTAAAGGGCACTTATTACTTAAAGGTGACTTATTTTAAGTCTGTTCAGGGACTTCTCTGTCCCTCATCTTACCTGTCTTTTTGCGCCTTCTTCAGGCAGACAGTGCTGTGCTGCATCCTGCAGGACAGCAAGATTTATGTCTCAGAAATAAACCAGCCATTGAACAATGTTGACTCACATTTTAATCCCTCTGCCGCTTATCATTCAGTTAGCTAGAAAGCACAGCTGATAGCTTCATCCTTCATCCTCTTCTTTGTAATTCTAACAGGTGTGACTTTAACTTGCAGAAAGAAAGAAGATAGAAATGGCATTCCTAGGAATCCAGAGTCCAATGACTGATTATTCAGTAGCTTAGGGTGAGTTCCTGAGCAAATGTGGAATGGAATTTTTTAAATCAAGCTGTGAGAACCACTATTCATTGTTCAAAAGGAAAAAAATGGTAGTGGATGTGATATTTAACATAAAATATAGTCAGTGTTTTTAAATAAAGTGTGTGTGTGTGTGTGTATATATATATATGGTTGAGCATACGCAGTTGCCCTTTCTATAGGTGAATAAACAGTTGGATGTTGGCAGTTTGCATATGGTTCATCCTGATTCAAATACAATCCCGTTGACATCTAACAGTTGACCAATGAGCCTATACTCTTCATTTCCCTATAAGCACATGGGGTGGTGCCCAGGCATGGTGAACACTGGCTTCTAGTAGTCTCCTTCCTTCTCCAACTGCTGGGTTATTGGCTTAACAACAATTTATTGTATTTATTGAAAACATGTTAGTGCCAGTTATACTTGTTATTGTGATAGATAATTTAGATGTGCATAAACTTATGAAATGTAAGTGCAAAAAAAGAATATTGTTATTATGAAAGGAATGTTGAATTCTTTGGAAAGGTTCCATAAAAGTGAGTCATTAAGGGGTCAGGAAAACTAAAAAAATCAGAAAGATGGCTGGGTGCAGCAGCTCATGCCTGTAATTCCACCATTTTGGGAAGTCTAGGTGGGAGGATCACTTAAGGACAAGAGTTCAAGACGAGCCTGGGCAACATAGTGAGACATCCATCTCTACAAAAAATTTAAAAAATAACGGGGTGTGGTGGCATGCGTCTGTAGTCCTAGCTACTCCAGAGGCTGAAGTGGGAGAATCCCTTAAGTCCAGGAGGTCAAGGCTGCAATGAGCTATGATTGCACCACTGGACTTCAGCCTCGATGACAGAGTGAGACCCTGTCTAAAAAAAATTTTTTTAAATAAACAGAAATTGTAAAAATTTGAAAAATATCCTGAGCTTGCCAAAGAAGTGTGTGTAGTTGTGTTATTTTATTTTGTTTTGTTTTGTTTTCAATTCACTTAGAAAGTTAAAATTGGAAACTGTAGAAGATAAGTTCTAGGTATGGTTTATATCGGAAAAATATTGGCGAGGAGCTCTTCCCCAAGGACAGTCTTGGGACTACTTTGCCTTTTTTTTTCCCCGAGATGGGATCTCACTGTGTCACCCAGGCTGGAATGCAGTGGCATGGTCTCAGCTGCTGCAACCTCTGCCTGCCGGGCTCAGTTGATCCTCCCAGGCTCAACTGATCCTCCTACCTCAGTCTCCCACGTAACTGGGACTACAGGTGTGCACCACCACACCCGGCTAATTTTTGTGTTTTGGTAGAGACAGGGTTTTGCTATGTTGCCCAGGCTCGTTTTGAACTCCAGAGCTCAAGTGATCTACCCGCCTTGGCCTCCCAAAGTGCTGGAATTACGGGTGTGAACCACTGTGCCCAGCCCTTGGGACTACTTTGGAAAATTGGAGAAATAATACCTATTTATATTTTTTAAGAAAAAGTAAATGTTTATGGTATCTAAATAAATTTTTGATTCTTTGCTATAAATAAATTTTTAACAATCAACTAATCAAAACTAGTCAGAATTCCTGCTCCTGTTAGTCTGACTGTAATAGTTTACGCTATAGTGTAGTACGTAGTCAGAACCTTCACTTAGCATACCGTACTAATGGTATATAATCAACTCATACTTCTTATTTTATATGATTTTTTGAGAGACAGTGTCTTACCGTGTTGCCCAAACTGATCTCTAACTTCTGGCATCAAACATTCCTCCCATCTCAGCCTCCCAAGTAGCTGGGATTACAGGTTTAAGCTACTCTGCCTGGCTCATGCTTCTTATTTTAACTGGGGCTTTCATTAGTAACATCTATATAACATTTAAGTTTATTTTAATAATGTGAACCAATATGCAGAACTTAGAGCTGGTTCCTACCTGCATTAAATGGCTTACATAAAAACTGAAAGCAAAAATACATAGTATAACATTAGCTAGAGTTTATTAAACTTGAAAAATTTATTAGTGTTATTAAGCTGACAAGTTGAATTGGTCAAGGTGTAACTTATTTTAGATTCAAATAGTAGTTATAAAAGTGTAGTTATGCTTTTCTGAAGTATGAGTAGGTTGATGAAAAAAGGCCAAACTTAAAAATATATAAAAATAAAATGATATTTTACAATAATAAAATATAAAATATTTTATACTTTTATAATTATAAAATATCATTTTATATTTTACTATTGTAAAATATCATTTTATATTTTATAACAATAGCAATTAAGCACTGGCTATATTCCAGCCACTGTGCTAAAGTCTTAGCTATAAGATATTATAAATAAGATAAATGCCTTATCTCATTTAATCCTCACAGAAGCCCTAGAAGGTGGTATTGTTCCCATGTTATAAGCAAGGAAACTGATACAAATGGAAGTGAAGAACCTTGCCCAAGGTCACGTGATTAGTGATAGCACTGAGAATCAGACCTAGTTTAGTCTGAACTTCAGTGCTCGTGCACTTACTACTTTAGAACTTAGTACTTTAAAACTGAATTTAATTTCTGATGTAGGTTTAATTTTTTTTTTCTTTTCTTAGTGTAAACAACTTATTTGAGAGGCAATCCTAGACAGTACCACAAGTTGGGGAGTGGGGAAGTGAGACAGGAAAAGGAGGCAGCCAACACAGAGAGTGTTAATGAAGAGTCTACTATCTCTGTGGACACCTGGCACTCAGTCCCAAGGGACATCTCTCATCATTGTCCCACCCAAGGAGCTGAGGAGTGAAGCTTTTCCTGGGACATGAGCATGTTGGTCGTTTTTCAGAGAAACATCAGTGTTTTGAGCTGCAAAGGACCTGAGGGGTCATTCAGGCTGACCTTTTATGCTGTTGAGGACATGATGCCATTTCATTTAGCCAAGATCACAAACCTATTTAGTATGTTGGGACCAGAAACAAGTTCTCCCAACTAGAGCCCAGGTGCTAACTGATAGTCATATTTTCATCATTAGCCTTAATTCTGAATATGACTTGACACTAAATTTTAGAAGCTCTTGGATTGCCCACCTCCATCTTTGTCTACAAGTAACAACATTAATTACTCTTACAGATGTTACTGTAGAATATGTTACTGTAGACTTACTGTAGAATATGGCAGGGCAAGGATTATGCTTCCCCCATATTACAAGTACAGAAACTGAAGCTTGAGTCAATGCAATGCTGTGCCTAGTCCTGAGGCCCATGTATTATAAAACCTAAGCCTGAACCATGAGTAAAGGTGTGAAAGAAGAAGCGGTATTATTTGAGCAGATGTGACTAAATTACCTAGCCCAAGCCCTGGACTTTATCTAACAGCCCTCTTCCTTTTCTCATTCTCTGCCCTTAGCACTTGAGTTTATCCCCATTAGGTGACTGCCTGAGTATCTCACTCATGGAAGTGGCACTTTTGGAGTTGAGAAGGGGCAAGGTTAATAGAGAGTTAGTGTACATTGCTTTGGTGTGCACTCTCAAAAAAAAAAAAAAATCTGGCCAGGCATGGTGGCTCAGGCCTGTAATCCCAGCACTTTGGGAGCCCGAGGCAGGCAGATCATGGGTCAAGAGATCGAGACCATCCTGGCCAACATGGTGAAACTCCATCTCTACCAAAAATACAAAAATGAGCTGTGTGTGGTGGTGGGCGCCTGTAATCCCAGTAACTTGGGAGGCTAATGCAAGAGAATCGCTTGAATCCGGGAGGCGGAGGTTGCAGTGAGCCAAGATAGCACCACGGCACTCCAGCCTGGGCAACAGAGCAAGACTCTGTCTCAAAAAAAAAAAAAAAATCTATCAATCCCCAGTCCTTTGGTTTTACTATTTCATCAGTAGACAGAGCACAGAGCAAGTATGAGTTGCCATCTCCTTATTAATAAGCAAATATATGTTGCTGCTCAATTCTGATTGCAACACTGCATGTGGCGTGTGCTCTAAACTCACTTTTAGAGACCAAAAATTCTGAGGCTCCAAGAAATTTAAGTGAATTTCCCCAAGGACACCTGAGTGGTGGCTGGCAGACCTGGATTCCTAGAATATAAAGATTCTGACTATACAACTTGCTGCTTACTACATGTTGCCTTAGAGTTTATTTTCTTATCTTCAGAAAAAAAGTGCTGGTTTGGGAGAGGCAGCCAATATGCTTATGAAATAGGAATATTGCAAATTTTAAATATGATCATATATAATTCACATTCTACTTTTTTCCCAGAAAGACTTGAAATACTTGCAATAAATATATTAAGATCTGAGCATAGAAGGGGAAAATCTAGGTAATGCAGTTGTGATAAATGGAACACTAGATTTTAATGGTTAGCCAAGAGCTTATATTGAAAGAGTAACCACAACTCTAATGGTTTGTTTTTTGCTTTTTAAAAAGCATGAATATGATGGCCAGGCGTGGTGGCTCATGCCTGTAATCCCAGCACTTTGGGAGGCTGAGGCGGGTGGATCACCTGAGGTCAGGAGTTCAAGACCATGCTGGCCAACATGGGAAAACCCTGTCTCTACTAAAAATACAAAAATTAGCCGGGCGTGATGGTAGACACCTGTAATCCCAGCTACTCAGGAGGCTGAGGCAGGAGAATCGCTTGAACCCGGGAGGCGGAGGTTGCAGTGAATCGTAATCTCGCCACTGCACTCTAGCCTGGGCAACAGAGTGAGACTCTTGTCTCAAAAAAAAAAAAAGCATAAATATATAAGGTACTTTTTGTCCTAGAAGTAAAGTGCAAAAGGAATTTATCAAGTTGGCTCTAATAAAGAGGGTCTTGAATCGCTTTATGGATAATACTTTAACAGTTTCGCTGAAGATGCAAAGATATTTTAAAAATTAATATTGGTTCTTGATAACTCACTAATTGTGAATGTTAATGAAGGTAAACTCTTTGAAAGCATTTCTCTAAAAACTCCAGGGCTAGGCTAATAAGATTATCCTGATGATGTATGCAATAAAAACTCTAGCGCTAGATGGAGCAGAGCCTTTTAAAACTTCAGGCTGCTCTATGGATGGACTTCAGAAGGTCCATAAACTCCCAAACATCCCATTTGTGTATTCATGTAATCTCTGGAGTGGTGACCCATAGCACCATAGTCTCAAATTTTAAAAGCTATTATTTAGAAAGGGATGAAATAATATATGTAAAATGCTTAGTAAAACTTAACTTACTGTATGCATTATAAAGGATTGACCTTTAATGATAATATTGAAATTAGGCAAATTATGTTGACATGAACCAACTGTACAGACTTTATCCATGTTATAAGGACATGATTATTATAGTCAGACAGTAGAAAAAAGGTAATCTCCTGTGTCCATAGTAGTTTCCTTTCTGTTGTCCTACTTGTCTAGGAAGAAAGGTTTTTACTTTTTACATGTTAAATCAGTATTCATTCATTTATGTAATAAACATTAGGTATTTGCAATGTGTTAGACACTGGACATATGAAATCTAGAAGTCATCTCTCCTCATTTTTTCTCTTTCTCATGCCCATATGTAAATTAGCAGCACTCATGTCAGCCATGTCAACAAAATACATCCTGAACCATCTACTTCAGGAAACTCCTACTCCTGCTGTATTACCACAATCAATTCTCTACCAAGCAAAAATTATTTTTTAAAATGTAAGACAGATCATGTCACTGCTTTGCTTAAAAGCCTCTGATGAGAGTTCCAGTGTCACAAGATGAAGAGTTCCAGAGATGCATGGTAATGATGGTTGCACAACAGTCTGAATGTATTTCATTTAATACTGAAATATACTTTTGAAAATGGTTAAGATGGTAAATTTTATTTGTATTTTACTATAAATTTTAAAATTGGAAAATGAATAGTCATACTACCAAAAAAAAAAAAAGAAAGAAAAGAAAAAGCCTCTGATGGTTTCCTCTTGTACCCAGAATAAAACCCAGGTACCTTACTGAGGTTGGAAGACCATCAGTGCCCATCTGTCTGTGCCATCCAGCCTCACTGTCCTTGTGCTCTGCTTTCTGTTCCTCTGCTGTTGTCCTTCAGGACCACTCGGCTGCCACATCCTCCCCAGTATTCTAGCTCTTTCTCATTACCCTTCTACTATTACAGCCCTCTGCCCCGGTTACTATCACTTCACTCTGTTGCACTTTATTTTCGTCATCACTTTTGCCACTATTTGTCTTATTTTTATGTTTGTATCTTTGTTTACTTGTATGTCTTCCCGCAAGAATGTAAATTTCATGAGAGCAGGGATCTCACTGTATCCCTAGTGTCAAGAAGGCTGCTTGGCACATAGCAGGTGCCAAATATTTGTTGAATAAATGAATAGAGACATGGTCCCGTACCTCAAGGACCTGACAGTTTCTGATACTGTCTGACTCTCAGGAGCCCTGAGCTGTGACTGTGAGCAGGGACTTTAAGAACCTGTCAGCCAGGCCTCATGTAGAGAATAGACAATGATTTCTCAAAATGAAATGATCGGGAGAGGAGAAAGAGGAGCAGATGATGTAGGAGGCAAAGAGCCAAAATTACAGTAAATGTTTCCTCTATTCAAGGGTAGAATAAACTTTTTCTCTTTTCTATCTCCCTGCCCATCTAAAATAAAAACAAGAGAAAACAAAAATAAAACTATATATCAGTAGCCACTCATGAACCTTGCCTAAGCCAAATGTAAAATGAAAGTGGTGTAAGATATTGTATGTCACGTTCCCAGAAATGCCTGAGTCCTGTGCATCATCTGCCCTTAGAGAGCCCATTATGAGCACTCAGTTGTATGAGTCAATATGTCTGCCTTGCCAGAATGAGACCAAAATCTTACCAGCCTTTCCGTTATTCCAGAATTATCTTCTTCTCTAGTATGCCTTTCTCCTATGACAATCAAAACTCACTCTTTCCATCCTGCTGTCACAGACAGATTTATAGACAACTAGGCTTTTGTGTTCATGTGTTCATTAATATGTTTCATGGTAAATATAAAAGATAGAGGGACTTATGATATAGACAGATTTTTTGTTCTTGGCATGCAAAAATCTTCCATGTAATCAGAAAAATCAGATCGTTTTCTGACTGTATTAATAATATATGCTGACTTTAGAAATATAGAAAACTTACAACAGAAAATAACAAATAAAACAAACTTAAACAACAAAGAAAACAGATATCCCTTATAATCTTACCAACCAGAAATAACAATTGCTAACATTTTGATAAACTGGTTTACAGCTTCTTGTAGCCTTTTTAAAAAGGCTCTTGAAGTTTTTCTTGAGGAAAAGAATTGGAAAATATTTAGATGAGGAACAAGAACAATCTCCTAGTATGCTTTTTTTGTAAGCTCTAAACATAAAATATAAACCTTTCCAACATAAACATTTTCTTTCTTTCTTAAAAAACTCTTATTATAGAAATTTCTAAACATTTATAAAAGTAGAATGATGTAATGAACTGATATACTCATCACTTAGAATCATGGCTAATCTTATTTCCTCTGTAAATATTTCAGTATACCTCTAAAAATAAGGACTTCAAAAAATTACAACCATACCATTATCATGCCTAAGAAGTTAAAAATAGTCCCTTACTGTCATCATATAGTCAATCTACCTGAAAATTTTTAAAAACCACCACTTTGTTATGACTAAAGTAGTGAGAGATTCTTGGGTAATAGGATGATATGCAGTCTAAGGAACAAATTGTATAAATAATCACAAGAAAAGTTTTAAAACAATAGGAGTAATTTATTTAGCTGTGCTTACTGCATGTAGATAACTATTAATACATTGGTAAACAATGTGTCTTTTTATATTTTAATAACTTTGCTATTTCTTTATTGTCATTATTTAAATTCAAAATGCAGTGTTCACCTATGCCTAATGATTTTTTTTAAAAATCTCTTATGCATTTTTGGGCTGAGCACAGGGAAAAAGTATGAACTGGATGCATAAAAGTCAGCATTTTGACATGTTTCCATAGGTTTCCATACTATGATACAATTAATATATTCTTCTAAAGCTATAAATACCTGAAGTAAAGTAAAAATGAGATATTAGGCATATGCTTTGTTAAATTAATAAAGCAGAGCAAATCCATTCTTAGAATTTCAGTAGTAGAAATAATTTTTGTGCTCTTAAAGATATATGTTAATTTTTTTTTTTTTTTTTTTTTTTTTGAGATGGAGTCTCTCTCTGTTGCCCAGGCTGGAGTGCAGTGGCCAGATCTCAGCTCACTGCAAGCTCCGCCTCCCGGGTTCATGCCATTCTCCTGCCTCAGCCTCCCGAGTAGCTGGGACTAGAGGCACCTGCCACCTCGCCCGGCTAGTTTTTTGTATTTTTTAGTAGAGACGAGGTTTCACCGTGTTAGCCAGGATGGTCTCGATCTCCTGACCTCGTGATCTGCCTGCCTTGGCCTCCCAAAGTGCGGGGATTACAGGCTTGAGCCACCACGCCTGGCCGATATATGTTAATTTTTAATGAAAAGTGCTAAATCCTCCAAGTCTCTGCATAATTTATTCCTGTTATAATTTTTACCATATGAGGATGTAACAGAGAGAATGCAGGGAACAGCAAAAAAGTTTACTTGGCTGAAAGATTAGTTTATCAGGAATCAGAGTGCAAGGTGAAGGTGAGGGGTAAAAGGGGTCCATTTGATGAAGCCCATGAGCAGGAATTCCAGCTTGGTTCCAGACTCCACTAACAAATTGCTAGAGGGTTCTGAAAAGACAAAGGACCTGGTGAGAGGTGCTTTGAGCTGGGGATTCAGATTGCTGCCTCCACACACTGTTAGGGGAGAGGGAACTAGGGGTGTAAAATGGGGGAAATTGAGGACTTGGTCCAGCACAAAGCCTAGACGGGGTTGTGCCTCTGTGGATGGAAAGGAATGAGAAGGGCAGAAAGAATGAAAGAAAGGTGAAGAAGGGGAGAGTCTGGGTGTGCAGGAAGGATAGGAGGCCAAGGTTGGGTCTGTAACGCAGGTGGGTTGTGGTGCCAAAACTGGTCACCTAGGGAAACTAGGTCAAGGGCATGTGTTGGTTGTGATCATGAAAATTCCTTTATTTCTATTCCCTATTAATCGTTGCAGGTTAAGTTAATAAATTACATGCTCATTTGTAGGATTTGAGACTTTTCACTCTTCTGGGCAATTCTTTCATGATGGGGCATTTAAAGGTTTAGAAATTATTGGGCTATTTCAAACATCAAGTGTATGAAATCTCATTATAGTAGATAAAGCCAGCCAGAATAACCAGGATTTCTCTCCTACTCCCAACTAACTAGGAAGAAAACCCATGGTATTTGAGTACCTTGTATAAAATTGTCTAGAAAGAAAATGTTTTTCTGTGTTTACGTAGAAAGATATTTGTAAATATTTGACATGACAGCTTTTTATCGGGTAGTCATTGTTTTAATTTTGCATTGTCTACAGTTTCTGTTTGTTGATGTTCAGCTGCTGTTTGAAAGGGCCATAGTTGGAGGAACCTACATTGAGGTAATATTGAATTAAACTATATATATATTATCCAGATAGATTGTGGAAGGAAATATTAGTCTAAGTTGTTTCTGGCATCTTTTCCTTAATCTCAAAATTATGTAACCTAAAAAGTAATGATATTTTTAGCAATATTGTATTGCAAATGTATACACATATTATGCATTAAATCAATTTGTCTACTAGCTTAGGTGTGTAACTACACTTTCCCTGGGAAAATGTTTTCTTCAGCTAAAATAACTAAATTATAAATTTCATTCTCAATTAGAGATGTTTTTTGCAGACATGGAATAAATGAAGATCCTCTGTTGTCCTAAATCTGTGTTCATGTTTAATTTGTTAAAGAAAATTGAGACACCTTAATAACAATAGTTTCAGTGTAACTGTACTGAAGAAAGTAGTGTGGATACAGATAGTCTGCTAACCCAGAGGCCATTTTTCATGAAGTTTCAATACCTAAAATGTTTCTGGAAATGAGTAAGAAGAGAAATTATCCCCAATCAGAGAAAACAATGTGCAAAAGTCTTTTGAGTACATCTGTGCTACATTCAGAGGGAAACCCCCTAGTTTTTAATCTCCGCCCATTTAGCACTATTTTAAACATTCCAACATCGTTGTTTTTCTCATTTTCCATCCCGTAGCATATTAGGGAAAACAAATTAGAATGAGCGAGATTTTGTAGACACAGGAATTCTAGTAACAAACAGTAAGAAGGGCAGTGGCTGGCTAACAAACTGATAGGGAGGGGACAGGAAATTTGTTAAAAAACAGACACAGGCATTAGAAATGCCTTGCAATTTGGAACTTTTAGTGCAGGGCAAAGATCCATAGCCATAAACAAGGGTAGTCCCAGAGGACACTGCTATGATACTGTTGTTCTTAATAGTATCCCTGAATCATCCAGAAAAGTTCAGTTATAAGATGATTGAAATCTTTAAAAAAATGTTTTACAGTAAAAAAATGAGAATCACAGATACAGGTGTATCTGGGCAGGTGTATCTTTGATTACACCTAGAGATAAGCGTTTCAGTTATCTAAAATACTTTTATGAAACACTGCGTTACAAGATGAGACTGGATAAATGAGCTGTACTCATAAATACAAAACAAGTTGAATTAATTTGATCTTACTGTTGGTTACTTTTCTTAATCACCCCTCTCCTTGAGTACCATTTATTTTTCCTTGCTTTCTGGCTTACCTGTACATTACATAGATACGTACTATTTGGTGTATATGTATGTAATACCTCCCTTATGTTCAGATTTGTAATAGGAAAGACCATCATGCTTTTTGCTCTCTATAGGATTCATCAGTCCACGTGCCCTGCGTGTCCACTGCTGGGCATTCCTTCCCCTGATGGGGCTCCATGCCCTATTCCTGTCCCTACTTGGACTGAACCTATGGCTGCCAATTCTTGCTTGTCTCAAGGCAAGGTATTTAAGGCTATTGATTCCCACCCTTCCTCTCATTCTTGTAATTTTTGGTTACTGACTAAAAGAGAAACCCTTTACTGGGTATTATAGCCTTTCTATTGGCCATATATTCTATTGGCTCCTGTTACTATGAACCATACTTTCAGCTCTGTCCTTTATTCTGAGACTGGTGTTCCATTGCATTCCAGCTCTCTTGTATCCTCATTTTCCAAATATAACTGAATCACAGCTCTTTCCCTCAACCTCAGGCCTATACACTGCTTATGAGAAGGTTCATCCATCCATTCATTCAACAAGTATTTCGGTGTCTGTTACATGTCAAGCACTGTTTCAGGTGCCAGGGAAGCAGCAGTGCACAAAACAGAAGAAGATCCCTGCCCCTAAGTAGCATATATTATAGCACATTCTTGGGGTCACAGAGGGCCAGACCGTAAACAAGTTAATTTAGAATATTGGTGAAATACATATAAATATATATAACACTGAAAAGTACGATGGAGGAAAGTGAAGCAAGGTAAGGGAAGTGCGTGTTCATGGGGTGGTGACATTTTAGCAGGGATCTGAGGAAAGTGAAGGAATGAGCCGTGGCAGATATCTGGAGGAAAAGAACTACAGGTTGTGGGGACAGTGGTTTCCAATACCTTGAGGCAGGGCATTCTTGGTGTGTTCAAGGAAGGACAAGGGGATCAATGCGGCTGAAGCTAAGTATGAGAAGTGAGGCCGGGCATGGTGGCGCACGCCTGTAATCCCAGCACTTTGGGAAGCTGAGGCAGGTGGATCCACCTGAGGTCAGGAGTTTGAGCCCAGCCTGGGTGTGTGCCTGTAGTCCCAGATACTTGGGAAGCTGAGTCAAGAGAATCACTTGAACCCAGGATGCAGAGGTTGCAGTGAGCCGAGATTGCACCACTGCACTCCAGCCTGGGCAACAGAGAGAGACTCGGTCTCAAAAAAAAAAAAAAGAAAAAAGAAAAAAAAGAAGTGAGAAGAAGGAAAGGTCAGAGATCAGAGAGGTAGTCAGGGCCCAGATCATGTAAGGCCGTAGAGCCCATTATAAGAACTTTGACTTTTACTGAGAGTGAGGTGGGAAAATATTGGTGCATTTTAAACAGAGAAGGGACATGACTTGGGTTTTTGTTTTGTTGTTTTTAATGTGAGGAAGACGTTAAAGATGGACAAAGATGAAGTCAGGGAGACCAGCTAAGAGGCTACTGCAGCAATCCAGATAAGACAGAACAGTGGCTTGGGCCACCGTTAAAGTAAAGTATTTGGATTAGAAAATGGGGTAGTCAGGATTTGTTCATGAATTTTATGTAGAAAGAAATGGAGGCTTTCTTCCATATTTAAAGGTCTGGGTGGACTGGCCAGGATTCCCTTATCTGTCCATTGCCACATTTGAATCTGTTAATTTTTCACTTCCATAGGAAAATGAAACAAAACTCTCCTTTTTTGAACATCTCACTCTTGGGCTTTGTTGCCTTTGCCTTTCTTAGTCCTCTTTGTCTGTTGTTCTTCACTTCAATCCCACATGCCTTAGGGACTTTGACGTTTCTCCATCCTCACTCCTGCTGTTGCTCTGGGAGACTTCCAAGTCCCTTCAGATGCCAACTTGTGAGTGGCCTTTTTCCTTGTCTGACTCAACTGTGATAACCTTTACAGCACTGTAACCACCTGCCTTCATGACCAATCTCTGAGCCTTATCACCTAGAAATATGCCAAGAAGATATAATTAACTCTACTATCTCGTTTTCAAGCCACAGTCTCTGGCTGCTCAACTCTCTTATACCTTCCTCTCTTCACTCTTACAGAGACTATAATTTTCCCTTGGTCTCTTAATTTTTTATTTATCCTACCTCCATATTTATCTAATTCCAAATTAATCCTACAGTCATCCTCTGCATGGATACCCAGGCAGCTGAACAGTATGGTGGAAAACTGGGTAAAATGGTAAATGGATCAGTTTGTGATTTCCAGTCTTGTCTCAATCCTGACCAGCATTACTTAAGTATTTCACTCAGTGACTCTCAATCTTGGCTGCATACTAGAGTCAACTGGGAACTTAAAAAAATCCTAGGGCCCAGGCTACGGAGGCCAGTTAAATCTGAAATTTGGAGGCAGAACCTCATCAGTAGTTCTTCATGTTCTTTAGGTGATTCTAATGTGCAACTAAGATTGAGAACCACTACTTTAAACTTGTTCTGGAAGGATTTTCAGTTTCCATTTCCCTGAAAAGCTATTCTATTCTTTCACTAATCTCTAAAAAACCCTCTACCTAACTCCGTTTTATAAACCGTTGGCAATTGATCCCGCCTCCTACTTGCTAGAAAAATTGAAGCATCTATTGGTGAATCCTCTTTAATTTTTAGTCTCCATTTAGTCAACTATACATTTAATTAGCGCCTAGATAAGCCAGGCACTGTGGTAGGTATTGGGCATAGAGTGGTAAATGGGACAGGTATAGTCCATGCCTTCCTGGTGCTTATGGTCTAGCCCTGCATCCAGGCAGGTTAATTAGGCAATTACTGGACATGGTAAGTGCTACGGGCACATGTAGGAAGGGCCCTAATCCAGACTTAGGCCCTGGAGAAGGCTTCCTCCCCTTTAGTAACTCATCTATTTCACATCCTTCTTTCCTGTTTTCCTTCTTGGAGGAGTATCACCCTTGCTTCAGTAGAGGGAGAATGCTGCCTTGTAGGGCTTCTGTCCATCCCCTCTCATTTTCTCCTCTAGACCTTCATTGGTTGTTCCTTCTTGTTTCTCTGTATTCTTTCATCCCCTCACTACAAAAATACTCAAGCTGTTATCACCTTAAGACCAATAAAACTTGATTTTGCCTCTCCTTCTCTTCTGGCCTTCACCGCCAGGCTTCTTGAACAAGACCTGTTCAATGCCTTCTATTAATCACCTGCCTTTGCATTTTGGCTTCAGCCTTATCATTGCTTAATTTCCCCTTCCTTCCAGTCACAGAATATATGACTGAATCACAGCTCTTTCCCTCAACCTCAGGCCCATACACTGCTTATGAGAAGGTTCATCCATTCATTCATTCAACAAGTATTTCGGTGTCTGTTACATGTCAAGCACTGTTTCAGGTGCCAGAGAGGCAGCAGTGCACAAAACAAAAGAAGATCCCTGCCCCCAAGTAGCTTATATTATAGTGCATTCTTGGGGGCAGAGAGGGCCAGACTATAAACAAGTAAATTTAGAATATTGGTGAATTTGCTGAAGACCATTCAACTCTATGCACTGAACCTTTCTGGTACATTTGACCCTGTTCATCCCTGCCTCCCTCTTCAGAATTTTTCCCACTTTTGTTTTCGTGATTCTGCATGTACTGAGTTCTCCTCGTGTCTTTTTGACTCTTTCTTTTTTGTCTTCTTTGTGAGATTCCATCTTCTGGCCCACCCTTTAAATGATGGTATTCTCCAGGCATTTTTCTTTAGACCACTATTGTTCTCATGCATCTATTACTGTGGTTTTAATCACCATCTAGATGTGAAGTTCCAAAAGCTGTATCCTTAGCCTTGACCTTCCTCCCAAGTGTCTGCTAAACATCTCCACCTGAATGTCCCCTGGGCTTGTCACATTGGGATTTACTTCACCAAACTATCTCTGCCCTTGTTCAGGCCTGTAAGGATTTATCACTGGGATGATTGGAATGAAACCCCACTCAGTCTCCTTGCTCTTAGGCTCACCCCTCACATTCATCCTTTGCATAGCTGATTTGCCTATAGCTAAAGCTTGCACTCAGGGGATTCTTCTGGTACAGGCTTGGGGTTGTCAGTGGGTAGCACTCTGGTGACCTGTGTGGTTGAGCTCTTTTACATATTGAGCTTCTGAATAATATTTCACCTTTTCAGCACTTCCTATTGCCTATGCAATGTCTTTCACACTCTTCCTCATTTGCACTCCTTTCTCAGTGCATTTGCCATCCTATCACCCCAAAGTACCCAATTCCTACTCTTCACCCAGAAACAGCTCAGTCTCACATCTTTCACAAATCCTTCTTATCATTCACATCTTCATTTGTTTATTCACTGATATTTATTAGACACTTGCATTGTCCCAGGCAGCAAACAACATTCCCCAAAGGAGGAAGGTAAGAACATGCCTGAAGGCATTAGAGAAGTGCTTCTCAAACTATCTGTGGTGATAGACCAACTGGGTTTTCAATTTGTTTTTTTTCTTTTTTTCCCTATCGTGGATCAGTCAATGGTCCTATTGCACATAATGAATATGCAGGTTGCACCACCTGTGACTCACCTCACAAATTCAGCAGCACTTGAACTGGTCTATGTCTTGTTCAACAGGCGTCACATCCTTGGATGTCACAGCAATGTCAAATTGCTATAAACATTTCTAAATGCTTACACTTGATTTCTGGACTTAGCTGGTACCAATCTAGTAACAAACAATTTGTACATCAGTACTGGTCACAGGCCACTGCCCTAGAGTGTTTGCTATAGGTGCCATGGTAGGAGAGGGGACAGCTTATGTCAGGGGCTCAGAAGAGACTGGACAGTTTGCCTGGGTGGTTTAGCTGTAAGGAGAACAGAAAGCATGTTAGAGGAAGGCAGAATTGTAAAAAGTGAACTAGGCTTCCCAGCCAGCCGAACAAGGATTTTTAGTCATGAACAGAAACTGGAGCATAGATAGAGGGGGAAGGAGGAGCACTTAGGCCTGCTGAGTTGGAGGATAGAGGGGACATGGTAGAAAAGGTTGCTGTAAGGCAAGAGATGAGGCTAGAGAGTCACGTGGGGTTGAGATCATTCATTCAGCGAATACTTTTTGGGAATCAACCATGTGCCAGACTCTGCCTAGGCACTGGGGTTAGAAGTCCAGCAGGGACAGTTTTTCTCTACTAGAGATTAGAAGGGTGCTAAGCATCACCAAAGAGTTAGACTTTTTAGTAACTTTAGGCAGTCTTTGAAGGATTTTGAAGTAGAGCATGGTGTGATTGCTTTAATCCTTGGGAAGATGACTCTGGTGGCCTTGTGTACAATGGATGGCTGTTCATTTAGGAAAGTTAGTTGAAAGGTGATTTCAGTAATCTTGGCCACACAAAGAATGAAGTGAACTAGGCAGTAATTATAATTATTACTCAAATTTACTAAGAACTTGGTATAGGGCTTAAAGCTACAGCATACTAAAAACAGATAATTCACTAAGCAGAGAAGAAAACATCAGCACAAGACAGACTTATCAGTAGACAAACTTATTAGTTCACTTCCTTCTGTGTGTGGCCAAGAGATGATAAAGCTCAGGAAGTAGCAGTCAGGAAGTCAGGAAGTACCCCTCAGGAAGTTGAGGGGAGGAAGTGGGGTTGAAGGAAAGGAAAAGGGACTTTTAGGAGAAATATCATAAAGGTGGTATACACCACAGGTCTTAAGGGATCAGTGAAGTTTAAGGATGGCTCACAGTTTCTGATTTGTGATAAGGTTCATGGTCCAACTCATTGAGAGAATGCATAATAGAAGGGGAGGGTATTGGAGGAGTGAGAAGTCATGAATCTAAAGATGTCATACCAGTTAGGTGCCTCTCTGTGCTCCTGTAATGCTTTGTGCTAACTTCTTGCATAGAATTGTCCATTGGGCTGAAGTACTTGTGAGCTCCTTGAGAATGTGTACCCGTTTTTCTATCCCAGACATGGGGCACAGGGCCTGACATGTGAAACAGGCTTAACAAATGGTTCTTAAACTAAACTGAAAGATAGTGTATTAGTTTTCTATTGCTGCTGTAACAAATCACCACAAACTTTTTAAGTTCATTGAAATAACACGAATGTATTATCTCACAGTTCTGTAGGTCAGAATTCCAGGTTGGCACAGCTGGTTTTTCTGCTCTGTGTTTCACAGGCCCAATTAAGGTGTTGGTCAATTGGGCTCTTATTAGGAGGCTCCTTTTGGAGCTCCAGTGGGAGCTTGGAATCCATTTCTAAGCTCATTCAGGTTGTTGGCAGGATTTACTTTTTTTGTGGCTGTAGGACAGAGGTTCCTGTTTCCAGGCTGTCTGTCAGAGGCCACCCTTATCTCCTAGGAACCTCTCCCCAGTCTTTGAATGTGAGCCAGTCCATCCCAGAGTCAGCAAAGTTGCATTGAATATTCATGCTTCAAATCCTTCTTCCAGCCAGAGACAGTTCTCTACTTTAAAGGATGCATTTGATTACATCGGGCCCATTGTGATAATCCAGGGTAACTCTCTATTTTAAGGTCTATAAATTTAATTACATCTGTAGAAACCCTTTTGAACATATTGGTGGGGAGGGGTGAGCATCATTTTGTCTACTACAATGGTAGTTATCCACCAAGTCATGTAGGCATTATGATTGTGGTTTTTTCTTTTTGTTTGTTTGTTTTCGAGACAGAGTCTCACTCTGTCACCCTAGCTGGAGTGCAGTGGCTCAATCTCGGCTCACTGCAACCTCCACCTCCTAGGTTCAAGTGATTCTTGTGCTTCAGCCTTCTGAGTAGCCGGGATTATAGGCGCCCGCCAGCCACTACACCCAGCTAATTTTTGTATTTTTAGTAGAGACGGAGTTTCACCATATTGGTCAGGCTGGTCTCAAACTCCTGACCTCAGGTGATCCACCCTCCTCGGCCTCCCAAAGTGCTGGGATTACAGGCATGAGCCACCGTTCCCAGCCTGTGATCGTGGTTCTTAAACACGTATGCATTGTAGGACCTCTCATTTGTACAGGGAAGCAAAAGGAGACTGAATTTGCTCAGTGTCAGAAGGGAATGGGAACAGAGATAGATCATGACCCTTCAGCTTCCACTCTTTCTTCTATGAGTACATTGTCCATCTCATCCATCTGTCTATCCATCTATCCCATCTATTCAACTAGTAGTCATTCATTCATTAATTCATAAACATTTGAGTAGCTGCTTTTTTAAAAGAGTCTATGCTAGGTTGAGAAATGAGGAAGAAAGTGAGATACAAAGATAATACCTGATTTCTGTCAGTTCGTTTTTAGTATATTGAGGTCTATATCAAGTTTTCTTTTCTTTTCTGTTTCTTTCTTTCTCTTTCTTTCTTTCTCTCTCTTTCTCTCTCTCTCCCCCCCCCCTCCCCCCACCTTTCTTTATTTTTTAAATTTTGAGATGGAGTCTTACCCTGTTGCCCAGGCCGAAGTGCGGTGGCGCAATATCTCAGCCCACTGTAACCTCCGCCTCCCAGGTTCAAACAATTCTCCTGTCTCAGCCTCCCTAGTAGCTGGGATTACATGTGCCCACCACCATGCCCAGCTAATTTTTTTGGATTTTTAGTAGAGACAGGGTTTCACCATGTTGACTAGGCTGGTCTCGAACTCCTGACCTCGTGATACACCCACCTCAGCCTCCCGAAGTGCTGGGTTTACAGGCATGAGCCACCATGCCCAGCCTCAAATTTTCTTAAGTCTATGCTGTCTACTGATAAGTTTGTCTTATGTTGATGTTTTCTTCTCTGTGTAGTGAATTATCTGTTTTTAGTATGCTATAGCTTCAAGCCCTGTACCAAGTTCTCAGTAAATGTGAGTAATTATTATAATTACTGTTTAGTTTACTTCCTTCTATGTATGGCCATAAAATTTAGGAACCATTACTACACATATCTTATCGTTGCTTTCATTTTTAACTTTATTCAAGTAACCAGTGTTACAGTTGCTTATTACTCTTTCCAGAGATCTGTGCATATACAAGGAAGCATTTGTCTTGTGTCTGGCATTAATTATATATTTTAGTGATTATTCCATAGCAGCATAGGTAAAGCTATTTCATTCCTTTATTCTTTTAATAACCTTTTTTTTTTTTTTTTTTTTTTTTTTTTTTGAGATGGAGCCTCACTCTATTGCCCAGTCTGGAGCGCAGTAGTGCAATCTCGGCTCACTGCAACCTCTGCCTCCTGGGTTCAAGCAATTCTACTGCCTCAGCCTCCAGAGTAGCTGGGATTACAGGTACCCACCACCACGCCTAGCTAATTTTTGTATTTTTAGTACAGACGGTGTTTCATCATGTTGGCCAGGCTGTTCTCGAACTCCTGACCTCAAGTGATCCACCTGCCTCAGCCTCCCAAAGTGCTGGGATTCCAGATGTGAGCCATCACACCTGGCCCTTTTTATAACTTTATTCCTTTTTTATGGCATAGTATTCCATTGTTCAAATATACCAGTTTTTTTAAACAAGTCTCATATTGGTGGACATTTGGATTGTTTCCACTTCTTTTGCTATTAAAAGATTGCTACAATAAAAAATCTCCCGTGTTTATCTTTCATGCAAGTATAAGTATATATATGTGTGTATATATATGGTGTGTATATATGGTATATATATGGTGTGTGTATATATGGTATATACATATGGTGTGCATATATGGTATGTATATGTATATATACACACACCATATTTATACACACACCATACATATACACACACCATATATACACATATACATATACACACACACACACCATTTGTTTTATAGTTGATATTGCCAAATCACTCCCATAGAGGTTGTACCAGTTCACATTCCCATCAGCAATGTATGAGAGTGCCTGTTTCTCCACACCTTGACTAACAAAGTGTGTTATCAGACTTTATGGTCTTAGCCAGTCTGATAAGTAAAAATGATATTTCACTCTAATTTAAATTTGCACTTGTCACATTGTTGAGTAACATTGGGCATCTTTTTGAATACATTTTAGAGCTATTTGTATTTCCTTTTCTGTGAGCCCTCTGTTTTTTGTGTCTTTTTTTTCATTTCTCTCCTGAGACATGTTGAGTTTTTTTTTTTTTTTTAATTTGTTGAAAGCCTTTATATATCAGAGAAAGTAATGTTTTGGAATATGAGATACTTACATTTTTCTTTCAGTTTGATTTCTCTTTTGATTTTGTGTGCTTAAGCTTTTCACTGTATAAATATTTAAAGTGGTCATATTTAATCTTTACATCTGTGACTTCTATGTTTTGTGTCATTGTTGGAAAAGCCTGCCTCATTCCAGTATTATAAAATAATTATCTCAGGTTTACCAATTATTTAATTTTTAATTTTGAAATAATTATAGATTCACAAAAAGTTGCAACATTACTACAGAGGGATCTGTGTACTTTTCATTCAGTTTCCCCCAAACACCAGGTATTTTTATAATTTCATTTTTACATTTGAATGTTTTATTTATCTGAAATTTGTTTTAATATGAGATATGGATTTCAATTTATTCTTTTCCAATTGGCTATCCATTGATCCTCACATAATTTGTTGAATAATCTGTATTTTCCCCAATAATTTAAAATGCATGTGTATCTATCATCAACTAATTCCTGCATCTACTGGTTAATTTCTTAAATATTTAAAGTATCAACTGGAAGAGAAGTTGCCATGGCATTATCATTGTACATTTTTTCAAGGTCCACATGTTGAAATAACCAGTGCTGACTTTGTTTCAAAAATCCGTTTATAGTGTAATTTGGCCTATTTGGCTAGAACTGTGTGGTCTTGTGGGTTGTGGTGGGGTATAGGTAAATAACATTTATTCTTTGCCCTCCAGAAGTTCACCTTGTCTTATTGATCCCAATCTATTCAGGTGAAGTCTTTAGACTATGTAGTGCTTAAAGTTAACCAATTAATCCTCCCTATACTCTTTTTTTTTTTTTTTTTTTTTGAGATGGAGTCTTGCTCTGTTGCTCAGGCTGGAGTGCAGTGACGTGATCTTGGCTCACTGCAACCGCCATCTCCTCCGAATCCTGGTAGCAATTCTCCTACCTCAACCTCCTGAGTAGCCGGGACTACAGGGGCCCTCCACCATGCCTGGCTAATTTTTGTATTTTTAGTAGAGACGGGGATTCATCATGTTGACCAGGTTGGTCTCGAACTCTTGACCTCAAGTGATCCACCTGCCTTGGCCTCCCAAAGTGCTGGGATTACAGGGGTGAGCCACCGCGCCCGGCCCTTCCCAAAACTCTTTTAAATGACATATATTATCTCCATTTTGTAGATAATAGAGACTCAAAGATTAAAGTCGCTCTGATATCCAGTCACAGAGCAAGTTGGCAGAGCTCAAACCCAGGTTCTGGTCTTTTGATTACTAGTGTTATTCCATACCATTCCAGGACATGCCTCAGATCTGCCCAAGATGTCTTTTCACTCCATTGACCTCAGATAAAAACTACCATAACTTGTGAGCTACACATAACTCTACTATTCCATCTTTGCTTTAGCAAACCTAAAGACTTTCACCATTTTTATTTTATTTTTAAAATAAATGTTAAACAACATGGTGAAACCCCATCTCTACTAAAAAGAAATACAAAAATTAGCCAGGCATGGTGGTGCACACCTGTAATCCCAGCTATTTGGGAAGCTGAGGCAGGAGAATCGCTTGAGCCCGGGAGGCAGAGGTTGCAGTGAGCTGAGATAGTGCCATTGCATTCCAGCCTGGATAACAGAACGAGACTCTGTCTTGAAAAAAATAAATAAATTTTATTGTGTATATTTGCGTAATGTAATGTGAACATCACATTACAATGTGATGTTCATTTTTAGTTCCTCCTTTTTAATGAAAGGGTTAAGCAAAGGTAGATAACTTCTGCAAGGTTTTTGTGATTTCACTCTGAGTGATGCTAAAGGAAAATGAAATACTCATCTGCTTATTTCATTACCTGAATGTAAGTAGTAGATTTAGTGTATATTTAGGTTATTTAGATTTAGGTAATTCTAAAATTCTTTCCCAGCTGTATGATTCTTGCTAGTATTTTCCATAGTTTTATGTTCCCATATAGGAGGAAATGAACAAAAACATTTAAAGAATGATAAGTATTTTCATGTGGGTTATTTAGAGGGAAAACATGCTACAAATTCCTTAATCCAATTAAAATCACGCTTGTTATGAAAAGTCATGTGGGCTGATTATTGTATAATAGTAGTTTTGATTTCAGTTCATTATATATCAGCTTAGTAGCATATGTTTAAAGGCTACCACTTAAAATTCTGTATATACTTAGAATTTAAGACTATCAGCTCATATGCTTTGTTAGGTCCTCTTATAGTTTCCTGGCAATTAGTTGCAATGTAGTTCATGTGATGTTTTTCATGGGATAGGGATTTTAGGAGCAGTAAATGGGGATGGGGTGGAGGTGAGTCTCCAGCCCTGTATTTTCTGCCTACCATTCACAATTAAGCCCAGCATAGTGCTTAGTGTGCTGTTAATAAATGTTGGTTGATTGACAAAATTCATTTCACCATCTTGTTCTTACTGCCCTTCACACTGGGAAGCTGTGTGCTATCATGACGAGCATAGACTGGAACCCTGAACTTTGAACACTTCCTCTACAGCTTAATAACTATGTGATCTGGAGCAAGTTCCTTAACTTCTCCGAGCTTCAGTTTCCTTATTTCTCTGATAGAGCTGCTAGGAAGATTGAATGTGATAATGTCAGTGGAATACCTAGCACAGTACATGACCCAGAGCCTTCAGTTAGTGGGCGTTGTTGTTATTCTCTTGGATAACTTGGGTAGCAACTCACTGTACTCCTTTGCCTCAAGAAGTAGAGGCTGTGTGTGGTATGCTGGGTCAGCTCCCTTTGTTTCAAGAAAACTCTGCAATCTTCTCACAGAATCTGTTAACACCTCTTTGACTTTTGAGCAATACTCCAGGATGACTACTGAGGCTGGATGAGAAGGCTGATTGTCACCTGTGGTTCTGCTTCTTCCTTATGCATTTTTGACCCATTTCACAGATTTCATAATAACTCATTATGAAAATTTTATTCTTTTCAGAACCACCAATTTTTAAAACTTCAATCAAGACAGCTTTCTTATTGCAAAAGATTTCGATAATGAGGATTCCAGGTTGGTACAGGCTGATCTGGGCAACTGAGAAGTCTTTCCGACCTTTGTCAGAGAAGTAACTTAGCTGAGTTCGTTCTTGTTGCCACCTTGCTTTTGAGCCTCTTGGTTAATGTATGAAAGCAGAGGAACTGCTTTCATCTGAGGCAGACAGTGGCAAAGTTCCCATGGCAGGAAATGTTTGTTCTTATAAATCTCATACGTGGTGGTCACAAGGGAGACCTTCGTATTTTGTTTTGCTTGTCTGGGCTTTACCATAATTTGATGATTGTTTCAGTGTTTTTGCCTGAGAACTAACTGTCTAAGAGAAAAGACTGTGATGCACTTGCCCTTAGGGACCTTCTTAGTCAGCCCCAATCTACCTGTCCAGTTTTAGCTCCCGCTTCTCCTCTTGGCAAATCTGTTTTGTACTACAACCAGGCTAGTGGTCTTTTAAAAAGTGTTCTCTGAAGTAACAATCCCTGTTTCTGTTGACAGAAAAAAAATATGATAGAAACAAAGACAAAGAGTTGATGACTCCTGAGATTGGGAGGGAGGAATAGGAGCAGGTGAGAAATAACTTACTGAAGGGAAATAGAGATTTTTGTATCGGAGGGCAGTAGGGAGTGTTGAATGAGAAGAGTGGAGTCAGATAGTGGAGCTGAGAACTTGGGACTTGATGTAATTTAAAATAGGGAAAGGGGAAAAGGTGATGAAAGTGGTATTTTAGGACTATTTTTTTCTCTTAACAAGATTAACCCTAAGCATAGATTTAAGAGATATACGAGTAGAGGCAAGAGTTATCCAGGCCCAGTTATAGTAATACACGTGTCAACTGAAGTTCTGGTTGTTAGCAGTAAGAATTGTGGGGAACATTTTCACTTGAGAAAAGTCAAGTTGTAACAACTCACAGGTTGGAGGTGAAAGAACACAGTCAAAGATGATTCCGATGGTTTGGAGTAAAAGAAAAGTCAAGCCATTAACACCTGTGAAGGCGATGGATAAAGAAACCTGTTGGTTGAAGACAGAAGCTGGGCAAGATGAGTTCCTTCTGGGATTAGTTAGGCTTCCTGTGATGGTGGAATATCCAAATTATAATGTTTATCAGCAGTTGGAAAAAATGGACTCTGGCATGGATGAAAGGTTGGGGTTCAGAGTGTAGACTTAGGAGTGATTGCCATTTTTTTAGGAGCAAGTACATAGAAAGAAAAGAGAGCACCAAGGATTGAGGGGAGAAATCCTCCAGTGCAGGGGTATGAAGAAAAGAACCAATGAAACAAAAGAAGCAAGAGCTAAATGATGGAAAGGCTTGAAGCCAGTGCGATGAATGCTATACTGTGGAAGCCAAGGTCAGGGCTGTGAGAAGGAAGGAGAGGTCAACAATGAGGGACTGCAGGCAGATCAGAGTAGACAAAAACTTAGGAGAAGCCTTCGGGTTTAGCAAGAGGGAGGTTCCTAACCTTTGTTTATAATTCCAGTGAGAGAGGAAACCTTTAACCAAGCAAGATGGTTACCTGAGAAGAGTCACACGTTCCATCAGGCATCCCTTTTCTGGATGCTGTGATCCAGAATCCCTGCCATGCTGAATCACAGTCTGTCAGATCTACTGAAGAACAATCCCTTTCCTTTATTTCATTATTATATGCCTATTCTTTTTTTTTTCCAATTAAATTTTGCAGCTTGTCCTCTCCAGCCTAGAGAGGGCTTGTCACTATTGTTATTTAACAACATAGGTCACAACCAGTAAAACTTTTTTCTATTCTAACACATTTTCTGATGAAAATTAAATATATACCAAGCAATAAATTTAGTTCTCTATTGTCAAACTTAACAGCAAGAAACTCTTTGTTAAACATTGAACTGTTTCATTTCCTCTCAAGATAGCATTTTATTCTTTATATTTCCTTTTCTTTTATTTATTTATTTATTTATTTTGAGAGATAGGATCTTGTTATGTTGCTTAGGCTGCAGTGCAGTGGCACAGTCATTGCTTATTGTAACCTCAAACTACTGGGCTTCAGTGATCCTCTTGCCTTGGTCTCCTGAGTAACTGGGACAACAGGTGTGTGCCATCATGCCCAGTTAATTTTTTAAAAACAATTTTGTAGAGATGAGGTCTCTCTGTGCTGTCCAGGCTGGTTTCAAACTCCTGGTCTCAAGCAATCCTCCTGCCTCAGCCGCCAAAATTCGTACCTGGAATTATATTTCTCTTTTATGTTATTTTTCTAAAATTTAGATTAAGATTGAGATTAGGTGTCTTACCCTTTATGTTGCTATAAGAGAATACTAAAGAATGGGTCATTTATAAGAAAAAATTTATTTCTTACAGTTCTGGAGGCTGAAGTCCAAGGCCAAGGGGCCACATCTGGTGAGGGCCTTCTTGCTGGTGGGACTCTCTACAAAGTCCTCAGATGGTACAAGGCATCACATGGTGAGGGGGCTCATGAAAGTTGGCTAGACTGGCTTTTATAACAGACTCACTCTCCTGGTAAGTAATTCACTCCCTCCATAACCCATTAATTACTACTCAACAATAAAAAGAAAAAGGCTATTGATACAACATGGATGTCTTAAAAATCATATCTCCGACTACAGGATATGGCGGGGTCCAGGCACTGTGCGGCTGGGCCCCCAGCTCTGGGGCCATGCCACAGAACCGCTTACTGCTGCAGCTTTTGGGGTCACCCGGCCGCCTCTGTTACAGTCTTCCCCCACATCAGAAGGTTCCATTGCCTTCTCTTTCCCCCACAATGCAGTCAGGCACCATAGCCTATTGGGAAAAAAAAGAGGGGGGCAAAATCAACGAAGGTGACCTAATTGCAGAAGTTGAAACTGATAAAGCCACTGTTGGATTTGAGAGCCTGGAGGAGTGTTATATGGCAAAGATACTTGTTGCTGAAGGTACCAGGGATGTTCCCATTGGAGCGATCATCTGTATCACAGTTGGCAAGCCTGAGGATATTGAGGCTTTTAAAAATTATACATTGGATTCCTCGGCAGCACCAACCCCTGTTGCCACTGCTTCACCACCTACACCTTCTGCTCAGGCTCCTGGTAGCTCATATCCCCCTCACATGCAGGTATTACTTCCTGCCCTCTCTCCCACCATGACCATGGGCACAGTTCAGAGATGGGAAAAAAAAGTGGGTGAGAAGCTAAGTGAAGGAGAATTACTGGCAGAGATAGAGACTGACAAAGCCATTATAGGTTTTGAAGTACAGGAAGAAGGTTATCTGGCAAAAATCCTGGTCCCTGAAGGCACAAGAGATGTCCCTCTAGGAACCCCACTCTGTATCATTGTAGAAAAAGAGGCAGATATATCAGCATTTGCTGACTATAGGCCAACTGAAGTAACAGATTTAAAACCACAAGCACCACCACCTACCCCACCCCCGGTGGCCACTGTTCCTCCAACTCCCCAGCCTTTAGCTCCTACACCTTCAGCACCCTGCCCAGCTACTCCTGCTGGACCAAAGGGAAGGGTGTTTGTTAGTCCTCTTGCAAAGAAGTTGGCAGTAGAGAAAGGGATTGATCTTACACAAGTAAAAGGTACAGGACCAGATGGTAGAATCACCAAGAAGGATATTGACTCTTTTGTGCCTAGTAAAGCTGCTCCTGCTCCAGCAGCTGTTGTGCCTCCCACAGGTCCTGGAATGGCACCAGTTCCTACAGATGTCTTCACAGATATCCCAATTAGCAACATTCATCAGGTTATTGCACAACGATTAATGCAATCAAAGCAAACCATACCTCATTATTACCTTTCTATAGATGTAAATATGGGAGAAGTTTTGTTGGTACAGAAAGAATTTAATAAGATTTTAGAGTTATTAAGGGAGAAGGGAGAAGCAAAATTTCTGTCAATGACTTCATCATAAAAGCTTCAGCTTTGGCATGTCTAAAAGTTCCCGAAGCAAATTCCTCTTGGATGGACACAGTTATGAGACAAAATCACATTGTTGATATCAGCGTTGCAGTCAGTACTCCTATAGGACTCATCACACCTATTGTGTTTAATGCACATATAAAAGGGCTGGAAACCATTACTAATGATGTTGTTTCTTTAGCAACCAAAGCAAGAGAGGGTAAACTACAGCCACACGAATTCCAGGGTGGCACTTTTACAATCTCCAATTTAGGAATGTTTGGAATTAAGAATTTCTCTGCTATTATTAACCTACCTCAAGCATGTATTTTGGCAATTAGTGCTTCAGAGGATAAACTGGTTCCCACAGATAATGAAAAAGGGTTTGATGTGGCTAGCATGATGTCTGTTACACTCAGTTGTGATCACCAGGTGGTGGATGGAGCAGTTAGAGACCAGTGGCTTGCTGAGTTTAGAAAGTACCTTGAAAAACCTATCACCATGTTGTTGTAACTAACTCAATAGAAAGAAAAGAGAGCACCAAAGATTGAGGGGAGAAATCTTCCAGTGCAGGGGTATGAAGTGCAGGGGTATGAAGAAAATACTCTCCCAGGTCACAATGATTCATTCTTATCAAGATATTTATGTATTAAACAGGTGGTTCGTTTTATTTTAACCAGTTATTTTTATTATTGTGTCTGTCCAGATAAGTTATTTATAATGGACATTACTGAATTTTTTAAATGCCAATTACACCCAAATATTGTGCACATTTAATAATCAGACACCAGATTTTTAGCTCTGTACTCCTAATTAAGGGACATGTGGCCTTGCCTAGCCCTCTGGTGATAAGTACTTCCACTAGGAAATGTAGAATAGGTAGAATTGTGGTTCCCTAAAGAAAAGGACATAAAGGTAACCCGGATGGAACCTTGAAGTTCTGAAATTTAATCTCCTAAACTGTTCTCCTTAGATGTGAGAGAAGGAGAAATCAGGAAAATTAATTCTCGTAGGAGAAGGGCTTGAACTGAAGCTTTACTTTAGAATTTAACCCTGGTTTGAAATTTTCCATTATATGATCTTGGTTTATCATCGATGGGAAGGGTAGAAAACTTCAAGGAAAATAAGTGAAATTTTCAAAGTCAACATTTTGTTAGACCTTTTCAGCTGATTGTTTATTTTTCTGTGAATCCCTATACACGGTTGTTTCCCTTCCTCTTGAGATAATCTAAATATAAACCAGCCACTTGATATAAATGAAAAAAATATATATATACATCCGTGAAGACAAAGGTTGATGGCCTTTGTGTGAGTTATATGGGCCCCAGTTTTTCAGTTTCTAATCTTTTATTCTTGGTATGTCATTATTTATTTATTTTTATTTTTACCTTTTCCATTTCCCCTTTCAGGAATATGTCATTATTTATTAGTCTAACAAAATGTAGTGGGAAAGAGGAAGGTGCCTGCTACTTATCAGAAAATAAGTCAGATAGACTACTTGAGAAAGACACTGAAGCCAATAAAGAGAAACACTTAGAATGCCCAGTATGCTAATGACTATACTGTCTTCTACACTATATATAGTACTATATATATATATATAGTATGTGCATATACACACACATACGATATACTATTTTTTCCTTCTAGGTATGAATGATCATAGTTCAAATGAATAAAATGCAGCTAATTCACAAAGTTTTTTTTAATAAAAAAGTACAACTGACCTTAATGAAAACGCATTCCTCAAGTTTTTGAAAACCAATCTCAGTGAAGAAAATCTTTTGAGAATATCAAATACAGCCTCTCAGTAAAGGGCAGAAGCACAAATAGAATACAGTTAGATAACAGCTGAGAGGTTGACCTTGTCATGTGAGTTATTTACAGATAAATATACCTTATTTACTTATTCTTCTAAGTTAAAATTGAAACTGACAAAATTGGGCCTTCTTACTGCCCAGTAGAGCTATGAGAATTTCTTTACTGATTGATGAATACCATGGATATTTAGTCCTTGACTCACCTCCCCTGAGTCAGTACTGTACACAATACAAATTTGCTTAAGAAACCCTTCCACCCTACTATACAAGAACTTACAAAATTCTAGGTGAGGTGAAATATATCTGCAAATGAAATGCAGTATAATGACTCCCAAATATAGAGGTATGTGCAGGAGTTAGAACCAAAATATTAATAAACTAGTGTGGTATGGATGTCCAATGAATCAGATCAGATGCCAGCCCTGAAAAACTGTCCTGCCTGTCCTAAAGCACAAGAGTGGAATATCAGTACTGGTTACATATAATGTGCTGTAGGATTGCATATTTGTATATTTTAGTAATTATTGATTCCACTGAATAATCATGTATAGGTAATGGGCTAATCTATCTTCAGTTTTGAATAAAATAATGTTTCTAACATGAATTCTCTGTAGAAGCTTTTTTTTTTTTTCTTTTGAGATGAAGTCTCTCTCTGTCATCCAGGCTGGAGTGCAGTGGCGCGATCTCGGCTCACTGCAAGCTCTGCCTCCCAGGTTCAAGCCATTCTCCTACCTCAGCCTCCCGAGTAGCTGGGACTACAGGCATCTGCCATCACGCCCGGCTAATTTTTCTTGTATTTTTTAGTAGAGGCGGGGTTTCACCGTGTTAGCCAGGATGGTCTCAATCTCCTGACCTCGTGATCCGCCCGCCTCGGCTTCTCAAAGTGCTGGGATTACTGGCTGAGCCACCGCGCCCGGCCTTTGTGGAAGCTTTTTAAACAGAAGTTTAGATAAGCAGTGGGCTTAGAAAAATCCACATGAAAAGCCTTTAATAAATGAATGAATTCACCATCTCCCTTTCCCTTCAGTATGTGATTCCAGTGTCCAGGTCCTCACCCATGAATGGGAAATGAAGGTATGTGTTAAGTATTAAAATATAACAGGAGGAGGATCCTAGGGGTACTGCCTTAAACTGGGCCAAACTGCTTCTTTTGTTCTTCTGCCCACAAATGTTTTCCTTCATACTATAAGAAATGCTCCATTTTCTTAAGTACCTAAAACATTCAAAGATTCATTTGTGTTAACAAGCATTGTCTTAAAAAACAAAACCAGAAAATCATAGTGCTGTGTTTCCCTAAGTGTGGTTGAAGGACCACCTAAATGAGATTGCCTGTGGGGGAGGCCCTGGAAATATCTTTCACCAAGTACCTCAGGAAAGCCTAATGTACATTCAAGCTTCAGAATTAATGATGAAATTACTTTCTTTCCATTATGTAGCCAACATGTGTTGCAGTTTAATAAACTGACTTTTTGTTTGTTTGTTTGAGGAGAGTTAGGCAGTTGTGTACTTGGGACATTTTTGGTGGATTTAAGGCCTTGATGGATTTAGGACAGAATGAGATCCCTGGGTGTAAGGGATCTTACACCCTTCTGTTCCTTCCTTCTGTTGCGCCGATCATCTCTCCATTTCTCAAAACTAGAACGCCAGCTAAAACGTACTCAGACGGTGGGCTAAGTCAGTGTCTGTGGCTTATCTAGAAAACTACCTATTATGCTTTTGTTTCAGTGAAATACTTACTGTGAATTTCCAGCTGACTGAAATGCAAATATGCTTTAGAACCCTAGCTGGTTTAGGTTGAGTGCAGGTGCTAAAATAAGGACTTTATCTTGCGTGCCTGCTTTGCATTTGTGGCCAGTGGAACTTCACTTGAGGCTATGGTTTCTCTATTTTCCTACTTTTTTCTGGTTTCCTGTGAAATCAAAGCTTTCGCCTTAGGCATATCCATAAACACTCGTGCAATTTCAGCTTCTCCTCTTCCACCAACTTTTCTTGGCCTTACAAACGTATTCAAGATGTTTTCGTCCTTGAAATAAGTCTGTCCTCCTCTCTACTACCTTCTTTCTTCCTCCTGTAAATAAGTATCTTGAGTAACTGGATCATAGAAAGGGAGTGATCCCGGAAGTCGGTTGAGCTGAGTGTTGGATCCAACTCTTTCTTGAAAAATCCTTCAGAACTTCAGTCATCACAGCTAGACAAACTCTAGAAGTCCCTCCAGTTCAAACCTTCCTCTGGGATGAGTTTATATTTATCAAGACAAGCTACTTTCAATGCCTCCTCACTCCTTGGAGCCTAGGTTTGATTTCTGCCACCCAACTGTGTATTATACTGTAGAAGTTTATAAATTATTAGCTAGTTTCATAATTCAGTAGGTTTTTTCTTCATATTCACTCAACACTGAAGAACTAGTGTTCTTCTTTAGATTCTTTGACACTACCAATACCAGTTGTCATCCTTAACATTTTCTTTTTTCAATTTTTAAACATTTTAAAATAGAGTTGTCAGACATACACAGAAGTAGAGATTAACACCCATGTACTATCATCAATCATTCTCAAAAATTGTCAACATTTCACCAGTCTCTTAATACTATTCTTTAAAGAAAAAAATCATTCTGTTCTCATAACATTTCCATCACCCTCCAGAATTCTCTTGTGCTGTGCTTTGTAGTGAACCCCCCTCCATCCTCCAACCCCAGGCAACCTCTGACACATTCTCTATCTTTATAGTTTCGCTTTCTCCAGAATTTCATAAATGAATTTTATAGTATGTATTCTTTGGAGTCTGGCTTATTTCACTTAACAGAAATACAGTTCAGATTCATCCATGTTGTATCAGTAGCCTTTTTCTTTTTATTGCTGCATAGTAATTCATTGAATGGATATACCACTGTTTATCCATTTATTAGTCAAAGAAAATTTCAGTTGTTTATTATTTTGGGTGACTATGAATAAAGTCACTGTAAACATTTATATACAAGTTTTGGAATGAATATAAGTCTTTCTCTTGGGTTAATATTAAGGGTAAAATTGCTGGGTCATGTGCTAAGCATATGGGATTTTAATAAGAATTGTGTTGATCAATTTAGGAGAATTGATAACAATATTAAGTTTTCCAAACCATGAACATGGTATCACTTACCATTTATTTAGGTTTTCTTTGATTTCTTTAATTTGATTTTTCTGCATAGATGCATAAGAATTTTTTTCGTATTCTTTGAGTTCATCAATTTAATCAGGATTTGTCTTGCTATTGATTGTTATGCATCGGATTTTCTTACAATTTTGTTTTCTCAGTCTGTCTATAAAGTCAGTAGGAAATTATTTTTTGTTATGTATTTGAATATGTTACTTTTTCTTTTGTTGAATCCTGTACTTTAGAAAGACCAATTACCCTTGTTTAGGATCATCTTTCCCCACCCCCCTTTTTTTTTTACATATATATTGCTTTAACCTTTATCATTTTCATTTGAACGCTTCAGTTTTTCTCCTATACCTAGAAATCACTGCTTGGCTCTGAATACTCTGTTTCTGGCTGTTTCTGATTTATTTTTTAGTGTGCTAATGATGCTTCGGTCCTCAATTTGTTTCATTGGTTCTACAGTCTCCCATTCCATTTTATTCTTTTATCATTTTATGAATACATGTTTTTAACTCAAAACACTTCTGGAGAATTTCCTTTTGTTCCTTTAGTTACCTTTTGTTGTTCTTGGTTCTTTTTTGTCTTCTGGGTCCTTTTTGCTTTGCTTTCTTTCCCCTTACAGTTTATTTATAAAGTTTTCCAGTGATTTTTTTTTTTCATCAAATGAATATTAGGGCACCTCTAGTCAGACTTGCTCTGATACAATTTGGGTGCTTTGCTGTCTCTTTCCCTCAGTATTTTTGAGCCAGTTTGTTTTTTCTCACTGAGCAATAGTTTGAGGGCTGATAATTTCAGTTCATAGTCATTTTTTCCTGTAGCCTGAGGACATGAAAAGTGAAAGAAAGAATTCAGGAACCTGGGTTGTATTTTCACTTTTAAGTAGTTTTCAATATTCATACCAAGATTCATTCCACCTCATAGGTTGTATCCCATTCCCTTTAAGGCATTTTTATCTGTTCACTAGTATATGGAGTTTCCATAATCAGAATCAATCCTGTTGTTCCGTTCACCACCTGGAGAAAAAAAAAATTAGGATTGTTACTCCATTTGCTTCTTCTCCGATGTGGGGTTGCTTGTGAGGATTCTCAGGCTCTTTTGCATCCCCAGCGCAGCTGGAGGAAGAGGCCGTGTTGGGTTAGGATCCCTGCCATGTTGTGGACGCTACTGTGCTCCCAACCCTTTCCTGGGCCACAGTGTTTTGCAATTTAGAACATTTGTGTGTAGCCCTTCCTTATTTGGTTGCCTCTCTGAAATTTTGTGGGCAGTTTTTCTTTTGACCATTTATTTTTCTTTTTTCTGTATTTGCAGCTGCTACCAATACCAAAGTAGAAGCTCCCTTCTGCAGCTCTCTGACTTGCTTCTTTATGTTTGTCCCTGGATTCTCTTTCTATTCCCCAACATGGGTGTTCCCTGAGGGGCTGCCTTCCTGTGAACATAAAGATGGCAGTTCATAAGCCAAGGAAAGAGACCACAAACAGTTCCTTCAGCCCTCAGAAGGAACCGACCCTACCAACACTTTGGTTTTAGACTTCTAGCATCCAGAATTGTGAGACAATAAATTTCTGTTACTTTTTTTTTTTCTTCATCATTTCTTCTTCTTTTTTTGCAGTATTTGAAGCTCCTACCAGGCAGCTTCTTTCTGCACCTTTCTGGCTGTTGCTTCTTTAAATTTGTCTCAGCTGCTCTTCCTGATTCCTAAACACTGGTGTCCCCTAAGTGTTACCCTTTGCCATGTCTCCTCCTATATTGTTTCTCACAGAGATTTAGTCTGCTCCCACAACAATGATTGCTTCTGTTTATAGGTAACCCTGGCCTTAATCCTGGGCTCCAATTTTGGATTTTTCTTCAGGTTGAGTGAACATCTTCACTTTGGTGTATTAGTTTGCTACAACTGCTGTAATAAAGTGACATAAACTAGATAGTTTAAGCAACAGATGTTTATTACCTCATAGTTCTGAAGATGAGAAATCTGAAATCCAAGTGTTGGTAGGGTTGGTTCTCTCTGAGGGCTGTGAGGAAAGGATCTGTTCAGGCCTCTCCCCTTGGCTTATAGGTGGGTGTTCTTCCTGTGTGCATGTCTATGTCTGAATTTCCCCTTTTTATAAAGACCCCAGTCATAGTGGATTAGGGACCACGTAATGACCTCATTATAATTTGATAACTTCTGGAAAGACTCTTTCTCCAGATAAGGTCATATCCTGAAGAACTGGAGGTTAGGACTTTAACATGGAAATGTTGGGAAGACACAATTCAATCCATAACACTTGGATATTTCCTCATACCACACATATTTCTTGCTACATGCCAGGCGTTGGTCTAGGCCCTGGGAACACGGAGGTGATGAGGCTCAGTCTCTTTCCTCTTCGTGAGTAGAAAACATAAGAATAGATTTGCAATACTGTATACAGGAAGTGCTCTCATAGATGAGAGATTCTTTTGAGGATACCTTAGTGGCACACCTGGCCCTGACTGGCTGAATCAAGAATGACATCTCAGAGGAAGTGATGCTTATGCTGGATCCTTCCCAGTAGGATGCAATACTGGCTTATGCTGGATCCTTCCCAATAGGATGCAATACTGTGTAATTGCTCTCCCTGCTTTTAAACCACACCCTTAGTTACCCAGCCCTGGATTCCACCACCCAGTCAATCTTTCCAAAGCACCACTTTGATTAAGACATTTCTCAGTTGAGAAACCTGTAATGACTCCTCATAGTCAACAGAACTAACTCTAAAGAAATTATTTAGCCTGGCTGGCCTTTGGTTCCTCCAGTATCAGGTGCCACTGCTGTAATCTACCTTTCCTGTCTTGATCTTCCTGTTGTTTCCATCGTTAGCCCTGTATGTTGCCAAGTGTAGCAACAAACATTTTGGAAACACATCTGCAACTTTTCATAATCTCATGAAGCCAGGATTTTTGTTTTGTTTCCTACTGTATCATTGTCACCTAAAAAAGTGTTTGGCCTATAACATATACTTCAGAATATTGGTTGAATAAGCAAATGAATTTTCTCTACTTGCAATGCAGGCCTCTCCTTTCTCTCAGCTGTGCACATTTTTGCCCTATTGAAATTTTATTCTCAAGGCTCAGCTCATGTGTCCTTTCCTCCATTATGCCTTTCTTCTAGGTCACGTGTGGATACAGATGTGACTCTTCATTCCTAAAGATTTTTGCAGTCAGTGTGAACTGTTTGCATGCCCCTGCATTCTGCTTTGCATTGTAGAAATCTGAGTAGGTACCTTTTCCCTGCCAGATTCAGTTGTTTGAATTTAGGAATCATATTTTAAAAATAATATTGTGTCTTGCTTAGCACTTCTTGCACAATAATAAATGCTCAAAAGTTACTTTATGTTTGAAGAGAAAATGAATGAGAGGAGTATTTTGTATTTGTTTCCAAAAAAGTGGGGAAGAAGGCCTAAGAAATGGAGCATTTGGTCTGTCCCTCTTGCCTTCCCTTATTTTTCTGAGTTTACAACATTTTTAAATTCATTCAGCAGATATTTATTAAGCACCTGTTCTATTCAAGACTAGGACTATTCAAGTCCTAGCACTTAAATTACAAACAAGAATTAAACTGCCTTTGGGGTACTTATCACTTCTTCTGATAGACGTCCCAGTTGGTCCCAGTGGTCACTATCATCTGTACAGTTTTTAGGATGCTTTTCTTTACTCACATTTATTCATCCCAGAGTCTAGACTCTTTGCACATGTTAAGGCTGCCTGAGAGTAGGGCCCTTGTCTTTATCCTCCCATTCCACACTGCCTAGCACTGAGCTTATACTTGATGGTCACTTCAGTGGGTCCTTTATTTCCCCTAAAGATTCTCTGACTCTTTTCTAAGTTTGCCCTGTCTCTCCAATTATAGAATGCTGAGTTAGGACCAGAGACTTCGGAAGGATACTGATTGCTCTGCTTAGATTGAGAGGCCGTCTATTATCAATAAGAGTAAAAATAAGCGCAATAAGTAGCACAATGTTTAGCACTCGTGCTAAGGTTTTTACATGAATTGTATTTGCTAGTGGTTCCTGTTGCTGTATCACTGGCTTCTAGGACTCCTTCATTTCTTACAAGTTATCATGTAAACTAGTTGAGGTTGGTGAGTAAACATCTAGTTTGTTTGCCTCTGCTCAAACTCAAGAGTCATGATTATACTGAAGAGCTTGTGCCAAACAGAAATGCAATCTGAATTACTTTGGTGGGTCATGCACATATGTTATCCTTTCTAGAGGCATTTAATTCTTAATAAATCCCTTTATGAAGGGAAAATGAGGAAGTGAAAATTGAGATGAAATAACGGAGTAGTAGGGAGTGGAAAGGATGGTAAAAATACTTGTTTGAGGTTCTGTTTGACATGGAAATGACTACTTTTAAACCTGATTGAAAGACAGGCCTGAGTTAATTCATATAGAAAATGTGGTAATATGTTCTATTATTGGGGGATGGGAAACATCTATTTTATTTAAATATGTTGTATACCTGTCAGAACAACATGAGTTCATGGAAGTGATAAAACAACAATTACAAGTAGTAGCCCAACCCTAAGCTCTCTCTGTTTATAGGTTTATAGTGTGTTATCTGTATCAAAGAGACAATGGCACAAGATACTTCTAAATAGCAGATATAAAATTCACTAACAAGTCTTATATGGTGTTGCAAAGTATGTTTATCAGGCATACTTAACATATTCACTTATTGATCATGCTTTGTTTAAACAAAAATCAAGATTCGTTTAGCCTAAGCACCTATCAGAGGAAAGGTAGAGATCACTTGGATAGGCTTAGGCTGTAAGCTTCAGTTTATATTTGAAAAGACACTGCAGGGTAATCTCTGTGTCACGGCTACAGGCAGCATTGTCTCTCAGCCTTCCTTCTTCCATGTGAGCTAACCACTCTTCTTCCTTATTCTGGGATTCTCCTTTCTCCCTGAGGTCATGTGCTTCCGCTTGTGACTTGCGCGGTGGGATGGGACGGTAAAATATAATGTAGATTAACAAAGAAATCACTGCAGTCCCAGTGTTTTGCTTTGTTTTTGTTTTTGTTTTTGTTTTTGTTTCAGTGCTTGGTTTAAATGTTGGCATGTGATGCAATTCTGGGAAGGGACATGTAAGGGCCTCTGGAGGAGCATTGAGAAGGATTTTGAAGCTCCTAAAAAGAGACACAGGGAAAATTCTCTTTCACTGCTCTAAATAAAGGTGTATGAGAATGTGCTATTTGGAATGGTTGCTACTATCTTTTTCCGTAAAAACGACAAAAGAGAATTTTCCAACTCAGGAGAACTCGCCTATCTTTAGACTTCTTATACTATGAGAAAACATGTCCTTTTACTGGTTAAGCCATTTTGAGTTTTCTGTTACTTGCAGATGAAAGCATCTTCCCTGATTCTGTAACATTGCCATTTGAAAAATAGAAAGTTAGATGACTAGTATCTTTAACGTTTCTCCATCAGTTTTGTTTGCCTAAATTACAAGGCTTGTGGTCTAATTTTCTATAATTTACTAAGATACAAGATATAGTAGGTAGTGATTTTCTCTTTCACAGATACTTAAGAACTTTAAGCAGTCGTCCCTGATATAAAATGTTAGTTTACATCCTGGATATATGTGCTGATTCAAACATCTGTCCCCATATTTCACATCTCTCATGAGTTCGTTTGAAACCCCAGATTAATCTTTTCCAGCATTGATTGCACCTCCTATTCCTGCCCTTCTTGACCCAGAAGGCTTATCATTCCTGAGTGACCTTTTTTTTTTTTTTTTTCCCCAAGCCAAACGGTATCCAGCTTTATTAAAGATACTTTCCATAAACAATCATGGTATTTCAGGCAGGACATGGGCAGACAGTTGTTAACAGTATACAACAACTTTCAAACTCCCTTCTTCAATGGACTACCAAAAATCAGAAAGCCACTATAAAACCCAATGAAGTCTTCATCTGATGGTCTGAACAGGGAAAGTTTAGAGTGAGGGTTGACATTTCACATTTAGCATGTTGTTTAACAACTTTTCACAAGCCGACCCTGACTTTCAGGAAGTGAAATGAAAATGGCAGAATTTATCTGAAGATCCACAATCTAGAAATGAAACCACTGCTGTTTTGACAGGTGCCATCTCAGTGGCATCACTGGAAAGTCCAGATTGCCTGACACACTGGTAACCAATGACTAGGGGTCAGGTCCCAACAGATGTCTGGGCTTAAGGGAGTTAAGTCTGTGCTGAAAGGTAGAAAGGGAGAAGAGGACATAAAAACAAACTTCTTTTTCCATACCACAAGGCTTTTGTGCCAAGGTGGTCATGTGTGTCAAAGTCAGGGAATCCCTTCTCCTGGGAACCAAGAGGAAGTCTCTCAAAACTGGAAGGGAATGGTGTTTTCCCCACATCAATCCAGCTTTGAGACATTCTGTTAGTGACATATGCCCCTTCCCCCAAAAACAACAACGAAGTGTTCTGTGTGCTAACAACATAGCTTTAAAAAAAAAAAAAAAAAGTAAAACAAAATTCTGCGTTTTTATAAAACCTGATAAAAAATAGTATTTCAAACTGTACAGTCACCAGAAGTACACAGTTATCAAAAATGCACACACTTCACTTGGCATCTCCAGCACCTTCAGCTTTCTGTGCCTGGTCTGTTTTGGCATCTCCATTTTCTGCAGGGTTAGTCCCCTCCTTGCCAGCATCAGCTTTTCCCTTTTTCCCTTTGAGTACCTTCTCTCCCTTCTTTGCAGGGGCCTTTTTAGGCTCGGGCTCTGACTTTGGAGGAGCAGGTTTAGCAGACAACCTCGCGGATCTTCTCTGTGGTTCGTCCTTCACCTTGGCTTTATCTCCTTTAGCATCCCCTTCAGCCTTTCTCTTGGGCGTGGTGGCGACGGCGGCGGGAGGTAGGAGCTGGACGTGAGATGCAGCGCGCGCGGGCTTTGGTTGGTCCGGGGGTCGTTCTGGCTTCTTCACACTGCTCCGACCTTCTTTAACTAAATCCTTTGTCGCGTATTTTATGCCTGTTGCTCATGTTGTCATGGGTGTCGTCATGTCTGAGAATGATTTATGAAGCTTTAAGAAAAGATTCTCAAACCTGGCCCATCAGAATTTTCCCAAACATTAACTGAATCCAAATCTCTCTCTGGGTGATTCTGGTTTTCAACCATGTTTAAAAACCACTGACATAAGGGATATAAAAGAAAAATTGTACTGACCCAATCCCATACCTAAAGTAAATGGTTTTAAATCTCACTTGACAAACTCACAAGTCTGTATTAGAGTCCTCCGGAGGGACAGAACCAATAGGATATATGTATATATATAAAAGAGAGTTTATTAGGGAGAATTGGCTCACAGGGCAAAGTCTCACAATAGGCCATCTGCAAGCTGGAGAAAGAGAGAGAAGCTAGTAGTGTGACTCGTTTGAAGTTCAAAAGCCTCAAAACCAGGAGAGCCGACAGTGCAGCCCTTAGTCTGAGGTGAAAGACCTGAGAGCCCCTGAGAGGCCGCTGGTACAAGTTCCCAGAGTCCAAAGGCCAAAGAGCCTGGAATCTGACATTCAACGGCAGGAGGAAATGGAGCAAGCGTCCTGCAAGGGAAAAAGAGTGAACAGACTCAGCAAGCTGCTTATCCTTCCTTCTGCCTGCTTTGTTCTAGTTTCTTCATTTTCTTTTTCTTTTTCTTTTTTTTTTTTTTGAGACAGGATCTTGCTCTGTCACCCAGGCTAGAGTGCAGTGGCACGATCATGACTCACTGCAGCCTTGACCTCCCATGCTCAAGCCATCCTCCTGCCTAAGCCTCCTGTGTAGCTGAAACCACAGGTGTGTGCCACCATGCCTGGCTAATTTTTAAATTTTTTTTGTAGAGATGGGGGCTTACTTTGTTGCCCATGCTGGTCTTCAACTCCTAGGCTCAAGTGATCCCCTTGCCTTGGCCTCCCAAGTGCTGGGATTATGGATGTGAGCCACCACACCCAGTACTCTTTAGAGTTTTCTAGTTGTAAGACCCTATTGTCTACAAGGAGACACATTAACTTCTTCCTTTCTGATTTGGATGCCTTTTTATTTCTTTTTTGCATAATTGCTGTGGCTAGATCCTCCAATACAGTCTGCCTTTCGTATCTGTGGGGGATTGGTTACAGGACCCTATACCAAAATCTGAGATTGCTGTAGTCCAGGCCAGGCACAGTGGCTCATGCCTATAATCTGAGCACTTCGGGAGGTCAAGGTGGGAGGATCACCTGAGCCCAGGAGTTTGAGACCAGCCCGGGCAACACAGTAAGACACCCATCTCTACAAAAAATAAAAAATTAGCCAGGCATTTTGGCATATGCCTGTAGTCCCAGCTACTCGGGAGGCTATAGTGGGAGAATTGCCTTAGCCCAGGAGATCAAGGCTGCAGTGAGTTGTGATCATGCCACTGCATTCTAGCCTTGGTGACAAAACGAGACCCTGTCTCCAAATAAATAAGTAAAACATTTTTAAAAAGTAGAATGCTTAATGGTATATAGTACAGTTGACCTTCCATAACTGAGGATTCCACATCCACCAACAGTGGATTGAAAATATGTATAATTGGCCCTCTGATTCCATGGATGCGGAACCTATGAATATGGAGGGAAGACTACTATGTTGAATAGAAGTGAGGGCGCAACAAAGAGGTCATTCAAACACACAGTGAGATGGTTGCCACCCACAAGCCGAGAGAAGAGACCTCAGAGTGAGACCTTATTTTGCTGGCACCTTGATCATGAACTTCCAGCCTCTAGAACTGTGAGAAATAAATTTCTGTTTTTTAAAACAAAAAACAAAAAAAGTGGTGAGAGTGGGCGTCCTTGTCTTGATCTTAGAGGAAAAGCTTTCAACTCTTCACTGCTGAGTATTATGTTAGCTTTTTGTATATGGCCTTTATTGTTTTGAGGTTTCTTCTAAACCAAATTCATTGAGTTTTTATTATAAAAGGATGCTGAATTTTGTCAAATGCTCTTTATGCATCCATTGGAATGATTATGTGGTCTTTGTCTTCCATGTTATTAATGTGGTGTATCGCATTTATTGATCTGCATGTGTTGAACCATCCTTGTATCCTAGGGATAAATCCCACTTGATTATAGTGAATGATCTTTTTATGTGCTATTGAATTTCATTTGCTGGTATTTTCTTGAGGATTTTTGCCTGTGTGTTCATCAAGGGTATTGGCCTGAAGTTTTTTCTTGTAGTGTCCTTGTCTGACTTTGGTATCTGGGTAATGCTGACCTTATGAAGTGAGTTCTGAAGTATTCCCTCCTCTTCAGTATTCCCTCCTCTTCAGTTTTTTTTGGAAGAGTTTGAGAAGAATCACCATTAGTTATTCTTTAAATGTTTGGTAGAATTTAACAGTGAAGTTATCAGGTCCTGGACTTTTATTTTATGGGAGGTTTTTGATTACTGACTTGATCTCCTTACCCACTATTGGTCTGTTTAGATTTTCTCCTGCTTCATGATTCAATCCTGGAAGGTTATATGTTTCCAGGAGTGTATCCATTTATTCTGGAATATGTTGGTGTATCATTTTTCATAGCAGTTCTTATGATCCTTTGTATTTCTGTGGTATCAGTTACAATGTCTCTTTTTTCATTTCCAATTTTATGTGTTAATAATCTTTTTTTCCTTTGTCCAGCTAAAGGTTTGTCAATTTTGTTGAGCTTTTTAGATAACCAGCTGTTAGTTTTGTTATCTTTTTATTGTTTTTCTAGTCTTTATTTCATTTAGTTCGACTCTATATTGTTTTCTTACTTCTGCTGACTTTGTTTTTCTTTTTCTAGTTACTTGAAGTGTAATGTTAATTATTTATTTGAAGTTTTTTTTTTCTTTTCTATTATAGGCATTTAAACTTCCCTCTTAGAACTGCTTTTGTGGCATCCCATAAGTTTTGGTAAGTTGTGTTTTCATTTTCATTTGTCTCAATATTTTAAAATTTCCATTTTGATTTCTTTTTTGACCATGAGTTGTTCAGGTGCATGTTGCTTACTTTCCATGTATTTGTGAATTTTCCACTTTTCCTCCTGTTACTGATTTGTAGTTTCACACCATTGTGATAAGAAAAGATGCTTGATATGATTTCAGTCTTCTTAAATTTGGTAACACTTGTTTTGTGGCTCAGTATATCATCTGTCATGGAGAATGTTCTGTGTACACTTAAGGAGAATGTGTATTTTGCTGCTGTTGGATAGAATGTTCAGCACATGTCTGTTAGGTTCATTTAGTCTAATGCGTACTTCAAGTTCAGTGTTTCCTTATTTATTTTATGTCTTCATGATTTATGCAATGTTGAAAGTAGGACATTAAAGTCCCCTACTATTGTTGTATTGTAGTCTCTCTCTCCTTTCAGATCTATTAATCTTTGCATTATTTTTGGTGCTACTATGTTGGATACATATATATTTATAATTGTTATATTCTCTTGATGAATTGACCCCTTTATCACCATATAATGATCTTACCTTTTGTGACAGTTTTTGACTTAAAGTCTATTTGGTCTGATATAAGAAAATAATTATTTTTTTACAGCTTTATTTTTATTTCAAACTTTTATTCCTTGGGGTGGTAGAAAACTATTTTAGTCAGCTTTAATCTCTGAGCACCTCCCCTCCGACCTCAGCAAGTTAAAAAAGCTTATGTAGTATCAAGGTAATTGGGAGGAGGAACCCTTTAATCCTCCATGTTCTCTGTCTACAATGCCATCCTTTGAGATATTCAGGGTCCCATCAGGTCTTTGGCCACTTATACTTGCAGATCCGAAGAGATATACGTTGTTTCTACTTTTATGACTCCTTCATTTTCTATGGCTCTTATGCAATACTTCCATAAACCTAGAAAATCTGAAAGTTTTCTCAGTTAATTTAGAAACTTTTTTTGCCAAGGTTGAGGACACACACCTCTGACACAGCCTCAGGAGGTCCTGACAACATGTACCCATGGTGGTCAGGGCACAGCTTAGTTTTATACATTTTAGGGAGACATGAGACATCAATCAGTGTATGCAAGAAGTACATTGGTTCGATGTGGAAAGGTGGGACAACTCAAAGCAAAGGCAGGAAGACTCGAAGCAGGGAGGGGGCTTGCAGGTCACAGATAGGTGAGAGACAAAGGATTGCTTGCATTCTTTTGCATCTCTGATTAACCTTTACAAAAGAGGTGATCAGGAACGCATTTATCTCAGAGAGCAGAGGATAACTTTGAAAAGAATTGGGGGCAGATTTGCCCTAAGCAGTTCACAGATGCTTTTTCCCTTTAGTGATTATGGGGGCCCAAGATATTTTCCTTTCACACTTCCATGCCTATTGAGGGTGCTCAGAAGTCTTTATACTGCTCTTGCACCAGACTGGAGCAAAAGAAACTTTCAGTGGCTGCCTAAAGTCCAACTGGCCACCTGTCCCAGCTCTGCCTAGGCAATAGTGCCTGAGCTCTTCTGTTCTTGCCTCCCATTTTCCTACCTGGCACTTCCTCAGGGCTTATGACCTTTCTTTCCGGGATCTGTACTAATTCCTTTCCTCGGACTCTCCTTCCCTCAAGCCTGAAGGATGCTTTTCTGTGCCAGGACGCATGGGCACCTCTTGTCTCTACCCTGTGTTCTGTATAGCTAAGTGCCTAAGCTTTTGTAACCCAAAAGCTATGATAAAACTTTCTTTGCTTTCTGCTGTTCTCTTTTATTTCCAAGGCAGTGTTAATAACCCATTCAATGGAGAGAAATGGCAAAAAGAGAATGGAGGGTGATAAAATACCAGGGAGAAATGTGGGTTAATAAACATGAACCATCAAAACAAAACACAAAATCCTGTGTAGTAGGTGGAATGGACATGTATTTTTGCTTCTGTAATGTGTGTGTGTGTGGTATGTATATATTGTCGCATACAGACATGCGTGTATGTTATAATTAACACATTTGAAAATTTGTCATTTGAAATAATTTTTCACTGAGACTGTTCCACATTCTAGGTTTGCTTCCTTTTAATTGGAGTTATAATAAGTGATAATTCCAGCAGATAAACTATTCTGCTGTAATATATACATCTAATGAGTGTTTCCTCAAAAATATTCACCTCAGCCTACTATATATCTTTTCCACTAATATTGCCATAGCTCCAAACATTTCCCAAGTTTTTTTGGAATTGTTCTTGTTTTATAAACCATGAGCTGAAAATGTCCGTAGTAAATTACTTTTTCATTAAACCCAGCTTTATTCCCCACCCTTTCCCACCTCAAAATATAGCTCCACTTGATCCATTTGCCTCTAAACCAACCTTAACTTTTGATTAGTTATGAACTTGTTGTATAGAAGCAGTAGGCCAAAATTTTTCCTCCTTTAAAACCATTTAAATGAAATTCCAAAAAACTCTGAAGTTGATTTTTAAAGAAAAGCTCAAAAATTGTTTTAATGACTGTATCACTGACACAAATGTATAATTGCCAAAGTGATTACTCAGAAGCAAGCTTTTATTTGAATGAATACATGTTGGTAGCTTCCTTTAGAACAATAGTTCTCAACTTGGGAGGATTTTGCCCCACAGGGAACGTTTGTCAATTTCTGGAAATGTTTTTGATCATCTCAACTGGGTAGGACTTGTTCCTGGCACTTGTGGATGGAAGCCAGGACTACAATAATCAGGACACTTCCCCACAACTAAGAATTATCTCCCCCAAATATCAATACTATCGAGGTTGAGAAATCCTGCTTTAAACAAATAATTACTTTATAGTCATCCCTCATGTTTTAATATACTTCAGAACTTCTAGTCACTTTCCTCCAGCCTCACGGCCTCTTTGAGATTTTGTTTCTGCTAAAGTATAAAGGGTGGGGACGAGACTGGGGAACCAGTTCCAGTGAGAAGACAGATGAGGAAAGGAATACTAGGAAATGTGTAGAGTAATATCTAGGTGGAAGTTTCCCTAGCAACCTTTGAATGCTTACTAAGAAGTTTATGTCTTATCTCAGGGATTTTTCCTGCCTAAGATGGTAGGAGTAGAGACTTGGGGCCTCTGATTTTCCAGGGTCATAACCCAGAGAGAGACTGTCTGTGCAATACTGTTACCGCACATGGGTCTTTGTTCTTAGAGCTCCCAAGGTGGTGGCGAGCGCTCCCGAGATGGCAGCAAGCCTTTTGTTCTCTGACCTGGGGTTCTTGGCCTCAGGGATTCCAGGGAATGGCACCTTGGGCCATGCGGTGAGTGTTATAGCTCTTTTAGAAGCCATGAGTCACGGAAGAGAACCGTAGAAGCTAGGGACTAATGTTCAGCTTGGTTAGGATGAACCTGGGCACTTAGCCGTGCAGGAACAATGGCGAGCCTTTAGCCCCATGGGAAGTGGCAATGGGCGCCTCACTGGATCAGAAACACAGTGACACCCTGCGGGATCCGGAGGGGTGGAAGTCAGCAGCCGGTCCGCGACGTCAGCGTTCAGCAGTGGTAGATGGCGAGCGAAAGCTCAGCTCAAGCTGGAACAAACACAGACCAGAAGAGTGCAGTTGCAAGATTTAATAGAGTGAAAACAGAGCTCCCATACAATGGGAGGGGACCCAAAGGGGTTGCCGCTCCCAGCTCCAGTCCCTGGGTTTATATCCCGATCATTGTTCCTCCTCCTGTGCTCTCAGGTGATATATGATTTGACTGTTTCTTTACCTCCTGCTTTTAGCCTAATTTGTATTTTAGTGAGTCCTCTTTACTACCTGATTGGTCGGGTGTGAGCTGAGTTACAAGCCCCATGTTTAAAGGTGGGTGTGGTCACCTTCCCCAGCTAGGCTTAGGAATTCTTAGTTGGCCCAGGAAATCCAGCTAGTCCTGTCTCTCAATACCTTCCTCTCGGAGAGGCTTTCACCACCTTGTGGACTGTGATCCCACTGCCCCATTCTGACTCACATCTGGACTTCCCTGTCCCTATCTAATCAGTCACAGTTTGCTGCCTTTGCCTTTTTATTCTCCACACTGCTCTTGCTCAACAGTTTCTGCATTTGAAGGCATGTTCTGATCCGTTCTTTATTAAGCGTTTGTTATTTCTGTGGAATAGCTTGATTTGCCCTGTACCCTTCTCCTCCCTTACTGTGTGCAAGGGTAAAGTTTCAAATACCCCATCCCCCATATGAGGCCAGACATAGCTTTCCATAGGAAGGTTAGCTGTTTGGTTTTTACCCTGTAGTCCGTAGTTCCACCACAGAGTTCCATCCCTATGTTGGTACCTTCCTGCAATTCATTTTAGTGTGTAGTCCCTTGAGCAGCATCTGTGGCTAGCCAGTTTTATTCTTCCAGGTTTGTCCCTGATATCTGATTCCCAAAGCAGAGATCAGTGGGGAGGCCAGATCCTCCCAAACTTCAAAAGAGAAAGAGAAAACCATATGGCTGTGTTCCTGGATTAAAAGCATGCCCTAGAAAGCCATGTGCTGGTTCTACCACTCCTTTCCCTCAGGTACAGTGTCTCCAATGTCTGTTGCAGAATTAGAATAAATCTGTACATTTGAAAGTTCACCTGGAAATGGTTGGCCATGATTTCTGGGCTCTTGTCTGGTACTTCCCACTGCAAGCACCTCTGAGGTCCCATCCTCATCTGAGTGAATTCCAGCAAGATGCTCTCCCAGAGTTCTGCCTTCTGATCACTGTTGAAATAGACCTGAGCAAAAAGGACAAAGTGACGAGGTGCCCAAGCACACTGTGTATGTTCTGGTGTTAGGTCTACATCATGCTAACGTAGGCAGCTTGTGGCTCTGAGTAGTCTCCAGGTAGGTTATCCTATGGGAAGGGATTTCTGCTCTACGAAGAAGGCATATTTCTCACGTTTGAACCTGACATCTTTAATTTGGGTCTAAAGAGGCAAATTAAGTCCCTTCTTTACCAAATGACTGAGTTGTCATGTGATACTATCAAAATCAAGGAGCAGTATTCATGGGGCAGTTGCAGGCGAGGGGAATGAAACACTGGCACCAGGACTCAAGAGTAAGCTCCTATTTACTCTACTCCTGCCACACATTTTTCAGGCCTTTGGAGGCAGGCTGAGCTCTGACTGTGAGCCTTAGCTATTTCTCTGAAGTACCTCTCTTGTTTCTTCCACCCTTAATGGAGGGGTGGTGATTTTTCTACTGCCTTGTAATCTAATGTAGCCCCAAATTCTGGGCCACTGCTTGCTTGTGATTACCTTCCTCTCAACCTCTCAATGTCTTCATTGCTGAGCTCTGATCTCTAACAACTGCTAAAAATATAGTCAGGTAGTATTATGGTACAATACCTTTTTTTTTAAGTCCACTTTCTTTTTCACCATCATGGGCCCCCGGACTTGGATATTGTATGCAGCTAGCACCTCTTTATTGTAGTCTTACAAGTAGATCATTTCAGACAAGTCCTCCAAGAGTCCTCCCAGAAAAAGGACAAGGATCTCTTGCTTCTGTCCTCTGCTGCTCACTTTGTAAGAGGTCCACATCCCCTTAGCAGCAGGATAAGATATTACCCTGGTTTAGAGTTTTAAGTCTCTGCTTCATTTCTTGAGTATCAGAAGTCTGTCAGATTAAAGCTCTTGAACTTTAATGTTTCCAGGGCTCTGTGGATGCTACCCCCAAACCCAAATCTAGTTTTCATCTACTTGATTTTACCGTAAGCAGCAACATGTCATCCTGGTATTTGGTGCCTGCTAGCTTAGGGCAGTGTTGAGCTAGCACTTTGAAGATGCTGGAGTTCAGTCTCGTGAGTCCATTTTTCTCCCCATGGCTTCCAGGTCTGAGCAAAAAAAATCGTAGCAGTATTATCCTATTCATGAATTACCACTCTTCCTTTGAGAAGTTGCAATCTAATGATCATGTTACCCAAATATGAGATGAGTTTCTAAACCTCTGTGGCATAACACCAACCTCTTTAACTACTGCATTGAGAGGTACAGTGGGTGCTTGTCCAAGAACAACCTGAACATCAAAGCTCCCTGTGACCCATCATGAAGGGCCTCCCACTCCTGAAACCCTTGATAGTATCTCTTCAGTCTTCTCATAATAGCTCAAGCAATTAACCAACTCTCTGGTCCAGCTCTCTGTTCCATGAAAAGTTTGTGTGGGCCATGTTTAGGCTATGGGGCACCTCCACTAAACTTAGGCCAGTGATGGTCAGATCTGGGATGAGGCAGGGATGCATCAAAGGGATAGGTTTGTAGATCATTTTTAGGATCTTCCTTCTTGTCTTAATAGTCTGGTGAGCTTCATTCATACAAGAGCCTTGATTTTTAAGCCACTGTCAGGTCTGAGCTTCTTTGCCATCAAATATTCTAAATTGTCTTTTCAGGTCCCAGTTCTGCTAACTAAAGGATATCTCTATTACCTATACACCTATACCACATGGAGCAAATTGCTCCCCCTGCTTTCTTTTTAGAGTTGGGGTCTTGCTGTGTTGCCCAGGCTCAAGCAATCCTCCCACCTCGGCCTCTCGTATAGCTGGAACTACAGGCACATGCCACCATGCCAGACTTGCCTCCTATCTTTATGTGCCCATTGTCTAGCTATCAAGTGCCCATGATGAGTCATGGTAAAAGAAGGCAAAGATATGTCTGGGTCTAGTCTAGGGATATCACTATACTTGCAGTATAATTCAGTTGTTAACAGTTTTCTAGATCAGTCAGTCCCTACAATGCAACACTGGCATCCAGTCCATCACTCTCAGCTCATAACGAAATACTCAGTAGTTTGTGTTCACTTCCAATAAGGTAAGGGGATCAGGTTTTGCTGTCGTGCCCCATCCCTGTGCAATTGTGGATGTTCCTTCTTTTCTGGTGGGCCCACAAATGTTAAAGACTATGGACAGGAAAACAGGTTATCTACAAGCAGTAGATTAGTGAGAGAGGAGTCCATACTCCAAAAAGCTATGGTTACTGGATCTTTTTCATACCTCTGTAGTCCTTCATCTCCTGCTGGCTTTGATAACATCTACTCCTGCCTCATCCAGTTTGGGTTCTTCTTCTCTCTGCCTTTCTTCCTTCCTTCGTCTCAGTCTTGTGTAGTTTTTGGGACTGGATAAACCAGCTTTCTTGGCTGCCTGTGAATATTTCTGACCTGCATTAGAGTGTGGTTTCTTTGAGTCTTTGTGCTTTGGTGAGGACTGGGGAGGGGAAAATGGCCTATGTGGAGCTAGTGAAAGTAGAAGAGGAAAAAATTGCACAGAAACAGAATAATACTTTGAAATGTAACCCTGCCACATGGCTTGTAAAACTAGAATATTTCACTCTGATTCTAAATAACTTAATGAACATTATTTCATTACTTTAATTTTGACAATAATGGGTCAAGGGCTGGTATATCTGTGGTTAAGATGAGGGGGAAATGTAGCTTTTTGTGTGGTCTAAAACACTCATACTAAGACAACTGGAAGACCCGAAGGGAAGAATCGTGCAATCTGTTATATGCTAGCTCTTAAAAGAAAAGTAGTAGAGTTTTTTCTAGATTTGTTCCATAAACTGCCATTTAACTGTACCAGCTAATGAGATGGCCAGATATTTTCCAATTAAATTGGCACAACTTAAAATATATATATTTTAGATTTAGGGGGTACATGTACAGGTTTCTTACAAGGGTATGTAGTGTGTGATGCTGAGATTTGGGCTTCTATTACCCTTGTCACCCATATAGTGAACATAGTACCCATAGGAAGTTTTACAGACTGCGTCCTCCTCTCTCCTTTCCTCTTCCTCCCCCACCTTTTTGAAGTCTCCAGTGTCTCATCTTTATGTCTGTATATACCCATAAATTGGCACAACTTCTCTCTCTAAATGATAAATGACTGATTTTGGCTGGGTGCAGTTGCTCACACCTGTAATCCCAGCACTTTGGGAGGTTGAGGCAGGTGGACTGCTTGAGCCCAAGGAGTTTGAGACCAGCCTAAGCAATGTAGTGAAACCCATCTCTACAAAAAATAAAACAATTAGCCAGGTATGGTGGCACTCTTTGGTAGTCACAGCTACTTGGGAGACTGAGACAGGAGGATCTCTTGAGCCTGAGTGGTTGAGGCTGCAGTGAGCCAAGCTCTCTCAAGTGCACTCCAGCCTGGGTGACAGAGCCAGACCCTGTCTCAGAAAAAAAAGAAAAAAAAAAAAAAAACCTAAAACTAAAACAAAAGGATGAGTTTGATTGAATGCTCATTCTTAAAAATCAGATTCTGTGCTTACAAACTTTACAAATATATATTATTTAATGTGGTCCTCAGAACAACTCTATGAGTTAGTTTCTTTTATCTTGGTGAGTAATGAATGGAATTCCCATTTTACAGGTTAAGAAATTGAGCTGTAATTTTGCTGGAGTCACACAGCTATTAAATGGTGGGGCTGAAAAACCAAGGTCGTTGTGAGCCCAGAGCCCCTGCTCACAGCCCCACATTACACCTTTGCTATAGAGATGAGAGATGATTTTTTAGGAAACTAAGAGTCCAAGCTGACTCTGGCAAGACCCTGGCATCACCACAGCCAGTCTTGAGTCTGAACTCAGCTGAGATGACTGGGTGTATCAATACAGAGGCCATGCCGACATGACTTCCTGGACTTGGAGAAATCCTCTGGAGAGGATGGACTCTTAAAGAATTTAGAGGAAATTTCTATTTTGGGTGTATCTACATATGTGTATTTATTTATGGGTTTTTAAATAGGCATGTTCCAGTAAAGGTACAACTGATTTTATTCTTTATTTTTAGATAGGTAAAATATCCATATGAGCCACAAAACAACAATATAAAATGTTTCTTCTATTCCTTCAGCCCAGTTTATACCCCATTCCCTTTTTCATGTCTACCTCTTAAGAATTCCTTTTATACAACTTTGAGTAAATGTAAAATTATATTCATATGCCTTTTCTCCTTTTATATACAAGGTCATCTTTTTTAAATTTTGTACTTTCTTTGCTTTTTTCTTTTCTTTCTTTCTTTTTTTTTTTTTTTTTTTTTTAGGTAGTGTCTCGCTCTTGTCGCCCAAGCTAGGGTGCAATGGCGCAATCTTGGCTCATTGCAACCTCTGCCTCCCAGGTTCAAGTGATTCCCCTGCCTCAGCCTCCCGAGTAGCTGGAATTACAGGCACCTGCCACCATGCCCGGCTAATTTCTGTATTTTTATAGAGACAGGATTTCACCGTGTTGGCCAGGCTAGTCTCGAACTCCTGACCTCAGATGATCTGTCCACCTTAGCCTCCCAAAGCACTGGGATTACAGATGTGAGCCACCGTGCCCAGCTCTTTGCGTTTTCAGATAGTGATTTATCTTGGAAATATTTCCATATCAGCACTTGGAGAGATTCTTCATTCTTATTTACAGTGTCATAATATTTCATGGTGTTAAATCTATTATCATTTATTAACCAGCTCTCTATTAGTAGATATTTGGGTTGTTTCCAGTCTTTTGCTCTTACTGATGCAGTGAATAAACTTGCATATATGCCACTCTGAATATGTGTATGTATTTCTACAGGATAAGTTTCTAGAAGTAGAAATCCTGTGTTAAAAGTATGCATTTATAATTTTGACTGATAATGGCAAATTATCCGCAATAAGAGTTATACTAATTTGTACTTCCACTAGTAATGCATGAAGTGAGAGAATTTCCCACACTCCTGCCAACACAGCTAATGGTTTTTTGGATTTTGGCCCATTTGATTAAAAATGTTTGGATTTTGGCCTATTCAATAGATAAGAAATATTGCAGATTATTTAAATGTGATTAGTTAAGCAACTTTTCGTATTTTTAAGTGCCACTTGTATTTCCTTTTCTATGAACTTTGCCCATTTCCTCTTAAGGTCTTTTATCAATTTCTAGAAACTCATCATATATTAGGGAAAGTTGTCCTTGTCTATGATATGAATTGAGCATATTTTTTACTGTTTGCCATTTATTTATGATTAAACATGTTAGCCTTCTCTTATGTTTTCTGAATTTTAGATCTTAGTAAGGCCTTTCCCACTACAAGGTTATACAAGTCTTCTACTGTGTCATCTAGTGATTTCATAGTTCTGTTTTTCTTACTTAAATATTTGCTTTACTTGGAGTTTATCTTGGTTTATATTATTATTATTATTATTATTATTATTATTATTATTATTTCGAGACAGAGTCTTGCTCTGTCGCCCAGGCTGGAGTGCAGTGGCGCGATCTGGGCTCACTGCAAGCTCCGCCTCCCGGGTTCACGCCATTCTCCTGCCTCAGCCTCCCGAGTAGCTCGGACTACAGGCGCCTGCCACCACGCCCGGCTAATTTTTTGTATTTTTAGTAAAGACAGGGTTTCACTGTGTTAGCCAGGATGGTCTCGATCTCCTGACCTTGTGATCCGTCCGCCTCGGCTTCCCAAAGTGCTGGGATTACAGGCTTGAGCCAACACGACCGGCCTTGGTTTATATTATAACACTTGGATTGAACCTTTTTTTCTCAGATGGCTGTCCAGGTGTACCACACCATTTAGTGAATAATGCCTGGTAATTCAATCCCCAGTCATTGGAGATACCACCTTTATCATATTCCATATGCCATATATAATTTTATCTATACTTATGTAAATAGAATGGCTTTACTTTAGAATCCTAGGGGAAAGTCTGAATTTTCTTTGGGAACACTAGAGGATTTTTTTTTTTTTAAGACCGAGTCTCACTCTGTCGCCCAGGCTGGACCAGGCTGGAGTGCAGTGGCACAATCTTCTCACTGCAGCCTCTGCTTCCTGGGTTCAAGCAATTCACCTGCCTCAGCCTCCTGAGTAGCTAGGATTACAGGCACCCATCACCATGCTTGGCTAGTTTTTATATTTTTAGTAGAGACGGGGTTTCACCATGTTGGTCAGGCTGGTCTCCAACTCCTGACCTCAGGTGATCTGCCTGTCTCAGTCTCCCAAAGTGCTGAGATTACAGGTGTGAGCCACCACGCCCAGCCGATTTTTTAAAATTGTGGTAAAATATTATTTTTATGTTTTATATATATTTTAATTTAAATAGTTACTACTTTAACCATTTTTAAGTGTGAAGTTCCGTGGCATTAAGTATATTTACATTTGTTGTGCAACCATCACCACCATCATCTCTAGGACTTTTTCATGTTCCCATCACATGGCTTTGAATCAAATATACCAGTAATTTTATGACATACCATTCATTTGTAAGGTAAGCCCTGATTTTAGAGATATTAAAATATGGTAAAATATACATCTTAGGTATATTTTAGTTACTAAAATATTTAGTTACTGAAGTATAGTTCTCAATTTTCAAGTGTATTTAGTTTATTTCTGAACATTCTAATCTATTACATTTTTCTCTCCATGTGCCAGTGCCACACTGTCTTAATTATTGCAGATTTACAATATCTTTTAATACATAATAAGGCTAGTTTCTCCTCACTGGTCTTCTTTTTCAGATTTCTTTCTCCAGTTATACTTGTGTAGCTGTCTAGATAAACTAAGCAGCCTTTCTTTGGCTCTTATAGACCTTCCTTTCCCTCTTTCTATCTCTATTCTACTTAAATTATAAAAATTTTCGTGTAGATGACCTTATGAGGCCTGCAGATGAGCTCTAAGTCTAGGATCAGGTTATCTTCTCTGAAAGTTTGTGTATCTCTTGACTTTCTTCTCCTGGGTTTCTGCTTTAGCTTTGTCACTTCAAGTGCAGTCCATTCCTGATCTATATTGTCAACATAAAAGGGAGCTGCTCCTATGAAAGTTCTTAGACTCATTTACTGCTTTGAGTCTTGTACATAGAATATTAGTCTTTTTCAGTGAAGTTAGCAGTGTCTCTAGAAGGATAGAAAAGCTGAAATGTTTGCAACTGCATCAGGGTTTAAAGTAATTTACTAATGCATTTGCCTTCAGTGGAAGTTTGTTGTCTTGCCAGTTATTCATATTAAATTTTTAGCATTTTAAATAATGTATTACTATAAGCTTATCTTTATTTGCATTTATAGATCATAAACTCATTTCTGTTTTATTTTACTGAAGAACCCATTAAAAGAGCCAGTAAATCCAGTGGAAAATGGCCTTCAGTGATCTTACATCGAGGACTGTGCATCTTTATGATAATTGGATCAAAGATGCTGGTGAGTAGCCACATTTCCTAATTGAGGTTCATCCTTCCTTTTTATGTCAGATTCTCATATTTAATAGGATTTCATTGGAACAAAATGAGAGACTTTGCAACTTAACAGTCCCTTATTACTAGTTAACGAAGAGGAAGTGCACGAGTTTCATTACAGATATGTACAAAGATGGAGCTACACAGATGTTCATTACAATGTTTACAGTAATGAAAATAGCCTAGATATCCAGTGAAAGGAACTGATCAATAAATGATGGCTCATTCTGAGTAGCCATTAAAAGTGATTTCGGAGGGACAGTGCTCTTCGGCTTGATTCTTCCCTAATGCTCCTGAGGGAAATTACAGTTACTGCCAACTCTTTTTTTTTTTTCTTTTCTTTTTTTTTTGTTTTTTGTTTTTTGTTTTTGAGACAGAGTGTCACTGTGTCGTGCAGTGGCACAATCTTGGCTCACTGTAAGCTCCTTTTCCCAGGTTCATGCCATTCTCCTGCTTCAGCCTCCCGAGTAGCTGGGACTGCAGGCGCCCACCACCACGCCCGGCTAAATTTTTGTATTTTTAGTAGAGACGGTTTCACTGTGTTAGGATGGTCTCGATCTCGTGACCTCGTGATCTGCCTGCCTCGGCCTCCCAAAGTGCTGGGATTACAGGCATGAGCCATGGCACTCGGCCACTGCCAGCTCTTTTGAATGAAAGAGTTGCAGCCCCCAGGAACCTGTCAGAGTGAACAGGGAACAGAAAAACCAGGGAATGACTGCCTGGGACACCCCTGAGTGATTCTGATATGCCTGCATTTTACCCTTGCCCATTTGTTTTACAAGTCAGTGTTTCAGAAGAACATTAATGCCATAGCAAGAATTCTAAAATATGTTAAATGAAAGCAGGTTATAAAATACCCCATACGTTTCTTTCATGGGGTTTAGCAGTTATCTCTGGGTGGTAGGATTATGGGTATTTTTTTTATTTCCTTACCTATATTTGTCTACATATTTTTAAATCACAACAAATATGTTATGTTGCTTTTATAACCATTTTTTGAAGTTTTAAAAGCAGAACAAAAGTAAAATTTCAAAAAGAAAGAATCAGAGCATCTTACAGCTGAGATGGATTTTAGATATCATTGAAGCTTGTGCCTCATTTTACAGTTGAAGAAATGTGACCTCAAAGTCATGGTTAGTTGATGGCAGAAAAGAATAGAACCTATGTGTTCTGATTATTAGTTGTAGTATTATGGTATTTAACATTTGAGTTTATTTTTGAGATACTGAGCTATACATACTTACCAACATCACTACTTTGGGTTGATTCTTACCTATCACCTAGAAATTGCAAGTCTATCAAATTCAGGAGGGAAATGCACCACCTCTTGGCACCTACCACAGTTGAAATTATATTCAAATTTACAATGATTTCAGCAAAGATACCCTGTTTCATGGTTTGCAGCTTTCTCAGTAGCTGCTAAAAACCAAATTTATTTCACTAAAAATGTTCCCAACAGTTTTTCCTTTGAGGAACGCCAAGGCTCTTTGTAAGTATCTCATAGATAGAGAAACTTCACTCTGGTAGGGGATACATAGTGACTGTGCCAATCTTTTCTTCTTAGTTTTTTTTTCTTAGTTTTCCAATATATGTAAGGATACAGAGAGCATTCAAGTTTCTTTAGGAGTCATCCTTCTCTGAGGGTTTACAGTAGTTCTCATAAAGTCAGTATTAATTTAAATATTAATTTTTTCATTGCTTTTCAAAGAGAGATGTGCCTTGCTACCTGAACTCTCACTATTTGAACTTAGGAACCAAGTAAATTTGGGTATGGTTTTTGAAATAGAGTTATTTGGAAGAACAGATCTCTTGCTATCCAATTCTTGACAGTCATTATGCCAAATACAAGAATCCGAGACTCAAATAATCAACATGCTAACTTAAGAGCCCAATAGATGTAGATAATGATAAATATCTATGTAGTCCTAGAAGTTAAAAATGCCTTAATATGAACTTCTTTAGAATTCCACTTCCACTTTTATCCTTGGATCAACTCCTTAATTTTTATTAGGAATACCTACATTGAAATTGCTGAGTAAAATTAGATTAGATGTGGAGTGGAGGCCTGAAAACAGCATTGCAAATGGTGCAGGGCAGATGAGGGGAGAGAGGCAGGGAGAAGGCAAGGAATACCTGTATTTGAAGTTATGCTTATTTGAAGACTTGGGAGTGGAAAGAGGGTACGGGGATGTGGAGTGAGAATACCTAGATTTAAGGTCTGACACTGCTGTAGCCCAGCTGGATGATCTTGAACGTGTTATTTATTGGCTGTGAGTCTTTGTTTCTTTATTAGCAAAACATAAGTGAGAATAGCATCTACCAGCTACCAGGTAACATACATGAAAGTGCTCTGCTATTTCGGAAGTATCCCAACATAAATAGTGGTGCTGGTTGTTACAAATGATAGATTTCATCTGAAAATACTCTTCATATAGCGTATACTTAAAAATTGTTTTCTTTTCATTATTTTTTCCCAGGCATGGTCTAAAAGGGTTAAAATGTTTTGTTTTGAGATATACAGCTTTATGGAAACCCTGTCAGGTGTAGCAGGAAAGTTTTTGCCCTCTACTTAGTGTAATATTGATCTCTGAGATCCATTAGTAATCATTTCTGGCCATCTTAGTCCAGTTTTAGTTTGCTTACCCTGGAAATGTCTGAACTTATGATCAAGGGCCAAGAATTTCAAGTGTATTCTTGGCTTTAGCCCTAACCCTGAGTAGCCTAAGGAAACTTACTGATATTCATTGGCTTTCTGATTGCTAGAGAAGTAGTGGTCATGCATAGTTATTTCATGTGGAAAAATTCCACAGCTACAGAATAAAAAATGGTTTAATTAATACTTAGCTATAAGAGGATTTATTTGGATTCTTAGATGTGAAATGTGAGATTTTGAAATAATTCTATAGTAGCATTTTGGATTATAGAGAAATGAAAAAGTTTTTAATGTTTAAAATACAGCTTTCCTTGTATTTGATTAGAAATGATGACTTTTCAGACTTAGTCATGATCCTTTTTTGCAAGAAGATGGAGTATGAGTAAGATTGCTGCCATTCTGAAACTTTAGTACTTCAAAAAGTACTTAAGGTACATGTTTGCTTTTCCTTCCAGCTTCTTCATTTCATTGGTACTTGGTATCTTAAAGATGTACTGTTTGAGCCAGTACATGCTACTTAAGAAGAGAACACTCTCTTAGAAGCAGATGATGGAAAAGCTCATTAATATTCTATGTATGTGGCATTCTACTTTCCCTATGCTCTCTCCCTGGGACACTCTTAGAAAACAATTATTAAGCAAGTGATAAATCAGAACTTTGGTAATCATTGGGATATAGACTGTCAGACAGCCTTCCCATCCTCTGCTTCTATCGTGGCTCTACTCATGACACTTAAACCAAATCTGATGCCGAAAAGAAGGTACATGAAACATCCCCCACCCCAATAGCCTTTTTTTGGGGGGCAGACAGAGCACCTCATGCCTATATCTAACTTTTTCAACTTATGTAATGATACAGGGAACATTCAAGTTTCTTTAGGGGGTCATCCTTTTCTGAAGGTTTATAGTAGTTCTCATAAATTCAGTATTTAACTTCAGTACTAATATTTTCATTGCTTTTCAAATAGAGATGTGCCTTGCTACCTGAACTCTCATTATTTGAGCTTAGGAACCAAGTAGATTTGGGTGCAGTTTTTTTGAAATAGAGCTGTTTTGAAGAACAGATCCCCTGCTATCCAAATGTTGCTATTCACTATCCCAAATGGGATCATAGACGGAGTCAGAATTAACTTTAACTGTCACCCAGCAGGTACATTGATACTCCCTGTAACATGCCCACTACCTTACATGGAAGTGGACTCTATTCAGAAAGGTATAATTGCTGTTAAGAGAGACAGCCAGAAAAGTGAACAATGGCCAGAGTCATGGGTGTCATCCTAATGATTTTGTATTTTATTTGCTCAGTCAGGGAGAGCTAATTTAAGCAATTTCATTTGCTCAGTCAGGGAGAGCTAATTTAATGAAAGGAAGAATTTAGGGACAACTTGATTTTTAGAAAATGAATTTGACAATTGCATGGAAGACTAGTGTAGCAGATTGGATCAGGAGGCAGTGAAACCATATAACAGACTATTGAAGAATACCCAGTGAGGGGTGCTGTAGCCCTAAATATAGGTGAGGAAACTTGGTCTCACACCAGACCCCTAGCTCTTAACAATGACAGCTCATCACAGTTACTAATTAACAAATTGTTGACTGCTGACAAATTATAATTACATATATTTATGGGGTACAAAGTGATGTTGTGATATATGTATCCAATGTAAAATGATTAAATCAATCTAAATAGCATGTCCATCACTTCAAATACTTATCTTTTTGTGGTGAAAACATTTGAAATTTACTTTTTACAATTTTGAAATGCACATTATTATTAGCTCTAGTTATGCTGTGCAATAAATCTCAAAAAGATGTTTCTTCTGTTGAACTGAAACTTTGTACCCTTTGATCAACATCTCCCTATTCTCCCAACCCCCGGCCTCTGGTAACCACCATTCTACTCTGCTTATATAAATGTGATTATTTTAGACTTCTTTATAAGTGATAACATGTCTTGTCTTTCTGTGCCTGGTTTATCTTACTTAGCATAATGTCTTCCAAGTTCATCCACATTGTCACAAATTTTAGGATTTTCTTTTTGAAGGCTGAATAATTGTCCATTGGTTATTTCTCTCTATATATCTACAGGTCTGTAACTCAGAAAGGCATAACTTTAGATTGACAGATATCACATTTTCTTTATCCATTCACCCACTATTGGACACTTAGGTTGATTCCACATCTTGGCTATTATGAATAATGCTGCAGTGAACATGAGAGTGCAGATATCCCTTCAATATGCTGATTTCATTTCCTTTGGATATATATCTGGAAATGAGATTACAGGATCATATGGTAATTCTATTTTTAGTTTTTTATAGAACCTCCCTGTAGCTTTCCTTATAGGTATAGTAATTTACAGTCCCACCAACATTGTACAAGGGTTCTCTTTTCTCCACATCCTTGCCAACACTTGTTATCTTTTTTCTTTTTGATAACAGACATTCTTACAGGTGTAAGGTTATATCTCTTTGTCTTTTTAATTTGCATTTTCCTGATAATTAGTGATGTTGAGAATTATTTTCATCTATCTGTTGGCCATTTATCATCTTTTGAGAAATGTCTATTCCGGTCCTTTGCCCATTTAAAAAAATGATACATAGAAACCACGTCCTAGGATTCTGATTCAATTGGACCAAGATTGCTTTTTGCAATTTGACTTTTAAATACTGCGGAGGCAATTTGGCTGTGCTAACAGAATTGAGATCTGCTGTAACAACAGTAGCAAGCATACTGAGTACTTAGGCTCTTTACATATAATAACTTAATCAATCCTCTATGAAATACATGCCTTTTAATGCCAAATTTGCAGATGAGGAAACTAAATACAAAGAAGGTGAGTCAATTGCCCAAGGTGACATAGTGAGCCAGTGGGAGAACCAGGATCAGAATGCAAACTATCTGACTCCAGAGTTTTGCTGAAATAGAATTTCTAAAGCTTGGTATTTTGTTTTATTATTTGCTTTGAAAATATCCAATTAAATTAATCAGTGTTTCCCATAATTTTTATCTGTAGAACTTGAAAGTCACATACAGGACTTAAGGTGTGTGCTGAAAATATTAAATTACAGGAAAAAGTTATTTATTTTAAAATTATTTTGTTCTGCTTCCTGAGCCAGCCCAGCATGCTTTTCCTGGCTTGTTTTCTTTCTACTGCTACCAGAGGAAGAACAGAGAAATGATGTCATTTGATTTTTCTCCCTCCTGAGTCAATGAAAGAATAAAATAAAATATATCTCTAATTCAGCAATTCTTTTACTGACATTTAAGCTAGTTTCTAACCATATGTGTGATAACTGTTAATAATAGTCATTTGAAATTGTTTGTAGAGCAAAAGAAAGAACAAAAGTCAACTAAACTCTCACCATGCAAAGGTGGTGATGTAACATCTTTCCAGAGGTCTTCTTTTGGTATTGTTTTTTTTCCTTTCCTTTTTTTTTTTTTTTTTTTTTTTGTTGTTGTTGTTGTTGTTGTTTTGAGACAGGGTCTTACTCTGTTGCCCAGGCTGGAGTGCGATGGCATGATCTCCAGTTCACTGCAACCTCCACCTCCCGGGTTCAGGCTATTTTCTTGCCTTAGTCTCCTAAGTAGCTGGGATTACAGGCGTGCGCCACCATGCCTGGCTAATTTTTGTATTTTTAGTACAGACAGGGTTTCACCATGTTGGCCGGGCTGGTCTCAAACTCCTGATCTCAAGTGATCACCTGCCTTGGCCTCCCAAAGTGCTGGGATTACAGGTGTGAGCCATGGTGCCTGGCTAGTATTGTTTTCAGTAGTTTTTAATTTCATTAGCAATGAAAACTAGACATAGTAATATGGATCTCATCTTGGACTGTAGTTCCCATAATTCCCACGTGTCTTGGGTGGGACCCAGTGGGAGGTATTTGAATCATGGGCACAGCTCCCCCATGCTCTTCTCATGATTGTGAGTTCTCACAAGATCGGATGGTTTTTTTAAGCATCTGGCATTTCCCCTGCTGGCACTCATTCTCTCTCCTGCTGCCCAGTGAAGAGGTGCCTTCCATCACGACTGTAAGTTTCCTGAGGCCTCCCCAGCAAATTTAAATCTCTTTCCTTTATAAATTACCCAATCTTGGGTATTTCTTCAGAGCAGTGTGAGAATGGACTAATACAGTAAATTGGTATCTCAGAGAATGGGGCGCTACTATAAGGATACCCAAAAATGTGGAATTGACTTTGAAACAGGCTAAAGGCAGAGGTTAGAGCTGTTTGGAGGGGTCAGAAGAAGACAGGAAAATGTGGGAAAGTTTGGCTGGGCACGGGTGGCTCACGCCTGTAATCCCAGCACTTTGGGAGGCCGAGGCAGGTGAATCACCTGAGGTCAGGAGTTCGGGACCAGCCTGACCAACATGGAGAAACCCCATCTCTACCGAAAAATACAAAATTAACTGGGTGTGGTGGCGCATGCCTGTAATCCCAGCTACTGGGGAGGCTGAGGCAGGAGAATCACTTGAACCCGAGAGGCAGAGGTTGCAGTGAGCTGAGATCACGCCATTGCACTCCAGCCTGGGCAACAAGAACAAAACTCCATCTCAAAAAAAAGAAAAAATGTGGGAAAGTTTGGAACTTACTAGAGACTTGTTGAATAGCTTTGACCAAAATGCTGATAGTGATATGGACAATGAAGGTCAGGCTGAGGTGGTCTCAGATGGAGAGGAGGAACTTGCTGGGAACTGGAATAAATAATACTTTGCTTTAGAAAAGAGACTGGCAGCATTTTGCCCCTGCCCTAAAGATCTGTGAAACTTTTAATTTGAGAGAGATGATTGAGGGTATCTGGCAGAAGAAATTTCTAAGCAGCAAAGCATTCAAGAGGAAGGATCATAAAAGTTTGGAAAATTTGCAGCCTGATGATGCAATAGAAAAGAAAATACAATTTTCTAGGGTGAAATTCAAGCCTGCTGCAGAAATTTGCATAAGTAGCAGGAAGTGAGCTCCAGGGTATGTCAGAGACCTTGGCAGCAGCCCCTCCCATCACAGACCTGGAGGCCTAGGAGGGAAAAATGGTTTTTTGGGCTGGGCTCTGGGCCTCCCTGATGTGTGCAGCCTAGGGACTTGATGCCCTGCATGCCAGCTGCTCCTGGAATGGCCAAAAAGAGCCAAGGTGCAGCTTAGGCCATAGCTTCAGAGAGTGCAGGCCCCAAGCTTTGGCAGCTTTCACATAGTGCTGAGCCTGTAGATGCACAGAAATCAAGAATTGAGGTTTGGGAACCTCTGTCTAGATTTCAAAGGATGTATGGAAACTGCTGGATGCCCAAGCCAAAGTTTGCTGCAGAGGTGGAGCCCTCATGGAGAGCCTCTACTAGGGCAATGTGGAAGAGAGATGTGGGGTCAGACCCAAAACACAGAGACCCCACTGGGGCACTGCCTAGTGAAGCTGTGAGAAGAGGGCCACCATCCTCCAGACCCCAAAATGGTAGATCCACTGACAGCTTGCACTGTGTACCTGGAGAAGGCACAGTCAATCAGTTCCAGTCAGTGAAAGCAGCAGGAAGGGGGCACTGTACCATACAAAGCCACAGGGGCAGAGCTGCTCAAGGCCATGGGAGCCCACCTCTTGCATCAGTATGACCTAGATGTGAGATGTGGAGTCAAAGGTGATCATTGTGGAGCATTAAGATTTAATGGCTGCCCTATTGGATTTTGGACTTGCATGGCCTGTAGCCCCTTTGTTTTGGCCAATTTCTGCCATTTGGAATGGATATATTTATGCAGTGCCTGTATTCCCATTATATTTAGGAAATAACTAACTTGCTTTTGATTTTACAGGCTCAGAGGCAGAAGGGACTTGCCTTGTCTAAGATGAGACTTTGGATTTGGACTTTTGAGTTAATGCTGGAATGCATTAAGACTTTGGGGGACTGTTGGGAAGGCATGATTGTGTTTTAAAATGTGAGGACATGAGATTTGGGAGGGCCCAGGGGCAGAATGATATGGTTTGACTGTGTCCCCACCCGAATTTCATCTTGAATTATAGTTCCCATAATTCCCACATGTTATGGGAGGGGCCTGGTGGGAGGTAATTGGATCATGGGGACAGTCTCCCCATGCTGTTCTCATGATTGTTTCTCACAAGAGCTGATGGATTTTTAAGTGTGTGGCATTTCCCCTGCTGGCACGCATTCTCTCTCCTGCCACTTCATGAAGAGGTGCCTTCCACTGTGATTGTAAGTTTCCTGACATCTCCCCAACCATGCAGAACTGTGAGTCAATTAAACTTCTTTCCTTTATAAATTACCCAGTCTCGGGTATTTCTTCATAGCAGCGCAAGAATGGATTAATACACTGATATTCATGTATTTAAGGTTTGTACTACCCACTTATAGAAGAAATCTATCAAAGTTTGATCAGTTCTGATTTTTTCCCTTGGTCCCTGGTTCTGTGACAGCTTTTATATTTGGAGACTTCTTTGTGACATGCGGACCCATAGCAAGCATTCCTTGCGGTGGTTTTAATTGCACAAAGCAATCAGACATCCTAGAAAAGTTGTCATTGTTAAAAGCAAGGAGGGGAACCAATAGAAACAATAAAAGATTTCAGTGATGTGTACCTGGATAGCTGATTTCGAAGTTTTTCCTGATTTAGAACTGTGACAAATCTTAATATGAGAAAATACTTCCAAAGTTGTTAGAACTTTATGTTTTGAAAAGTGTCTGTCATCAAACTTTTGTTTAATTTCATTTCGTGCATGATACCTTGTTAAAATTATTCTTGCTAAGAGCATCAGTGACTTCTTTTTGTTAAATGTAATGGCACTTTTCTTTCTGTGTATTATTTCCCCTTTCTGCCACACTTAATGTTTTGACTCCTGAAAATTCACTCTTCCCTGGCTTCAGGATATCTCACTTTTATGGTTTTCACTCTACCTCTTTAACTGCTCCTTTTTGGTTTTTATGTTTTTTCCTTCAGTAATTCCTTTTGTGAATGCTGAGTCCTCAAGATCCTGACTTCAGCACTTATTCTCCTTACTCTACCCACTTAGCCTAAGCCAATCTCACTGCTTTTATTGTTCATCATTTACGTGATGGCAACCCTCAATCCTACATCTCTGGCACAGATCTCTCTCCTAATTCTAGATCTTATTATTGACTATAAGTCACCCTGTTGTGCTACCAAATACTAGGTCTTATTCATTCTATTTTCTTTGTACCCATTAGCTATTCCCACCACCCCCCCAACCGCCTAGTACCCTTCCTAGCCTCTGGCAACCACCCTTCTACTGTATCTCCATGAGCTTAATTGTTTTGATTCTTACATCCCACATATAAATGAGATCATCTGAATATTTTTCTTAACATTTACCTATTTCCATTCCCTGTGTTTAACCAATTATAAATTTTTATATTTTCTTCTTCCTTACTGTATATCAAAATAATCTCCTATTTATCTTTCACTATCACTACCTGTTTTTAAAATTTTCCTTTTCATTTTAGATTCAGGTGGTACACGTGCAAGTTTTTTACTAGGGTATATTGCGTGATGCTGAGGTTTGGGCTTTTAGTGATTGCATCATGAATATAGTGAACATAGTACTTAAAAGGATGTTTTTCAGCCCTTGTCCCCTTCCTTCCCTCCCACATTTTGGATTCTCCAGTCTGTTGTTCCCATCTATACCTGCGTGTACCCAAGACTTAGCTTCCACTTATAAGTGAGAACATGCAGTGTTTCGTTTTGCATTTCTGTGTTCATTTGCTTAGGATAATAGTCTCCAGCTACATTCATGTTGCTGCAAAGGATATGATTTTGTTCTTTTTAATGACTGCATAGTACTCCACAGTGTATATGTACCACATTTTCTTTATCCAATCCACCATTAATGGGCACCTAGGTTGATTACATGTCTTTGCTGTTAAGAATCGTCCTGCAGTGAACATGCAAGTGTATGTATATTTTTGGCATTTTCCTTTCAGTACATACTCAATAGTGGAATTGCTGGGTTGAATAATAGTTCTATTTGCAGTTCTTTGAGAAATCTCCAAACTGCTTTCCACAGTGGCTGAACTAATTTACATTCCCACCAACAGTGTTTAAGCATTCCCTTTTCTCCACAGCCTCAACAACTTCTGTAATTATTTGACTTTTTAATGTTTGTTGGCCGCTTGTATGTCTTCTTTTGTGAAGTGTCTGTTCATGTTCTTTGCCCACTTTTTAATGAAGTTATTTATTTTTTTCATGTCAATTTAAGTTTCTTGTGGATTCTGGATATTAGTCCTGTGTTGGATGCATAGTTTGTAAGTGTTTTCTCCCAGTTCACAGGTTGTCTGTTTACTCTGTTAGTTTCTTTTGCTGTGCAAAAGCTCTTTAGTTTAATTAGGTCTTAATTGTTGATTTTTATTTGTGTTGCAATTGCTTTTGAGGACTTGGTCATAAAGCCTTTGCCAAGGCCAGTGTCCAGAAGAGTGTTTCCTAGGTTTTCTCCTGGGATTTTTATAGTTTTAGGTCTTGCATTTAAGTCTTTAATCCATCTTAAGTTAATTTTTGTTTATGGTGGTAGGTAGTGGTCCAGTTTCAGTCTTCCACATATGATTAGCCAGTTTTCCTAGAACCGTCTATTGAATAGGGAATCCTTTCCCCATTGCTTATTTTCATTGACTTTGTTGAATATCAGTTGGTTTTAGGTATGCTCCTTTATTTCTGGGTTTTCTATTCCGTTCCATTGGCCGATGTGTCTATTTTTGTATCAATAACGTTCTGTTTTGGTTACTGTAGCTGTGTAGTATAGTTTGAAGTAAGATAATGTGATGCCTCCAGCTTTGTTCTTTTTTTTTTTTTTTTTTTTTTTTTTTTTTGAGACGGAGTCTCGCTCTGTCGCCCAGGCTGGAGTGCAGTGGCGCGATCTCGGCTCACTGAAAGCTCCGCCTCCCAGGTTCACACCATTCTCCTGCCTCAGCCTCCCGAGTAGCTGGGACTACAGGCGCCCGCCACCGTGCCCAGCTCATTTTTGTATTTTTAGTAGAGACGGGATTTCACCGTGGTCTTGATCTCCTGACCTTGTGATCCGCCCGCCTCGGCCTCCCAAAGTGCTGGGATTACAGGCGTGAGCCACCGCGCCCGGCAGCTTTGTTCTTTTTGCATAGGATTGCTTTGGCTATTTGAGCTCGTTTTTGGTTTTTTATGAATTTGAGAATAGTTTTTTCTAATTTTGTAAAAAATAACATTGGTAATTTGATAGGAATAGGATTGAATATTTAGATTGTTTTGGACAGTATGGACATCTTAACAATGTTGATTCTTCTAATCCACAAGCATGGAATGTTCTTCCATTTGTGTTTTCCATATTTCTTTCAGCAGTGTTTTGTAATGCTCCTTGTAGAGATCTTTTACCTCCTTGGTTTGATGTATTCCTATGTGTTTTATTTTTTGTGCGTGTGGTTATTGTAAATAGGATTGAACTCTTGATTTGGCTGTCAGCTTGAGGGTTGAAGAGCTGTTCCAGCTCTTGAGGATAATACTTTGGTGCATAGAAATGCTACTGATTTTCATACATTGATTTTGTATCCTGTAACTTTACTGAATTCATTTATCAAATATAAGAGTTTTGGCCAGGCGCGGTGGCTCACGCCTATAATCCCAGCACTTTGGGAGGCCAAGGTGGGCAGATCACGAGGTCAGGAGTTTGAGACTAGCCTGGCCAACATGGCGAAACCCCGTGTCTACTAAAAATACAAAAATTAGCTGGGCATGGTGGTGGGTACCTGTAATCCCAGCTCCTCAGGAGGCTGAGGCAGGAGTTTCGCTTGAACCCAGGAGGCAGAGGTTGCAGTGAGCTGAGATCGTGCCATTGCACTCCAGCCTGGGCAACAAGAGCAAGATTCGGTCTCAAAAAAAAAAAAAAAAAAAAAAAATGAGTTTTATGGTGGAGTCTTTAGGTTTTTCTAGGTAGAAGATCATATTATCAGCAAGCAGGGATAATTTTACTTCCTCTTTTCAAATTTGGATGCCTTGTATTTCTTTCTCTTGCCTGATTGCTCTGGGCTAGGATTTCTAGTACTATGTCGAATAGGAGTGGGCATCCTTGTCTTGTTGCAGCTCTTAAAGGTAATATTTCCAATGTTTGCCCATTAGGTATGATGTTGGCTGTGGGTTTGTCATAGATGGCCCTTATTATTTGAGGTATATTCCTTTAATGCCTAGTTTGTTGAGGGTTTTTATCATGAATAGATGTTAGATTTTATTGAAAGCTTTTTCTGCATCTATTGAGATAATCATATGGTCTTTGTTTTAAATTCTATATATGTGGTGAATCACATTTATTGACTTGACTGTGTTGAACCAACTTTGCATCCCAGGAATAAAGCCCACTTGATTGTGGTGAATTAACTTTTTGATGTGCTCCTGGATTCACCTGGCTAGTTTGTTGAGGATTTTTATATCTGTGTTCTTGAGGGATATTTTCCTGTAGTTTTCTTTGTTGTGGTGGTGGTGGTGATAGTGGTGTCTGTGCCGGATTTTAGTGTCAGGATGATACTGGTTTCATAGAATGAGTTAGGGAGGAATCTCTCTTCCTCAGTTTTTTGGAATAGTTTCCGTAGGACTGGTACTAACTCTTCTTTGTATGTCTGACCACCTAATCTTCAGTCGTTTAATTTATAAATTTATTTTAGTGAATGGCTATATTTCCCAAACTGTGTTCCACAGAACACTAGTTTCATAAGATGTTAAATAATATTCTACTAAAAAAAATAAGTGTTTTTTGGTCAAATAAGTTTGGAGACTATGGCATACTACCATTCCCATCTTGGCAATTCATGATGAACATGAAGTATTAAGAAATCCTGTAGTAATGCAACCTGTTTGTTTAACCCAGCATTCCAGTACTCCCCAATTCTTTGTGGAAAGTCTTTAAATAGCTTGTTTCCATGCATAGTTTGGAACATACTCTTATAGAATATCAGATAAGAACTAAACTCATTTTTCTCCCAAGCAGTCAGTTTTCCTATCAACATTTGTTAAAGATCTCTTCCTTTCCTGCTTGTTTCTGGGACTTCCTATTTTTAGTATATGTGCTGCCGAAGCCAGCACTTCCTTAATCATATATTAAATTCTTAAATGTCCTGGGATCTAGTCTGGAGCTGACTCTTGACTCTTTGGCTTTATTTATTTCTTTATTTTTTTGAGACAGAGACTTCTACCAGTATTTTTGAGGGAGGCTTACTTGAATGCAGAATAATCACCCATGCACATCTGATGGTCACATGTAAGCACTCCAGCACTAAAATTGAGGCCAAGTGAGTTATCAGTCGTAGAGTCCTACTGAAGAAGTTTTGAGTGGGAAGTCACACTTGCAGGGGTATTCAGAATTTGTCAGTGCTTGGCCACATCATTAGCAGCTTAAAAAAGCAGGAGCAGCATTCTCCCTACCCTTCATTTCCAACTGATAAAAGTGACAGTAGTTAGCATCCTGAGGTTATTCATGGCATAATTTTGAGTCAGATCCTTCTGAAAATTTGTCCATACTTCCTTTACTTCATAATAATCTGGCTTAATGAGGCCATTTAGTAAAATTAAACTTGAACTACTAGAAATTATAGACTTAATCACATTTCATCCTGAGTTGTAATTTTTTATTCATCCATCTCTGCTGGCCTGGAGCTGACAGTAAGCAGATAAGTTTCTGTTTGCAATTGTGAGGTCGGTGCATTTTTTTTGCTCAGAATATCACAGTGGTTAGCCCACATGGACTCCAAAATCCCATACTTTAGCTACTTAGAGGATGTTCAGCTCCCTTTCTATTCTGTGATCCTGTGATGCAGTATATGTGGAAGTGTGCCAGTTTTCCTAGGGAAGGAAAAAAAATAAGAAGCAGCAAATACAAACATTTTTTAAATATATAAAAGCACATATGGATGGAAAAACTCCAAGATATTAATAGTGGCTATAGACACATGGCAGGATGTTGCTGGATGTTCTCTCTTCCAGATAGCTTTGCGCCCTGTGCTGGGCCCTGGAGAACGATCCATGAAGACTGTATCCTTGGGTTTGCTCCCCTGCCATATACTTTCTGGTTAGGTTCACCCAGTGGAGAGAGGGAGGAGGGTGGAGTTGGGGTATCTATTTCTCTGGCCCCATACTTACAAAATTGTCTTGGGCTGGCCGAATCCCTCAACTGACAGTCAAAGCTTGTCTTAGCATACTCAGGATGCTATAAGAAATTATCATAGACTGGGTAGTTTATAAGCAATGGAAATTTATTTCTAACATTTCTGAGGGTAGAAGTCTGAGATCAGGGTGCCAGCACTGTCAGGTACTGGTGAGGACCCTCTTCCAGGTTGCAGACTGCTATCTTCTCATTGTATCCTTACATGGGGAAAGAGGGCTCCCTGGGGTGCCTTTTATCAGGGCACTGACACCATCATGCAGGCGATCAGAGCATAACACAGCTCCTCTCCAGGAGGGCTTCTCTTTCCTTTTGAGTTCTGGTAACTACTACTTCCCCTAGCCTGTTGAGGCCTGGGGTTGTTGAGAGCCTCTCTGTTTCTAGGCCCAGGATACTTCCTTATTCCTGTTGATTTATTTTCCACCTTTCTACAGATACTAGTGATCATTGTCCAAATAGCTCACAGTCAATAGTAGGATCTGGATGCTCAATTAAAGAAATGTTGGTTGCTGTTAGTTATCCCTTGGCTAAGCAGGTGTATACTCACATATTGTTTTTCTCTTAGATCCAAGAGTTGAAGATTGGCTCCTCATGTCCTCGCCTCTGCCACAAACCATCCTTCTAGGATTCTATGTCTATTTTGTCACTTCTCTGGGACCAAAGCTCATGGAAAATCGCAAGCCCTTTGAACTCAAGAAAGTGATGATAACGTACAATTTTTTAATAGTACTCTTTTCTGTGTATATGTGTTATGAGGCAAGTGTCTTCAGTATTCCTAATGGGAGAATTTTGCCTGCGTTTTTCTGTCTATGTGTCATTATGTTTTCTGTTATAAGGGTAACCTTTGCAGTTTAAGGAATTAAGAAACTGATCTCACTAGAGCAGGTATTTGCCAAAATAGTGTTGGGTATAGACCACATAATAACCTCATTTGAGGATCTCGGTATAATCTGTCTCACAGATAATGAGAAGACCTTCCCACCATCAGACTGAAAGAATGTCAGTATAATCTTTATGATCTTTGAATTACAGTTCAGATTTATCAACAATAGGCTCTTTCTTCTCACCATCAGCCTTGGATCACTTTGTGGGTGTGTTGGAATTAAGGCGTGCCAGATTGCACTTTTATTGTTAACAAGAGCATTTTCTTCTTTTACTTGTCTTGTGAATCCACAGTAAAACTATTAATAATATCTGAGCCATGGACTACCACCTCACATCACACTCACCAGCCAATGATGGGAAAAGCCCAGTTTTCGCAGCCATCTTATGAGTACATTGAGGCATTTTGGTTTGCATGTTTAGTTCTTGACTAAGTAGAAAGACTGGAAATTGCTAGAAATGACTGATTCAGATCCAAGAGTCCCCTTTAAGAGTATAGAAACACATTCACTCACACATATACAGATGAACCTAAGATAAGTCACCTACCAGTATTTGCTGTTTAAGCAAAACACTGCAAGTGTTTTATTCTTCACATGTTAGAATAATCATCCCAAGAGATGAGCATTTTAGTCAGAACAGTTTATGTAAATAATATATGGGTTTGTGGTTTTGAAAATTCTTGATATCAAGCTCTGATATCAAGCATGTTCATAGTTTGTATTTGTTCCAGCTACCTTTTCCTCTGCACTGACTCAGCTGAAAATGTAATGAAGAGACACTATCAAAACTACTTTTGTTGTGGCTGTTGGGAAAATGTTTTCCTTTCTTAATATGCATGTGCTCTCTTGCAGTTTGTGATGTCTGGCTGGGGTATAGGTTATTCATTTCGATGTGAAATTGTTGACTATTCACAGTCACCCACAGCTTTGAGGGTAAGTTTCTCTTTGGAAAAACTTGAAATTCAAAATCAATGTTAAAATTTTGTGAACTGTTTGTAACATTGAATGTAAACGTAGAATAAGCAAAAGACTCAGTTATCAGATTGTGTGTGTTGTGGTGGAGAAAGTGAAAAATTACAAGAATAAAAGAAAGTCATGTGTATAATGTTGTATAAAAGGAAAATTGGTGCTTTACTTTTTGAATTTCTTGGATTTAAAAATAAATTAACATCTGGGTCCTCAAAAAACTGAAAATAGAATTACCATAAGATCCAGCAATTCCACTTCTGGGTATATACCTAAAAGAATTGAAAACAGATACTTGAAGAGATATTCGTATACTCATGTTTATAGCAGTATTATTCATAATAACCAAAAGGTAGAAGCAACTCAATAGTCCATGGATAGATAAATGGATACACAAGGCCAGGCGCAGTGGCTCACGCTTGTAATCCTAGCACTTTGGGAGGCTGAAGCGGGTGGATTGCCTGAGCTCAGAAGTCTGAGACCAGCCCGGGCAACGTGGTGAAACCCCGTCTCTACTACAATACAATAATTAGCCGGCCATGGCAGCATGGGTCTGTAGTCCCAGCTACTCAGGAGGCTGAGGCAGGAAAATCGCTTGAACCCAGGAGGCAGAGGTTGCAGTGAGCCGAGATGGCACCATTGCACTCCAACCTAGGTGACAAAGTGAGACTCCGTCTCAAAAAAAAAAAAAGAAAAAAAAGATAAATAAGATAAATGGATAAACAAAATGTGGCATATGCATAGAATGGAATATGATTTGGCCTTTAAAAGGAAGGGAATTCTAACTCATGCTGCAACACGGATGAACCCTGAGAACACTATGCAAAGTGAAATAATTAGGTCACAAAAGGACAAATACTGCATGATTTGGCTTATGTGAGGAGCCTAGGGTAGTCAAATTCATAGACACAAAAAGTAGAATTGTAGCTGGGGTGAGGGGAAAGGGGGAATGGGATGTAGTTTAGTGGGGTAGTTTCAGTTTTGCAAGATGAAAGAAGTTCTATGGATGGATGATGGGAATAGTTGAACAACAATGTGAAAGATACTTAATGCCACTTAACTGTGCACTAAAAAATGGTTAACATGACAGATTTTATGTTATGCATATTTTACCAAAATTTAAAAATACAAGCTTTTCTTCCATATACAAAGTAAAATAAAATAAATTTAGATTTATTTGTGCTTCTGCAGATGGCACGTACCTGCTGGCTTTATTACTTCTCCAAATTTGTTGAGCTATTAGATACGGTGAGTATATGGCCACCACATTTGGTAAATGTTTGATCTTAAATGTTTGATCTTTCAATGAAACCAATAAACTGCTGTAGTTTCAGTTGTCTGATAACTTTGGTCATTTCTCCTTTTCAGGCAGACCTACTGTTATCTTTTTTACCTTTTATTATCAGTAACTTTAGAGAATAGATAGGATAACCTTATTTTTTCAGTATTTTACAAACTCTGAAAGGTTTCTGTTATGTAGCTATCAGTTGATTAAGATAAGCACGGTAACTGTGTCATATACTACAAAACTGCATCTTTATATAGATGGATGACAGTTGTTTTATGAATCAAGTTCAGGAAGTAAAGAGCAGAAAACATCTTACTTTTTTTTTTTTTTTAATCCCAAAGCACAGTCATCTATATTCCTTTAGGAGGATAAATGCTTAAAAATTCATAAACTTACGTGAGAATGTTGCATTACCCCTGGGGTATCAGTAATTCAGCTGCGTTTCTGAAGTCTTTGCTTACTGGGCCCTATCTCTTCCTACTTTAGATCCTAGTGAGGATCACCTCTGAACTTGTATGAACGGGTCTTGGGAGAAGCAAGTGTCATGAATTAGGTCTGTGATTTAGAGGAGAAAGCCATGAACCTTTGTTTCCAGAGGAGCTTAGGAAAGCTGAATATTTGTTGTATCTTTGCAGCAAGTGTATCTTAGTTATTTGGAGCTAGTTTTGGCTCTGAGACTGAAAAGTGTATTTTCTTTGGAATGCATACCATGATATTTCTTGTAGGAAATCTCAATATGCTTCACCTTTTGAAATGACTAGTCACATAACGTTAGAATTGGAAAGGACTTGTGTGAACATACAATCTAGTGGTTCTCGAACTTTATGCATTTAGCATCACCTGGAAGACTTGTTAAAACACAGATGCCTCAACCCCCTACTCCCAGAGTTTCTGATTCACTAGGCCTTGGATGGGGGCTCAAAATTTGCATTTCTAACAAGTTCTCAGATGATGCTAATACAGGGACCACGTTTTGAGAACCTGTATTCTAGTGGTTCTCAGCCCGCATTGTGCAATAGAATTAATTGCATTAGGGAAAACGACGACGACAAAAAAAGGCCCTACCTCCAGAGATTTGGTGCCAAATGGTTTGGAACAAGACCAAGCATAGCTATTTTAAAAAAGCTTCTTGGATATTGTAATATGCAGCCAGGATTGAGAAGCATTAGTCCAGAACCTTCACTCTGAGAAACTGAAGCCAAGAAGTTAAGTGACTTACCCAGAGGAATGCTCCTACTAAGTGGGACAAGGACCTAGATTGTTAGTGTATGGCTTTTTCTGTTGCGCCACTCAGCCTTCTTCCATATACATAAGCAAATGCATTTTGCACTTGGAAATGTGCAAAATTTCCATATTCTCAGTTGCTTTGCATATTCTCAGTTCCAGCTTCCATAAGGAAACTGTACTGCTTCTATGTCTTTCCCTAAACTACATTTCTCAAATACTCCTCTTAATACTTTTCTTTGTGCTATTCTATTTAGTCTTGTGTTTAAAAATCTTAACGCTTGTATTCTGAATTTCACTTTCGAATATTTTTTAAACATTTCCCCCTCTCCCAAATTCTACCATCTTGTTTATAGGGTTTTTACAAACCACTGGATAATGTTCACTTTGAGTGTTACCTTCCTTCCCCTTCTCATTTTTTTCTATGCAGTTTTGCTTTATTTTCCCTCATATTTCTCAAATTAACTTTTCAACTTTTTCTCCCTTCATTTTTCTTTAATAATAATTTGCTAACTTTTGATTTGTTGCAAGTCCTCTTCGTTTGCCTAATCCCTTATCCATATCGGTAAGATGTATTAGAGAGCGATGTAGAATATTTCAATCCTAAGTCTTCTGCTTTCCCATATACCTCAAAATCCACTGGATTTTTTTTTTTTTTTTTTTTTTTTTTTACTAATAGAGTTTCTTTCAATAATTTGTGGCCATATTCCTTACTTTATATCTTTGATTTTTAAATCTGCATACAATTTCTTTTCACCTTTTTGTTGGATCTTCCATGTGTAGGCATCGTACCTAAGTTACTTCATAATAATGAGATTTTGAGCTGCCCTTTGGGGAATTAGCTGCTTCTGTAAGCATTCTATAAGGCAACGCTTTTAGAGGAAATCATGATATGAAATACTTTGCACTTTGCCAATATTTTAATAATACTCAATACACTATCGCATGATTTTCTATGAACTTGATATTCTTTAAATTATTTCAGATCTTTTTTGTTCTGCGCAAGAAAAATAACCAAGTGACTTTCCTTCATGTATTCCATCATACCATCATGCCATGGACCTGGTGGTTTGGAGTCAAATTTGCTGCAGGTAGATAAGGGGAAGTTGGGATCATGTGTTATAAACAATAACATTTCTATATGCTATAAACAAAATATTTTTCTGAAATGTGATTTATAAGAAACTCAAAAAATCAAAGAGTCCCTTTGTTTCTACTTCTTTCATTAACTATTACTTGAAAAATAAACGTAAGACTCATAATAATTAGGTTTACCCTACTCTTTAGATATGCATAATTTCTGGGCACACATATTCTTTAGTCATTTTGTTTGTATTTTATTATTTTCCCAGAGAGGTTTATTAAATACATTTAAAGAAATATATAAACAAACAAATAACTAAAATGGCAAAAGCTTTGACTTTATAGAAGTATAGAGAACAATTTCCTGCATGTTCCCAGGAAGTTAGAATGCTTATCTCAAATTCTATGTCTTATTTGCCTTCAAATTTCTAATAGCTGACACACACTGTAACCCCTAACAGCTCTTTAAAGATATGTCAAATTGTGGTTACCCCAACTTCCTAAAGCATCCTACCATAGTAAAGAATGTGTTGATACTATTTTTAAGGTCCAAAATTGTTTAATTTGAAAACGTGGAAAACAGGTTGGTTGTTTCTTTTTCGTTTTAGGCTTCTGATCGTCTAGAATTGGAGAAATCAGAATAATTTTATCCTATTACAGTTTTAAATAAGTGATATCCCCAAGGATATGTTTTTACCTTAGGAAAATTTGGTTGAGGGATTTATTTGCTCCAGTTTCTTAAATTTTAAAAGTCTTCAAATAGACCCATAGTTCATAACATTTCTGTGAATAGCTTGCCTCTTTTGGCCTTTCTGACTCTGCCAGACTAAAAGAAAGGGGGAACCACAATTGAGGAACTCTTGTTTGAGTTCTAGACTCTCTAAGCGTGGAGGAAAAAGATCTGCGTGTCTCAGAGCATGAGAGGACATGGATAAGCCCATGTCAGGAAGGGGATGCCAAAACTCAGAGGAGCCACAGGGGCTGTGAATCATGAGTGAACAGTTGTCGCTACCATGGCTTATGGGCATCGGATTTTCCAGGATGTAAAGTACCTCCTTGCTCAAAACTGGCTCAAAACTGGCTGCTTTTTCTTACGAGGTTTGTTAGTATAAACATTTCATTTACATTAAAACAAGATAGTCTCAGCGGTGTCCATTTGCCAAATCAACAGTGACTATATTAATCTCCATTATTTTACTTATCCTTACTTTCTGTGTTTTTGTTTCCTCTTATATGCATATTGCCCCTTCCCATTCTTTCTACAGTGGTATACATTGACACTTACTGGTGTTTGTGAAAAACTGGAAAATACCTAAACACTCACTAATAGAGTGGTTATTATTACTTGTGTGTATATAACTGTGAAACAAAAATGATATTGAGAGGTATTAAATGTCCTAAAATGAGGATTCTATACACAAGGATTTAACAAAGCTCATCTTCTTTGTTAAGCGGCTTGACTCCAAAATTATCAGAAGTAGATGAACTTATTCTATTTTTAAAGTATGCTAGAAAAGGTGCTTTCACATCCTTATAGTTTATTTATTCTGATTTCTCCCATGAGGCCAGGATACACGCTGAAAACTAAATGTGAATAGAAGAAAGATTGGAAGGCAATATCCCAAAATATAAACAGAGGTAATTGGGAGATATTGAAACAAAAAGTGGGTTTTTTCTCCCTCTGTATTTCCCTCCCTTTCTCTGTATTTTCTAATTGTTAAATACTGAATATCTGACTGTTAAAGAATGGGAGAAATAAATTTTATTTAATGAATACAATTGAGCATTTTTCTAACTTCTATGTTTGAGTTCATTGATAGTGTGGTTTCCATTTCAAAAGCAGTGCTTTCAATAATGAGAATTTAAATATGATATACCTCAACTTTTTTTTTTTTTGAGGCAGAGTTTCACTCTTGTTGCCCAAGTGGAGTGCAATGGTGTGATCTCGGATCACTGCAACCTCCTCTTCCCAGGTTCAAGCGACATACCACAGTTTTTAAGTGGTACTATGTTTATGGACATCAGTCACTTTATAACAGGTTTCTTGTCCACACTTTAATCCTTCTTCTTCTTTACAAAATGAAAATAGTACAAGATAGTTTTTTTCTTCTCTCTCATATGTTCCATGCATTGGCACTTCTGTTCAGTCTTACATGTGGAATTCTAGTAAATACTTGTTTAGCAGATCTGATACCTATTTCAGTGACAAACACAGCAACAAAAGCTGTTCCCAGAAATGTTTGGTACTGATGTCCATTCCTAGAATGAAACTGTCCATTCTAAACTGTTCTTTGCAAAAACTTGAGCACAGCTGATCTCTATCTAGTATTTAATTTCCTGTTTTTCTGTTGTACTCTTCAATAGGGTAATAGCAATCCAGCTTTTCTTTTGAATAGGATGAAAATATTTCTGTGGTAGGTTTTTATATTAATTATAATATTAATTATATTATAATAATTATGTGAATTATAATATTAATTTATGCATATATCCCCTTCCAGAGATAGGGAGAATTGTGATAATTACCCAGGTGATTCCTTTGTTTTGTGCAAAGGAGTAAAATGTGATGGGTACTAATCGTAATTCATTCTGAGATGTTTGTTTATAGACCCATTGTCATAAAGCAGAAAACAAACAGGCTTAGAAAATATTTTGTTAGGAAAGCTTTCCAAAGAAGATACAAAAAACATTACTAATTAAAATATGGTTGTTTTGTAAATAAACTTTTTAAAATAGCTTGTCAGAAAAAATCATAACTAGAGAAGGTAAACATGTTACTTTTATTTGATAGCTTATTTTGATCAGTAAACCTTACTAAACAGTTTTGGCTACGCTAGTGCTTTGTTAAATCCCTGTGTCTAACATCCTCATTTTAGGACATTTAATGGTGACAGTATCCAAACAGAAAATAGGCACTCGTCTATTAAATAATAGGAGAGGTGTCTTAGTTAGAAAAGCTCTGACATAGTTCCACATCAAAGGTGAAATAGATTTCCTATGTGTGTATTATTATGAAACACAAATGAATTTGAGAGGTATTTGGCTTATCTTCCTTTTAAGCACCTTGACTCCTAAACTATCAGTAGTAGACAACTATTCTATTTTTAAATTAACCTAGAAAAGGTGTTCTTACACCACAATAATGTGTTTATTCAAATTTCCTTTGGGAAAGAAGACCAATCCAAATGTAAATAATACAAGCTGGAAAGTTGTTAATAAGCTTAATTAATTCAGTTCCTTCTGACTTGAAATTTATGGTAATTGAGGGATTAGCTAAAATATGCCTTTCTCTCGTCAGAAGGAGAAAGTTTATGTAGAACAGTGTAGCATAAATGAGGCTTTGGGAGAATACTTAACTACTTAAAAGTAATTATTTAAAACAGGTTATTTTAACAGAGTACTTCAGCATTGCTAGTATCTAGAAATATCTAGAATTGCTGCAATTATGAATAATTATTTAAAAGCAATTTCTACTGTGTAATGGTTTTATTAGATTTTTCATTAGATCATGTTAGAAGTGATGAATTTGTATTTTCCTTTAAACTTTCTGTAATGCATAGTGTTTATGAATTCAGTTCTTCTACCATAATCTAAATTGATGAGGTTTTGCTTTATTTCCAGAATTAAAGAATACTGGAATTAAGAAAATAGAATGTTTCCGAGAAAAATGTAAATTCCAGGTCAACATTACTAAGCTGAGTCAGGCTATACATAAAGAACACATATTGTTCCAGATTGTTCTCTTAGGCAAGGGACCCCAGGGAGAGTGTTCCCTCCACCACACTTTCAGCTAAACACCATTACCCCTTCTGCTGTATTACTGGTCCAGCTAAAGACCACTGAAGTGATCTTTTCTTACATTCCCATGTGTTCTTTGCTTCTATTCTCAATTGAAGGGGATCGGTAGGAAATGTGGTGAAATAAGAAGAGGAAAACCAAGATAGGAAGGCATAATCAATTGGAAGCCGTAAATAAGGATGGTGTAACAGTTAGTAGATATTTACTTTGGGAAAACAATAATTCATTAAAGTAAATTCAGCAGTTTGCTAATGAAAGCCAGTGGTTTTACTGCCAAAATTATTTAATGAAGATTATTGAGAGTAGGAAAAGTAAATTTGTGAAGTTTAATAGCAGACAAAAGTAATAGTTGGTGATAAGAAGTTAAAGCTACCTTGGGAGCTCATGGGACTCTTAAGTGGTGTTGGAAATGTTCTATATCTTGATCTTGGTAGTGACGTGGGTGTATACATACATGAAAAATCATCAAGTTAAGATTAATGTACTTTGTATATTTTTATACATTAACCCTCACTAAAATATGAATTAACATTATTTATCAACTATTATTATTTAGCAACATATATTTATTTAGCATTTAGCATACTATTATTTAGCAACATATATTTAAAAGGTAACTCAACTAAGTGTAAGTAAACTCAAATCGTAAGACCACCTTAAGCTAAGATATAACAAAATGAAGATATGCTAATTTACTTTCTCAGGTTCATATCTTATATTTTACTAAATATACTATCCAGCCCCCTCTAAGTTGATAGTTATTTAACAGGATTGATATTTTATATATTTTTTTCCAAAATTCAAGAAATAATTATATAAAAATCTCAGTTCGGATGAAAACGTGGTTCATTTTAAGGAACAATGGCCCCACGTTACAATAATTTTATTTTTCAGGTGGTTTGGGAACATTCCATGCCCTTCTAAATACAGCTGTACATGTAGTCATGTATTCCTACTACGGACTCTCTGCACTGGGACCAGCCTACCAGAAGTATTTGTGGTGGAAAAAATATTTGACATCATTACAGCTTGTGAGTAATTAATTGTCTTTAAAACCATATATGAAGCAACTACAGTCACTTGTTTTCACTGTGAACTAGGATACTAGTTAAATAAAGAAGAAAGTTAACAAAACAATAGGGGTAGAGTGTCTGTCCCCTACATGATATGCCATCATTGTTCTTAATAACGTTAGATGAACTTTGGTAACCAAAAGGCTGAGACAATTAAACAAGTGTGCATTTTTATGCCATCTTTATACTATTTTATGCATTTATACAAGAATAAATAAATTTGTGATTAAAATAACTCCAAAGTTATATGACCCTCAATAGGCATAATACCTATTAGAAATTAGAAATTCCATTAGCTCTAGATGGCCTTGAGGGAATGCAACTTTGAGGGAACGATGAGCCTTCCTGTGTGCTTACCTATCTAGTCCTAACATTTATAAGTCCGTCTTTCCTCCAGTCAATAAAAAGCATTGTGAGAATTAAACATGCAGAGGGTTAGACCAACATATATGTATTACCTAAATTTGAATACTGCCCTTATATAAACAATGTTTGAAAGAGCAGAGGCACTCAGTTTAGACCTAATAATACATTCTAAGTATTAATTCTCAAAATATATGGTATTTAACTTTTTTGGAGATGCATTATGGGTTTGAGATGATGATTTGCTTTACATTTTATTGGTGTCCATTAAAAGGAGAATTCTGCCGTCCTTGTATTTCCACATTTGCAATCTATGATAAATTGATGTCATATTCTGCCAGTAACATCAATGAGAAAGTATGAATTTGATTTAGATAGCGTGTTGAAGATTAATTCTTTATTAAAATTCTGTAACTTCCTAAATGAAATTTGGCACATTCATATAATGTATTCTCCCAGGTGAGAGACTGACATTTTAATGTATAAGGATCCTAAATCAAGATCAGAGTATTTCCTTGCGGAGTTATTTGTTGTATCTGAAACAGGCAGCAAACTAAATGACCAACCATAAGGAAATGGTAAAACAGATTATTTTAATTCATACTTGAGATACTATGAAGTCATGAAAATTACTCACCATTGCTTCTTTAAAAAATATTATTTTCTTAAAGCAGTATATGCTCATTGCAAATATGTGAGAACACCTAATTAAGAAAAGAGAAAAAAATACATGTAATTCTGCCACCCAGGGATAATCACTGATGATATTTTTGTTTTCATCCAGTTTTTCTCTCAAGCATATGTGTACACCTTTTACATTATTTGTATAGATTGCATATATAATTTTGTATTTTGTATTTAGGCTTTTTTTTTCTCTTAGCATACTCTTAAATGTTGTACAAACTTTTTAATAATGTGGAAAAATATGGATGTAGAAAAAATAGGATGAACATTTGTTTATTATATTTTCAAAGATGTCAATTATACACAAACATACACATGCATAGAATGTTGAGGACATCGCTTAGCCTTCCTAAAGTTTTTTTTTCTCTTTTGCAAAATGAGAGGAATAAGTGGCTATGCTATGGGAATGTCATAAATATACATTAAGATAATGCAAGGAAAGTTGATGATAAGGATAAAATAATAAAATAAACTATATGAAAATCTTAACCATGATTAATAAGACCAATTGTGGATAATTGTTACCTATTTCTTTATAGAGTTTTACTTTTCTAAAATTTCTGCAGAACACATGTTGCTTTTTAATCAGGGAAAACATGATAACCAGAAAATCTGAATATTAGCTTAGAAAAGGTCCCTTTTGGGACTGTGTAAGATGTTCTGCCCCACAGAGCCCTTGAGCACTACTAGAAGGGCCACCAGTTCTCTCTCACACCTTATAGATTCTCTGCCTCAGTTGGCAGTTCAGACCTTTTTTTTTTTTTTTTTTTTTTTTGAGATGGAATCTCGCTCTGTCACCCAGGCTAGAGTGCAGTGGCACAATTTCGGCTCACTGCAACCTCGGCCTCCCAGGTTCAAGCAATTCTTCTGCCTCAGCCTCCTGAGTAGCTGGGACTACAGGCGCTGGGCTAATTTTTGTATTTTTAGTAGAGATGGGGTTTCACTATCTTGGCCAGGCTAGTCTCGAACTCCTGACCTCGTGATCCACCCGCCTCAGCCTCCCAAAGTGCTGGGATTACAGGCGTAATCCACTGCACCTGGCCCAGACACATTTTTATCTATGACCGTGGAGGACAAGTGACAGGTATAAGGACTCAGAGATGCTTTGGCTACTACAAAATTCAAGGGGCTCTAAGTAAAATGTAATTATTTTCCAAAAATTAAAATATCTGGTCCAATAACAGGACAGACTATTTGAAATTGAACTCATCCTGAGAAAATAGGCCACAATGTAGTACATGGTCATTTCATCATAGTCAAGGACTCAAGTCAGAGACTTATAGGGAAAACCTGCTCTGTTGATTCTCTGAGTAGTAAAAAGGTTGCTGCACTGCACAGCTCCAGGGAACACTTAAATATAGACCCTGCGGTTGTGCCATTTTGTGGTTCTGAATAGTGGATCCATACTTCCAACTGGCTTTTGACATTATACTACCCATTATCACTCCCAAGGAGGCTAGATTTAAAGATGGACTTCTCTGCCCAACAGTGCACTCCCTGCACTTTGGGAGTGCATAAACATAGGTAGGTAAAGAATTGTAACTCTCGATATCTGAATAATTTTTTTTCATGTTTTCATTTCTTAGGTCCAGTTTGTTATTGTCACCATCCACATAAGCCAGTTCTTTTTCATGGAGGATTGCAAGTATCAGTTTCCAGTCTTTGCGTGCATCATAATGAGTTACAGTTGCATGTTTCTGCTGCTCTTTCTCCATTTTTGGTACCGTGCTTACACCAAAGGTCAGAGGTTGCCCAAAACTGTGAAAAATGGAACTTGCAAATACAAAGATAACTGAAGCCCAACATAAGTCTATGATCGAAACTGATACATTGTCTTCCTTGACAATCAAGAGATATTTGCCTATGCAGTGCATTTTGTATATTTTTCAAAACTAAGAGCTTGTATTTTTATGATAAGTTATTGGGATGTCTGATATTTGAGAGCCCGAAGCTTCCAGGTAACAGTCTTCTGATAATTAGAGCCTACAGCAGCCAGAAGTTTTTTTTTTTTTTTTTTTTTAGCTGCTTTTAAAGCTAATCCAAAGGTTTTGTTTAACACATTTTGTTACAGTGCAAAAAGATATGAAGCAATACAGTACTCTTCAAGGAAGTCCAGTAAAGATGAAAAATATCATTAGATATTTTGAGCACAGACAGAGATCCATGTGTTACAATAGATTCCTTCTGCCGGGTCTGGAAAGTCTGGAAACCAACCATAGGCCCTAGCTTTGTCATTTATTGGCTGTATTCAGAAGATGCTATGTTTGCTCTAAAGTTAACTCCCATGTTAGCAAGCTAGCACAGGTGAAAATTGAGTGAGTTTTTGATAACTTGTCATTCAAAATCATTATTGATAATTTTCAATGGAACTTTTGAGTAGCCATCACCAGTTTTGCTGATAAGACTTCTTCACAACCCATTTGTTGTACAAACTGTTTCAGAGTAACCATACTTTGGTTTAGTATACTAATGCACTTGACACCAAGTTTCATTCAGCTGATTATTTTCAAAACAAGGTGATTTGTTTTAATGGGTTAATGAACACTTTGCTATTACTGTTTTACAATTAACTTTGTAGATCTCTGGAAAGAGGTGAATTTGTCAATGAAAAAAGTACTGTGTGGTTCAGTGGGAAAAACCTCTTGTCTGTTATAGTATCACATCACTGTCTTACATTGTCATGGTTTAAATTATTATCTTGGTTAAATATATACGTTAGATACTTAAATGTTCATATCATGAGCACACTACAGGTACTACCCTTAAATTATAAATAATATTACCCATTGTACACAGTTTCCAGATATGGTTTAGAGTGGCTGTGAAGCAACTAGAGGCAAATTGTGGCACAGAAAATATCCAGGGGAAAATTGATTATGTAAGCAAGGGCTGTTCTACTTTGAGAGAGAGACAGACAGACTATATAATAGTTATAGATTATATAATTAATGTTATAGATATACTGACCAATAAAGTATTTTCTGGAATTATGAATTAATTAACAACCTGGATTTCTGTTTCCAGACCTATAAACCATGTAATGAAAGGCTGAAATTCATTTGGCATAGGCTTTGTTTCTTTAAAATTGCTACTTTCTAAAATTCTGTTATTTTTACATTTTCCTGTTAGAGAATCAAAACTACTAGTCAGTAGAGTTTTGTCCAAGAAATAACAATATTTGGACATTTGTGAATTTTTCCCTATTTTTTTCTTCTTTTATTTATAGTCAATTTTGAAGGACTGTTTATGTTTGTAGGACTTTAAACAACTAGTACTTAAAGCCCCAGTGAATGTTGAACACACAGAGATACTTATTGTACAACAATGCCTAAGTTTTACTCAATACCATGGCCTTTTATGTTTACACTTACCAGATTCATAAGGTTATTTGCCTTTAAGTGATCTCTTGTGATTTTACTTGATTACTGTATGAGAAGGTAAAGGTTGATAAATGGGAGTAATTATATATATAACATTTATTTATTTTTTTTTTTCTGAAGCAGAGTTTTACTCTTGTTGACCAGGCTAGAGTGCAGTGGCGCGATCTTGGCTCACTGCAACCTCGCCTCTCTGGTTCAAGTGATTCTCCTGCCTCAGCCTCCCAAGTAGCTGGGATTACAGGCGCCTGCTACCACGTCCAGCTGACTTTTGTATTTTTAGTAGATACAGGGTTGGCCAGGCTGGTCTCGAACTCCTGACCTCAGGTGATCCTCCCACCTCGCGCTCCCAAAGTGCTGGGATTACAGGGGTGAGCCACTGCGCCCGGCCATAATTTTATATTTTTAGAAAAAAAAGAATAAAGGACAAAAAAGCACAGCTAAATGAAACTACTGCTCTAATTTATTCCACTGGAAAGGTCTCAGGACTCCTTAACTGTTTTCCAGGTTTGGCTCTTCATATCTAACCTGTGCTAAAATGAGAAGGTATGCTAGGTGCTGTTATAAATCACACCATTTCCAAAGACCCCAAGTAGTATAGAGACCAAAATGAGGCAAAAATAAAAGAGATGAAACAGGAGAGTGTATTTCTTGCATACTTTCCGACCTTCATCATACGACCTCTCCTAACCTCCCCGTAGTCTTTAAAATGTTTAACTTGCCTATGAGCTAACATGTAATAAAGCACGTACTCAATTATATGAATAGAAGTGGAGAGCCAGAATGCTACAAAGAAATCACAGCTGCTAGAAGTATCCTCCATAGAAACATCAACATGATTGTGGATCAAAATGATTTTCACTGGATATAGAATTTGTATGGGCCATATTTATTAAAAGAGTTCTGTTTGGTCACATAGAGTTCTTTTGGGATTTCATCTCACTTTTCAGGACTTAATTTGTTTGGGTTTGCTTACCTAACCAGCAACAACAACAAAATAAGCAGTTCCAAAATCTAGTTTATTACATAAATCTCTATGAATCCTTGAGGGCCTATATCTATATTATAAATAAATACAAATACAGATTTTTAAATATCTATAGGACTTTGCCATTTACAGCCTTAATTATAAAATTATGAGATTATATTCTCTCCATTACCCTTTATTTCTGTTAACTTTTTAAAGACTGGAACATTCTGTGGATGTTGTCAAAGTTTGAGTTTGTTTTTCCATGTACTATAATAAATTTGTGGTATCGCATGTATATGTGTGTGTATTTTTCATTTTGGAATCTAGCTGCATGTGTTTGCATGGGTTGGTGGCTTTTAATTTGAATACTCACCAATCAAAGTTATTTTACATATTTCTTGTACACGTGCTGTGTTCATCTTTGGGATACAGAGATACCTGGGACATAATTGGGATCTCCTGGAGCTTACCAACTGGTGGATGAAATTATGTGACAGGGCAGTAGATGACAGGTGCCAGATGAGTGACAGTTCTGCCACTTAGCAGACAGGGAAGACTCTATGAAGGAATTTGAATTTGAGTTATGTGTTTTGGTTGTACAGAATTTCAAAATTGGTGGTATGTTAGTAGGCAAGGTTTTTTAAGTGGAAAGAATTAACAAAAAAGAATAATTTTGCCATCCTGCTGGCTCTAATAAATGGGATCACTGGTTGCTAAAACAATTAGATGAAAGGTTGATGGGGATGGCTTGTGCTGATACGACTGAACCCATTGATCAATCTTAATGTCATTCAGAGTGGGACAACCAGATGTTTTGTCTCTTAATACACTATAATACTCTGAGGTTTTCATGGCAAAAATTTTTTTGAACTTGAATCTAATCAATCCTCTGTTTATAAGCTACTAGTTACAGGAAATACAATATATATAGAGGAAAAGTTTTAAAAGACACCAAGAGGATACAATCAGCCAAATCCAAAATGTAGGAAATTCCATAGAACAAATGACCTGGTTTCTTTAATAAATAAATGACATTTTAAAAAAAAGAAAAGCAGAGAAGGCAACTTTTGTAGATAAAAGACTTAAGATATACTAACCAAATGTCATTTGAATCCTGATTTGAACAAACCAAATCATAAAAGGATATTCTTATAACAATCAAATATAACTGAACAAGAACTAAAATTTAAAAGACAGAAATGATTAATATTGGATATTATTACTGTATTGCAGATGTATATTTTTAAAGTCCTTCCATGTGAGATACATACACTGAAGTATGTATATGTAAAATTATAGGTTGTCTGATTTCACTGTAACATACTCTAGTAAAAAGAAAGGAGGTATTGATAATTGTTAAAGTTGGCTAATGGGTTCACTTAATAGGATTTTATTTTACTCTTCTGTCTACTTTTGTGTATGTTTGAAATTATCCAGTTTTTAAAAAGCAATGTATGTATTATAATATTCTGTATAGATGTTATTTAAGGTAGGAACCAAAATGACAGAATTGACATGATTTTCACTGGTAGTTAGTCAGTATTTAGGGTGCTCACTGCATGTAAGTGTCATGAGAAACTTTAAAATGTACTAGACGTGGTCCCTGCCCTTAAAATGTTTACAGTACAGTTTAAAAAGACAGGCCTACATCAAATCTTAATAAAAACAAAGGTGGCATACCTGTTGACAAGTGAAAAGTGTATTACAGACTTGCAATATATATTTTCCTAATGTTAAGTAGTTACCTTTGATGAAACAAAAAATAATGTTCATCAGGACCCACTGAAGATGTTTGATGGAGGAGTAGCAATACCATCCTGGTTAGGAGAGCCTCTGGAAAAGAACCCCTTCCATGGAGCCCGAGGCTCCCTGTCACCAGCATTTTCCAGTATTTCCCTCTTGTAGGAGGTAACTGGGTGTAACAGACTGTAGTTACTGTCTGTCATTCCAAAGCATCATGCCACGTAGCTAAGTACTCTGGGGAGCGGCAGGGATACAGAGAAAATCTGCGTATACCATATACCACCAGGGAAGAAGATGTCTTTGTATGCCTCCTTGGGTACCAAATACAATAGAGTCTAGGTCTGTTTCCTTCTAAAGGACTTTCCCAGGAGTCCTACACAACAACTTTCACTTACATGTCAATGGTCAAAACTGCCTCATGGCCATCTCTAGCTGCAAGGGAAGCTGTGAACTAATTTTCTAGACAGGTACATTGTCCTCTCCAACGAAATTAGATTCTGTTAGTAAGAAAGAAGGTAAGAGATGAAGTTTGAGTAAGCACCTGATGTAACCTCACCCACTGAGAATCCACCACCATGATGGGCCATTATTTTGCACAGAAGTACATATAATTTTTCAAGTGTCTAAATGGAAAAGTGATTGAACACACTTATTTAGGGCCAGCACTGTGCCTGGCATCAGCAAATGATTAAATCATTACTTTTGGATGCATATATATACACATAAGTTACACATAATGTATTATATATAATAGATTCATTCAAAATGATATATAATTTAAAATATAGTCTATATATTATAATTCAGTGTATATATTTAGCATATATTTTTCCATCAGTTAGCATACTATTTGTATAGCCTTTGTTATCTTTATATAAATAGTATTGTTGTTTCTCAAGCTGTTACAGTTTATCTATTATTGACTAACAAATCACCCCTAAATGTGATGACTTACAGCTACATCAAAGCTACATCTCTCACCACTTTGAAGGATCAATGATTTGAGAAGCTGAGTGGTTATTGTTTGGGGTCCCTGGTGCAATTGCAGTCAGACTGTGGCTTAACCAGGAACCAGGAGGTTGAGGCAGTGGGGGATGACTGGAGATCTCTGTGTAGTCTTTCCCCTTGGGCTACTTTGAGCTTCCTCAGAGCATGGCAGTCTCAGGGGAGTCAGACCGAAGGCTTCAGCAGTAAGCATTCCAGTGAACAAAATGAAAGCAGTATTGCCTTTTATAACATAGCCATAGAAGTCAGGGAATATCACTTCCCCTGTACAAAAGCCCACCCATTTTCAAGAGGAGAGGACACAGACCATGTCCCTCAACGGGAGGAATGTAAAAGTTACCTCATAAGAACATGTAGGATGGGAGAAATGCTATACTTGGAAAATACAGTCTGCCACACAAAGTATTACCTAAAATGGATAGGAATACTTATTTTTCTCTTTAGAAGAGTTAAAGCCTATCTTTAATTCACACAGTTCTGGTTTGTATTGACTAGTTCTGTAGATGAAAGTAAGTGCTGTTTTATTTTTTCACTAAGAAAATGGCCCCTTGCACAGAGAAATAGACTCAGATTTGAGTGTGGAGTTGAAGGTAGGTCCCTCGATTAAATGAGAGCAAGGGTTATAGTTCTCTTTGTTTCAAGCAGCATAAGGTACATAATGATTGCGGAGGGGGTGGGGATGGAAATCCCTCTAGATGTTTCTAGCAGATACAACCACAATATAACAGGCCACACAACATGTCTTTTATACCAGGCTGCCCCAGAGAGAGGGCCACAGGGCTCTTCCTGGTGCTGGCTGGGCATGTTCATACCTTTTATTGACAGCGGGTATCAGGTCAGGCTGTACATGTACCTATAACTCAACAAAGTTACAAACTATAACACTCTTCAAATCTAAATATGAACATTTTTGCCTATATTCAAACTACAGCATTATGAAAACATTGCTGCACCTTGTTTGTATTCTAGGACCTACAGGATTCGGTTAGTGTGGGATGCACTCAGGTTACTAAAGGGAGAAAGCTTGGTATGAGGTAGTATCTCTAAGTGCCCAGGCCACACCAAAGGACACTCTGCACATAGTCCTTACAACTTAAATAAGAATTATATAAGCATCTGAGTATTTGAATGTGGAGATGTAAACTCAGAGCTACTGTGTTCTTTTTTCTTTTTTTCTTTTTTTTTAAGAGACGGATCTTGCTCTGTTGCCCCAGCTGGAGCACAGTGGCACCTTCATAGCTCACAGTAGCCTCACACTACTGGGCTCAAGCAATCTTCCTGCCTCAGCTTCCTGAGTGGCAACATGCCTGGATAATTTTTTTTTATCTTTTGTAGAGACCAGGTCTTGTCATGTAGCCCTGGCTGGTCTTGAACTCCTAGCATCAAACGATTCTCCCACTTCAGCCTCTCAAAGCACTGGGATTACAGACAGGAGCCCCCTTGCCTAACCTTCTATCTTAAAAGTTGCACAAATTCTGGTCAGTGTGTCTTTTGCCCATTTTGGGTTATCTCGCCCATGAATTTATGCCTTTCTTTTTATTCTTGTGGCAACCCTCCTTGTTCAGACCCGAATAATTTTTCCTAGATTATAATATCCTAGATTATAATATAGTCTAGATTATATTATAATAATATTTGCCTAGATTATAATATTATATTATCTCTGTATAAAAGCCTTTCATCCTACTAGATGCTGTCATGGTGAGGAAGCATGGTACACTGGTTGGGAGCACAGCCTGCCTGGTCAAATCCTGACTCTGTTTTTTAATAGCTCTATAACCTGGACAGCTTCTCTGTCTCTTAGTGTCCCAACTGTAAATGGAGACAATACTACTTTATCCAGTTATTGAGGGATATTAGAGGAGTTAAAACAGGGAAAACTTTTAGAGCAGTGCTTTCCTTCCAGTTACTCAGGCTAAAAACCTCAGAGTCATCCTCAGGTCCTTTCTCTCTCACTCAACGTCAAATCCAACAAGAAATCCTGCTGGCTTCCTCTCAAAGTATAACCAGAATCTGACCAACCCTGGGCCCTTATCATGTCATGCCTGGATTCCTGGAATAGCTTCCTATCTGACTCTCTGCTTCTGCCTTTACTTCCCTAAAACTTCTTGTCCAAATAGCAACCAAAGTCATCTCTTAAAATATACATCAGATCATGTAACTCTTTTGTTCCAAACCCTCCAATGGTTTCTGGTTTTACTGAGCATAAAAACCGTGTCAGGCCGGGCGTGGTGGCTCACGCCTGTAATCCCAGCACTTTGGGAGGCCGAGGCGGGCGGATCACAAGGTCAGGAGATGGAGACCATGGTGAAACCCTGCCTCTACTAACAATAGAAAAAATTAGCCGGGCGAGGTGGCGGGCGCCTGTAGTCCGAGCTACTCGGGAGGCTGAGGCAGGAGAATGGCGTGAACCCGGGAGGCGGAGCTTGCAGTGAGTCGAGATTGCGCCACTGCACTCCAGCCTGGGCGACAGAGCGAGACTCCGTCTCAAAAAAAAAAAAAAAAAAAAAAAAAAAAAAAAAAAAAAAAAAAAACCGTGTCATTGCTTCTCTGTCCTTACCGCGTACAAACCCCCACTTTGCTCCCTCTGCTTCAGTCACACTGGCCTCCTTGCTGGTCACTGGACCATTGTAAGTGCATTTCCATCTTAGGGTTCTTCATTTATTTTTCTCTGCCTACAGGACTGTTTCCAAAATAACTGCTTGGCTAAACCCTTCAATTCCCTCCTTTGTTCAAATCTCACTTTTTCAGTACTGCAGCCTGCACCCTGATCTTTCTTTTTTCTATACAGGACTTATTACCTTCTAACATGCTATACAATGCATTTAGTTACTATTAATATTGTTTATTAACTGTCTTCCTCATGAGAAAGTAATCTCTTCAGGGGTAGATGATTTTGTCTATTTTGTTCACTGCAAGTGCCTAGAACAATGACTGGCATATTACAGGAGTTCAATAACTGTTGTTGAATGAATGAATGAATGAATGAAGCACTGAATAAGCATGTGCTGTTGTTAGAAGTTTTCTTCCTCTGCTCACTCTAGTGGTTTAGGCAATCATCCAACAATTTGTTAAACTCCTACTGTATGCCAACCAACCACTGTGCTAGAATATAAAAAAACAAGTCAAATAATACCAATCCCCACAGAGATTTTCACTTGGCTAGAGGGCAACAAACATGTAAACAAGTCAAGTCAGATATTCTGCTGTTAAACAAGTAGTTTTTGTTTGTTTGCTTGCTTGCTTGTTTGTTTGTTTTGAGATGGAGTATCTCTCTGTCATCCAGGATGGAGTACAGAGGCGTGATCTCAGCTCACTGCAACCTCTGCCTTACAAGCAATTCTCCTGCCTTAGCCTCCTGAGTAGCTGGGATTGTAGACACCTGCCATCACACCTGGCTAATTTTTGTATTTTTAGTAGAGACAATAAAAACTGGACCCCTTCCTTACACCACATACAATGGATTAAAGACTTAAATGTGTAACCCCAAACTATAAAAACCCTGAAGGAAAACCTAGGTAATACCATTCTGGACATGGGAACAAGCAAAGATTTCGTGACAAAGATGCCAAACGCAATTGCAACAAAAGCAAAAATTGACAAATGGGATATAATTAAACTAAAGAGCTTCTGCACAGCAAAAGAAACTATCAAGAGCGTAAGTAGACAGTTTATAGAATGAAAGAAAATTTTTGGAAACTATGCATCTAACAAAGGTCTGATATCCAGCATCTATAAGGAACTTAAACAAATGTATAAGAAAAAAAAAAAAAACATTAAAAAGTGGGCAAAGGACATGAACAGTTTTCAGAAGAAGACATATATGCGCCCAGTAAGCACATGAAAAAAAACTCAACATCACTGATCATTAGAGAAATACAAATCAAAATCACAATGAGATTTCACGTCACACCAGTCAGAAAGACTATTATTAAAAAGTCAAAAAATAAAACAGATGCTGGCAAGGTTGCAGAGTAAAAGAATGCTTATACACTGTTGGTGGGAGTGTAAATTAGTTCAACCACTGTAGAAAGCAATGTGGTGATTCCTCAAAGAGCTTAAAACAGAACTACAATTTGATCCAGCCATCCCATTACAGGGTATATATCCAAAGAAATATAAATCATTCTATCATAAAGACACATGCACACATATGTTCACTCCAGCACTATTCACAATAGTAAAGACATGGAATCAACCTAAATGCCCACCAATGGTAGACTGCATAAGGAAAATGTGGTACAGATACACCATGGAATACATGCAGCCATAACAAGGAACAAGGTCATGCCCTTTGCAGGAACCTGGATGGGGCTGGAGGCTATTATCCTTAGCAAACTAACACAGGAACAGAAAACCAAATAACACATGTTCTCACTTATAAGTGGAAGCTAAATGATGAGAACGCATGGACATATAGAGGGAACAACAGACACTGGGATCTGAGGGTGAAGGCTGGGAGGAGGGAGAGGATCAGGAAAAATAATGAGAGTCTAGGCTTAATACCTGAGTAATGAAACAATGTATGCAACACACCCCCGCGGCACAAGTTTACCTATAAAACAAATCTGCACATGTACCCCTGAATTTAAAATATAAATAAATAAATACCAAGAAGCAGCTTCTCCTCTCCTTCTGGAATCTCTGCCTGGTTCAGCCCACCTGCTGAACTTGTGGGCCCGGTGCCCGCATCAGCTCCTGGAGCCTCTCCCAACTGGGCAGCAGCAGCTTCCAGGGTGGCCTGGGCAGAGGCTATAGTGGGGCCAGTGGCATGGAAGGCATCACCACCATCATGGTCAAGCAGAGCCTGCTGAGCCCCCTTACCTGGAGAGGGACTCCAACATCCAGGAGTCCACACCCAGAAGGACCAGGACAAGACCCTCAACAACAAGTTTGCCTCCTTCATAGACAAGGTACAGAGAACAAGATACTGGAGACCAAGTGGAGCCTCCTGCGGCAGCAGAAGAAGGCTGGGAGCAACATGGACAACATGTTCGAGAGCTACATCAACAACTTTAGGTGGCAGCTGGAGGCTGGGCCAGGAGAAACTGAAGCTGGAGGCGGAGCGTGGCAACATGCAGGGGCCGCTGGAGGACTTCAGGAACAAGTATGAGGATGAGATCAATAAGGGTACAAAGATGGAGAATGAATTTGTCCTCATCAAGAAGGATGTGGATGAAGCTTACATGCACAGGGTAGAGCTGGAGACTCACCTGCAAGGGCCGACTGAGGAGATCAACTTCCTCAGGCAGCTGTATGAAGAGGAGATCCGGGAGCTGCAGTCCCAGATCTCAGACACGTCTGTTGTGCTGTCCACGGACAACAGCCGCTCCCTGGACATGGACAGCGTCATCGCTGAGGTCAAGGCGCAGTACGAGGAGATCGGCAACCGCAGCTGGGCTGAGGCTGAGAGCATGTACCAGATCAAGTATGAGGAGCTCCAGACGCTGGCTGGGAAGCAGGGGGATGACCTGCAGTGAACAAAGACTGAGATCTCCCAGATGAACTGGAACATAAGCTGGCTTCAGGCTGAGACTGAGCGCCTCGAAGGCCAGCGGACTTCCCTGGAGGCCGCCATCACAGATGCCGAGCAACTTGGGGAGCTGGCCGTTAAGGATGCCAAGGCCAAGCTGTCTGAGCTGGAGGCCGCCCTGCAGCGGACCAAGCAGGACATGGCACGGCAGCTGCGTGAGTACCAGGAGCTGATGAACGTCAAGCTGGCCTTGGACATCGAGATCGCCACCTACAGGAAGCTGCTGGAGGGCGATGAAAGCCGGCTGGCGTCTGGGATTCAAAACACGCGTATCCATACGAAGACCACCAGCGGCTATGCAGGTGGTCTGAGCTCGACCTATGGCGGCCTCACAAGCCCCGGCCTCAGCTAAGGCGTGGGCTCCAGCGCCTTCGGCCGCACCAGCTCCATCAGGGCCATGATTGTGAAGAAGATCGACACCGGCGATGGGAAGCTGGTGTCCGAGTCCTCTGATGTCCTGCCCAAGTGAACAGCTGAGGCGGCAGCCCCTCCCAGCCTGCCCCTCCTGCGGCTGCCCTGGAGCACGCGAGGGCGACCGCTGTGCAGAGGAGCACAGAGAATGGGAGACCCACCCACCTGAGGCTCAGCCCTAGCCCTCAGCCCACCCCCAGGGGAGTTTGCGGCCTGGGGATCCCCCTTGCCCACGCCTCCAGCTACAAAACAATTCAACTGCTTTTTTTTGGGGGAGGGGAGGGGGTCCAAAATAAAACCTCAGCTAGCTCTGCAGAAAGAGAAAGAAAGAAGAAAGAAAGGAAGAAAAGAAGGAAGGGAAGAAGGGAAGGGAAGGAGAAGGGAAGGGGAAGGGAAGGGGAAGGGAGGAGAAGGGAGGGAAAGGGAAGGCAAAGGGAGAAGGAAGAAGTTTTTAGCCTGTACAATGTAGGGGCAGAAAGGAGAAATAGTTCTATCTAGGCTGTGGGTAGGACTTAAGCAGAGTCTTGAAAGGGGAGGTAATAACAGCTGCCTCATGAACAATAAGGGGATGTTTGCTAGACAGAAAATGAGGGAGAAGAGTGTGCCCAACAGGTAATTGCAGATGAGAAAAGGAAAGAAACACCCTGGCCTGAGCTTGAGGAAGATGTGAAAGGCGAGCCCGGTGTTTCGGCTTCAAGAGTGCAGGACCAGGAGAAGTATTGACTGGGATGGGAGGGGCGGGGTGAATGGTGAGTTGTTTGTGGTCAGAGAAGATGATTGATGTTATTTGTTTTCCCGAATGTTTTAAGATTTGTTTTGTAATATAACTATGGCCTATTCTTGAGAACAATCCGTGTGATGAAGAAAAGAATGTGTATTTTGCAGCTGTTGGATGAAATGTTCTGTAAATATCTATTAGGTCCCTTTGTTCTATAGGGCAGATTAAGTCCAACATTTCTTCATTCTCTTTTGTTTGGAAGATCTGTCCAATCCTGAAAGTGGGGTGTTGAAGTCTCCAGCTAATATTGTATTGGGGTCTATCTCTTTCTTTAGCTCTCATAATATTTGCTTCATACATCTGGGTGCTCCAGTGTTGAGTGCACATATATTTACAATTGTGATATCCTTTTGCTGAATTGACCCCTTTATCATTCTATAATGACTTTCCTTGTATCTTCTTATAGATTCTGTCTTGAAATCTATTTTGTCTGATATAAGTATAGCTACTCCTGCCCTTTTTTGGTTTCCCTTTGCATGGATTATCTTTTCTCATCACTTTGTTTTCAGTCTGTGCGTGTCATTACAGATAAAATGTATTTCTTGTGGGCAACAGATCATTGATATATATTTTTTAATTTATTCAGCCACCCTATGTCTTTTAATTGGAACGTTTACTCCGTTTACATTCATTGTTATTACTGATAAGTAAGGACTTTCTTCTGTCATTTTGTTATTTGTTTTCTAATTGTTTTGTAGTCTTCCCTTCCTTCCTGACTTCCTATTAATGAATGTTATTTTCTGTGGTGGTATGTCTTAATTTATTTTTATTTTTTATTTTTTTTTTGCATCTGTTGTGTATTTTTATATTTGAGGCTATCATGTGGCTTGCAAATACTATCTTATAATCCTTTTTTTTTTTTTTTTTTTTTTTTTGAGACAAAGTCTTGCTCTTCTCCCACAGGCTGGAGTACAATGGAGCAATCTTGGCTCACTGCAACCTCTGCTTCCCGGATTCAAACGATTCTCCTGCCTCAGCCTCCCGAGTAGCTGGGATTACAGGTGCCTGCCACCACAGCCAGCTAATTTTTGTTGTTTTTTTTTGTTTGTTAGTTTGTTTGTTTGCTTGAGACAAAGTCTCACTCTGTCGCCCAGGATGGAGTGCAGTAGCGCAACCTCTGCTGCCCGGGTTCAAGTGATTCTCCTGCCTCAGCCTCCAGAGTAGCTGGGATTATAGGCACCTGTCACCGCATCTGGCTAATTTTTGTAGTTTTAGTAGGGACAGGGTTTCACCATATTGGCCAGGCTGGTCTTGGACTCCTGACCTCATGATCCACCCCTGCCTCAGCCTCCCAAAGTGCTGGGATTACAGGCAGGAACCACTTCACCTGGCCTTAATTTTTGTATTTTTAATAGAGACGGGATTTCATCATGTTGGCCAGGATGGTCTCGAACTCCTGACCTAAGGTGATCCACCTGCCTCGGCCTCCCAAAGTGCTGGGATCACAGGTGTGAGCCACCGCACCCAGCCATAACCCATTATTTTAAACCAATGATAGCACTGATTGCATAAGCAAACAAAGTAACAAACAAAAAGAAAACTAATAAAAACTCTACACTTCATTTCCCCACTTTTTAATGTTTTGTTGTTTCCATTTATATCTTATTATGCTGTGTATATCTTAAAAAGTTATTGTAATTATTATTTTTAATTGGTTCACCTTTTCATCTTTCTATTTAAGATATGAGTACTTTACATATCACAATTACAGCATTATAATATTCTGTGTTTTTCTGTGTAGTTACTATTACTAGTGAGTTTCGTGCCTTCAGGTGACTTAATGTTGCTCATTAACATCCTTTTCTTGAAGACTGATAAACTCCCTTTAGCATTTATTGTAGGACAGGTCTGGTATTGGTGAAATCGCGTGGCTTTTGTTTTTCTAGGAAAGTCTTTGTATCTCCTTCATGCATGAAGGATATTTTTGCTGGATATACTATTCTAGGATAAAAGATTTTTTTTCCTTCAGCCCTTTAAATATATCATGCCACTCTCTCCTGGCCTGTAAGATTTCTCCTGAGGAGTCTGCTACCAGACATTTTGGAGCTCCATTGTATGTTACTTGTTTATTTTCTTTTGTTGCTTTTGGGTCCTTTCTTTATCCTTGACCTTTGGGAATTTGATTATTAAATGCCTTGAGGTAGTCTTCTTTGGGTTAAATATTTTTGTACTTGAATATTAATATCTTTCTCTAGGTTTGGGAAGTTCTCTGTTATTATTCCTTTGACTAAATTTTCTACTTCTCTCTCTCTCTACCTCCTCTTTAAGGCCAATAACTCTTAAATTTGTCCTGTTGAGGCTATTGTGTATATCTTGTAGGTGTGCTTTTTTCATTTCTATTCTTTTTTCTTCTGTCTTCTGTGAATGTGTTTTTTAAACAGCTTGTTGTCAAGGTCAGTAAATCTTTTTTCTGCTTGATCAGTTCTGCTATTAAGAGACTCTGATGCATTCTTCAGTGTGTCAATTATATTTTTCAACTCCAGTATTTCTGCCTGATTCTTTTAAATGATTTCAATCTCTTTGTTAGATTTATCTGATAGGATTATGAATTCCTTTTGTGTGACCTTGAATTTCTTTGAGTTTCCTCAAAAAGCTATTTTGAATTATCTGTCTAAAGGTCACATGTCTCTATCTCTCCAGGATTGGTCTCCAGTGTATTATTCAGTTTATTTGGTGAGGGGATGTTTTCCTGGATGGTTTTGATGTTTGTGGATGTTTGTCAGTGTCTGAGCATTGAAGAGTTCGGTATTTCTTGTAGTCTTCACAGACTGGGTTTGTTTGTACTCATCCTTTTCGGGAAGGCTTTCCAAATATTTGAAAGGACTTGGGTGTTGTGATCTAAGTTTTTGGCCACTGCATCTGTGGTTCTTGCAGACTCATAAAGGTACTACCTTGGTGAGCTTAGATAAGATCTGGAAGAATTTTCTGAATTACCAAGCAGAGACTCTTGTTCTCTTCTCTTACTTTCTCCCAAACTAGTGGAGTCTCTTTCTCTGTGCTGAGCTGCATGTAGCTGGGAAAGGGGTGACACATAGACCACTGTGGCCACCATGACTGGGACTGCACTGGGTCATACCTGAAAGCAACACAGCCTTAGGTCTTGCACAAGGCCCACTGTGACTACTACCTGGCTACTACCTATGTTTGCTCAAGCCTCTAGGGCTCTACAGTCAGAAGGGGTGAAGCCATCCAGGCTTGTGTCCTTCCCTTCAGGGCAGCTAGTTCCCCTGGGTCCCAAGCAGGTCCAGAGATGCTGTCTAAAAGCCAGGGCCTAGAGTCAGAAACCTTTGAACTCAACCTACTGCTCTATTCTACTGTGGCTAAGCTGGTACCAAAACCACAAGACAAAGTCCTTCCCACTCTTCCCTCCCCTTTCCATAAGCAGAGGTATCTCTCCCTGTGCCCTGACCACCACAGATCCACAGGGAGTACTGCCAGGGTGCCAGCAATGTTCACTTAAGGCCCAAGGACTCTTCAGTTAGCTTGTGGTGAATGCTGCCAGGCCTGGGACTCATCCTTCAAGGCAATGACTTCCTCTCTGGTCCAGGGTAGGTCCAGAAATGCTGTATAAGAGCCAAGGCCTGGCATCAGGGGCCCCACAGACCTGCTTGGTGCTCTACCCCAGGGTGGCCAAGCTAGTATCTAAGCTGCAAGACAAAGTCCCCTTTATTTTTCCATCTCCTTTTCTTAATCAGAAGGAGTTTCTCCCTATGACCATCACAGCTGGGAATATGATGGATCACACATGACGCTAACACATGTGAGTCTTGTCCAAGACCCATGGAGTGTACTACCTGGTTATTCTGCTGGTTATTCAGGGCCCAGCCTTCCATCAGCAGGTCATGAATCCTGCCAGGACTGGGTTTTTTCCTTCAAGGCAGCAGTTTCTCTTCTGGCCCAGGGTGTATCTAGACATGTCATCTGGGAGCTAAGGCCTGGAATGGGGGCCTGTCAACTCTGCCTGGTGCCCTATTGTAATACGGCTGAGCTGGTATCCAATTTGCAAGACAAAATCATCTTTAAGAGTGGTAAGCTACAGCGCCTGGGTTTGTGAGAGGGGTGGTGCAAGCTCTTCCTTAACTGCCCTGGCTAGTGTCTTACTAGGTTGCATGCTCTCCAAGTCCATTGGCTCTGAGCTCACCTAGCACAGCACTCAGACTTGCCTGGGAGTTGCAATCCTTGTGGCCTAGACTTCAAGTTTATTTAGTTCCCTAGAGCACTTTAACCTGCAGTGGCGAGGCTTGCTGAAACTCATGTTCTGACTGTTGGCATGGGTGGTTCCCCTCTAGCTAGGGCTGGTCGGAATGCGCCTGCTGTGGACATTGGCTGAGTTCTGCCTAATGTTGACAGCACTGAGTTCCAATGCAAAGTTTCACAATCACTGTATTCTCCCTTCCTAAAGTGCACAGATTATCTGCACCACATGGCTGCTGCTGGAGAATGGTGGAGGGGTGGTGTTGGTGATTCAAGACTGTCTTTTCTACCCTCTTCAGCACCAGCACTGTGACCATTCATCTGATTTTTGGTTCTTATGAAGGTGCTTTTTTGTATAGATAGTTGTTAAATTTGGTGTTCCTGTTGGGAGGACGATGACTTCTGTTTAGCTATCTTGCTCTGACTCCCCAGGATATGTTTTTATGGCTGAAAAGAGCTAGGTAGCAAACATGGGCACTCACTTATAATTAAAGACAATATGAGTTAATATGGAAAAAGAACTTAGCTGTATAGATAAATAACTTTTACTGTAATACATGAAATAAGAAAGTGGAACAGAGTATTATCATGGTTTAAAAGTAGATAAATAGGTGGGATTCTTCACTATCATGAGAGCTACATTTCAATCTTTTCCCTGTAGTTAGTTGATGATTAAATAACATATCAATCCTTCACAGTCTCTCTTTTTCTTGTTTTACAATTAACAAACTGTTTTTAAAATAAGGCAGAAACGTGTGGTTTAGGTGTTTAAAGACAGTAAAGGGTAGAGACGAGGTCTTGCTGTACTGCCAAGGCTGGTCTTGAACACTTGGCCTCACAAGATCTCCTGCCTCAACCTCCCAGAGCATTACAGGCATGAACCACTCTGCCTGGTCTAGAATTTCCTCTGTGTGTGTGTGTGTGTGTGTGTGTGTGTGTGTGTGTGTGTGTGTGTTAAGGCCAAACAGTACTGTATATAAATACTACTTTTTTTTTTTTTTTTTTTTTTTTTTTTTTTTTTTTTGAGATGGAGTCTCACTCTGTCACCCAGGCTGGAGTACAGCGGCATGATCTCGGCTCACTGCAACCTCCACCTCCTGGGTTCAAGCAATTCTCCTGCCTCAGCCTCCTGAGTAGCTGGGACTACAGGTGCTTGACACTGTGCCTGGCTAATTTTTTTATTTTTAGTAGAGATGGGGTTTCACCATGTTGGCCAGCCTGGTCTCGAACTCCTGACCTCAATTGATCCACCCACCTCAGCCTCCCAGAGTTCTGGGATTACACACGGGAGCCACCGCACCTGGCCGTAAATACTACATTTTAAAATCCATTCAACATTAGGAATTGTGGCAGATAGGTGGCAGGACTAGATTGCAGCTTTGACTTGGATGGACAGAACAACATGTGGAGAAATCACATAATCCGAAAAATTCACATAGTGAATTCACATAGTGAATTTTTGCTCCAGAATGACTACAGGAATAAATCAGGAAACCCAAGAGGACCCACAGACCCTCTGAAAGAAGTGGATTGTTCCTGCAGGACCCAGGAGACACCCCAAATACTGTTCTGGTATCCACAACTGAGAGACCCACTGACGGTTCACATCACAGGACTCTGTGCAGACAATCTAGTACCAGCCCAGAGCCTGGTAGACTTGTTCAATGGCTGGATCCAGAAGAGAGATAAAAATCACTACACCTTGGCTCTCAGGAAGCACATCCATAGGAAAAGGAGGAGAGTACTACATTAAGGGAATAGTGGGGCAAAAGAATCTGAACAACAGCCTTCATCCCTAGACTTTTCCTCTGACAGAGCCTACCCAAATGAGAAGGAACCAGAAAGCCAACTGTGGTAATATGACAAAACAAGATTTTTAGTACCCCCAAAAATCACACTAGTTCATCTGCAATGGATCCAAACCAGGAAGAAATCAAATCCCTGATTTACCTGAAAAAAAAATTCAGGAGGTTAGTCTTTAAGCTAATCAGGGAGTCACCAGACAAAGGTGAAGCCCCAATGTAAGGAAATTTTTAAAATGATATGAGAAGTGAAGGGAGAAATATTAAGTGAAATAGATAGCACAAAGAAAACAATAAAAACTTCAGGAAACATTGGACACGCAGAAATGCAAAATGCTCTGGAGTGTCTCAGCAACAGAAGAAACAAATAGTAGAAAGAAATTCAGAACTCGAAGACAAGGTCTTCAAATTAACTCAATCCAACAAAGACAAAGAAAAAAGAATAAGAAAATATGAACAAATCCTCCAAGAAGTCTGGGATTATGTTAAACAACTGAACCTAAGAATAATCAACATTCCTGAGAAAGAAGAGAAATCTAAAATCTTGGAAAACATATTTGGGGGAATAATCGAGGAAAACTTACCCAGCCTTGCTAGAGACCTAGACATCCAAATACAAGAAGCACAAAGAATGCCTGGGAAATTCATCACAAAAAGAGATCACTGCCTAGGCACATTGTCATCAGGTTATCTAAAGTTAAGACAAAGGAGAGAATCTTAAGAATTGTGAGACAAAAGCACCAGGTAACCCATAAAGGAAAATCTATCAGATTAACAGCAGATTTCTCAGCAGAAATCCTACCAGCTAGAAGGGATTGGGGCCCCATCATCAGCCTCCTCAAACAAAACAATTATCAGCCAAGAATTTTGTATCCAGTGAAGCTAAGCTTCATATATGAAGGAAAGATACCGTATTTTTCAGATAAACAAATGCTGAGATAATTCACAACTACCAAACCACCACTACGAGAACTACTAAAAGGAGCTCTAAATCTTGAAATGAACCCTGGAAGTACATCAAAACAGAACTTCTTTAAAGCATAAATCTCACAGGACATATAAAAAATACAATTTAAAAATGAAAAATTAAGGTATACAGACAACAAATAGCACAATGAATGGAATGGTAACTCACATCTCAATACTAAGATTGAATGCAAATGGCCTAAATGCTCCATTTAAAAGATACAGAACTGCAGAAAGTATAAGAATTCACCCCCCAACCATCTGCTGCCTTCAAAAGACTTACCTAACACATAAAGACACACATAAACTTAAGGTAAAGTGGTGGAAAAAGACATTTCATGCAAATGGACACCAAAAGCGAGCAGGAGTAGCTATTCTTATATCAGACAAAACAAACTTTAAAGCAACAGTAGTTAAAAAAGACAAAGAGGGGCATTATATAATGACAAATGACTTATCCAACACAAAAATATCACAATCCTAAACATATATACACCCGACACTAGAGCTCTCAAATTTATAAAACAGTTACTAATAGACCTAAGAAACAAGATAGAAAGCAACACAGTAGTAGTGCAGGACTTCAATACTCCACTGACAGCACTAGACAGTTCATCAAGACAGGAAGTCAACAAAGAAAAACGGATTTAAACTACACCTTAGAACACATGGACTTAGCAGATATATACAGAACATTCCATCCAGCAACCACAGAACATACATTCTATTCAACAGCACACGGGACTTTCTTTTATTTGTTTATTTATTTTTGGTTTTATTATTTTTTAATTATACTTTAAGTTCTGGGTTACATGTGTGGAATATGCAGTTTTGTTACATAGGTATACACATGCCATGGTGGCTTGCTGCACCCATCAACCCATCACCAACATTAGGTATTTCTCCTAATGTTATCCCTCTCCTATCCCCCAACCACCACAGGCCCCAGTGTGTGATGTTCCCCTCTCCGTGTCCAAGTGTTCTCATTCTTCAACTCCCACTTATGAGTGAGAATATGCAGCGTTTGGTTTTCTGTCATTGTGATAGTTTGCTGAGAGTGATGGTTTCCAGCTTTATCCATGTCCCTGCAAAGGACAAGACCTCATCTGTTTTTTATGGCTGCATAGTATTCCATAGTGTATATGTGCCACATTTTCTTAATCCAGTCTATCACTGATGGACATTTGGGTTGGTTCCAAGTCTTTGCTATTGTGAAAAGTGCCACAATAAACATACATGTACGTGTGTCTTTATCATAGAATGATTTATAATCCTTTGAGTATATGCCCGGTAATGGGATGGCTGGGTCAAATGGTATTTCTAATTCTAGATCCTTAAGGAATCGCCACACTGTCTTCCACAATGGTTGAACTAATTTACACTCCCACCAACAGTGTAAAAATGTTCCTATTTTTCCACAATCTCTCCAGCATCTGTTGCTTCCTGACTTTTTTTTTTTTTTTTTTTTTTGAAACAGAGTCTCACTCTGTCACCTGGCTGGAGTGCAGTGGCATGATCTCAGCTCACTGCAACCTCCACCTCCCTGGTTCAAGTGATTCTCCTGCCTCAGCTTCCTGAGTGACTGGGACTATAGGCATGCACCACCACACCCAGGTAATTTTTGTATTTTTAGTAGAGACAGGGTTTCACCATCTTGGCCAGGATGTTCTCAATCTCTTGACCACATGATCTGCCCGCCTCGGCCTCCCAAAGTGCTGGGATTACAGGTATGAGCCACCACACCCAGTCGTTTCCTGACTTTTCAATCATCGCCTTTCTAACTGGTGTGAGATGGTATCTCATTGTGGTTTTGATTTGCATTTCTCTAATGACCAGTGATGATGAGCATTTTTTCATATATCTGTTGGCTGCACAAATGTCTTCTTTTGAGAAGTGTCTGTTCATATCCTTTGCCCATGTTTTGAGGGGGTTGTTTGTTTGTTTCTTGAGAATTTGTTTAAGTTCTTTGTAGATTCTGGATATTAGCACTTTGTCAGATGGATAGATTGCAAAAATTTTCTCCCATTCTATAGGTTTTTCCCATTCAAAATAAACTATCATCAGATAGTTTAATTAGATCCCATTTGCAAAAGCTCTTTAGTTTAATTAGATCCCATTTGTCAATTTTGGCTTTTGTTGCATTGCTTTTGGTGTTTTAGATATGAAGTCTTTGCCCATGCGTATATCCTGAATGGTATTGCCTAGGTTTTCTTCCAAAATTTTTATGGTCCTAGGTCTTACATTTAAGTCTTTGATCCATCTTGAGTTGATTTTTGTATAAGGTGTAAGGAAGGGGCACAGTTTTCTGCATATGGCTAGCCAGTTTTCCCAACACCATTTATTAAATAGGGAATCTTTTCCCCATTGCTTGTGTATATCAGGGTTGTCAAAGATCAGATTGTGGTAGATGTGTAGTGTTATTTCTGAGGCTTCCATTGTGTTCCGTTGGTCTATATATCTATTTTGGTACCTATACCATGCTCTTTTGGTTACTGTAGCCTTGTAGTATAGTTTGAAGTCAGGTAACGTGATGCCTCCAGCTTTGTTCTTCTTGCCCAGGATTGCATTGGCTATGTGGGCTCTGTTTTGGTTCCATATGAAGGTTAAAGTAGTTTTTTCCAATTCTATGAAGAAAGTCATGGTAGCTTGATGGGGATAGCATTGAATGTATAAATTACTTTGGGCAGTAAGGCTATTTTCACAATATTGATTCTTCCTCTCCATGAGCATGGAATGCTCTTCTATTTGTTTGTGTCCTCTTTTATTTTGTTGAGCAGTGGTTTGTAGTTCTCCTTGAGGAGGTCCTTCACATCCCTTGTAAGTTGGATTCCTAGGTATTTTATTCTCTTCGTAGCAATTGTGAATGGGAGTTTGCTCATGATTTGGCTCTCTGTTTGTCTGTTATTGGTGTATAGGAATGCTTGTGATTTTTGCACATTGATTTTGTATCCTGAGACTTTGCTGAAGTTGCTTATCAGCTTAAGGAGATTTTGGGCTGAGAGATGGGATTTTCAAAATATATAATCATGTCATCTGCAAACAGAGACAATTTGACTTCCTCTCTTCCAATCTGAATATGCTTTATTGCTTTCTCTTGCCTAGTGCCCTGGGCAGAACTTCCAATACTATCTTGAACAGGAGTGGTGAGAGAGGTCATCCTTATCTTGTGCTGGTTTTCAAAAAGAATGCTTCCAGTTTTTGCCCATTCAGTATGATATTGGCTGTGGGTTTGTCATAAATAGCTTTTATTATTTTGAGATACGTCCCATCAACCCCTAGTTTATTGAGAGTTTTTAGCATGAAAGGCTGTTGAATTTTGTCAAAGGCCTTTTCTGCATCTATTGAGATAATCATGTGGTTTTTGCCTTTGGTTCTGTTTATGTGATGGATTACATTTATTGATTTGCGTATGTTGAACCAACCTTGCATCCCAGGGATGAAGCTGATTTGATCGTGGTGGATAAGCTTTTGGATGTGCTGCTGGATTTGGTTTGCCAGTATTTTATTCAGGATTTTTGCATTGATTTTCATCAGGGATATTGGTCTAAAATTCTCGTTTTTGGTTGTGTCTCTGCCAGGCTTTGGTATCAGGATGATGCTGGCCTCAAAAAATGAGTTAGGGAGGATTCCCTCTTTTTCTATTGATTGGAATAGTTTCAGAAGGAATGGTACCAGCTCCTCCTTGTACCTCTGGTAGAATTCAGCTGTGAATCCATCTGGTCCTGGACTTTTTTTGCTTGGTAGGGTGTTAATTATTGCCTCAATTTCAGAAACTGTTGTTGGTCTATTCAGAGATTCAACTTCTTCCTGGTTGATTCTTGGGAGGATATATATGTCCAGGAATTTACCCATTTCTTATAGATTTTCTAGTTTATTTGCATAGAGGTGTTTATAGTATTTTCTGATGGTAGTCTGTATTTCTGCGGGATCGGTGGTGATATCCCCTTTATCACTTTTTATTGTGTCTGTTTGATTCTTCTCTCTTTCCTTCTTTATTTGCCTGGCTAGCAGTCTATCTATTCTGTTGATCTTTTCAAAAAAACAGCTCCGGGATTCATTGTTTTTTTTTTTTGAAGGGTTTTTTATGTCTCTGTCTCCTTCAGTTCTGCTCTGATCTTTGAACTTGTTTTCTCTCCTGCTTTCTCTTATGGGCAATTGGTGCTATAAATTTCCCTCTGCACACTGCTTTTGCTGTGTCCCAGAGATTCTGGTACATTGTGTCTTTGTTCTCACTGGTTTCAAAGAACATTTTTATTTCTGGTTTCATTTGGTTATTTAGCCAGTAGTCATTCAGGAGCAGGTTGTTCAGTTTCCATGTAGTTGTGTGGTTTTGAGTGAGTTTTTTAATCCTGAGTTCTGATTTGATGGCACTGTAGTCTGAGTGACGGTTTGTTGTTATTTCTGTTCTTTTACATTTGCTGAGGAGTGTTTTACTTCCAATTATGTGGTCAGTTTTAGAATAAGTGTGATGTGGTGCTGGGAAGAATGTATATTCTCTTAATCTGGGGTGGAGAGTTCTGTATATTCTATTAGGTCGGCTTTGTCCAGAGCTAAGTTCAAGTCCTGGATGTCCTTGTTAATTTTCTGTCTTGTTGATCTGTCTAATATTAACAGTGGGATGTTAAAGTTTCCCATTATTATTGTGTGGGAGTCTAAGTCTCTTTGTAGGTCTCTAAGAACTTGCTTTATGAATCTGGGTGCTGCTGTATTGCGTGCATATATATTTAGGATAGTTAGCTCTTCTTGTTGCATTGATTCCTTTACCATTATGTAATGACCTTCTTTGTCTCTTTTGATCTTTGTTGCTTTAAAGTATGTTTTATCAGAGACCAGGATTATAACCCCTGTTTTGTTTTGTTTTGTTTTTTCTTTCCATTTGCTTGGTAGAACCTCCTCCATCCCTTTATTTTGAGCCTATGTGTGTCTTTGCACGTGAGGTGGGTCTCCTGAATACAGCACACAAATGGGTCTTGACTCTATCCAATTTGCCAGTCTGTGTCTTTTAATTGGGCCTTTAACCCATTTACATTTAAGGTTAATATTGTTATATGTGAATTTGATCCCGTCATTATGATGCTAGCTGGTTATTTTACCTGTTAATTGATGCAGTTTTTTCATAGTGTTGACGGTCTTTACAATTCAGCATGTTTTTGCAGTGGATGGTACTGGTTGTTTCTTTCCGTGTTTAGTGTTTCCTTCAGAAGCCCTTGTAAGGTAGGTCTGGTGGTGACAAAATCTCTCAGCATTTGCTTGTCTGTAAAGGATTTTATTTCTCCTTCACTTATGAAGCTTAGTTTGGCTGCATATGAAGTTCTTAGTTGAAAATTCTTTTCTTTAAGAGTATTGAATATTGACCCCCACTCTGTTCTGGCTTGTAGGGTTTCTGCTAAGAGATCTGCTGTTAGTTTGATGGGTTTTCCTTTGTGGGTAACCCGACCTTTCTTTCTGGCTGCCCTTAACATTTGTTCCTCCATTTCAGCCTTGGTGAATCTGACAATTATGTGTCTCAGGGTTGCTCTCCTTGTGGAGGGTCTTTGTGGTGTTCTCTGTATTTCCTGAATTTGAATGTTGATCTGTCTTGTTAGGTTGGGGAAGTTCTCCTGGATAATATCCTGAGAAGTGTGTTCTACCTTGATTGTATTCTCCCCATCACTTTTAGGTACACCAATCAAACGTAGATTTGGTCTTTTCACATAGTCCCGTATTTCTTGGAGGCTTTGTTTACTTCTTTTCACTCTTTTTTCTCTAATCTTGTTTTCTCACTTTATTTCATTAATTTGATCTTCAATCGCTGATATCTTTTTTTCCGCTTGATCAAATTGGCTATTGAAGCTTGTGTATGCTTCACGAAGTTCTCGTACTGTGGTTTTCCGCTCCATCAGCTCATTTAAGTTGTTCTCTACACTAGTTATTCTAGTTGGCAATTCATCTAACCTTTTTTCAAGGTTTTTAGCTTCCTTGCAATGGATTAGAACATGCTCCTTTAGCTCGGAGAAGTTTGTTATTACCAACGTTTTGAAGCCTACTTCTGTCAACTCATCAAACTCATTCTCCATCCAGTTTTGTTCTCTTGCTGGTGAGGAGTTGTGTTCCTTGGAGGGGAAGAGGCATTCTGGTTTTTGGAATTTTCAGCCTTTCTGCTCTGTTTTCTCCCCATCTTTGTGGTTTTATCTATCTTTGGTCTTTGATGTTGGTGACCTATGGGTGGGGTTTTGGTGTGAATGTCCTTTTTGTTGATGTTGTTCCTATTCCTTTCTGTTTGTAACCATCCAGCCCCTCAGCTGCAGGTCTATTGGAATGTGCTGGAGGTCCACTTCAGACCCTGTTTGCCTGGGCATCACCAACGGAGACTGCAGAACAGCAAATATTGCTGCCTGATCCTTTGTCCCAGAGGGGCACCTGCCTGTATGAGGTGTCTATTGGCCCCTACTGGGAGGTGTCTCCCAGTCAGGCTACACGGGGTTCAGGAACCCACTTGAGGAGGCAGTCCGTCCGTTATTGGAGCTTGAACGCCATGCTGGGAGAACCACTGCTCTCTTCAGAGCTATCAGGCAGGGACATTTAAGTCTAGGGAAGCTCTCTGTTGCCTTTTGTTCAGATATGCCCTGCCCCCAGAGGTGGAATCTAGAGAGGCAGTAGGCCTTGCTGAGCTGAGATAGGCTCCACCCAGTTTGAGCTTCCCTGCCGCTTTGTTTATACTGTGAGAATAGAACTGCCTACTGAAGCCTCAGTAATAGCGGACGCCCTGCTCCCTGCCAAACTTCAGCATCCCAGGTCAATCTCAGACTGCTGTGCTAGCAGCAAGCAAGGCTCCGTGGGCATGGGACCTGCTGATCCAGGCACGGGAGGGAATTTCCTGGTCTGCCAGTTGGGAAGACCGTGGGAAAAGCACAGTATTTGAACAGGAGTGTACTGCTCCTCCAGGTACAGTCACTCACAGCTTCCCTTGGCTAGGAAAGGGAAATCCCTTGACCCCTTGTGCTTCCCAGGTGAGGCGATGCCCCATCCAGCTTTGGCTCGCCCTCCGTGGGCTGCACCCACTGTCCAATGAGTCCCAGTGAGATAAACCAGGTACCTCAGTTGGAAATGCAGAAATCACCTGTCTTCTGTGTTGATCTCACTGGGAGCTGTAGACTGGAGCAGTTCCTATTTGGCCATCTTGGAAGTGACCCTTTTTGTTTTTTGAGTCTTGCTCTGTCACCCAGGCTGGAGTGCAGTGGTGTGATCTCAACTCACTGCAACCTCTGCCTCCCAGGTTCAAGTGATTCTCTACCTCAACCTCCCAAGTAGCTGGGATTACAGATGCCTGCCACCACACCTGGCTAATTTTTTTGTATTTTTAGTAGAGACGGGGTTTCACCATCTTGGTCATGCTGGTCTTGAACTCCTGACCTCGTGATTCACCCACCTTGGCTTCCCACAGTGCTGGAATTACAGGCATGAGCCACCATGCTCAGCCAGAACTTTCTTTAAGATAGACCATATGATAGCCCACAAAATGAGCTTCAATAAATTTAAGAAAATTGGAATTATATCAAGCACTCTCTTCGACCACAGTGGAATAAACCTGGAAATTAACTCCAAAAGGAACTTTCAAAACCATGAAAATACATGGAAATTAAATAACCTGTTCCTGAGTGCTCACTGAGTAAAAAAATGAACTCAAGATGGAAATTTAAAAAATTAAAATTAAAAAATTAAAAAATTCTTCAAACTGAATGACAATAGTGACACAACCTATCAAAACCACTGGGATACAACAAAGGCAGTGCCAAGAGGAAAGTTCATAGCCCTAAATGCCTATATCAAAAAGTCTGAAAGAGCACAAACAGACAATCTAAGGTCACACCTCAAGGTACTAGAGAAACAAGAACAAATAAAACCCAAACCCAGCAGAGAAAAGGAAATAACCAAGATCAGAGCCAAAGTAAATGAAATTGAAACAAACAAAAACAATACAAAGGATAAATAAAACAAAAAGCTGGTTCTTTGAAAAGATAAATAACATTGATAGACCATTAGCAAGATTAATCAATAAAAGAAGAGAGAAAATCCAAATAAGCTTGATAAGAAACAGAATGGGAGATACCATTTGTTATGCTCTCAGATTCCATGGATCAGAAATGCAGACAGGGCATAGCATACATGGCTCATCTCTATTCTATGCTATGAGATGTTTGGCCTCAGTTGGGAAGACTCAAAAGGCTGGGAGTGTCTTAAAAGACTGAGGCCTGGAATCCTCTGATGGCTGCTTGATTTACATCTGGTACTTGGTCTGAGATGACTTGAAGGCTGGGCTCTGCTGAGACAGTCAGTGGTGCACCAGTAGTTGGCCTTTCCATAACTTGGCTCCTCACAGCATGGTGGCTGGGTTCCACCGGTGTGTATCCAGTGAAGGAACATCTGAACAGAGAGTGGTCTGAGAACATTAGGGGAAGCTGCATGGCTTTGTGGCACCTAACTGGAAATCACATGGTATCACTTCCGTCATACATTTTTGTCTGAGTCACAGGTTCATCCAGATTCACCATAGAGCTCACTTCTTAATGGGAGGTATTTCAAAGTGTTCTGAGGCCATGCTTTCAAACCACTGCAGTTTTAGATTTCATGTAGCGCTACTGCACCTTCCAAACTATCCAGGTCATGTGCTGCATTATCAGCTTGATAAATGATGTGTTTGCAGGTAATTTCAGTCTAGCCTTGCAGTCTAAACAGAGTCCTTTAATATCCTTTTTTTTTTAACCCCCAAATAGCCCAAGTATTCATTCTCTGAAACAAAATGTGTGGTTCAGCCATCTCAGATGTGTTGGTAGAGCTTTTTAAGTACTCGATTCTTTTCCTTGTCTTCCCTGGAGCATTCCCAATATATCATTTTTGACATTAGAAAAGGAAATATTTCCTCTGGCTGTCTCTATTTTCTTGTATTAAACAGATCAACCAATTGGAGTTATAGTCCCTGCAGAGCAGAACAAAACTGCCCTTGACAACTCCCTGCAGCAATAGGGGCATGAGACCGCTTCACCCTCATGACTACCTTAGAAGCAATCAGAGAGCTAGAGAAGTCTCCAGCCCTGGCTCCCTGTCACCCAAAACCAGCTCTTTCATATAGTTCTTAGCTACTTCTATTTCATCCCTGGCATTCTTCCTTTGTTTGTTGTTTGCTCAATTTTCTATTAAAGGTTTTATATTTTTAAAAATAATGGCTCTTTTTATATTTACATAGCAAACTTTTGCTTTTTTAATTTTAAAACGTAACGTTTAAAAACACTCGATTTTATTTTTTTATTTTTTTATTTTATTTATTTAGTTTTTGAGACAGAGTCTCATTCTGTTGTCCAGACTGGAGTACAGTGTCATGATCTTGGCTCATCACAATCTTCACCTCCCGGGTTCAAGCAATTCTCCTGCCTCAGCCTCCCAAGTAGCTGGGATTACAGGCGCGTGCCACTACCGCTCAGCTAATTTTTGTATTTTTGGTAGAGATGGGGTTTCACCATGTTGGTCAGGCTGCTCTTGAAGTCCTGACCTCAGGCGATCCGCCCACCTCGGCCTCCCAAAGTGCTAAGTGCTGGGATTATAGGCATGAACCACCATGCCTGACAGGATGGCTGCTATTAAAAAAAAAAAAAAAAAAAAGAAAGAAAATAACAAATATTGGAGAGGATGTGGAGAAACAAACCATTGTGCATTGTTGGTGGGATTATAAAATGGTTCAGCTCCTACGAAAAACATATGGTGGTCCCTCAAAAAATCAAAAATTGAATTACCATTTGATCTGACAGTTCCACTTTGGGTATATCTCCAAAAGAACTGAGCAGGGTCTTGAAGAGATATTTGTACACCCATGTTCATAGCATCATTGTTCACAATAGCCAAAAGGTGGAAGCAATAAATTGAAAGATAAATGGATAAACAAAATGTGGTATAGACATACAATATCATACTATTCAGCCTTAAAAAGGAACACAATTCTGACACATGCTATAATATGGATGAACCTTGAGAACGTTATGCTAAATGAAATAAGCCAGTTATAAAAAAACAAGTGCTTTGTGATTCCACTTACATGAGGTACCTAGTATATTCAAATTCATAGAGACAGGAAGTAGAATGGTGGTTGTCTGGGGCTGGGGGGAAGGCAGAGTCGGGAGTTGTTCCATGGGTACAGAGTTTCAACACCGCAAATTGAAAAGAGTTCTGGAAATTGGTTGCACAACAGCGTGAATGCACTTCACACTGCTGAACTGTTCACTTCAAAATAGTTAAGCTCATAACTTTTGTGTGTTATGCCTTCCCCTTTGCATTTATTATGACCATCAGATTTGATGTCAGAGTTATGCTAGCATTGTAAAAGGAGTTGGGAAACGTTTGAGTTTTTAAAAATCTTTGAGAATATTTTCATATAGCATAATAATTTTATCTAATTTTGAAGAATCATTCCATTTAGTCTCTGGCTCTCCTCCCAGCTATCACTCCTAAAATGCAGACCTTCCTCAACATCCTTTTGGTGGTAACCCTTAACCATTACCACTGCTCTCTGTTTCAAACCATTTCCAGTGCTGGGATGAGCAGATTTTTAGTGGTGCCACATCTCATGGTGGTAAAGGGGCAGATCCTTTGGAGTAAGGGGGGAATGAAAGTAAAACCTCTGCTAGGCACTTCCTTCCTTTACCCTCTCACCTACCCTCTTTTTCTCCCCTCCAAAGATCCAAATAAATTGCCAGCTCCTGTTCCATTTATGTGCCTTCCCTCAGAGACCCCTACTCTACTTTTGGAGACTTTTGGAGTCTATTTGTTTACTGGCTTTGTGTTCCTAAAGTCTCATCATCAATTCATCAATTTCAGTCTCGCTTTGGTATTTCTCTACTAGGCATAAAAGAAAAATGGGGAACAGAGAGAGTAATGGAGGGACAGAGAGCTTAGCAAGAAGCCCATTAACTAGATTTCCCATTGTCTGTAGAAATCCTTAGAGGGCCAAAAAAAAAAAAACAAAACAAAAAAAAACACACACACAACAAAAAAACAGATGTATGCTTGTTCAGTGGTGGGAAGTGACAGTGAAATTTCACAGACACCACCCTAGAACACATTACTTGTCAGCTGTCTCTACTACACTATTGCAAAGAGACTTCCAGCTGGCATGCTAACATCCTGCCTTGCTCCAACTAATCATTTTTGTATTAGACAATATCCCTTTTAAAATATAGATCTGGTTATGCCTCTATCCTGCTTAAGCCCTTTCATAGCTTTCTTACTAAGAATACACTGAGAATAAAGACTAAAACCATTGGCCAGGTGCAGTGGCACACCCTGTAATCTCAGCACTTTGGGAGTTCAAGACCAGCCTGACTAACATGGTGGAACCTCGTCTCTACTAAAAAAAAAAAAAAAAAAAAATAGCTGGTCGTGGTGGCACATGCCTGTAATCCCAGCTTCCCGGGAGGCTGAGGCAGGAGAATCACCTCAACCCGGGAGGCAGAGGTTGCAGTGAGCCGAGATCACACCACTGCACTCCAGCCTGGGTGAGAGAGCGAGACTCCACCTCAACAACAACAACAACAACAAAAAGAAGAAGAAGAAGAAAACCCTCAAGGAGTCAGCATCTGCCCAGACTTTTAGCTATAGCTGCTGTATAAGGACCTAAATATTCTTTTGGTTTCTCAAATGTTCAAGTTTTAGGGGTTGGGTGCAGCGGCTGACACCTGTAATCTTAGCACCCAGGCTATGCTATGTCTAAAAAACAAAAACAAAAACAAAAAAATGTCCAAGTTTACCTGCCTGTGTCTGAACCTGTTCGCTTGACTACCTTCCTCCAGGCTCTATCTCCTCACTAACAAGAACATAAACCCCTCACCCTTGGCTTCAGTAACTTCTACCCATTTTTCAGACATTAGGTCTGTTTATATTTTTAGGAAAGCCTCTTCCTAACTACCCAGTATGTATCAGATTCCTTGTTACATTCCTAGAACTTAGTCTATTTTGGGAGTACTTAACCTATTTTTAGTTAAATCAAAAATTTGATCAAAATTTGATTAAAAATCAAATGTATCATCACCTGATTCACATTTTTTGCCTGATTGTTCTGGTTAGGAGTTCTAGTACTAGGTTGAATAGGAACAGTGAGAGTGGGCATCCTCATCTTGATCTGCTTCTCAAGAGGAATGCTTCCAGCTTGTGCCCATTCAGTATAATGTTGTCTGTGGCTTTGTCATAGATGGCTTTTATTATTTTGAAGTATGTTCTTTCAATGCCTAGTTTATTCATGTTTTTAACATTGAAGGGTATTGAATTTTATTGAAGAAGTGCTTTCCAGATCTATTGAAATGATCATGTGGTTGTGCTTTCAGTTCTGTTTATGTGATTCACATTTATTGATTCACATTATTGTATATGTTAAACCAACCCTTGCATCCCAGGGATAAAGCCTACTTAATCATAGTAGATAAGCTTTTTGATGTGCTGCTGGATTCAGTTTGCTAGTATTTTGTATCTATGTTTATCAAGGACATTGGCCTGAAGTTTTCTTTCTTTTTTTTCTCTGTCTCTGCCAGGTTTTTTTTTTTTTTTTTATACTTTAAGTTCTAGGGTACATGTGCACAAGTGCAGGTTTGTCACATATGTATACATATGCCATGTTGGTGTGCTGCACCCATTAACTTGTCATTCACATTAGGTATATCTCCTGATGCTATACCTCCCCTTTTCCCCAACCTCATGACAGTCCCTAGTGTGTGATGTTCCCCTTCCTGTGTCCATGTGTTCTCATTGTTCAATTTCCACCTATGAGTGAGAACATGCAGTGTTTGGTTTTCTATTCTTGTGATAGTTTGCTCAGAATGATGGTTTCCAGCTGCATCCATGTCCCAACAAAGGACATGAACTCATCTTTCTTTATGGCTGCGTAGTATTCCATGGTGTATATGTGCCACATTTTCTTAATCCAATCTATCATTGATGGACATTTGGATTGGTTCCAAGTCTTTGCTATTGTGAATAGTGCCGCAATAAACATATGTGTGCATGTGTCTTTATAGTAGCATGATTTATAATCCTTTGGGTGTATGCCTAGTAATGGGATGGCTGGGTCAAACAGTATTTCTAGTTCTAGATCCTTGAGGAATCGCCACACTGTCTTCCACAATGGTTGAAGTAGTTTACAGTCCCACCAACAGTGTAAAAGTGTTCCTATTTCTCCACATCCTCTCCAGCACCTGTTGTTTCCTGATTTTTTTAATGATCACCATTCTAACTGGTGTGAGATGGTATCTCATTGTGGTTTTCATTTGCATTTCTCTGATGGTGAATGATGATGAGTATTTTTTCATGTGTCTGTTGGCTGCATACATGTCTTCTTTTGAGAAGTGTCTGTTCATATCCTTTGCCCAATTTTAATGGGGTGGTTTGTTTTTTCTTGTAAATTTGTTTGCGTTCTTTGTAAGTTCTGAATATTATGCTTTGTCAGATGAGTAGATTGCAAAAATTTTCTCCCATTCCGTAGGTTGCCTGTTCACTCTGATGGTAGTTTATTTTGCTATACAGAAGCTCTTTAGTTTAATTAGGTCCCATTTGTCAATTTTGGCTTTTGTTGCCATTGCTTTTGGTGTTTTAGACATGAAGTCTTTGCCCATGCCTGTTTCCTGAATGGTATTGCCTAAGTTTTCTTCTAGGGTTTTTATGGTTTTAGGTCTAACATTTAAGTCTCTAATCCATCTTGAATTAATTTTTGTATAAGGTGTAAGGAAGGGATCCAGTTTCAGCTTTCTACATATGGCTAGCCAGTTTCCCCAGCACCATTTATTAAATAGGGAATCCTTTCCTATTTCTTGTTTTTGTCAGGTTTGTCAAAGATCAGATGGTTGTAGATGTGTAGTATTATTTCTGAGTGCTCTGTTCTGTTCCATTGGTCTATATCTCTGTTTTGGTACCAGTACCACACTGTTTTGGTTACTGTAGTCTTGTAGTATAGTTTGAGGTCAGGTAGCGTGATGCCTCCAACTTAGTTCTTTTGGCTGAGGATTGTCTTGTCAATGTGGGTTCTTTTTTGGTTCCATATGAACTTTAAAGTAGCTTTTTCCAATTCTGTGAAGACTGTCATTGGTAGCTTAATGGGGATGGCATTGAATCTATAAATTACTTTGGGTGGTATGGCCATTTTCATGATATTGATTCTTCCTATCCAATAGCATGGAATGTTCTTCCATTTGTTTGTGTCCTCTTTTATTTCATTGAGAAGTAGTTTATAGTTTTCCTTAAAGAGGTCCTTCACATCCCTTGTAAGATGGATTCCTAGGTATTTTATTCTCTTTGAAACAATTGTGAATGGGAGTTCACTCATGATTTGGCTCTCTGTGTGTCTGTTATTGATGTATAAGAATGCTTGTGATTTTTGTACATTGATTTTGTATCCTGAGACTTTGCTGAAGTTGCTTATCAGCTTAAGGAGATTTTGGGCTGAGATGGTGGGGTTTTCTAAATATACAATCATGTCATCTGCAAACAGGGACAATTTGACTTCCTCTTTTCCTAATTGAATACCCTTTATTTCTTTCTCCTGCCTGAATGCCCTGGGCAGAACTTCCAACAGTACGTTGAATAGGAGTGGTGAGAGAGGGCATCCCTGTCTTGTGCCAGTTTTCAAAGGGAATGCTTCCAGTTTTTGCCCATTCAGTATGATATTGGCTGTGGGTTTGTCATAAAGAGCTCTTATTATTTTGAGATACGTTCCATCAATACCGAATTTATTGAGAGTTTTTAGCATGAAGGGCTGTTGAATTCTGTCAAAGACCTTTTCTGCATCTATTGAGATAATCATGTGGTTTTTGTCTTTGGTTCTATTTATATGCTGGATTACATTTATTGATTTGTGCATGTTGAACCAGTCTTGCATCCCAAGGATGAAGCCCACTTGATCATGGTGGATAAGCTTTTGGATGTGCTGCTGGATTCAGTTTTCCAGTATTTTACTGAGGATTTTTGCCTCAATGTTCATCAGGGATATTGGTCTAAAATTCTCTTTTTTTGTTGTCTCTCTGCCGGGCTTTGATATCAGGATGATGTTGGAGTCACAAAATGAGTTAGGGAGGATTCCCTCTTTTTCTATTGACTGGAATAGTTTCAGAAGGAATGGTACCAGCTCCTCCTTGGACCTCTGGTAGAATTCAGCTGTGAATCCGTCTGGTCCTGGACTTTTTTTGCTTGGTAGGCTGTTAATTATGGCCTCAATTTCAGAGCCTGTTATTGGTCTATTCAGGGATTCAACTTCTTCCTGGTTTAGTCTTGGGAGAGTGTATGTGTCCAGGAATTTATTCATTTCTTCTAGATTTTCTAGTTTATTTGTGTGGAGGTGTTCATAGTATTTTCTGATGATAGTTTGTATTTCCGTGGGATTGGTGGTGATATCTCCTTTATCATTTTTTATTGAATCTATTTGATTCTTTTTTCTTCTTTGTTAGTCTTGCTAGCAATCTATCAATTTTGTAGGTCTTTTCAAAAATCCAGCTCCTGGATTCTTTGATTTTTTGAAGGGTTTTTTTTTGTGTCTCTATCTCCTTCAGTTCTGCTCTGATCTTATTTATTTATTGCCTTCTGCTAGCTTTTGAATGTGTTTGCTCTTGCTTCTCTAGTTCTTTTCATTGTGATGTTAGGGTGTCAATTTTAGATCTTTCCTGCTTTCTCTTGTGGGCATTTAGTGCTATAAATTTCCCTCTACACACTGCTTTAAATGTGTCCCAGAGATTCTGGTATGTTGTATCTTTGTTCTCATTGATTTCAAAGAACATCTTTATTTCTGCCTTCATTTTGTTATGTAACCAGTAGTCATTCAGGAGCAGATTGTTCAGTTTCCATATAGTTGAGCGGTTTTGAGTGAGTTTCTTAATCCTGAGTTCTAGTTTGATTGCACTGTGTTCTGAGAGACAGTTTGTTATAATTTCTGTTCTTTTACATTTGCTGAGGAGTGCTTTACTTCCAACTATCTGGTACATTTTGGAATAAGTGTGATGTGGTGCTGAGAAGAATGTATATTCTGTTGTTTTTGGGTGGAGAGTTCTGTAGATGTCTATTAGGTCCGCTTGGTGCAGAGCTGAGTTCAATTCCTGGATATCCTTGTTAACTTTCTGTCTCATTGATCTGTCTAATGTTGACAGTGGAGTGTTAAAGCCTCCCATTATTGTTGTGTGGAGGTCTAAGTCTCTTTGTGAATCTCTAAGGACTAGCTTTATGAATCTGGGTGCTCCTGTATTGGGTGCATATATATTTAGGATAGTTAGCTCTTCTTGTTGAATGGATCCCTTTACCATTATGTAATGACCTTCTTTGTCTGTTTTGATCTTTGTTGGTTTGAAGTCTGTTTGGAAATCAGAGACTAGGATTGCAACCCCTGGCTTTTTTTGTTTTCTATTTGCTTGGTAGATCTTCCTCTATCATATGTCTGGTAGAACTTATGAAGGGCTTTTTCTGATTGTAGGCTTTTTATTTCTGATTCAATTTCAGAACTCATTTTTGGTTTATTCAGGGTTTCAATTTCTTCCTGAATCAGTCTTGGGAGATTGTATGTTTTCAGAAATTTATCTATTTCTTTCAGGTTTTCTAGTTTGTATGCATAATTTCTAATAGTGTCTGGAGGTTTTTTGTATTTCTGTGATGTCAGTGGTAATGCACCCTTTGTCATTTCTAATCATGAGAAAAGCTCTTGTTAACAGAAGAATACCTGTTAAAAATGTAGGAGGAATGGTTGAATTAGAAGAACAGTATTTGAAACCACCAGTGTACTAAATTATACATGTGAATATTGTCAAAAAACGTTGAGTGAAAGTTTGTTGGGGAACGGGATATTTGTATGGTCTCACAGTATCATCCCACATATTACTTATTAAGTATAAAGGAAAAAGCTATCTTTACAATGGGGACATCTGGTAGGCACTACCCTATCCAAATGATTAAATTTAGCTTTAGATAATGGGACAAACTGACACTACATTCTTCCTGATTTGATACAACTGGAAGTGCATAAAATCATCAACATACTATTCTTGTTCAATTTTCAACATGAATTAAATCATAAGGAACAATCATTATAGGGCATTCTATGATACAAGTGGTCTGGACTTTTCAAATTTGTCAATGTCTAGTAAAAAGGAGAGAGATTATTCTACATTATGGAGAGTAAAGAAACAAACCAAACGCAGTATGTAGTCTTTCTTTAAAATAGCTATAAAGAAATGTTTGAGGTAAATTGGAGAAATCTATATATGAATCATATATTAGATAATATTATTTTATCAATGTTAAACTGTAAGTGTAAAAGTGGTATTGTGGTGAAGTAGAAGATTCCCTTGTTCTTAGGAGATACCTGTGGAGATATATAGTTCACCTTTGAACAACATGGGGGTTAGGAGTACCAATCCCCTGTGCAGTCAAAAATCCACATATAACTTTTGACTCTCCAAAAACTCAACTACTAATAGCTTTCATATTTTGTATGTTTTATGTATTATTTATTGTGTTCTTATAATAAATTAAGCTAGAGAAATATTTTCAAGCAAATCATAAGGAAGAGGAAATGTATTTACTATTTATTAAGTAGAAATGGATCATCATAAAGGTCTTCATTGTCATTGTTTTCACACTGAATAGGCTGAAGAGGAGGAGGAAGAGGAGAGGTTGGTTTTTCTGTCTTTGGTGGCAGAGGTGAAAGAGTTGGAGAAGGTGGAAGGGGAGGCAGGAAAGGCACGAACAATTGGTATAACTCTTATTGAAAAATTTCACCAAAATGGACCTGCATAGTTCAAACCCATGTCATTTGTGTCAGCTGTATACGTTCAGGAAAAAAAAAAAAAAAGTGTGCATACAGGTGCACGCAGAGGGAGGGTGAGTGAGACAGAGAGACAGATGGCAACTGGAACAAAATGTTAACAATTTATGTATGTAGGTGGAGAGTACATAGGTGTCATTGGATTATTTTACCTTTTCTGTGCCTTTGAAATTTTTTCTAATAAAAAGTTGGGTAGGTAAGTGGTTAGATGACTTTAGGTCTATGACTAAACGAGCTTGCTGATACTTCCTTATGCCTGAGTTAGTCATAATTATCTTGTCATAGTCACTCCTAGGCAAGAATAGACTTCTCCCACTTACTGCTCCCTCTGCCCCTTGCGTAAGGCCTGGTCTTATAAAATTGATGGCTCAGAACAGCAGTACAGAATTGGTAGATTTTGCAGGCAGTCAGATCCCGCAGATAACCCAGAAGTGTCTGAAACATGCTTTCCAGTTTTACCTCCTAAACCACCTGTTCAGACAAGTTACAAGGCCAGAAATACTCCTCAAGGGCAATGGTTCTTACGCTGGATTGCACATTTGAATCTTATGCTTGGGAATCTTATGCTCCCCGATCCCAGAACCATTAAACTACAATCCATGGAGGTGGAACACAGGCATCAGTAGTTTTGAAACTCCCCAGGTGATTGCAATGTGCAGACAAGCTTGAGAACCACTGCTTTAAGGAAATTTCTCCATGTGGTAATATGACTAAGAGCAGAATAGGTATTCATTCTCAATATTAGTTAACGAAGAAAATAAACCCACCTGGGGCTCCCAAGTTGGGGATAGAATGCAGATTTAGAGAGAAATATGCTCCTAGGAACTCTTACAATAGAAAGCCTGTATTAGTCCTTTCTCACACTGCTATAAAGATCTACCTGAAACTGAAACTGGGTAATTTATAAAGAAAAGAGGTTTAATTGGCTCATGATTCTGTGGGCTATCCAGGCTTCTGCTTCTGGGGAGGCCTCAGGAAACTTACAATCATGGCAGAAGGCAAAGAAAAGCAGTTACATGGTCACATGGCCAGTAGGAGAGAGAGCGAGAACAAAGGGGGATGTGCTACACACTTTCAAACAACCAGATCTCATGCAAACTAACTCACTATGACAAGAACAACAAAGGGAAAAATCCACCCCCATGATCCAGTCACCTCCCACCAGGTCCCTCCCCCAACATTGGGGATTACAATTCAACATAAGATTTTGGTGGGGACACAGAACCAAACCATATCAGAACCCTACAATTATTCAGCCCCTACCCTGCTAGAGTTCCTATCCTTGGCTTCAGGGATGGTCCCCAGTGGTACATAGTGGAGAGAATTCCTCCTCCAATTTCCTAGCAGGTGGGCTTGGGGAAGGAGATACAGAGCTTGCCAGTTAGACCCAAGAACAGAAGAATTTGTTAACATATTTAAGTGTGGTGGTGACACTCAATGGTAATACTAGTAGAACAGTAAATTTGTGGTATTGAGGGCTCAATAGGCTTTTGTTGGGAGTGTTGGCAATCTTTCTATAATGTATAAAATTTCCAGTTTATATAGAATATTCGTGTTTTGAGTTCAAAGAATTTATTTACAAATAAATGTTGGGATTATAATACATTAATACCTGGACTCTTTTCTTTTCCATTTGTCTATTTGTCTATCTTTATACCAATGCCACACATTCTTTTGATTACTGTAGTTTGAAATCAGAGAGTGTTAATCCTTCAAATTTGTTCTTCATTTTCAAGTGGCTATTCTAGGTCCTTTGCATTTCCTTATAAATTTTGATATTACCTTGATGTTTTCTATGGCAAATCTCATCTCTGATGAGATTTTGACTGAGATTGCATGAAATCTATAAGTCAATTTTTGGAGACAAGACATCTTTGTTATGTGAGTCTTATGATCCATGGACATTATGTATCTCCCTATTAATTTACGTCGTTAATTTTTTAAGTGTTTTATAGTTTCAGTGTGTGGTCTTATGCATCTTTCATAAAGTTTATCCCTAGATATTTAACCCAATGGGTTTTTGATGCTATTACAAATGACATTTTTTAAAATTCAAATGTTTGATTGTTCATTGATAGCATATGGAAGTGCAACTGATTTTTGTTTATTGATTTTATATCCTGAAAATGGCAAAGCTTTCTTATTAATTCTAGTAGCTATTTTGTAGACGTCATAATATTTTCTACATAGACTATAATGTTTTCTGCAAAGAAAGAAATTTTACTTATTCTTTCCAACCTGAAGAACTTTTATTTCTTTTTTTGCCTCACTGCACTAGCTAGAACAACCAATACAATGTTGAATAAAAATAATGAAGGCAGTTGATTGGGGCAAGATGGCTGAATAGGAACAGCTCTGGTCTTCAGCTCCCAGGGAAACCAATGGAGAAGGTGGGTGATTTCTGCATTTCCAACTAAGGTACCCAGTTCATCTCATTGAGACTGGTTAAACAGTGGATGCAACCCACGGAGGATGAGCAGAAGCAGGGGGGGTGGGGGGGTGTCACCTCACCCAGGAAGCACAAGGGGTTGGGGAACTCCCTCCCCTGGCCAAGGGAAGCCAGGAGGGATCGTGCCGTGATGGATGGAGCTATTCGGCCCAAATACTATGCTTTTCCCATGGTCTTCACAATCCATAGGCCAGGAGATTCCCTTGGGTGCCTACACCACCAGGGCCTTGAGTTTCAAGCACAAAACTGGGCGGCCGTTTGGGCAGACACCAAGCTAGCTGCAGGAGGTGTTTTTGTTTGTTTGTTTGTTTGTACTCCAGTGGCCCCTGGAAAGCAAGTGAGACAGAACTCTTCACTCCCCTGGAAAAGGGGGCTGAAGCCAGGGAGCCAAGTGGTCTTGCTCAGTGGATCCCACCCTCACTGAGTCTAGCAAGCTAAGATCCACTGGCTTGAAATTCTCATTGCCAGCACAGCATTCTGAGGGCAACCTGGGATGCTTGAGCTTGGTGGGAGGAGGGGCATCCACCATTACTGAGGCTTGAGTAGGTGGTTTTCCCTCACTGTGTAAACAAAGCCACCGGGAAGTTTGGACTGGGCAGAGCCCACCACAGCACGGGCAAAGCTGCTATAGCCAGACTGCCTCTCTAGATTCCCCCTCTCTGGGCAGGCCATCTCTGAAAGAAAGGCAGCAGCCCCAGTCAGGAGCTTATAGATAAAACTACCATCTCCCTGGGACAGAGCACTTGGGGGAAGAGGCAGCTGTAGGGGCAGCTACTGCAGACTTAAACATTCCTGCCCGCCGGCTCTGAAGAGAACAGCAGATCTCCCAGCACAGCACTTGAGCTCTGCTTAGGGACAGATGCCTCCTCAAGTGGGTCCCTGACTCCTGTGCCTCCTGACTGGGAGACACCTCCCAGCAGGGGTTGACAGACACCTCATAGAGAAGAGCTCTGGCTGGCATCTGGTGGGTGCCCCGCTAGGACAAAGCTTCCAGAGGAAAGAGCAGGCAGCAATCTTTGCTGTTCTGCAGTATCCGCTGGTGATACCCAGGCAAACAGGGTCTAGAGTGGACCCCAGCAAACTCCAGTAGACCTGCAGAAGAGGGGCCTGACTGTTAGAAGGAAACATAACAAACAGAAAGCAATAGCATCAACATCAACAAACAGGACCACCACACAGAAACTTCATCCGAAGGTCACCAACACCAAAGACCAAAGGTAGATAAATCCATGAACATGAGGAAATACCAGTGCAAAAAGGAAGAAAATTCCAAAAACCAGAATGACTCTTCTCCTCCAAACTCCTCGCCAGCAAGGGAACAAAACTGGATGGAGGTTGAGTATGACAATTGACAGAAGTGGACTTCAGAAGGTGGGTAATAACAACTCCTTTGAGCTAAAGGAGCATGTTCTAACCCAATGCAAGGGAGCTAAGAACCTTGATAAAAGGTTAGAGGAATTGCTAAGTAGAATAACCCATTTAGAGAAGACCATAAATTACCTGATGGAACTGAAAAACACAGCACAAGAGCTTCATGAAACATATACATGTATGAATAGCTGAATCAATCAAGTGGCAGAAAGGATATCAGAGATTGAAGATCAACTTAATGAAATAAAGTGAGAAGACAAGATTAGAGAAAAAAGAATGAAAGGAACGAACAAAGCCTCCAAGAAATATGGGACGATGTGAAAAGACCAAACCTACATTTGATTGGTATACCTGAAAATGACGGGGAGAATGGAACCAAGTTGGAAAACACACTTCAGGATATTATCCAGGAGAACTTCCCCGACCTAGCAAGGCAGGCCGATATTCAAATTCAGGAAATAGAGAGAACACCACAAAGACACTCCTTGAGAAGAGCAACCCCAAGACACATAATTGTCAGATTTACCAAGGTTGAAATGAAGGAAAAAAATGTTAAGGGCAGCCAGAGAAAAAGAGTGGGTTGCCCACAGAGGGAAGCCCATCAGATTAACAGCAGATCTCTCTGCAGAAACCCTAGAAGCCAGAAGAGAGTGGGGGCCAATATTTGACATTCTTAAAAAAAAGAATTTTCAACCCAGAATTTCTCTTTTTAAAATTATTTTTATTTTTATTTTTATCATACTTTAAGTTCTAGGGTACATGTGCCCAACGTGCAGCTTTGTCACATATGTATACATGTGCCATGTTGGTGTGCTGTACCTGTTAACTCGTCATTTACATTATGTATATCTCCTAATGCTATCCCTCCTCCCTCCCCCCACCCCATGACAGGCCCTGGTGTGTGATGTTCCCCACCCTGTGTCCAAGTGTTCTCATTGTTCAATTCCCACCTATGAGTAGGAACATGCAGTGTTTGGTTTTCTGTCCTTGTGATAGTTTGCTCAGAATGATGGTTTCCAGCTTCATCCATGTCCCTACAAAGGACATGAACTCATCCTTTTTTATGGCTGCATAGTATTCCACGGTGTATATGTGCCACATTTTCTTAATCTAGTCTATCATTGATGGACATTTGGGTTGGTTCCAAGTCTTTGCTATTGTGAATAGTGCTGCAGTAAACATATGTGTGCATGTGTCTTTATAGCAGCATGATTTATAATCCTTTGAGTATATGGCCAGTAATGGGATGGCTGGGTCAAATGGTATTTCTAGTTCTAGATCCTTGAGGAATCGCCACACTGTCTTCCACAATGGTTGAATTAGTTTACAGTTCCCCCAACAGTGTAAAAGCATTCCCATTTCTCCACATCCTCTCCAGCACCTGTTGCTTCCTGACTTTTTAATGATTGCCATTCTAACTGGTGTGAGATGGTATCTCATTGTGGTTTTGATTTGCATTTCTCTGATTCAACCCAGAATTTCATATCCAGGCAAACTAAGTTTCATAAGCAAATGAGAAATAAAATCCTTTACATACAAGCAAATGCTGAGGGATTTTTTCACCACCAGGCCTGCCTTACAAGAGCTCCTGAAGGAAGCACTAAAAATGGAAAGGAAAAACTGGTACCAGCTACTGCAAAAACAAACCAAAATGGACGCCGGGCGCGGTGGCTCACGCCTGTAATCCCAGCACTTTGGGAGGCCGAGGCGGGCGGATCACAAGGTCAGGAGATCGAGACCATGGTGAAACCCCGTCTCTACTAAAAATAGAAAAAATTTGCTGGGCGCAGTGGCGGGCGCCTGTAGTCCCAGCTACTCGGGAGGCTGAGGCAGGAGAATGGCGTGAACCCGGGAGGCGGAGCTTGCAGTGAGCCGAGATTGCGCCACTGCACTCCAGCCTGGGCGACAGAGCGAGACTCCGTCTCAAAAAAAAAAAAAAAAAAAAAAAAAAAAAAACAAACCAAAATGTAAAGACCATCGACACTATGAATAAACTGCATCAGCTAATGGGCAAAATAACCAGCTGGCATCGTAATGACAGGATTAAATTTGCACATAACAACATTAACCTTAAATGTAAACAGGCTAAATGCCCCAATTAAAAGGCACAGACTGGCAATTCAGATAAAGAGTGAAGACCCATCAGTGTGCTGTATTCAAGAGACCCATCTCACATGCAAAGATACACATAGGCTCAAAATAAAGGGATGGAGGAAGATTTACTAGGCAAATGGAAAGCAAAAAAAAATTTTTTTGCAAACTATCCATCTGACAAAGGCCTAATATCCAGAATCTACAAAGAACTTAAACAAATTTATAAGAAAAAAACAACCCCATCAAAAAGTGAGCAAAGGATGTGAACAGATACTTTTCAAAAGAACACATTTATTTATGCAGCCAATAAACATGAAAAAAAGTGAGAAAAGCAAATCAAAACCACAATGAGATACCATCTCATGCCAGTTAAAATGGAGATCATTAAAAAGTCAGGAAACAACAGATGCTGGAGAGGATGTGGAGAAACAGGAACGCTTTTACACTGTTGGTGGAAGTGTAAATTAGTTCAACCGGCTGGATGCAGTGGCTCATGTCTGTAATCCCAGAATTTTGGGAGGCCAACGTGGATGGATCATGATGTCAGGAGTTTGAGACCAGCCTGGCCAACACAGTGAAACCCCATCATTACTAAAAATACAAAAAAATAGCTGGGCGTGGTGGTGGGTGCCTGTAATCCCAGTTACTTGGGAGGCTGAAGCAGGAGAATTGCTTGAAGCTGGGAGGCGGAGGTTGCAGTGAGCTGAGATTGCACCACTGCACTTCAGCCTGGGAGACAGTGAAGACTCCATCTTTAAAAAAAAAAAAAAAAAAAATTAGTTCAACCATTGTGGAAGACAGTGTGGAAATTCCTCAAGGATCTAGTACCAGAAATACCATTTGATCCAGCAATCCCATTACTGTGTATATACCCAAAGGAATACAAATCATTGTACTATAAAGACACATGCACACATATGTTTATTACAGCACTATTTACAATAGCAAAGACTTGGAACCAACCCAAATGCCCATCAATGATAGACTGGATAAAAAAAAAATGTGGCATATATACACTATAGAATACTATGCAGTCATAAAAAAGAATGAGACCATGTCCTTTGCAAGGACATGGATGAAGCTGGAAACTATCATTCTCAGCAAACTAACACAGGAACAGAAAACCAAACACTGCATGTTCTCACTCATAAGTGGGAGTTGAACAATGAGAACATATGGGCACAGGGAGGCGAACATCACATACCAGGGCCTGCCAAGGGGTGGGGGACAAGGGGAACGATAGAATTAGGAGAAATACCTAATGTCGATGATGGGTTGAGGGGTGCAGCAAACCACCATGGCAGATGTATACCTATGTAACAAACCTGAACGTTCTCCATATGTATCCCAGAACTTAAAGTATAATAAAAAATAAAATCAAATTTAAAAAGACAATACAGAAAGTTACATGGATGTAATAAAAAAATAATAATAATGAAAGCAGACATCCTTGCCTTGTTGCTGATATTAGGGATAAAGCATTCAGTCTTTCAGCGTTAATTGTGATGTTAGCTGTAGGATTTTCATAGATTCTTTTTATCAGGTTGAGGAAGTTTCTGTCCATTCCTTAGTTTGTTGAGAGTTTTTTTTGGTACCAAGCATCCATGGTTGGTTTTTAAAATCAAGAATGGATGTTGAATTTTGTCAAATGCTTTATTGGTTTTTATGTTCCTGTATCTGAAAAAATCTTTTTAAAATGGAAATTTCAAACATAATAAAAGTAGACAGAAAAGTAACAATAGTCCCTCGTATACCCATCATCTCCCAGCTCCAGCAATTATCATTTACAGGCAATCTTGTCTGTCTCCACCCATGCCCATTCCTCCATATGATTTTTAAGCACATCTTAGAAATTGTATCCTTTAATCGTGTATATCTCAAAATATACATCTAAAACAATTGTTTTTAGCATGTGGTCTCCAGACTTGCACATCACAATCTACTGGAAAGTTGTTCAAAGTGGAAATTCTCAGGTGCCAACAATGTCCTACTGAATCAGAATTTCCTGGGGACTAGGGCCCAATCATCTGTGTTTTAATAAGTACTCCTGGTGATTCTGATGCCCACTCCAGATCTAGAATCACTACCCTGAAAGATTCAGGAGCTTCTTTTTCTTTTTCTTTTTCTTTTTTTAATAACCACAATACAACAATCATGTGTAAAAAATTAAACTGTAATTTCTGATTATCCTCAAATAGTGATTCAGTATTCCAACTTCCAACTATCTCATAATTGCTTTAAAAATTTTTCGTTTTCATTATGTTTACAGTTCATTGAGTAATGATCTAAATAATGTCCACATACTGTGATTAGTTAATTTGTCTTAAATATCTAAGTCACAGTCCCTCTTCCTGCAATTGCAAACACCTGATCATGTATAGAATTTCCCACATTTATAAAATTTTACTCGTTGCACCCCCACCCCTCTTTTCTTCTATCCTCTGCATTCCTGTAAATTGGTAATTGGATCATAATGATGAGGTATGGTCAGTTTTAGGTTAAATTTTGGGGCAAGAACTGTCAGTAGATGGAGCTGTGGTCCTTATTTCTTTAAAGGTTCCTGGTCACAACTTGGCTCTGGCTATTTGCACTGCAGCTTATAGTTGCTCCAACGTCTGCCTCAACATCTTCTCTGATTGTACCTCCTCTGTTTCCATCTCTTTCAGCTCTGTACTTTTCCTGGCTCAGTTTGAAGACTTGACTTGAATCTCTTTATGACCTTTATCTAATATTCCTTTAAGATGCTACTTCTGATAGCTTGAGCTTCAAGCAAAGAAGAACAGTAAGAGCTATTCTCTCCTAAGATTCTGCCCAGGTCCTCATGACACTTACTAGCAGGGCCTGCAGAACCCCACTTTCAGCTGTCAGCTAGCTTGCAGGAGGAGATCAGGTAATAATGGCATTTCTGACTGGACAGGGTGGCTCATACCTGTAATCCTAGCAGGAGTTAAAGACTAGCCTGGACAGCACAGCAAGACCCCTTCTCTGCAAAAATTAAGAAAACAAATTAGCCAGGTGTGATAGTCCTAGCGACTCAGGAGGCTGGGGCAGGAGGATAATTGAGCTCAGGAGTTTGAGGTTACAGTGAGCTATGAGCTATGATTGTACCACTGCATTCCAGTGATGCTATTCGGTGACAGTGAGATTCTGTCTTAAAAAAAAAAAAAAAAAAAAAGGCCTGGGCACGGCGGCTCATGTCTGTAATCCCAGCACTTTGAGAGGCCTAGGTGGGCAGATCTCTTGAGACCAGGAGTCGAAGACCAGCATGGGCAACATGGCAAAACCCTACCTCTACAAAAAATACAAAAATTAGCTGGGCCTGGTGGCATGCGGCTGTGGTTCCGGCTACTTGGGAGGCTGAAATGGGAGGATTGCTTGAGCCCAGGAAGCAGAGATTGCAGTGAGACAAGAGATAACACTACTGCACTCCAGTTTGGGCAACAGAGTGAGGCCCTGTCTTAAAAAAAGAAAGAAAGAAAAAAAAAAGACATTTCTGTGGTAACTCTTCTGGTCCCTCTCTCCTAAAAGCAGCTACTTTCAAGAGCTCTGAAGTCAGGCTTTGGTAACTCTTTTTAAAATACTCTCCATGGTTCTGGTTTGTTGACAGATTTGGAGGCAACTTCATAGTGAATTCTGCAGAGCCACTCTCTCTACTAATCCCTCATTGGAACTGGAATAAAACCACTGCCGTGCAAATTAATTCCAGGGCAAGCCAAAGGCTTTTCAGAGAAAGTTAGACAAGAAAATGCAGTCAAATAGGTTTCAATGTCTAGAAAGTCACTTTTTAGTTTTAATTGAAAACAGGAAAATTCACAAATGGTAGATCCAGTCAAGGCTGAAATTGGATACTATAAGAGTTTTGTCTATTAAATAAAATCCTTTTCTCCTTTCCTCCTTAAGTTTTCGACATTGGTTTTGGGTTATAATGTAGAGGGACTAAATTCCTAGTAACTTGTGTCTCAGCCTCTGTTCCCTTTTTGGTCTGCTATATAATTTTTCTTGCTTCTTTTTTTTCTTACACAGTAAAATATCCGTTTCAGTTACCCTTAGTGAGTAGAGACTGGCAGTGGCATGAGAGCATCTTCACAGGTATTGGTCATGCTTTGTTTCTTGAACTTGAACAGCTGGATTCAGAATCCAGAGTGTTCACTATTGCACTGTGGAACTGCTGGAGGAGGGATACTCTTCATATATTGTTTCTTGATCTGGGTGCTGGTTACAGGCTGTGTTTAGGTTGTGAAATTCGCCAAGAAATATAAAGAAGATGTGTGTACTTTTCTCCATATGTGTGTTAGTCCATTCTTGCATTGCTATAAAGAAATACTTGGGATGATAATTCATAAAGAAGAGGTTTAATTGGCTCACAGTTCCACAAGCTGTACAGGAAGCATGATGCTGGCCATCTGCTCAGCTTCTGGGGAGGCCTCAGGAAATGTACAATTATGGCAGAAGGCAAAGGGGAAGCAGGCTCATCTTACATGGTGGGAGCAGGAAGAAGAGAGAAAGGGGAGAGGCGCTATATACTTTAAAATAACCAGATCTCGTGAGAACTCCCTCAAGAGAATAGCACTAGGAGGATGATGCTAAACCATTAAAAACCACCCCCGTGATCCAGTCACCTCCCACTAGGCCCCACCTCCAACACTGCGGATTACAATTTCACTTAAGATTTGGGAAGGGACTTAGATTCCTACTAAAAAAGAATATATATCAATGTATTATAACCCCCCAAAAAGTTAAAACATCAGTTGTAACAAATGCACCACTGTGGTGGAGGATGTTGATAATGAGAGAAGCTATGCACACGTGGGTAAAAGAGTATATGAGAAATCTCTGAACCTTTCTCTCAGTTTTGCTGTGAGCCTAAAACTACTCTAAAAAGTCTTTAAATAAAATGTATCTTTTTATACCACAGAGGATTTATCAGATTCAAAACATTTAATATGATTAAATGATAAGCCTATATTTGAACTCTCATTAACACCTTTGAAAAGAAAAGAAAGATAGAAAAAGCAAAAATATTAAGAATAAACAAAAGTAAAATATAAAATCTAATCATCATCAGTAAGGACAAAAGCTTAAAATGATTTTGTTTTTTATATTTTTATATCCTTGCAAGTTTCAGTTGCTTGGCTCTGCCAGAAAATAAGAGCAGCAGTGTTGCGGGCGAACACAATCACCATTGTTGCCTTTGTTAGCCCTTCAAGGTAGCCCAGTATATACAGACACCCTGCCCCAACCCCAGCTCACAGACCTTCCTTGTTCCCCAACTGCTTTTGCTCACAATCTCAATTTCATCCTGTTTCTGGCTTAGTGACGCTGATCACTATCCATTTTTAAAAATTTATTTATTTTTTTTTAGAGACAGAATCTCACTCTGTTACCCAGGCTGGAGTGCAGTGGCATGATCATAGCTCACTTCAGCCTCAAACTCCTGGACTTAAACAATCCTCCCACCTCAGCCTCCTCAGTAACTGGGACCACAGGTGTGTGCCCTCAAGTCTGGCTAATTAAAAAAAAAATTTTTTTTGTAGTGACAATTGTTTCACTATTTTGCCAAGGCTGATCTCAAACTCTTGGCCTCAAGCAGTCCTCCGCAGTCGCTGAGATTGTGCACCCAGCTACTCTCCACTTCTGATTCTGGGTTCTTGCATGTGCGTGTGGTCCATGGGTCTAGGCACCCAGGACGCTCCGCTGTTGAGTCCAGGTGTAGGAAATATCCTATTAAATATCTTCCTGAAGGAAGCAACTTCTGCCTTGAGCACCTTACTTTTTATAAGTGTCTGTAGGATCTGGCAGTAGCGCTTCCCAAAAGTTCTGTATATTCCCTACCCTTCCACACTGACTTCCTTTTTAAGTTTTTAATTGAGTGTCCCCCCCGCCCCCCCCCCCCCCCCGGCTAAATTAAGTACAGTTGCTATTTCAGGGACCATTTGTGATGAATCTTTAAAAAAAGGCAATAATTTTATCTTACTTTTTTCATTTCTTTTAAAACTGAGCTTAGGTGCCATGGGCCAGACAACTGATCTACTAATACTGGATATCAAACAATATATTGTTTGACTACGTGTCAGCTACCCCAAAGTTCAGTAATATGTAATGATTTGTAATTCTGCTGAGGCAGAAACTTGAATCTTGTGCCTTTAAGAGTAAAACAGAGGAGAAGGTCTTTGATCAATGTCCAGAACTTTAGCCTCCAGGGATGGAGCCAAGAGTGGGACAAGCCCCTATCATAAGATCTATCAAGGGCCCAAGGAAGGCTGAGAGATTGTGGTACAGGAAGAGCCAGGTGCAGGCAGATAAGTCTAGACACAGGGGTGAGGCAGTAGTATGAGGGCCGGAGAAACAGGTCAGTCAAGGCCGTAAACCAAAAGGCTTGAAATGGGACATTGGAAAGGTCTTCTGTTCCTCTCTGTATTCTTTCTCCCTCTAACTTCCCCAACTGGACTTTTCTCTATTAGAAAAGTAGAAAGCCATATTGAGCTGAGGATCTCAGGTGGATGGATGGGCTTAATTAAAAGCTGGATGATATTCTCTTACACTCCAGCCCCTGAGGTGGGGATTTCAAGTTTTTGATTCATCAAAATTAGAAATCTGTACATATCAGGGATCTTTGGAGCTACTAGCAAATAGTCAGACAGTAAATTAGCTATGGAATCTAGGTACTTCTAGGTACCTCTGTGGATGGAACCCATAAAATTGAGTTTTATGCACTTTACTATGCATAAGAACCATGACAATTCTTATGCGCAGGAAAGTCTGAGACCCCTTCTCCATGTTCCTTCTTGCTTACCCAGACAATTCTTCTTTCCTTATGGTTAATGGCACAATATTTTTTGCCAGCTTTCCAGAATATATTTGGAGCCTTCTTTGACATTTTCTTCTCCCTCATCCCTTGTAAATAATTGCTCATTAAATATTGGCTTTTTTCCTCCCATTCCTACTCTAGCCATAGAGTAACTAGAACAAGCATTTGAGAATTTCGTATGTAAAATGTACATTAGTTTTGTGTTGGCACATAAGAAATTACTACAGATTTACTGGATTTTAAGCAACATTTATTTATTCATTCACAGTTCAGTTGGTCAGAAATCTGGCACAGTGTGGTGGCTCTCTGCTCAATGTATCAGGTGTTGGGAGGCTGAAATCAAGGCATCAGTCAGCTGAGTTCTCCTGTAGAGGCTCTAGGGGAAAATTTGCTTCTAAGCTCATTCAGGTTGATGGAATTTAGTCCTGGCTTTCCTTATACAACTAGTTGGAGAAAATTCTGTCCTTTTAAGGAGCTCATATGATTAAGCAGGACCACCTAGATATTTGTCCTACCTCAAGATCAACAACCTTAATTACATGTGCAAAATCTCGTTACAGCAGTATCTACATTAGTGTTTGGTTAAATAATGGGAAGAAGGTTTATGTATATCAGGGGCTGGGGGTCTCAGGGGCTATAATGGTTAATTTTATGTTAACCATAAAATTATGGTTAATTTATCTGCCACAGGGTGCCCAGATATGTGGTCAAATATTACTCTGAGTATTTCTTGAGGGTATTTTTGATAGTTTAACATGTAAGTCAATAGACTAAACTTATTGCCTTCTCTAATATAGGTGGGCCTCATCCAATCAGTGGAAGGCTTGAATAAAACAAAAGACTTTCTCTCCTGAATAAGAGGGAATTTCTTCTGCCTGAATGCCTTCAGGCTGGAACTTTTTTTTTTTTTTTTCTCCTGACTTTAAACTCAAACTGAAACAAACGTCAGCTTTTCCTGGTCTCAAGCCTACCAGACTTCAAACTGGAGCTATGCCATTGGCCCTGGTTCTCAGATCTTTGAACTTGGACTGTAAATATACCATCATGTCTGCCAGGTTTTCTGTTTCCCGACTACAGATCTTGGGACTCATCAGGCTCCATAGTCATGTGAGCCAGTTCCTTTTAATAAATCTCTGTCTGTCTTTGTCTCTTTCTGTCTGTACATATATGTATATGTCTTCTATTAGTTCTTTTTCTGAAATAGGGACCTTCTTAGAATTCTGCCTACCATGTAAGGGAAACAAAATTCTAAGAGCTTTGTATATATTTCCTCAGTTAAGTCTTTCAACAACCCTATGAAGCAGGTACCATTATTATTTCTATTTTACTGATGAGGAAACTGATAATCAGAGAAGTTGAGTCTTGCTCAAGATTATATAGGTATTTTCTCATAACACTCTATTACTCATGGAATTCTATGCCTGTATTCCTTCAGCTGTCTTCCAAATGGCTTTACTATCTTTAGAATCTTCCTCCTTTAATTTATCCTATATTTCTTGGCCAGATCAATGTTAGTTAAAAACTTTTTTCATTACATCTCTTTCCAAGGTGTAGAGAATTATACTTCACCATATATGCCTTGGCATAACTGTGATGTGTCAGAAATTGAGCTTATTCTCAAATATGAAAATCCATTCAGCTATATTCTTTGGCATAGGTTTTATTATGGTAACTTTGTACTGTAATGGTGTAAGTGTGAGGCGGCAGGAGGTGGAGGGGCAATTATAACACAAGTCATGGAGTATGTGCAGATTGCATTTTCCCAAACTCAAAAGCTCAGAGGACTTTAATGATAAAAAGTAAGAGTTTTAAAAACAAATCTGATGCATTAAAATAAAAATATAAAAGCTAGCTATTATTTTGTTCCCCATACTCATATGAGAAATGGCAAACAGAATGAATGAATCAAATTGATCTTTAAGAAATGAATAACTTCTAAAGCTTAGTTTCATTTGCTCGCTCATTTACTCACTCAGTAAATGGTTGTTGAATGCCACTATGTGCCAAGTACCACACAAAGGAAATTTGTTTACTTTCTCCAATGAGGTATTGTAGCAGCTTCCTCAACTGGTTTTCCTGCCTCCTTTCTCACCCTCAATGCCTACCCGAGTCCAGTATCCACACATGGCCAGAGTGATTTGGCCAAAATGACTGGCCAAAGATCAGCAGAGTGATTGTGATCTGTTTTGATTACTCTGTTGATCAAAACTTTCTAATATATTTTCACTAATTCAGAACAGTATCAGAATCCCATGGCCCATAATGTGGCCTGAAAGCCCCACTCCACTCTGTATTCAACCCCATCTTCTCCACTGCCCCTTTTACTCCCCCACTGTAATCAGCACCAGCCTCCTTCCCATGTCTCCTGGAAGTTTCTCATGGGCCGCTCATTTTTCGGCTTAGAAGCTCTTCCGCAGATAACTACCCCTTACTTCACTCAGATCATCTACTCAGATGTCACTTCATCAAAGATGCCTTCCCTGACCACCTGAACCAAAACAGCAACTTCCCCCTACCACCCTCTCCACTTTAGTCTTACTTTTCTTTTCAGTACTCAATCACCACCTGATATATAATACATATTTGAATGTATTATAGCTAGCTTGTCATCCCTTCCTCTACTTAGGAGTCAGCTCCTAGAAGCTGCATTTTATCTATTGCATGATTTCAGTGACTGGAATTACAGTTGGCACACAGTAGTGTATTCTTACATACTTGCTGAATAAGTGAATGAACAAATGTAAAACCTCGATTTCTTTGAGGCATTTATTTATTTATTTAGAGACATCTCACTGTCACCCAGCCTGGAGTGTAGTGGGACGATCCTGGCTCACTGCAGCTTCCACCTCCTGGGTTGAAGCGATTCTCCCACCTCAGCCTCCTGAGTAGCTGGGACTACAGGAGTGTGCCACCACAGCCAGCTAATTTTCATATTTTTAGTAGAGACAGGGTTTTGCCATGTTACCCAGGCTGGTCTTGAACTCCTGGGCTCAAGTGATCCACCTGCCTTGGTCTCCCAAAGTACTGGGATTATAGGCGTGAGGCATCACTGGATGACACCCTTTTATTGACCCTTTTGTAGAGAAATAGTGTACATGTTTGTGTTGTGTGGGTGCAGAAGTCTGGGAAGGGTGCTGCACGGCATTGTCCAGATGCCCCCGGCCCCTGCAACGACTCTTTGTGGCTTCTGATATGTAGATCTTTTGGAAATATGCCTTTCTAGTAATAGCCATCTTGTCTATGGCTAATAACAGGCTCTTGGGAAATGCTCAAGAAGCTGGTATCATTTAAAAAATACATATATATATAGTTCTTTTTATTACTGATATATGCTGGGCACTGTAAATATATGCTGAGCACTATATTTAGCACTTTACATACATCCTTACGACTCTGCAAGATAATCATTAATGTTCCCAGTTTACCAGTAAGTAGATGGAAATTAAATAATTAGCTTGAAGTCACTCCACTGGTAAGTAGTACCAGTCATTATTGAAATCCAGATCTACGGAGTTTCACAGTCTGTGATACTTACAGAACTAGAGAGCTGCATAATGCTGGACATGATGTTTTGTATCAGATTCCAGTTTCACCACCATCATAGATGGTGGCAGGTCTCAGACAGACAAGGCTCTAAAATTCCCTTTCTCCTGTTTCTTGTGTCAAGAACACAAGTATCCCTTTATATTCCTTGCCAAGGACAAGCAGCACGGAAGACAAGCTCTCTTCCATGGAGCTTAGAGGTTTAAAAAAAGTTCTGATAAGGATTCACTTACTGGAAGTAACAAAAAAATTTTTAATTGTTTTTTCTAATTACAAAAGCAATATGTATGTATCATCTCGGACATTTCTTGGGCTTTCTAAGTAAAAACCTAAAGCAGCAAATGGGTGGTGGTAGTGGTGTGGTTTTGAGGATGAGAAGAGGTGGGAGTCCAATCCCTTACTTAGGTCTTTCTTATCATGTTATAGGGGAGCCAGAGGTCACTTCCAAGCTCCCTTTTACCTCTTAATGAGCTCTCCAGCTGTATCTAGAAACCACACTGACACCAGGAAGATTACCAGGAGAAAAGTATACACATTTTATTAGTTTTACATACACATGGGGATCTTCACAAGAGAGTGAAGTCTGAAGAAATGGCCGAAGATGCTTTCACTTTTTTTTTTTAGACAAAGAGAGATACATTTGAGAAGAAAAGCCATGACAAAGAAAATTTGGCTAAGGTGTTACAGTAGGTAGCTAGTCAGGCATGAGCAGGGCAGGAGAGGGCTCCCCCTCATACACACACACATCAGGAATGTCAGGCAGCCATCAGGTGATGGTCAGGCGGTTGTTAATTGTCTCTCTAAAATAATAGTTGGTCACAGCCAGCACCAGGGAAAGGCAGTCTCCTAATAGAAAACACTTGAACTGTTGATCAGAGGCTTCCTGATAAGATCTTAGGAGTTGGGCAAGTGGGCTCAAGTATGCGCATGTGGACAGCCCACCCCAAGGGAAGAATCAGGAGAGAAGTAATGCAAAGCCCCAAAGCAAGACCCCAGAAGTATGCCAACGTATAAAACCCCAGGTCAAAAGGTCAAACTATGCACTAGATCTCTCAAGTCACCGGCTTGGCCCTCTTCCAAGTGTACTTCCTTTCATTCAAAGCTTTTTAATAAATTTTCACTTCTGGTCTAATACTTGCCTGGGTCTCTCCTTCCGTCTTAAGCCCCTCACTCGAATTCTTTCTTCTGAGGAGGCAAGAATTGAGGGTGCTGCAGATCTATAGGGATTCGCTGCCTGTAACATACTTTGGGGCGGTGTCTCGGATATGGGCAGCTGCTAACATATTCTGGTGCCCTGTGACTCCAGTAACTTCCATAGCTCACAAAGACAGTAACATTTTCTAGGGAGTCACTGGAAGATAAATGTAAAAAATTTCCTGTATCTCCTAGTGGAAGATAGGGTTACTTCGTTAAGAATGTTTATTCAGGTCAACTGCAGCCTTCAATTCCAAGCCTTTGGTGATATGGACTATTTTCTCACCGTGGTAGGGAGAGGATGCCCGTCCCAGAGAAATCTTTATGGCCTGCTGCATCGGAAGAGGCCGGTCAGCTTGCTCTTTCTGAAACTACCATTTCTCCAATGTTTTCCGCTCGAAATAATCAATATACCAATTAGGCATATTTTGGAATGGCACATCTTCACTCCTTCAACGTCTTATCCTGGGTACTTACAGAGATGACCAAATTTGAGTAGGGTACAGAGTCGTAAGTATATGGAGTTACTTCATTTGTCCCTCTGAAATATTGCAAATCGGACAAGCAATTCCCAGGGGGAAAATTCTAAGCAGTCAAAAAAAGACTCACAACCCTATTACCAAGGACTAAAAATATCAGTCCAATACAAAACATAGAACTCAAAGGAAAAAAGACTATCAAGAGAACAAACAGAAGATAATCTGGGCTCCATTCCCGCTCTTTATTGCCCTTACATACTGTCTACGCTCCTTGTGGCCATGTGCTCTCTATCCCGTTTTTAAATGTCCCTCCATTGGTAAAAGCTGTCGCCTCGCTTCATTTTATTATCTGCTTCTCCCAGAGTTAGCAGCACCTCCAGGCTCACAGTGCACTTGGTAGGGAGGACAGCGATTTATCCAAGCGGCCCAAAGTTGGGTTTCGGTAGTTGGGTAACACCCTTTTATTGACCCTTTTGTAAAGAATGCGTGTGTTTGTGTTGCTCCGACGCAGAAATCTGGGAAGGGCGCTGCACAGCGTTGTCCAGCGCGGGGGAGACGCCCCTGGCCCCGTAGTCGCACCTGCCCAGGTGTGCTCGCACGGTGGGACCAGGGTGGGCAACAGATTTCACCTCAGGCAAGTTGGCAGCCGGAGATCCATGCGACGCCGGTCTCGGAGAGACACCGACCTCCCCGCCCACTCTGCGCAGTTCCGGTGACGTACCTTCGCGCCGCCCAATCAGCGCCCGGAGCCCGCGGGCTTGGGATTCAAACTGCTGCTCCGCCGGCTGGCGGGGATCGGCGCTGGCGCGGCTGCTGCCGCTGCTGCCTGCTCGCCATGGAGCATCGCATCGTGGGGCCCGGGCCTTACAGAGCTACCAGGCTGGTGAGTGAGTGTGCGGGGGCCTGGGCGGAGCCGCCGGTGCTGCGAGCTCCCAGTCTACGAGCGGACAGAGTGCTTGTCAGTCTTCGCTTCTGCAGTTCAGCGGGGCCCGGGTGTGGAGCGTTTCAGCTGAGACTGCTGGGGCTGCTTTTTACTGGACCAGGCTCAAAGAAAGGCTAAAGGGGCCCAGAGCTCAGCCGGCCGGGGGTGAGTGCAGCTTTGTCCCGAGATGTTGACTTGGTTTTCGGCAGTAGATGGCACCTCTCTATTTAAAGACCCCAAGACCAGGCTGTTCCCTGCCTTTTGTCCTCTGGAATCTAACGGACCCGGTCGGTAACCTGAGGGCCACCACGTACCCCGTACAGCGTTCGCTGCAGTCCAGGCAGGGCGTGTCTCCTTCCTGAGTGACACCTGATGATACCTGACGAGGTATTCGAACAAACGGTGCCCAGAACAGAGGGGCATCGTCCTGGCCACATTTCCGGCCCCCTGGCGTTTCTGTTTCTGTCAGCACCGATCCAAATGAGGAGCTGGCCCGGACAGATGTTTTAGAAGAGTCTTTGCCGACCCTGAGGGTCCCTGGGTCCGTTTTTTTTTTTTTTTTTTTTTTTTTTTTCCTGGGAGAAAAGCTTTGGTATTGAGGTGTACTTGGTCTGCTTTATGGCCTGGAGCAAGTAATTGTAGTGATTTCTACCTCAAAGGCTTACTATAATGCAATAAAGAGTGACAATTTGGTAATATCTGTGGCAAGTGTTTAGAGGACTTTCTGTGGAAGTGTAGTGGTAATCTAGGAGGACGGTAACTTGCTCCTTGGTCTGCCAACCTCTCTGGCCACATTTAACATGGGAATTACTCTCATCGCTCCATGCATCATAATGAATACACAGGAAAAGGTGGGAACTAAGATCCAAACTCTTACTCAGCTAGACTTATGGAAGAGGTGAGGATGCTGGAATACAGATAATGTAAATAGGGTTTCCTTTTCTTTCCAAAGCCAGCTACACACTATACCAGTAGGTCAAGCCAGAGCTAAGAAGGCCAGCTTCTGGAAGAGAAATCATAGTTGGTGCTGATGGGTCTTTTTAAATTTGGCTCATAGATCACTTTGAGAAGCTGATGAAGATTAAGGATCCTCTTCACCGAAAACTGCACGTGCCACATACTCATGAAATTTTACATGATTTAAGGGAACTTGGGGCTGGGCACGGTGGCTCACTCCTGTAATCCCAGCACTTTAGGAGGCCAAGGTGGATGGATCACCTGAGGTCAGGAGTTTGAGAACAGCCTGGCCAACACTGCAAAACTCCGTCTCTACTAAAAATACAAAAACTAGCTGGGCATGGTGGCACCTGCCTGTAATCCCACCTACTCGGGAGGCTGAGGCAGGAGAATCGCTTGAACCTGGGAGGCGGAGGTTGCACTGAGCCAAGAGTGCGTCACTGCACTTCAGCCTGGGCAACAAGAGCAAAACTCCATCTCCAAAAAAAAAAAAAAATTAAAAAAAATAATAAGGGGACTTGGGAGAGTCTGTGACATTGTTTTATTTGGCAAAAAGACAAGCATTTTATGTGATTAGCCTTTGGATCAGTAATCTGGGCTAGACTCATGTCAATGGTTCTTCTGTGGAGTTCACTCATGTGCCACAAGTAATGAGATTTGGCTAGTACTGGATGATGGAAGATGGCTGCTTGACTTGGTCCTGGCTATTACCTGGGTCAGATATCTCTAACAGTTTGTTGGAGGCATCTTTACCTAGTGGTCTTATGGTTCCAACAAAGCTAAAAGGAAGTTTCAGCTTGTTACTTTTTGTTCAAATCTCATTGGTCAAAGCAAGTTAAACAGCTAAATCCAGATTCTAGAAATTCAACTCCACTTCTTGATGGGCAGAGTGGCAAAGCCACAGAGGTGCATGTGGAGAGGATGGGAAGAATTATTGTACTCATCTTTGCAAACACTCCATACAGACACCAGAATGATCTGGGGTCACAGCTATTGGTAGGTCTAACTTTAGGGATAAGGGTTGTACCTTATCAGGGACTTTCAAAAAAGTTTATTCTCTTTGCAGGAAGGAAAATAAGGCATTTGATGATTCCCTTCACCAATTTATTTACAGCACTTACATAAGGAAAACGTAGCAAGGCTGTGGTTCTTGACATGACTAGTCTTCATTCTTCCTGCATTAGACTACAAAAACAAAAAAGAAATTACCTCATAATTGAAACTGTATTTTAGTCTCATTTCACAGAATTGTATGAGGTACTTCTTTTCATTGATGTAGAGGGCCCATATATAGATACTGCTGGATTCTTGAGTCACATTAAAATATTATCAAAGGAATTTATTTAATTAAAAAAAGGTGCTCTCTACTCTCTAAAAGTCTTCAGTCTCTAACAAATGATATTCAGGCTAAATTTAGGTTAAGTTAAGAAGATAAATGACGTGGATAATTAATGAAACAAACACCTCAGTTTCACCAGAATTTCCCAGGTAATCATTTCAGTTCTCAACTTTATAGTGTTTGAGGAACATAATATTAAACTAAGATTTGGAAAGCAGAAAACAATGGCCATTTTTATTTTTTCAAAAGTTAGTATTCTTGCTGTCAGTGATTGCAGCCAACATTGAAGATGCTTCTTTCCATTGTAAAACCTGTAATTGTTTCCCCAATGTAATTCAGCTGTGACTTAAAGCTTTTGCTAGGTAAATCATATGTTTAATAGTTTGAGACTAGTCCTCTCTTTACTTATTGGACCTAGCTGACCTTTCCTTCCTCCATCCGCAACATAACAATTTCCCCCTTTTCCCATTATGCTCATTCTAAACTTTCTTTTAGAATGAGGGAAAGGTTTAGGGAAAGGTTGGTAAAAATCTATTGGGATACAAAAACTAGGCCTTTATTTTCTCCTTTCATGGCTCACTTTACTTTCTCAAAGCATGTTCAGCTCCATTTTTCTAAAGCTCCAAAGTCTTATTTGAAAATAACATTTTATAGATTAGGTAAAATGTTATGACAAAAGTCAAATAGCCCCAACTCATGATAAATGTGAAGCTAATTAGTCATTTATACATTTTCTTTGAAATCACTTTCATATAAATATGAAGCTAATTAGCCATGTATACATTTTCATTGAAATCACTTTAATTTTTGTAAACTTGGTGTCAATAGTTCATTCAAGTAGAGAGAAAGAAAATTTTTTTCTAGAAACTGCTTACATCTTCTTATCTTTGAACTTATTCTGAGTTATATATATGGTCTGATGCAACTGATAAACTTTAAAAGACATATAGCTTTCACTGAATCTGAGAGTTAGAATGGCAAGATCATACGATAAGGATGTGGCAAGTACAAGTAGATCTAGAATTGGTTGCACTGAATTCCCAGACCAGTCAGTCTTCTTTATAGCACTGCTATCATGATATTTTTGGTACTAAGAAGAAAGGAAATGGAATATCCTGGAGAAAAGAACAGGACGCACAGCAGTAGGTATGTGTCTTATAGTTTGCCTCATCACGTTAAGCAAAAACAATTGTGTGATTTTGTTTTTTCCTGAGAAACTAGGGGACTGAAATTAATAAGTAAAGCAAAACAAAAAGTGTTTTAAAATCATAAAACAAATTTTTTTTCCATTTGCTATAAAGATTCTCTTCAAATATAATGTCATAAAAAAAATTCAAGCTCTTTCTTGTTCTTTGTTGACGTAGGATATTTTGTTTCCAAATGTGACTGAGAATGGTATATTGCTAGATTATTTAAAGATAATTATTTTTCTTTCTGAGTAGGGTAGCCAAATAACTCCTAGTTGTATTTGGAAATAAGTGGGAACAGAGACCAAGGTGACCTCAGTAGGCTTTGAAAAATCTAAAGTATCTCATATATGAAGGAAATACAATCCATAATGATAAATGCCATTCAAAATCAAAATAAGTAAATTCAAAAGTCTATTTATAAATTGTCTTTTTAAAAGAGGCAATGAGACTTTGATAAAGATGTTTTATTAGACATTTTCTATTTCATATTTCTATTATGAAATAAAAGTCAGTAGCAATAGAGCAGTTAATCCATTCTGAATCCTAATGGATTTTTTTTTTTCCCTGTGTGGGAGAATGCAATGAATTGAAAGCTCCTGCTGAAGAGTAAAATTCTGAGAATTGAAAAAAGTTTTCCCTCACAAAGAGAAATGAACCTCACAAAAAAGTTTTCATGCCAGTTGTGGTGGCTCATGCCTGTAATCTCAGCACTTTGGGAGGCCGAGGCGGGTGGATCACGAGGTCAGGAGATCAAGACCATCCTGGCCAACATGGTGAAATCCCATCTCTACTAAAAATACAAAAATTAGCTGGGTGTGGTGGCACATGCCTCTAATCCAAGCTACTCTGGAGGCTGAGGCAGGAGAATCGCTTGAACCAGGGAGCTGGAGGTTGCAGTGAGCCGAGATCTCGCCACTGCACTCCAACCTGGGTGGCAGAGTGAGACTCTGTCTCAAAAAAAAAAAAAAAAAAAAAAAGAAGTTTTCACATTCCCTCACAAAGAAGACAGGGGCCTTGTCCTACCAGAGATTTATACTTGGTATTGACTGTAGTGACAACTGTATGGTATTACACAGGAACAGATTGTTGTTCAATAGGATAGAAACAATCAAGAAATGTGATATGTAAGGTTACTTAATAGTGTTTCTGTTCATTTAGAAAAGCATGGCATAGTTGACTCTTGATATGGTTTGGACATTTGTCCCCTCCAAATCTCATATTGAAATGTAATCCCCAATGTTGGAGGTGTGGCCTAATGGGAGGTGTTTGGGTCACTGGGGCAGATCATGAATGGACTGTTACTGTCCTCATGATAATTAGTGAGTTTTCACTCTGAGTTCAAGTGAGATCTGATTGTTTAAAAGTGTGGCACCTGGCCGGGCGTGGTGGCTCATGCCTGTAATCCCAGCACTTTGGGAGGCCGATGCGGGTGGATCATGAGGTCAGGAGATTGAGACCATCCTGGCTAACATGGTGAAACGCCGGTCTCTACTAAAAATACAAAAAAATTAGCCAGGTGTGGCGGCGTGCGCCTGTAGTCCCAGCTGCTGGGGAGGCTGAGGCAGAGGAATGGCGTGAACCTGAGAGGTGGACCTGAGAGGTGGAGCTTGCAGTGAACCGAGATCTCGCCACTGCACTCCAGCCTCGGTGACAGAGCAAGAGTCCGACTCAAAAAAAAAAAAAAGCGTGGCACCTTGTCCCTCGCTCTCTTTTGCTCCTCCTTGCTGTGTTATGTGCCTCCTTCTGCCTGCTTCCACTTCACCTTCTGCCTTGAATAAAAGCTTCCTGAGGCCTCACCAGAAACTGAGCAGATGCTGGCACCGTGTTTCTTGTACACTCTGCAGAACCGTAAGCTGATTAAACCTCTTTCCTTTATAAATTACCCAGTCTCAGGTATTTCTTTATAGCAGTGCAAGAATGGACTAACACAATTGTCCATCCAGAAAAAAATAGAGATCCCCTGCCTCCCACCATACAAAATTCAGTTAAAGGTTTACATATTAAAAAAGATACCCTCTAAAATATTAAAAGAAAATTTTGATAAATATTTTAATACCTCTGGATGGGGAAGCTTTAAGAGAATAAACCCTAAACTGATAAAGAAAATAGATATTTATTTCCTTATAAAAACATCAACATCTACAACAAAATCATTGTATAGCTACAGACTATGTAAATAAATTGATAGACTAAGATAAAACATTCTTAACATATAAGAAAAAGGTTTAATATTCTATATTCATCAATACATATTAAATGAGTATACTGTATGTCAGGCACTGGTCTTTGTTGTGAGGATATTGAACTGAACAAAACTGATTAACTTTCCTGACTTCTATGCCCTTAAACATTAACAGATTAAACAGCTCTTAAAATTGATTTTAAAAAAGAGACAACCCAATAGAAAAATAGCAAATCTCAGAAGAAGAAAGGAACATGACTAAAGGTAAATATATGAAAATGCAAACAAAATATGGATCTATAATTTCTTTTACATAGATTGGCAGAAACGAAAGGAATGATAGCATCTAGTGTAGGCCAAAGTGTAAGGCTTTAGGCTCCCACATTGTTGGTGGAAGTGTGACTTGCTACAACTGATTTAAATATGCTGATATTTTTTAGAGATCTATCAAAAATAAACAAAAGCCTTGCTACTTTAGGTTATATAAACATGTATATACTTGTAATATATTTGTAAAAATTGAACTGGGCACAACTTGGATGACCGTTTGTCAGAAAATGGCAGAAGAAATTACGGAACATTCTTAAGAATGGGCTAGATTTGCAGGTATGATGCAGAGAGATATCTATGTTAGGTGCAAATCTTGTTGTATTATAACATACACAACATGACTGATCTCATTTCTTAAAATGGCAAACAACAACAAACAACACACCTACAAAGGAAAAATTCCGTCTGTGTGTCTGTATGTGATAGGTATGGAGTAAGACATGCAAATTCTTTTGTGTATACTTCTGTATTTAATTCATTTGTTTCAATGAGTGTTATTACTTCTGTAATTAAAAGAACAAACAGAAGAACTGCTAACCAAACTGGGTTAATTAGTGGATATATCTAGTGATATTTGGAAATACTGGGTCCCAGAGAACCATGTCTTGATTATGTTTATGTAATGCATAAAGTATTATGCATTAAGTAATTTTAGTTCATGATTATGATTGTTCAACCAACATAAAATAAAAATCTTTTTATTAACCCTCCCCCTGGCTCTACATACTTCATTATGCCTTTTTGGTGCAAAAACCTAATGATAAATGAAAGCTAGGTATCAGAGCATGTATTTAAAAAATCAATAATCAATGATTAAAATTACGTGAAAATTGTTTAAAGATGTGATAATATCCATAGGTACTTGGTATAGTGAAATGACTACTTGAAGAAAAGTACGTAGCACGGGATTCCAGATCTTATTCACAGACTAAGTACCTGAATGACATTTGCTAAGTTGTGTATCCTGCTAAGGTCTTGATTTTGTCCCAAAGATTATTTTCCAGCTCTGGAATAGATGAACCTTGTAATTTAAGAGATATCCTGGACATTTTATATATTATCCTTATATTTGAGGAACACATTTTTAACAAAGGACTTTTATAGTTATGATCTCATTTGATCTTACAATAACCTTGTAAAGTGGGTGGATAGGTAGAGAAGTTAAATCAGCGTTGTTGGACTCTTTATGGGCTCCCTTTCTGCTATTCATTATTTAGCCTTTGCTTTGCTTTTCCTGTTTACATACTTTCCCTCCTTCATCCACTCACTTGGTTTCTTCTCCATCCTCCCTACTGTCTTCCACATCCAGTTTACCACCCCAACCAACCAGTTCATATTTACCATCTTTCATGTGAGTAATAATCTACAACTGTGGATTGCTCTTAAGGAGGATTTTAGTATGTGAGCATGTGCATATGTATATTATGTGTTTTTGTTTTTAGGTGTTAATTAGGCATAATGTATATAAAAATGCTCAAAAAAATTTGTTGAATTGTACAGAAAGTATACAACTCAACAAATTTTCATAAAGTGAGCATCCCATGTAACCAACACTTAGATCAAGGAATATCATATTACTAGCACTGCAGAAGTCTCCTTTCCCCCACTTGGTCCCTACCTCCTTACGAAGGTAACTACTATCATTATTTCAAATATCATGGATCATTTGGCCTGCTTTTGTACTTCAAGTAAATGGAATCATATAGTATTTACTTTTTATATGTGGCCTCTTCATCTCAGTATTATTTTCTGAAATTCGTCTATGTTGTGGCATGTAGCAATAGTTCATTCATTTTCACTGCATTCTATTGGTGAATATATTAAAACTTATTCTTATGTTGATGGACATTTGGGTTGTTTCTGCCTATTATGGATAGTGCCATTATGAATAATGTGTCTTTTGGGGAACACATATATGGATTTCTGTTGGGTATATGCTTAGGAGTAGAATTGCTGAGTTATAAGGTGTTCAGATATTTAGCTTTTGTAGATACTGCCAATCTGTTTTCCAAACTGGTCATACCAATTTACATTCCTTTCAGCAGTGTATGAGATTTCTAGTACTTTCACATTCTTACCAGCACTTAGTATTGCCTATCTTTTTTCTTATGTTTTAGGTCTCTAAAAAATTTTTTTAGTTTTTAAAATTGTAAACTGACAAATTATAGTTGTATATATTCGTAGGGAACAAAATGATGTTATGATTTATGAATTCAATGGAATAATTAAATCAAGCTAATTACCATATCCATCACCTCAAATACTTAACATTTTTTTGTTTTACACTTGAAATTTAGTCTCAGATTTTGAATGTACATTATTATTAATATCTTTACCATGATGTGCAAGATACCACAAACAAAAAAGATAATTTCCTGTCTAGTTAAGGCTTTGTTCCCTTTGACCATTATCTCCCCATTCTCTACTCCCCTCAGCCTCTGGTTACCACCATTCTGCTTTTTGCCTCTTTGAATTCAGTTGTTTTAGATTCCACATATAAATGAGAATAGGCATTATTTGTCTTTCTGTTCCTGGCTTATTTCACTTGGCATAATGTTCTCCACTTCCATCCATGTCCTTGCAAATGACAACATTTCTTTCTTTTTTTAAAGGCTGAATAGTATTATATTGTATACGTTTACCACATTTTCTTTATTCATTTATCTGTTGATGGACTTTTAGGTTGATTCCATAACTTAACTCTTGTAAATAGTGTTTCAATGCACTTGGGAGTGCAGACATCTCTTTGACATCTTGACTTTAAATCTTTTGGCCAAATACCGAAAAGTGGGATCGTTAGATCCTCCTGTCTTTCATTTTAGTTATTCTGACAGCCATGTCGTGATATTGACTTGTCGAGTTCTTTTACATTGCATTGATAATTAATGAGGTTTAACATCTTTGTGTATGTTATAGGACATTTGAAGATCTTTTTTATGATATGCCTGTTTAAATTTTTTTTTTTCATTTTTTAATTGGAGTGTCTTTTTCTTATTGATTTTTGTTTTGTTTTGTTTAGGCATGACAGATATATCTTATCCTACTTATGGCTTGCCTTGTTTCTGTGTGTTTTTAAATTAAAGATATTAAATTTGGACTAACTTAATTTGGAGCATGACTCATAACAGTGTCAAAAGAAGTAGAAAGATTAATAGGGATAAGAATAAAAAGCTATTTCAATTTGGCCAGGAGGAAGACATGATTAGGAATTAGTGGGATTAAATTTTGTGAGGTTGAGAAGTTGGTTAAAAAGAGTAGAAAAAGTGCTGGGTGTGGTGGCTCACGCCTGTAATCCCAGCACTTTAGGAGGCTGAGGTGGGTGGATTATCTAAGGTCAGGAGTTCAAGACCAGCCTGACCAACATGGTGAAACCTCATCTCTACTAAAAATATAAAAATTAGCTGGGTGTGGTGGCTCATGCCTGCAATCCCAGCCACTTGGGAGGCTGAGGCAGGAGAATCGCTTGAACCTGGGAGGTAGAGCTTGCATTAAGCCGAGATCATGCCATTGTACTCCAGCCTGGGCTATATAGTGAGACTCCGTCTCAAAAAAAACAAAAAAAAAGTAGAAAAAGTGAAAGATTGATTAAGCACTTGCTTACTGAATACCTAGTGTAGGTCACACACTGTGCTACACATCTGGGGTGCATGCATATACAAACCCCACTTCAGCCCCTCAAGCTCCTGCTGTTGTATGCTCAGGAATTATAAATGTGGCTGAGAAGGTTGGCCATCAAAAATAAAAGAGAAATAGGATAATAGTTTCTCAGGTGGTTGGGCAGCAGAGAGTATGAAATCTGGAAGAAAAGACATGATTAGAAGGGAAAACATGACCCAAAGTTGGACAAAAAAAACCACAAAAAAACAAAAAAAAACTCTGAGATCAGAAATATAGTTTAAAGAAAAAGGTGACGTCAGAAAAATCTGATTTAAATAGGAAGAGAGGTGAGAAATAAAAGATTCAGAATTTGTAAAATGACAGACTTGAAAGAGAGGAGAAAATGAGAATATGACTATGAATTTTAAGGACATTAGGAGGACTGGCAGGGAGCCTACATTCCGAAAAAGATGTTGAAGTAATTATGTAGGAAGAAATTAGAAATATGTTACACAATAAAAGTTGCCTTATATTCCTTCTTCAAAAGAGATGACTTTTCTTTTTTTTGAACAGTTTGTTTTTTATTCATTTAGCTTTTCACATGCATATACTAAAGCAGATAGGATCAGATTATGTATAGTGTTTTGTACGTTTTTCTTCCACTTAGTTATATTTATGATATCTATTTCTATTTGGAACTATTGATAGTATTTTTTTTATGGCTATTCCACACTTCAGTCAATTTTATTCAAATTAGTTCTGGTTTTTATCTGATTATAAAATGGCAAATTAGTTCTAATTTTTCTCTGATTATGAAACATAAATATAAGTATATAAAAATATTTATAAATGCCTTCTCTGAAAAAGCACTCAGGTTTATTAAATATAAATCAACATGTTTAAATAAAATTTAACTTGTAAATACTTTTATCTTTCTTTGAGACAGGGTCTCACTCTGTCACCCAGACTGGAGGGCAGTGGTGCAATCATGGCTCACTGCAGCCTTGACTTCCCAGACTCAAGTGATCCTCCCACTTCAGCCTCCCACCTCAGTTTCCCGAATAGCTGCGGCTACAGGCACACACCACTACACCTGGCTAATTTTTAAAATTTTTTTGTAGAAATGGGGTTTCTCCATGATGCCTAGGCTGGTCTTGAACTCCTTGGTTCAGGTGACCTGCCCACTTCATCCTCCCAGAGTGCTGGGATTAGAGGTGTAAACTACTGAACCTGGCCTGTAAATGCTTTTTAATCTCTTATGTTTCTGCTTCTATATAGTGAATCCCTAAAAGTAAAGTGGCTGAAAAAAAAAAAAAAAGAGATCACATATTATATAAGCATTTATTAAACAAGTACTTATTAGATTCTTCTCTAGAGCTAGCTTTAAAACAATATGGAGATGAGACTGTTATTTCCCTTTAACATTTTTGTATTTTCAGCAGACCGTAGGTAGAACATAGGTTTTTTTTTTTTTTGCAGTTGCAAAATTTAATAGAGTGAAATAAAGTGAAAACAGAGCTCCCATACAAAGGGAGGGTACCCAAAGAGGGCAGCCGTTGCCAGCTTGAAGCCTGGGTTTATATCCTAATTGTCCCTCCTGCTGTGCTCTCAGGCAACAGATGATTGGCTATCTTTACCTCCTGTTTTTGCCTAATTAGCATTTTAGTGAGTTCTCTTTACTATCTGATTGGTCGGGTGTGAGCTAAGTTGCAAGCCCTGTGTTTAAAGGTGGAAGTGGCCACCTTCTCAGCTAGCCTTAGGGATTCTTAGTAGGCCTAGGAAATCCAGCTAGTCCTGTCTCTCAGTTCCCCCCCTCCAGAGGAAAAACCAAGTGCTGTTGGGGAGGTTGGCCGATGACTGCTCTAACTGCTTCCTGCTGAATTGGGGCGTAGTAGGGGTTGTGCAGCTGAGATTTCCTCTGGGGGGTGCCTTCAATGTCATTAACATCGGAGCATGGGCTAGCAGGCCAGTCTAGGGGTCTACAGTAGATCTTGGTCATGGACTGTATCTGGGGCTCCATTTGAAGAATGATTTGTAGTTTTACAGCTTTAATTCTGGAAGGGACAAACTTAACAAGGAGGTTAAAGATACAGAGTCCAAAGAGGTGTAGCAATATTATAGCTGTTAGAGGTCCTAAGAAGGGGAGAATCCAGGGCATCCATTGACTGAGGAGGTCCCAGGGTCCAGTGTTTTGAAGCTCCTCTGCTCTACATTGTATTTGATCTCGAATTTCTTTAACTTTCTCAGTGATGATTCCGGATTGATTAACATAACAGAATTGTCCTAACCTTTTTAAAACATCAATACAGCCATCAGGGTTATCTGAGAATTTACCTAGGTCTATTTTAATTTGCTTTAAGTCTGAGAGAGAAAAACGTACCATGCACTCTGGCTGGGCCAAATTCTCCTCCTCCCACTGCTTGGAGGGGACATAATCGGGGACTATTGGCACTCTTTGGTTCGTTGTTTACCCCTTTATCTATCTCCTTTTGGACTGTTTGGGTTGAAGGGGGGTCCTTATTAGTTGGAGAAGGAGTCAGGGGAATGCTGGGATAGGGAGGTAGACTTTGAGGGCTTCCTGGAGGGCATAAATCACACTTTTTACATAATTGCGAGTTGTCTCTTAATGAAAAGAAAGTTTGTACATATGGCACTTCACTCCATTTGCCTTCTTTTCTACAAAAGAAGTCTAGCTGTAAGATGATGTTATAATTTATACTTCCCTCAGGAGGCCAGGTTTCTCCCCCTTGAAGAGGATATCAGGTGGTACTGCAGAAGAATGTAAGTCATTTCTTCTTAGCGTCTGAGGGTCAAATTGGTCCCAGTTCTCCAGAATACATCTTAGGGGTGTTTTTGCCTTGAGGGGGGAATGTTCCCCATCTGAAAAAAGAACATAGGGATGCCAGCACCCCTAGTCATTTTCCGATGAGCATTAGTCCTAGAGTGTCCTCTATGATCCTAATGCTTATTCCTTTCCAGGGTGTGTAACCGTCCATGGACCTCTGCTTATCAGATTAGTTACGCTCACTGATGTAGCAGTCCTGCACCCCTTTTCCCACCTTTCTTGACCACAAAGAAAGGGGGCCGGGCTGTTGGATTCTACTGGTCCTTTACCAGTGTGCCCAACATGGCCTTTGTGCTCAGGGGTGAGTCCTAGAACTGGACTGGATTCCTGAGTATTTCATAACAACTCAGCTGCCCCATCAAGATGTGTACCCATAAAAGCAGTTCTTATGCAAATTTGTTTCAGAGAGGGTGTAGGTAACCTTTTGAGTCAGGATTGAGATAGTCCTTTTTGATTCTGTAAGTACTTTAAGACTTGACTGAGTGCAAACAGCTTGTAAGTTTGAGGAGACCAGTTAGTTATTAGGCAATTTTTCTAACTCTGCTTCAAGAAGAATCTTCCTATCAATTACTGAATACCCATTGTGGTTTTTTCCTCAATCACCTGGGAGGAACCATCTATTGTCCTGTCCTGAAGGGAGTTCCTCCTAGGTCTGTTTGGACCTTAATATGGTAATTAAGATTTAAGTCCCCTGTTAGGAGCTGGGTTAAGTGAATTATCAGTGGTTGGTGTTAAATTACCTTTTTCTAACAGAATAGCCCCATGCTTTAAGATTTTTGAGTTAGTAAGCTACCTTTTTGCTTTTTTGACTTAGAATAATTCTGAACTGGTGAGGTGTGCTCACAATGAGGTTTCCTCTAAAAGTTATTTTTCTACTTTTAGCAAAGCAGTTGTCGCTACAGATTGAATACATTCGCAGGTTACTGGGTTAAGGATTTTTGATAGGAAGCTATGGGTTGTCAGTGGTCTCAGTTTTCAGGCTATGCCCTTGTTTACGCTGACAGTGAGGTAGTATTGGAGTGTTATAGGGTCACGGAGAAGACCTTCAATTATCAATTATAGATTTTAAATTTACCCTGGCTTTTAAAGCAATAGGGCACACTTTTTTTAAAAAAACTATTTCTTTCTCTTTGTTTCCTTTGGCTTTCTCTCTCTCCCCCCCGTCTCTCTCTCTCTCCTCTGTCTCTCTCTCCCCTCCGTCTCTCTCTCTCTTCCATGTCTCTCTCTCTCCTCCTCTTAGCCATTACAAACTTGGGGTCCTGGCAAGGGTGGTGGGGAACAGGTCCCACGTAACTGCTCATGTGGAGAGCTGTATGCCTAAATTGGGAGGGATACCAGGGATAAGACTCCCTGGGTTTATAGCCTAGATGCCTAAGGACTCAGCATAGAGCTTCCTCAGATCGCTTTGGAGATACAACTTGCTAGAGGAAATCTAAATCTAAAGTCTAAACCATTAGTACCTAGGAGGCAGGGATTGGAGGAAGTAGATTCAGAGGTAAGGAGAATTTTGGGGCTACGCTTTGAAGAAAGTCGTGTTCGGGACCCAGGAGGTATGGTCATAAGGAAAGGTAGCAGCGCATGCATGGGCGACTGTTGAGTAGAGACTTCTGGCTGCGCCATGATCTGAACCGGCATTAGCCGGGGGTTTGGGACGACAGCTTTCTGCCTCTAGTCCGCCCTCAGCCTCCCCAAGAAAACTGAAAGTGGAAGCTGGCTCCAGGCAGACCAAGGTCCCCAACCCTTCTGGGGACCAGGCAGACCAAAGCCCTTCCCCAGATAGCCTCACACCTGAGTCTTAAGTCCCGCGGCCATGCTAATCGTTTTTAACTGGCTGACAGGTGCCCAGTATTTTCCTCCAATTCTAAGGAAGGATAGGACAGAATAGCAAGTGAAAGTGGTCCAATATTACCACTTTGGAGGTCCCTTCGTGGTTGCCAAAATGTTACCTGGGGGTCCTTGCTCCCAGAGCTCCCAAGATGGTCGTGGGCCATTTCCAAGATGTCAGCGGGTCGCTTCCAAGATGGTGGCAAGTCTTGTGTTCTCTGACCTTGGGTTCTTGGCCTCACGGATTCCAAGGAATGGAATCTTGGGCCATGCAGTGAGTGTGATAGATATATTAGAAGCCGTGGGTCACGGAAGAGAACCACGGAACCCAGTGACTAGTGTTCAGCTCCATTACGATGAACCCGGGCACTTAGCTGTGCAGGAACAATGGCTAAACCTCTAGCCGGATCAGGAGCAGCAGTGGGCGCCTCGCTGGCTCAGGAGCACAGCTGACACCCTGCCGGATCCGGAGGGATGGAAGTCAGCAGCGGGTCTGCGATGCTGTCAAACAGCAGTGGTGGACGGCGAGCTGTGGACAGCGAGCGAAAGCTCAGCTTGAGCTGTAACAAACACGGACCAGAAGAGTACAGTTGCAAGATTTAATAGAGTGAAAACAGAGCTCCCATACAAAGGGAGGGGACCCAAAGAGGGTAGCCTAGAACATAGATTTTTTAAAATTCAAGTTGTAGATTTGAAAATACAGATTGGTTCTACCACTTATTAGCTGGGTAGATTTGAGTACATTTCTTAATTCCTTCTGAAAAATGGTTATTATGAGGATTTCATATATACAAAGACACAGTGGGGAGACAAATTTGGGACATATTGTAGTCTAATGGGAACAAAAAAGTCATTTATTTGCTTCCTGATCTCCTGCTCACTGATGTAACTTCACAGCTATAAGGAGAAAGAAGCTGAGTTGTCATGAAGTTATTTGAAAGTAACATTTAAGAGAGACATATGGTTTTTGTCTTCAAGGATGCTATGAGACATGGCAGTTCACGTGCCCCCTAGTGGCATCTTGTAGTGGAAGGAAACTGGATTTTTTTCAGTTCTTAACCATGTGCCAGGCCCTGTGAAACCAGTATATGGCAGAACTGGGATTTGGACTCAGGTCTGACTCCATACCTCATGTTTTGCCCATTCCGCAGGATTGTTTCTGTTATCCTGCGGTGGTCCAGTGTTTCTTAACTTAAAGGTTAGGATCATTGGGTGGTGAGCATTGCCAGCAGTGTATTACAGTGAGTTAGTATGTACTTGATTTGACAAAGCAAGGTTCCTGAATAAAGTGGAAGCAATGGGATATATATTCCCTGGATTTAACTGAAGTGGATCCAAGCAGTGTGTGGTGTGTTAGCAGACCTCTCATTTTAATTTCCATGATTTTTGACTCCCAAAATCTGAAATTTTCTGAGCTTCTGGGGCCATGTTTTTATTTAGGACAAATTCCTAGAGAAAAGTGTTAACTGTACCAAAGCCACATAGTTATTGGCAGATGCTGGACTAATGGCCAATGGAGACTCCATTCCGGGGTCTTTCCAATGTACTCACTCAGCTCTGACAGCCACACCCACCCTGATAATATTAATAAATACAGCAGCAATGATGCTATAATGGCTAATGTTTATTAAGCACTTCTTTCGTGACAGACACCATGATAGGCTGCATCAATATTATCTCATCTGGTCTTTGTAACAACCCTATCATGTGGGTACTGCGTTACACCTGTAGTAACGGAGGCTTACCTAGCAGTGAGTCAAAGATTGCCCTGCTGGTCAGTTGTAGAATAGGCCTCTCAACCCAGCAGTGTTTGACAGAGTGCCTGAGCTCTCTTTACTCGGTCTACTTTTCAGTGTGGTATCTGAAGATGTCATGCACACTTAAACTTCTAGGTCCTTTCCAAGGAACCATGAAGTAGTTTTAAACTAATATATATTATTTGAGGTATCTAGTAGCTATTCTTTCAAAGAGCTTTGTTTTACACGTAAGTAAAAACTGGCTCATCACTTTTCAAAGGTTTATTCTTTGTGGTTTTGAGCTGTTTGACATCAGGCACTGTATTATCTTTTTCATCTCTTTTCCTCCCCCCACAATGCCTTTCACATAATAAGCAATCTAGAAATATTTGCTGAATGAAGGTAAAGTCATACTAAACAGGGGGCTCCAAAAAGCAAAGTTTGCATAGTGGGCTTAGTTTTAATCATTATTTACTGTACGTTCTTCGTTTATGTAAAAATCCATTAATACGACAATTTGATGGCAACCTCCTCAATAAATATTTCTTGAATGAATAAATGATGAACCACCCTTGAAAACTTGCATTTTCTTTAGAGTTTTTTTTCTATCAATAATTTCTATTTTTGAGGCTGCGTGCAGTGGCTCACTCCTGTATATCCCAGCACTTTGGGAAGCCGAGGCGGCCGGATCACTTGAGGTCAAGAGTTTGAGACCACCCTGACCAGCATGGTGAAACTCCATCTCTACTAAAAATACAAAAATTAGCTGGGTGTGGTATTGGGCGCCTGTAATCCCAGCTACTTGGGAGGCTGAGGCAGGAGAATCGCTTGAATCTGGGAGGCGGAGGTTGCAGTGAGCTGAGATCACACCACTGCACTCCAGCCTGGGCGACAAAGCTAGACTCCATCTCAAAAAAAAAAAAAAAAAAAAAAAATTATTTTTGTTTTAATTGTGGTAAAATATACATAATATAAAACTATTTTAACTGTTTTTTTAAGTGTATAGTTCTATGGCACTAAGTACATTCACAATGCTGTACAGCCATTACCACCATCCATTCTCCCAAACTTTATTAGAGTTTGAAGCCTGTAGATAAAACATTTTCAAGGCTCTACCTGTTATTAAAGCAATTTAGGTGGAAAAATTGCATTCTTTGCTTTAATTATTTGGGATGTAGTAATCTTAAAAAAAATCAGTTGATTACTAAATGCCATTCTCTTTCTTTCCCCTAGTGGAATGAGACCGTGGAGCTTTTTCGTGCTAAGATGCCGTTACGGAAACATCGCTGTCGTTTCAAGAGCTACGAGCATTGTTTCACAGCTGCCGAAGCTGTGGATTGGCTGCATGAGCTGCTGAGGTGCAGTCAAAACTTCGGCCCCGAAGTGACCCGCAAACAAACGGTCCAGCTGCTAAAAAAATTCCTGAAGAATCACGTTATTGAAGACATCAAGGGAAAATGGGGTCAGGAAGATTTTGAAGACAATCGTCACTTATACAGGTAATGGCAACATGTAAACCTGGAAGGTAAGGAATTGGGGAGATGAGTGAATCTGGTCCAAGTCTGGTGAAGCTTCCTGATGTGTAAGAATTTACCTTGTTCACTGAACAGTGGGTCTAGTTGTGATTTGTTGAGTGGATAACTGAATGTGTTGCTACAATAAAACCAGTTGCGATTTTTCTTGGCTGCTTAGAGCACTCCAGAGCTGTGTTTTGTTGCAGTGATGTTTCAGTAAGGAAATCTTTTCATGCCTTTTGCTCACCTGGGAAGATGGTGGCCATAACAGTACTTCTGGAGAATCTGAAATGGTGGAACAGTAGCTCTGGGTTCAGCTTTTCTGAGCAATGGGGATTGGTATATTCAGGAGGTTAGTAGCAGAGTGTGTGTACACAGCTCAGGGCCCATGTGAACAATTATGCTAGAATTCCCTCATGTCTCAGATTAAGCTGACAAAGTGAGTCTGCTTTTCCGCAAACATTTTTGCTCATGTTTCAGTGCTATTTTATCATGTGGACACTTACCACTAGATAATCCAAGGGAAAATGAAGTTTGCTTGTCTTGCACTTCCCTTCTCACTGCATACTTGGCAGTTTTATTGCTGGAGGTGGAGGGGACCAACCTAAGATTCAGGTGTGGGAGAGGACTAAAGAGGAATGAAGTCACACAGGTCCATAAAGGAATTGTTGAGTTCTCTACATGGATTAAAAGAAGGAATGGAGAATATGGACCCTTATATGCTTTTTTTACTCCAGCTGAACAATAAGGAGTGTGATTGCATCATATTCAGTGAGGGCATTCCACTGGGACACATGGCTTTGCACAGAGAAAATCTGGCTCTTTCATACCTGAACCATTTCTTTGTCTCCCTCTTGGACTAGCTGCTGAGAAAGGCAGAGAAGGGTGAGAGTGTCTGTCGTGAGTGCGTAGGGCGAAGAACAGACATTGCTGTGCATTAGGATCTAACTTCCTCAGGGAGTTTCATCAGCAGTCTATTGCATGCAGATATCAGTATTGTCATCTGGGCAATTAGTCATCACTCCACTTGGTGGTTAGTTTTGGCTTTGCTGATTCCACTTTTAATTAGGATATTGGGTAATCTCGGCCTATTCTGAGACCTTAGTACTTAATAGCATCAGGCAGTGGAAATTTTAGCCCTGATTCTACATGCCACACTTTATTGGGAATTCTTAAATGATTATTTCTCTTGGAAAACTTTAATTGCTTGTACCCCAACAAGATTTAGCTAGAAGACTTCTGAAAGATTCTCTGGATGAGTAACTTCCATTCTATTCTATTGTGACCTTAAATTGGGTACCTCCCATCGAGTCCCAGGAGGCTTTATGAGTCCCAGCAGAGTAAAATAGGAGCTGATTACAGAGCACTAACTGTCAGAACATGTTTCACTTCAATATTAAGACTTAGCCATGTATCCCCTTTTAAAAAATAGAGTACACAAGACAGATTAAATTCATCCATTAAATAATTATTTTTTTCCTCCAGTTTCTCTTTTTATACTTTTTATACTTGTGAGTCATATATGGAACAGTATTTTTTTTTTTTTTTTCACCATTTACTACCTGAAAGTTCATTATGGCTTTCCATTTTCCTGAGTGGAAGTTGTATAAGTTAACCACTGACTTTTGCCAATTACCTAGATTAATCTGGGATGAAATCCATTTAGACATGTAAGTCATTTGTTAAGGTACCCGTGCCTTGAATTGAGAGTGAGCTAATGAGTGTACAGCCAGCTGTTGCATACATGCAGGCTTCTATTACAGTGCTCCACGAAAAGAGCATTTGCTGTCCTACCTGCCGTGTCTCAACTGCTTTCCTTGGGTGAAGAGTACTACTGCCAAGTTATGAAAACAGAGGAGGAGAGTATGAGCAAGAGGCAGGTTAGATCTGAAAATAGATGGAGAGTCAATGAAATGTCAAAATCCAGGAACATCCTTCTAAATATCAAGCTTTGTGGAAAGGAGCCTTTAAAAATTTATTTCTTTAATTTATTTAAATTAAATTTTATTAATTTTAAATTTATTTATTTAAATTTTAGTTTAATTTATTTAATTTTTATTACCATATAATAATGGTATATGTTTATGGAGTACTGACTGATACATTGATCTAAGTATGCAATGTGTAGTGATCAAATCAGGGTAGTTAGGATATTTATCACCTCAAACATTTATCATTTTTTTTTGTTGGGAATATTAAAAAAGCCTCTCCTCTAGCTTTTTGAATATATACAATAAATTATTGTTATTCAACTTATAGTGCCACTGAACATTAGAATTTATTCCTCCTATATAACAGTAATTTTGTATCCATTAACCAACTTCTTGCTGTCCTCCTCTCCCCTTACCCTTCCTAGATCTAATAACCATAATATTATCCTCTACTTCTATAAGCTTCTTTTTTTAGCTCCCATATATGAGTGAGATCGTGAATTATTTATCTTTTGGTGCCTGACTTATTTCACTTAACATGTCATCCAGGTTCATCCATGTTGTCATGAATGATAGGATTTCATTCTTTTTTTTTTTTTTTAATGGCTGAGTAGTATCCCACTGTGTATAATGTATATGTATCACATTTTCCTTATCAGTGGGCACTTAGGTTGATCCATCAGTGGACACTTAGGTTGATTCCGTATCTTGGCTATTGTGAATAGTGCTGAAATAAACATAGGGGTACCGATATCTCTTTGGTATACTGATTTCCTTTCTTTTGGATAAATACCCAGTAGTGAGATTACTGGATAATATGGTAATTTTGTTTTTAGTTTTTTTTGAGAAACCTCCATACTGGTTCCTTTTTTTTGTTTGTTTTTATACTTTAAGTTCTAGGGTACATGTGTATAATGTGCAGGTTTGATACATAGGTATACATGTGCCATGTTGGTTTGCTGCACCCATCAACTCATCATTTACATTAGGTATTTCTCCTAATGCTATCCCTCCCCCAGTCCCCCAGCCCCCTAGCCCCGACAGGCCCTGGTGTGTGATGTTCCCTGCCCTGCGTCCAAGTGATCACATTGTTCAATTCCCACCTATGAGTGAGAACATGTCGTGTTTGGTTTTCTGTTCTTGTGATAGTTTGCTGAGAATGATGGTTTCCAGACTCATCCATGTCCCTACGAAGGACATGAACTCATCCTTTTTTATGGCTGCATAGTATTCCACAGTGTATATGTGCCACATTTTCTTAATCCAGTCTATCATTGATGGACATTTGGGTTGGTTCCAAGTCTTTGCTATTGTGAATAGTGCCACAATAAACATATGTCTTTATGGTAGCATGATTTATAATCCTTTGTGTATATACCCAGTAATGGGATTGCTGGGTCAAATGGTAACAATTCAAGATGGATTAAAGACTTAAATGTTAGGCCTAAAACCATACTGGTTTCTATAGTAGTTATCCTAATTTATATTCCCCCCAACAGTGTATGAGAGTTCCCTTCATACACTGTTTCCTTGGTGGTTTCCTTGGTCTATGAGTTAGAGAACGCTACCTGAAATATAAGGGTTCTTTTTGTATATTTTAAAGAGAGAGAATTTGCATATATATGTTAGAGAATTTTATAACAAAGATGATGAGTAAAGCCCTTATTTTGGAATGGTCAAAAATGATTTCTAGATTTAAAAAAGGCATGTCATATTTGTTCTGTGAATGCATTTAAATTTGTTATTTTTTTTAAGACTCAAGATGTTCAGTATAGAAAATAGAAGGGAGGAGTGAATTTTAGTGTATAAGAAAGGAAAGCAAGTTTGTAATATCTGAATGCCTATAATAGTAATGAGATGTTGCAGAGATGTACTCAGCACTATACTTCTTTCCTGTTAACCGATAGCAATTACTAGAAAGAGTTCTGGGTTTGCTGCTGGTGAAAACAATTTTAGATTTCACTAAATGGTGCTCATGGTTGAACCAGATGCTGTTGTCTGTGTCTTAAAGCTTCATGACCCTAAACTTATAATGGATAAGGAGATTGAATTATACTACTTTATTTGTTTATAAGAAATTTTGGTTTATGAAACATTTCTACTTCTGTGATATCATTTAATCTTTATGATCTCCTCTGATCTTTACGACAATTCTATGAGGTAGATACGGTACATATTTAATCCTCAGACACTTTCCTCTTTAAAATGTCTAAACAAAATACCAAGAATGTTCTAGTAAAAGAAATTCCATTCTTACTACTTCTGCCCATCTGCATATGTGAACAATTATGTAATATTATTTAAACCTAATTTAGTGGGTTCTATACAAATACAAATGTATATTATGATAATTGTTTTGGATTATTTAATGAGAAAAATGTCCTGTTGTAGCTCTTCAGCAGGAAAAGGTTCTCTGGCATGGAGCCTATATATGGCTCCTGACTTGCTCTCATCACTGGTGCTAGCTCTGGTGGGTGGCTGAACTGGAAAGGTTTTCATGGCTTGCAGGTAGACATTCACTGGCTCAGATGGTGGGGGTTGAGATCAAACACGTAGGGACCATTTTCTTTTTATTCTCCTGTCTGTCTCATTCCTTTTTTTCTTTCTTTCTCTTTTTTCTTTTTTGTTTTTACCTCCATGTGTGTCATTGTCATGTTTCAACCTCTCTTTTTCTTCCTCTTTCTCTCTTTCTATTCTTTTTCTCTTATACTTTCTTGTTTTTCTGGCCTATTTCCAAAATACTGATTTTAATTTGAAACTAAAGTTTGTTATGTAGCTATTGCCAATTTATTGAATAATGTTACTTTCACAGTTCTTAATATAAAAAGCAGAGGAATCATACCACCCAGTTTTATGGCTTAGTATATAAAGCCACAGAAGTTAACACTATGGTATTGGTGAAGTGATAGATATACAGATCAGTGGTACAGAATAGAGAGTCCAGAAACAGATACATATAAATATGCCAATAGATTTTTTACAAAGATGTAAATTCAATTTAATGGGAAAAGATTAGTATTTTCAGCAAATTATGTTGGAATAATTGGGCATCCATCCATGTATATGCCAAAACAAAAAAAGAACCTCAACATAAACCTTATACTTCATACAAAAATTAGTTCAAAGTGGATCATAGATTTAATCTTAAAACTATAGAACTTTTAGAAAAACAGGAGAAAAATCTTTGTTTTGATATTAGGCAAAGAGTTTTTAGACATGACACTAAAAGCACCAAACATAAAGGAAAAATATGATAAATTGGATTTCATCAAAATGAACAATTTTTGCCCTGTGAAAGACATTGGATGAGAGGATGAGAGGACAAGCTACAGATTGGGAAAATATTTGCAAACCACATATGTGACAGTGGAGTGGTATCAAGAATATATAAAGAACTCATCAACTCAACAGTAAGTAAACAATTCAATTAAAAAATGAGCAAAAGGCTTGAAAAGATATATCACCAAAAGTATGCAGTTAGCAGATGGGCATTTGAAAAGATGTTTAATGTAGTATACATTAGGGAGATGCAAATTAAAGCCCTAAGGAGATACAACTATGTATCTATTAGTATGTTCAAAATAAAAATACTAATGATATCTAGCGCTAGTGAGGATGCAGAGTAAATGGAAGTCTTATACATTGCTGGTGGACACCTAGATTGTTAGTCACTTTGGAAAAGTTGGTTTCTTCTAAAGTTAATAAGTACATGGACTATATGATTCAACACTCCTACTTCTGGGTATTTACCCTAGAGAAACAAAAACAATGTTTACAGAAAAACTTGTAAGTGAATATTTATAGATTGCCAATAACTGGAAATAACCTAAACATTCTTCCATGGATGAATGGATAACTATTGTTCACCCATACAGTGTAGCACTGTTGGGTGGGAGAAGGGTGCAAATGTAAAGGGAGAGCAGGAAGGAGTGTTTTGGGGAGTAATGGAATAGTTCTGTTTCTTGATTTTGGTGGTAGATACACATATGTATACATGTGTTGATAGGAATATACACCAAAAAAAATTTTTTTTTTACCATATGCTAATAACTTTCTTAAGCTAGAGATTTGCAAAACCTGTATTTGTACCTCCAGTGAAAGAAACTCAAATTTAAGTTGTTTGAGGGAGGTGGCCCTTAAGTCATTTTCTGTGGCCCTGGGAAAAATTCTTTCATCACTGTCCAATAGGTCTTTTGAACCCGTTTTAGATACCTCACCTTTAAATTAATGGACTACTTCCTCCCTCTAGTGGACATCTTTTGTTTTTCTAGGGAAGCACAGAACTGGTGAGTGTGATTGTATTTTTCCTTTGTCTTTACTCATTTCATCGTCATGGGTTGTTGTCCTGTGATTAGTTGGATAAGTTCTTAGCCTTACTGGGCATCAGTTTTCTCAAATATAAACTGACAGGGCAACAAAGTGATACCCTGTCTTTACAAAAAGTTCAAAATTTAGCTAGGTGAAGTGGTGGCGTGCACCATAGTCCTAGCTACTCCAGAGGCCGAGTGGGGCAGATTGCTTGAGTCCCGGAATTCAGGGGTGCAGTGACCCATGATCATGCCACTGTACTTCAGCCTGGGTGACAGAGAGAGACCTTGTCTCATAAAAAAAGGAAAAAATGAAAAAGAAAAAAATGACAGGGAGGACTTGATCTTTAAGGTCCTTTTTAGTTCTAAACTTTTATGTTTCCAGATATGGAGTACCTATCACATGTTTTCCAATCCGTGGCAGTGAAGGATCTAAAAAGGAAACATAACATGATTCTTTATCTGCCTGACTTTGTAATCTCTTTTGAGAGATAGAGTGTGTGTTTATGAAAAAGATTCTGCTATGTAGCAGAATCAAGATAGTATTTAATTAATTACCTAAAATAACCCATAACAAGCAATCAGTTACACTGGCAGTCATTGAGTTGACATATCTGTTTTGTTTGACCAGCATTGTGGTTTAGTCATTAAGTTTTTTTCTATCTTCTTTTTATTTTTAAATTTTGTATATTTTGTGAAGATAATGCACTTATGTGGTTCAAAATTTACAAAGTGCAAAAGGGCATATGCAATGAAAAGCCTTCCTCATATATCCCTCCCCCAGCCACTCAGTTCTTTCTCATGGACACCTAGCATCATTAGCTTCTAGCACAGTGTCTTAATACATTATGAACCGTAAAGTCTTTAGATGGGGCAAACTCACTCCAGTGGCCACATTCCCACCATTTCCCTATAATATTATACCAGACTGTATCCTGATTATGTTATCTGCCTGGCCATTGTAGGAATTGTGTCGGTGATCCAATTGGTGTGGACTGGAGTGTTTGGAACCTCATGGAACAGGAGGAGGACAGGGAGGAGAAGAAGGAGGGAAGGAGGCAGAGGAGGAGCAGGACTTCAGCCTGGGTCTGGTAAACATGGCAGGATCTGGATAATAAGAAGGGCTGGGAAGGAAAAGGATATTTCAGGTGTCAAAGATGGCACGATCAAGGCTGTCAATTAGAAACACACAAATAAGCTTCCTGGAAGAAAAGGGAGGAGGATGACCCAGTTGGAGCAGAAATCTTAGGTCAGGAAATCATGAGGGATACATTTGGTGGAATTTCTTACATTTCTGACTGTGGAGTAGGCTTTTATTTCAAAAGGAAAAGTTATTAAAACCAGGCATAGTGGCATGCGCCTGTAGTCTTAGCTACTTAGGAGGCTGAAGCCAGATGATTCTTTAAGCCCAGGATTTTTTTTTTTTTTAATTATACTTTAAGTTCTAGGGTACATGTGCACAATGTGCAGATTTGTTACATATGTATACATGTGCCATGTTAGTGTGCTGCAGGATTTTTAAGGCCAGCCTGGGCAACATAGTGAGACCCCGTCTCTTAAAGGGGAAAAAAAAAAATGGTCAGGCGCTGTGGCTCATGCCTGTAATCTCAGCACTTTGGGTGACTGATGCAGGCGGATCACAAGGTCAGGAGATCGAGACCATCCTGGCTAACACAGTGAAACCCCATCTTTACTAAACATACGAAAAAAAATTTAGCCGGATGTGGTGGTGGGCGCCTGTAGTCCCAGCTACTTGGGAGGCTGAGGCAGGAGAATGGTGTGAACCCAGGAAGCAGAGCTTGCAGTGAGCTGAGATTGTGCCACTGCACTCCAGCCTGGGTGACAGAGCGAGACTCTGTCTCCAAAAAAAAAAAAAAAAGAAGAAAGAAAAAAGAAAAGAAAAAGTAAAAACAGAGAAGGCAGCTACTGTTAGTGTTTTGAGCAGTGATGGAGTCTTTGTTCTAGAACAGAGTTAATTGAATAATAGGAAGAGAATGGATTGTAAAGCAGAGAAGCTGGTGAGGTATTTAAGGTAACTGATGAAAGCAGTGTTGCCTGGATGAGAATGCTAGCTGTGGGGCTGAAAAGGAAGGAAGGGCTTGTGTTTTGTAGGCAAATTTCAGGCTACACCCTGTAACTGCTCTGTATGTAGTCCATAAGCTTTGTTTGAAGTCTAATTTTTTTAAAACAAGTTTAAACATATTGTTCATTAATCTGAAATTGCTATTTACATTTAGAATCTTTGTTAATGTTTAGCATCTGCTTATAGAGGCTTGGAATGTAACTGTAACCATTTTCAAGCCAATGAACAGTTCTTCGAACACACCTGCAATGTTTAGTGGGTGTCTGTGATGGCTTTGTTCCTAGGTAATGTCTCAAGGATTTTGGAGTCTCTGGAGCTGGGTGACTGTCTCAGAGTCTGCACCCACATCTCCCACAAAGGTCAAGAATGAATGTCTAGGTTGTTGTGGGATAATGATGAAAAAAATATATAGGGAACAACTTTGTTGCTACCAGGCATTTCTTTTCTATTTCTGTTTCTTGCCAAACTCCTTTTCTATTTTGTGGGAATCCCCATTTGTGTGAGTGTTGGTGGGAGGCAGGGCCCTGTACCCTACAGTGGAAGCTAACAGGGGTGAGACACTCCTGCTTCCTACCGCTGGCAGTGAGGGCTCAGGCATGTCTTCTCCTTGGTCATTTATATGTTCCTCCTTAGGACTTTGAATCTTGAATGAGGCATGCAAACGGGAAGCGACAACTTACAATTTCCAGTGACAGAAGTGGTAGACTGCAGGAGCAAGGACAGAAGTACACAGAGGCATTCAGAGCTACTGGCAGTGGCTTTAGGACCAGATTGTTCCTGGAGCATGAACTCGCTTCCTTCTGTGTGTGCTGGGTGGCCTCCTTTTCCTCTTTCATCTTATCCCCCACCCTCATCCTGTTTCTCCAGCTCTCCAATTGATTTTGTGTACTATTTGATATCTCCAAATTCCTTTATGGTTAAATCAGCCAGAATTTATTTCTGTTCCTTACAGTTGCAACTAAGAACCCAGATGGATATAACAAGCAATGACTGTAGAGTGAGCAAGACTGAGGCAACTTTTTGGGCCTAGGAAATAGCACAATGACAATTATGTGTATGTGACTGCAACAGATTATTAGATGTATGTGAAAGCAAAGCAACAGATCAGACTGACCTGTAGCAATCAGAGATATTGGGGATGGATTTGAGTTCAGGATCCTTTGTAGGCACCGAGGCACGGGAGCAGAGTCTGCCAAGTATAAGTAGTAGGCCAGTTATATGTGGACCCAAGGTTCAAAGTTATGTATTAAGCTGTTAAGTCAAACTGATTCTGGGGTTATGTTATCACTGCCGTCTTTGAAAAAGAGTCAGTACATACAAGTGTGTTAAATAGAATATTGAAATATACTGCCCTGAGTCATGAAAGATAATTCCTGGTTATTGATAGACTTTTGTTTTATAATGTTCTTTTTTAGGCTTTTTGGTGATTAACTCATGATAATTTCAAATCCATGGCTTATTCTTCTATCCTGATCCTTCATTTGGGGTCATAGTTCCTGCTGATTTATCCTTTCCCTTTGTATTTATTTGTTTTAAACACTTGGTCTTACCAACTGGCCTTGAAATGCAGTGGCATGATCTCTGCTCACTGCAAGCTCTGCCTCCCGGGTTCACACCATTCTCCTGCCTCAGCCTCCTGAGTAGCTGGAACTACAGGTGCCCACCACCATGCCCGGCTAATTTTTTTTTATTTTTTTTTTGTTATTTTTAGTAGAGATGGAGTTTCACCGTGTTAGCCAGGATGGTCTCGATCTCCTGACCTCATGATCCACCCACCTCAACCTCCCAAAGTGTTGGGATTACAGGCGTGAGCCACCACACCCGGCCTACTCAGGTTTTTTTGCTGAGAATTCATGATGCCTAGTTATTAGCCACTAGTGTCATTGTCCTATTTATTCCTGAGGTTGTGATTTTTTGAATTTTTGCAATCAGACTTTGGTGGTGACCTTGAGCAGTAGGATAGTAATGACTCCTACATACTTAGCGTTCCAATAATGGAGCACTAGGCATAAATGAGTTTAAATAGGAAATGGAATAAAGGACTCCAGAAATATGAAAGGAGCACGGCTGACTGAAAGCTCCCACTTTACACAGAAGAGAACACTCTTAGAGAGAATGGGGATTTGGGGATTGAACAAGAGTAGTTCTCAGATATTATTGACCTAGAAACAAAATAATAAATATCATTAATCAGTTCTAAACTTTAACTTGCTGAGAAAAATGGGAACTTGCCTTGAGATGTTGGTTGTTAAGACTAGATTTGTAAAAGTTGTTGAAAGCTGGGGTATACTATTCCCTGAATTTGTGGAGTTGACAAGCTCTCAAACTAGGAATGAGAGAGGCCCACCAAATGTTTCCTGTGAACATGAGGAAGCACAGTCGGCTTAAGCATTTTATGCAGCTAGTGCCCAGTCAGCATTTCCCTAGTCACTTGATTAACACTTCTTTTCCGGCTTCTTAGCTCGGTTTTGTGTTTTTGGGTCTCTGTTAATTAGATCCTCACATATGCTGCTTCTTCCAGTGCCCCCCGTCCCCCCTCCTTTCCTTTCTCAGGCATCATGGAGTTCCTGTTGCATGCCAGGCATGGTGCTAAACACTTTTGATGCATGCCCCTATCTATAGTTTAATTAGAAAGACAAACAGATAAATTTGAATTTACTATTTCAAATGCTGTAATGGATGTGAATTCATTGTTATAGGTGGGCTGAGGAATTAACTCTACTTGAATCAGTCAGAGAATGGTTTGCTGTAGAGGTGACACTTGGGTCTTGGTGCATCAACAGGTGTTTGTCAGGAAAGGAAGGGAGAGAGGTTGGTCAGGGTGATCAAGGGGGTGGGAACCCAGTAAACAAGTTAGGTATTATTACACAGGCAGTTGTGGGAGATAAGGCTATGAAAGAATTTGCCTTTTACCTCTGTGTCCTCAACACCCAGCATAATGCCCAGTATTTATTGACAAAGAAGTTCAAAGGTTAGTCAGTGAGTTCCTTTTCTTACTGTGAAGGAGTTGAACAATAATCACCCCGCCTCTGTTCCCCAGTTAAGGTAGCTCAGTCCTCCCCATATCAGGTGAACTGCAGTTAAGTATAATGTGAGCTCAGTATGGGAGGACTATAACAAACACAGGTTTAGAATGAGGCAGGCCTGGGGTCTAATCCCAGCTCTAAGTTACTACCATTCATATGATCTTAAGCGAAATGCTGACACACTCAATCTCTGTGACCTCATTTACAAAGTAAGACTGCTAACATTTCTGTTTTTAGGATATACTGGTCACCAAGAATAGCTGTAGGTATGACATGGTTTGCCTCTGTGTCTCCACCCAAATCTCATGCTGAATTGTAATCCCCACATGTCAGGGGAGTGACCTGGTGGGAGGTGATTGGATCATGGGGGAGGATTTCCCCCTTTCTGTTCTCATGATAGTGAGTTATCACGAGATCTGGTGGTTTAAAAGTGTGGCACTTTCCCCTTTGCGCTCTTTCTTTCTCTCCTGCCACCTTGTGAAGAAGGTGCTTGCTTCTCCTTTGCCTTCTGCCATGATTGTAAGTTTCCTGAGGCCTCCCCAGCCATGTGGAACTGTGATTAAATTAAACCTCTTTTCTTTATAAATTACCCAGTCTCAGGTAGTTCTTTATACCAGTGTGAAAATGGACTAATACAAGGTATTTCCCAAGTCTACTGCAACTTGTGCTCAAATTGAATAAGCCAGTTTTTGGGGATACAGTGGGAACATGACAGACAGACTTTTTACCCTGGTGGAGCCTGTACAACAAGCAAGTAAGTATTCTTTTATCTCTGTATCCACCAGACCCAGGTCAGCAAACTTGTTCTGAAAAGGGCCAGATAGTGAATATTTGCAGGTCATATAACCTCTGTCAGAATTGCCTAACTGCAGTTGTAGGGAGAAAGCAGCCATACACAGTGTGTCAATGAATGGGCGTGGCTGTGTTCCACCAGTAAAACTTTACATCTAATAACGCAAGTGGTGGAATTTGGCTCACAGGACATAGTTGTTAGACTCTTAGCAAGTTTCCTGAGGGCAAAGACTGTTGTTTATTCTTGTATCTCTGTTACCTATTGGTGTCTGATAATGTGGCAGGTACTTACATTGTTTGCACTGATCTGAATTCATTACACATAGATAAGTACAAATTAATAGGATACTCTGTTAATTCAGGTCCTCTGAGAAGAGAAGCAGATGCCAAGAGGGAACTAGATGTGCAAGAGATTTAATGCCAGGGGTTGGGGTGGGGCACCAGGAAAGGATAAATGGGGAAGGGAACAGGAGGCGGTGGAGTGATCCTTTAGGCTGTGATGAAGGCCTCACCTCAGGGAAAGCAGAGGGGAAAGAATTGGGTAGGAAGAGCCTAAGACCCCATGCCGCAGTTATGAAAAAGTTTCCCAGGCCGATGGGGAGTTCCCAAGCAAAGGATGCTGTTAGAAGAGTCTTAGGTCTTCTGGAAGGATTATCTTGGCTCATTACCTTGCTGTGCTCCTTGGTGGGCTGGAAGCAGCCTGGGGAAGTGTGAAAGGTAGAGCAGCTGGGAGCTGTTGGCTTCTTGGAGGGAGATGTGAGCTGTGCACCCCTATGGCCAGCATAGTCCGTTTCTTGTGCTTCACAGATCTGCTTGCCCACACTTGTTGGTGCTTTCTTCCTGAGTGGAAACTTAGAAGATAGAAATTACCAGAAAGACTACAGCCCCTGTTGTTGCAGTTGGTCTCATGGCTGCAGCTGGTACTCATTGTCTCCCTCCCTGACTCTTCATCCTCAATCCCCTTACTGTCAGCCATCACCTTGGCAGGTCTTGGGTGCCTTACCTTGGTAGTGTGACCCAAAACTTAATTCCTGAAGATCTAGACCCATGGTAATCATGCACTTTTTCAGCTAATGTTTCTGTACAAACCCATTCACAGTTACAATGGGACAAGGAAGTACCAGGAAGTGCCATGTAGATCTCCTGGGTGCCACAGGTATTTCTCCCTGCCCCTGCTGTGTAAATGCAAGTCTCCTGCCTGCTGATCAGGATCCATGACCTCTGCCAAGATAGTGATTCCTTTTCTCTTCTCACCTGCTGCTCCCTGGCCACAAGGAGTCCAAAGTACCCTTACTGTGTCCCCTGGCAAGAATATGTCCCTTTGAGGGACAAGACTGCTAATTGCAGAGCCCAGGGTTATGGAGATGGGAAGCACAGGGAGGGATGGTAAGTAGGGCCACTCCTGCTTCCACTCTCTGGTTCCCAGTACATGTATTCTTCCCAGGGGGATACAATGCCATATAGAGTCCTCTGACTTAATTTATATACCATTCCATTCTATATGTGTAGCTTGTCTCCAATGAAGTCAGGTAATGTGAGTTCTCCAACTTTGTTCTTTTTCAAAATTGTTTGGATTATTCTAGTTCGTTTTCTTTTTCATATACATTTTAGAATCAACTTGTTTATTCCTGTAAAAATTCTTGCTGGGATTTTGAGTGAAATCGTATATTTAGGTGTTTAATCTCTCAGCAGCTTTTTTGTAGCTTTGAGTATATAGATCCTGAACATTTTTTAAATTTTTTTTTATTTTTTGTTTTTTTGAGATGGAGTCTCGCTCTGTCGCCCAGGCTGGAGTGCAGTGGCATGATCTCAGCTCACTGCAAGCTCTGCCTCCCGGGTTCACGCCATTCTCCTTCCTTAGCCTCCTGAGTAGCTGGGACTACAGGCACCCACCACCACGCCCAGCTAATTTTTTGTATTTTTAGTAGAGATGGGGTTTCACCATGTTAGCCAGGATGGTCTTGATCTCCTGACCTCGTGGTCTGCTCGCCTTGGCCTTCCAAAGTGCTGGGATTACAGGCGTGAGCCACTGCGCCCGGCCTGTTATATCTAAGTAGTTCATGTTTTTTGGTGCAATAATCACCCCACCTATTTTTGGGGTGATTATTTTGGTGCAGTAATCACCCCACCTATTGTGGGGTTTGGTGCAATAATCACCCCACTTATTGTGGCGTTGTGCTATTTTAAGTGGTTGTAGTTTTTCTCGTAAATCTTGTATGTGTATATTTATATATATTATATATATGTGTATATTTAAGTCATAGGTATTTTATAGATTTTTTTTGCTGTTGCAGATGGTATTTTCTAAATAACTACCATTAATTTAAGGTAGGAGTGTCTTTCAGGTAAGCTCACCTCTCTCCTTAAAAATGCTCACTTGATCCTTTACTTACAATGGAATCTTTATTCATGTGGAATAAGGGAAGATTTCTGAGTTTGGATTTTCAAGCTTTCCTTAGTTTGGTTTCCAGCTTCATCTCCCATTCTCCTTTCCTCAAACACTTTATGTTCCTGACACACTTTCAGAAAGTATTGTGAAGTGTAATCGTTACCAGTTTTTCAGCATTTAGGTGATATATACCACTAATGGGCTCAAGAAATATGTTGAATGGGTTTACAGAGCACAGCAAAACCCTACAAATTGCTATGGTTTTGCATAACTCACGGATTTCTGGGAAATAGTAGTCTCAGAAAGCCCAGCCCATATATTAAACAATATCTGGCTGTGTTTTTTTTGTATTGTTGTTTGCTTTTTGTTTTTGGGTACAAAGTCTGTAAATTAGTAAGGCAAGGAGGCAGGCTGGCCAAAGCTGTTGATGTTGCAGATTTCTACTGATGCTTTCACAGTATATAAACTCTGAAAAGGGCTTTAAATCACTGAGAGATCTGTCATTTATCAGTCAAGTTTATTAAGATTTATAACTATGTTTCTTTGTGGTTTAGATGCCTTAGAATAATTTTATTGATTTATTAGGTAATAAATCCTACTTTTTTTTTATTACAAGTAAATTCACCAAAGGATAGTTCTGGTATGGATTATTTTAAAATTGCTTTTCTCCAGCCAATATTTGGCAGTGGTGGTAGCACTAGGAGACCTGCATTGTTTGGTTGGACAATTAGCTGTAGCCAGTAACTTTTCTGGCCTTAATTTCTTCAGTGTACAAATGTGTAGTTTGTTCTAGATGATTTCTAAGGGACTTTATAATTCTGGAATCCATGATCATGTTAGGATTAAATTTACAGTTTTTAAAACAAAATGAAATGTAGCCCACTAGAGGGAGCTCTGCTCTTTTTAAATGTTCTCAGTGTTATTGAGAAAGACATCTTTCATAGAAGAACATATGCTAACTTTTATTTCAGTAGCAGAAAATATTTGATATTGACTTAAACTTTTGCCAATTTGATGTGTGTGAAATTCTGTTTCATATTATTATTTTGAATTTCCTTGATTACAGATGAGGTTGAGTATATTTTTATGTTTATTCACCATTCCTGATTCCACATCTGGAAATGCTTGGTTCATGTGTTTTGCCTTTTTCCCCAGAAGTTTTTTCTTATAGATTCATTGTGGTTTAAAAAAATATATTCTGGGCCAGGCATGGTGGCTTATGCCTGTAATCCCAGCACTTTGGGAGGCTGAGGCAGGTGGATCACCTGAGGGTCAGGAGTTTGAGACCAGCCTGGCCAACATCGTGAAACCCCATGTCTACTAAAAAGCTACTTGGGAGGCTGAGGCAGGACAATTGCTTGACCCTGGGAGGTGGTTGCAGTGAGATGAGATTGCACCATTGCACTCCAGCCTGGGCAACAGAGTGAGACTCCATCTCAAAAAAAAAAAAAAAAAAAAAAAAATTTTTATATATATATATGTATTCTGGATTTTTTTTAAAAAAATTTATTTATTATTATTATACTTTAAGTTGTAGGGTACATGTGCATAACGTGCAGGTTTGTTACATATGTATACTTGTGCCACGTTGGTGTGCTGCACCCATCAACTCGTCATTTACATCAGGTACAACTCCCAATGCAATCCTTCCCCCCTCCCACCTCCCCATGATAGGCCCCAGTGTGTGATGTTCCCCTTCCCGAGTCCAAGTGATCTCATTGTTCAGTTCCCACCTATGAGTGAGAACATGCGGTGTTTGGTTTTCTGTTCTTGTGATAGTTTGCTAAGAATGATGGTTTCCAGCTGCATCCATGTCCCTACAAAGGACACAAACTCATCCTTTTTTATGGCTGCATAGTATTCCATGGTGTATATGTGCCACATTTTCTTAATCCAATCTGTCACTGATGGACATTTGGGTTGATTCCAAGTCTTTGCTATTGTGAATAGTGCCGCAATAAATATACGTGTGCATGTGTCTTTATAGCAGCATGATTTATAGTCCTTTGGGTATATACCCAGTAATGGGATGGCTGGGTCATATGGTACATCTAGTTCTAGATCCTTGAGGAATCGCCATACTGTTTTCCATAATGGTTGAACTAGTTTACAGTCCCACCAACAGTGTAAAAGTGTTCCTATTTCTCCACATCCTCTCCAGCACCTGTTGTTTCCTGACTTTTTAATGATTGCCATTCTAACTGGTGTGAGATGGTATCTCATTGTGGTTTTGATTTGCATTTCTCTGATGGCCAGTGATGATGAGCATTTTTTCATGTGTCTGTTGGCTGTATGAATGTCTTCTTTTGAGAACTGTCTGTTCATATCCTTTGCCCACTTTTTGATGGGGTTGTTTGTTTTTTTCTTGTAAATTTGTTTGAGTTCTTTGTAGGTTCTAGATATTAGCCCTTTGTCAGATGAGTAGATTGCAAAAATTTTCTCCCAGTATTCTGGATATTTTTTATATATGTATATTCTGGACATTACTGGATATGTAATCCATATCAGTTATATGGATTACAAAGATCTTTTGTGTTTTTCACTTTATGGTGTCTTGATGAACATAAAAGTTCTTAATTTTAATGTAATTGAATCTATTAGTCTTTTTCTTTATGTTGTATGATTTTAATATCTTTCTTAAAACGAGTCTCTTCATTACTCAAAGTCAGAGAGATATAATTTCTTTTGTCTTAGAATAAGAGATATTTTTGTGCCTTATGTTTAGTGGTTTTGCCCATGATTTTTTCATGCTGTGAGTTTGGAATTGTTTTGATTTTGTGTTGCTGAGAAACAATCTACCTCAAACTTTAGTGGCTTAAAGTAACCATTTTATTTTGCTCATGAGTTTTGTGGCAAGCATTTAGAAAGAGCTCACCTAGTAGTTTTTCTCTTCCAACAAAGGTGGCGTCAGTTGGGCTGGAAAATTTACTTCTAAGATGGCTTCTTTCTCACCTCACGAATGTGGTGTCTTTGTGCTTCTTGGCCTCTCTTTCTACATGAGGTTTCATCCTCTAGGTCATCTCCATGTGGGTTGTGCTTCTTGTAGCATGATGGTCTTAGGGTAGTCAGTGCCACCTCTGGGCTGGAGGCCAACCAACACAAAATCAGTCACTAAACAAAACTACAACCAAGGACCCTCACAGAGTCCACTTCACTCCCCTGCTACCCTCACCTGAGCAGATGCTGGTATTCATGGCTGAGGGACCTGAAGATAGATCACATCACAGGAGTCTTGGCAGACACTCCCCCAGTACCAGTCCAGAGCCCAGTATGCACAGGGTGGCTAGACCCAGAAGAGAAATAATACTGCAATTTGGCTCTCAGAAAGCCCATCCTTAGGGGAAAGGGGAGAGTTCCATATCAAGGTATTATGCGGGGCGGGGCAGCAATCTTTGTTCTTAGAGCTCCCAAGATGGGGGTGGGCCGCTCCTAAGATGACAGCAAGCCTTTTGTTTTCTGACCTAGGGTTCTTGGCCTCACGGATTCCAAGGAATGGAACCTTGGACCATGCGTGAGTGTTATGGCTCTTAGAAGCAGTGGATCACGAAAGAGAACGGTGGAACCCAGGGACTAGTGTTCAGCTCAGTTAGGATGAACCCTGAGGCCTTAGCCATGCAGGAACAATGGAGAGCCTTTAGCCTGATCAGTAGTGGCAGTGGGCTCCTCCCTGGATCAGAAGCACAGCTTCCGGTCCGGAGGGATGGAAGTCAGCAGGCAGTCTGTGATGGCGGCAAACAGCAGTGGTGGAGGGTGAATGAAAGCTCAACTTGGGATGTAACAAACACGGACCAGAAGAGTGTGCTCAACTCGAGATGTAACAAACACGGACCACTTCTGTTCAACATAGTACTGGAATTCGTAGCTGGAGCAATCAGAGAAGAGAAATAAATAAAGGCATCCAAATTGGTAAAGCAGAAGTCAAACTGTCACTGTTTCCTGATGATATGACTGTATACATAGAAAACTTTAAAAGACTCATCCAAAAAGCTCCTGGAACTGATCAGTGGATTCAGTAAAGTTTCAGGATACAAAATTAATGTACACAAATCAGTAGCACTGCTATACCCCAACAGTGACTAAGCTGAGAATCAAATCAAGAACTCAATTCCTTTTATAGTAGCATCCCCCCAAAATAAAACCCAAAAAACTTAGGGAATATACCTAATTGAGAAGGGGAAAGCCCTCTACAAGGAAAACTAGAAAACACTGCTGAAAGAAATCATAGATGACACAAACAAATGGAAACATATTCCATGCTCACGGATGGGTAGAATTAACATTGTAAAAATGACTGTACTACCAAAAGCAATCTACAAATTCAGTGCAATTCCCATTAATATATCACCGCCATTCTTCGCAGAACTAGTAAAAACAATCCTAAAATTTATGTGGAACCAAAAAAGAGCCCACATAGCCAAAGTAAGGCTAAGCAAAAAGAACAAATCTGGAAATATTACATTGCCTGACTTCAAGCTATACTATAAACCTATAGTCACCAAAACAGCATGGTATTGGAATAAAAAGGCATATAGAGCAATGAAACAGAATAGAGAACCCAGAAATAAAGTGAAATACTTACAGCCAACTGATCTTCAACAAAACAAAGAAAAACATAAAGTGGGGAAAGGACACCCTATTCAACAAATGGTGCTGGGATAATTGGCAAGCCACATGTAGGAGAATGAAAACTGGATCCTCATCTCTCACGTTATGCAAAAATCAACTTAAGGTGGATTAAAGACTTAAATATGAGACCTGAAATTATAAAAATCGCAGAACATCGGAAAAACCCTTCTAGATATTGGCTTAGACAAAGACTTCGTGAACAAGAACCCAAAAGCAAATGCAACAAAAACAAAGACAAATAAATAAATAAATAGATGGGACTTAATTAAACTAAAAAGTTTCTGCATAGCAAAAGAAATAATCAGCAGAGTAAATAAACAACCCACAGAGTGGGAGAAAAATGTTCACAAAGTATGTACCCAACAAAGGACCAATATCCACAATCTACCAGGAACTCAATCAAACCAGCAAGAAGAAAACAATCCTATCAAAAATGGGCTAAGGACATGAGTAGACAATTCTTAAAAAAAGATATGTGAATGGCCCACAAACACATGAAAAAAGTGGTCACCATTACTAACGACCAGGGAAATGCAAATCAAAACCACAATGTGATACCACCGTACTCCTGCAATAATGACCATAATCAAAAAATTTAAAAAAATAGATGTTGGCATGGATGTGGTGAAAAAGGAACACGTTTACACTGCTGGTGGGAATGTAAACTGGTACAACTATGGAAAACAGTGTGAAGGTTCCTTAAATAACTTAAAGTAAATCTACTATTTGATTCAGCAACCCCATGACTGGGTATTGACCCAGAGTAAAGGACATCATTATACGAAAAAGACACTTGCACACACATGTTTATAGCAGTACAATTTGCAGTTGCAAAAATTTGGAACCTGCCCAAATGCCCATTAATCAACGAGTGGATAAAGAAAATGTGGTGTATATATATATACCATGGAATACTACTCCACCATAAAAAGGAACAAAATAATGACATTTGCAGCATTCTGGATGAAATTGGAGACCATTATTCTAAGTGAAGTAACTCAGGAATGAAAAACCAAACATAGTATGTCTTCACTCATAAGTGGGAGTTAAGCTATAAGGATACAAAGGCATAAGAATGATATGATAGACTTTGGGGACTTGGGGAATGTGTGGGAGGGTGATGAGGGATAAAAGACTGTACATTGGTTACAGTGTACACTGCTCCGGTGATGAGTGCACCAAAATGTCAGAAATCATCACTGAAGAACTTATTCATGTATAAGTAAACAAATCAAAAGCATTCTACAAAAAAGAACCCTTAAAAACTGAGTTCCTAGCCATGATGGGATAGGGGGTTGGACAAACTTCAATATGTCCATTCCTTAGTAACCTTTAACCAGATTTCTTCCCTAAGGAGTAAGCAGAAACCAGCTCTGGAAAACAAGAAACAGACGACTCGTTGCTTTATCATCTTAAGCCAGTCATCTGAGACTGTGACTGGACTCTTCCCACTTGTTTTGCAATTTCACAATACATCCCTTGCTGAAAACTGGCCACCATCTCCAGACTGGTTTTGGCTGACTGCTGGAGGATACACAGTGATGGTTTTGTGTCCTCTGCTTTATGTTTTGACATCAGTGGGCTGAAAACTCCATCCTCAGATCATGCTAATGCCACCATTTTTTGAACATGCAACCCACGAAAGGTACATGAAGCTCAATTGCACATGTGCATATTTCTCCTTTCATAAATATTCATGACTCTTCCTTTGGCTTATTAAATATGCATATTTGGCCACCTCGCTCAGCAAAATTTCCTGTTCCCTTTACCCCTCCCTCAAAGTGCTTGCTCTCAGCTGCTTCTGGAGGCTTTGCCTCCCAAACTGTGGGATGGCCAGCCTACAGACTGAAACCCTTTATGAGAGATAAAGCTCTTCTTTTCAAATTTATCCACCTCATCATTCTTAAGTTGGCACAATCCACACCTGGTTATTGCAGCTGTTATAAAAGAAACCAGTTGTCATTTTCATCATTCATCCTGGGAAATTTGTTCGCCAGATCCACTTTTTCTAGTTTCCCTATCACCACAGGTGACAGTTTTACTGAAATTCATGCCACTGTGCAACACAGATTTTTTTCTCCACCTTCCATACTGTTCCACAACAGCTTCCTTACTGTTCTTTCAGCTTCTATTAAGAAGTCCTTCTGAGGCCCTTCATGCATCCATTTCACTGCCCGGTCCTGTTGCAGATGCCACAAATTTCGTTTCTAGTTATCTGTTGTTGTGTAATAAAACTATGTCAAACTTAGTGGATTAAAACAACTATTGTAGTTTTTTCTTTTTTACAGGGAGGGGGGCGTTGTAACCCTTTGATATGATTCATAATATCCTAGAGATACATTACTTCAAATATCACAGCGGGTGTACACCGTGTGTGTACACCATAATACTATTCGTAACATCCTAGGGAGATATAATGCCTAATATCGTATAGTGACTATACACCATGTGTGTATTCCCTTGATAATTATTTGCAATACCCAGGGTAAATATTGTTTCTCATATCACAGAGAATGTATACCCTGTGATATTTTTCATAAAATTTTAGGAAGATATTGCTTCTAATATCACAGTGGGAGTACAAGATATGTGTACACTGTGTGATGTTATTCCTTACATCTTAGGGAGATATTACTCCCAATATCACAGTGGGTGTACACCCTGTGATATTATTAGTAATACCTTAGGAAGCTATTACTCCTAATATCACAGTGGGTGTCCACCCTTTGATATTATTCATAATATCCTAGGGGGATGTTAATCCTATTGTCACAGGGGGTGTACACTCTGTTACATTATTCATAATATTCCGGGGGATGTCACTTTTTTTTTTTTTTTGAAACAGAGTTTTGGCTTTTGTTGCCCAGGCTAGAGTGCAATAGCACGATTTCGCCTCCCAGGTTCAAGCAATTCTCCTGTCTCAGCCTCTGGAGTAGCTGGGATTACAGGCGCATGCCACCACACCCGGCTAATATTTTGTATTTTTTGTAGAGACGAGGTTTCACCATATTAGTCAGGCTGGTCTCGAACTCCTGACCTCAGGTGATCCTACCGCCTTGGTCTTCCAAAGTGCTGGGATTACAGGTGTGAGCCACCACACCCGGCCGGGATGTCACTTTGGAAGTCACAGGGGGTGTACACCCTGTGATATTATTCATAATATCCTAGGTGGATGTTACTCTTCATGTCACAGGGGGTGTTCACCATGTGAAACTGTTCAGAATATCCTCAGAGCATGTTACTTCTAATGTCACAGGAGGTGTACACCCTGTGACATTTTTCATAATAGGAAGATGTTACTGTGCAGTTATTAATAATATCCTAGAAGGATGTTACCCCTAACATCACAAGGGGTATACACCATGTGTGTACACACCCTGTGATATTATTCATAATGTCTTAGGAACATGCTACTCCTAATTTTACAGAATATGTACACCATGTGTGTACACCCCCTCCGATATTATTCATAACATCCTAGGGGGATGTTACTGCGTATGTCCAGTGATATTATTTCTAATATCTTACGGGGATGTTGCTCCTAATGTCACATGGACTGTACACCGTGTGTGTACACCTTCTGTGATATTATTCGTATATCCCAGAAAAATATTATGCCTAATGTCTCAGGAAGTGTAAACCATGTGCAAAAACCGCCTTTGATGTTATTTGCAATATCCTAGGGGGATGCTACTTTTAATGTCACAAACGGTGTACAAAATGTCACAGCGGGTGTACGCCTTGTGATATTATAATATCCTAGGAGGATGTTACCCCTAAGGTCACAGGGTATTTACACCCTTCAATATTATTTGTAATCTTACAGGGACATATTACTTTAAATATCACAGTGGATGTGTACCATGCGTGTACACTCTGTGATATAATACCTTGTATCCTAGGGAGATATTACGAGTAATATCACAGTGAGTGCACACCGTGTGATATTATTTGTAATGTCCTAGGAAGATGTAACTCCTAATATCACAGAGGGTGTATACCCAGTGATATTATTTGTAATATCCTAGGGGAATGTTACTCCGAATGCCACAGAGGGTGTTCACCCTGTGATATTATTTGTAATAATCTAGGGGAATGTTACTTTTATTTATTTATTTTTATTATACTTTATATTCTAGGGTACATGTGCACAGCATGCAGGTTTGTTACCTATGTATACATGTGCCATGTTGGTGTCCTGCATCCATTAACTAATCATTTACATTAGGTATATCTCCCAATGCTATCCCTCCCCCTGCCCACCCCACAACAGGCCCCGGTGTGTGATGTTTCCCTTCCTGTGTCCAAGTGTTCTCATTGTTCAATTCCCAGCTATGAGTGAGAACATGTAGTGTTTGGTTTTCTGTTCTTGCGATAGTTTGCTGAGAATGATGGTTTCCAGCTGCATCCATGTCCCTACAAAGGACACAAACTCATCATTTTTTGTGGCTGCATAGTATTCCATGGTGTATATGTGCCACATTTTCTTAATCCAGTCTGTCATTGATGGACATTTGGGTTGATTCCAAGTCTTTGCTATTGTGAATAGTGCCACAATAAACATACGTGTGCATGTGTCTTTATAGCAGCATGACTTATAATCCTTTGGGTACATACCCAGTAATGGGATTGCTGGGTCAAACGGTGTTTCCAGTTCTAGATCCCTGAGGAATTGCCACACTGTTTTCCACAATGGTTGAACTAGTTTACAGTCCCGCCAACAGTGTAAAAGTGTTCCTATTTCTCCACATCCTCTCCAGCACCTGTTGTTTCCTGACTTTTTAATGATCGCCATTCTAACTGGTGTGAGATGGTATCTCATTGTGGTTGTCATTTGCATTTCTCTGATGGCTAGTGATGATAAACATTTTTTCATGTGTCTGTTGGCTGCATAAATTCTTCTTTTGAGAGGTGTCTGTTCATATCCTTTGCCCATTTTTTGATGTTTTTTTTTTTGTTATTCTCTTGTAAATTTATTTGAGTTCTTTGTAGGTTCTGGATGTTAGCCCTTTGTCAGATGAGTAGATTGCAAAAATTTTCTCCCGTTCTGTAGGTTGCCTGTTCACTCTGATGGTAGTTTCTTTTGCTGTGCAGAAGCTCTTTAGTTCAATTAGATCCCGTTTGTCAATTTTGGCTTGTGTTGCCATTACTTTTGGTGTTTTAGACATGAAGTCCTTGCTCATGCCTATGTCCTGAATGGTGTTGCCTAGGTTTTCTTCTAGGGTTTTTATGGTATTAGGTCTAACATTTAAGTCTCTAATCCATCTTGAATTAATTTTTGCATAAGGTGTAAGGAAGTGATCCAGTTTCAGCTTTCTACTTATGGCTAGCTAATTTTCCCAGCAGCATTTATTAAATAGGGAATCCTTTCCCATTTCTTGTTTTTGTCAGGTTTGTCAAACATCAGATGGTTGTAGATGTGTGGTATTATTTCTGAGGGCTCTGTACTGTTCCATTGGTCTATATCTCTGTTTTGGTACCAGTACCATGCTGTTTTGGTTACTGTAGCCTTGTAGTATAGTTTGAGGTCAGGTAGTGTGATGCCTCCAGCTTTGTTCTTTTGGCTTAGGTTTGTCTTGGCAATGTGGGCTCTTTTTGGGTTCCATATGAACTTTAAAGTAGTCTTTCCCAATTCTGTGAAGAATGTCATTGGTAGCTTAATGGGGATGGCATTGAATCTATAAATTACCTTTGGCAGTATGACCATTTTCACGATATTGATTCTTCCTATCCAATAGCATGGAATGTTCTTCCATTTGTTTGTGTCCTCTTTTATTTAATTGAGCAGTGGTTTGTAGTTCTCCTTGAAGAGGTCCTTCACATCCCTTGTAAGTTGGATTCCTAGGTATTTTATTCTCTTTGAAGCAGTTGTAAACGGGAGTTCACTCATGATTTGACTCTCTGTTTGTCTGTTATTGGTGTATAAGAATGCTTGTGATTTTTGCACATTGGTTTTGTATCCTGAGACTTTGCTGAAGTTGCTTATTAGCTTAAGGAGATTTTGGGCTGAGATGATGGGGTTTTCTAAATATACAATCATGTCATCTGCAAACAAGGACAATTTGACTTCCTCTTTTCCTAATTGAATACCCTTTATTTCTTTCTCTTCCCTGATTGCCCTGGCCAGAACTTCCAACTCTATGTTGAATAGGAATGGTGAGAGAGGGCATCCCTGTCTTGTGCCAGTTTTCAAGGGGAATGCTTCCAGTTTTTGCCCATACAGTATGATATTGGCTGTGGGTTTGTCATAAATAGCTCTTATTATTTTGAGATACGTTCCATCAATACCGAATTTATTGAGAGTTTTTAGCATGAAGGGCTGTTGAATTCTGTCAAAGACCTTTTCTGCATCTATTGAGATAATCATGTGGTTTTTGTCTTTGGTTCTGTTTATATGCTGGATTACGTTTATTAATTTGCGTATGTTGAACCAGCCTTGCATCCCAGGGATGAAGTCCACTTGATCATGGTGGATAAGCTTTTTTTCTGTGTTGCTGGATTTGGTTTGCCAGTATTTTATTGAGGATTTTTGCATCGATGTTCATCAGGGATATTGGTCTAAAAATCTCTTTTTTTGTTGTGTCTCTGCCAAGCTTTGGTATCAGGATGATATTGGCCTCATAAAATGAGTTAGGGAGGATTCCCTCTTTTTCTATTGATTGGAATAGTTTCAGAAGGAATGGTACCAGCTCCTCCTTGTACCTTTGGTAGAATTCGGCTGTGAATCCGTCTGGTCCTGGACTTTTTTTTGTTGGTAGGTGTTTATTATTGCCTCAATTTCAGAGTCTATTATTGGTCACTCCGGGATTCTACTTCTTCCTGGTTTAGTCTTGGGAGAGTGTAAGTGTCCAGGAATTTATCCATTTCTTCTAGGTTTTCTAGTTTATTTGCGTAGAGGTGTTTATAGTATTCTCTGATGGTAGTTTGTATTTCTGTGGCATCGGTGGTGATATCTCCTTTATCATTTTTTATTGCATCTAAATGATTCTTCTCTCTTTTCTTCTTTATTAGTCTTGCTAGCAGTCTATCAATTTTGTTGATCTTTCTGGATTCATTGATTTTTTTTGGAGGGTTTTTTGTGTCTCTATCACTTTCAGTTCTGCTCTGATCTTAGTTATTTCTTGCCTTCTACCAGCTTTTGAATGCTCTTGCTTCTCTAGTTCTTTTAATTGTGATATGAGAATGTCAGTTTTAGATCTTTCCTGCTTTTCTTGTGGGCACTTAGTGCTATAAATTTCCCTATACACACTGCTTTAAATGTGTCCCAGAGATTCTGGTATGTTGTATCTTTGTTCTCATTGGTTTGAAGGAACATCTTTATTTCTGCCTTCATTTCGTTATGTAACCAATAGTCACTCAGGAGCAGGTTGTTCAGTTTCCATGTAGTTGAGCAGTTTTTAGTGAGTTTCTTCATCCTGAGTTCTAGTTTGATTGCACTGTGGTCTGAGAGACAGTTTGTTATAATTTCTGTTGTTTTACATTTGCTGAGGAGTGCTTTACTTCCAACTATGTGGTCAATTTTGGTATAAGTGTGATGTGGTGCTGAGAAGAATGTATATTCTGTTGTCTTGGGGTGGAGAGTTCTGTAGATATCTATTAGGTCTGCTTGGTGCTGAGTTGAGTTCAATTCCTGGATATCCTTGTTAACTGTCTTGTTGATCTGTCTAATATTGACAGTGGAGTGTTAAAGTTTCCCATTATTATTGTGTGGGAGTCTAAGTCTCTTTGTAAGTCTCTAAGGACTTGCTTTATGAATCTGGGTGCTCTTGTGTTGGGTATATATATATTTAGGATAGTTAGCTCTTCTTGTTGAATGGATCCCTTTACCATTATGTAATGATATTCTTTGTCTGTTTTGATCTTTGTTGGTTTAAAGTCTGTTTTATCAGAGACTAGGATTGCAACCCCTGCCTTTTTTTGTTTTCCATTTGCTTGGTAGATCTTCCTCCATCCCTTTATTTTGAGCCTATGTGTGTCTCTGCATGTGAGATGGGTCTCCTGAATACAGCACACTGATGGGTCTTAACTCTTTATCCAATTTGTCAGTCTGTGTGTTTTAATTGGAGCATATAGCCCATTTATATTTAAGTTTAGTATTGTTATGTGTGAACTTGATCCTGTCATTATGATGTTAGCTGGTTATTTTACTCGTTAGTTGATGCAGTTTCTTCCTAGCATCAGTGGTCTTTACATTTTGGCATGTTTTTGCAGTGGCTGGTAGCGCTTGTTCATTTCCATGTTTAGTGCTTCCTTCAGGGTCTCTTGTAGGGCAGGCCTGGTGGTGACAAAATCTCTAAGCATTTGCTTGTCTGTAAAGGATTTTATTTCTCCTTCACTTATGAAACTTAGTTTGGCTGGATGTGAAATTCTGGTTGATAATTCTTTTCTTTAGGAATGTTGAATATTGGCCCCCACTCTCTTCTGGCTTGTAGAGTTTCTGCTGAGAGATCCGCTGTTAGTCTGATAGGCTTCCCTTTGTGGTAACCTGACCTTTCTTTCTGGCTGCCCTTAACATTTTTTTCTTCAACATCGGTGAATCTGACAATTATGTGTCTTGGAGTTGCTCTTCTCGAGGGGTATCTTTGTGGCATTCTCTGTATTTCCTGAATTTGAATGTTGGCCTGCCTTGCTAGGTTGGGGAAGTTCTCCTGGATAATATCCTGCAGTGTGTTTTCCAACTTGGCTCCATTCTCCCCATTCCTTTCAGGTACACCAATGAGACATAGATTTGGTCTTTTCACATAGTCCCATATTTCTTGAAGACTTTTTTCATTTCTTTTTACTCTTTTTTCTAAACTTCTCTTCTCACTTCATTTCATTCATTTGATCTTCAATCACGGATACCCTTTCTTCCAGTTGATCGAGTCGGTTACTGAAGCTTGTGCATTTTTCACGTACTTCTCGTGTCGTAGTTTTCAGCTCTATCAGGTCATTTTGGTGATTCTAGTTATCCATTCGTCAAATCTTTTTTCAAGGTTTTTTGCTTCTTTGCAATGGTTTCGAACTTCTTCCTTTAGCTTGGAGATGTTTGATTGTCTGAAGCCTTTTTCTCTCAACTCGTCAAAGTCATTCTCCATCCAGCTTTATTCTGTTGCTGGCGCGGAGCTGCATTCCTTTGGAGGGGGTGAGGCACTCTGATTTTTAGAATTTTCAGCTTTTCTGCACTGCTTTTTCCCTGTCTTTATGGTTTTATCTACCTTTCGTCTTTAATGATGGTGATGTACAGATGGGGTTTTGGTGTGGATATCCTTTCTATTTGTTAGTTTTCCTTCTGACAGTCAGGAACCTCAGCAGCAGGTCTGTTGGAGTTTACTGGAGGTCCACTCCAGACCCTGTTTGCCTGGGTATCAGCAGCAGAGGCTGAAGAAAAGTGAATATTGCTGAACAGCAAATGTTGCTGCCTGATCGTTCTTCTGGAAGCTTCATCTCAGAGGGGTACCCGGCCATGTGAGGTGTGAGGTGTCATCTGCCCCTAGTGGGTTATGTCTCCCAGTTAGGCTACTAGGAGATCAGGGACCCACTTGAGCGGGCAGTCTGTCAGTTCTCAGATCTCAACTTCTGTGTTGCGAGAACCAATACTCTCTTCAAAGCTGTCAGACAGGGACATTTAAATCTGCAGAGGTTTCTGCTGCCTTTGTTTGGCTATGCCCTGTCCCCAGAAGTGGAGTCTACAGAGGCAGGCAGGCCTCCTTGAGCTGCGGTGCCTCCACCCAGTTCGTGCTTCCTGGCTACTTTGTTTACCTACTCAAGCCTCAGTAATGGCGGGGGCCCCTCCCCTAGCCTTGCTGCAGCCTTGCAGTTAGATCTCAGACTGCTGTGCTAGCAATGAGGGAGGCTCCGTGGGCGTGGGACCCTCCCATCCAGGTGCAGATTATAATCTCCTGGTGTGCTGTTTGCTAAGACCCTTGGTAAAGCGCAGTATTAGGATGGGAGTGACCCGATTTTCCAGGTGCTGTGTGTCACAGTTTCCCTTGGCTAGGCAAGTGAATTCCCTTCCCCCTTGTGCTTCCAGGGCGAGGCGATGCTTCACCCTGCTTCAGCTCTCTTTCAGTGGACTGCACTCTCTGTCCTGCACCCACGGTCCAACACGCCCCAGTGAGATGAACCCAGTACCTCAGTTGGAAATGCAGAAATCACTCATCTTCTGTGTTACTCATTCTTGGAACTGGAGGCTGGAGCTGTTCCTATTTGGCCATCTTGGAACCCCCCCCCTCCTCCCCCACTCCCGGCTTTATTTTTGAGATGGAGTCTGGCTCTGTTGCCCAGGCTGGTGTGGTGCAGTGGCGCAGTCTCAACTCACTGACACGTCTGCCTCCTGGATTCATGGAATTCTCCTGTCTTTGCCTCCTGAGTAGCTGGTATTACAGGCACACGCCACCACGCCTGGCTAATTTTTGTATTTTTAGTAGAGATGGGATTTCACGATGTTGGGCAGGATGGTCTCAAATTCATGACCTCAGGCAATCCACCCACCTTGGTCTCTGAAAATGCTGGGATTACAGGTGTGAGCCACTGTGCCTGGCCCATTGTAGTTTTTACGTAATTGTGTGGATCAGGAATTTTGGAAGGTTGCTTAGGTGGGTATAAACTGGGGCTGCTGAGGCTGGAGAATCCACCTCCAGGAATATTTGTTTATTTGCAGATGTGGAATTTTGGTGCTCCTTTATCTCAGTTTCTTTCCTTGCAGTATCTCGTCTTCTAGGGCCTCTTTCTGTTGCTTAGATATTTCACAACATGGTGGTCTCATGGTGGTCATACTTCTTATAAGATGGCTGGTTTCCAGGAGGGAGCTTCATAATAATGAGTTATACAAGAGTGAGAGTTTCAAGAGGCAGAAAGAGAGTTCTAGCCAGTTAGGCTAGTGCTTCTGCCTTATTGTATTTATCAAAGCAATTATAGGGGGCTCACCTAGACTTGAGAGGATAGAGAAAGACGCTCTGCCTCTTGATACAGTAGTGGCAAGATCATGTTGCAAAAGGGCATATGGTTAGGAGGTATGATTGTAAACACCTTTGGAAATATGGCAGGCTGAACCAGGATGCAATTTCATTTTTTCCAAATAGGTAACCAGTTGGCTCAGTACTATTTATTGAACAGTCCATACTTTCCCATTGATCTTTAATGTCTGCTCTATCATAAATCATGTTTCTAAAGAGTAATGTTTATTTGTTTTGAATTCTCTTTGTCTAGACCCATGATTTGCAACTGGGGGCCATTTTGCAGAAGACATTTGGCAATGTCTGGAGAAATGTTTGGTTGTCACAACAGGTGTGTGTGTTGTGTGTAGGGTGCTACTGACATCCAGTGAGTAGAGGCCAGGGATGCTTTGCACTTAACAGCATCCCCCAGTGCACAGGACAGCTCCCCATAACAAATAACTATCCTGCCCTAAATGTCAACAATGCGGAACTTGGGGAAGTATGGTCTCTGCCATTAGTATTTCCCTATTATGTTAGTCTTGATATCTGATAGGGCAAGTCACCTCACTTTGTTTTTCTTCTTTAAGAATGTCTTATTTTTGGGCCTTTGCATTTTCGTATAAATTTTAGAATCAGTTGATCTTGTTTCTTGTTTTTTTTTACTTTAGAGATGGGGTCTGCTTTATTGCCCAGGCTGGTCTTGAACTCCTGGCCTCAAGTGATCTCAGCTTCCCAAGTAGCTGGGACTACAAATGTAAGTCACTGTGCCTGGTTTGGAATAAGTTTACCATGTTTCATAAAAATTTTTGTATTAATGTTTTTATTAAATTTTCATTGTAACTATGTATCTTCATGGGGGAAAATTAACATTGTGTGATATGGAATCTTATTCACTAAGCTGCGCACAGTGGCAACTACTTGTAATCCCAGCTACTTAGGAGGCTGAAACAGGAGGACAGGAGGATTGCTTGAGCCTGAGTTTAAGATAGAATCTTATTTACCAGCATAATATAGCTATCAATTTAGTTCTTTTTTAATGTCTTTCAATAAAATTTTATAATTTTCTTTTTAGGGGGCACACTGTCTTGTTTTTGCATAAATTTTTATAATTTTCTTAAATCCTTTGATTTAAGATTTGGCTTGCAAATCCTTTGTGTAAGATTTAATTTGGCTTGCAAATCCTTTGTGTAAGATGGTTTGTTCTCTTGGCCAGTTGTGAAGCTTTTAAATTAGTTGCTTTCCTCTTTTGAGCCTTTATTTCTCTGAGTGAAAAATGTGGCATTTGAACTGGATCATCTTTAACAGTTGAAATATTACATTATTAAAATGTTAGGATTAAATTACTTTCAATGCCCAAAATAAAAGTACTCCACTGGAGGGAGCTCTTCTGCATTTTTTCTCAGGCAAAGTTGTCAGACTGCTGTGAAAATAGATAGCACATCTTCTGTTGGTAACTGCAGATGTTACTGACAGCAAAGATCTCATCTTCTTAGTGTGGAGGAAAAAAGTGATTTCCTGGTATCTCTTCAATCACAGTTTTACACGTAACAAATTCTACTTTGGTCTTTGGAAGATATTACTTTTTTTCTGGTTATGGGAATATAAGAAGCATCTTTTTGGACTTAGGAGAAAATTTATGGGTCATCCAATTTAATTCCTTCATTTGACAAATAAATGAATTATTATTTAGAGAGACTTATACTTTCTAAAGACACATAGACAGTTTGTGAGAAAGCCTGGAACTCAGGTCTGAAAATTTTTGTGTCATAGTTGAGGGGATGAAGTGGGAGAGTAAACAGAGGGCATTAGTGGTGGGATGGGAGTAGGGATTTTGTTTAGTTTTGAATGAACTGAGAGGTGGATGATCTGTGAACATATCCTATGTGTATGCGAGCGTGTGTGCACATACACATGCATAAATGCTGTACTTTGTCTGGAAATGGGCATTTGTTGGGATTGTTGACTTCTAAGAAATATAATTGGACTTTTATAAGCCACCCTTTATTTACAAAGAAAGATGCTTTGGCTATAGAGATTCATTTAGTTTATATTTTGGAATCTTTTGGGAACACCTGCCTTGGTAACTTGATTACCAAACTTTAAGCTATCTATAACTTGATTCAGTGATTTCCAGATCTCTCTCTTTTTTTAACTGACCCCAAACTGATGTTTAAAATAGTTCTTGGATATTCTTTTCAGAAAAGATGAAATGCAACTTTTCTCCACTAGTCATTCCTTTTCAAATCTATTGTGACTGTTTTTGAAATGTTTCTCTATTTGAAGATGAGAAATTATAGTTTTTGTCAACCTTCAGAAGTTCATACTTGGGACATACTCCTGCAAGAAAAGACAGATTAACAAGAGAAAAATGAGCAGGTTTGTTAATGTGTGCAGTGCACATTCCATGGGAGAAAGATAACTAGATGCAGTGCCTTAGAGTCCCAGCTTATATCAGGTCTTCAACAAAAAGCAATAAATTTTAGAGAAGCATCAGGACACATGAAAGCAGTTTAAGGCTTCCAAAGACAGGAAAGTGTGGGAAAGTAAATTTATGGGGAAACTAATAAAGTCTGCTTAGATGCCTCTGGTGCAGTCTCTAAGCTGATAAAGGTTGTAAAGGAGAATTTACATACTGTTTTGAGGCAGGAAAGAGAGAAAGATCGACCTTTTGTCTTTATATTAATAATTCTCCTGCTCTTAGACAGAGGAAAGAGTGCTTTTCTGTATTTGCTTCAAATGGCCTTTAGATCCAAAAAATTATGTCAAAGAGGAATATTTTGAGGTGGCACATTCTGTTTCCTTTAGTACTCTTGTTTGTGATTCTCTGGATTCACCTTCATATAAACTTCCCTTGAACACTATAGACATTTTATAATTCTTTATTTCTGCATTTGCTTTGAGATAAGGTCTTTCATTATTTGTATGATTTTTTTCCTATGGATAATATGGATTAAGCTGTTATTTTGGCTTAAGTAAATAAAAAGTCAAAATAAAAGTCAACAACCCACTGCCTTTTATATCAACATTAAGAACTAGAGTTCTTACATTGCTTTTGCAGTGCAATGTAATGCATTGTATCCTTTTCTAACAAGCCTACAGAAAAAGATTCTGTGATAAAAACTATGTATTCAATCACCTTTCTGTTATTTACCAGGTATGGTATAGAGCAGTTTTAAAAATTAAAATTTATTTAGACTTTTAGGTATTAGTCCAAGGAGTGATGCTGTCAATACACAGGAAGGCTAGGAACAGGGGAGAGTGTGGAAGGGCAGAATAAAGACATGGCCACTTTCTAGCTCCTTCCAAGATGGGTTTCTAGACCGAAGCTCCAATCTCAGTGTGAAGTGCTAGATATTCAATGGAAAAAGGATTAATCTTTATTAGAAATAGTAATACAAGTGAAAATTAAGCCAAATGATTTTTGTGTTAATGTATTCTTTCTTAGCAAGTATTTCTGAGGATTTCTCTACCAATAATTTCTATATGCAGCTCACCATGTATGCATTTTGGCTGGAGTTATGAGGCAGTAAGGATTTTAGCTCAGTGAAAGAAATGGCTTAGTCTAGCATCTCCTTAAGAACCTCTTTGATCATGGGCATCACATGATAAGAGAACAAGTTTTGTTTATTTATTTAAAAATGTGCCACATATTCAATTCCTGTTTTTCTCCATAAATGTTATTTGATGGGCATAATGAATGAATATTAAAAAGAAAACCATATTATTGTTGGGTACAATTAATCATGTGTAATAATTTGATTAAGTATGAGCTCATTTATTATCTGAAGTTTGTAATTACTGTATAACTTTACAGGGACACAAAAGTGGAGACTATTGTTAAAATATCTGTGTCTCCCACTGACTGCAGTAATAGAGAATTTCTTCTTGGGTTTTAGATTTCCTCCTTCTTCACCCCTGAAACCATATCCAAAGAAACCCCCATACCAAAAGGATGTTATTAAGTTTCCAGAATGGAATGATCCCCCACCAGGCACTTCACAAGAGAACATCCCAGTGAGGCCAGTTGTGATGGTAAGTGCCATAACTGAAAGACGGAGGGGCTGGCAGCAGGGAGAATCATCCATGAACTCTTAGGCTTGGTCTGTCTCTCTGTGGTCCTTTATGAACAATAGTTTAAAGGTACTTCAAAACAAAATCATACCTGCCAACAGCTGGGAGACCGGTAACAAAGAAAGACTGACTCTTGCAGGTTTTCACTCTTGCATGTAAATAGTTGTTGTATTGTTTAGGGCAGCAGTCCTCAACCTTTTTGGCACCAGTGATGGGTTTCGTGGAAGACAATTTTTCCATGGACCAGGACTGCTGGGGTGGGGATGGGGGTGGTTTCGGGATGGTTCAAGTGCATTACATTTATTGTGCATTTTATTTCTGTTATTATTACGTTGTAATATAGAATGAGATAATTATGCTACTCACCATAATGTAGAATCAGTAGGAGTCCTGAGCTTGTTTTCCTCCAACTAGATGGTCCCATCTGGGGATGATGGGAGATAGTGACAGATCATCAGGCATTAGATTCTCATAAGGAGCACACAACTTAGATCCCCCAGATACACAGTTCACAAAAGGGTTCACGTTCCTGTGAGAATCTAATGCTGCGGCTGATCTGACAGGAGGTGGAAGTCAGGCAGTATGTGAACAACAGGGAGAGGCTGTAAATACAGATGAAGCTTCACTCACTTGCCCAACGCTCACCTCCTGCTGTGCGGCCTGGTTTATTATAGTCTATGAACTGATACCAGTCTGTGACCTGTGGGTTGAGGACCCCCGGTTCGGGGAATAACAAGAAAAAAAATCTACATGTTCTGTACAGATGAAACCATCCATTTTTTCCCCCTGAATATTTTCAATCTGTGGTTGGTTGAATGCAGAGATGTAAAACCCATAGATATAAAGGGTCAATTGTATATGGCAGCTGTTTTTGTATGTTCAGACTGAGCAGGTTTTTGTTAAAACTCTCTTGTAAACGCCTTTTCTTGTATGTTCTATAATTTATTACTCTTTTTGCTCTTTGTCTCTTCCTCCTAAACTTTGTTATTATTGCCAGTTGAGGGTAAGAAGATTAGGGCATGGAATATTGTGGAATAGCCCCTGACCAAATATATAAACAAAGGTAGATTCTTCTAGTCTTGGAAAACCTAAGCTCATTATAGAATTGACTGCCTCTTTTTTTTTTTTTTTCACATTTTTTCCTTAAAATATCCCCAGTAGAAGACTACCAGGATTGAGGTAATGCTAAAAAGCAAACAAACAAAAAAACCCCTTCTCTTCCTTTTGCCATCTTCAGCTGTCCTTGTGGAGCCTTTTGCAGATGCCTAAGATTTGGGGGCTACTTTCAAACATTGCACTTACTTGATATTTGTTTATAAAAAAATAGACAACCCTCAAAAGTGATACATTTTAATTTCATTTTCAATAATCAATCTGTACTGTGTGTGAATTTAGATATGTATTCCTTAATTTTTTTTTTTTTTTCTGTTGAGACGGAGTCTCGCTCTGTCGCCCAGGCTGGAGTGCAGTGGCCGGATCTCGGCTCACTGCAAGCTCCGCCTCCCGGGTTTACGCCATTCTCCTGCCTCAGCCTCCCGTGTAGCTGGGACTACAGACGCTCGCCACCTCGCCCGGCTATTTTTTTGTATTTTTTACTAGAGACGGGGTTTCACCGGGTTAGCCAGGATGGTCTTGATCTCCTGACCTCGTGATCCGCCTGTCTCGGCCTCCCAAAGTGCTGGGATTACAGGCTTGAGCCACCGCGCCCGGCCCCTTAATTTTTAATTAATAAACTTTTATTTCACTGCTATGTCACTGATTAGTTGAAACATCCACAGGGAAAATTAGCTAGTTAATGCCATACTTATTGCCATAGCTCTTTTGTAATTCATAAATATTCATTTATAATGTGACCTAGTCTTAAGAATCACTCTTTGCTTCTCTGAGGTTCATGCAAAGAAAGTTAGTTTATGTTTCTAATTATTATTTTAAATCAAATTACAGGTGACCAAATCAAAGACATTTCTCATAAAAATCACACCACCTTATATTGAAATACTTATTCTCTCTCTCTCTACTGTTTCTCCTGCCCTCCCTTCTTACATCCCCCTCCATTAGAATTCTGAGATGTGGTACAAGCGTCACAGTATTGCTATTGGAGAGGTTCCAGCTTGCCGTCTTGTCCACCGCAGACAGCTGACAGAGGCCAATGTAGAAGAGATATGGAAGTCTATGACATTATCATAGTATGTACATTTGATATTAATGATAAATTTTAGAGATATTGTTTCCTATTTTGCTACTTCTTCACTCTCTGCATATTTAATTTTCTGAAATTGTATATAAAAATTTCCACTTTGCATTATTTGCAGTTGTGCTCAGTCAACATAGTTTAGCGGAATTCTGGGGATTATCTCCTGCTATTTACATAATAGTTAGGAGTTTAAAAGTTCTTAAGTGTAATAAAATACATAATAGAAAATTTGGTCTCCTAGATATTGATGTACTATTCGTATAAAGTTAATCATATACAGCAAAATTTTGTTTCTCATGAAGATATGCTAATAGTAGTTTCTTATCATTGGGTAAGTTAGTTTTTGTGTTGTAGTAATTTTACTTACAAAATTACTTTCTTGTCATTTGGCGTATTACTAAATCTGTGAAGCAAAATGTTAATAAAAAAAGGATATCCTTTACATTTGTTTTATTGTACTCCATTTCTACCCTTTTTGTCCCACAAAGATTAGGTGCAGTGCATGAAAATAAAGCATTATGAAGATTGATTTTTTGTAGTACCAGGTTTATGAGTAAATATAATATGAAAGAAAGAACTAATTAATATAATTACTTATCTTTTAGTTTACAGAAAATTCTTGGCCTGGATTCCTTAGAAGAAGTTTTAGACATCAAACTTGTCAATTCGAAGTTCATCATCCATAATGTATATAGTGTTAGCAAGCAGGGAGTTGTTATTCTTGATGACAAGTCAAGTAAGTGCATAAACATAATTTTGTTACTTATTGACACAATATATTGGCTGCATAGGTCCATCAGCTCCTGTTTGACCCTTCCCTAAACCCTGAATAAGTTTGTTCCTTCATTACATATATTCTTTCTAATACCTTTTAACAAATTGTTTGGATTAAGGCAATGTCATAGGAAGATGAATATCTAGGAATGAGAGCCTCAGCAAAATCCTTCCAGAAGCTAGTTCAGTGTTAGCCACCTTGGGCATTAAGTGGTTCTGTATTCCCAGGGAGATCTCTGAAAAGTGAGAATATTCAAGACATAACTAAGAGTTTGAGTCAGTTTTTAGGTGGGCCCTGGGATCTGATTGCTTTTAGAATTCTCACTTACATGTTTGTTTTGGTTTCTCTGTGTTAGATTTTCTGGAATAGTCTTGGTTCTTTTTAATAAGGTAGTTTTTAAAATATTGATGTTGCTTTAATTTTTCATATTTCCCACCCTGGGCCAGTTTACAAATCAGAAAAACAAAACAAAATAAAACAAAACATTTAACAGCCACCTAACCTGGTTTTTGATTTGTACAAATGTGGTTAGGGTACTGACAGTGGACCACAGCCCCCACACTGATTTTAAATCTTTCTGTGGATAAGGACCAGATTTGGATGGGCTCATTGATTTGTTCTTCCTTTAGTTCAAACCCTCGATGCTGGGAATTGACTGGAACTTGATGATCTTTGGATGTGAGAAGATGGCATAATACTTTTTGACTTTTTAGAAATATGATTAAATTTAGGGCGGGAGGCTCCTGGGAAGCAGACAGAATATAGCAGAATAGCCTGAACAGTGGTGAGAGGGGAAGAGATTTTTCTAGGCCATGTTTGCTGACAGGAGCAGAACCTGCAGAACCTATCTTCAGACCTGAAACACTTCTCCTTTTATAGTCACTATATAAGGAATGGAGAACAATGAGAATAAGTTTGTAGTGACTTTATGAGTTGTGAAGTTAATATCAACATACAAAATTAAGTTCCATAGAATGAGGGGGAGAGTGCAGCCTTTGAAATACATCTAAAATTCCTCCACATTCTCTGAGTGTAACAAATTAATACTTTTAGTTATCAGTTAGATGATCAATCATCTTTCATTTTATTAAGTAAGATCTTAAGAAAGAAGAGAGCATTTTACAAGACTCCGGTTTGTTAGATCTAACACAATTCAACAAGTGTCTTTGCAGTTTTACAGAAATAGAGAAGGTGAAGTGGCAGCCCGAGTGCTAGTCCATCTCATCAGATGTCTGTGGCAGGGCCTGGAGGGAAGAGATTCTGTACCAAATGGTTCAGCTGGGATTTTTTTGTAGCAATGTTAGGTTACTGTTATTTAAAGGTTGTCCTAATACTAATAGCCTAACATTAATATGTAAGTGGAACTTTCTTGGCCTAAAGCATTTTGAAAATGGAAACATGTAAAATGATACTTATATTGCACCTACAGAATTACCCTTTTTGTGGGGCTGGTGGTGTTTGGTGGACTCGTTTCACAAATGTGTTTGATGACTAATATTTTTTCTTTTCTTTTTCTTCTTTTAATTCTTAAAATAATTGGTTTCTCTTTTGGTTTGTTTGGAGCAAACTATGTGTGTGTGTGTGTGTGTGTATATATATATTTTACTGCAGCTTTAAAAGGTGCATTGTGTCCTTAGAGAAATCTGTAGGCATGATTTATGTAAGCACATGTTGTTACTGCTGCCAAGGAAAGATTTCCATCTTTTAAATGTTCTAATTACATAAATTGGTGATTTGTGATTAGCAGATATGGTTCACATTACTTGTGCAAGTAATGCATTCTTATGATACCAAGTATGTATATGATTTCTTGAGTTATATGGAATTGAATTAAAATTTTCTTCTTCTTTTTATTTTTCCTTCAGAAGAACTTCCTCATTGGGTGCTGTCAGCTATGAAGTGTTTGGCAAATTGTAAGTACTAATTATCTGACAGTTTTGTGAAATTAACAGAAATTAGTGCCCTAAATTAGAAAAAATTTCTGCTCAATGGCCTGAACATTGATTTGACACCTGTGAGACTGGCAGTTAATTATTTTGGGACTACTGTGCTTTTAGTGATAAATTTGTGACTTAGTGAAAGGACTGAATTCTAGAACAATTTTAAAGGGGTTTAGTACTTGTACTTTCTAGTAGATCCATCCACACTAATTCTAATTGCTTCATCACAGGATGAAGGATGGTTTGGAAGGAGAAGAACCTGCATGTAGAGAAATGAGAAAGACTATTCCAGTAATTTGGATGTTAGATGACAGGGCCTGGACCACAGTGGTCCCTGTGAGGATATTTATAGGTATATGAAATCCATTTCATAGGCATGTGATTTCGAGATCAGTGAATATCATAGGTACTGTGAAGGCATTAGTTGTTATAGTATCTCAGAAATGCTACCATTCTTCTGGGAATTTTCAGACGGGTTAACCCAAAGAAGGGATTTTAATGATCAATGGCTTAACCCAAACAAGTAATTTTGATGGAAAGAGTTCTGGTTCTTTTGGCTGACTGATAATAGTGATATTTGGTCTGGAGTGCCTTTTGAGTCTCACAGATACCACAAGGTAGTAGTTTATTCTCCTTTCTTTTGTACAGGACTAGCATTACACATATAGGTGTAAATTCTCTTTAAATTCGTGAGTTAGTAGACCCTAAAATATGGGTTTAGCTGGAATTAATTTTGTTTGATTATAGAATGAAACTAAAATAACTCTTAAGCTTAATGTGGGGCATCTTAGTGGTAATATATGGAACATGATCCTATGATTTTGAATAGTCTTTTGAATGAGTGTTATTCATTCTATACTATCCTTCTGTATATGAATAGTAACCATTAGTTTGTGTGAATCCTAAGTTTCTCTGGGTTTAATTATTAAAATTTTCATTGGTTTTTGGTTAAAATTTTGGAACTTCTGAGTTGCAGAATACTATGGTCTTAGTAGGGGAAGTACTTTTTATTCTTCCTGCTCAGGCGTTTGAAGTAAATGAAATTTAAATTGCATCTTTGTCTAGGGTTGGAAATGATGAGATAGAAAGTATAAATGGGAAGTTAAACTTCCCATTTCCGAACTGGCAAACCAAGGATTTAGAAGTTGATCAGCTAAGAATGAACATAGGAAGCTCGTATAACCAATTTAGCCTGTAATATATTGTAAAATATATAGTAAGATGTTTATGATGTTGAATTTTCAATGATAACTGAAATGTAGTAAAGAACATAATTTTACCGCAAGCAACATGTGCACCTAAAGCCAAAAAACTTCTACAGAAAGCTTAGAATAACTCTTAATTTCTTATCAATGGAGAGCAAAGATGTGAGGAGTGAATTATTAATGATCTTCATGTGTGTGAGGTGAAATGATACTAGGTGGCAAGTGCTGGGAAAAGGGAACTTGTCTTACATGTATCAAGTACAATGCTTTGTGAGTGGTTGGCATATCTGTAAAGATGTTTATGTGTCAAACAAATAAAGGTGGCCAAAGGGCAAGATTAACCTTTTGAGTAACTTTATAAAGTCTATGTTTTCTGAAATTCCTGTTGACCCTCAAAATCTACTTTGAGTCCACCAAAGTCACGACCTGTTTCTTGTCCGTCCTGTCCTTGATAAGTCCAGATTCGCGTTACAGTCATCTAAAAGGGTACAGAAAGGATAGGCTGATTGTATGGTATTTTGAAGGCCTGTTGCTTCCTTTTCTGCTCATGTGCTGCCCGCCTCTTTCTCTTCAGGCCCATCTGTGTTTATTGTCACACCCGTGTGCACATGGGCCTGTATACATTCATTGTTGGCCAGCCTCAATGCTGGTTACATAAATGCAAAACCAGGTTAACTGTGTTTTTCTTCTTTGCACATGTCCAGGATTCAATAAAAAATAGATACAGAAAAGTCAAAGCATTTCTTTTCCAGAATCTGTCAGCAATAACATTTATGAAAAAAAAATTTATTATTATTAAAGTTCAAGATAACTGAGAAAGAAAATGTCATAAAAATATGGCTTCCTCTCATAGGGCTCACTATGCACTGTTTTTTTTTTTTTAGGGAAACCTTTAAAATTTTTTTGCATATTTTTAAGAAGGATGATGAGATGTTCACAAAGGGGTACAACGGCTTAGAATGAACCACATACTTATCCTGCCAGGAGTAATTCTAGGCAATGTGTATTGCTTGCTAGACATATCAACCTAATTATTTTAATTGATTAAGCTTGGGATATGTCAGAGGACGAGGCAAGCAAAATGGCAACTACCTTTGCTGCTGGATTCATGTGGTACCACACACATAGATATTTCACAACATTCATTATTTTAGCCAATCAAATTATTTTATAAGAAGAGAACAGAATATTGAAAGGTAAGAGAGTCTTTAAGGACGATGAAAAAGCCATTTGATCATGTCACGGTGACCTCAAAATGTGAAGACCTGGAATGCTTTACTGCCCTTTTTAACTTGATCCCCTTTCTTTAGTTACAGAAATTCTGTAGGAAGAATTTCCTTTCAGTTTATCTTGGCTGCTGCTTTTGTTCTTCTGGGGATAGAGGTCTATTTGGGTACAGTTGTTTAGTCTTCTGCTGGGCCAGAACTAGCCAATGCGGATGTGGTCCTTTCTTCCATGCTGTAATGGAAATAGAGAAGGCTGGCTACACTGTTCCTCTTGGGACCACTTGCTATTTTCCTCAAGGTGCAGGCAGCTCCAGTTCATCTCTCAACTTGGCAGTGTAAATCTGTGGTCTGTGGATGGATTGGTGGGGCAGTTGTTGCCAACTCTGTAGAGAAATTTCTTGCTCCTCTTTGGGCCATACACTGGCTAAATCTATTATTCTGGCTATTTCCTTGCTTGTTGCTGGAGTAGGGTATGGTTGGGAGCAGGCCGTTTAAGGGTTTCAATGGTTGCTTCAACTTTGCAGTATGACTTTGCTTGATAAACTGTCTTTTGATGGTTGGTCAGGGATCAAATAGACCGTTTATAATCAGAGTGAATTAAGACAAAATATAAAATCTCCTTTTAAGGATTTAAGTTTAACAAATATTTATTAGTCTGAAATAGAGGCAGAAATTGATTATTTTGCTCAACTCTCTGACTGTAGGATTTTATAATATAGCAATGATGAAATAATGAAAAGCTTTAAAAATTGCTTTATAACTTATCTATTACAAATGTGAACTAATTGTTATCTTGGTCAACTTTATTAAGACTAGGATAATGTTGAGTATTTCAAAGAAAATTATCATTGTTTACATTTAATAAAAATGCCTTTCAGAAGAATTTTTTTTAAAAAGACAGGTTTCTTTTAAAATGGAAGTAAGCGGGTGATTTTCTTCATTGTATTATAATAGATTTCTATTTAGACATAAAGCATATGTGTGTAGGCAAAATGTAAAATGTCTGTTTAATTAATGTCAATGTAGAATGCCTATTTAATTAATATCAATTTTCCCCATAAAAACTTTTCTGTATATGTTAAATATCTGAATATCTGTACACGCCACACATATTCACAGAGAATAATACTTAGAGGTAATTACTCCATTAATATTTCTCTTTCACTCTCTTTTTGAAAATAGGGCCCAACTGTTCTGATTTGAAGCAGCCTATGTACTTGGGATTTGAAAAAGATGTCTTTAAAACCATAGCTGATTACTATGGTCACTTGAAAGAGCCTCTGCTTACATTTCATCTTTTTGATGCTTTTGTCAGTGTACTGGGTAAGTTGGAATATAATGAACATATATATGCACCACTGATATTGAATCGTTTTATTTTTCACTATCTTGAGACTTCCATTAGCCAAAGCTCATACCATTTTAAAAATAAAAACTGATAGAGTATTTGGCATAGCTAGAGTCTTGTTCTGTTGCTCTATGAAGAAGTAAAAAAAAGTAGTTAAGCTCTATTAAGAAACTCAAAGCAAGGACCAGTAGGTTTTGTTTCTTAAGAAAGAATATATGTTGTATGTCATTTTTATTCAAAAGACTATTAATTTTATTGGCAGAGGAGAATGTAAGTTTGACATTTACTATTGCTGGCTAAATCTATTATTCTGGCTATGACTTCATGAATAGTCAAGTGTGGTAGGTGTATTTTCATTTAGAAATCTAACTTTTTTAAATAAAAGAAACAGATTTTTGTAGGACTTTGTAATTTAAGACATATAAAATAAATATATTGACTTTATCATTCATTAAAACTTGTAGCTATTCCTCATATAGATTTATACTTTAGAATTTACACTGTGAAAGAAACATGGTAGAAAGGAAAACAACATTATTGTTATAGTTCGTTCTGATATTCCTTTCTTCTTGGAAATCAGATTTTCTTGTTCTTGTAATTGTTCATTAAGTATTATTGTTTTCTTGTCAAAAGAGCTTTAAGGACCAAATTATTGTGTAGGTATCATATTCTGTTAGGTAAAGTTGTAGGAATTAGCATACTTTTGTTTTTGAATATTGTTGGGTTTAACCGTCTTACCCTTTCCCTTCTTTTTCCTTGCTTACTCTTCCTCCTCTTCCTTCTCTATGTCTTTCTTTCATTTTGGAAACTATGGATGCTATCCTTGTATTGTAACAAAGTATCAGCAATGTGTGAATAAGTTACTTGATCTCATGAGAAATACTTTGGATTTTAAGCTTTTGTAGATTTCCTGATAATAACAAAATACAACAATTATCAATCATGTAAATAAGAGTCAGTGTTTTCCGACAGAACAATATTGGAACAAATTAAAGGATTAGGCCTATTACTGGGTTTTGAGACTACTGGATCTTCTTGGTATTTTGGTTCCAACTAAGGAGAATTGAGGGCCCATGGACTTGTGAGGGTCATGCCTAATGATGAATATATGCTTATGGACTAATTGGGTAGATTCCTATTACAGCCACTGTATTAGGAATTGCATTGCTGCAGAGAAATACCTGAGACTTGGTAATGAGTAACGAAAAGAGGTTTAATTGGTTCTGCAGGCTGTTCAAGAAGCAGTGTCTGCCTTTGGGGAGTCCTCAGGGAGCTTTTACTCATGGCAGAAGGCAAAATGAGAGTAGGCATCTTACATGGCAGCAGCAGGATCAAAAGGGATAGGGGAGGTGCTACACACTTTAAAATAACTAGATCTGGGGAGAACTTACAGTTGCAACAAGGTCACCAAGGGGGGTAATGCTAAGCCATTAGAAATTGACCTCATGATCCAATCACCTTCCACCATGCCCCACCTCGAATGCTGGGGATTAGCTTTCAACATGAGATTTGGGCAGGGATGCATATCCAAACCATACCAGCCACTTACTGCCTTTATGTCACTGTTAAAATAAGAGTTCTGAAGATTGTATTAAAAATAACTTCTTATATTTCATTCTCTTTTTCTGTTTTTATAATGTTCTGTAGTAAAATCTGTTTTGGAAACTTTTTCAAAAACAAATTCCAATTTGTATCAGTTATAATTATGATGTCACTGCTTTATTTTATCACAACTGTTCATTTTGATCTTAACTAGGAATGAAAGCTGGCTGTTTCTAAATTGGTATCAGAGTCAGCTACCCTCTAATGTATCATCTTTAGAGGCTTTAGGGTGGCATGGGATGGGCAGATTGGGGGAATTTATTGCCCTTAGGTATCAGCATGAATAAACTAATGCATGTGGATGGTAATACATTAACCTTGCCTAATCCAGTCCTGTTCAAGTGAATATATTTGAGATATCCTACATCGAAAACTATTTTCTTAGATCCTTACGTAGAGGAAGTAGGAAGAAGAAGGTCTTCTAGATACAGAAGACCATAGTTTGTTTATATGTTTAACAGAGATTATCTAACATAGCAATCCTGTTAGAATCTATGGGAAAGGGTAAATATCTAGATATGTAGGTTGGATCCCAGTGGAGTTGACCCATCCTTTCAACCTTTTACTTACTTTGATTGGAATAGGATGTCATTAAAGTATTAAAGTAAATAATAAGTCTACTTTGTGTAGAAGCTAAAAATTCTACAGCATTTTCAATGGAAGTGATGTTCAGCTTAGTTAATGAACTTCTTTTGAGGTTTCTTCCTTTGCTTGTGGCATGGTTGGGCTTGGTGGCAAAGCTGTATGAGAGCAGTTAGTCATCACTGATACATGAGATAGGACATCTAAAGGTTCTTTAAAAAAGACTTGGCAGTTGTGGAGATGAGAATTTGTTACTTATATTAAAAAAATTATTTAATTTGACCCAGCTGTCTGACCTACCAGTATGACTCCATTGTAATTGATCTTCATTTCCAAATAGAAATTCCTTGTAGTGAGATCAGAGCTCAGCTGACTCTTGAATGGGGTGATTGAGATAGAGTAGCATTCTTTACTCACACTCCACACCCAACCTAGAGTCCGTTGAGATGTGTAGCATGCTGTAATTTGGCATATTGAGGAAAAGACGGAGGCAGATAGGAAGCAGAAAAGGCCACAGGAGCAGGGTAGACTGTTTCAGAAAATTGAGTGACTTGTAGGTTGTATAATCTGAGAACCCACACTGTTCATCTGTAGGCCAAATATGGCCCACATAAATTCACCATGAATACATCTGATTTGACTTGTGTTTTTAAAAAGAGAATTTAATTAAATTGCCAATCCTTAAGAAATAGGAGATTCACATAAGAATTCATATTTCTGGCTTTTTAAAAAAATTTAGAAGATCTGACAGCCCTGGGCTTGAATTTTTGGTGGCACAGACAGCTACAGCTGCATAGTGAGTGCTTCCACTAGAAGCAGCAAGTGTTTAAGGGGCATTAACTCCAGTTTGCCAAATCTCTAATATTCCTGGTTGCTTCTCAGACTCTGAAGCCAAGTTCACTTGATGCTCTTCACTTATTTATTTCATTTGTGTGCTCCTGTAGGCAGTTGAGCTTGCAACTCCTGGTTTATTTGTTAGGAGACTGAAATACTGAGATAATAGCTCTTTGCTGTTCCCTTTCTCCTAAATGTTAAATATAGAAAATGCCATAGACATTCACTAGATTGATTATGCACTGAATCATTCAACTCAAATAGGTTGAGATCTTCCGTTGTGATTTTTAACCTAGAAGCATCCATAAGGTTAGAATTTCCATTCTTTGGTTCTTTTGTCTAGTGCCTTTAAGGAGACCCTCTGGAGCGGTGAAATCTTTGCCTTATTACCTCTCTGCCCTTATGTTCTTCAAGTTATGTCAGGGTCCGTATCCCATGGTAATTATTAAGGGAAAGCAATTCTTTTTTTTTTTTTTTTTTTTTTTTTTTCAGAGTGCCTAGTTTGTGTGCTTGACCAGGCAGAGAGCTCTTGCTCATGTTGGTCCAAAGTTCTTGCTGATGGTGCTATCTGCTCTCAGAGCCCAGGGCTTATGGCTGGCGTTTTTTTTTGTTTTGTTTTGTTTTCCTCTTGAGATAGAGTTTCACTCTTGTTGCCCAGGGTGAAGTGCAATGGCACGATCTCGGCTCACCACAACCTCCACATTCTGGGTTCTAGTGATTATTTTGCCTCAGCCTCCTAAGTAGCTGAGATTACAGGCATGCACCACCATGGCCAACTAATTTTCTATTGGCTGGAGCTTTTAAAGATGCAGATGGGGTAAGGATGTTGAATTACCTCAAAACATAATGATTGCTGCTTACCATGATTGTCAGAATAAAGTGGAGCTAGGTATTCATTAAAGGTGGAAATTTAGTGAAATGCCTAGGTATAACCTGGTATAACTAAATAAACAAGCTATTTATTTATTTTTATTTAATTAATTAATTTATTTATTTTTTTGAGATGGAGTCTCACTCTGTCACCCAGGATGGGGTGCAGTGGCGCAATCTCGGCTCACTGCAAGCTCTACCTCCCAGGTTCACGCCATTCTCCTGCCTCAGCCTACTGAGTAGCTGGGACTACAGGCGCCCACCACCATGCCTGGCTAATATTTTGTATTTTTAGTAGAGATGGGGTTTCACCGTGTTAGCCGGGATGGTCTCGATCTCCTGACCTCGTGGTCTGCTCGCCTCGACCTCCCAAAGTGCTGAGATTACAGGCTTGAGCTACTGCACCCGGCCTATTTACTTTTAATTTTTAAGAGCATTGGGAATGATTTATTTCCAAGATTCATGATTGCAGATAATGTGTGGACAGCAAGTGGTCACAAAGGAGGTCCGCTGTATGTATCTGACTTGGAAGGAAAAAACTCTGATAGGACAGTGAGTTCTTTGGCTTCCTCATTCAGACCATGCATGCCAGTGTTTCTGTTTCCTCCTTCTTGGCCATTGCTTGGTCTCTAGGCAGATTAAATTCTTAGAAGGGTGCTGGTCACCCAGAGATTGCAGTTATGCAAGAGTTGGCTTTTAAAGTTTAGTGTCCCATAATTGGATTTTTCACTGCTGCAAACACTACTGCATGCCACTCTCTGCCATTTGCCTATGCCTGTCCAAAGGTGCCTCTTACATTTTCATTGGTAGTAGCTTTAAGTCCCTGACTCACACACACAACATTGTGCTTCCTGGATTTGTGGGTATAATTTGTGAGTGTAAAGGGGCATCCCATACTATTTCTGAGGCACAGTTTCAAATAAAATGGTATTTTATAGCCTGCATTAATGGGAAATTACTTTCAATTAGAATTCTGAGTAATTTGCATGTAATGTTTATAAAGTGAAGGAAAAATGTCAAGCATTTCACTAACAAATGAAAGCAAAGCTCACAAGACTCTGCCAGAAATGAATTCCAAGAACACTTTCTTTATCATTTCTCCTTTCAGCTAACAAATCTACAGGCTGGTGATTTAGCCTGGGCAGCTCTTCAGGTCTCAGCTGGGCTCACTCCCAGGACTGCAGGCTGTTGGTAGGGGCCTCCCAGGTCTGGAGGTTGGCTGGGGTGACTCAGTTCTGCTTCACATGTCTCTCTCCAGCAGGCTACCCCTGGCATGTTCTCACAGTGAAGACAGAGCTTCTGTTGGAGTACTTGCCTACAGCTACTCTTTTTCCAAGCCTCCAGCATAGCTTTCTTGTATGCTTCCCAAGTCTGTTTCACAGTTTCTCCAGAAGAATTCAGTCATTTTACATGGAGTAGACAGACAGTCTTGCAGATCTTCTTGGCCAGAGGAAGTCACCAGAGTAAGGAAGGAAAGAAGAGGCGAGGAAGGCAGCAGGGCCAGCTCCTCTTGGTAAAGTGTGAACACTAACTGAATAGTACCTACCATAGAGAAGGCAGGAGAGTAACTTCAGGGGTGAGGAGTCCCGTCCAGGCTCTAAAGAGAAACAGACATTGATTCCAGTCCTGGCTTCTCCACTCACTGTGGGTAAGTTATTTATCCCCTAGCCTCAGATTCCTCAGAAGTGAAATGGGATAATGCTATTAACTACCGCCATAAGGACTTTGTGAAGTTCAGATACACGCAAAGAGCTTGGCACAGCAGCTGGCACATAGCAGGCACTCAAGGAAATGATGATTGTGGTAGTACTTAGGTGAGGGCATAATACAGGTTTTAAAAGGAATGCCCTGGCCTGTGGCTTATTCTGCTGGCTTATTCAGGACAAGGACAGGGATAGACATTTCCCCTGACTTCTCTTCACTTCCAGAAGTGCACTGGCGACTTGCCCCAGTCTTCTGTCCCCAATACCACCACACTCACCTAAAATCCCAGACCTGGATGCTGCCTTATCCCCACAGCTGTTGAGGTCTCCATTCCCCAGGCTGGCTTATATAAAGGAGCACCAGGGACCCAGCCTAGAGGCACCCCTGGTAGTTTGCCAGTGGTCCCTGGTGGTCAAATGTCCAAGGCCTTGGGCACTGAGTGCTTTAGAGGCCATAGGCCCTTGAAGCAAGGCCCGTGCTGGGCACTGCAGAAGGCAGAGGCCAGGTCGGGAGTGGCCACTGCTGTCCAGCTTTGGTCTTGTGTGGCCAGATGCACCCATGACTCTTAGGCAGGAGCTGGATATTCTGGGTAAGTTATGTGTGGCCGCTGGGCTTAACTTTGCAGAGGGGGCGCTCTCGCCAGGTGGGTGGAGGCTGCAGGATTTGGAGCTGAGTGCGTCCAGGCTACAACCAAGGCAGGTGGCCTGGCTGGCTGCTCAGTTCGCAGCAGCTGCCTTTCCCCAGCATGCCTGTGGTGGTGGCATCAATGATCCTGGCACGTGGGATGACGCCTGGCAGCCAGTTTGGGGTGAGGAGTGGCTTCCAGGATACAGGCATGGAGTGCTCCAGCCAAGTGCTGCCATTGCTGTGTCCCCGTGTGCTCTGAGTGGCCTGGGCTGCCCCGCCAGATGGCCTCTTAGTGCCCCTGGTGCCCCAGGTTCAGGCAGAGGGCACAGTGCCCAGGCGCAGTTTCATAGTTAATGCAACAGCAACAAAATAGACAAAATTTTCCACTGGTCCTTTAGATAGGTTCTTTCCAACAGCTTTGGAGAGTGAGGGTGTCTCTTCATCCTCATCAGCACAGGACATCATTCATGTTGAACAGTTTTGACATTATGTACACCAGGAATAGGTTTCGTGAGCAGGGAGATTCCCAGGATAGCCAGGATGGTTACAAAAATGGCAAAGTTCAGATAGTGTGCTCCACTTATTAACCTAAGACAGCCACCAGCCACCGACCAGTTTTCTGTTCTTTGGGTGAACTCTGTGATCCTATGAATAAGGCTGACCACAATTTCAGTGAGACCCTAGAGGCCCCTGTTGATTGACTCTTTTATAGTAGACGGCAAGGAGAAAAATAACTATAATTGGAGGCCCTGTAATGAGCGATTTATTCTGTGTAATAGAAGAGTGGCCGATTTGGAGATATCTGTGCTAATAGGACCCATATGATGCAAATGAGACTTGTCAGGATGAGAAATGACCTGGAGAGTCCTTATCATCACTTACCCTTTCCAGAATCCACTTGCTTTCCCTGGCAGTTGCTGATATATTGCCAGTGCCTTCTTCCTTTTCAGATCTGGTTTCCACATGGTCCTTGCAGGGAGCTGGAGAGTCCTCCCCATCACCTGTACTCTCCAGAATCCACTCTGGGTCACATGAAGTTGATGACATGTGGGAACATGTCATTTCCCTGAGAAGAAATCTTCCTCATTTCTGCTGAGAATATCCTCAGGAGCAGCTGACGAGTCTTCGTCTTTACAGCTGCCCTCATAGATGGTGTCCAGGGGCTAATCATATTCGTTGATTCTTGAGGCTGCCATTGTCTTTTTTTTTTTTTTTTTTTTTATACTTTAAGTTCTAGGGTATATGTGCACAACGTGCTGGTTTGTTACATATGTATACATGTGCCATGTTGGTGTGCTGCCCCATCAACTTGTCAGCACCCATCAACTTGTCCTTTACATGAGGTATAACTCCCAATGCCATCCCTCTCCCCTCCCCCCTCCCCCCTCCCCCCTCCCCATAATAGGCCCCGGTGTGTGATGTTCCCCTTCCCGTGTCCAAGTGATCTCATTGTTCAATTCTCACCTATGAGTGAGAACATGCGGTGTTTGGTTTTCTGTTCTTGCGATAGTTTGCTGAGAATGACGGTTTCCAGCTGCATCCATGTCCCTACAAAGGACACGAACTCATCCTTTTTTATGGCTGCATAGTATTCCATGGTGTATATGTGCCACATTGTCTTAATCCAGTCTGTCACTGATGGACATTTGGGTTGATTCCAAGTCTTTGCTATTGTGAATAGTGCCGCAATAAATATACGTGTGCATGTGTCTTTATAGCAGCATGATTTATAATCCTTTGGGTATATCCCCAGTAATGAGATGGCTGGGTCATATGGTACTTCTAGTTCTAGATCCTTGAGGAATCGCAATACTGTTTTCCACAATGGTTGAACTAGTTTACAATCCCACCAACAGTGTAAAAGTGTTCCTATTTCTCCACATCCTCTCCAACACCTGTTGTTTCCTGACTTTTTAATGATTGCCATTCTAACTGGTGTGAGATGGTATCTCATTGTGGTTTTGATTTGCATTTCTCTGATGGCCAGTGATGATGAGCATTTTTTCATGTGTCTGTTGGCTGTATGAATGTCTTCTTTTGAGAAATGTCTGTTCATATCCTTTGCCCACTTTTGGATGGGGTTGTTTGTTTTTTTCTTGTAAATTTGTTTGAGTTCTTTGTAGGTTCTGGATATTAGCCCTTTGTCAGATGAGTAGATTGCAAAAATTTTCTCCCATTCTGTAGGTTGCCTGTTCACTCTGATGGTAGTTGCTTTTGCTGTGCAGAAGCTCTTTAGTTTAATGAGATACCATTTGTCAATTATGGCTTGTGTTACCGTTGCTTTTAGTGGTTTAGACATGAAGTCCTTGCCCATGCCTATGTCCTGAATGGTATTACCTAGGTTTTCTTCTAGGGTTTTTATGGTTTTAGGTCTAACATTTAAGTCTCTAATCCATCTTGAATTAATTTTCATATAAGGATTAAGGAAAGGATCCAGTTTCAGTTTTCTGCTTATGGCTAGCCAATTTTCCAGCACCATTTATTAAAGAGGGAATCCTTTCCCCATTTCTTGTTTTTGTCAGGTTTGTCAAAGATCAGACAGTTGTAGATGTGTGGTATTATTTCTGAGGACTCTGTTCTGTTCCATTGGTCTATATCTCTGTTTTGGTACCAGTACCATGCTGCTTTGGTTACTGTAGCCTTGTAGTATAGTTTGAAGTCAGGTAGCGTGATGCCTCCAGCTTTGTTCTTTTGGCTTAGGATTGTCTTGGCAATGAGGGGTCTTTTTTGGTTCCATGTGAACTTTAAAGCAGTTTTTTTTTCGAATTCTGTGAATAAAGTCATTGGGAGCTTAATGGCGATGGCATTGAATCTATAAATTACCTTGGGCAGTGTGGCCATTTTCATAATATTGATTCTTCCTATCCATGAGCATGGTATGTTCTTCCATTTGTTTGTGTCCTCTTTGATTTCACTGAGCAGTGGCTTGTAGTTCTCTTTGAAGAGGTCCTTTACATCCCTTGTAAGTTGGATTCCTAGGTATTTTATTCTCTTTGAAGCAATTGTGAATGGAAGTTCATTCATGATTTGGCTCTCTGTTTGTTTGCTACTGATGTATAAGAATGCTTGTGATTTTTGCACATTAATTTTGTATCCTGAGACTTTGCTGAAGTTTCTTATCAGCTTAAGTAGATTTTGGGCTGAGATGATGGGGTTTTCTAAATGTACAATCATGTCATCTGCAAACAGGGACAATTTGACTTCTTCTTTTCCTAACTGAATACCCTTGATTTCTTTCTCTTGCCTGATTGCCCTAGCCAGAACTTCCAACACTATGTTGAATAGGAGTGGTGAGAGAGGGCATCCCTGTCTTGTGCCAGTTTTCAAAGGGAATTTTTCCAGTTTTTGCCCATTTAGTATGATATTGGCTGTGGGTTTGTCATAAATAGCTCTTATTATTTTGAGGTACGTTCCATCAATATCGAATTTATTGAGCGTTTTTAGCATGAAGGGCTGTTGAATTTTGTCAAAAGCCTTTTCTGCATCTATTGAGATAATCATGTGGTTCTTGTCTTTGGTTTTGTTTATATGCTGAGTTATGTTTATTGAGTTGCGAATGTTGAACCAGCCTTGCATCCCAGGGATGAAGCCCACTTGATAATAGTGGATAAGCTTTTTGATGTGCTGCTGGATTTGGTTTGCCAGTATTTTATTGAGGATTTTTGCATCGATGTTCATCAGGGATATTGGTGTAAAATTCTCTTTTTTTGTTGTGTCTCTGCCAGGCTTTGGTATCAGGATGATGTTGGCCTCATAAAATGAGTTAGGGAAGATTCCCTCTTTTTCTATTGATTGGAATAGTTTCAGAAGGAATGGTACCAGCTCCTCCTTGTACCTCTGGTAGAATTCAGCTGTGAATCCATCTGATCCTGGACTCTTTGGTTGGTAGGCTATTAATTATTGTCTCAATTTCAGAGTCTGCTATTGGTCTATTCAGGGATTCAACTTCTTCCTGGTTTAGTCTTGGAAGAGTGTAAGTGTCCAGGAAATTATCCATTTCTTCTAGATTTTCCAGTTTATTTGCGTAGAGGTGTTTCTAGTATTCTCTGATGGTAGTTTGTATTTCTGTGGGGTCGGTGGTGATATCCCTTTTATCATTTTTTATTGCATCTATTTGATTCTTCTCTCTTTTCTTCTTTATTAGTCTTGCTAGCGGTCTGTCAATTTTGTTGATCTTTTCAAAAAACCAACTCCTGGATTCATTGATTTTTTGGAGGGTTTTTTGTGTCTCTATCTCCTTCAGTTCTGCTCTGATCTTAGTTATTTCTTGCCTTCTGCTAGCTTTCGAATGTGTTTGCTCTTGCTTCTCTAGTTCTTTTAATTGTGATGTTAGAGTGTCAATTTTAGATCTTTCCAGCTTTCTCTTGTGGGCATTTAGTGTTATAAATTTCCCTCTACACACTGCTTTAAATGTGTCCCAGAGATTCTGGTATGTTGTATCTTTGTTCTCATTGGTTTCAAAGAACATCGTTATTTCTGCCTTCATTTCGTTATGTACCCAGTAGTCATTCAGGAGCAGGTTGTTCAGTTTCCATGTAGTTGAGCGGTTTTGATTGAGTTTCTTAGTCCTGAGTTCTAGTTTGATTGCACTGTGGTCTGAGAGACAGTTTGTTATAATTTCTGTTCTTGTACATTTGCTGAGGAGTGCTTTACTTCCAATTATGTGGTCAATTTTGGAATAAGTGCGATGTGGTGCTGAGAAGAATGTATATTCTGTTGATTTGGGGTGGAGAGTTCTATAGATGTCTATTAGGTCTGCTTGGTGCAGAGCTGAGTTCAATTCCTGGATATCCTTGTTAACTTTCTGTCTCGTTGATCTGTCTAATGTTGACAGTGGAGTGTTGAAGTCTCTCATTATTATTGTATGGGAGTCTAAGTCTCTTTGTAAGTCTCTAAGGACTTGCTTTATGAATCTAGGTGCTCCTGTATTGGGTGCATATATATTTAGGATAGTTAGCTCTTCCTGTTGAATTGATCCCTTTACCATTATGTAATGACCTTCTTTGTCTCTTTTGATCTTTGATGGTTCAAAGTCTGTTTTATCAGAGACTTGTATTGCAACCCCTGCTTTTTTTTGTTCTCTATTTGCTTGGTAGATCTTCCTCCATGCCTTTATTTTGAGCCTATGTTGTCTCTGCATGTGAGATGGGTCTCCTGAAAACAGCAGACTGATGGGTCTTGACTCTTTATCCAGTTTGCCAGTCTGTGTCTTTTAATTGGAGCATTTAGTCCATTTACATTTAAGGTTAATATTGTTATGTGTGAAGTCGATCCTGTCATTATGATATTAACTGGTTATTTTGCTCGTTAGTTGATGCAGTTTCTTCCTAGCCTCGATGGTCTTTACATTTTGGCATGTTTTTGCAATGGCTGGTTCCGGTTGTTCCTTTCCTTGTTTAGTGCTTTCTTCAGGGTCTCTTGTAAGGCCGGCCTGGTGGTGACAAAATCTCTAAGCATTTGCTTATCTGTAAAGGATTTTATTTCTCCTTCACTTATGAAACTTAGTTTGGCTGGATATGAAATTCTGGGTTGAAAATTCTTTTCTTTAAGAATGTTGAATATTGGCCCCCACTCTCTTCTGGCTTGTAGAGTTTCTGCCGAGAGATCTGCTGTTAGTCTGATGGGCTTCCCTTTGTGGGTAACCCTACCTTTCTCTCTGGCTGCCCTTAAGATTTTTTCCTTCATTTCAACTTTGTTGAATCTGGCAATTATGTGTCTTGGAGTTGCTCTTCTTGAGGAGTATCTTTGTGGCGTTCTCTGTATTTCCTGAATTTGAATGTTGGCCTGCCCTACTAGGTTGGGGAAGTTCTCCTGGATGATATCCTGAAGAGTGTTTTCCAACTTGGTTCCATTTTCCCCGTCACTTTCAGGCACCCCAATCAGACGTAGATTTGGTCTTTTTACATAATCCCATATTTCTTGCAGGCTTTGTTCATTTCTTTTTCTTCTTTTTTCTTTTGGTTTCTCGTCTCGCTTCATTTCATTCATTTGATCCTCAATCGCTGATGCTCTTTCTTCCAGTTGATCAAGTGGGTTACTGAAGCTTGTGCATTTGTCACGTATTTCTCGTGTCATGGTTTTCATCTCTGTCATTTCATTTATGACCTTCTCTTGATTAATTACTCTAGCTATCAATTCTTCCACTTTTTTTTCAAGATTTTTAATTTCTTTGCGCTGGGTACGTAATTCCTCCTTTAGCTCTGAGAAGTTTGATGGACTGAAGCCTTCTTCTCTCATCTCGTCAAAGTCATTCTCCGTCCAGCTTTGATCCGTTGCTGGCGATGAGCTGCGCTCCTTTGCAGGGGGAGATGCGCTCTTATTTTTTGAATTTCCAGCTTTTCTGCCCGGCTTTTTCCCCATCTTTGTGGTTTTATCTGCCTCTGGTCTTTCATCATGGTGACGTACTGATGGGATTTTGGTGTAGGTGTCCTTCCTGTTTGATAGTTTTCCTTCTAACAGTCAGGACCCTCAGCTGTAGGTCTGTTGGAGATTGTTTCAGGTCCACTCCAGACCCTGTTTGCCTGGGTATCAGCAGCAGAGGCTGCAGAAGATGGAATATTGCTGAACAGCAAATGTACCTGTCTGATTCTTACTTTGGAAGCTTCCTCTCAGGGGTGTACTCCACCCTGTGAGGTGTGGGATGTCAGACTGCCCCTAGTGGGGGATGTCTCCCAGTTAGGCTACTCAGGGGTCAGGGACCCACTTGAGCAGGCAGTCTGTCCCTTCTCAGATCTCAACCTCTGTGTTGGGAGATCCACTGCTCTCTTCAAATCTGTCAGACAGAGTTGTTTGCGTCTGCAGAGGTTTCTGCTGCTTTGTTGTTGTTGTTGTTGTTGTTGTTGAGCTGTGTGTGCCCTGTTCCCAGAGGTGGAGTCTACCGAGACAGGCAAGTTTCCTTGAGCTACTGTGAGCTCCACCCAGTTGGAGCTTCCCAGAGGCTTTGTTTACCTACTTAAGCCTGAGCAATGGCGGGCGCCCCTCCCCCAGCCTGGCTGCTGCCTTGTGGTTAGATGGCAGACTGCTGTGCTAGCAGTCAGGGAGGCTCCGTGGGCGTGGGACCCTCCCGGCCAGGTTTGGGATATAATCTCCTGGTGTGCCTGTTTGCTTAAAGTGCATTATTGGGGTGGGAGTTACCCGATTTTCCAGGTGTTGTGTGTCTCAGTTCCCGTGGCTAGGAAAAGGGATTCCCTTCCCCCTTGCGCTTGCCAGGTGAGGGGATGCCTCACCCTGCTTCAGCTCTCCCTGGTCGGGCTGCAGCAGCTGACCAGTACCGATTGTCCGGCACTCCCAAGTGAGATGAACCCAGTACCTCAGTTGAAAATGCAGAAATCACAGGTCTTCTGTGTCCTTCGCGCTGGGAATTGGAGACTGGAGCTGTTCCTATTCAGCCATCTTGCTCCGCCCCCTACAGTCTTCTAACATTATCCACAATGTAGAGGTATTTCTGGAGGTTCACACCCTTTCAATAACAGGAGCACAATATTCTGCTGCATACAGATGTCTTCCGCAGTAGGAGTTCTTGCACTCATTTGTCTTCTGAGAATATTATTGAAAATTTGAACACGTCTTTTTGGTTCTTAAAATCAGCGAGCTGTGGATTGGCTCCCAAGTGCTAAAGAGCCCACAGTTGCAGAGTTCCTGAGTGGGTTGAGTGCACCTTCAGTCTGTGGCTGGTTTTTATTTGTGCCTGCAGAATTTCTTTCACGGCAACCAGAATTTTGGAAACTTCTGTAGCCTTTTCTGCTTCTTTGTTTTGTTTTGGTTTGATTTTTGGTTAGAAATGCTTTTCTTTTCCAGAACAGCCATGCTCTTCAGGGCCTGCACAGTGCCTGCCACAGATGTGCAAGGCATCCCAGGAGAAAACAAAGCCCCCACTGCTTGGTGGGGCCAGGTTGCTTGCTGTTGGTCTCCATGTCCTCCCCTTTCCCGTCCAAGGCTGTCACTGGCTTGGGCTGCTCCCTTGGTTCTTGCAGCCATGCCGAGTGCACATCTCCCGATAGCTCCTACTCTGGGCAAGGAGCTGACTCGGCAATGGACAAATTGAGGCAACCAAATAGTAAACACAAATGGATAGTCAACACATTTTTTGAAAGAACATCCGAAAGACAAAATGGGGAATGGCAAGTCTGTCTAATACATGATTTTGAGAAAACTGGATATTCATATAAAGAAGTATGAAGAGGATTGTTATGTTGTACAACACACAAAAATCAACTCAAATTAAAGACCGAAACTTAATATCAGAAACGATGAAACTTTTAAAAGAAAACATAGGGTGAATGTATGTTTAGGGAAACTGAAATTCATGCTCACAGGTTGGAAAAAGAAAAATATGGAGAAAAACATAGAGGAAAATGATTCTGCCAATAAAGTGGGTTGGAAATAATTTTTTCTTTTGTCACAAAAATCATTGCTAACAGAAACAAAAATAAGTGTGGGACTATAGAAAACTGAAGAGCTTCTGCATAGGAAAGAAAATAATCAACCAATACAGAAGGCATCCAGTAGATTGGGACAAAATTATGGGGGATTATATATCTGAAAGGCTTGTTATCTAACATGTACAAGAAATTAATACTACTATGTAGGAAAAACAACACCACCACAAAACAACAGCAAATAACTAAATGGAAATTGGGCAAATAACCTGAATAAATGTTTCTGAATAGAAGACATGAATTTGACTACCAAGTAAAAGGTTCTCAACATACCTAATCATCATGAAAATGTATATGAAAACTCACTGAGATATCGTCTCCACTCTAATTGGAATTAATGTTACAAAAAAGAAAGAAATTTTTTACAATGCAATGATCAGTGTGGAGTTGGACAAAGGGGTACTGTTACACTATTACACAATGTAGGGTGGAATTTAAGTCAGTATGCACACTATGAAAAATAGTTGGAAGTTGCTCAAAAAATAAAATACAACTATCATTTGCTGTAGTAATTCCACCACTAAGTATACATTTTAAGCAAATGAAATCAGTGTATTGAAGAGATAGGTGAAATCCTACATTTCTTGACACATTATTGACAATACTCAAGATATGGAATCAACCACCTGTCCATGAGCAGATGAAGAGATAAGGAAAATGCAGTATATACACAGTGGAATGCTCTTCATCATAAAAATTCATGGGATCATGTCATTGCAGCAACATGGTGGACAATGTAAGAAAAACTCCCCAGAGAAGCTGTACAGAAGCTCCCTCCTCCACAGTCAGGGCCAGGGACGGGAGCTGTTTTTTTCCCAGGACAGGGCCCCAAGTCATCCCAAAGCTGCCATGGCACCCCCTCAGTCGCGTCATAAGGAAACCTACACAAGCTATTTATATCAGTGATCACTAGGATAATCCATAGAACTTTTGGGAAAGAAGTTTAAGACCTTTCTCCCACCATTTCAGCAGGATAAATTCCAACTGGATTAGAAAATGAAATGTTAATGCTGCAAATAAATACATATTTATATCTGTATATAAAATACAGTTGATATTTGCCTGGCGTTTAGGTGTGTAAAGGACTTTCTAAGCATAAGAGCAAAAAAAACCATAGAAATGCTATAGCAGTTTGAGACTATGCAGGAAAGCACATCATCATGTGCATGGATGAATCTGTATCTAATTTTAAACAATTCCCAATGGTGCCTATTTCCTTTTCTTTGAAAATCTCTGGAGAAATAGTTCCTCTTGCTGTGTCTTTCTTTAGGCAAGAATTTTTACTGATTGATGTGTAGTCTGAATCCTGGCTAAGTATAAACCTTTTATTTTTTATACCTGTTCTTAGTGAAAATGATACTGTGACTTTTTTTTTAAATTCCTTTGGTTGGTCAAAAACTGCAATTAACTCTTCTGAGTTTCTTCTCTGGCTGAACAAACAAGGGTCCCATTGGCCTTTTGAGGAACTCTAGGCCCTCTCAAAAGCCTTCATATTTCATTTCTTTTCAGAGCTCCCAAAAGGAATAGCTTGCTCTTGATGTTATACATGTTAGTGAAATGATCAGGCCTACTTTGCAAGGATGAAAAATTTGTGTTTCTAATGATTTGAAAATAGAAATCCGATGTAACTTTTAGATATTGGGAAAGAGGGTGATGAAGGTAGGTAACGCCCAAAGCACCTAACAATTCTGAATAATTCTGTACTTAACCACTAATAATGTAGAATATTATACATTTCCATTAATTTTGATTGCATTTATGTGTATCATAGGAACAGTTGGGTTTCCTTGAGTGTTAAATTATTTATTCACCTATTCCACTACAAGCCAGCTAAATGATTGTTTCCCTGATTGAAAAAGTCTCACAGATTGCACAGTTTATTTGGTTGGATTGTTTATGCTCTTTTTATTATTTATTCTTGTTTCACCAATGAAAATATCACTAAGTTCTTTGGTTTGTTGACCTGATTGTACTTACTTTGACAAATCACTGCCTTTCTGGACCCAGTTTTCTCATTAAGTGGCAGTGATACCTGTCATACTTACAGATGTGAAAACATGAAAGTTAAAAGTATTGGGTAATACTTTCTTCCTATCTTTTTTTTATTTTGAAAAATATAAAAAATTGGCATAATGCATTAGTTAAGATGGAATAATCATATATTGATATCCAGCCATAATCTCTCAAATGATAGGAAGGTTTTTATGTGAAACTACTTGTGAGAGATCTTAACAATCTGTAGTTAGAGAAAGCATTATTATATCATTTGAAAATGCAAGAAACAAGTTACCTTTGGGGCAACAGAGGCCCTTGTCATTTTCTCAAAAGATGGAAGAATCAGCATTTTGATGATGATGTTGAGATTGTAGAAATGATGAAGGTGAAAAAGTTATTCTGAGCTTATGTTTAGTAAAATGAAATGAACCCAAATAATAAAACAGTTACAAAATTGAATCTCTTTGGGGAAAACTTGAATGCTAATGTCCTTCAAAACTTCTTAAACCAGAACCTTAAAAAAAAGAAGCTTTTTAAAAATCAGTAATAGTTTATGATCTTGAAGGGTTTCAAAGTATTTGATGAAGATATCTCTTGAATTTATTTGTAGTTCTTGTGTATTTAAAAGCTAAGTTATCTTGTAACCATTTTTTTCTATACTTTTGTCAGTAATCTCTTAGTGATGAAATAAAAAAGATTAGGTAATCATCCAGCAATGGGAAAGAAGTTAAGGAACAAAGAGCTCAGATTAAACTAGTTTTTAGAATCTAAGCATTTCTACATGAATTTGAATCATGGGAAACAAAATGTAGCACTCCAAGATTCGATGCAAAACTAAAAGTGGAATACTGCTTTGACGTTTGAATGAATTGAAAAATAATTAACATCCTTAGAACTGTATGTAAAGAAGGACTTCACAAGTATTATAGATACTCACAACCTCAGCCCTTTTCCCATGTATCTCTTTGATCACATACCTACCTCATAGATCACCCATGTGCTGAGGACTTTCAGTTCTGTATCTTTATTCTAGATCTCCTGAACTCAAGATGAGAATATCTTTCTGACTTCTGTGTATTTCTGCATGTTGTACAAGAACGTCAGTTCAAACTCAGTAGTCCCTAAACCATTGTTTTTGAAACTTTATGTTGGATATGAAATCTGTATTGTAGAATAACATTAAAAAAAGAAAAAATAGAATAGTATACAAAATATCAGAGTGCATTGTATGTAACAAGAGTAGGTATTTTCATAAACTTTTTTGTTTTAATTAAGCACATGTATATGTATTGTTGCAGTCTAAAATGTATTTCTTAATTTGGATAAGTGTTAATGAGGATGTGGATAAATTGGAACACTTGTACATTAGTGGTGGGAATATAAAATGGCATAGCCATTTGGTAAAAACAGTTTGGCAGTTCCTCAAAAAGTTAAGCATACAGTTAATATGTGATATAGAAATTTTACTTCTAGGTGTATACCCAAGAAAATTGAGAACATATGTCCACACAACAACTTGTACACAAATGTTCATAGCAGCATTACTCAGAAGAGCCAAAAAGTGGAAACAACTGAAATGTCCATCAAATGATGAAGGAGTAAAATGTAGTATATCCATACAATGAAATGTTATTCAGCCATGAAAAGGAATGCAATGTTGTTACATGCTATAACAACTTGGATGAATCTTGAAAATATTATTCTAAGTAAAAGATTCCATTTTTATGAAATGTCCAGAATAGGCAAATCTATAGAGACAGAGATAAGTAGTTTCCAGGGGTTGTGGGGAGGAGAAGATGGGAAGGTGACAAAATGTTCCAGAATTAGATAATAGTGATGGGTATAACTTAGTGACTATATAAAAAAATCACTGGACTCATATACTTTAAAAAAGATAATCCCATAAAAAAGATCAAGCAAAGAAAAATAACTAAATTTGACTTTAGTAGTTAAAAAGAATATAGTATCTCAAATGAAAACTTTGCTGGATAGGATTAGGGGTAGATTAGACACTCCAGAAGTTAAAGATCAGTGAGCCTGAATACATACAATAAAAGCTAGTCTAAACAAAGCACAGAGAGTAAAAAGAACAAAACAAACCTCCCACAACAAAACAAAATGAAAACCAACAAAAAATACAGCCTCAATGACCTATAGGAAATATTTAGCAGTCTAATATACATGTAATTGGAGTTCCTGAAGGAGGAAGAGGGTAGAATGTATCTTTTTTTGTCCCCTATGACTGCTGTTAGGATTTTATTATTGATTTTTAGGAATTTCATTATATCTTGGTGTGGTTGTTTAAACAGATGTATAGCTTATCAACCAATGGTGGAGATAAAATAGAATATTTGAAAATACTTACGGATTCACAGAATCTAAGATGGCCCCCAATTTTCCTGCTACCTTGTACTCTTGAGTATATGTGGGACCTGTTACTTGCTTCCAACCAATAGAATCTCACACCAGTTAGAGTGGTGATCATTAAAAAGTCAGGAAACAACAGATGCTGGAGAGGATGTGGAAAAATAGGAATGCTTTTACACTGTTGGTGGAAGTGTAAATTAGCTCAACCATTGTGGAAGACAGTGTGACGATTCCTCAGAGATCTAGAACTGGAAATACCATTTGACCCAGCAATCCCATTACTGGGTATATAACCAAAGGATTATAAATCATGCTACTATAAAGACACATGCACATGTATGTTTATTGCGGCACTGTTCACAACAACAAAGACTTGGAACCAATCCAAATGCTCATCAATGATAGACTAGATAAAGAAAATGTGGCGTATATACTCCTGGGAATACTATGCAGCCTTAAAAAAGGATGAGTTCATGTCCTTTGCAGGGACATGGATGAAACTGGAAACCATTCTCAGCAAACTATCACAAGGACAGAAAACCAAACACCACATGTTCTCACTCATAAGTGGCAGTTGAACAAGGGGAACACATGGACACAAGGAGGGGAACATCACACACCGGAGCCTGTCTGGGGGTAGGGGACGGGGGAGGGATAGCTTTAGGAGAAATACCTAATGTAGACAATGGGTTGATGGGTGCAACAAACCACTATGGCACATGTATACCTATGTTACAAACCTGTACGTTCTGTACATATACCCCAGAGCTTAAAGTATAATAATAATAATAATAATAATAAAAGAATATGTATGTCAAGAGTGACACGTAATTAAGCAAAGCTCAGTAAATTTAAAGTGTTTGAAATTGTACTAAGTTTTCTGACTATGCTAGGATTAAGCTAGAACTCCAGGTCTAGGTGGCTTACTGATCAATTTTACCCAACACTTAGGAATAAATAATGACATTTGTACGAAATTCCTTTCAGAAAATAGAAGATGAGGAAATATTTCCTGAATCATTTTATGAGGCCAGTATTCACATGGGTAATAAGACCAACAAATACATTACACAAAAATAATGTAGTGCATGATGTCCCTGGTAAAACCAAATGCAAAAATACATTAAATTTGCAAATTGAACACAGCAGTAGATAAAAAGGACAATAATATGTCATGGCCAAGTAGGGTTTATCCCAGCGAGGTAAGACTGGTTTAACATCTAAAATCAATCAATATAATTCATCATATTGATAGTATGAAGGAAGAAAACTCATGTGACCATCTCAATGATTGCCGAAAATGTATGTGACAATATTCAACACCCATTCAGGATAAAAATGCTAAATAAATCAGAATAGAAGAAAACTTCCTCAGCCTTATCAAGGGTACCTATGAGAAAATTATGGATAACATTTTTCTTAGTGGTGGTAGACTGAATGCTTTCCCCTATGGTCAGAAAAATACAAAGCTCATTACTTCTATGCAACATTTCATGAGAGGTCAGCAGTGCTTTCATGCCTTAAAGGCATGAAAATGAAATAAGTGATTTAAGATTGGAAAGAAGAACTAAAACTACATTTGCTGATATCAAAAATCCCAAGAAATATGCCCCCAAAAAGCACGTATGAATTAATAATTAAACTTAACAAGGAAGCAGGTAAGACCACTGTACAAAAATCAATTGGAAAACTAAAACAAAACCCCAAAAAACCCAACCTAATCATCTATTTCCAATAACACCACAAAAACATGGAATACTCCGGGATGAATTACAAGTAGGAATAAACAAGGTGTATGCAAGACCTGACAATGAAAACTATTAAATGTTGTTGAGAGGAACTAAAGATGACTTACGTAACTGGAGAGACACACTATGTTCATGGACTGAAAGATATGCAATATTGATAAGATGTCAATTCTTCCAAAATTGATCCATGGATTATTTAGCTTGGTAAAAATCCAAGGGCTTTTTTTGTAGTTTTCAAGCATTTCATAAAATTTATTTGGAAATACAAATAATCTGAATAGCCAAAACAATGTGGAAAAAAGGAGAAAAAATTAGAGAACTTATATTACCTGTTTTTAAGACTTACTATAAAATCTTACTATCAAGTGTGATATTGGTATCTTATTGTAAAGTCTTCCTATAAAGTATATTGATATTTAGTGTGATGTTGGCATAAGGATAGATATTCAAGCCTACGGAATGGAATAGAGGGTCCAGGAGTAGATTCACATATCTGTAGTCAATTGATTTTCAGCAAAGAAGGCAAGGGAAAGGGTAACCTTTTCAGGGTAGTGTTGGAGCAACTGGATATCTATTATGGAAAAAGTGAACCTTTATACTGTATGCTGTATGTACTCGAATTTTACTTTGGAATAGATCATAGATTCAAACATAATAGATAAATCTAAAAACCTTCTAGAAGAAAGTATAGGAAAAAAATTCTTGCAATTTTGCATAGACAAAGATATCTTGGTTCCCAGAAAACATAAACCATAAAATAAAAATTATATCAAATAGACTTCATCAAAATTGGAAATTTCTGCTCTTTGAAATATACTGTTAAGAAAATGAAAAGACAAGAAAATTCCCATTACATAGCTCACAAAATACTCATAAATAGGATATGTAGAGAACGCTTCAATAATAAGACAATGCAATAAAAAATAAAACAATTGGATACAACAAGAGTATATATGAAATACTCATAAGCACATGAAAAGATTATTAACATCATTAATCATACAGGAAATGCAGATTAAAACCACAATGAGATACTACCATGTACACACTAAAATGGCTAAAGCCAAAGACACTGTCATAAATTTTTGGTGAAATGTGGGGCTCTTGGAGCCCTCAGACATTGCTGATTGGACTGTGAAATGACACAGCCACTTTGGAAAATGGGTTCATTGTTTCTAACTAAGTTAAACACACATATACCTTAATTTCATTCCTAGGTATTTATCTAAGAGATAAGAACACGTGTGTTCACACAAACTGTGTGGTGCTCATAGCAGCTTTATTCATAATATCAAAACATTGGAAACAATCTACCTGTCTATCAGCAAGTGAATGGAAAAACATTTTGTAGTGTGTGCATCCAATGAAATATTACCCAGCAATAAAAATAAACTATGGATACATACAACAATATAAATGAATCTCAAAAATATGCTGAGTGATAAAAGCCATTTTGGTTCTATTTACATGAAATTCTAGGAAAGGGGAATCTATCGAGGCAGAAAGCAGGTCAGAGGTTGCTTTGGTCTAGGGGATCGAGAGGCCTTACTGCCAAAGAGCACCAGTAGATTCTTTGGGGGGATGGGAAGAGTTTTATATTTTCATTGCTGTGCTGTTTACATGGGGGTATGCATTTGTCAAAACTCACTGAGCTCTACATTTAAAATGGGTACACTTTTGTAGTATGTTAATTATAAATCAAAGTGGAACAAAAAAGTAACATATGTTATTTGAGGACTTTTCATCTACTTTTGAGATTTTAAACTTGGGATGCCCTTGACTCATTTTACTCAAATATTAATTTGAGTAAAAAGTCATGTATGTGCATGAAATACTAGCTGCAGGGGTGGCTTGTTCATCATAACTTTTCTCATAATAACTTTGTTTGTTTATTTATGTATTGATTGATTTTTGAGATGGAGTCTCGCTCTGTCACCCAGGCTGGAGTGCAGTGACATGATCTTGGCTTACTACAATCTCTGCTTCCCAGGTTCAAGTGATTCTCCTGCCTCTGCCTCCTGAGTAGCTGGAATTACAGGCATGTGCCACCATGCCTGGCTAAGTTTTGTATTTTTAGTAGAGACGGGGTTTTGCTGTGTTGGCCCAGCTGGTCTCAAACTCCTAACCTCAGGTAATCCACCCGCCTTGACCGCCCAAAGTGCGGGGATGACAGGTGTGAGCCACCGTGCCTGGCCTGCTAATAATAACTTTAAAAAACCTAACATTTCAAATTTGGATAAAACTCATATCCAATTGAAAGGGAAATACAACATTATTTAATAAATATATTACATCTAAATATTAATAAATTCGTATCTTATATGGTAAGTTAAAAAAAAGAGAAGAGATTAAGCAGGGGCTTAGAAACATAAACAAATATAAACAAACTTTACAAAACTGAATGGATTAGCAGGGTGTTGGGGCACACACTTGTAGTTCCAGCTCCTTGGAAGGGTGAAGCAGGAGGATCCCTTGAGCCCAGCCCAGGCAATAAAGCAAGACCCTATCCCTTAAACAAAACAAATAAAAAATGATTGGAGGAAGACATAGAAACTAGGAAAGAAAGTGTAAAACAACAAAAACACCCTAAAACTCACAGAAATTAAAGTGATTTTTAAAAGTTGAGTTGTTCATTTATTGACTATGAGCATGACTGCTCTACAGTCAGAAAAGATAAAATCAAGGCTCAGATGGGGAAACGCATGGTGCTGCTTTTAGAACCATGCTCACAAAGATTTGGTAGAGTTTAAACAAACAACTTCAGGCTTCTGTTGCCCTCTTTTATAGGAGTGAAAGAGAAAGGGAGGAAAGATTCATAAAGGTGTAAATCCCTTTGATACCGTAGACCACAGATGCATAGCAGAGAATGGTTCCTATAAGACTTGAAAACTGAAAGTACAACATAGCTGCAATTTGTGACTAAGTATCACTGGTACAAAGGACTTAACTGATTAAGATATATCAATAAGTAATCTCTTGGGTGATCATACAGGAATGCTTAAAACCTCAGACCCAATTAATGGCAAGACAATGACCCTACATCTGTTTTATACACACACACACACACACACACAAATGTAACAGCCTTTTTTCTTTTTTTTTTTTTTTTTTTTTTATTAACTTGAACTAGCTTATTTTTTTCTTTTTTTTTTTTTTATTTTATTTATTTATTATTATTAAACTTCAAGTTGTAGGGTACATGTGCACAACGTGCAGGTTTGCTACATATGTATACTTGTGCCATGTTGGTGTGCTGCACCCATCAACTCGTCATTTACATCAGGTATAACTCCCAATGCAATCCCTCCCTCCTCCCCCCTCCCCATGATAGGCCCCGGTGTGTGATGTTCCCCTTCCCGAGTCCAAGTGATCTCATTGTTCAGTTCCCACCTACGAGTGAGAACATGCGGTGTTTGGTTTTCTGTTCTTGTGATAGTTTGCTAAGAATGATGGTTTCCAGCTGCATCCATGTCCCTACAAAGGACACAAACTCATCCTTTTTTATGGCTGCATAGTATTCCATGGTGTATATGTGCCACATTTTCTTAATCCAATCTGTCACTGATGGACATTTGGGTTGATTCCAAGTCTTTGCTATTGTGAATAGTGCTGCAATAAACATACGTGTGCATGTGTCCTTATAGCAGCATAATTTATAATCCTTTGGGTATATACCCAGTAATGGGATGGCTGGGTCATATGGTACATCTAGTTCTAGATCCTTGAGGAATCGCCATACTGTTTTCCATAATGGTTGAACTAGTTTACAATCCCACCAACAGTGTAAAAGTGTTCCTATTTCTCCACATCCTCTCCAGCACCTGTTGTTTCGTGACTTTTTAATGATCGCCATTCTAACTGGTGTGAGATGGTATCTCATTGTGGTTTTGATTTGCATTTCTCTGATGGCCAGTGATGATGAGCATTTTTTCATGTGTCTGTTGGCTGTATGAATGTCTTCTTTTGAGAAATGTCTGTTCATATCCTTTGCCCACTTTTGGATGGGGTTGTTTGTTTTTTTTCTTGTAAATTTGTTTGAGTTCTTTGTAGGTTCTGGATATTAGCCCTTTGTCAGATGAGTAGATTGCAAAAATTTTCTCCCATTCTGTAGGTTGCCTGCTCACTCTGATGGTAGTTTCTTTTGCTGTGCAGAAGCTCTTTAGTTTGATGAGATCCCATTTGTCAATTTTGGCTTTTGCTGCCGTTGCTTTTGGTGTTTTAGACATGAAGTCTTTGCCCATGCCTATGTCCTGAATGGTACTACCTAGGTTTTCCTCTAGGATTTTTATGGTATTAGGTCTAACATTTAAGTCTCTAATCCATCTTGAATTAATTTTCGTATAAGGAGTAAGGAAAGGATCCAGTTTCAGCTTTCTACTTATGGCTAGCCAGTTTTCCCAGCACCATTTATTAAATAGGGAATCCTTTCCCCATTTCTTGTTTCTCTCAGGTTTGTCAAAGATCAGATGGCTGTAGATGTGTGGTATTATTTCTGAGGACTCTGTTCTGTTCCATTGGTCTATATCTCTGTTTTGGTACCAGTACCATGCTGTTTTGGTTACTGTAGCCTTGTAGTATAGTTTGAAGTCAGGTAGCGTGATGCCTCCAGCTTTGTTCTTTTGACTTAGGATTGTCTTGGAGATGCGGGCTCTTTTTTGGTTCCATATGAACTTTAAAGCAGTTTTTTCCAATTCTGTGAAGAAGCTCATTGGTAGCTTGATGGGGATGGCATTGAATCTATAAATTACCTTAGGCAGTATGGCCATTTTCACGATATTGATTCTTCCTATCCATGAGCATGGTATGTTCTTCCATTTGTTTGTGTCCTCTTTGATTTCACTGAGCAGTGGTTTGTAGTTCTCCTTGAAGAGGTCCTTTACATCCCTTGTAAGTTGGATTCCTAGGTATTTTATTCTCTTTGAAGCAATTGTGAATGGAAGTTCATTCCTGATTTGGCTCTCTGTTTGACTGTCACTGGTGTATAAGAATGCTTGTGATTTTTGCACATTAATTTTGTATCCTGAGACTTTGCTGAAGTTGCTGATCAGCTTAAGGAGATTTTGGGCTGAGACAATGGGGTTTTCTAAATATACAATCATGTCATCTGCAAACAGGGACAATTTGACTTCTTCTTTTCCTAACTGAATCCCCTTGATTTCTTTCTCTTGCCTGATTGCCCTAGCCAGAACTTCCAACACTATGTTGAATAGGAGTGGTGAGAGAGGGCATCCCTGTCTTGTGCCAGTTTTCAAAGGGAATTTTTCCAGTTTTTGCCCATTCAGTATGATATTGGCTGTGGGTTTGTCATAAATAGCTCTTATGATTTTGAGGTACGTTCCATCAATACCGAATTTATTGAGCGTTTTTAGCATGAAGGGCTGTTGAATTTTGTCAAAAGCCTTTTCTGCATCTATTGAGATAATGATGTGGTTCTTGTCTTTGGTTCTGTTTATATGCTGGATTATGTTTATTGATTTGCGAATGTTGAACCAGCCTTGCATCCCAGGGATGAAGCCCACTTGATCATGGTGGATAAGCTTTTTGATGTGCTGCTGAATCCGGTTTGCCAGTATTTTATTGAGGATTTTTGCATCGATGTTCATCAGGGATATTGGTCTAAAATTCTCTTTTTTTGTTGTGTCTCTGCCAGGCTTTGGTATCAGGATGATGTTGGCCTCATAAAATGAGTTAGGGAGGATTCCCTCTTTTTCTATTGATTGGAATAGTTTCAGAAGGAATGGTACCAGCTCCTCCTTGTACCTCTGGTAGAATTCAGCTGTGAATCCATCTGGTCCTGGACTTTTTTTGGTTGGTAGGCTATTAATTATTGCCTCAATTTCAGAGCCTACTATTGGTCTATTCAGGGATTCAACTTCTTCCTGGTTTAGTCTTGGAAGAGTGTAAGTGTCCAGGAAATTATCCATTTCTTCTAGATTTTCCAGTTTATTTGCGTAGAGGTGTTTATAGTATTCTCTGATGGTAGTTTGTATTTCTGTGGGGTCGGTGGTGATATCCCCTTTATCATTTTTAATTGCGTCAATTTGATTCTTCTCTCTTTTCTTCTTTGTTAGTCTTGCTAGTGGTCTGTCAATTTTGTTGATCTTTTCAAAAAACCAACTCCTGGATTCATTGATTTTTTGGAGGGTTTTTTGTGTCTCTATCTCCTTCAGTTCTGCTCTGATCTTAGTTATTTCTTGCCTTCTGCTAGCTTTCGAATGTGTTTGCTCTTGCTTCTCTAGTTCTTTTAATTGCGATGTTAGAGTGTCAATTTTAGATCTTTCCTGCTTTCTCTTGTGTGCATTTAGTGCTATAAATTTCCCTCTACACACTGCTTTAAATGTGTCCCAGAGATTCTGGTATGTTGTATCTTTGTTCTCATTGGTTTCAAAGAACATCTTTATTTCTGCCTTCATTTCGTTATGTACCCAGTAGTCATTCAGGAGCAGGTTGTTCAGTTTCCATGTAGTTGAGTGGTTTTGATTGAGTTTCTTAGTCCTGAGTTCTAATTTGATTGCACTGTGGTCTGAGAGACAGTTTGTTATAATTTCTGTTCTTGTACATTTGCTGAGGAGTGCTTTACTTCCAATTACGTGGTCAATTTTGGAGTAAGTACGATGTGGTGCTGAGAAGAATGTATATTCTGTTGATTTGGGGTGGAGAGTTCTATAGATGTCTATTAGGTCTGCTTGCTGCAGAGATGAGTTCAATTCCTGGATATCCTTGTTAACTTTCTGTCTCGTTGATCTGTCTAATGTTGACAGTGGAGTGTTGAAGTCTCCCATTATTATTGTATGGGAGTCTAAGTCTCTTTGTAAGTCTCTAAGGACTTGCTTTATGAATCTGGGTGCTCCTGTGTTGGGTGCATATATATTTAGGATAGTTAGCTCTTCCTGTTGAATTGATCCCTTTACCATTATGTAATGGCCTTCTTTGTCTCTTTTGATCTTTGATGGTTTAAAGTCTGTTTTATCAGAGACTAGTATTGCAACCCCCGCTTTTTTGTGTTCTCCATTTGCTTGGTAAATCTTCCTCCATCCCTTTATTTTGAGCCTATGTATGTCTCTGCGTGTGAGATGGGTCTCCTGAATACAGCAGACTGATGGATCTTGACTCTTTATCCAGTTTGCCAGTCTGTGTCTTTTAATTGGAGCATTTAGTCCATTTACATTTAAGGTTAAGATTGTTATGTGTGAACTTGATCCTGCCATTATGATATTAACTGGTTATTTTGCTCGTTAGTTGATGCAGTTTCTTCCTAGCCTTGATGGTCTTTACATTTTGGCATGTTTTTGCAATGGCTGGTACCGGTTGTTCCTTTCCATGTTTAGTGCTTCCTTCAGGGTCTCTTGTAAGGCAGGCCTAGTGGTGACAAAATCTCTAAGCATTTGCTTATCTGTAAAGGATTTTATTTCTCCTTCACTTATGAAACTTAGTTTGGCTGGATATAAAATTCTGGGTTTAAAATTCTTTTCTTTAAGAATGTTGAATATTGGCCCCCACTCTCTTCTGGCTTGAAGAGTTTCTGCCGAGAGATCTGCTGTTAGTCTGATGGGCTTCCCTTTGTGGGTAACCCGACCTTTCTCTCTGGCTGCCCTTAAGATTTTTTCCTTCATTTCAACTTTGGTGAATCTGGCAATTATGTGTCTTGGAGTTGCTCTTCTCGAGGAGTATCTTTGTGGCGTTCTCTGTATTTCCTGGATTTGAATGTTGGCCTGCCCTACTAGGTTGGGGAAGTTCTCCTGGATGATATCCTGAAGAGTGTTTTCCAACTTGGTTCCATTTTCCCCCTCACTTTCAGGCACCCCAATCAGACGTAGATTTGGTCTTTTTACATAATCCCATACTTCTTGCAGGCTTTGTTCATTTCTTTTTCTTCTTTTTTCTTTTGGTTTCTCTTCTCGCTTCATTTCATTCATTTGATCCTCCATCGCTGACATTCTTTCTTCCAGTTGATCGAGACGGTTACTGAAGCTTGTGCATTTGTCACGTATTTCTCGTGCCATGGTTTTCGTCTCTTTCATTTCGTTTGTGAGCTTCTCTGCATTAATTACTCTAGCCATCAATTCTTCCACTTTTTTTTCAAGATTTTTAGTTTCTTTGCGCTGGGTACGTAATTCCTCCTTTAGCTCTGAGAAATTTGATGGACTGAAGCCTTCTTCTCTCATCTCGTCGAAGTCATTCTCCGTCCAGCTTTGATCCGTTGCTGGCGATGAGCTGCGCTCCTTTGCCGGGGGAGATGCGCTCTTATTTTTTGAATTTCCAGCTTTTCTGCCCTGCTTTTTCCCCATCTTTGTGGTTTTATCTGCCTCTGGTCTTGGATGATGGTGATGTACTGATGGGGTTTTGGTGTAGGTGTCCTTCCTGTTTGATAGCTTTCCTTCTAACAGTCAGGATCCTCAGCTGTAGGTTGTAGCTGTAGGAGATTGCTTGAGGTCCACTCCAGACCCTGTTTGCCTGGGTATCAGCAGCAGAGGCTGCAGAAGATAGAATATTTCTGAACAGCGAGTGTACCTGTCTGATTCTTGCTTTGGAATCTTCCTCTCAGGGGTGTACTCCACCCTGTGAGGTGTGGTGTGTCAGACTGCCCCTAGTGGGGGATGTCTCCCAGTTAGGCTACTCAGGGGTCAGGGACCCACTTGAGCAGGGAGTCTGTCCCTTCTCAGATCTCAACCTCCGTGTTGGGAGATCCACTGCTCTCTTCAAAGCTGTCAGACAGAGTCGTTTGCGTCTGCAGAGCTGCTGCGTTTGTTATTATTTACTGTGCCCTGTCCCCAGAGGTGGAGTCTACAGAGACAGGCAGGTTTCCTTGAGCTGCTGTGAGCTCCACCCAGTTCGAGCTTCCCAGCAGCTTTGTTTACCTACTTAAGCCTCAGCAATGGCGGGCGCCCCTCCCCCAGCCTCGCTGCTGCCTTGCCGGTAGATCACAGACTGCTGTGCTAGCAATGAGGGAGGCTCCGTGGGTGTGGGACACTCCCGGCCAGGTGTGGGATATGATCTCCTGGTGTGCCTGTCTGCTTAAAGCGCAGTATTGGGGTGGGAGTTACCCGATTTTCCAGGTGTTGTGTGTCTCAGTTCCCCTGGCTAGGAAAAGGGATTCCCTTCCCCCTTGCGCTTTCCAGGTGAGGCAATGCCTCGCCCTGCTTCAGCTCTCGCTGGTCGGGCTGCAGCAGCTGACCAGCACCGATCGTCTGGCACTCCCCAGTGAGATGAACCCAGTACCTCAGTTGAAAATGCAGAAATCGCCGGTCTTCTGTGTCGCTCGCGCTGGGAGTTGGAGACTGGAGCTGTTCCTATTCGGCCATCTTGCTCCGCCCCCCATTTCATGGACTGTCTTAGTTCATCTCATTTTGAGGAAATAGTTATTGAATGACTTCTGTGTGTTTCTGTGACATTGTATTAAGTATTCAAATACAGACTTAAAAAAGTAACTTCCTCTTACGGCTATTGTATTTTAATCTTCCTGGGAAAGATCATTATCGACTACCTGTCAGTCTCCTTGGTGCTTCCATGATATCCCCTTGACATATCTCTACTGTTGTCTTCCACATTGCTTTGTGATGGCTTACATTCATCGTCTTCACCAGACTGAGCTTCTTGATAACAAGATCTTTGTCTTTGTCTCACTGTTTTGGGATTCTCAGATCTTAGCACAGTCCTAGAACATTTTATGCTCTTTTCAAACCTTTGTTGAATGAATACATTAATGATTCTCAAGTATATATTTCAAATGTTGACCTGTCCCCTAAATTCCAGCTCTGCTGTCGTCATCTGCCTGTTGACTATTTCCATGAGTCTACTGTCTTTCACAAACCCAAATTGCTTCTCTTCCGTGACAAGTCAGCAGCCCCTCTGGCTCCACTGTTTTTGAAATAGGCCCCCTTAAAGCTGAAGATTCACAGTTTATTTGTCCATAATTGCCCTATCTTAACACCCTATTTTAAAATGTGTTTTTGTTATGCAGATTTTAAAAGGGTTAAATCATGGCCTTCAAACTGATTTAGAGAAATTGAAATCTCGCAATGAATATCTCATGAGAAGAGAAGCATAATGAAGACTACAAAAATATATTGCATTTTAAAAGCAGCATGTAGCTCTTGTGTGTGTATAGCACGAGAGAAGCTTAGAAGAGTGACAATGTCTCCCAGGTGTCACACTTTTATTTTATATCCTTCAGTTATTTGTGGCAATGATGGAAACCATAACAATATCATTGACATCCTTAGACTATTCATAACACTGTTTTTAGCCCACGTGTGACCTTGCATTCCCTCAGACCTTTCACCATTTCTCTTTTAAACAAATTTTTAAATTTTCTAACAATCTCCAGTTTATAAGAATGGCTATAGTACAGTCCAAATAACTCTTTTTTTTTTTTTTTCCTGAACCATTTGAAAGTAAATTGCTAGTCAAATGTTCTATCACCTATAAATATTTCTGTGTGTTTTTCCTACAAACTAGGTCACTCTCCTACAGGACCAAAATATAAGCATACAAATCTGAAAAGTAACACTGATTAATACTATTACATCTCATTCAAGTTTGCCAGTCATCCCAAAGTTCCTCTATTTTGATTTGTCTGATGTTTCCTCATGATTAGATTCACACCATGCATTTCTCGAAGGTTATAACAGACACAATACTATGTTCTTCTTATTACATCCCATCAGGTAGTGCACAATCTTGATTTGGTCTATTACTGGTGATGTGCACTTTGATCACTTGATAAGGTGGTATCTGTCAGGTTTTTCCACTATATAGTTACAGTTTTTCTTTTTGTAATTAATAGTATTTTATTGGGTGGTAGCTTTGAAAAATGTTTAGGTAACTTTTCCCATATTAAACTTTCAATTTACTTAGCAGTATGGACTCCTGACTTTGTATTTTATTCACTGGGTAATAGTCCATTGCCTGATGCTCAAACTGTCTCAGAATCAGCCAGCAGGAGGCCCATCAAGCTGGCCTCTGTGTCCATTTGCCACTTGCCTGTCATTCTTGGACCACTTTCATTTATTATTATTACTATTTTTTTCCCCTTAGAAACAGAGTCTCACTTTATTGCCTAAGCTGGAATGCAGTGGTGCCATCATATCCCACTGCTTCCTCAAACTCTTAAGGCATAAGTGATCCTCCTGCCTCAATTTCCTGAGTAGCTGGAACAACAGGCACTTGCCACTATACCCAGCTAATTTTTAAATTTTTTGTAGAGAAGGGTCTTGCCATGTTGTCCAAGCTAGTCTTGTATTCCTGGCTTCAAGCAATAATTCTCTTGCCTTGGCCTCCCAAATTACTGGAATTACAGGCTTAAACCATCATGTCCAGCCATATTTTTTGTGTTTGGATACTTCAGGCTCATCTTGTACTTGCTTTTTTTTCGTGGAATTATTGTTTTGGGGTATTGCTCATGGAAAGAGAACAAAATTCTCAAACAACACTAAAAAGTGACCCTGCAATTTGATTTTCGAACTTCCATCAAATGTACTAGATTAAATTGGCAAAACAGTAACATAAGACATCTGTGTGTCCATCACTCTGATTTGCATTGTTGCAGTGATATCAGTGTGTTTATATCTAGAAGCAGAATTGTTAGATTGTTTGGTATTTACTTCCTTCCTAGGTCTAGCAAATTGCTTTCCAGAGTGGGTGCAGCAATTTACACACTAATATACTATTACTAGTATATTCCTATAAGCATTTACTTACCAATCCTTGGTTTCATCAGGCTTTAAAATTTTTCTAGTCTGATGGGTGTGAAAAGGAATCTTATTGCTGTTTATAGGTCATAAGGGTTTTTTCTTGAGTGAAATGCTTTTTCTATCCATTACTCATTTTTTTTGGTGGGGAGGAGAGTTTCTTTTTTTGTCTTTCTAAAAATATATTCTGGATATAATCTTTTGCACTTTAGCCTCAAAAATACTTCCTAGTCTGTGGCTTCTCTTTTGATTTTAATGAAAATATAAAGAACTTTTATGTTTAAGTCAAATTAGTTTGTGTTTTTTTAAAAAAATCTGTATCATTCAGTCACAAAGAGATTGTATACTTCCAATATTTTAGTTTTTTTAATGTTAGGTTTCTAATTTCTCTTAATTCATTTAGTTTATCTTTAAAATTAACTTTATTGATGTATAATTAATATACAATGAAATACACTAATCTTAAGTACAATTCAGTTAGTTTTAATAAATATGTACTTGTGCAATTAATATACAGACCATTTCCATCAACCCTAAAGGTTTTCTTGTGCTGTCTCTTGGTCAGCCCTCTACCCCATCACTGGCACCAGACAACTAGAAATAGAAACTTTCTGTTTAGTTAGGTTTTCTTTTTTAAGAGCTTCATACAAGTGGAATTATACAGTGTGTACTTTGTATCTGGATTTTTCTGCTCAACATGATGGTTTTGAGATTTTTTTTTCATGTTGGGGCACGGATCAGTAGTTTGTTGCTTATACCAGCAGTAGTTTTATTGCTAAATAGTCTGTTGCCTGGATATATCACAATTTGTCTATTCACCTGTTTAGGGACATGTGGATTCTTTCCAGTTTTGGGCTTTTATGAATGAAGCTCCCATGAACATCCATGTATCAGTTTTTATATGAATATATATGTATGTCTTTATTTCTTTTGGATAAATAGGAGTTGAATTTCTGGGTGACATGGTGAACTTATGTTTACATTTATATGAAGTACTTTTTTCTAAAGTAGTCGTGCCATTTTACATTTCCATCAGCGGTGTATGAGAGTTTCAGTAGCTCTACGTCCTTATTAATACTTGGCATTGTTAGTCTTTTAAATTTTTGCTACCCAAGTGGGTGTTTAGTGGTATGGCTTTGTAAATTTGCCTTTTTCTGATGACTGGTAACATAGGCATATTTTCATTTGCTCATAGGTCATTCATAGATTTTCTTTTGTGAAGTGTTTATTCAAATTTTCTGCCCATTTTTTAAATTGGTTTGTTGTATTGTTGAGTTATAAGAGTTATTTGTGTATTCTGCATGTACATCTTTTGTTAGATATATTTATTATGAATGTTTTCACCCAGATTTTTTTTTTTCATTTTCTTAACAATGTCCTTTGGAAAGCAGAAATTTTTAGTTTTGATAAAGTCCACTTTTTATGATTTGTGCTTTTTGTGTCTCAAGAAATCTTAGCCTACCTATAAATATTATACCATTTTATGTATAATGTTACTCCCCTACAACAACATTATTTAGTGTTTTTTTCCTGCTCTTTGTTATTGTTGTCATACATTTTACTCCTACTTATGTTATAAACTGTACTATATGTTATTATTTTTTCTTTAAACAGAGAAGTTCTTTCAAAGAAATCAAGAAATGAGAAACAAGTTTTATCTACCCACATATTAGTCTTTTCTTGTACTCTTCATTGCTTTGTATAGGTCCAGGTTTCCATTTGGTACTACTTTCTTCTGCTTGAAAAACAACCTTGAACATTTTTTGTAGTACAGATCTCAGCAACAAATTCTCTCAGCTTTTTCTGTTCATTTGTTTCTGGTGGAAAGTGGTGGGGAGGATCTGTTTTGACTAAAGTTTGAAAGATACTTTCAGTGGCTATAGAATTCTAAATTGATAGTTTTTCTTCGTTCAGCACTTTAAAGATGTCAGTATCTTGTCTCCTGGCTTGAATAGTTTTTGCTGAAAAGTCTGTTGTCATTTTAATTTTTGTTCCTCTGTTCATGTGTGTTAATTTCTGACTGTATTTGAGATGTTCTGTATCACTGATTTTTTTTTTAAAGGAATTTAATTGTAAAATCCTCTTATAGTTTTCTTTGTTTATTGTGCTTTGATTTACTGGATGTCTTTGATTAACTGATTTGTAAGTTTCATTAAATTTGGAAATTTTTTGGCCATTATTTCTTCAAATATTTTTTCTGTGCCTCCTTCCCCTTTTCTAATTACATGTATGTTAGATCACTTGAAAATTTCCCACAAGTGGCTGTAGCTCTATTTATATTTTTCTACCTTTTTTTCTCTTTGCTTCTATTTCAAGTAATTTATATTACTATGTATTCAAGTTTTTTGATTTTTTTTCTTGCTGTGTTTAATCTGCTTTGGCTCTCATCTAGTTAATGTTTTCATTTGAGACAGCATTTTTCATCTCAAGAAATTCCATTTGGTTCTATTTCATATCTTCCATTTGTTTTAGACACATGAACATAGTTAGAAAACCTTTTTGATAACCTTTTCTGCTAATTTTTTTAATCTTTATTGTTTCTGGGTCTGTTTTAATTGATATTCTATTGATTTTTCTCTTGTATATTGGTCACATTTTTCTGCTTCTTGGCATGAATAGTAATTTTGATATTGAACACTGAATTCTTCATTGCCGATTGTCTAGATTTTATTGTCTTCCTTTTAAGGGTATTGGGCTTGTTCTGTTAGTCAGCTAATTTACTTGTGTTTCTGCTTGCCCATTTCTATCTTATTTTTAAAGCTATTGTTAGGACAGAACTACATTAGCCTTTACTGAAGGGAAAATGTAATCTCCCTACTGAAGCACACTCTTTCTGGGCTTTCTTTTTTTTTTTTTTTTTTTTTTTTTTTTTTAATTTATTTATTATTATTAGACTTCAAGTTGTAGGGTACATGTGCACAACGTGCAGGTTTGCTACATATGTATATTTGTGCCATGTTGGTGTGCTGCACCCATCAACTCGTCATTTACATCAGGTATAACTCCCAATGCAATCCCTCCCCCCTCCCCCCTCCCCATGATAGGCCCCGGTGTGTGATGTTCCCCTTCCCGAGTCCAAGTGATCTCATTGTTCAGTTGCCGCCTATGAGTGAGAACATGCGGTGTTTGGTTTTCTGTTCTTGTGATAGTTTGCTGAGAATGATGGTTTCCAGCTGCATCCATGTCCCTACAAAGGACACAAACTCATCCTTTTTTATGGCTGCATAGTATTCCACGGTGTATATGTGCCACATTTTCTTAATCCAATCTGTCACTGATGGACATTTGGGTTGATTCCAAGTCTTTGCTATTGTGAATAGTGCTGCAATAAACATACGTGTGCATGTGTCTTTATAGCAGCATAATTTATAATCCTTTGGGTATATACCCAGTAATGGGATGGCTGGGTCATATGGTACATCTAGTTCTAGATCCTTGAGGAATCGCCATACTGTTTTTTTTATAAAGTCAGGAAACAACAGGTGCTGGAGAGGATGTGGAGAAATAGGAACACTTTTACACTGTTGGTGGGAGTGTAAACTAGTTCTTTCTGGGCTTTCTACTGAATGCCCTCAGCTGTCAGCAGGGTTTTTTATTATGAGGGCTCTGGGAATTGTTTAGCTCATAGCTCACTGGCAATTTTTTGTGTGATTTCATTGAGTTTCACTTTATACACGTATATATATTTCAGTATTCCTCAAAGTTTCAAGGGGATTCTTATGCACACTTATGGAGCCATTTTTGTGCATAGCCCCTCCTCTGCTTCAGAACATCCAGCTGATTCAGCCTCGCAGAACTCCATTCTTTGTCTCTTCCACTCAGCCAGAACTCCATGCTTGAGATTCCTGTCTCTGATCCATGGCTTGCAAGGCCCTTCTAGGCAGAGTCTGAGGATGATTGTAGTGCTCATTTGTCTTGTTACCTTTCTCAGGGATTATGGTCCTGTACTGTTGACCTTCACTCAGAAGCAGCTGTTTCATAAAATTTGTCCAGTTTTCTGTTGTTTTTGGCGGGAGGGTTATTTGGTTCTTGTTATTCCACTATGATTGGAAACAGAATTTCCTGTTTTTTAATAAGGTAAGAAATTGTCATTTAATTTTTTTCTTACATGTGGTTATGAAATTGTTCCAACACTGTGCTTTGAATACAGTATACTTTTCTCAGTGATTTGTAATGTCGGTTCTGTCATACGTCAAGTTCTCTCTTGTACATACTTAGACCTGTTTCTAGGCTTTCTGCTTTATACCATTCATCTTTTGTCTATTCTTGTGGTATATTATACTGCTTAATTAATACAGCTTTAGAGCAAATCTTGTTATCTTGTAGATTGAATCCCTACTCCTAATCTTTGCCATTTATAAACATTGCATAACTCCTTTTGTGTTTTTCCCAGTAAACTATCTATTTGAATTAATTGGATTGGAGTAAGAAGTAAATACAGGTCAGCAATTGTGGTTTGTCTTTGAAATCTTGTGTTCAGCCATGAACTTACTTTATCAATTAGCAGGTGATAAGTTATTAAATGCAATGCTTTTTCCTAGAAGTGAAAAATTCAAAATAGTGCTTTTATTAGTATAACTTTAAGAATACTGATAATAACTAACTTATTAGTATTTACTGTATGTGTCACACTGCTTTCACCACTGTAATATACTACCTCATTTAATTTTACAACTCTTAATTATTTTCTCCATCTTACAAAAGTCAAAGTTAGGGCTTCCAGGTCAGATAGCTAGTTAGGTTGCAAAGCTTGTATAGGAACGCAGGTATTTCAGATTCCAGATAATCTTAATTGCTATGCCAAGTTGTCCAGTAGGCCTTTGCATATTCCTAGACCAGAGCAGATGTTCAAAATTCTAAATACTTACTGAACTTGGGAAAATCTTTACCACAGGGGTTTCTCAGTGGGAAATATGATTTAAAAAACAGAACAGCTTTTCACCTGGATTTTAAGACAGTGGCCTTGTACAGGCATACCTTGAAGATATTGCAGGTTTGGTTCCAGGCCACCATAATAAAGTGAATATTGCAATAAAGTGAGTTACACCAATTTTTTGGTTTCCCAGTGCACGTAAATGATGTGTTTATACTATACTGTAGGCCATTAAGTGTGCAATAGTATTATGTCTAAATAAACAGTGTGGTGTATTACTTAAAAATAATTTATTACAAAAAATGCTAATGATCATCTGAGCCTTCAGTGAGTCATAGTCTTTTCACTGTTGGAGGGTCTTGCCTTGATGTTGGTGGCTGCTAACTGATCAGGGTGGTGGCTGCTGAAGATATGGTGATTGGCAATTTCTTAAAATAAGACAATGAAGTTTGCTGCACTGATTAATATTCCTTTTACAAAATATTTCTCTGTAGCCTGTGGTGGTTATTTCATAGCATTTTACCCACAGTAGAACTTCTTTCAAAATTGGAATCAGTCCTTGCAAACCCTATGGTTGCTTTATTAACTAAGTTTATGTAATATTCTTAATCCTTTGTTGTCATTTCAACAAAGTTCACATCATCACCAGGAGTACATTCCATCTCAAGAAACTACTTTCTTGGCTCATTCTTAAGAAGTAACTCCTCATCATTTCAAGTTTTATCATAAGATTGCAGCAATTCAGCCCCATCTTGAGGCTCCACTTCTAATTCTAGTTCTCTTATTTCCACTATATCTGCAGTCACTTTTTTCACTGAGACTTAAACCCCCCAAAATCATCCAGGAGTATTGATATTACTTATTCCAAACTTCTGTTAATGTTGATATTTTGACCTCCCATGAATCATGAATGTTCTTAATGACATCTGGAATAGTAATTCTTTCCAGAAGATTTTCAGTGTACTTTGCTCAGACCCATCAGAGGAATCACTGTCTATGGCAGCTATTGCTTTATGAAATGTATAAATAATAAGACTTGAAAGTTGAAATTACTCCTTGATCTATGAGCTACAGAATGGATCTTGTGGTAGCAGGCATGGAAACAATGTTAATTTCCTTGTACTTCATTATCAGAGCTTTTGGGTGACTAGGTGCATTGTCAGTGAACAGTAATATTTTGAAAGAAATTACTGGCGATTTTTGTTTTTGTTTTTTTTTAGCAGATCTCAACAGTGGGCTTAAAATCTTCACTAAACCATGTGTTGTCATTTCTAGAGTGCAGGTAGAACAGATGTAGCATAATTCTGTTTTTTTTTTTTTTTTTAGGTAGAGTCCTGTGCTGTCGCCCAAGCTGGAGTGCAGTAGCGCAATCTTGGCTCATTGCAACCTCCACTTCCTGGGCTCAAGCAATTCTCCTGCCTCAGCCTCCCAAATAGCTGGGACGACAGGCATATGCCACCATGTCTGGCTAATTTTTGTATTTTTAGTAGAGACAAGGTTTCACCCTGTTGGCCAGTCTGGACTTGAGCTCCTGACCTCAGGTGATCTGCTCACCTCAGCCTCCCAAAGTGCTGGGATTACAGGCATAAGCCACCACACCCAGCCAGTTGTAGCATAATTCTTAAGGGCCCTAGCCTTTTTGGAATGGTAAATGAGCAGTGGCTTCAACTTCAAGTCACCAGCTGTATTAGCACCTAACAAGAGAGCCAGCCTGTCCTTTCAAGCTTTGAAGCCAAATATTGACTTCTCCCTTCCAGTTACAAATGTCCTAGATGGCATCTTTTCCCATTAAAGGCTGTTTTGTCTACATTGGAAATCTGTTGTTTAATGTAGCCACTTTCATCATGATCTGAGCTAGATTTTCTAGATAATTTGCTGCAGCTTCTACATTAACACTTGCTGCTTCACCTTGCACTTTTATGTTATGAAGACAGCCTCTTTCCTCAAACCTCATAAACTAGCCTCTGCTAGATTCTAACTTTGCTTCTATAGTTTCCTCACTTCTCTCAGCCTTCATAGAATTGAAGAGTTAGGACTTTGCTCTAGATTAGAGTGGGGCTTAAAGAAATGTTGTGATTGGTTGGATCTTCTATCTAGACCATTCAAACTTTCTCCCTATCAGCAACACACTGTTTTACTGCCTTATCATTTGTGTGCTCACTGGAGTGACACTTTAGTCTCTTTCAAGAACTTTTCTTTGTATTCATAACTTGGTTAGCTGTTTGGCACCGGAGACCTAGCTGGTGACTTCTCTCAGCTTTTAACCTGTCACCCTTACTAACGTCAATCATTTCTTTGATTTAAAGTGAAAGATGTATGACTTTTCTTTCACTTGAACACTTAGAGACCATTATAGGGTTATTAATTGGCCCAATTTCAATATTGTTGTGTTGAGAGAATATATAGGCCCAAAGAGAGGGAGAGAGATGGGGGAACCACCTATTGATGGAGCAGTCAGAACACACTCATTGGTTGATTAAGTTCACAGTCTTATGGGCATGTTGTGTGGTTCCCCCAAATACTTACAGTACTTATTGATCGTAGGTCATAATGATAGATAAAATAATAATAAAAAATGGAAATATTCTGAATTACCAAAATGTGCTACAGAGACATGGTGTGAGCACATGTTGTTGGAAGAATGGTGGTGATAGCCTTGCTTAACACAGGGTTGCCACAAAACTTCAATTTGTAAAAAATATAGTATCTGCAAACATTTCTTTTGGAAAGAAATGTCCTTAGTCAGATTGGGAAATTCCAGAAAGAGTCTCTCTCAGTGCTTCAGGAAAAATGATCAGAAAGACTAGAGACCAGGCAGGTCAGAGGGAGACCTGAAGGTGCTTCTTTAGTTCACCAGATCAAATGCCAAGTGTCAGTATTTTAGGGTATTGTTTGTAGACCCCCAGTGCAATGATACAAGGCAAGTTACTGTTGGCATCAATAGCAAGCCCCAAGTGTGGCAGCACAAGATTTACATTCAAAAAGCAGGCCATAATAGTACACATTTACTTTGCACTATGTGGACCTTAGAGCTTGAATCCCTGGTGGCTTGACTGCTCTAGAGTGAAAGCAGGGAAACAAAGGAGTTTACACAGCCTGCTCTCTTGCCTCTGGGTGAGGGCCACATTCCTCGGGAGCAGTCAGGAGTTCAAGGGAAGGGGAGAAGTGGAAGCTCACTGAGCTCCTAGCCTGGCCCTGCTGGTCTCATTCGCCAGCCATAGTATAGACCTTCTGCCCTGTGAAAGGCTCCAGGAATGGCAGCCCGGCTGTACACTTTTCCGAGAGTGCACTCAGGACAATCCCATCAGGAGGTGATGAAGACCATTTGTTTGACTATTCCCTGATCAGGGATAATGGCTGGCACTGATAACGAGGCAACAGTTTGCTTCCTTCTGCTAATTAAGAGAGTCTGCCTTGGACTCTAGAAGCTGCAGAAACTGCCAAGTCATGCATTTAGACCACTTTTAGTTTTTACAAGTGCTGAATGGATCTTAAGAGTTAGTAACTTACCTTTCAAACAGTTAAGGAAGCATTTAAAGCATTTGCTTATATACCACTTATTAATTACAGAGACTGCCAGACTTCATCTTAAATGGTGTCGAAAGTATCATTGGTGTTGAGAGTCTTTATTGACACCTTGGTAAAGTTCAGTGTTGTCACTGTGACATTGATGATATTGGCATTTTGTTAGGACTGATTGTTAGAAAGCTGACAGATGTTTATTACCACTCTCCCATCACACCTACTTTCTTCTAAACAGGCCCAAACTGTCCCTGCTAGAGAAATATAAAAAGAAGTTTCCTCACTAAGTTTCCCAGACAAACTTTGTCATAAACCATTGTTTGTTCTCAGGTCCCATTCAATTCCCAAAGGGAATTATTGACGATACATCATCTGGTCATTGGGTCCATTCATTCCCCCTGAAATTCATTGCTCTTGCGCCTCCCGTCTTCTCTTCCTCTGTGGTAGGGGGTGTATGGGCATTTGGACCCTACTGGGTTGTTGAGTGATCATTCTCTTGCTATTGTCCCATGCTATGCATGTTAAGAATAATTTCTCCTATTAATCTGTCTTTTGTCAATTTGTTTTCAGTGAACCTTCAGAGTGAAGGGGGGAGCTTTCCCTCTTCACCCCTATGGTATAAAAGTCACATCTATCTTGTTCACTAATATATATCAAAGGCTCAATAAAAACCTTGTTGAATGAATTGTTAAAAAAAAAAAAAAGGGAAGTGGAATAAAACGAGGTTATACCTGTATATTAATAGGTGACTCCAATAAAGACTTCTGTAATCTTTAACAAGGAGCCAACTATCAAATGGCAACTGCAAAGATAGTTCTCTCATTGAAGCTAACAAAGACATCTACAAACTTTCAGCTGAAAAATCAAAAAAGTTTGAGTTGTTTAGGACCTTCTAACACCAGGGAACGAGACATATCTTTTTGTATGTAATAAAAATGCAAGTGTGAAAATCTTCCAGTGACTCACAGAGTAATAACTGTGACAGAGGCTTTCTGAATTACACATAGTGAATTTTACAAAAACATAATATGTGGATGATGTTTATGTAAGTTTATATCTTCTTCCATACTATGTAATGTGGTTCTACAAGTGTTTAGGCATTTAGGGTTTAGGAGGGCATAATTAAATGATTTATTATTCAATAATATGCTTGTGTTGGGACATTGTGGAATTTTACCTGCTGTTGTTGTGAGGCCCAGAGCCAAATTTAATCTTATCTATTAGTGCACAATACATTTCTTAACCAGATTTTAAAGAAAATCTAGCTAAAGTTGTATGTGATTCATATTGTGTCTTCCTCCTGATGTTAGTTTTAATGCTTTAAGGTAGTAGTAGCTATGACTGATGCCATTGAAACTTTCAGTTCACTTGACTCCTCTATATAGCCCATGGATAACCAGTGTAGTACATTGATTTGGTTTTATGACTATTGATAACATTTTCTGATTTATGGAGGTTGACTTGTCCACAATCGGTGAGAGCTGGAATTTAATCCAGATATTCTGGCTACAATCCCAATAAGAGATGGGTCATTCTTATTCTTCATTCATGTATTCAAGTATTCATTCATTCATTCATTCATTCATTCTTTACACAGAAATGTATTGGTACCTATGATGTACCAGGTATTTTTCTAGCTACGGGAGGCATATCAACAAACAAAAGTGTTAAGAATCCCTACCCTGTGGAGCTTAAATTCCAGTGGGGCAGAGGGAAAACAATAGTAGATAACATGATAAGTAAATTCTGTAGTATATTAGGTGGTAGTAATGTATACTTTGAAAAAAGTAAGCAGGTAAAGGAAATTGAGCATACCAATTTTATACCTCTTTGGAGGGAGAAATGAATTAAGTTTTCATTTTTATCTCATAAATTATGTCAAAATGATAGGTTTTGTCCCAAGCCTTTCCAAGCAGGTAACTTGGAACAAGTGTTCTGCTCTTCTCCTCCCTCCCCACTACTCAGAACATTGCTATAAAAGATGGCTAAATTACAAGATCAACTTACAGAGTCCTACTTAATTCATTATGTAGCTCAACTGTGGTTCAACTCTAGTAGTGTTATAGACCTAACCAGTCCTTACAGTGGGTTTTCTTCCCAGTCTGTTAAACTGTATTCCACGCTCCAGCTGCAGGTGACAGGACCTCATCCTTTCATGCTGCTCTTTTAGCTTTGGGAGTAAGCCACTCCCTCTCCCTCCACATTATCCAATATTGTGCAGCAGAGACTTCCTTCCATTAAAGATACTGATAGTGGCTCCTCCACTACCAGAAGCAGGAGGATGATCTTGGGGAATGATTATGGGTTTAAAGGAGGAAGAGATAGTAGCATAGGATTCTGTTTTCACAGGAAATAGGAAGGTTGACAGTTGGAAGGAATTGTAGAGGAGTCCCAGCTGGGATCAGTGACAGGAGGGAGGAAAAGGGAGACCCTGGTCTCACAGGAAGGTTGAGTTATTGGGATGTTTATGAGTCAAGGATAGTCGCTCATCACCCTGTATGTAGGTTTGTGTAGATAAATTCCTGAGATGGATTTACCTATGCCTTCTTCCTTGATTTCTTGTTTGCTTCTTGTTTCTTTCTCCTTTTCCCTTTCCTTTTCCTTTCCCAGGGTATTGCATTTTTGCCCAGGCTGGAGTGCAGTGGTGCAATCATAGCTCACTGCAGGCTCAAACTCATAGGCTCGAGTGATCCTCCTGCCTCAGTTTTCTAAGTAGCTAGGACCACAAGCATGCACCACTATGCCTATCTAATTTTTTTAAGTTTTTTGTAGGGATGGGATTTTGCTATGTTGTCCAGGCTGGTCTTAAGTGCCTGGTCTCCTCAGGTGATCCTCCTGTCTTGGCCTACCAGAATGCTGAGACTATAGGCGTGAGCCACCATGCCTAGCCTCACTTAATTTTCATAAAGTCTGAAATTATTATCTACTCTAAGTTTGGCAAGGAACTGGTTGTTTAGAATTTAGTAATAATTTTTTGAAAAGATACAATGGATATAATTTTGCATATTTACTTAATATCATCCTCACAAAGAAATTTTTAAATTTCTTTTTATAAAATTCTGATTATTTTACAGCCCTGATGTACTCTTAATTTTAAAATATATTTCTTTTTTAATACATTATTTTTCATAAAGGCTTTATAATCATCATACTTTATTATTTTTAAAAAATATTGTACTAATATTGTTGCATAACTTCAAAAATTATCATTTAGTAGCCATGTAATACTAATAATAATATAATATACTATACTATAATATGTAGTCTATTGATAAATAGGTATTTGAGTGTTTATCTGTTTGCCTTGTATTATACTAGGAAATGTGGCTTGCCAAAATAAATGTATTATGCTTTCAGTTAGCTTGTAGTCTCATTCATAAAGCAATGTAGATACAATGTAGTAAGGATAAGGTGAAATCTGCCTTTGCAAAGGGATTTTTAATTTGGGAAAAGAAGGTATTTGTGGGACAATGAGATAGAAGGCTTTACGGAAAAACTAGATGGCTTTATGGAGAAAGAGAATTTAACTAGTTATTACCAGTTCAACTGCTACATCCCCATTCAGACCATCAGCATGCTGTGTGTCTTCCTTTTTCCCTGCTTTCCCCTTGTAGCCTACAAAGTTCTGCACAATCTGCCCCTTGGCTGCCTCTCTAACCTGATTTCTGACTTGTGTTTTTCTTACACTCACTGTCTCTTGACGCTGGCCCCATTCCTGTACCTTACACATTCCCAGCATGCTCTCACGTTATAATCTTTGTAATTGCCATTTCCTCCACCTTGAAAGTTTGTTTCTGCACTATTTCCCTGGCTTGCTGTCATTTCCTTTGGATCTCTGCTCACATGTTACCTCCTTAGAGAGGGCCTTCCTGAAAATGATAGAAGTGTTTTTTTGAGCACATTCCCTCACTCCCCAGCTCCCCTCCAGTGTATTTTTCTCCATAGCATCTTTCCGCCTGACCTTGTGTTTTTATATCTTTTTGCTTTTCATCTTCTGGAAAACAAGCTCCATGAGATCACACAGGGATTTTGCTTTATTCCTCACTATATGTCCCCTCCTAACACAGTTCCTGGAATACAGGTGAGGCTTCATAAATATTTGTTGAGTAAATGAAAGAATATATTAAAATATGATCATAAACCTTTTTTCTTTCCATGATTTGATGATGTGGAATTGAAAACAGGTCTACATAGATGATAATGATGTAATTAACAGCATTCCCGAGTATGTCTAGGATCAGCACTTGGTCTAGAAAAGCTCTGTATTCTGCCCTCCTTTCCTGTCCATGCACATCCACTGCCTTTGAGAATAAACCCAGTCTCCTTCATCTGGCAGTCAGGGCCTTCTGAGACCTCATCTCTGTTGATCTTTCTAGCTTTAGTTCTACCAAGTCATTCCCCTCATAACCTGTGCTGCAGTCATATTGAGTGGCTTATAGTTCCCCTCCTGTGGCCCTTGCAGATATTTCTTGAGTTGCCTTTCATTTGTCACTTATTTATTTATGGGTTTCTCCTCACAGTGCATAAGCTCTTCAAAGGAAGAGGCCTGGTATATCTTTGTATTTCCGGGATCTAGCACAGTTCTTGTGTATTGTAGATGGTCAGTAAATACTTACTCAATATAAAAGATGTTTTTTGCCTCCCAAAGACTAGTGGTAACTTGAAATGGTTGGATATAGGACAGATAAACTGATAGAAGCAGTTTTACCTCATTAGAGGGCTTGGATATAAGTGCGTCCAGTGACAAATATAGTAAAAAAGAGAGCAATATTATAATATCCTTTAAAAAAAAAAAAAAGAGAGAGAGGGTCTGGCTGTGTTGCCCAGGCTCGTGCCATCATGGCTCACTGTAACCTCAAACTCCTGGGCTCAAACAGTTCTCCTCTTCAGCCTCCTGAATAGCTAGGACTACTGGCATGTGCCACCATGGCAGCTTATTAAAAAAAAATTTTTTTTTTTTTTGTAGAAATGGGTTCTCACTATGTTGCCCAGGCTAGTCTCAAATTCCTGGCCTCAAGTGATCATCCCATCTCAGCCTCTCAAAGTGCTGAGATTATAGGCGTGAGCTACTGTGCCTGGCTAGAATATCTTAGTTTTTAGCAAAATCATACCTGAGATGAGGAAGGATGACATATAACATGATTGAATCAGCACACTTAACCAAGAAAGATAGCCTAACTGGAAGGAAGGGTTGTTTGACAGGCATTATTTAGAAAGAAGGGGAGCCATTTGGCGGTGGACTATGTGGGCATTAGTCCTTTGTTTAGTCAGTGAGAGCCATGCAAGGTGGTCAGCCTGCTGACTGATGACACGTTCATGTTCTTTCTATTTTGGACTAATTAACAATGTGAGTGTTGAGGGTTAGGGCAGTGTTAGCCTGGCTGCTCCTGGTTCAGGAAAGAATGCTATGAAAAGTGAGATATAGCTGTCTAGTGTAGGGGAGGAGAAAATGGCTGTATTTGGTTCTATATATTTGTCATGCCTGGTTGATGGTTTGTATTTTCTATAGCGATTTGTGAGTGACAATGGATCTATATTCAACTGACCCAGTATAGTTGAATATGTGATAATATTTTATGTAATTTTACTAATATATATTTTGTTAAAATATGACCATATAGAATCTACTAGGCTATAGGTGTTGAAAGATAACAATTTTTTTTTCCTAAATCAGGTTTGTTACAGAAAGAGAAAGTGGCAGTTGAAGCATTTCAGATTTGCTGCCTTCTCCTGCCTCCTGAAAATAGGAGAAAGTTACAGCTATTGATGAGGATGATGGCAAGGATTTGCTTAAACAAAGAGATGCCACCCCTGTGTGATGGCTTTGGTACCCGAACACTGGTAGGTTGATTTTTAACATCAGATATGACTTTTTGGAATGAAAGTCGACTGAGTAAGGTGTATTAGTTTGAGTGATCAGAGGGAAGTACAAAGCAGGCTTGCTTAAAAGAGCCACAGTCAGTGTTCACCCAGACTTGTGGTCATGCTTTTGGTCTGAGTGTCTTAAAGAACATAATGATAAATGGAGACTTGAGTAGGGGGCAGACTCTGTAGAGAGATCTGCTACATCCTGTTCTCCCACTTAAAATTATTTTAAATTTATTCTTAATTGACAAATAAAAATTGCATATATTTATGGGGTACAATGTGATGTTTTATTCTATGTATACATTATAGAAAGAGTCAGTCAAGCTAATTAACAGATTCATTACCATACCAACTTATCATTTTTTTTGTAATGAGAATGTTAAAAATCTATTCTTTTGGCAATTTTGAAATATACAATATATTGTTATAATTGTGGTCACCATGCTGTGCACTAGAGCACTAAGACTTGCTCCTCCTGTCTCACTGGATCTTTGTACCCTTTGACCAACATCTTCCATTTCCATGCCCCTGTACCCCCCAGCCTCTGGTAACCACCATCTCATCTCTGCTTCTATTGGCATATGTTTTTAAAGAGAGTTTATTTTAGAATTTATTTACTAGCAAAATCTCTTAATTTTCCTCAAAAAATGTCTTGGAGGAAAACTGGTGCTTCAGTGGAATGTATGTGCTTTCCATATCCTGCTAAGCCACTGTGTACTCCCTGGGGATTCACTGGCCCAGTTTTAGAAATAATAGAGTAAAATCAGAGGAGCACTTAGTGCCTAGGAGGATTCTTGATCTCTGTATTTTTTTGGAGTGAGTGAATGGCTAGAGAGGCTAATGGACCTTTATAAAAAGCGGAAGAAAACTTTATATCTATTCTGCATATAGAATACATGTGCAAAACTTTGCATGCAGTTTCAAAGCAATCACAGAGTCCCTGGGGTCCGTGGTCTCCAGGCAAAAAGTTCTCTGCCTGTGTGTCTCTCTGTACATGTAAATGTAAGTGAAGATCATTTGCAGTATGTTAATGAAATGAAGTCTTAGCAGAATTACATGATTTTATGCTTAAATATTTTGAAGGAAGATTGTCAGCAATAAAAGTAGTGGGGGAAAAAAATAAGCCAGTCCAAAGAACAGTATTAAGAATGGAGTAGTTAGGCTGGGTGTGGTGGCTCACTCCTGTAATCCCAGCACTTTGGGAGGCCGAGGTGGGTGGATCACCTGAGGTCAGGAGTTCTAGACCAGCCTGACCAACATGGTGAAATCCCATCAAAAATTAGCTGGGCGTGGTGGCGGGTGCCTGTAATCCCAGCTACTCGGGAGACTGGGGCAGGAGAATTACTTGAACCTGGGAGGCGGAGGTTACAGTGAGCCGAGATCACACCATTGCACTCCAGCCTAGTTTACAGAGTGAGACTCCATCAAAAAGAAAAAAAAAAAGGAGTAGTTAATACAAATTATATGGAAATTATTATATTATATTGATACTATAATGTATTTTGTATTTCTGCTTGCTGCAAAGAGAGTCTCATCACTTAATGTACTTCTTGAAAAGTCCCATGGCTTTGTTCAAAGGTCATTGTCAAATATACATTGAAAATCCTAGAGAAAATAAGTTAACTAGGAAAAGATGTAATGTTTGAGGCATGTGGACTATGTTAGCGGTTTAAAACAAATCAATAATGAAATTAGGATAAATAATAATTGACTAAATGGCTATAAAGTGCTTTGAACTTAATAGTGCTGCATGATTCAAGTCATGGTGATAATGATTTTCGAAATTTGTTTTCATATATTTATATGTGTGTATGTGTATATATATGTATGTATGTTTAAAATCATGTGTAAAAGAGGTACCTTTAAAAATTGCTCAGATAAGCATCTCTCTGCAGTCTCTTAACAGGAAGATGCACATTTTGTTTGTTCTGGTTGTTGAGACCACCAGCCCATTTGAGATGGCCGGGTACTCTTGGTAGAATGTGCACCCTGTGCCTTAGACCATTTCTTATATTTGCTTTTTGCAAATTAGTTTGCACTCAGTTCAGAAAAATACTCACTGCATTTACCCCCCTCACCCTGCTCTTTTTTTAGATGGTTCAGACATTTTCCCGGTGCATCTTGTGTTCCAAGGATGAAGTGGACTTGGATGAGTTATTAGCTGCTAGATTGGTAACATTTCTGATGGACAATTACCAGGAAATTCTGAAAGTCCCTTTGGACTTGCAGACCTCTATAGAGGAGCGTGTGGCTCATCTACGAAGAGTCCAGGTAAAGGAGAGGATATTATCAGTCCTATAAAATTGGCAATATTAAGTCATGTAAGCTTACTAGTCTTCTTGGGGCATTTTATTGTGAGGATTAAGTGAATTAATGTTTATAAAGTACTTACAACAGGTCTTGGCACATAGAAAGCCCCTGCATGTGTTTGTATTATTATTGAAAAGTTTATAGAATGCACATTTGGTTTTGTTATATCAATCCATGCAGCATATTTTTTATTGCTAATTCCTTGAATGAGTTTGTTCAGAATCTACATATACATACTGATGGAAATGATTTTATGTGCAATTAGTGTCTTGATTCATAATTGCCCTGTGTCCTAGTTTAATATTGCCACTTTTTCAATGAAAAAGCTAAGGCACAAATAACTTAAATAACTTTGTTTAAGGCTACAGAGCCAGAATTCTGATGGATGCAGTCAGCCTCTGGAATCAGTACTCTAAACTATCATTCCATATTCCCTGTCTAAAAATCATAGTACGGTAGAAGAACACTGGCATGAGAGCCATGAAACCCTGGCCAAATTCCTAGCTGTATCCTTTCCGTTGTGTGACTCTGGGCAAGTCCCTTAACCTCTTTGGATTTTACTTTCTTTCCTCAGGCGTTAAAATGGGCCATTCTTACTTTATAAAGTTGTGAAGATTAGAACACTGTACTTTACAATTCTTAGGATGAGTTTCTGACATATGTCAGGTATTCTTTGAAAGGTAGCTGCTGCTATTGTCATGGTGGTTATATAAAAACAATGCAAAAGAAGTGTAATAATATATTACAAGAAGTGTAATAATAATATTACATAATAATAATAATAAAAGAAGTGTAATAATAATATATATACATTTTTATTATACTTTAAGTTCTATGGTACATGTGCACAACGTGCAGGTTTGTTACATATGTATACATGTGCCATGTTGGTGTGCTGCACCCATTAACTCGTCATTTACATTAGGTATATCTCCTAACGCTATCCCTCCCCTCTGCCCCTTCCCCACAATAGGACTCGGTGTGTGATGATCACCTTCCTGTGTCCAAGTGATCTCATTGTTCAATTCCCACCTATAAGTGAGAATATGCGGTATTTGGTTTTCTGTTCTTGCGATAGTTTGCTGAGAATGATGGTTTCCAGCTGCAACTGTGTCCCTACAAAGGACACGAACTCATACTTTTTTATGGCTACATAGTATTCCATAGTATATATGTGCCACTTTTTCTTAATCCAGTCTGTCACTGATGGACATTTGGGTTGATTCCAAGTCTTTGCTGTTGTGAATAGTGCTGCAATAAACATATGTGTGCATGTGTCTTTATAGCAGCATGATTTATAATCCTTTGGGTATATCCCCAGTAATGGGATGGCTGGGTCATATGGTATTTCTAGTTCTAGATCTTTGAGGAATTGCCACACTGTTTTCCACAATGGTTGAAGTAGTTTACAGTCCCACCAACAGTGTGAAAGTGTTCCTATTTCTCCACATCCTCTCCAGCACCTGTTGTTTCCTGATTTTTTAATGATTGCCATTCTAACTGGTGTGAGATGGTATCTTATTGTGGTTTTGATTTGCGTTTCTCTGATGGTGAGTGATGATAAGCATTTTTTCATGTGTCTGTTGGCTCTATGAATGTCTTCTTTTGAGAAGTGTCTGTTCATATCTGTTGCCCACTTTTTGATGGGGTTGTTTTTTTCTTGTAAATTTGATTGAATTCTTTATAGGTTCTGGATATTAGCCCTTTGTCAGATGAGTAGATTGCAAAAATTTTCTCCCATTCTGTAGGTTGCCTGTTCACTCTGATGGTAGTTGCTTTTGCTGTGCAGAACCTCTTTAGTTTAATTAGATCCTATTTGTCAATTTTGGCTATTGTTGCTATTGCTTTTGGTGTTTAGACATGAAGTCCTTGCCCATGCCTGTGTCCTGAATGGTATTACCTAGGTTTTCTTCTAGGGTTTTTATGGTTTTAGGTCTAACATTTAAGTCTCTAATCCATCTTGAATTAATTTTCGTATAAGGAGTAAGGAAAGGATCCAGTTTCAGCTTTCTACTTATGGCTAGCCAATTTTCCCAGCACCATTTATTAAACAGGGAATCCTTTCCCCATTTCTTGTTTCTCTCAGGTTTGTCAAAGATCAGATGGCTGTAGATGTGTGGAATTATTTCTGAGGACTCTGTTCTTTTCCATTGATCTATATCTCTGTTTTGGTACCAGTACCATGCTGTTTTGGTTACTGTAGCCTTGTAGTATAGTTTGAAGTCAGGTAGCGTGATGCCTCCAGCTTTGTTCTTTTGACTTAAGATTGTCTTAGCAATGTGGGGTCTTTTTTGGTTCCATGTGAACTTTAAAGCAGTTTTTTCCAATTCTGTGAAGAAAGTCATTGGGAGCTTAATGGGGATGGCATTGAATCTATAAATTAGCTTGGGCAGTATGGCCATTTTCACAATATTGATTCTTCCTATCCATGAGCATGGTATGTTCTTCCATTTGTTTGTGTCCTCTTTGATTTTACTGAGCAGTGGTTTGTAGTTCTCCTTGAAGAGGTCCTTTACATCCCTTGTAAGTTGGATTCCTAGGTATTTTATTCTCTCTGAAGCTATTGTGAATGGGAGTTCATTCATAATTTGGCTCCCTGTTTGTCTGTTACTGGTGTATAAGAATGCTTGTGATTTTTGCACATTAATTTTGTATCCTGAGACTTTGCTGAAGTTCCTTATCAGCTTAAGGAGATTTTGGGCTGAGACAATGGAGTTTACTAAATGTACAATCATGTCATCTGCAAACAGGGACAATTTGACTTCTTCTTTTCCTAACTGAACACCCTTTATTTCTTTCTCTTGCCTGATTGCCCTGGCCAGAACTTCCGACACTATGTTGAATAGGAGTGGTGAGAGAGGGCGTTCCTGTCTTGTGCCAGTTTTCAAGGGAATGCTTCCAGTTTTTGCCCATTCAGTATGATATTGGGTGTGAATTTGTCAAAAATGGCTCTTATTATTTTGAGATACGTTCCATCAATACCGAATTTATTGAGAGTTTTTAGCATGAAGGGCTGTTGAATTTTGTATTTCTGTCGGTTGGTGGTGATATCCCCTTTATCATTTTTTATTGCGTCTATTTGATTCTTCTCTCTTTTCTTCTTTATTAGACTTGCTAGTGGTCTATCAATTTTGTTGATCTTTTCAAAAAACAAGCTCCTGGATTAATTGATTTTTTGGAGGGTTTTTTGTGTCTCTATCTCCTTCAGTTCTGCTGTGATCTTAGTTATTTCTTGCCTTCTGCTAGCTTTTGAATGTGTTTGCTCTTGCTTCTCTAGTTCTTTTAATTGTGATGTTAGAGTGTCAATTTTAGATCTTTCCTGCTTTCTCTTGTGGGCATTTAGTGCTATAAATTTCCCTCTACACACTGCTTTAAATGTGTCCCAGAGATTCTGGTATGTTGTATCTTTGTTCTCATTGGTTTCAAAGAACATCTTTATTTCTGCCTTCATTTTGTTATGTACCCAGTATTCATTCAGGAGCAGGTTGTTCAGTTTCCATGTAGTTGAGTGGTTTTGATTGAGTTTCTTAGTCCTGAGTTCTAGTTTGATTGCACAGTTGTCTGAGAGACAGTTTGTTATAATTTCTGTTCTTGTACATTTGCTGAGGAGTGCTTTACTTCCAATTATGTGGTCAATTTTGGAATAAGTGTGATGTGGTGCTGAGAAGAATGTATATTCTGTTGATTTGGGGTGGAGAGTTCTATAGATGTCTATTAGGTCTGCTTGGTGCAGAGTTGAGTTCAATTCCTGGATATCCTTGTTAACTTTCTGTCTGGTTGATCTGTGTAATGTTGACAGTGGGGTGTTAAAGTCTCCTATTATTATTGTGTGGGAGTCTAAGTCTCTTTGTTAGTCTCTAAGGACTTGCTTTATGGATCTGGGTGCTCCTGTACTGGGTGCATATCTATTTAGGATAGTTAGGTCTTCGTGTTGAATTGATCCCTTTACCATTATGTAATGGCCTTCTTTGTCTCTTTTGATTTTTGTTGGTTTAAAGTCTGTTTTATCAGAGACTAAGATTGCAACCCCTATCTTTTATTGTTTTCCATTTGCTTGGTAGATCTTCCTCCATCCCTTTATTTTGAGCCTATGTGTGTCTCTGCATGTGAGATGGGTCTCCTGAATACAGCAAACTGATGGGTCTTGACTCTTTATCCAGTTTGCCAGTCTGTGTCTTTTAATTGTACCATTTAGCCCGTTTACATTTAAGGTTGATATTGTTATGTGTGAACTTGATATTGTCATTATGATGTTAGCTGGTTATTTTGCTCGTTAGTTGATGCAGTTTCTTCCTAGCATCGATGGTCTTTACATTTTGGCATATTTTTGCAGTGGCTGGTACCGGTTGTTCCTCTCCATGTTTAGTGCTTCATTCAGGATCTCTTGTAGGGCAGGCCTGGTGGTGACAAAATCTCTAAGCATTTGCTTGTCTGTAAGGGATTTTATTTCTCCTTCACTTATGTAACTTAGTTTGGCTGGATATGAAATTCTGGGTTGAAAATTCTTTTCTTTAAGATTGTTGAATATTGGCCCCCATTCTCTTCTGGCTTGGAGAACTTCTGCCGAGAGATCTGCTGTTAGTCTGATGGGCTTCCCTTTGTGTGTAACTGACCTTTCTCTCTGGCTGCCCTTAACATTTTTTCCTTCATTTCAACTTTGGTGAATCTGACAATTATGTGTCTTGGAGTTGCTCTTCTCAAGGAGTATCTTTGTGGTAGTCTCTGTATTTCCTGAATTTGAATGTTTGCCTGCCTTACTAGGCTGGGGAAGTTCCCCTGGATAATATCCTGCAGAGTGTTTTCCAACTTGGTTCCATTTTCCCCGTCACTTTCAGGCACACCAATCAGATGTAGATTTGGTCTTTTCACATAATCTCATGGTTCTTGGGGGCTTTGTTCATTTCTGTTTGCTGTTTTTTCTCTACTCTTCTTTTCTCACTTCATTTCATTCATTTGATCTTCAATCGCTGATACTCTTTCTTCTAGTTGATCGAGTTGGTTACTGAAGCTTGTGCATTTGTCATGTAGTTCTCCTGTTGTGGTTTTCATCTCTATCAGTTCTTTTAAGGTCTTCTCTGCATTGATTATTCTAGTTATCCATTCATCCATTCTTTTTGCATGGCTTTTAGTTTCTTTGCACTGGTTACGTAGTTCCTCCTTTAGCTCTGAGAAGTTTGATCGACTGAAGCCGTCTTCTCTCAACTTGTCAAAGTCATTCTCCGTCCAGGTTTGTTCCATTGCTGGCGATGAGCTGCGCTCCTTTGGAGGGGGAGATGCACTCTGATTTTTTGAATTTCCAGCTTTTCTGCCCTGCTTTTTCCCCATCTTTGTGGTTTTATTTGCCTTTGGTCTTTGATGCTGGTGACGTACTGATGGGGTTTTGGTGTGGGTGTCCTTTCTGTTTGTTAGTTTTCCTTCTAACAGTCAGGACCCTCAGCTGTAGGTCTGTTGGAGATTGCCTGAGGTCCACTCCAGACCCTGTTTGCCTGGGTATCAGCACCGGAGGCTGCAGAAAATAGAATATTGCTCAACAGCAAGTGTTGCTGTCTGATTCTTGCTCTGGAAGCTTCGTCTCTGTGGTATACCCTGCTGTGTGAGGTGTGAGGTGTCGGTCTGCACCTAGTGGATGTCTCCCAGTTAGGCTACTCAGGGCCAGGGACCCACTTGAGTAGGCAGTATGTCTGTTCTCAGATCTCAACCTCCCTGCTGGGGTATCCACTGCTCTCTTCAAAGCTGTCAGACAGGGTCATTTACCTCTTGGAGGTTTCTGCTGCTTTTTGTTTAGCTATGCCCTGTCCCCAGAGGAGGAGTCTACAGAGGCAGGCCGGCCTCCTTGAGCTGTGTTGGGCTCCACCCAATTCGAGTTTCCCAGCGGTTTTGTTTACCCACTTAAGCCTCAGCATGGCGGGCGCCCCTCCCTCAGCCTCACTGCTGCCTTGCAGTTAGATCTCAGACTGCTGTGCTAGCAATGAAGGAGGCTCTGTGGGCATGGGACCCTCTGGGCCAAGTGTGGGATATAATCTCCTGGTGTGCCTTTTGCTAAGACCCTTGGTAAAGCGCAGTATTAGGGTGGGAGTTACCCGATTTTCCAGGTGTTGTGTGTCTCAATTTCCTTTGGCTAGGAAAAGGAATTCCCTTCCCCCTTGCACTTCCCAGATGAGGCGATGCCTCGCCCTGCTTCAGCTCTCGCTGGTCGGGCTGCGCCCATGGTCCAGTGCCAAGTGTCCAACATGCCACAGTGAGATGAACCTGGTACCTCAGTTGAAAATGCAGAAATCACCCATCTTCTGTGTCGCTCACGCTGGGAGCTGGAGGCTGGAGCTGTTCCTATTTGGCCATCTTGGGCGCGCCTCCCAGTTATAATATATGTTATCCTGTGGACCCCAAAGTGGGGTTTTTATGTCAGTCTATGGGAGCAGAAACTCGGTAAAGGCAGGCAGAAGGTCCACTTGACTCCTTCTGACTGATTGGATCTCTTCTCATTTGAGATCTTTTTGAGGCACTACAATTAAGGACCAGTGAACTGCGTCCTTCTGAGGTATTACAAAAATAATTAACTGTGCAGCTCTTTCTAGAAGGCAATTTTAAAATTAAATTTTTTTCTTATTTTTTTGCAATGATCAACCTAGCACATTGAAGAAACTTGGGAAATATAGAAAAAACCACACCAAATGGTATCAGTGTTACACTAAAATGTTCATAGTCAGTATTACAGTTTTTCAGATTTTTTTTCTGTGTGTGTCTGTCTATATCCATGCCTGCTTTACTCTCTTCCCTCTCTCCTCTCTCCTCCCTCCCCTGCCATCCCTTCATCCCTTTCTCCCTTCCTCCTTTCCTTCCTTCCTTCCCTCTTTCCCTCCTTCCCTCCTTCTTTCTTGCCTGCCTCCCTGCCTGCCTGCCTCCCTTCCTGCCACTTATGTTCTCTTAACATTGAGAAAAAATTCCCCTATCATTAATTATTCTTGATTGGCATGAGAGTGGCCAAGAGCACAGACTCAGGAGACTTTGAATTCATGACATGCTTTTTGTTAGCTGTGTGACCTTAGGCAAATTATATAACATGTCTCTGCTTCAACATCTGTCCCAACATTTCTCTTTCTCATCTGTAAAATGGGAATAATAGTAGTTAATATTTACCTCATAGAGTTTTTCTGGGAAATTAATACATATGATTAATACATGTGGGCTTAATACATGTGAAATGCTCACAATAATATTTATCACATTGTAAACCTACAATTAGTAGCTGCCTTTGTTGTTGGTATCATCATTATTGTTATATTATTCTATAGTAATATTATTGGCCACACAGTATTCCATAATATGGATATACCATAATTTATTTAAATGATACTTTTTAGATGGTATTTAGATTGTTTCCATGCTTTCCCCCGTTTTGGAAGCAGTTACAGTAAATATTTTTAAAGGTAGATTTTTTTTTTTTTTGGCTGATCTGTGATTATTTTCTAAGAATAAATTCCTAGGGACAGCATTGCTTGGCCAAAGGCCATGAACATATTTAAAGTATCGATAGCATATTGCCAAATTTCCCTTTAGAATGATCATTTAAATTTACATTTCTGTCAGTGGTATAAGAAAGTGAGTGTTCATTTCTCTGTACGTTTGCCTACTCTGGATATTATTAATACTCGTACATACCTTTGCCACTTGCATGGGTGAAAAGTGTAATCTTAACTGCTGTTTTAGTTTAATTTTTTTTCCTCTGATATTTTTATGAGCCAAACCTAAAGAAAATAAAAATGAACAGAAATACTTCACCAGGTTTCGCAAGGAAATGTTATAGCAGTGTATTAGTCTGTTCTCATGCTGCTAAGACATACCCAAGACTGGGTAATTTGTAAAGGAAAGAGATTTAATTTGCTCACGGTTTAGCATGGCTGGGGAGGCCTCAGGAAAATTACAATCATGGCGGAAGGGGAAGCAAACACATCCTTCTTCACGAGGCAGCAGGAGAGAGAAGCGCCGAGTAAAAGGGAGAAAATTCCCTCATAAAACCATCAGATCTCATGAGAATTCACTCACTATCATAAGAACAGCATGGGGGTATAACTGCCCTGTGATTCAATTACCTCCCATCTCCCACAACAAGGGGATTATGGGAACTACATTTCAAGATGAGATTTGGGTGAGGACACATCCAAACCATATCAAGCAATAACTATGTCACCCTATATACTTGCTAGGTTTGTGTATTCACATGCATAGCAAAGGCATATATTGTAGTAACAGCCTTGTGAGCCCTTTACTATTGAAGTTCAGAAGGCTGAGCTATGGTGATTAATTTAACTGCAGGTAAACATGATCTTGTGAAGAGACACTACAGTGTGCTCTGAATAAAATCAATAGTGATTAATTTGTCCAGTTACCTTTTCTCTCTTGCAAGTACATATTAGAATTGCCAAGCAGTTGTTCCATTCAGCACTCAGAACCTATAGATCATTGTTATCTTGATTAGGCTCCTAAGCCTCTACACTGTATCACATTTAGGGGAGTGCTTCTCTGAAAATGCAGTGTTGCTTGGATTATTCTGGTGATTGTTTTAGGACAGTTTCAGGGCTGACCCTGGGATACATTATGAGGTAGACAATGTTTTTGACACAAGCCTTCTATGATCCTCATCTGTAACCTTCTGTTTCAAAAGACTCCAGACTCTGAAATTAAATATTTTCAATGTATGTTCATTTATTCACAGGTCTTTTTTTTCTTTTTTCCTCTTATTTCTTCTCCCTTATCCCTTCTGCACTGTCTGCACATTTGTTGTTTTACTTGATTCTCACGGGTAAGATGTTAGAAAATGGTTGTAGTACTCCTCTCTTCCTAAAAGCTTAGCTAAATGCGTGCCACTACTATCCTCAAGGCATTGAGAATCCGACTCTTCAGATGTGGGAAGGCGCCTGGATAGTTCCAGTGAATGTCCAACATTATCGATGTTTGAATCATTTTAGTCAATGTGTTTAATTTATGCTTGAATTTCAGATCTTGTTAAAAGAGGGCATGCCGAGACTAGCTTGGTCATGGAGACCCTAACCCAGTGTCGCTAGAGGAATTAAAGACACACGCAGAAATATAGAGTGTGGAGTGGGAAATCAGGGGTCTCACAGCCTTCAGAGCTGAGAGCCTTGAACAGAGATTTACCCACATATTTATTGACAGCAAACCAGTCATAAAATTTACTAAAAGTATTCCTTACGGGAAATAAAGGGATGGGCCGAAATAAAGGTATGGACTCTGGATAGTTATCTGCAGCATGAACATGTCTTTAAGGCACAGATTGCTCATGCTATTGTTTATGGTTTAAGAATGCCTTAAGTGGTTTTCCACCCTGGTGGGTCAGGTGTTCCTTGCCCTCATTCTTGTAAACTGACAACCTTCCAGCGTGTGCGTCAAGGCCATCACGAGCATGTCACAGTGCTGCAGAGATTTTGTTTATAGCCAGTTTTGGGGCCAGTTTATGGCCAGATTTTGGGGCCTGTTCCCAACAAGGGCACAAGCTTTTTTGTTATTGAAATGGCTCTTGGGTTTACAAAGGTAAAAATCCCATTTAAAACTGTGGCTTTAAACAATAATATTTTGAAGTTATGGAAATGCTTTTACTTTTCAATATAGAGTTTCCCCCAATCAAATTTTGAGGACTAACATGGCATCGCTACAGTACAAGGAGGTATCCCGCATTTGATCTGAACTAATAATTTATTTGAAAATATGCTATATTCTTTCATTCCTAATCCTTTTGTCTCAGATAAAATACCCAGGAGCTGATATGGATATCACTTTATCTGCTCCATCATTTTGCCGTCAAATTAGTCCAGAGGAATTTGAATATCAAAGATCATACGGCTCTCAGGAACCTCTGGCAGCCTTGTTGGAGGAAGTCATAACAGATGCCAAACTCTCCAGCAAGGAGAAGAAGAAGAAACTCAAGCAGGTAAAAGGATATTCTTTATAAATCATTTTTCTCCTCCCTACTGGTTTTTTTTTTTTTTAATTTTAATAGGCTTCATGTAAATCTCATCTTCTGAGCCATAGTAGTTTTCTAAGTATACTAGTCAGTTCATACATTCCAGAAGTCTCAATGATTTACACACTATGGTCAGTTTCCTAGATCTATATTCTTCAATGTAAACCTGTTACCATTGCCAAACTCTTCATTGACAGAGTTATTCTCTAATATTTGTCCTTTATTTTGGTATGTGGCATGATGTGAATTAGCAGAGCATCTACATTAATCTCAGAGCAAAGATCAGTGAGGGTAGATTTCTTTTCATGTTTTCAAAAGGCAAATCCGATGGAATTCACAGATGTAAAATATCTAGAGTTTAAAAGTCATTGGTTTTAGATAGCAACTATCAAATTAGTTTCTTGCCTCAGGTATCAGTACAAGTTTTTAGTTCCTCTTATGTTAGGGAACACAGCTTAGGGTTCCAGAGAATTGTTTTTAACTCACAATATGTTAATTTTGACTATTCATCACGATTGATCCATGATCAGGTGAGTGGTGGTTGTTTTTAAAGACCGAACTCTACATAGTTGGATTCGGGAAACATCGTACGTGTAGGGTTACACATAGAGCACCAGAGTTCTGGGTTTCTAATCATATTATTCTCCAGAGTTTGGTGGTGAAGATCAACAGAAACTATACTGCCTCTCTTTTAAGCTTTTCACAAAGTAATATACACCAGAATATTCCCTCTTCCATTTGGGAAGAAGCTGGTGGGACTGAGTTGGAGAAGCAGAGAAATGGTGAAATGTAATTGGGACAAAATTTTATTTAGCTGTGTAGAACAGAAGTTATTTTGAAGTCAGAGTTAGTTGTGAATATTTAAAAAGTGAGGTCTATTTGTAGTTGGCGGTGGGGGAAATTTTAAGAAACATGATTAAAAGGGGAACTTACTTGAAGCTTACATCAAAAGAAAGATAGATTAACTCTATAGAAATTGGAATCAAATGGTTTAACAAAAATAAACAAACATAGGAAAGCACAGGCTCAGAAACTCTTACAATTTGGCTGCCTAATTTTATTGGCTTTTCTGTGTCTTTTTTTACTCTTCTTGAACCATTCGTTATTTTAGTTTCAGAAATCCTATCCTGAAGTCTATCAAGAACGATTTCCTACACCAGAAAGTGAAGCACTTCTGTTTCCTGAAAAACCCAAACCGAAACCACAGCTGCTAATGTGGGCACTAAAGAAGCCTTTCCAACCATTTCAAAGAACTAGAAGTTTTCGAATGTAATAATACTTCCACAGCAACAGGCGCCAGAGACCACTGTTGTTTTGAGTGAATGGTGGTTAGGAGAAAGACTTTGGTGGTGCAAGAAAGAAAAGCATAAAACAAAGACTAATGAAATATAGATAAAGATTGGCTTAGTTTTTAAAAATGTTTAGCCATTAGTATTTTTATAAAACTCAATGCTATTTTTAAAGTGTATAAATTGGTTAAAATTTATGAGTCAAATATATAGTGATAATGTTAACATGTTTGTAATTGTTACAAAATTTAAGGGTATTTTTATCTCTGCTTTCTTTTTCATGGTGTTTATTAAATAATTGTGTATATACATCCTAGCTACTAATATCTTTATTACAGCCTTAAGACTTAATTTTAAGTCTTAAAAATAGTGTGTATACTTGAATAAGAAAGACACTGGGTACTGTTAATATGATGCTATTGACTTAGTAGCCAATTATGATTTCTCCTGTATAAATTCCAGTTTTTATTGCTGCACATAAATTTTGTAATGTCTTATATTGTGATGGCTATGTCTTTTATTGCAGATTTATTGGATATTATGACAGATTTTACTAAAGCTAGTATTTTTATAACATATATATTAGTTGATGTTTACCTATAAGTGGAGTAGATTTTCATCTGCCTGCAATGGTATAATTTCAGTCCTAGCTAAAAATGGAAAGTTGAACTGGATAAATTCTTTGGGTACCCTTAGACCTGTGATTCTAAGTCAAACACAAATGGGTTAAATAAAATGAGACTACTTCTATTATATATTTTCATCCTTTTGAAAGTAAGTGAAATGTAAATAAATTTATTTTTTTAAAATGCCATACCTTGTGGTTTTTTTTTTCACATTTATTTAGATCAGTTAGAGAGCATCCTCAAATGCTTTTGCCAATGATCTTCATCAGTCATTAATTTCTATGAGAAAATAGAAAGTAAGATTTGGGCTTTTGTATTGACTGGCCTTTAGGTGAGCACTTTGTTAATTTTTTAGCATTGCTTTGCCCTTTTGTAAAATTGTGGTGGTGCACTTGGATTATGGAGCAGCTGAAAATCTTCCTCTGAGCGCAATTACCCAAAAAGCTGAGAGCAACACCTACTAATTGACTTACAGTACTCCTTAGACTGATTTTTCCTTGCACTTAAGATTTGCTCCTGTTTTCTTGTAGCAAAATACCTCCTACAATTGATGCAGATTTTGCTTTTAAAAATGGATCAAAGTATTCCTAATGGTTTGGGTACCACCTTACATTCCAAATACGTAATGTAATGGGAGATTTTTAGTGTTTCGGGATTCATTCTCAGACTTTGGCATTCTGTTTAGAGCCAAGAATAATTACTCTTTCTGCTCTATTTTCACTCCAAGGTAGAGTTTATTTTTCAGAGTCTCTTTTGCTGTTACTTATCTTTGAAAGTATATGTAGTTTTCTTTCCTTTTTTTTAAGATTACTTTTTAAAAAAATATAACATACTTATGGAAAGATCATAAAATATAAGCACCAACTAAATGTGAAATAGATGACTAGATAATAGCAGTTATCCAAAGTGGTTGTCCCAATTAACACTCCCATTAACAGTGTATGAGAACTCCTTTTGTTTAATATCCTCACCAAAACTTGATATTGGCAGAGTTTGAAATGTTGTCAATGTGGTGGGTATTAATAGTGTCTGATTGTGGTTTTAGTTTGCATTTCCCTGATTATTAATATGGCTGAACATTTTTTCCTTTTTTTTGACTTTTTTGTCTTTGTACAAATTTTAATATCAGATCAAGCCTACACACACGCACACAGAGACACACACTCACCCTGTTGAGTTTTTTTAAAAATTTTGATTGTATTATATCTATAAATCAATTTGGAGAGAATTGCTATCTACAATATTAGGTCTTCTAGTCCATGACCATGGTTTACCCTTCCATTTGTTTGAAATAAATGAGAAAAAATTGTTCTTTTCTGTGAAGATTTACAAATCTTTTGTTAGATTGTTCCCAAGTGTTTGATACTTTTAAAAAAGTATCAAAATTTTCAAAGAAGATAGTACCCATTTCTTGTTTCAACAGTTACTCAGCTGATCAATGTTGATGTTCAATTCTTTTGTAAATGGTGGTGGTGTAAAATTTCCTTATACTGTTTGTTGCTCGTGTATGGTATAAAACTTAGTTTTCCTGAGTTTTGTATACAATGAGCCTTGCTAGACTTGCTAATTCTAGACATTTGTGTGATTCTTTTGCATTGTCTATATATTAGGAAAAAAACTTTTGCTTTGCCGTTCTGTGGTAGACAGCATCTATATTGTCCTCAGTGATCCTTGCCTCCTGGTATTTAATGCCTTGTGTAGTCTCCTGTCCTTGAGTGTGGGTGGAGCTAAAATGACACTTTTCTAAAGAATAGAATACATCATCAGTGATGGGGTATCACTTTTGAGATTAGATTCCAAAACTCTGGCTTCATCTTGCTTGTGTTCCTTCTTCTTCTCTCCCTGGCTTGCTCTGGGGAAAGCCAGCTGTCATGTTGTGAGCTACCCTTTCAGAGGCCCACCAGGCAAGGAACTGATGTATCTGGCCAACAGCCACCGTGGATGTGAAGCCTACCAACATCTTTATGAGTGATCTTGGAAGTGGATCTTCCCTTGGTCAAACCTTGAGGTGACTCTAACCTTAGCTGACACCTTGATTGGAGACTTTTGAGAAACTGTAAGCCAGAGGACTTAGCTAAGCTGTGCCTGGATTCCTAATCCACCGAAACTGTGATATAATAATAAATGTTTATTGTTTTAAGCCTCTTAATTGAAGAGTAATTTGTTATAAAGTGACCTAGATACAATATACTTTCCAATCTTTATTTCCTTCCTTCCTTCCTTCCTTCCTTCCTTCCTTCCTTCCTTCCTTCCTTCCTGCCTGCCTGCCTGCCTGCCTGCCTGCCTGCCTGCCTGCCTGCCTCCCTCCCTGCCTGCCTTCGTTATTTCTTTTCCCTGGCTCCCTCCCTCTTACCCTCCATCCTTTCCTTCTTTTTTGTCTCAGGACACTGGAGATCTTCAGTATAGCAGTTCCCTGTTTCCCCTTTATCTGCTGTTTCACTTTGCACAGTTTCAGTAAGCCATGCTCAACCACAGTCAGAAAATATTAAATAGAAATTTCTAGAAATAAACAAGTTTTAAATTGTATGTTGTTCTTACAGCATGTTGAAATCTTGGACTGTCCTGCTTTGTCCACTCTGAAAATGGCTTATCCCTTTGTTGCGTGGATCCATGCCTGGTAGACCAGGTGCATTGTCAATGAGCGGTAATATTTTGAAAGGAATCTCTTTTTTTGTTTTGTTTTGTTTTGTTTTTGTTGTTGTTGTTGTTGTTTTAGCAGCAGCTCTCAATAGTGGGCTTAAAAGATTGAGTAAACTATGCTGTAAACAGATGTACTGTTATCCAGGCTTTGTTGTTCCATTTATAGAGTACAGGCAGAGTAGATATAGTGTATTTTTTTTTTTTTTTTTTTTTTTGAGACGGAGTCTTGCTCTGTCGCCCAGGCTGGAGTGCAGTGGCCGGATCTCAGCTCACTGCAAGCTCCGCCTCCCAGGTCTACGCCATTCTCCTGCCTCAGCCTCCCGAGTAGCTGGGACTACAGGCGCCCGCCACCTCACCCGGCTAGTTTTTTGTATTTTTTTAGTAGAGACGAGGTTTCACCGTGTTAGCCAGGCTGGTCTCGGTCTCATGACCTCGTGATCCGCACGTCTCGGCCTCCCAAAGTGCTGGGATTACAGGCTTGAGCCACCGCGCCCGGCCGATATAGTGTATTTGTATTTTTTAAGGGCCCAAGGATTTTTTGAATGATAGATGAGCATTTGCTTCAGCTTCAGGTCACCAGCTGCATTAGCTCCTAACAGGAGCATCAGCTTGTCCTTTGAAGTTTTGAAGCCAGGCATTGGCTTCTTTATAGCTATGAAAATCCTAGATTACATCTTCTGCCAATAGAACGCTGTTTTATCTACAGTGAAAAGCTATTGTTTAGTGCAACCACCTTCATTAATGATCTTAGCTAGATCTTCTGGATAACTTGCTGCAGCTTCTCCAGCCTTTGTTGCTTCACCTTGCACTTTGCAGTTATGGAGATGGCTTCTTTCCTTAAACCTCATGAGCCAAGCTCTGCTAGCTTTCAACTTTTCTTCTGCAGCTTCCTCACCTCTCTCAGTTTTTACAGAATTGAAGAATTAGGGCCTTGCTCTGTATTAGGCTTTGGGTTAAGGGAATATGTGGCTGGTTTTATCTTCTGTCCAGACCACTCAAATTTTCTCCATTTCAGCAATAAGGCTGCTTAGCTTTTGTATCATGTGTGTGTTTACTGGAGTGGTGCTTTTAATTTCCTTCAAGAACTATTCCTTTGCACTCACAACTTGAGTAACTATTTGGCACAAGAAGCCTAAACTTCCCTTCCATCTTGGCTTTCAACATACCTTTCTCATTAAGCTCAATCATTTCTAGCTTTCGATTTAAAGTGAGAGACGTGCGACTCTGTTTCACCTCAACAGAGGCCATTGTAGGGTTATTAATTGACCTGACTTCAATATTGTTGTGTCTCTGGGAATAGGGAAGCCCAAGGAGAGGGAGACCTATGGGGGAATGGCTGGTGGCTAGAGCAGTCAGAACACACAACATTTATCAATTAAGTTCTCAGCCTTATATAGGTATGGATTGTGACACCAACAAACAATTACAATAGTAACATCAAGTTCACTGATCACAGATCACCATAACAGATGTAATAATAATGAAAAACCTTCGAGTATTGTAAGAATTACCAAAATGTGACTCAAAGACATGAAATGAGCACATTACTGTTGGAAAAATGGCACCAAGAGACTTTCTCAATGCAGGGTTGCCACAAACCTTCAATTTGTAAAATATGCAGTGATCTGGATACAATATACAATATAATCTGTGAAGTGCAATAAAACCAGATATGCCTGTGTATATAGTGTTCAATACTATATGGTTTCAGGGCCAGGCATGGTGGCTCATGCCTGTAATGCTAGCACTTTGGGAGGCCAAGGCGGGTGGATTGCTTGAAGCCAGGAGTTTGAGACCAGCCTGGCCAACCTGGTGAAACTCTGTCTGTACTAAAAATTCAAAAATTAGCCAGGTGTGGTGGCGGGCTCTTCTAGTCCCAGCTACTCTGGAGGTTGAGGCACCAGAATCGCTTGAACCTGGGAGGCAGAGGTTGCAGTGAGCCCAGATCATACCATTGCAGTCCAGCCTGTACAACAGAGTGAGACACTGTATCAACAAAACAAAACTATATGGCACCTATGGGGGTCTGGCATGTCCGTAGCAGATAAGGGGGTGTTACTGTTTAATGTGGAATAGAGGCCGGGCGCGGTGGCTCAAGCCTGTAATCCCAGCACTTTGGGAGGCCGAGACGGGCGGATCACGAGGTCAGGAGATCGAGACCATCCTGGCTAACACTGTGAAACCCCGTCTCTACTAAAAAATACAAAAAATTAGCCGGGCGTGGTGGCGGGTGCCTGTAGTCCCAGCTACTTGGGAGGCTGAGGCAGGAGAATGGCGTGAACCCGGGAGGCGGAGCTTGCAGTGAGCCGAGATTGCGCCACTGCACTCCAGCCTGGGAGACAGCGAGACTCCGTGTCAAAAAAAAATTAAAAAAATAATGTGGAATAGAGTGGGGATTGCAGCAGCATCATCTTGTTCCTAACTTCAGAGAGGAATCTTGTAGCATTAGAGTATTTGTAGATACCCTTTTATAATTTTAAAAGAAGTTATTTTTTATTTCTATTCTATTGTCAAAAAAATTTTTATTGCTTGTTTTAATCATGAATTGATGTTGAATCTTAATCAACTACTTTTCCTACATTTGTTGAGGATTTCATAAGTTCTATCTTTTAGTCTATCATTGGGGTTATATTGCATTAATTGATTACTAATATTAAACCACTTTGCATTCTGGGAGTGGCGTAAATCTAATTATGATGTATTATCATTTGAATATATATATCTAGATTCTGTTGCTCGTATTTAGTTTATAGTTCTTGTATCTATGTTCATGAGTAAAACTGTCCTGAAAATTTCCTTCTCTTACGATCTTTGTTGACTTTCTGATCAAGGTTATAAATTAAGCTGAAAATTACTCTTTCTATATATGGTTGGAATGATTTCTTTCTTGAATCCTGGGTGGAACTTAGTTACCTTTTTTAAAAATTAATGTAATTACACTGAAGTCATAAAAATGGTTTGTATAATTTCAGTCTTTGAAATTTGTTGAGACTTGTTGTGTAGCCTAGTATATGGTCAATTTTTGTTAATATTCTGTATACATGAAAATAATATGAATTTTGCAGTGATTACAGTTTTTCTCTCTGTATAAAATCTTGTTTAAATTTCCTACATTCTTACTGATTTATTTTGCCTGCATATATATATGTGTGTATGTGTGTACATATATATATATGTGTGTGTGTATATGTATATATATGTTTTTTCTCCCCTTTTCTTTTTAGAGACAGGGTTTCACTCTGTTGCCCAAGCTGGAGTGCAGTGGTGCAGTCATAGCTCATAGCAACCTTGGCCTCCTGGGCTCAAGTGATGCTCCTGTCTCAGCCTCCCAAGTAGCTAGGACTAATTATGCTCAGCTAATTTTTTTCAACTTTTTTAGAGATTTTTGTCTTGCTGTGTTTGTTACCCAGACTGGTCCCAAACTCCCAGTCTTAAGTGATCTTCCCACCTTGACTGCATTTATATTTATTACTGAGAGAATTATTATAGATTTCTGATAAAATTCATTTTGAATTTTCATATTTATCTGGTGGACTGACCTTTTTATTTATTATTATAAAAGTCATTCTTTATCATTAGTAATGTGTTTGTCTGCAGTCTTTCTGTATTGTATTTTAGGTGTATCTCTTATAACCAGCACGTAGTTTATGTTTTAAGAAGCCAACTTCACAGTCTTTATTTTTAATTGTAGCATTTAGACAGTTTATATTTAATATGATTACTCTAATTTTGGGTATACGTCTACTCTAATTTGAGTAAAAGCATCTTTACTGGTGCTTTCTAACTGATTATCTTCACTTTCTTGCCTTTGTTTGGATTTTGGAAATAATTTCATGGTTTCTTCTGCTAATTTGAAACCTATGCACTCTGTTTCTAATCTTCTTGTTGGATTCCCTAGGAATTATGTCTTTCATAGTAACATATCAAAGTTTAAAGTTAGTGTCAGTGCGTTTTCCATCATCTCAGACTATTTAGGGACCTTAACACAGTAAGAACACCCTTCTAATTAGATATTATTACAATGTATTATGTTTTATTGCTTTTTAAACTTCATAATATATTGTTGTTAATTTATATAGTCTTTGTTTACTAGACTTACCTATGTATTTTACCACACTTTTTTTCTTCTTAAATTATTTAGAATTTATCTGCAGTAAGGGTTTGCTTTGTTTTTGTCTGAAAACTTTTGAAATTTTGCCCTCATTCTTTTTAACAGCTTTATTGAGACATAATTCACATAACCATACAATTCACCCACTTAAAATGTATAATTCAGTGATTTGGGGTACATTACGTTTTTTTTAAAGTTGTGGTAAAATATAAATGGCAGAAAATTAGTATTTTAGCCATTCAGTGTACAATTCAGTGTAAAGAATGCCGTCATTGTTTAAAGATAGTTTAACTGTAAGTTATGGACTAAATGTCTCCCCAGAAAACTCATGTGTTGAAATCCTAACCCCCAAAGTGATGGTATTAGGAGATGAGGCCTTTGGGAAGTGATTAGGCAAGAGAGTAGACCATGAATAGAATGAGTGCCCTTACAAAAGAGAACCCACAGAGCTCTCTTGCCCTCTTTCTATCATGTGGGGATACAATAAGAAGTCAGTAGTCTACAACATGGAAGACAGCCCTCACCAGAACTGGACCATGCTCACACCTTGATCTTGGATTTCCAGCCTCCAGGACTATGAGAAATAAATTTCTATTTATAAGCCACCCAGGGTATGGTACTTGTTATAGCAGCCTGTACTGACTAATACACTGCATATAGAATTCTATGTTGATAGCTATTTTATTTCCATATACTGCAGTTATCCCTTTGTTAGCAGGCTTCCATTATTGCTGCTTAAAAGTCAGCTGCTGCTCTAGATATCGCTTCTTTATCAATAATGTGCCCCTTTCTTGGTAGGCTGCTTTTCGCTCTGTCTTTCATGGTCTTTTCATTGATGTTGCTGTATCCTGGTGTGTACTTTTAAAATAATTATCCTGCTTGGGATTTGTTGGGCTTCTTGAATCAGAAGTTTGAGGTCTTTCATCAGTTTAAATATTGCCTTTGTCACAATCTCTCCTCTGCTTTTGAATCTTTAATTAAATATATGTTAGATCTCACTCTATACTCTGTCTCTTAATCTCAATGTATGTCTGTATTTTTGTCTTTCTATGCTGCTTTCTGGATAATTTCTTCAGAATGTTCTTATATTTCAGCCCTTCTAGTCTCCTGTTCAATTCATATATCCACTACTATGGATTTTACATTCATTTTACTATCCATTTTACAGCTTAGGAAACTGAGGCTCTGTCAGGTTGGGTAATATCCCTGAGATTACTCAGCTTGTGAGTAAAATAGTTGGCAGTCAAAACAAGCACTGTCTAACTGCAAACCCCAGGCTCCTGCCTAATGCGTTGTGTAGTTTCCAGTGAGCAATGTTTTATGGTTTTTTGCACATTTACTTTGGATACTTATGTATAAGCTCATATGTCATTTTTCAACCTATACTTTAAAAAATTTAAGATCTCAAATTTCTTTTTGATTTGCAGCATTTTCGTTGTCTTAACCAGTTTTGCCAAATTCATTTCCAATCTCTTTTGGTCTCTTTCTACAAATATATGCTAAAGATTTTTCATTGAATTTTCCACAAATTCCCACAAAAGATACTGCAACAGTGATGAAAACAAAGTCTTTCTTTGATGCTCTATAGACATGAGCATGTATTTGTTTTATTTTTAGGTATGATTTTTAAAGTATTTTTTATTTTTATGTATCATTGCTTTTATTTTTAGGTATAATAAGTCAAAAATATCATAGGGAGTATCATTGCCCTAAGAGACTCTGATAAGAAGTTTATCAAATGAATGTTCCATACAGAAAAATTTAAAAGAGTACTATAGCAAAATTTCAAGGTTGAAGACCCTCTGTGTAGGAGCAGGGTGATGGAATTCAAGCCATTTCTCATTTTTATTTCTCACACATCTTTGTGTTCCTGCATCTGCCTTCAGGGAAGTTATGTCTGGCAGTCTCGCAAATTTAATAGACATATGGGTCACGACTTAGCACTTATGTTATCCAAGAGTTTGGTTTTGATTCCCACATAGAGAAGAGAGTTTCTGCACATTGTTATAGGAAATATAACTTTTAAAAAGCTGATGTTTGTGAGTTGCTTGTATACAGGAAGAAGAAACTAAAAATTTCTTGTATTTGGAATGTCACAAAAATCTTAAATCATGATTAAAGGAGGAATCAGTTAAAATCGTTCTTAGTTATATGGGTGTGGCTGTGATAAATGATTAGTTTTACCCTCGAGAACAAAAACCTACAAATGTCAAAGACCTAGGGAAAAGTAGTTTTATTACCTATGAAAGTCAGTATTTAGGAGAGATTCAACTGTATTTATATTCATCATCATAGTATTTTGAAGTACTCACTTCAGCATGAAACATAGGAAATTCTAATTTTACAGCATTTTCAATCATGCATTTTCTTGCTTAAGACAATATATCCTGCAGAGTATAATACCTTGACATTATTGGGTGTTCCAAACAAGTTGCCATAAAACATAAACTATGATTATTGAGTCTTAAAGAAATTATTTGTTCATGGGTACTCAAGTAGTTTGAAAGTTGGGATCTAAGACCACATTAATAAACAGAATTTGCTACTTTGTATCAACTTGGAAATATATTTTTTATTTAATTTTGTAGAACAAATATACTTCCTGGGATAAGTGGAGGATATATTTATTAACAGTGTAATAAGTACCCTGTGATGGATTTTTTCAGTGTCTAGTTAATTTAACATTTAAATTTTCAATTTGAGGAAATAAACTGAGACAGTAATGGGACAATAGGGTGCTAACCCAATAAAAAATGTCACTTTCAGTTTGTTAGTGCATATTTATGTTGCAATGTAAGTTTCATAATTAAGTACTGAATCTAAGTTAAAATTCTATGTGCAGTTTTTGCAAATTTCACCTTGGAGAATTGTTGAGTGAATTGTTTGCTTCATTTGAGGATGTAGAATAAATTATATTTTCCATAAAATGTCACCAACTGTGCTTATTTCCAAACAAAAAATAATTGTGTATTTGGCTAGGTCTGCTTATTTTGTAATACCTCTTTTCGGGCTCTTCTGTCAGAACTAAAGACACTTAGAGTATCTAGAGCCTTTTCTAGAGAATATAACAAAAGCTTTTCTCCCTCTTCTAGCCCCCACAAATTTAACATCTTGCTGCCAGCATATCTTTCAAAGTAATAACAAGGTAGTCTTCTTGAGTAGTTTATAATGGATTTCTTTCTATGTTTAATAAAACAGATGAAACTTTATTTTTTAAAAAGCTCAAGGACTAAAAATTATTTTCATGAGACCTAAGTAAAATATAATTGATATTTGTATTAGTCCATTCTCAGGGTGCTATGAAGAAATAGCTGAGACTGGGAAATTCATAAAGAAAAGACGTTTAACTGACTCACAGTTCTGCATGGCTGGGGAGGCCTTAGGAAACTTACAATCATGGAGGAAGGTGAAGCAAACACCTCCTTCTTCACAAGGCGACAGGAGAAAGAAGTGTCAAAAGCCCCTTATATTACCATCGGATCTTGTGAGAACCCACTATCATGAGAACAGCATGGGGATAACTGCCCCCATGATTTAATTACCTCCCACTGGGCTCCTCCCACGACACGTGGGCATTATGGGAACTACAACTCAAGATGAGATTTGGATGGGGACACAGCCAAGCCACATCAATATTGAAAATTGAAGTACTTCAATTTTGAATTAGTGTAGACTAATGCAACATGCGAATGTAGAGGCCTTTTGCTCACTCTTCGCACAAAGAACTTTTAACCTTCGAAGGGTCCTGACAACAGACATTTCAGTGATAATTTACCAAGACAGCAGAACTGTTTGTTGCTAAAAATAGTTATGCAGGATAAAATGCAATCTATACTTTTATGAGAACCTGTGATGCTAGTTTACCTCCAATTACAAATATCCATATCTATGTATGTATATTTTTTAATCAGATGTGTTTTGGGCTCAGAAGTTATTAAAAATTCAGTCGAATGATGGGAGTGGTGTTTGGAAGATTAGAATCATGTAGCTGATTCACATGAGTTATTAGACCATGATAAGAGGCACAGAGGAAATATAACAAATGAAATCAGCCTTCTTGCCTACTGATTCTGCATAATTTTAAAAATTAAATTTGAGTTTTTGTCCATATGCAAATTTGTCCTAAAAATTCCAATCTTTTGAAAGCGTTTTGATACTTAGAAAAAAAAATTTAAGACTTTTCTAAATAGAATATACAAGATGGTACAATCTGATTGGATAATAATGCATCAGTGTTCTAAGTTAATAATTATCTAAGGCAATAGTTAACATTTAAAAACATACAGTGACATCATTTCTGAATTTCTACTTTCTACTTGTCAAAATGCCAAATATAATTATACACAATTATTGCTTAAAGATGATGAAGGTTTTGATTTCAGAAAGTTCATCACTGTTACCTTTTCACAGAGAATTGAATTTGATGATCTATTAAAGCCCTAGCAGGTGTCTGATTTAGCATATTTGACTATTTTCACAAGTCACGATCCATCTAACAAGGACAGACGTTCCCAGTAGAGGTCAGTCTTGTGTTGATAGTTATTGTATCATAAAGGAAAACTAGGGATTTTATGTTTAAGTCCAGTATATTTGATATAGTTAGCCATTAATTGTGGAAGAAAGAAACTTATAGATTGGTCATCTTTATTGTAACAAAAATTATTGTGGGTAATATTTTGGCTCCTTTATTACCATATGTTTTCCTCAAAACCCCAGAAGGATTTACTGCTTGCTAAATACTCCCTAAAAGGGACTTATCAGTGGTAGAAATTAACAATTATCTAAATGTAGCAACAGATAATTTGGGATAAATGTCAGATTACTGGAGTTTAAAGTGAAAATATGTCTTGCAAATTTCAGTTTGAGAAGAAACACAGAGGTAGGATAATTTTACGCATCAGCTTTTCACCTTAGCTGTCTTGTCTGCAATATGGGAACAACTGTGCCTGTTCTCTTTCCTTCAGATAAATCTTGTTTTATTCCTCAGACTAATGTTTTGCTCTCTAAACCAAGATTGTATAATAAATGCAGATATGGCAATCTGAGATAAAGCATTTGTTTACAAGTAATGCCTTTGGAGTTGTTGATGCCAAAATACAATAAGCAGTCAAACCAGCATAGCCCAGGAAACATCTTTGAGGTTACTGAGATGATAAATGACTTTACTGGAGGTAGATGGTGTGATGGAAAGAGCAGTGTGTTAGCAGCAGTGATTCTGCCACAGGATAGCTTGAGGAGGCTTTAATCTCCCACACCTTAAATAAATATAATTAAGTAAACAGTGTGTTTACTATGCAAATACAGTCTAAAAGCAAGACTTCTAGTTCCTTCTTTCCAACTAAATTATTACACAACAGTCCTTCCCAGTAGAATTTGTAGCACCAATATTAGTTAGAAATCAGGATATTTGGATTTTAACCTGTGGCACTGCCAGTTGGGCAAGTGACCTTGAGCAAGCCACAACCTCTCTGAGATTTGTCTTTTTCTCAGTAAAGTGAAGGGAATGGATTTGGAAGGAACAAACTCCAGTGTTTTCCAGGACAGGAAAATATTAGAAGTTACTGAGAATGGAGGGGTCAGTGGAGAAATGGAGTGTGTGGGTCTTACAATTAGGTATCTGATAGAGATAAAATGTTGAGTGCTCTATGTTGGCCAAATTTATGCTATATGTAGAGGCGGGCAGACAGATGCAGATGAGAAAACTGGGAGAGAGGTGCCCAGTTACAAATGCAAAACTTCAACTCTGGTCTTCTCTCCGATGATGTGGAGTTCTTCTCACTTCACCACACTAAGTCTTGTCGCTGACAGGAGTGTGTGGGCTTGATCCAAGCAAATCCCTGAAAGAGAGAGCTTATATCTGCTTCCCTTTATCCTCCATCTATGCTCCTTCTTTATTGTTTGGGTCCCTTTCTCTTTATCCACTACCTCCTTAGTTGTGCTCAGGTATTTCCTGAGCCTGAGCTTTGTAGGAGGCACCTTTCAGGAGCTGAAACAGTCCAGTCCCCACCTCTCTTTTCAGGCTCCCCACTATGATGTTGACATTTGCCCTCCACAGAGCTTATACCGGGCTGCATGATGTTTCTTCATGAAGACTTGTTAGCTAAGCAAGTGCTTAGAGCCTTTTCACTCATTCAGTTTATTGTAGAGCCTTAATACTGCAGGTGCTAGGCTGGGCAATGATGGAGGGAGAAAGACGGCTTTAACTCTGAAGGAGCCTCAGCCCAATGAGGAAAGCAAATATGTCTACGTGTAACTCTAGCCGATGAAGTCAGACCCCTGTAGGGTGCATGGTATGCAGAGGAGAGGTAATTTTTCCAGGGCAGTGGAGGGATGTGCAAGGTGTTACTGAGGAGCTAATATTCAAGCTGAACCCTGAAGAATGTGTCCACCAGTGAGGAAGGCAGGGAAGAGGCATTTTCTCAGAGCAAATAGCATGAAATAACAGTCTGGTGGCAACTAGAAATGATTTACTGTTCCATGTGGTCCAGGTAATGCTAATACTTCAATATAAAGTCTGACATGGCTCTCTGTAAAGGACTGAGTAATAAGGCGATTTCATGAACTGTGACCAGGCAGGCAGGGGACTTATTTTCAAGGAGTTTTTTGGCACCTCTCAAATAACATCTCTGAGATATCTTCCTCTTCTACATATTCCAGGTCAGTTTATCCAGATCTCAATGCTCTTTGGAATTTTTGGATTCTTATTAGGTTGCTGCTACACCATGGTTTCTCTTTCCACATTTTCACAGAGCATTCCTGCATTAGTCTGTACTGACGAATTTACAATGGTTGCAGTAATCGTTGGTGTTGATGAACCTTCCTTATGCTTTATGTAAAAGAGTGATCCTTTTATTGCCAGTTTCTACTTTTCCATCAACAGCCTGTTGTTAGTGTTGATGAACCTTCCTTGTGCTTTATGTAAAAGAATGATCCTTTTATTGCCAGTTTCTATTTTTCCATCAATAGCCTGTTATTCCATGCCTCTGGGTCTATACTGTTCCATTTCATAACATTTAATGAATGTTAGAAGTGGCTCTGCAAATGCATTGCCTTAATCTTGTTGCCTGCAGTGAGATGCTTTTAATATTTTCTCCACATGTGAACTCAGTGTTTTCCTTTAGCTTTTCTTTAATTTCCATGTAGTTAATCTCACTACTGCAGGGAGCCTAGATATTTATAGAGTTTTCCCTTTCACTCTATCTTCAATAATTTGCTTTTGCATTCAGTGAACACATCCATCACAACAAATGGTCCTTTTCTCATTTGTATTGACTTGCATTTATATAAACCAGACTGCCTTTTTATAGTATTATTAATGTTCATGGCAATTTTCAGTAGCTTGGGGAGCTGGGTATGAGAGTTGGCACAGAGCTTCAAGTTTTCGTATTAGATCAAATGACTCATGTCATGATGCCTGGTTTCAAGCTTTATCATTAAGTCAAGACCAAGGTTATATGGTTTTTTTTCCCCTTAATTGCCTCAATATAAAATGAGAGTATTAAATAAGCATCTCTAAATTATTCCCCATTTCATTAAAATGTTCTTGATTTGATAGCCGTTTTGTGCACTGAAAGATATAAAAAATTCCAATTACATTGTTGACTATTTTCATAATCAGTTCAATGTTATAAACTTGTATAGCTCCTAGTAGAAACAAATAGGGAACTGAGTTATACACAGTTCATATTGATCATTCTTAGATGCTGTTGTTTTCTGATAGCTCAATTTAACAGAGTCTACAATGATGACATTTTAAAATTATTATATTATTTTGATACTTCATTTATATTCTTTTAATATAAGTTAATTTTTTCCTATCACTGGGCATGTCATTGGTTTGCAGATTGTTGGGAAGAATATCATTGGCAGGACTTGTATTGCTGTTCTTTGGGCAAAAGCAAACTGGTCTAGAGATCATCAAACTTTTTCTAGCTTGTGGAAGGCCTCTCAGAAATGTCTTTCAGAAGCAGCTCTGTGTGCTCAGACCCCTGGAACCAGTCATTCTGCTGCAACAGAGGCCTGTACGTTCCTATTGCCACCCATTTTCACTTCTCAGCGGCCTCTTCAGATATTAATGGTATTTCCATAATTCCAGTTGCATATGCTTTTTTAGTTTCTTATCTATGCCACTTGAATATTGTGACATTTTGGGAGCACTTAAATATTTGCTTCAAAACTTCACATATTTGTGGTATTTTTCTATAGTAACTTGTGGTTGTTAGAAATGCTGAAAATAAATGGTGCTGGGATAACTGGGTAGCTAAATGCAGAAGACTGAAACTGGACCCCTTTCTTTCACCATATAGCAAAATCAACTCAAGATGGATTAAACACTTAAATATAAAACCTAAAACTATAAGAATCCTAGAAGAAACCCAGGAAATACTATTCTGGACGTTAGACCTGGCAAAGACTTTATGATGAAGATTCAAAAAGCAATTGCACCAAAACCACAAATTGACAAGAGGGACCTAACTAAACAAAAGAGCTTCTGCACAGCAAAAGAAACTCTCAACAGAATAAAGAGTCAACCTACAGAATAAGAGAAAATATTTGCAAACTATGCATCTGACAAAGGTCAAATATCCAGAATCTATAAGTAACTTTAAAAAATCAACAAGCAAAAAACAACCCAATTAAAAGTAGGCAAAGGACATGAATACAGTTTTCAAAAGAAGAGACATGAATGGCCAGTAAGCATGTAAGAATGCTCCACATCACTAATCATTAGAGAAGTTTAAATCAAAACCACAGTGAGATACCATTTTGTACCAGTCAGAATGACTATTCTTAAATAAAAGTCAAAAAATAACATGCTGGTCAGGTTGCAGAGAAAAGGGAATGCTTATACAACTGCTGGTGGGAAGGTAAATTAGTTCAGCCACAGTGGAAAGCAGTTTGGCTGTTTCTCAAAGAACTTAAAACAGAACTACCATTCAATCTAGCAGTCCCATTACTGGGTATATACCCTAAGGAATAGAAATTGTCCTACCGTATAGACACATGCATGCATATGTTAGATGCAGCACTATTCATAGTAGCAAAGACATGGACTCAACCTAGATACCCATCAGTGGTGGACTAAAGAAAATGTGGTTCATACACACCACAGAATACTACACAGCCGTAAAAAAGAATGAGAGATCATGTCCTTTGCTGGAACATGGATGGAGCTGGAGGCCACTAACCTAAGCAAATTAATGTGGGAGCAGAAAACCAAATACTACATCTTCTCATAAGTGGAAGCTGAACATTGAACACACATAGACGCAAAAATGGGAACGAGAGACACTGAGACCTAGTTGAAAGTGGAGGGGGGAGTAGGGTGAGGATTGAAAACTACCTATGGAGTACTATGCTCATTATCTGGGTGATGAAGTAATCTGTACCCCAAACTCCTATGACATGCAGTTTACCCATAAAACAAACCTGCACATGTACCCCCTGAACCTAAAATAAAAGTTGGAAAGGCAAAAAAAAAAAAAAAAAAAAAAAAAAAATGCTGAAAATATATTATTCCATTATCCCAATAAGCTCTTACTGTAATATTTTATCTTAGTGACTTTTGGGGGGAGTATATCTCCAATATAATTTAAAATAATCACTTAATTTTTGTTTTCTGGATTCAGTCATCTTTACTATCATATTAAATTACTTCTAAGACATATATTTTTTCTCCACATTTTAGCATCTCTGAAACTAGAATGCATCTTTCAACTAAGGATATATGATAGTTTAATTGGCAACATTTTTTTGTAGTGATAGAAAAATTAGTGGTGTCCTAGATTTAATAAAATGTGGCATTTTATTTTTATTTTCCAAGGACAGATAATGGAAGGTGGTTCATGATGTCAGTGATTTCATCTGTTTTATGCTTTGAGTAAGCATTCCTGGGTATTCACTGAGCTTCTTTTCTGTTCTAATCTTTTCTATGCAAGTCTGTCTTCTATCTTGTTCATTTATTTATTCATTCTCTGCAATTAGTGGGAGTATTTAACAGAAGGTAAAAGCATTTGAAATTTGTTTAGTCTCCTCTCCTAAATTTCTATGCATATGACTTTATACGTGGTCAGGCCAAGGAATTTTTCTGTAGCAGGGGATGGGGGAAGGAGAAATTATGGGAATAGTGGTGGGATTAGGACTTTTATAACAAGAATGCAAAAAAGAACCAGTGTTCAGCTTTTAATTACTATAGTATGTTTTTAATAATGCTGGCAATGAGGAAAGCTTGACTTTGTCAGGTGAAGGAAGGATTTTCTAAATTTCTTTAAACCTCAGAAAGGTAGTAAAAGAACTATTTCTAGAATTTCTTCCAGAGTCTCAAGGTATTGGTTTATCTAGAAAGAATGATTTGGATTAGAGCAAGTAGATGCCCTCCCCTTTGGTCTCATGGAGTAAGAGTCCTGTTTTTTCCTTAAGGTCCTTGCTTTTCCCCTTCTTGTGGCTGTGCCTCAAATGAGGTGAATGTAGAAACATCAGGAAAGGTTTGGAAGAGTCTGAGAACATTTGAGCTAGTGGTCTGCTCCTCTGTCAAAGCATGAGGGAGACCACAGACATTAGTTGGCTCCACTTCAGGCTTCAGGTCTGGGACATGATCAACAGTGAGAGAGCAATGACATGGAGGTAACCTTGGAGACAGCTCGAAGGATTGAGACTGAGGATGGGTTCCTGGCTCCCCAGGGCCTGCGCTTGGCGTGCAGGGGATTGTGTGGCTTTTCATGCCTGGAGGTTTTCTACTGCCTCAGGGACCTCTGATGCCAACCGATCAGAAAAGCTTGTATCAGAGTGAAGAGACTATAATAGAAGGTACCTTTAAGATTAGAGGCCAGGATCAGTTTCTAGTAGTAGTTGTCCACACTTTCCACCCCAGACCAAGTATGAATAGTTTTACTCATTGTAACTGGTTCAGGGAGCTGAGCGACCTACCTACCTACAGTAGAATGCAGTGGAGATTCAGAGAACAGCTCCTGAATCTGAGGTCTGCCTCTCTCTGTCTCTCTGTCTCCCTCTCCCTCTCTTTCGCTTTCCAAAAAGAATAAAGTAAATGTCTACACATACCTAGATGCCATCTTTGGGAGGAGAAGAGGTTAGGGATAGAACTCTGAAACGCAAGTGTGTCTGTTTGGATCCAATCAGGAGATAAGAGAACATACAGTAATCTGAACAGGGGAATTTTAATATAAAGATAACTATTAATATAAATATAATTATTAAATAATGATAAAAGAGTAGCTATAAGATGTAAGAAAATACGTTATTGTACCCTCTGACTGAATGAGAGTAGTCAGGAAAGACAAATTCGGAAGGAGAGCCCTCTTCTTGAGACCAGAGTTCAGACCTCATTGGAGAACATGAGATGCAGATCTCTGGATGTTAGAGGATGCCAGTTTGCCCATGCCAGAGCTGGTCTGTAGTCACTGGGCAAGCAAAAGCAATTCTCTGGAGTGCAGGTGGGGCACAGGTGAGCTGCAGCTGGTGGCTGGGTGGGTAGGCACGTAGAGAGAATGGGGATGCTGGTGGCAACCCTCTGGGGAGTGGCAGTTTGCAGTTACCCATGGCTGTGTAAGAGGAGTGTGCTGAGGGCTTGGGGGTACCAGTGTACGCAAGAGGCCTAGAGCATGCAGTATGCAGATTGTGAGGGTGTGGCAGTATGCAGATTGTGAGGGTGTGGCAGTATGCAGATTGTGAGGGTGTGGGAAGGTGATCAGGAGTCCTGGCTTAGGCTGTAAGGTAGCCAAGGAACTGCACCTTCTGGACCAATGGGTGAGGCAGAACACCACTGGACTCCTCACACCCACACCGCTGACCCACTGTGCAGTAGCCAGAAACAGCAGAAGAGTCACTTCCTTCTACATTGCCCCTCCAGCACTTTTAACTGTGAGAGTTTAGTATCATACACAATATAAAGGAGAAATGCTCAAAGGAATTCTGTTCATTATCACAGAGCACGTATTGAATGGTGAATTTGGAGCTAAAAGGTGGTAATGTGTTGGGAATTGGTGGGTTCTTGGTCTCGCTGACTTCAAGAATGAAGCCGTGGACCCTTGCGGTGAGTGTTAACAGTTCTTAAAGATGGTGTGTCCGGAGTTTGTTCCTTCAGACATTCAGATGTGTTTGGAGCTTCTTCCGTCTGGTAGGTTCGTGGTTTCACTGACAGCAGTGAAGCTACAGACCTTCGCAGTGAACGTTACAGCTCTTAAAGCCCGATGTCTGGAGTTGTTTGTTCTTCCTGGTGGGTTCATGGTCTCGCTGGCTTCAGTAGTGAAGCTGCAGACCTTCGTGGTGACTGTTACAGCTCATAATGGGGGTGAGGACCCAAAGAGCAAGCAGCAGCAAGAGTTACTGCAAAGAGCAAAAGAATAAAGCATCCACACTGTGGAAGAGGACCAGAGTGGGTTGCCTCTGGCTGACTCAGGCAGCCTGCTTTTATTCCCTTATCTGGCCCCACCCACATCCTGCTGATTGGTCCATTATACAGAGAGTTGATTGGACCATTTTGACAGGGTGCTGATTGGTACATTTACAATCCCTGAGCTAGACACAGAGTGCTAGACACAGAGGGCTGCAGGTCCCGAGCCCTGCCCCGCAGGGAGGCAGCTGAGGCCAGGCTAAAACTTGAGCTCAGCACGGCAGGCACTGCTAGGGGAGCCCGGGCACCCACTGCAGCTGCTGGCCTGGGTACTAAGCCCCTCATAGACCTGGGCCAGCAGCGCCTGCCAGAGCCGAATGTGGGGCCTGCCTAGGCCACGCCCGTGCCGGGGAACTCGCGCTGGCCTGTGAGCGCAGCCTGCAGCCCCAGTTCCCGCCGGCGCCTCTACCTCCACACCTCCTGACAAGGAGAAGGAGCTGGCTCTGGCTGGCCAGCACAGAGAGGGGCTCCCACAGTGCAGTGGCGGGCTGAAGGACTCCTCAAGCACCCGGAGTGGATGCTGAGGCTGAGGAGGTGCTGAGAGTGAGGGCTGTTAGCACATCGTCACCTGTCAGTAAGTTGATAACTGGCACAATAAATCTTTTTTCAGAAGAGACTAAATCATCCAAAGGAGATTCTAACAGCTGGCACTCTTTTAATGGGCCTCCAATGAACAGAGTTGTTGGATTAACCAATGCATTCTGTATCCTCCATAAAAGTGTATATAGATTCATGTCCACTGTGTGGTGTTGACTCATAGCCGGTTGGCTATGCTCTACTATACCATTATACCTATGTTTCCATACCATTTGGGAGCTGTGTTTATTCCCCATATGTTCATACTAGTTGTATTAAGTATCTATTCCAAGCCTATTTATAGTAGTTGTGTTAGTTTTCTATTCCCTAACACATTTTTATTTCTATTTTATAACAGTCTGAAAACTTAGTGACTTAAAACAACAATAACTTAACAGCAGTGGACACTTAGTCTGCCACAGTTTCTGCAGGTCTTGAATTCTGGTTTGCATAATCTGGGTAGTTCTGACTTGGAAGTTTCTCAGAGGTTGCATTCGAGTTACTGGATGGACCTGCAGTCATCTGAAGACTTGACTGTAGTTGTAGGAAGGAGTTCCAAAATGGCTCATTCATGTGGTTGGCAAGCTGATGAGAGTTGTTGCCAGGAGTGTCAGTTTGTTGCCATTGAGACATCTCCACTAACTGAGTACCCTCATGACATGACAGTTGGCTTATCCCAAGTTGGGTGATCTTAAAGATAGTGAGGCAGAAGACACAATGCCTTTTAAAACAGTTTCAATAAGTCACAAAGTGTCATTTCTGCAATATCCTGTTGGTTACACAGCTCAACCCTTTTTAATGTAGAAGAGGACCACACAAAAGTGTTAATACCAGGAGAAGCCACTGGAAGCTGTTTTGGTTACTGGCTACCACACTAATTATATCTGTTACTGTAATCAGAAAATTTAATTAAATACCATAAAAACATTGAAATATGAATATAAAATTATTTTTTATAAAAACTAAATGCTTTCAGAAAACTTCTTGAAGTGTAAAAAAAAATCTGTTGTATAAAATGAGGCTAAGACAACTAAGAAATTGAGGACATTTTGTAAAAATCTGGATGGATTCTGCTCCCAAGTAACTTTGCAAGTGACATGAACTTTTTATGCCACTTTAAATAAATTAATTGGTCGTGCAAAAAATTTTGGGGAAATAAATGGCTTGAATGTTAAAGGAAAAACACCCAACCCAGCATGATACTCATGTACTAAGTACCATTAGGGAGAAACTATCTTGCTGTTCTAAAGAGTAATGAAGTTAATGTCAATTCTTGAGAGACAACATTTGATTGAAGAACAAGCCTACAATACCACATCATAAGATATTATCTACAAAAATGATAAGAGCGGCCGGGCGCGGTGGCTCAAGCCTGTAATCCCAGCACTTTGGGAGGCCGAGGTGGGTGGATCACGAGGTCAGGAGATCGAGACCATCCTGGCTAACACGGTGAAACCCCATCTCTACTAAAAATACAAAAAAATTAGCCGGGCGTGGTGGCAGGCGCCTGTAGTCCCAGCTACTCGGGAGGCTGAGGCAGGAGAATGGCGTGAACCCAGGAGGCGGAGCTTGCAGTGAGCCGAGATAGCGCCACTGCATTCCAGCCTGAGCGACAGAGCAAGACTCCGCCTCAAAAAAAAAAAAAATGATAAGAGCTTAGATACGAGGTTTTAATAAATAATTTTTACAACAATCAGTAATATTTGCAGCAATGCAACTAGAGTAAAAAATTGCTGTTATTGGTAAATCGACAAAAGAGGTTTTAGAAATTAAAAATGTATTATTAATCTAACTGCAATACCAAAAATGAATTTGGAAGAATTCTGAAGTTTTCATCTATCATGACAGTAGAAATTAAAAAAAAAAACCAGAAAACAACCACCCAAGCCATGGTATCTATATCAGTTTTCAATTGTAGCTTAACCAAAATCACCCTAAAACTTAGTAGTTTAAATAAATGGTTTATACAACAATCATATTATTATCTCTCAGGCTTTCTGTGAGTCAGGAATTCAGACCGAGTACAGTAGGGATGATGGGTTGTTTTCCCACCGTATCTAGAGCCTCATCTAGGAAGACTTGTAGGCTGGGAATGACTCAACAGTTGGAGGTCTGGAATCATCTGGTGGAATCTACATTCACTTGTATTGCAGTTGATTCTGCTTATCATTTGGAATTCCAGCTAGGCTTGCTAAAGCACATACACGTGGCTCTTCCATGTGACCTCTGTGTTTGTTTGGGCTTCCTTACAGCAGGGTGGGTGCCTTATAAGAATAAACATCACTGAGAAAACCAGAAGAAAGCTGTATTGCCATTTAGGACCTCGCCTTTGGAAGTCACACAGCTTTATTTCCTCTGTAGGCTTCATCTTGCTCAGATTCAGGTAGAGGGACCATATACCCCATATCTTGATAGGAGGGTGGGTGTCAAAGTCACATTGTAAGACGGTCTTGCAGGATGGGAAATACTATTGTGTCAGTCTCAGAAAATGCGATCTGTGTGTGCGCATACACACACACACACACACACACACAGAGAACACTCTTACTTCTGAACTGTATGAACCTTAAGGATGACGATATATAAAGGCCATATTTTTACCACTGAATATCAGGAGAAAGTATTTTAGTTCCATTTTGAAAAGATGGAACATAAGAAGATGAGTCTTATAGAGTTGATAAAATTCCTCAGTTGATATGGTTTGGTTCTGTGTGCCCACCCAAATCTCATGTTGAATTGTGATCCTGAGTGTTGGAGGAGGGGCCTGGTGGGAGGTGATTAGATCATGGGGGCAGATTTCCCCCTTGCTGTTCTTATGATAGTTAGTGAGTTCTCATGAAACCTAGTTGTTTGAAAGTGTGGCACTTCCCCATTCTCTCACTCTGTCTCCTGCTCCGCCATGGTAAGTCATTCTTGCTTTCCCTTTGCCTTCTGCCATGATTGTAAGTTTCCTGAGGCCTCCCAGCCATGCTTCCTGTGCAGCCTGAGGAACTATGAGTCAATTAAACCTCTTTTCTTCATAAATTACCCAGTTTCAGGAGGTTCTTTTTAGTTTAGTTGAGAACTAATAGAGAAAATTCGTACCAGAGAAGTGGGGCATTGATATAAAGAGACCTGGAAATGTGGAATTGACTTTGGAACTGGGTAATGGGCAGAGGTTAGAAGAGTTTGGAAGGCTCAGAAGAAGACAGGAAGATGGAAAGTTTGGAACTTCCTGGGGATTTGGTGAATGGCTATGACCAAAATGCTGATAGTGATATGGACAGTGAAGTCCAGACTGAGGCGGTCTCAGATGGAGATGAGGAACTTGTTGGGAACTGGAGTAAAGGTCACTCTTGCTATGCTTCAGCAAAGAGACTGGCAGCATTGTGCCCCTGATCTACAGATCTGTGGAACTTTGAACTTGAGAGGGAAAATTTAGGGTATCTGGTGGAAGAAATTTCTAAGCAGCAAAGCATTCAAGAGATGGCCTGGCTGCTTCTAAAAGCCTACCTCATTTGCATAAACAAAGAAATGAACTGAAAGTAGAACTTGTATTTAAAAGGGAAGCAGAGCATAAAAGTTTGGAAAATTTGCACCCAGACCATGCAGTAGAAAAGAAAAACCAATTTTCGGGGTAGAAATTCAAGGCTGCAGAAATTTGCATAAGAAGAGTCAAATGCTAACAGCAAAAACAATGAGGAAAATGCCTTCAGGGCGTTTCAGAAGCCTTTGTGGCAGCCCCTCCAATCACAGTCCTGGAGATCTAGTAGGGAAAAATGGCTTCATGGACCAGGCCCAAGGCCCTGCTCTTCTGTGCAGCCTCGGGACATGGTGCCCTGTATCGCAGCTACTCCAGTTCCAGCTGTGGCTAAAAGGGGTCAAGGTATAGCTTGGGCTGTTGCTTCAGAGGGTGCAAGCTCCAAGCCTTGGTGGCTTCCATGTATATTGGGCCTATGAGTGTGCAGAAGGCAAGAGTTGAGGTTTGGGAACCTTTGCCTAGATTTCAGAGCATGTATGGAAACACGTGGATGTACAGGCAGAAGTGTGCTGCAGGAGTGGAGCCCTCATGGAGAACCTCTTCTAGGGCAGTGCAGAGGGGAAATGGGAAATGTGGGGTTGGAGCCCCCACACAGAGTCCCCACTGGGACACTGCCTAGTGGAGCTGTGAGACGGGGGCCACCATCCTTCAGACCTCAGAATGGCAGATCCACTGACAGCTTGCTCTGTGTGCCTGGAAAAGCTGTAGGTACTCAACACCAACCTGTGAAAGCAGCCATGGGGGCTGTATTCTGCAGAGCCACAGTAGCGGAGCTGCCCAAGGACTCGAGCCCACCGCTTGCATCGGTGTAACCTGGATGTGAGACATGAAGTCAAAGGAGATTATTTTGAAGCTTTGAGATTTAATGACTCCCTTGCTGGGTTTTGGACATACATAGAGCCTGTAGCCCCTTTGTTTCGGTCAACTTCTTTCTTTTGGAATGGGAGCACTTACCCAATGCCTGTACTCTCATTGTATCTTGGAAGTAACTAACTTGTTTTTGATTTTACAGGCTTACAGGCAGAAGGGACTTGTCTTGTCTCATCTGTGCCTCTCATAAAAGATGAGACTTTGGATATAGACTTTTGGGTTAATGCTAGAATGAGTTAAGACTGTTGGGAAAGCATAACTGTGTTTTGAAAGATAAGAAGGACATGTGATTTGGGAGGGGCCAGGGCAGAATGCTATGGTTTGGCTTTGTGTCCCCACCCAAATCCCATGTTTAATTGTGATCTTGTGTGTTAGGGGTGGGGCCTTGTGGAAGGCAATTAGATCATGGGGGCAGATTTCCCCCTTGCCATTCTCATGAAACCTGGTTTTTTAAAAGTATGTAGCACGTCCCCCTTTGCTCTCTCTCCTGCTCCACTCTGGTAAGACATGCTTGCTTCCCCTTCACCTCTGCCATGATTGTAAGTTTCCTGAGGCCTCCCAGTCATGATTCCTGTACAGCCTGTAGAACTGTGAGTTAATTAAAACTTTCTTCTTATACCATTTGATCCAGCAATTTCATTACTGAGCATATACCCAAAGGATTATAAATCATTCTGCTATAAAGACACATGCACATGTATGTTTACTGCAACAATATTTACAATAGCAGAGACATGGAACTAACTTAAATGCCTGTCAATGATAGACTGGATAAAGAAAATGTGGTACATATACACCATGGAATACTATGTGGCCGTAAATATGAATGAGATAATGTCCTTTGCAGGGACATGGATGAAGCTAGAAGCCATCATCCTCACCAAACTAACACAGGAACAGAAAACCAAATATGGCATTTTCTCACTCCAAGTGGGAGTTAAACAATGAGAACACCTGGACACAAAAAGGGAAAAAACACACATCCAGGCCTGTTGGGGAGTGGCGGGTGAGGGGAGGGAACTTACAGGATAAGTCAATAGGTGCAGGAAACCACCATGGTACATGTGTACCTGTGTAATGAACCTGCATGTTCGGCACAAGTATCCCATTTTTTTTAATACTTTATGTTCTAGGGCACATGGGCACAACGTGAAGGTTTGTTACATATATATACATGTGCCATGTTGGTGTGCTGCACCCATTAACTCATCATTTACATTAGGTGTATCTCCTAATGCTATCCTTCACCTCTTCCCCCACCCCCCAACAGGCCCCAGTGTGATGTTCCCCTTCCTATGTCCAAGTGATCTCATTGTTCAATTCCCACCTATGAGTGAGAACATGCGGTGTTTGGTTTTCTGTTCTTGTGATAGTTGCTGAGAATGATGGTTTCCAGCTGCATCCATGTCTCTACAAAGGACATGAACTCACTCTTTTTTATGGCTGCATAGTATTCCATGGTGTATATGTGCCACATTTTCTTAATCCAGTCTGTCATTGATGGACATTTGGGTTGGTTCCAAGTCTTTGCTATTGTGAATAGTGCCGCAATAAACATATGTGTGCATGTGTCTTTATAGCAGCATGATTTATAATCCTTTGGGTATAGACCAGTAATGGGATGGCTGGGTCAAATGGTATTTCTAGTTCTAGATCCTTGAAGAATCGCCACACTGTCTTCCACAATGGTTGAACTAGTTTACAGTCCCACTAACAGTGTAAAAGTGTTCCTATTTCTCCACATCTTTTCCAACACCTGTTGTTTCCTGGCTTTTGAATGATCGCCATTCTAACTGGTGTGAGATGGTATCTCATTGTGGTTGTCATTTGCATTTCTCTGATGGCTAGTGATGATGAGCATTTTTTCATGCGTCTGTTGGCTGTATAAATGTCTTCTTTGGAGAAGTGTCTGTTCATATCCTTTGCCCACTTTTTGATGGGGTAATTTGTTTTTTTCTTGTAAATTTGTTTGAGTTCTTTGTAGGTTCTGGATATTAGACCTTTGTCAGATGAATAAATTGCATAAAATTTCTCCCATTCTGTAGGTTGCCTGTTCACTCTGATGGTAGTTTCTTTTGCTGTGCAGAAGCTCTTTAGTTTAATGAGATCCCATTTGTCAATTTTGGCTTTTGTGGCCATTGGTTTTGGTGTTTTAGAAATGAAGTCCATGTCCACGCCTATGTCCTGAATGGTATTGCCTAGGTTTTCTTCTAGGGTTTTTATGGTTTTAGGTCTAACATTTAAGTCTCTAATCCATCTTGAATTAATTTTTGTGAAAGGAGTAAGGAAGGGATCCAGTTTCAGCTTTCTACTAATGGCTACCCAGTTTTCACAGCACCATTTATTAAATAGGGAATCCTTTCTCCATTTCTTGTTTTTGTCAGGTTTGTCAAAGATCAATGGTTGTAGATGTGTGGTATTATATCTGAGGGCTCTGTTCTGTTCCATTGGTCTATATCTCTGTTTTGGTACCAGTACCATGCTGTTTTGGTTACTGTAGCTTTATAGTATAGTTTGAAGTCAGGTAGCATAATGCCTTCAGCTTTGTTCTTTTGACTTAGGATTGTCTTGGAAATGCGGGGTCTTTTTTGGTTCCATATGAACTTTAAAGTAGTCTTTCCCTATTCTGTGAAGAATGTCATTGGTAGCTTAATGGGGATGGCATTGAATCTATAAATTACCTTTGGCAGTATGACCATTTTCACGATATTGATTCTTCCTATCCAATAGCATGGAATGTTCTTCCATTTGTTTGTGTCCTCTTTTATTTAATTGAGCAGTGGTTTGTAGTTCTCCTTGAAGAGGTCCTTCACATCCCTTGTAAGTTGGATTCCTAGGTATTTTATTCTCTTTGAAGCAGTTGTAAACAGGAGTTCATTCATGATTTGACTCTCTGTTTGTCTGTTATTGGTGTATAAGAATGCTTGTGATTTTTGCACATTGGTTTTGTATCCTGAGACTTTGCTGAAGTTGCTTATTAGCTTAAGGAGATTTTGGGCTGAGATGATGGGGTTTTCAAAATAGACAATCACGTCATCTGCAAACAAGGACAATTTGACTTCCTCTTTTCCTAATTGAATACCCTTTATTTCTTTCTCTTCCCTGATTGCCCTGGCCAGAACTTCCAACACTATGTTGAATAGGAATGGTGAGAGAGGGCATCCCTGTCTTGTGCCAGTTTTCAAGGGGAATGCTTCCAGTTTTTGCCCATACAGTATGATATTGGCTGTGGGTTTGTCATAAATAGCTTTTATTATTTTGAGATATGTTCCATCAATACCGAATTTATTGAGAGTTTTTAGCATGAAGGGCTGTTGAATTTTGTCAAAGGTCTTTTCTGCATCTAGTGAGATAATCATGTGTTTTTTGTCTTTGGTTCTGTTTATATGCTGGATTATGTTTATTGATTTGAGTATGTTGAACGAGCCTTGCATCCCAGGGATGAAGCCCACTGGATGATGGTGGATAAGCTTTTTGATGTGCTGCTGGATTCAGTTTGCCAATATTTTATTGAGGATTTTTGCATTGATGTTCATCAGGCATATTGGTCTAAAACCCTCTTTTTTTCTTGTATCTCTGCCAGGCTTTGGTATCAGGATGATGTTGGCCTCATAAAATGAGTTAGGGAGGATTCCCTCTTTTTTTATTGATTGGAATCATTTTAAAAGGAATAGTACCAGCTGCTCCTTGTACCTCTGGTGGAATTCGCCTGTGATTCCATCTGTTGCGGGAGTTTTCTTGGTTGGTAGGCTATTAATTATTGCCTCAATTTCAGAGCCTGCTATTGGTCTATTCAGGGATTCAACTTCTTCCTGGTTTCGTCTTGGAGAGTGTGTGTGTCCAGCGATTTATCCATTTCTTCTAGGTTTTGTAGTTTATTTGTGTAGAGGTGTTTCTAGTTACTCTGATGGTTGTTTGTATTTCTGTGGAGTTGATAGTGATGTCCCCTTTATCATTTTTTATTGCATCTATTTGATTCTTCTCTCTTTTCTTCTTTATTAGTCTTGCTAGTGGTCTATCAATTATGTTGATCTTTTCAAAAATCAGGTCCTGGATTCATTGATTTTTTGGAGGGTTTTTTGTGTCTCTATCTCCGTCAACTCTGCTCTGATCTTAGTTATTTCTTGCCCTCTGCTAGCTTTTGAATGTGTTTGCTTTTGCTTCTCTAGTTCTTTTAATTGTGATGTTAGGGTATCAATTTTAGATCTTTCCTGCTTTCTCTTGTGGGCATTTAGTGCTATAAATTTCCCTGTACACAGTACTTTAAATGTTTCCCAGAGATTCTGGTATGTTGTATCTTTGTTCTCATTGATTTCAAAGAACATCTTTATTTCTGCCTTCATTTCGCTATGTACCCAGTAGTCATTCAGGAGCAGGTTGTTCAGTTTCCATGTAGTTGAGCAGTTTTGATTGAGTTTCCTAATCCTGAGTTCTAGTTTGTTTGCACTGTGGTCTGAGAGTCAGTTTGTTATAATTTCTGTTCTTTTACATTTGCTGAGCAGTGCTTTCTCTTCCAACTATGTGGTCAATTTTGGAATAAGTGCAATGTGGTGCTGAGAAGATTGTATATTCTGTTGTTTTGTGGTGGAGAGTTCTGTAGATGTCTATTAGGTCTGCTTGGTGCAGAGTTGAGTTCAATTTCTGGATATCTTCGTTAACTTTCTGTCTCGTTGATCTGTCTAATGTTGACAGTGGGGTGTTAAAGTCTCCCATTATTATTGTGTGGGAGTCTAAGTCTCTTTGTAAGTCTCTAAGGACTTGCTTTATGAATCTGGGTGCTCCTGTATTGAGTGCATATATATTCAGGATAGTTAGCTCTTCTTGTTGAATGGATCCCTTTAGCATTATGTAATACCCTTCTTTGTCTCCTTTGATCTTTGTTGGTTTAAAGTCTGTTTTATCAGAGACTAGTATTGCAACCCCTGCCTTTTTTTGTTTTCCATTTGCTTGGTAGATCTTCCTCCATGCCTTTATTTTGAGCCTATGTGTGTCTTTGCATGTGAGATGGGTCTCCTGAATACAGCAAACTGATGAGTCTTGACTCTTTATCCAATTTGCCAGTCTGTGTCTTTTAATTGGAGCATTTAGTCCATTTACATTTAAGGTTAATATTGTTATGTGTTAACTTGATCCTGTCATTATGATATTATCTGGCTATTTTGCTCGCTAGTTGATGCATTTTCTTCCTAGCATCGATGGACTTTACATTTTGACATGTTTTTGCAGTGACTGGTAGCACTTGTTCCTTTCCATGTTTCAGGATCTCTTGGAGGGCAGGCCTGGTGGTGACAAACTCTCTCAGCATTTGCTTGTCTGTAAAGTTTTTATTTCTCCTTCACTTATGAAACTTAGTTTGGCTGGATATGAAATTCTAGGTTGAAAATTCTTAAGAAAGTTGAATATTGGCCCCCATTCTCTTCTGGCTTGTAGAGTTTCTACCGAGAGATCTGCTGTTTGTCTGATGGGCTTCCCTTTGTGGGTAACCCATCCTTTCTCTCTGGCTGCCCTTAAGATTTTTTCCTTCATTTCAACTTTGGTGAATCTGATAATTATGTGTCTTGGAGTTGCTCTTCTCGAAGAGTATCTTTGTGGCGTTCTCTGTATTTCCTGGATTTGAATGTTGGCCTGCCCTACTAGGTTCGGGAAGTTCTCCTGGATAATATCCTGCAGAGTGTTTTCCAACTTGGTTCCATTCTCCCCGTCACTTTTGTGTACACCAGTCAGACGTAGATTTGGTCTTTTCACATAATCCCATATTTCTTGGAGGCTTTGTTCATTTCTTTTTACTCTTTTTTCTCTAAACTTCTTGCTTGATTTCATTCATTTGATCTTCAGTCACTGATACTCTTTCTTCCAGTTGATTGAGTTGTTTACTGAAGCTTGTGTATTTGTCATGTAGTTCTCGTGTCATGGTTTTCATCTCTATCAGGTCGCTATGGACTTCTCTGCCTTGGTTATTCTAGTTATCTATTCGTCAAATCTTTTTTCAAGGTTTTTAGTTTCTTTGCACTAGGTTCATAGTTCCTCCTTTAGCTCTGAGAAGTTTGATCAACTGAAGCCTTCTCTCAACTTATCAAAGTCTTTCTCTGTCCAACTTTGTTCCATTGCTGGTGAGGAGCTGCGTTCCTTTGGAGGGGGAGAGGTGCTATGATATTTTGAATTTTCAACTTTTCTGCACTGCTTTTTCCCCATCTTTGTGGTTTATCTACCTTTGGTCTTTGATGATGGTGACGTACACATGGGGTTTTGGTGTGGATATCCTTTCTGTTTGTTAGTTTTCCTTCTAACAGTCAAGACCCTTGGCTGCAAGTCTGTTGGAGTTTGCTTGATGTCCACTACAGATGCTGTTTGTCTGGGTATCAGCAGCAGATGCTGCAGAAGAAAGAATATTGCTGAACAGCAAGTGTTGCTGTCTGATTGTTCCTCTGGAAGCTTTGTCTCCGGCCATGTGAGGTGTGAGGTTTCAGTCTGCCCTTAGTGGGGGATGTCTCCCAGTTAGGCTACTCAGAGGTTAGGGACCCACTTGAGCAGGCAGTTTCTGTCTGTTCTCAGATCTCAACCTTCATGCTGGGAGAACCACTACTCTCTTCAAAGCTGTCAGACAGGGACATTTTCATCTGCAGAGGTTTGTGCTACCTTTTGTTTGGCTATGCCCTGTTCCCAGAGGTGGAGTCTACAAAGGCAGGCAGGCCTCCTTGAGCTGCGGTGCCTCCACCCAGTTCAAGCTTCCCGGTGGCTTTGTTTACCTACTTGGACCCCAGCAATGGTGGGTGCCCCTCCCCCAGCCTTGCTGCTGTCTTGCAGTTACATCTTAGACTGCTGTGCTAGCAATGAGGGAGGCTCCATGGGCGTGGGACCCTCCAAGTCAGGCACTGGATATAATCTCCTGGTGTGCTGTTTGCTAAGACCCTTGGTAAAGCACAGTATCATAAATTGTTTTGGCTCCCGCTGGTTGGGCTGCACACACTGTCCTGTACAGACTGTCCGACATGCCCCAGTGAGGTGAACCTGGTACCTCAGTTGGAAATGCAGAAATCATCTGTCTTCTCTGTTGCTCACACTGGAAGCTGGAAGCTGGAGCTGTTCCTATTCGGCTATCTTGGTGCCCACTCTCTGTATCCCATTTTTTAAGAAGAAATCAATGAATCAATCGAACAAACAAAAAAATCTTTTCCTTGTAAATTGCCCAGTCTCAGGTAGTTCTTTACAGCAATGTGCGAAAAGACTAATATCAAAGGTCATTGTTCATAATGCAGTACTGGAGTGAAATGTGTTAAGAAAAAGATTTCCAAAACTTGGAAATAGCCATATTGGAGAAATGTGTAACAGATCCATCATTGATGATTTAATTATTTAAGGCTATTAGCTTTAATTTAACTCTATTGATTGGGATATTTACAACTCTATGCATAGATGGTGACTTATGAAAACTGAGAGTGGTGCAAATAAATTCTTTCCAGTAGAAAACAACACTCCAGGGGATATAGTTAATGCAGGACATCAGCCAGTTTTATATCTCTCTTAGCATTTTTTATTCAGTCATCTTTTTTTGATAACTGTAAATATTCTGCTTCTCCTGTATTCTTTTTGCTCACCTTTGCTACTTCATTGGTTCCCAAAATAATGAGTTAAATAAATCTCTGATACATGCTTACTTTATTTTATATGAGAGTCAGGTTTTTAAAATTATACTTTGACAAATGAACGTCCTCAGCGAATGTGTACTAAAGCTTGAAAAAAAGGATGGCCTGGGGCTGATAATACTATAAAACAAGAGTTGGCAGACTATGGCCCCATGGGTCAAATGCACTTGTAAGAACATTTTATTGGAACATAGACACACTCATTGATTATGTCTTGTCTATGGGTTTTGTTCTACTATAGCAGAATTGAGGAGTTACAACTATGATCATATGGCTCATAAGGCCTAAACTATTTATTATCTGGCCTTTTACGGAAAAATTTTGCTAAATTTTGATGAATTCTGCTATAGGAAATCCTGAATTTTAAGACTAATCATGAACATAATTTGTTAATCATTCTCAGAAAATTGACAGCACTAATGATTTATAAGACAACAAACAATAGAATAAATTGATTTACTAGAAAATTATGAATAATGCAGAATAATATATACTCTGAATTAAACTTACTGATCTCAATTTAGAAAACAGAAATTAATGAAGAGATGTAATCAAATCTAGAGCCAAAAGTGGCCAACAACTACCTAAATATTAGCATATATTAAACATCAAATGGAATCAACTGTCAAGAATTTAATTAAAGGGTGGAAGGACTATGCTGTGAAAAAAATCTATCATCTTAACAACTTAAAAGAACTCATTTTATTAAATGTATGTACATTTAGTTTAAATGAAAATAATTATAGTATTTGTGTTATATGTTTTATTTCTCACTTTGACTTTTTAATTAAATATGTCTTGATTTCATCAGGTAAGAAGGCATCTGGTGTATTAAGTTTCGTTAATTGAAAAATCTCAACTTTTTTATTGCCCAGCAGGGTAGAGGCTTGCTCAGAAGCTTGGACTAGCAACAATAAATAGCTTTTTTTTTTTTTTTTTTTTCGTCTTTCCTTCTCTTTTCTCTCCTGCTACCTTAATGTAGGGTAATTGAATTTGCCACCTCAAAGCTATCTATAATGCTTCAGGCAAAATAACCACAATATGGGTTTGTACATAACTTGGGAAGGAGTTCTTCTTCTGTCCCTTCTTCCTTTGGCTAATGCCTCTTAAATCACAGTTGTGTTGGTTGAACAGCTCTATGAATATGTGAAAAGCCACTGAATTGTGCACTTAAATTGGATGAGTTGCATGGTATGTGAAATACATCTTAATAAAGCTGACACCCCAAAAAAAATCACAGGAGAAAAAAATTTATACCCAGTTAATAGTATATAAGGAAAAAGAAAAATTGATGTTCAGTGCCTACTGTGTGCTAGAAACTTACAAATGGACAGATACATGAGTATCAAAATCAAAAGTGCACAGCAACCTAAAACAGCTCTGTCAACCAGGCTGTAGTGCAATGGCCTGATCGTGGCATACAGAAGCCTTTGCCTAAGGAGCTCAAGGGCTCCTCCCACCCCAGCCTCCTGAGTAGCTGGGACTACAGGCATGTACCACCAAGCCTGGCTAATTTTTTTTTTTTTGTAGAGATGGAGTTTTGTCATGTTGTCCAGGCTGGCCTTGCACTCCTTGACTCAAGCCATCTGCCCACCTCGGCCTCTCAAAGTGCTGGGATTAGAGGGATGAGCCACCATGTCTAGCCTAGAGTTCTATTTTCTAGGTTTAAAGTAATTAAATTATGGATCTGTAAGCCCAAATAATTTTTATAAGTTATAATTTTTCTTATTAGTTATAAAGTATTCCCAGGGACTCTGTGAAGTCCTGTTATGTCTGGGCTTATGTATAAGGCACATAAGACAGGCAGTAATGAGACTGCTTTTAATCTGTAAATATATAAGCAAACATTCAAATTAATTCCATTATTTTAAAGAGTGAGATTAAGAAATGTTAAAATGGACTCATTTTAACAATGTTTCCATTGTGCAAACATTTTTGGCATTATTTTCTTTTTCAGGCAGGAAAACCAGTGTCAAAACTTTATCATCATGTCTCATTTGTGTGTGTATGTCCATATAAAGTATTAATTAGCATCATCGCTTGTTTCCAAATGCCTTTTGTCTGTTTCAAAGCTCAAATCTACCATCAAAGGAAAAAAATTCACACAATTGAGAATATTCCAAAGAAAGAATGGGCCTAATGGGAATCACAGAACTGGTTGGAAGACTGAGACTGAAGATGTAGGCTCAGAAATTTGGCATGAATCTTGGCAGTGTGTGACACAGTTCAGGTCACACTACAAAGTAATCCGGTGTAGCATGTGCCACTGGCATGGCCACAATTAGACTTTATCCTCACTGGCACCAATTGGCAATGGAGTGTTGTACCACTTCCTTTAGATGCAGTCATTCCAGGTGGGAGTGTTCGTGCAAGCCAAGCTTATGTGCCATGCACCAGATGCCAGTGGATGGGGGTGTGTGAATCTGTTAGGTAGCAGAGCACAGTTTGCCACCAAAATATACATGATGGAGGATTTCCCCACAATTGCCCATTAAAAATCTTTTACATTAAACATTACTGACATTATAGAAGTGTCTTTGGATTCTTTTATTAGTTAAGATGAGCATGTATTACATTTGTAATTTTAAAAGTCGAGTACAGAATAATTATAAAAAAGAGATATTTTTTTCTTTCAGGTTTTAGGTACAGAGATAGTCTCTTTGCTTCGATATGGGGTACACTAGAAAGGGTTGTTACACCTCAGCTCATTGCTCCACACTCTCCCAGGAGGGAGCATAGAATCTTGACCTTTAGAAAATTCCACTTAATGCTGCAATAACTTGTACGTAGTGTAAGCTGGTGGGAGAAATCAAGTAAGAAGAGGAAAGAACTGGCCATAGAATGAGCACACATTTCCTCTTCACCCCCTTCCCCCGCCCCCCCCGCCCCCCCCCGCCCCTCCAGTCATCAGTGGTCCTCCATTTGGCCCTCTTTACTTCAACTTAAGTTTCACCTTTTTCTGGTTTGGAAAGGGAAAACTACATTTTTTTGTTTTGAGATGGAGTCTTGCTCTGGAGTGCACTGGTGTGATCTCGGCTCACTGCAACCTGCCTCCCAGGTTCAAGTGATTCTCCTGCCTCAGCCTCCCGAGTAGCTGGGATTACAGGTGCCCACCACCACACCCGGCTAATTTTTGTATTTTTAGTAGAGATGGGGTTTCACCATGTTGGCCAGGCTGGTCACGAACTCCTGACCTCAGGTGATCCGTCCTCCTTGACCTCCCAAAGTACTGGGATTACAGGCGTGAGTCACTGTACCCGTCCAAACTACGTTTTTTTTTAAAAAAGTTAAAAAGCAAAAACGAAACAAAAGTTGGGAAGGCAAGTGCTCTGCTCCATTTCATTAGGAGGCTGACGTTCCTAAACTCTCCAGGAACCTCTCCTGGTGGTTGGGACCATTGTTACACGGTTGAGAACTGTGAGTGTTCGGACACCCAGGGGAAACATTTTTCCTCATTTACTTCTCAAAATAAGGTAGGAATAAGGCATGGAAAAATATAAATGAGTAAATATAGTCCTTGCTACCTTGGAATAATTGGTGATAACATGCAGGTGCATCTTATTTTCATCCTATCAAGTCATTTTCTAATTGGATGTTCTTGAAACAGTGGCTCATTGCTTGTACTTGTTCACTCCTATTTTCTTGCTAATATCCTGTTTTTGGGGCAGGGCAACTCTACTCTGGTGAACGATCAAATGTTTAGGCAAATATATCCTGGTGTTATAAGCTCATTAAATTTCTTGTCATTTCTTGCAGTGTGCTGGGAAGTGCTGTTTGTGGCCCGTTTTTGCAATGTAGAATCTCTTTTGTGAGAGCCATGGAAGTTCCTTCTTTGATAATTAGTCTCTTGCTTTAGGCAGTGCCATTAAGAACTCCATATAAGCTGCCAACACTTTGTGGATGTGCAGAGCCCCATGAGCTTCCTATAGCTACTACTGCAAGTAAAATTTTCAGATGCTTCTGAAGTCTTACCCACTTATCTTAGCGCAGAGGTTCTCAATCTTCAGCACTGGAGGATCACCTGGAGTTGCTTGTTAAGACACACATTGCTGGGATCCACCTCCAGGGTGTCAGAGTCATTAAGTCTGGGGTGAAGCCTGAGAATGCGCAAGTCTAACCCATTCCCAGGTGATGCTGATGTTGCTGGTTTTGAGACCATACTTTGAGATCCACTGCCTTGGATTGAGAGCTGACCTGGGATTTAGAGCTCAAGTAGCTACGTAAGCATCCTAAGGAAAGTGGAAAAACCAGTGCAGTGAGTGATTGAATTACTGTTTGTTCAATATCACAGGGAGCATAGTATTACATAAGGGCTTTGGGGAACATTTTAGGTAAGTATATATAACTCTTGCCACCTAGGATGTTCAAAGTAACTATAAGACAGTATTTTTGTTTTCCAGGTAATTTTAACGATCCTGTAGATCCTCTTCCTTTTTGTATATAATATCAATCTAATAGTTTCTTGTTTGATATAAAAATTAAATCTTATTTTACACAAGCAGCAAGCAACTATTTTTTCAGATTTTCCCCCTATAATTTAAGGGAAAGTTACTTTAAAATAGAAAAGATGTGGGCTTCAAAAAAAACTGCAAATATGTTGCAATAATACAAATGATTTAACTGTTGAAATCCATTTGTGAAAGTAGAATTTGCTTATATTTTGGGTCCTGCCTTCTATAAAATGGTCAGAGTTGCTTTTATTAAGATCATACACTCAGTGACCTGAGGACCAGATGAAGGTTATAAGCAGCCCTTTAAGGCCTCAGAGCTTGGCCTAGAGAGTCAAAACAGCTCTTTGAACTGGCATCTCAGCTTGTCATTTAGGCAGATTGTTTATTCTCTGCAAAGAACCAACCTTAGGCTTTGTTGATCTACCTATGTATATTTGTTTTTTATTTATTTGCATTATGTCATTCATTCTGTTTTCTTTGACTTTGCTAGTTTTCTTTGAAGTTTGTGAGATAAATGCTTAGATCATTGATTATCAAAATTGTGTCTATTCTAATATTTATAATAATATATTATATATATAATAAGGCTATACATTTTCCCCTTAGCACAGCTTTAGTAGCCTCCAACAAATTTTGATGTGCTGCGTTTTTATTATAAATCAGTTTGAAATATATATTCTAATTCTATTATGATTTCTTGGGCCTGTGCATTATTTATATTTCCTGTAAACATATGGGGATTATTTGATGTCTTTAAGCCTCAGATTTTCTATTTTTAAAATGAGCTAATGCAACCAAAATATTTGGCATAATGTCTAGCAAAGTCAGTGTTTAATTAATGATAGCAATTGCTGTAATTGTTTTTCTTTGCTCCAGGGGTCCGGGTAGAAATCTTAGTTTACATTCCTGTACAATAGTTTGGGTTGCAAAAAATCCTAACTTCTATCTATATATGAAGATATATATGAAGCACCCATATGTTTGTACTCTACAGGGATTTACCCAATAAAAATATTCTGACTTATGAATTTTAACTACTGTATTCTTTTTAAGGGATTACTTTCCTGCTAATGTTAGGTATTGCAAAGGCCAAGAGAAAGTTTGATTCTAGCCTTTAAGTGACTTTATATCCTAAAGTCTAAAATGAAAGTATATTTTTAACATTTAAAAAATTAAGATGAACCTGTATTCTGTGTGTACATTTAATGCAGTACTCTTTTAACTCATAAAACTTTTTAAAAATAATTTCAAATTTCATTTTAGATTAAGGGGTATGTGTGCAGGTTTGTTACATGAGTGTATTTGTGTGATAGTGAGATTTGGGATATGAAAGATCCCATCACCCAGATAGTGAACGTAGTACCCAACAGTTAGTTTTCAACCTTGTCTACCTTCCTCCATCCCCTGTCTGTTAGTCTTCAGTGTCTATTCTTGCCGTCTTTATGTCCCTGAGTACCTAGTATTTGGCTCCCACTTATTAGTGAGAACATGCAGTATTTGGTTTTCTGTTCTTGTGCTAATTAGGATAATAGCCTCCAGCTACATCCATGTCACTTAAAAGGACATGATTTCATTCTTTTCTTATGGCTGCATAGTATTCCATAATGTCTATGTACCACATTTTCTTTATCCAATTCACCACTGATGGGCATCTAGGTTGATTCCATGTCTTTGCTATTGTAACTCACAAAACTTTGATAAACTAATGTTGTATATTAGCGTTTGTTGTGTCTTATAATTGAGGACATATAATTATTATTTTAATTCAAAGGGTTTATAGCATGCTCATATTGTTGAGTAATTCAAATGATTTTGAGTAATTTCAAACATTTTTCTTCAGGACTTTTCTCATCTACACTCTTCCCAGAGTCAGAAAAGACATTACACACAGGATAGAGCCTGAATTTGTCCCAGTACCACCAACTACCAGGCTTTGTTTAGTGAAACTCTACTCACAAACATTTTTGGGAAGATAAGTAGAGTAACCTGTTTCCCAAGGTGTTTTTGTTTTAAATGAAGTTTTCCCAAAATATTTAATTACTATTTGAAAAAAAAAATTACCCAGGTGTTTACAATGTTCAGCCAGGGTTAAGAGCCACTAGGGAGTTGATACAGGACAATTCATCTTCCCACTTTCTCAGCCAGCTTTTCCCAAAAATAACTCCACCCCATTTGACCATTTTAACAGATATTGCTTCTTTTGCATACTTAGAGATAAAGATTAAATTGCAAAAACCTCTGGGAGTTACCAAAAAAATTAAACATAGAATTATACGAACCAGCAATTCTATTCCTATTTTTGTACCCAAATGAACTGATAACAGGTGATCAAACAAAAACTTGTACACGAAATGTTCACAGCAGCATTGTTCATGATAGCCAAAACATGAAAATAACTCAAATGCCCATCAACACATGAATGGATAAACAAAATGTGGTGTATCCACACAATGGAACACTATTCAGCCACAAAAAGGAGAAAAGTACTGGTACATGCTACAACATGGTAGACCTTGAAAAGATTATGCTAAATGAAAGAAGCCAGACATAAAAGATCACATATTATATAATTCTATTTATATGAAATGTCCAGAATAGGTAAATCCAAAGAGACAGAAAGCAGATTAGTGGTTGATGAGGGTTGGAAGAGGGGGAGTGGAGAATAGGGTGGGTGACTGTTTAATGAGTACAGAGTTTCCTTGGGGTAATGAAAATGTTTAGAAACTAGATAGAGATGATGTTTGCATAACATTGTAAATGTACCGGAAAATCTGCATAGAGATGTCATTGACCACAAATGCAATATTTTTCATTTATTACCAACAAAAAAATCCCCCCAAAAACCCCTAGAGATGTAAATAAAGGGTTAAAGTGAAACTACTGATGCTTTAGTTAGATGCTTACTTATTTGTGTGGTTCCATTTTAAGTTCCTGTGTGGAACTTTTGCAATGTCTTTAAAACTAAGGTACTTCATCTATGAGATCTAAGAGCGTTGTGGATATTAATTGAACTAATGTAACAAAGTTCTAGATTTTGTAAAGCTTACTAAAGTAATATATTTTAATTACAACTAGTTAATATTGTTCTTTCTACTCTGACTTCTGGGTCATACTTCCCTTTGGGTTACGGTTGTGAAGTGGTCATAGGCATTGTTGGAATCCAGCTGATGGGAGGTTGAATTTGACATACATTTAGTTTGGATTATGTGGGAGATATTTATGTGATAGTATAACTTAGTGTGATAGGCTGTATAGTGGCTTCAAAGATATCCAGGTCGTAATCCCTGGAACCTGCGGATGTTACCTTAAATGGCAAAGGAGACTGCAGATGAGATTAAGTTAAGCATCTAAACATCTTCCAACAGCAAGGTTATCCTAGATGGGTTCTAAATGCAATCACAAGTGTCCTTATAAGAGGGAGGGGTGACACAAAAAAGATGTGACCACTGAAGCAAGATGCTACACTGCTGGCTTTGAAGGTGGAGGAGGGGTCCACAAGCCAAGGAATGCTGGAAGAGGCAAGGGACCAGACTTTTCTCTATAGCCCCTGGAGGGGGTGTAGCCTGCTGACACATTGATTTTGGCCTAATGAAACTGATTTCACATATCTGGCCTCCAAAACTGTAAGAGAATAAATGTATATTATTGTAAACCAGGCAGTGTGTGGTAATTTGTTATAGCAGCCATTGGAAACTAATGTAGATAGCTGAGTCCTTGCTGGCTAAAATGATGTTGGAATGGCTTCCAGTAACATTTTTATTGCCCACTGTGTCAACCCACCAGCAGAGTAACAGGAAAGGAGAAAGCCAGCATGTTAGCATGATGCAAATTGCATCATGTAGAGCCTAGCACCAGAACTGTGTATGCAGTGTAGCAGAGTTTAAAATGTAGATAGCCAGAAGTCAGTCTTCTGAAAATTGGAAAGCAATTCCAATTTTCAAGCTTGTAAAATTGTTTTCATTGATTTCTACTCAAATTGGAAATTCTTTCCTATTGTCAACATGTTTGATGATGCCTAATAAAAGCTACAAATTCATCATACCGTTTTTTTCTTTTTTTGCTGGAAAATGTACAAAATAGAATGTATCTGAATTTCCATGTAGGGCCCAAACATGCTGTCATAATACAAACAGTATGCATACATCTCTCTCTTTTCTGAGTGTGTGTGTGTATGTGTGAAGTCATATGTTTTATGCTTTCCTATATATCAGATTATGTTTTAGCATTTCAGAGGCACTGTGTCCTGCTAAAATCCTGTGGTTCCAGATGAAATGGCAAACACTATTGCCAGCAATGTGATAAAACAACCAAAGAAAGTGTTCAAGTGACCCGACTCATAAAACTCACCAATAAGTCAATATATGCAGTAAAAGAGTTATTATAAGAGCAGCTAAGAGTAATTAATGTGAATAAGTGTGTAGCTTAACACAGTGAAGTATCACTTTTAAATGCATTTTCATTTCTCGTGGGTAAGAGTTAGCAAACTCTGACCTGGGCACCAAATTCAGCCTACTGTTTTATTTGTAAAAAGTTACACTGGAACACAGTCCCACCCATTTATTAACATACTGTTTATTGCTGCTTTTGTTCTAGAAAAGCAGAGTTGAGTAGTTGAAAAAAAGACGGTGGCCAGGCACAAATGTCTCATGCCTATAATCCCAGCACTTTGGGAGTCCGAGGTGGATCACTAACTGGTCACTAACTCCTGGGCTTAAGTGGGTGGATTACTTAAGCCCAGGCATTAGTGACCAGCCTGGGCCACATGGTGAAACCCTGTTTCTACAAAAAGTGTAAAAATTAGCTGGAGGTGGTGGTGTGAACCTGTAGTCCCAGCTACTTGGGAGGCTGAGGTGGGAGGATGACCTGAGCCTGGGAGGTCAAGTAAGGCTGCAGTAAACTGAGATCATGCCACTGCACTCCAGCCTGAGTGATAAAGTGAGATCCTACATCCAAAAAAAAAAAAAAAAAAAAAAAAAGAAAAGACTGTAATATAAGGCCCCCAATGTCAAAAATATTTACTATCTGATCCTTTACAAAAGTGTTTGCTAACTCCTTCCCTTGCGTATGCTTTGATTTCAGATTAATTATATCTTATATGTTAGATATGTGATATATAAGATATATATATATCTCTAATATGTTATGTATTTAAGAATTATTCACTATGCCACAAACTATAGATACAAAAGGAGTATCTCTAGGGAAAGCCAAAAACAAACACAGAAAGAAAGAAGGCTTGCAGAAGCTTCAAAATATCAAAAACTCTCTTACTGTGTGGCAACATAAACTAAAAACTAATGCTCAAAATCATGGAGATAGGAAAAAGAATCAAGACAACAAAAAAATATGGTTAATAAAAATGAAGACAGAAGACATAAAGATGTTTATGAGAACCAGGGTCTTTTCAAACAGGAGGTGAAAAAGGATTGAGGAGATGGACATGGCAATGAAGAAGAACTTAATTTGCACACAGTCAACAGAGGGGGCAGGAGGGCCAACACAGCTGCAGTCCTGCCACATTATTTATTTTGGTAAGTACTGTCATCTTTTGTTATGAGCCATATGTCATTCAACAGTGTTTAATGGCTTTTTTCCAAATCATGACCCCATAATATTTACTGAGAATTAAATAGAACTTACAATAGAAAAAAGAGATAATTCTTAATTAGATATTTAGGGAAAAAAATCATTGTCATATGATAAGATAACCAAAGAGTAGTCAGCTAAAACTATACGAATGAAGTATTCTAAAAATGTGTCAGACAGCTAATTAACACAACATTTTATTTTTCTAAAGATCTTGGAGTATTTGTTATCTTTATCACCATTAGTCATCTTTATCACCTCTTTAAGTTTGCATTTTATTGTCACTTTAAAACATTTTAAATAAATGTCCATTTTGTATCTAGCATTCTGTATCTTTATGTAATAGTATCTTATATTCTATATCTGTATCAAATATTCTATATGTACTTTATATTCATTTTACCTTATTTATTTATTTATTTATTTAGACAGGGTCTTACTCTGTCTCCCAGGCTGGAGTGCGGTAGCACAATCTTGGCTCACCACAACCTCCACCTCCCAGGTTCAAGCAATTATCCTGCCTCAGCCTCCTGAGTGGTTGGGATTACAGGCACATGCTACCACATCCAGCTAATTTTTGTATTTTCAGTAGAGATGGGTTTTGCCGTGTTGGCCAGGCTGATCTCAAACTCCTGACCTCAAGTGATCTGCCCCCCTTGGCTTCCCAAAGGGCTGGAATTACAGATGTGAGCCACCACACCCAGCCCCATTTTATCTTAATTTATAAGAATATATAATTACATTTATAATTTTATTCATTTTATATTAATTTTTCTATTACTTAGATGAAGGCTAAAGCTCTAGTTTCCTTTGTATTTTTCAGGTAGAGGATTTTAATTCACTGAGTACCTGATCATTTTACATACCTAGTTAAATAAATATGAAATTTGAAGAATTAAGATTAAGTTTTTAAAATTCTTAAGTGCTTACAATACATTGAAGAAAACAAGCATTGCTTAAGCAGTTTTTAAAACCTTGATAAGAGGTCATCAACATGATTTAAATGTGAAATTAGCTAATGTAGCTAGCAATTAGAATGAGATTTAGCTTATATATTTGGAGGTATAATGGAAAACTCTTGTGAGGAGTCTTTTATTGCACACCAAGAAAACATGAGAAAGAAAAATAAGTTGCATTTTTCTGTATTTTTCCCTAAATGAAATGCTTGGCAACATCCTCAGAAAGAAAAAGAATACACGAGTAATATGAAAGAAAACTATATAAAGGATTTAATTATTTCTAAATTGCCTGGGTTTTTTTTTTTTTTAGTGCCTGTTTCTTTTTCAACCGGGAATAGCTGTAGAAGCTTTTATTTATTTATTTTTAAAGGAATGGTTACTATTCTTAGGAAAAGTGGCAGTAAATATAGTTCATAATGGTAATTACAATTTTATAAACTCATTCAAAAGTCTTGATTTTAAAGGTGATAGTAAAAAAATATATATCTATTTATCTTGTTCCCTGAAGAATGGTAGTACTCCTGACCACTGAGAGACTGTCCTCCTTGGCATATTTGATGGCCTTCAAAGCCATCATACTTCAGTATTCAATGTCAAAAATTTATTTCCATTTGCAAACTTTGCTTAGAACTCACCTATATTTACCTTTCCTCCTATGACTTATAAGATAATATTAACATCTACATAACAGAACCTCACTCACAGAATGTTCGAGCCACGAAGGTGCTCTGAGACCCTCTGCCTCAACAGCCTCATTTCATAGATGAGAGAAGCCCAGAGAGGTAAGGGCGCCTTCCAAAACTCTAGTGTCTGTTTCTAGACACGGAACCAGAGCAGCCCTTGGCATTTCCCATCACACTTTCCTGCTTATTATGTGGCATGAGCTTGTCTTTAACATTGAATTAGAATTATTGCACATTACATTGCATTCATCAAGGCCTGCCCTTCAGGCAGTCTTATGTAACAGTCTATTATAAAACATCTGAGAAAAACCATCCACTATCCTTTCAGATGTTCTCGAAACAATTTATATTAAATGCTAATAAAATGAAACAGAAAATGCCAGATAAACTTTTTAAAATAAAGATTTTGTGATTCATTGGGTTTAATTATTGGTTTTATTTTAGCATTACTTTGATACATTTCATGAAGTATACAGACAGAACTAAAGCCACATTTAAAAGGCAATTAAAAAAACCCAGACATTAAGATATAATTTACATACATTTAAATCTATTTAAAATGTACAGTTCATTCATTTAGTATAACCATAGAGTTGTGCAAACATCACTACCATCTAATTCTAGAACATGTTAGAACCCCAAAAGAAACTTAATATTCATTAGCATTTTGCATTCCTGGCAGCTCCCTCTTGCCACTCTGCATCCTCAGTCTTAGCAACCACTAAGCAACTTTCTGTCCTCATAGACTTGCCTATTCTAGACATTTCCTATAAATGGCATAATACAATATGTGGTTATTTTGTGACTGGCTCTGGCTTCTTTCACTTAGTATAATGCTTTCACATTTATCATGTAGCATATGTACATGTCTTTACCTTTTATAGCTGAGTAATATTCCATCGTATGTGTATTCCACATCTTTATTTATCCATTCCTCACTTGATGAATATTTGAATATTTGGATGGTTTTCACTTTTTGGCTACTGTGAACAATGCTGCCATGAACACTTGTGAGCAAGTTTTTGTGTGGCATTATGTTTTCATTTCTTTTGGGTACATATCTAGAAATAGACTTACTGGGTCATAGGGTGACTCTATGTTTAATATTTTGAGGAATTCCCAGACTGTTTGCAAAGTGACTGCATCATCTTACAGTCTCACCAGTAAGTATGGCATGAGGATTCCAATTTCTTCACAGCCTTGTAAAAGGAAAATTTTACAATTATAATTATTTGGCAAAAATTCAATGAATTTTTTTAGTATCTATTTTGTGAAAGGTCTTGTTTGAGGTGCTATAATTTTTTTAACACTATCAATTTTTGTGGAAAAAATTAGAACTTTTCTAAAGGAGATTATTTTTCAAGTTTATTACTTATTATTATTAATGCATACTATTTGTATTTATCAGGTACATGTGAGAGTTTGGTACATGCATACAGTATATAATGATCAAATCAGGGTATTTAGAAAATCCATTACCTCAAGCATTTGTTATTCCTTTGTGTTTGGAACATTTCAGATCTTCTCTTTCAGCTATTTTGAAATATGCAATATAGTTTTTGTTAACTATAGACACTCTATTGTGCTATTGAACCCTAGAATTTATTTCTTCCACGTAACTGTATGTTTATACCCATTAACCAATCTCTCCTCATCCCCCCAGCCCTTTCCCAGTCTCTGGCATCTGTCATTCTATTCCCTGCCTCCATCAGATCAACTTTTTAGCTCCCACATAAGTGAGTGGGAACATGTGATACTTGTTTTTCTGTGCCTGGTTTGTTTCACTAAACATAATGACCTGCAATTCCATCTCTGTTGCTGCATATGACGAGATTTCATTTTTTATGGCTGAATAGTATTTTGTTGTGTATATACCACATTTTCTTTATCCATTCATCTGTTGATGGACTCTTGGGTTGATTTCATACCTTGGCTATTGTGAATAGAGCAGCAATAAATATGGGGGCTATGGTTAACCCTTTCATTTATTGATTTCCTCTCCTTTGGATAGATGGACAGTAGTGGGATTGCTGGGTCAGATGGTAGTTCTATTTTTAGTTTTTAAAGACAATTTGATACTGTTTTCCATAATGATTGTACTAATGTACATTCCCACCAACAATACGTAAAGAGTTCCCTTTTCTCCACATAATCACCAGCATCTGTTGTTTTTTGACTCTGATAATAACCATTCTAACTGGGGTGAGATGGTATCTCATTGTGATTTTGATCTGTATTTTCCTGATGATTAGTGATGTTGAGCAGTTTTTCCTAAACCTGTTAGCCATTTGTTTGTTTGTTTTTTTAGAATCATCTATTCATGTCCTTTGCTCACTTTTTAGTGAGATTATTTGATTCTTTGCTATCGAGTTGTTTGAGTTCTGTGTATATTCTGGATATTAGTCCCTTGTTAGATGAATAGTTAGCAATTTTTTCCCCATTGTACATGTTATCTCTTCACTCTATTGATTGTTTCCTTTCCTGTGCAGAAGCTTTTTAGTTTACTGTAGTTCCATTTGTCTATTTTTCTTTTGGTTGCCTCTGCTTTTGAGGTCTTAGCCACAAAATCTTTGCCTAGCTCAATATCTTGAAGCATGTCCCCTATGTTTTCTTTTAGTAGTTTTATAGTTTCAGGACCCATATTCAATTCTTTAATTCATTTTGAGTTGATTTTTATACATGGTGAGAGATAGAGGTCTGGTTTCATTCTTCTGCATGTGAATATCCAGTTTTCTTAGCATGATTTATTGAAAAAAATGTCCTTTCCCCAGTGTATGTTCCTGGCAACTTTGTCAAAAATTGCCTGGCTGTAAATGTATGAATTTATTTCTAGATTCTCTATTCTGTTCCATTGGTCTATGTATCTGTTTTTATACCAATAGCATAGTGTTTTGGTTACTAGAGCTTTGTAGTATATTCTGAAATGTGTTAGTGTGATGCCTTCAGCTTTGTTCTTTTTACTGAGTATTGCTCCTATTTGGACTCTTCTATGGTTCTATATGAATTCTAGGATTGTTTTTTTCTATTGATTCGAAGAATGTCATTAGTATCTTGATAGGAATTGCATTAAATCTGTAGCTTGCCTTGGGTAGTATAGTCATTTTTAACAATATTAATTGTTCCAATTATGAGCATAATATGTCTTTCAATTTTTGGTATCCTCCTCAATTTCGTTCATCAGGTGTAGTGTTTTTTGTTTTGTTTTGTTTTGTTTTTCGTAGAAATCTTCCACCTCCTTGGCTAAATTTATCCCTGAGGATTTTTTGAAGTTTTAAATGAGGTTGCTTTCTTGATTTCTGTTTCAGTTAGTTGGTTACTGGTGTATAAAAACACAACTGATTTTTTTATATTGATTTTGTGTCTTGTAACATTATTGAATTTGTTTACCAGTTCTAAGAGGATTTTTTGGTGGAGTTTTTAGGTTTTTCTATGCATAAAATCATATCATCTGAAGGAGAGACAATTTGGCTTCTTCATTTTTTTTTAATTGGAATCTCTGTCACCCAGGCTGGAGTGCTCTGGTGTGATCTTGGCTCACCGCATCCTCTATTTCCCAGGCTCAAGTGATCCTCTCACCTCAGCCTCCTGAGTAGCTGGGACTACAGGTGTGTGCCACCATGCCTGGCTAATTTTTGTATTTTTCATAGAGACAGGGTTTCATCATGTTGTCTAGTCTGGACTTGAACTCCTGGGTTCAAGCGATCTGCCCACCTCAACCTGCCAAAGTGCTGGGATTACAGGCTCGAGCCACCACATCTGGCTGGCATCCTGTTTTCCAGTTTGAATGCCTTTTATTTCTTTCTCTTTCTGGAAAGAGAAAGTCTGGCTAGGACTTCCAGTATAATGCCGAATAAGAGTAGTGAGAGTAGGCATCCTTGTCTTATTCTAGTTCTTAGAGGAAAGGCTTTCAGTTATTCCCCATTCAGTATGATGTTAGCTGTGGGCTTGCCATATATGGCCTTTATTATGTTAGGGTATGTTCCTGCTATACCTAATTTGTTGAGAGTTTTCATTATGAAGGGCAGGGGAAAAGGGATTCTTTTCTGAAGGGCGTTGTGTCACTCAGTGTCTGATGAGGATATAGAAGTCAGTGTTTGGTGAGAGATAGTAATTCAAAGACGGAAAACTTACTATAAATAATTATTAACTGGTAAAATGTGAATAACTACAAAAGGGGTAAATTACATGCTAAATAACACAGAAATAGCAAACATAGGGAGGAGCTGCTACTTCTAGGACTGAGGGAGGATACCCAAGAAAAGAACAAACATGGAAGGGTCTTTCTCCTCAGCCTTTTCCCTCAAGGCTGAGATTCAGACCTTGTTGGAGAGGGTAGGGCTGTGGTCCCCAGGATAGAAAAGTTCCTTGAGGTGCCATAGACCAGGCCTGGTGAGTAGGGTGCTGGCTTTTGGGTGTCAGTGGATCAGCACTGTGGTCAGAAAAGTGCCTGCTAAGGTGCTGGCAAAACCCACTGGAAGGTGGTCACCACTGGGTCTCCTGCGTACTGCTGGCAAGGAAATTGCCTCTTTGGGTGACAATAAAACTCAATAGGAAGCCCTCACTTGGTGCTGGTGAAACTCACTGTAGGGTGACTCTCCCATATACCACTGGTGGCGGCCACAGGTAAGAAGAACCAGGAAGAATCAAGAAGGAATGATCCTTTCTTTGCTACACCTTGTTTTATTTTATTTTATTTATTTATTTATGACAGAGTTTTGCCTTTTTTCCCTAGCTGGAGTGCAATGACGCGATCTCGGCTCACTGCAACCTCTGCCTCCTCTAGTGAATCTCTTGCCTCAGCCTCCCAAGTAGCTGGGATTACAGATGCGTGCCACCATGCCCAGCTAATTTTGTATTTGTACTAGAGATGGGGTTTTACCATGTTGTCCAGGCTGGTCTCAAACTCCTGGCCTCCGGTGATCCTCCTGCCTCTGCTTCCCAGAGGGCTGTGATTACAAGCATAAGCCACTGCACCTGACCCCTTTGCTATACCTTGTAATGTCTTTCCTACAGTCTACCAACAACACATGACATTGCACTGGCTGACCAAGGAGCCAGATTAGTATTATGGAACAGAGCAAAGCAGGGTGGATTTGGAGCTGAGAGGCAATATATTGGTAACTGTCTCAGTCAACTCCTTTGGCTTCTTAGCTTCCATATGCATGATTATATATATATTTGAACTCTGTATAACACAGAGTCAACTCTGTTCTTCAGAGAAGTGCAGAGTTCTCATCCCTTTCCCCAAATGAGGGGACACACAGTTCCAACAGTCATCGTAGTCTCAGCTGACTGTCTTAAATACTCCTCAAATCAAAGTCCCACTGAATATTCTGTTACCTAAAGGCTAAATTGTAGAGTTTACGTTCAAAAGCTTTCATAAAATAATGAGAAGGAGAGAAAAAGGAAAATTATTAATATATAAAAATACACTCATATACATCACATGCAAAAAGAAAATACACAAAACTATCAGAATTCTCATTTTTGTAATTGATTGAGAGGCTATAGTTGGTGTCTATGGCATCCTTCTTCTACTGCCTATTCTATATTTCCATTGCCCTTAGATGGTCAGGGTTCTTTGTCTGGGGAGTGATCCAAACTTTCATTTCTAAATGGCCTGAATCCTCAATAATCCTGCCCCCTCCTTTTGACTCCTGCAGTTTCCCATTAACCTTTATTTCACACCTTGAGTCCAGGTTCTATGGAGGTAGCTAATGTTGGAGATGATGCATCTGGTCCTGGGCAGGTGTCCGGTGAGATGATTGCTTTTCCCTTTGGTCCTGGTCTTTGGACCTCATACATTGCTGTTGAGCCTGTTTCTGTCTGCATGGCATATTTACCTCGGAGGCTGTTTCCACTATGTTCATGTGACGCTTGAGGGAGCTGCATCATTACAGTTTCTTCTCCAAAATGCTGGGGTGGAGGGGGAAGGGCAGCGGGGCGGAGGAAGAGGGATCCAGAATCCCTGCACGGACTCCTCTGGCTGGATGCCAGATGCAGCCACTCTCTCCCCCATCTCTGCGCTCCTCTTCTGGGTGGTGGTAGGGTGAGATGGGAAATTCTTGTTGGTCTTGGATACTTAGTAAATACATCAGTACATTTTGTTAGCTTTAAAGGTTTAGTTCTTAGCACTTTGCCATCCTGGGAAATCAGTGCCAGCGAATCCCATAGAACTTGTCTGCTTTTTGCCTCAATTTACCTGTCCCTGAAGGCAATAAACAAAGAGCTGGCATTCTGCTTATAAAAGGGTAGTATAGTAAAAAATGAAGAACATATTATATCTCACAACTCATTTCCCATCTTTTAATAAATACTGATAGGTTTAAAATAGCTAAAATTGAAAATAGATGCCTATTTGAAAATTTACTTACATTCTAGCAGTTATACATGAAATATTTATTATATATCACATGTACTATAAATTTAATTATCTGTGGTATAAGTAGACATTCCTAGCCACTTCCTTTTAAGCATTTTCTCTTGAACTTTCAACATTTGTATTGGATTCAGAACACGAAACAAGCACAACTCTTAAAAGTGTCAGACATGCTAGATTTCTTTCTCGCTCCCATGGAAAAAGTAAACACAGCATAAAACACTCGTCAAATTTTAGAAGTTAAGAGTGTGCTTTATGTAGTTTATCCTGGAAAAATCCTCAAGTTATACAAACTTTTAGATTATGAATGAGTTACGGTCATTTGGAGATGACAACAGAGCAATTGGCAGGTTCAAGAATTTATACACAAAGGTGAAAGGCTTTTGAAACAACCAGAGTTTTCTTTCAAGTCTAACTTCCTGAGTAATTTATCTGAAAAACTGTGAGATGCCATGCAGGAAGATTTTAGAAATCATCCCAATGTCCCTCAATCAATCTGGTTCAAATATGCGGAATTGGAGGACAGGTCAAGAAAGCAGATGCTGAAACAGGAGGAAATGAAGTCGGCTTATTGTGAACATGACTTTTTCCCATCTAAAAAAAGATGATAGTTTACATCATTTTGAGAATTGTGGAGTGGGAGAAGCAGATCAACCCTTTCATACTGCTGAAATATAATTTTCCTGGCCACACATCTTCCTCATTAATTGTCTCCAATTCTTTGAATTGTTCTTTTTTTAGTTAGAAGTTAGACTTGAAAGAAAACTCTGGTTGTTTCAAAAAGCCTTTCACCTTTGTGTATAAATTCTTGAACCTGCCAATTGCTCTGTTGCCATCTCCAAATGACCAAAAAAAGAACAAAAGAAAGAACAAAAGAAAAAAAAACTTTCCTACATTTTTTTTCTATTATAAAATAATTTCATAGTTGTATTTACCAAATCTTTAAGCATGAATGTGGTAACCAGTGAAAACAGCTTATTCTGTGGTGGCATGAAATGATAAAAAAAATGTATGTATTCTCTTTTATTTTCTCTGTCTTTATTCTCCATCCATATCAACTGAAGGGTAGCTAGAGGGTTTTCTGCAGAAGTCTGAGTGTCCCTTGTCCCAGGAGAGAGTTGAGATGCTTTTGTTACCTAGATCTGTGCTTCTGGAGCTACTTCACTGGATTGATGTTTAGGGAGGACTAGAAAGTTGAAGGGGAGAAGTCTAACCATGAAGGATGTTGGAGTGCTAAGATCCCTGATTGTGGTACCTATAGATAAATACTGTGGCTTTGAGAGGCAGAGCAAAGACTCCAGTGAAATCTGTTTTTCAGTGAGCAACAGCATCACCCACCATGGAATAAATCACTTGGGGGTGGAAAATGTATTTCAAGGTTCTGTGATTCAAGATTGTGGGACAGACCAGAGGCCCTTCCCCAAATAGATTTCACAAGCCCCAGTCTTCTCATTTTGGTGATGGTGGCCAGAGAATGACTGAGTTTGGGTTTTCTGTTAGCCCGAATGGGAGAGGCTTATTCACTTGGAATTAGATTTGTAAAAGGTAAAGAAATATGGTATTTCAGGTACCTGTGGATTGTGAAACAAATTCATGCTCACTACATTTGTTTCAAAAGCATAAATAGACCCTGCCTTCTGCCTTTATCTACTCTACACATATAGTGTGGAACAGTACGATCAGGCCAGTGTAAGACCATTTCAGGTTCCTTTTTGAGCCAGAAGATTAAGTTCCATAAAAAGTGAAGAAAAGTCAACAATTTAACACAAGAAATGTTTACCGACTAACTACTCTATGCTAGGTCTGTGAGTATGAAGAAGTAAATGTGACATATCCCTTGAGAAAGCACAAATAATCCAAAGAATTCATAAATATACAAATGATTAACTACATCAATAAAAAAGTCTTTTTGATGGGTGTGGCCAGGTCTGGGGCTGGAAGGCTCACCTCTGCATTGCAAAAGAATCAGTCTTCAGTTGTGTTTCATGGAGTAAAAGAGATATGTTTAGGCCAAAAGAATTGGAGGAAAGGGATAGAAATCTCATTTCTGTTCATCTGCAGTATTAGTTTCCCCATAATTAAACACGTTCATGTAAAAAGCAGTTTAGTAGCCAAGAAATCACCAAAATTGTTCATTATGAAAATCTGGAGACTTAGGCACAGATAAAGTTGATGTTATGAAGCTCACAGAATTTGCTAACCTATTACAGGAATATACCCCTGAAGGTCATTACTTGAGGAAAAAATACACATTTCCTTTGGAAGAAAGTAAAATCAGAAATCTTGAGGGTTCTCTTGAAGAAAATCAGACCTGTAGTTCTAACCAGTCCACTGACCTTAGTTGAGAATGTTAATGTGCCAGAGAAACAAATGAATGCTCACCTTTCCAAGGAAGATAGTAGAAAATAACCCCCTTGACTATCGTCAGCTGGAAGAAAGAACTCTTTTTTTTTTTTTCTGCGATGGAGTTTCACTCTTGTTGCCCAGCCTGGAATGTAATGGTGCAATCTCAGCTCACTGCAACCTCTGCCTCCCGGGTTCAGGCAATTCTGCCTCAGCCTCCCAGGTGGCTGGGATTACAGCCGTGCACCACCATGCCCGGCTAATTTTTGCATTTTCAGTAGAGACAAGCTTTCACCATGTTAGTCAGGCTGGTCTCGAACTCCTAACCTCAGATGATCCACCCGCCCCAGCCTCCCAAAGTGCTGGGATTACAGGCGTGAGCCACTGCGCCCAGTTGAAAAAGGAACTCTTTAATCCACTATGCCTAACCTTTTTCTTTATCCTTTAGATTTAAATGATTAACTTCTGATAATGCTGCAGACATTTTTTTCTGAAAGATTTGTTAATGAATGGATTTCTTTTGAAGGAAGTCCAGGTAAGAGCACAGATAGACAGAGAGTTCCAATGATGACCAAATGTGAAACATACTATGGTATATAAGAAACATACTATGGTATATAAGAATCCTCTAGAGATGTAATTGTAACACCAAGATCAAAGCACAGGGGACTGTATCAGTGCATTTCCCTGCAGAAGATAGGACTCTGTAAAGTGAAAGGCAAGTAGCATGTAGAGGAAGAAGGACACTGGGAAGAGCCCTAACTGCTGATGGGAGAGCCTAGGCTAGCTCTGGTCCTTCACTGGTCACTGTGAGATCTTAGGCAAATCACTTGCTTTTCTGGGCCTTCATTTTCTCATCTGGAACTGAGGTAATTGAATTAGGCCCTTCTTTAAGTCTTAAGATTCCAAAATCTCCAATGCAGGCACATATTAATATTGTACCAGATAACCTTTGTCTTACATTGAATTGCAGGTATAGTTTGTGCATATTTGTCTCCCATCCAAAAGTTTGCAGATTCACTAAGGAAGAATCAGTTAAGGGCCAGTCGGGGGATTTGAAGGATTCAGAGCTGCAGGAGCTATTTTTTATTCCTGGGTAACTCTAAACCAGAAGATGGAGAAGCTCACCTAAAAGCTCTGCCATCAGGTGTGTGGGTATTGTTGTACCAGGGTGTGGAGAGAGGAGAATGTCTCAGGAGACCACATAAGGGTTCCTACGATTGCAGAACCAACCAAAGAGCCTTGGAGGTACCAATGATGAGATTTTCTCTAGTTCTTTGAAAGCCAGGAACTGGGCCATATTATTTTCTGTGAAAGAAAAGAAAAATAAGTGAAAATGCTTCACAGAATATTTTATAGCAACACACTTCTCAGGACTAATTAATAGTTTTAGAAAATGAAGGGAAAGAGCTCATCTGTATAAAGGTTTGAAGATGCACATATCATCTTGGAAAAAAAGAGGCTGTTATTCCATCATTTCCACATACATGGTTTTGTTATAAATAAAATTGAAAATTCAACTCTTTCAAAAATAGAATACATGGGCACTGGAGTTTAGGTCACACATAATCAAATTCTAAATTTTTTTTCCAGCAAAGTTGTCCCTACTGAGGTCAGAGTACAATGAAGAAGGGATGGTGGGCTAAACGCCAAATGAATGAAAAGTGAAGATTTTCAGGCAGGGAGTCATCAGCCTTGTCACATGCTGCTGATATGAAAGGACTGACCACTGGATTGAGCAACATGAAGGCATGTGACCTCAATACAAGCTTTTTCTGTGTTGGAGTGAGATAAAAGAGAACAGGGAGAGAAGTGGAGTCACCAAGCAAGGACAACTCTTTGAAGGAGGTTTGTGGACCATTTGTTGTTATACAGAGGGAACTGCACAGGGGATTTTATGATGAGGGAACAGCTCTGTTTGAGAACTGGATGTAATTGCTCTTGAGACCTCAGAGAGTCAAGGTTCTCTGTGATTTAATTATTCAGGAAAGAGGCTTCCTAGAAAGTTTACACTTTCTTCAAAGAAAGTCAGTTTCTCTCATTTGCATGTCTCTCTTTTCTAAGTGACTTAATGAAAATTCCTTTCCCACTAACTTGAGTTTTATGTATCTTGTATTGAGTAGACATAAGAAGTGCTGGTTGGCCTGATTTGGTGCAGGATAGGATCCCACAAAGAGAACAGTTTCAGTCTTAAAACCTTTCTTCCTTTGACTTTCTGTGATTAATTTCCTGAGTGTCTGGTAACAGCTCTGGTTCCTTTGCTGTAGTGTGGTGAGCGTCATCTCTTAGAACAAATTGGTTCACAGGCAGGAGGGATGAAATCATTGTTTTGCTTCAGTGTTGGTTCTCCCCCGAGAGGTCTTTCACAGCAAGGGAGTCTATATTTTTAGAATTAGCACGTTCTGTTTCAATGTTGTGAACATTCATTTTAAACCTGCTATACTTAGTAGAGGTTTAATTACCCAAATTGGGAAACTAGTTTCAAACCATCACCTTCTACTTGGTTAATCAAAACAGTCCCCGCCACCAGCAGGGGAGACTGGCAATTTCAATCACACAGCCACACCTGGTGAGGGTAACTGACAAAAGCAATTCCACTGCCTGAGTTCAGCATCTTCAGCACCCATCCAGCCCTGTCGTAGCCCCTCTTTCTTTCAGTAAGACCTTCCTGAAATACACCCCCTGTGGGCCAGGGCTGGGGGGATGTGTCTGCTCCAGTGTCTCTGGGGAGTGGCTTTTCTTCCCACACAAAAGTCGTGATTATATTTTCCAAAATAGCACTCAGGAAACAGAATCTCTCCGTGGCATTTACAGATATGTGAGATGTTGAGGAACTATGGTCTGAATGATGAAATTTCTTGGATTTTTCAGCAATGCCATTTTTTCCTTCATTTACTCACTCACTTCTGAAAGGGCCAGTCTGAGAGCTGAGCTGAGGAGTCCAAGGCTGATGCAGTCATGGATGAGTCTGAGGCAGGGAGACCACTGGTGGGAGAATGGGCAGTGCCAACTGGCTTTAAAAATGCTCAGATAGAAATATGAATTTTGCACATTAATTCAGTCACTTGGCAAATATTGATTGGTTGTGGGATAAGCCATGGAGCCTGGCACTAGTTTAGTGAGACAGATACACAGGAAGAGGAAAAAATTATCATAATAAATGCACAGTTACAGAGCGAGAGCTCTGAAGGATCATTTTCTGGGTATGCGTAACAGGAACCCGATGTGATTGATCAGTGAAGCAAATTGGCACTTGAACTGAGATCCACAGTGGTGCTTCCCAAACTTTATGTGCATATGAATATCTGGGGATCTTGTTCAATGCAGATTCGTGTGCTGCTTCTGGGGCTTGGGGAGGAGCCTAAAATTCTGCATCTCTAATAAGCTGCCATGTGATGCTGACGCTGCTGGTACCAAGGATTCTAAAGGACAAACATAACGGAAAGCAGGGGTTGGGGGAAATAAGTTTCCCGGGGAGGGAACAGTTATACACAGCAAGAACATAGTCTGCATAGTGCTCTTCTGGTCCCCAACCACTGAGGCAAAAGTCAAGTAATTGTTCTACCCTCTTCCATGACTAATTGGCAGGATATATGTTCCCCTGACAGGACATTTCCCAACTTTAAGGCTGCTGTTTATGTTTACTTCAAAATTCCTTTTACCTCTTGTAAATATTGGGATTTCCATTTAAAAGGTCAGACAAAAGATATGTCTTCTACCCTTCTCCTTAGAATTTGCCAGAAAACAAGGACAGAAATATGAATTTCACATTTGATAAACCTTGAAGACTACCAAAAGATAATATTTGGAGAGGGCTCTCAATGCAGTGAAAATCAAATATGGGTGCAGAAAGGCTTCTGGAGGGAGGGCTTGGGAACACAGAGCTCAGATAAAGCTGGCAGGAAACTGTTTTCTTAAGTAGATGGTACTTTGAGGGCAAAACCAACCACCCCTTCTTTGGAATCACAAGAAAGGCAGGTACATGGAGGGTAGAGCTGGAGCATCCCTTTACCCCATTTGACCTCACAGGAAAGTGGAGCAAGCAGAACTGCAGAAAATGTGCAGAAATGCTACAACCAGTCTGTGTCCTGGTGAGGCAGGGTGGAGGAGAGAGGCTGAATTGCCTCCTGCTCTGTAGCTGCCAATGCCTGTTGGCCGGAGAGAGGTAAAAATTCAAACACACACACATAGTCTTGTCATCATGAGTTTGTCCCTGAACCAGGGAGAATTCTCGCTAGTCTGGAACTGCTCATCCCCTTCTCAATAAGACCCTGGACCACTTCCAACATCAGGAAGAACATACTTCATTTAAAGAGGAGTAAGGAAAAGGCAACTAGCACAGGAGCTATACAAATAAGTTACAAGACAAAAGGAGGAAGAGGGCGGGGGACCATAAGGAATCCTCACCAATAACAACGTGCCACTAAGAAGTAGAAAATTATGACAAAATAAATGTCTATGAACAATGAATTTAATGAAACAATGAAGAGGCTCAAAGCAGAGCAATTGAGAGATCAGGGCAAATAATAGGGCCACTACAGAAGGAAATGAAACAAGAACTTCTGAAGGTCAGGAAGGAACCAGAAGAGAAAAATAAAGCTACCATGGAAATGCAAGCATATTGTAATAAACACTAAGAAGAAACACTGCTAACATCACAGTGAGGAATAGGAGAGCAAGATTAAGACACATAAACAAAAGATATAAACAAAATAACCAGAAATGAACAAAGTTAGAGTGAACTAGAGAGAACATGAAAGATGGAAAACAAAAGAATTGCAACATATGCATTATTTGTATCTTTTAAGAAGAAGTCTGGAGATATCACTCAGCAAAACTCTTTAGAAATAAAATAAGACTTGAGTCTACAAATAGAAAGGGCATACTGTAGCCCAGAAAAAATTGATACAGAATAATCAACGTTGAGATGTATCCAAGTAAACATACTGGCTCTCAAGGCCAATGAAAAATTTTAAAATCCAGGCAACAATAAAAAATAAGAGTGAAAAATTAAGTTGGCATGATAACAAAATAGACTATATAGTGGAATATCAAAAGCAAGAGAAAGGAATCCTAACATAAATAAGAGTACAACATTTCACCATATTACCATAATGATAAGTTTAAATTGTCAAATTCACCAATTGACTCAAATTTACAAAAAAGGGAAATCAAATTATTTGTAATATGTGAGATGCATCTAAAACAATGAAACTCAGGATAAAGATAAAAATTAGCAAAGACATGCAAAGTAAATGCAAAAAAAAAAAAAAAGAGCAGCTGTCATAACTATGGTTGCGTTCAAAACAAAAAGATGATATAAGACAAAAGGGGAACTTGATAATAATAAAGGATATAATTCACAATGCAATTCAATATGATAAATAAGTTGACATGGAAAACATGGGGTCAAAGCTACAGAAAATAGGAATAGGCAGAAATCCTTTAGCAGTAGAAAACTTCAATTCTTATCTTTTATCTATGGAGAAATCATATGGAAGAAAAGCAAAGATAGTTTTAATAGCTTTACAACAAACTATATAGTATGAAGACAGATTATACTTTCCTTTCAAGTATTAATGGAGCAGTTACAAATATTAACTACATATTAAGCCACAAAGAAAACTGCCATGCAGTCCATCAAGTAGAAATAGTACAGACATTATCTCATGCCGATGCAGAACTTCAAACGTTAAAAATAAAGAGAGAAAAAAAATAACCTTATCTCCTGGAAATTAAAGAACACTCTCTATATAATTTTTCAGCCTCAAAGAGAAAATCATCAGTAAAGATGCAGAATATTTGGAAAGCAACACGAATTAAAACATTATATATTAGAGACTATGAGATTTTGTTACAGCAGTACTTAGAGGAAAGTTCATAACTTCAAATACTTGTAACAAATAAGAATTAATTTAAATGAATTAAGCATCCAATATCAGAATGTATTAAGTTAAATAAAGACAAGGCAGAATAGAAATTAGTACAGATAAAAACAGAAATTAGTTAATTTGGAAAATTTTTAAAATGCCAAAATGAAGTCTATGAGTTGTGTTTGAAAAATTTTTAACTAAAACTGTTTGCTATGCTCTTTTTTTGAAATGATAGCTTTTTAATTGTGGTTAAAAATATAAACCTAAATTGGCTATTTTAGCTATTTAAAAATATACAAACCCATGGCATTAATTATATGCAAATGTTGTACAATCATCACCAATATTGATTTCTGAACTTTTTCATCACCCCAGCAACTCTGTGTCCTCTAAGCAGTAACTCCCCATTCTCCCTACCCCCCGGCCCCTGGTAACCTTCAGTCTACCTTTTGTGTCTATGAAGTCTATTCTAGATATTTCATATAGGTGGAATAACATATTTGTCCTTTTTTGTCTGGCTTATTTCACTTAGCATGTATCAGAACTTCATTCCTTTTTATGTATGAATAATATTCTGTTGTACGTAACATAGCACATTCTGTTTATACAATTGATTTTGTTGTATGCTCTTGGATGGTTCTACCTTTTAGCTGTTGTGAATAATGGTGCAACACCCATCTGTTTTTTTAAAGGGAAAAAGCAGGAATAGATGATATAAGAAAACAAGAATAGAGAAATAATTATAGACAGAGCAAATTAAAGGAGATTATAGTACTTATATGTACCACAAGCAAATAAATGTAAAAACCTGGATAAAATATGTAATTTCTAGAAAAGATAAAGTTCTAAGGCTGGCCCCAGAAGAGTTAGAAAATCTAAAGAGATCATTTGCAATAGAAAAAACAGTAAACTCAGGCTATCCCTCTTCGAAAGTATCAGGCACAGATATTTTTACAGGTGAGTTCTTCATAACCTTAATGACTCAATCACTCTAATGCTTTTAAAATTCTTCTAGAAGAAAAGGCTCTAGTTAATTTTTATAAAGTGGAGGTTACATTGGTGTCAGTCTGCCACAGAACAACAAAAATAATAAAAAGAAAGAAAACCACAGTCTAATGTCTCTTGTGACTATCGATACAAATGTCTTCAATGGAATACTAGCAAACACATTCCAGGAGGACAGTAGAATATCCTTCCTTTCAGGAAAGGAAGGATAGTTTAATATTAGGAAATCTATTGATATTGTTTAACATCCTAGTATATATGAAAACAGTAAAACCATATGCCCACACTCACGGTTGCTGAAAATGTTTGCTATAAAATTAAAATCCATTATTGATTGTGAAAAAACACCTCATAAGGTAGAACTAAATTTATATCACATTAATAAAATATATTTGTCTTACCTCAAAAGCCAGGTCATCTTTCATGAGCAAACCATACACTCACATTAAATTGGGACAACGATGCCATTGCCACAACATTATTGAACATTGGTCTTGAGGTACTAACCAACTTTTAGACAAGAGAAAGAAGAGTGGTATGTACAAGTTGGAAAGGAGGAGGTAAGATAATTATATTTGCAAATTATGTAACTCTGTGCCTTGAAAACCCAAGAAAATTCACTGAACAACAATAGTTAAAAAAAAATAAGAGAATTGAGTAGTGTGGCTAGATAAAAAAATCAATAGCCTTTACACACATAAACAACAATTGGTGCTAAGATATGCAAGAAAGGACTGTATGCCCAGAGAAGCTAATTCTACAGTTTATATGGAAAAATAAAAAAAGCAAGAATAGCTAGGAAGCATCTTGAATCAGAATAGTAATGAGAAGCATGAATGCTCTGATGAACACATATTATAGAGTTATAATTGTTACAGCACTATGGTAGTGGTGCACACATAGCTACATCAATGGAACACAGGAGAAAGTTTATTTCTTTTTGTAGATCACAGTAAAAAAAATAGCTTGCAAAACCACTTTCCTATGTATGTCATATGTAAATTTTACATAAAAATACATGCAGATATATACTTGTATATACATAGAACAGCTGTGGAAGTATATTCAAAATATTCAAGAAATGTAACAGTTGTTGGGTGATAGGGGTAGGAAGTACTATTATATTTCACTATATTTTTGTGTACTTTTGAATTTTGCACTATTTGTGGTATTATTTCTTTTAAAAAGCAATTTATTTTATTATTTTTTTCAAACCCAGAGCAGAATATGAACAAAGTAGATAATACATAGGATGGATATGGAATGATCATCTGAACTATTCATATGGTTGTGTTTGGAAGCTCCCAGGGTCTAAACATTGTAAGATTTCAGGGATTTATACCAGATCAGACTCATAAACATTTGATTTTCCTCATTTTTGAACATTTTTTCCCCTCTGGCCTTTCATTTATTCATTTAGTCTTCAGTAGAGAGGCCAGGGGATGGCTTGGATTTAGGGGCTTAACCACCTCCATCTTCATCAGCTCCATTCAGCTGAAGCTGATGTTGTTCTTCTGAAAAAATCCAAGGAGCGTCCCAATAAATATGCAATCTATGTAAAAGCAGTGTGTTTGCAAACACAGCTGCAAGAAAAGCCTCCTACAGCAAGTATATAAAAAGGTACTCAATATCACTAATTAGGCAAATGCAAATCAAAACCACAGTATTACCTCACACCTGTGAGAATGGCTATTATAAAAAACACAAGAGATAACAAGTGTTGCCCAGAATATGCATAAAAGGGAACCTTGTATACTGTTGGTGGGAATACAGAGTGGTGCAGCCATTGTGGAAAATAATGTGGAGGTTCTACGAAAAATTAAAAATAAAATTCTTACATGAGCCAGCAATTCTGTTTCTTAGTGTATATCCAAAGCAAATGAAATCATCTTATAGAGATATCTGTGCCCCCATGTTTCACAGCATTATTCACAATAACTAAGATATGGAAACAACCTTTGGCTCTCAATAGATGAATGGGTAAAGAAATTGTGTGTGTGTGTGTGTGTGTGTGTACACACACATACACAATGGAATATTATTCAGTCTTAAAACAGGAGATTCTGCCATTTGTGTCAACATGAATGGACCAAGAGGACATTATGCTATGTGAAATAATCCAGACACAGAAAGAAAAATACTACATGATGTCACTTTTATGTGAAATTTTAAAAAAAGAAACAAAATTCAAATATGTAGAAACAGAGTAAAAAGGTGGTTACCAGGGGTAGGAAAAGTAGAGGAGTGGGGAGATGGAGGCCAAAGGGTACACAGTTTCATTTATGTAGAATAAATAAGCCTAGAGATCTAATGTATAGCATGAAGACTGTAGTTAATATTTTGTTTCACAAGGAAATTTGCTAAGAGAGTGGATTTTAGGTAATTTTACTACACACACACACACACACACAAGGTAACTGTGTAACATGATAGATATGTTAATTTGCTTGATGTGGTAATCATGTCATTATGCGTATTGTTAAATCAAATTTATGGACTCTCTCATTCTAGGTCCCAACAAACGAAAGCAAAATGGAGTCCCACATGCTAAGTGCCACATGATTAAACTGAAATTTTAAGAAAGCAGGTAAATTTCCAAACAGACCAGATATTTTTGAAAACAGAAGAGTCACAGAAACCAATTGGAAAGGGCTCAGTCAACCTGAGTCAGTATAATAAGGTAATCTCCACTGTTTTAACCCTTATAAGAAAAGTAACCTGAAGTAACCTGATGTTAACTGAACTGCCTTTTTCTATTATTCTGTTTCCTTGTTCCCATTTTACAAAAACCAACTGTTTTGCCATGCCCAGTGGAGCACTCACTCTATTTATAGAATAAAATACTGCTGAATTCTACAATCACAAATAGAAGCCAATTAGATCTTAAAACTAAATTTGTTATAATTTTGCCTTGTGACAATATGTATATCAAAACATCATGTTAGGTATTGTCTTAGTCTGTTTTCCGTTGCTATAACAGAATACCACAAACAGTAATTTACATAGAAAGAAGTTGATTTGGCTCACAGTTCTGGAGACTGGGAAGTCCAAGAGTACGGCGCCAGCATCTGGTGAGGGTCCTTCATGGTGAAAGGGTGGAAGGTGGAAGTGAGCACTAGAGACAGAGAGCAAATGGAGGCTGAACTTATCCTTTCATCAGGAGCCCACTCATGGGGCTCTGCCCTCATGACCTAATCACCTCTTAAAGGGTCCACCTCCCAATACCATTACATCGGCAATTAAATTTCCACACGAGTTTTGAAGGGGGCATTCAAATCATATCAAGAAAAAAAAAAAAAAAAAAGAGTCAAGTCCCCTAGGCTTCTCTTCTAGGTAGATTCCTGCTTCAGTCCCTTCCTATATAGAAACTCTGGAATTTCCCCTACCTCATACTCTTGCCTGTTTTCCAAGGCTCCAAGAGAAAAAGAATATCCTCTTTGCTTCTGAAAAAAACACTACAGTTTATTGGTCAGCACCAAGTGTGTTTAACTTTAATTTCAGATGGCAACTCGCACACAGATGTGTTTATGTTGCCCTTTATCAGTATTATCATTGGCAAAGCCTTTGGTAAGCAACAGGAGAAGTGGCTGAACAGAATAATTCCAGGCTTGAAGTTCCTTTTTCATCTGGTTCCCTGTGGGAAAAGGCCGTGAAAGCTAAGTGTGGTGGCCAAGTCCTGAAGGCCAAGGTCACCGTCAAACATTTTCTGAGAATCTACCAAAAGGTCTGTATTAGGTCAATATGCACGCAGTTGTGCTTGGAAGGAATGAAGCTTTCAAATATGAGAACTCTACCTGAAAAATCCTTGCCATCAGTTCTTTGAGATGAAACTCTAAGCTGAGAAGAACTCTCTGCTTAGGGGAAGTAGGACTAAAACTTGACTTTTGATTTGGAGAACATTCAAAAGACTCTAAGTTCATGAGTGCTCAATTTGTAATTTTTTGCCCTTGAAAAAAAATATAAGCAGGTGCAGTGGCTTACGCCTGTAATCCCAGCACTTTGGGAGGCTGAGGTGAGTGGATCACTTGAGCCCAGGAATTCAGGATCAGCCTGGACAACATGGCGAAACCCCATCTCCACTAAAAGTACAAAAATTAGCCAGGTGTGGTGGTACGTTCCTGCATGCCAGCTCTGGGGAGGACTGATTGAGCCTGGGAGGTTGAGCCTGCAGTGATCCGTGATGGCACCACTGTACTCCAGCCTGGGCAACACAAAAACCCTATCTCAGGAACAACCACCACAACAAAGAAGCAACAAAAGGAAATTTGTATTTTTAGCCATAGAGCCTTGAAGTTTGTTATTACCACCAGGGAGAAAATCCTTCATTTCTACTTCATTCCTGAAATGGGTTAATCACTGATTATACATAGAAAATCGACTCAAATGAAAAAAAAAAATAAAACCACCAGATTTTACCTTTAAATATATTTTCTTGGTATATATTTTAGGTTCTGGTAGCAAAAGGTGCAGAGATAAGGAATATGACAGGGGTTATTTATTGCACTCTGCATACAACAGCAAGAATGCTTTTCCTAAAAATTCTTTTTGCTTAAGTCCCTTTTTTTGCTTAAGTCTCTTTTCCTAAATATCTTTTTTGCTTAAGTCCCTTTTTTGCTTAAGTCTCTTTTCCTAAATATCTTTTTGCTTAAGTCCCTTTGTTGCTGCCGACATCATTTGATTTCCCACAGTTATTATAAGCCTTCATTATCCTGTTTCTCCTCCTCCTCTGAATCCTCCTCTCCATCAGCAGGATTTCTATTTCCTTTCTTAGCCAACTAGCTGTGTGGCTAAGATTAAGTCACTGGAGTCTCACTGTCTCTTTGTCTGTAAAATTATGATTTTGGAGTAAGCAGAGTCCTGGCCTGCTATGGGGTGTATCAGAGTCAGGGTGAAAGGGTCTTAAGGTATTTGAAAATAAAGCAGCAGATAAGCTTGACATGGAGAGTAGCCTGCCTCTGGCTCTGTCTTCTGCATTTCCTTAGGAGTGAAAAGCTGGTGGTGAGCAAGCAGATTCAGTGCTAAGGTTGTAGCCACATGACCAAAGGAAGAAATACGTATCTGTTTTTTTTTCCTGAGACAGAGTCTCGCACTGTCGCCCAGGCTTGAGTGCAGTGGCGTGATGTCGGCTCACTGCAACCTCCGCCTCCCAGGTTCATGCCATTCTCCTGCCTCAGCCTCCTGAGTAGCTGGCACTACAGGCACCCGCCACCACGCCTGGCTAATTTTTTTTTTTTTTTTTTTTTTTTTGTATTTTTAGTAGAGATGGGGTTTCACCGTGTTAGTCAGGATGGTCTGGACCTTCTGACCTCGTGATCTGTGCGCCTGGGCCTCCCAAAGTGCTGGGATTACAGTTGTGAGCCACCGCGCCCGGCTGAAATACGTATCTTTTACGATCTAAAGAAAATCATCTCAAAGTTACTGTTGTGTCCATCTTTCTTTTTTTTTCTTGTTACTGAACTTATTTCAAAAATTTAAATAACAGTAAAGGAAGGTATAAGATTTTTATGGCTATCGAAAAGCTGCATTAAAAAAAAAAGTAACTTAAGGATTTCTAAGTCAATTTCCAGCTCTGAAAATCAAATGATCTGTGAACATATGCCCTTTCTCGGTTCAGAAAGCCATTTAGAGCAAATGTACTTATTTACTTCATCCAGGCTCTGCGTACTCCTCTCCACAGCCATCTCCTCCATTGGAAACGCTCTTCTGTGCCATTTTTGACAGACCCTGAGCCTCCTGGCTTCCCTGCCTGAGATGCATTATATTCTATCTGACCTGGACCACTGCATTCAGCTTGGGAGCCTCCCTGTCTTTAAGGTATGGGGCAAAATATAGATGAGAGTAGCAAGGCATTAGGAGTAGCAGTAATAGTAGTAAAAACAAAAACAGTATTTTTTTTTGATAATAGTAGCTAACATTTGTTGAACTCATTTTATGCGCCAAGTATTTTATGTTTATTATCTTACCACCCTTGACAAAGACCTTATGAGATGGGTACTATCAACCCAGTTTCTCAGAAGGGGAAACTGAGGCTTATAAAGAGTATACAACTTGCTCCAAGTGGTAACTAATGGAGCCAGGATTTAAACCTAGGCCCTGATTCAACGCCCATAACCCATGCACTTAATTGCTGTTCATAAACAGTCACCTGCATATGTTCATCTTGCTTTTACCTGGGTTCATCCCATCTTTTTTGTGAAAATCCTGGAAAGCAGGTCATGTCTTCTTTCATTCTTTTGTACTATCTGAGAGGGCTGTAACAATACATGCTCAGGAAACATTTCTGTTCAACCTGCATGAAGTACAAGGCAGGCTGAAATATAAAGAAATACATAAATTACCCCAAGAAAGAGTAGATCCTTTCATATAACTTTTTCCTGGCATTACCTCTTAGAGGAAAATAATTGTCAAGCAAGCTGTACCTGAGCTGGTTACCAACATCAGAATGAATTCTCCCCCATCATGGGGGACGTTCTGTAAGCCTTTGGGGTAAGGTCTATTTTAAGGATTTTGTTCAAGTTCCTCCTTCTTGTTTCCTGGCCACACTGCCGAGCACTGTAATTGGCTAATAGGGATTCTGAATACGAAAGACACAGGCAGCTCACTTGGAAGTTACGTTAAGGACAAATAAAGATCTTGGAGTAATTTTCAACAAGATAAGATCAGCATCCTAGTATTGAGTTATTTTGCTACATTAATTAATTTCAATTTGTTCTAATGGTCTTTGGCCTCCTGCTTAAATGCCAATTGAGGCAACAGATAGTGGCTTGTCATGTCTTGTTACTTAGTTCTGGGTTTTATAAAGTAAGAACTAAGATGGATATTTATCAATCGAGCAGATTTCTATGTTGTGTCCTCTAAAGCCCTTGGGGTCAGTGTCTCACTGTAGCATCACAAACATCTTTCATGGAATCAAGTGATTAATAAATGTGTCCCAATGAGACTATGATGCTTTTGGGTGTTCATTTTAGATACCTTAAGAATTAGTCTCAAGAGTAGCTCAGTTATTAAGTGATTTTGGGGTTACATCATGTCAGGGAAATAATCAAGAAGAAACCATTTTAATAGCATAAATTTCTCTGAGATAGTGAAGATAAAAGAATGCTACTAGTTTACCCACTCCTTACTGTCTGAGTCAGAAAGAAGGTGGAACATCCTATTCCTTCTTCAGCTCTCTTATCTCATTTAGAAAAATTTGACTATTTCTGCTTTTAGTTCTCTTTTTATGTTCCCCCATTTTTGGAAGATGACTTTCTCCCTGTCTTAGAATAAACGGCCCAAAGGTAGGAGAGAAAGAGATATGTTCAGGAGTTACCTGTGATGGCTTCCTCTCCCTTGCCTCAGGCACTGGCTCACCACTCCTTTTTCTATTTTCAGTTCTTTTTTATCTATTTCCTTTTCTATTCCCTGCTTCTTTCCTATTGTCCTGACTTGCATGACACTGGCAAGCTACAAGGAACAATAGCAACTGCCTTAGAAGGCTGACAGGATTCACGGGAAGCACCCTGAGCAGAGCCTAATTCCTAATGAGTGGTCCCTACATATTAGGATCATTTTCTTTCCTTTTGAGCTTCTGGTTTCTTGGCCTCTGGTCTTATCCTCCTTCAATATATTCTATATAGGTAATCAGATTCACCTTCAAACAATGCTATTTTGATCTTGTCATCTGGTGCAGAAAAAATAAAACCTTCAGTGGCTTTCTAAGACTATGAAATCAAATTCAAATGTCTCTTTATGGTATTCAAGGTCTTCTGTAATCTCCCCCCAGCCTGTGGCTCTTACTGATGCCCCATTCTTCTATTGCTCAGGATGCTTTGGGCTGTAGCCGCTAGGTTGACAAGCATCGTGATGATGCTGATAAAAGTGCTCAAGGACATTTTGGGAATTTTTGCTTTAGTGTTATCTAGGATGCTACTGTATGCAATGCATATTTTTATGTATAAATCTTATTTCTGTCTATGTTAATTGCCTTGAAACAAAAACTGGGCCTTTATATCTGTGCAGGAAAGAGTTAACATAGCAGGCTTGACTCTGCTACCTTTAGAAAGACCCGCTTGCCAGGTTAGCCTTTGGTTGGTAACTGGGAAACTGGCCCTTGGAGGGCTCTCAGTCAACAGTCAATTGTTAAGTGTGGTTCACTGTGCCTAGACTTTTGTGCAAACAACACAGTTTATGCTTGAACACCTGCTCGCCTGCTTGGAGTCTGGAATATTTTGATGTGCTTGGCAGAGGGTGCCTATGTGATCAGCCCCATGAAAAACCTCGGGCATCGAGTTTCTAAAAAGAAGCTTCTTCCATGGGCTGAAACATCATATACAAGTTGCTGCATTTTCCTTGCTGTACTCTATGTTATCTCCCATGGTAGGCAGAAGCATAAGGAAGTCTGCACATAAAGTCCTTCAGACTCTGCCTGTGGCTCTCCCTTATGATCTGGCTGTGTATCCTTACTATATCACTAGAATAAATCTTAGCTTTAGGTACCGCCATACACTGAGTCCCATGAGGTCCTTCTAGTGATGTCCAAATGTAGGGGGAGGGGTGGCAGTCTTGGGTATGCCTGACATAGTATCTGTTTCAAAACAAATTCTTAGAGTAGGTGCTTAATAAATATTTTGTGATTGAGCATCACAAATCCCCCAAACATTGCAGATGCTTAAAACATTTAAACACTTCTGTTTCTTTGTACCATTTTCAATTTCTTTGGGCACCTTTAAGTTTTATTTATATGCCATCAGGCCAGCATTTATAATATACAGTAGATCTGAGATGTTGTTCTACTGCCTACAAATAATTGTTCTAGTTTTGCCTATTTATTTTATTTTTCTTCCCGATATTTCAGATACTGTTAGATCTTGCCAGAGTAGTTCTTTTGGGCTTTTGTGACACAGAATCATGCGAAAAGGTGGAGGGTTAGAAGGGCACAGGTTTGAGGACTAGGTTTGGGAGAGCAGTTTTGGTGGGAGGGTAGGAAGGAGAGAGGTGCATGACAGGGCTTGTGTGATGTGACATGACCACATGAAAGGAAGGGGCTTGTGAATTGTTTCTGCAGACTGAGATTCCTTTTCACAGTGTCTGAGAAATAACAAAAAGAGAATTTTATTTTGAAATGACTTATTGGCAGCCGAGTTGTTTTCATTTGATAATGACCCCTCTCTAATACCAAGTCATGGTTTGCAGTTTACGTTTTAGGGTTTTCACAGATTTTATTTGATGATAGGAACCACATCATTTGTTCTAGATTTAGCATGTGAAATTCCCAGTAAATTTTTGGTGACAATGAGTGATTGCTTCATTCATAAACATTTACTGAATACTTGCTATGTGCCAAGCATCGTGTGTAGAGGATACAGAGATGAACAAAAAGAGGTCGCCACTCACATCATAGAGGGGAGGCTGACTCACATGCACACATTTCCAATCAGATGTGGTGAATACTAGTGGTGGCAGGTGGGAGCCCAGGGGACAGCATCTCCTCCACTGGGACATTGCTTCCTGTGAGGCTTGTCCTGCATTTCATGGCCTTAAATTCCCCTTATGTATTTATCTAGTGGTGCTGATAAATCACTGATAATTAATTTTTTTCATTGTCTAGTTATCAATCATAGCTGATTTTTTTGAACCTTTCTTTAGTTGCTGCCTACATAATTTCCTTAGAGTTAAAGCATCAGTAATGGACTTTTGCAAACATAAGCACTTTCTAACACCAATGTGCCATCCATCAGCAAAGGAGGCCATGCAATGGTTAGCATCATTAATTCATAGACTGCCTCTGATTCTGCATTTTAAACTTGTTAATATTTAGCTCATGTTGTGCTTTGCCCAAGGTCACGTACCTAGTTGGTGGTGAATTGCCGTAATTTTGCAATTCATATTGTTTTGCATGTATCTCATTATTTTATTTGTATTCTGTGCTAATCTCTCTGATACTGAATGTAAGTTTATTGAGTGCAGATGTCTGTGTTTTCATTTTTGTGTATTGCCTAACATATTGTCTAGGGAGGAAAAGACTTGTTAGATAAACAATTAGATGATCTATTAGGATTCTATAGAGAAACAAAACCAATAGGAAATATATAGGAACACAAGAGGAGATTTATTATGGAAACTGGCTCATGCAATTATGGAGGCTGAAAAGTCTCACAATATGTCATCTTGAAGCTGGAGTACCAGGAAAGCCAGTAGTATAATTCAGTATGAGTCCAAAGGTCTGAGAACCAGGGGAGCCAATGGCATACCTCCCAGTCTGATGCCAAAGGCCTGAGAAACTGGGAGTGTGGGGAGGAACTGGTATAAGTCCCAGAATCTGAAGGCCCAAGAACTAGGAACTCCAATGTCAGAGCAGGAGAAGATGGATGTCCCAGCTGAAAGAAAGAGAGTTCACCTTCTTCTGCCTTACTGTTGTACCTAAACTCTCAATAAATTGTATGATGCTGGCTCGCATTTGTGAGGGCAGATTTTCTTTATTTAGTCTACTGATTGAAATGCTAATTTCCCCCAGAAACATCCTGAGAGACACATCCAGAAATAATATTTTACCACCCATCTGGGCATCCTTAAGCCCAACCATGTTGACACATAAAATTAATAATCACAGATGATAGTAATGAAAAGAAAAAAACTTGGATTTCTGCTTCTTGGTCTTCATGAGATATTTTCCTCACTATATCTCTCTTCATGAGATATTTTCCACTGTATCACATGGATATATTTTCCACTTGGATACAGTAGAAAATATGTATGGAAAAATGTATCTATTATTTCTTGAGTGCATATTATACTTGAGGCACTCTGCTAGACACTGTATTCAACAGAGATGATTAAGACAATGTACCTTTCCTAAAGCACAGAAACCATAAGATAAATATACAAATGACTATAGTGCAAGGTAGAATACCCAAATGCACAACTAAGCAAATCAGAGAGTGGGGTTTTCACACATTGTGGGAGAATGAGAGAAAGCTTCATGGAGGAGGTAACTTTTGACCTAAACCTTGGAGCAGGAGCACCTGAATTCTAGAGGTTAATTTAAAAAAAAAAAAAAAAAAATGAAGGCAGAGGGAGAGAGGGCAGCGTGGGCAAAGGGAAAAACAGGAAATAGAAATGTGAGTCATTTTTAGAGAATTGTGGGAAGTCTCTTTTAGCTGTGGTGTATGAAGTGTGTGTATGTGAGGAGAATAGAGCAAAATAAGGATTGAAAGTCAAGTTTCCAGGCAATGTTGCCTGGACAAGCTCAGGGCTTTGCACTTGGTTCATTAGCATTTATGGTTTTGTTTTTTTTTTTTTTTTTGACAGAATCTCTCTCTGTCACCAGTCTGGAGTGCAGTGGTGCAGTCTCGGCTCACTGCAACCTCTTGGGTTCAAGCAATTCTCCTGCCTCAGCCTCCTGAGTAGCTGGGACTACAGGTGTGTGCCACCACGCCCAGCTAATTTTTGTATTTTTAGTAGAGAGGGGGCTTCACCATGCTGGCCAGGATGGTCTCAATCTCTTGACCTCATGATCCGCCCGCCTCAGCCTCCCAAAGTGCTGGAATTACAGGCGTGAGCCACCGCACCTGGCCGCATTTATGGGTTTTAAATATGAGAATGACAACATCAGGTTATTGGGCAGCAGGAGGTGGGCTGGTTTTGAAAGGCAGGTGAATGAGGCAGTGAGATAAGTTGGGAGGGGCTGCAATAGTTCAGAAACAAGGTAGGGTGCAAGTAAATCACAGGTGGCACCAGAGATGAAGAGGAAGGGGCAGTGTGACAGCTTTGGTGCACGATACAACATGGGAAATGCAGGACTGAGAAGAGCCAGAGGCGATGATGCCATTAGCAGCATGCATTTAGTACTTATCACAACCTATTTACATTTTCTGTATAAACATTGATCTCATTAGACTGTGAACTCCTAGAGGAACAAGTCCCACATCATCCTCATTGACAAAACGAACATGGCAGATACTTGGTAAATGTTTGCTAGATAAGTGAATGGAAGTCAGGCAAGTTGGCATGGTGATGGCAGCTGGGGTGTTGATGGAAGTAATATGCTTCTTTTTGGACATGATGGAATTTGGGAATGTGGTATATTTTTTAGATGCAGTTTCTAGGAAGAGATTACCCAAAGAACTGAAGAACAATGACAAGCTTATGTGTATGTGAGGGCAAGATAAAGAGTAGAGAGATGGTATAGTTGGGTATAGAGAGAATGCTGTAACTGAACTGCTCCCTTCAAGACGTCAGGTGAGATTGGAGAGAAAATGCAGCATGGCATTCGTCATAGGAAGTTGGAATGTGAAGGGAAGGCTGGAAGGATGAGCAGGACTGAGGTGGACCTGTAGGCTGTGTTAGCCAGTGAAAGTTGGAGGGAAGGGGAAATGGGAGGCAGTAGAGCATGGAGTTACATTTGCAGGCACTGGAGTCAGGCTGTTGGAGTTCAAAGGTTAGCTCTTCTACGGATTTGTTATGTGACTTTACTTACTCTCTCTTGCCTCAAGTTCCTCTTCTGCAAAATGAGGTTAATAATACCTGCATAAACACACGTACAGCACTCAGAACAGAAGCTGGAATGTGGTAAGTACCTCATAAGCATTCATTCTTCTTACTGAAACTCACTAGGGTCACTTTGTGCATGTTATCCTATTTAATCCTTAGTAACTGTATAGGTAGGTGTTATTATCTTCATTCTGCAAATAAGAAAAGTGAAGTGCAAAGAAGTTTCATAATTTTCCTCAATCCACACAGCCGCTATATGACGTGATAAAGCTTACCTAAGCTAGAGTCTTACCTGATCCATCTGGTGCCCGGGCTAGTGCACTTTCTCCTGTAACACTCAGCTTAAGCTAGGTAGATATGGCAAGTCCGCTGGCTGAGGCGACTCAGATGTGATTAATAGGAAGTAGGGAGCTGTGGCAGACTTGGGAGCAGGGGAAGCAGCATGTTGGAAAGATTCATCTAGTATGTTTATAAAAGAGAGCAGGCAGCAGGCATGGGGAGCTGAGGATTCAGACCAGAAATGGCTTAGGAAATTTTGAGGTCTGGCAAATGTCAGGGGAGCGGTGATAGAAGAATGAGCAGAGTTTATGACTGATGCAAATAAGGTGGACATGATGGTATGTGATAGAAACTAAGAGGTCTGTATGTGGGGGGTGGAGCTTGGAGTTTCAACTTGAAAGTTTCAAACATGAGACTCTAAGAAAATAGTCTGAATGGTAATGAGAAAGTTGAGAGGGGAGTCACTTTAGTATCTGCTTCCCTTGAAGAAAAGCACCTTTAGAGGAACCAGCTTGGAGAATAGAGTCAGCATCGGAGTGGGACACTTCATTATTTTTAGTGGCAGTGCGGTTCTGCCCTCGGTAACATTTACTTTGCTGTCAGTCCAGCTCTGTCAGTCCTCCTTTATTAAGGAAGGAAGCTGATGGATCTTTCCTTTCTTTCTTTCTTCCCTGGAGTAGGATGTTTTCTATACACAGTTAGCATGTGAACTTCTTTTTAAAATGAGGTTTACATTTTACTCTAATTCTCATCCATAATGGAGTGCCGTGATTTGCATTTGGGCAGTTAGGAAAATCAGTTCTGTTGACTTCCTGTTTTCTATATCCGGCCTCGAGCAGAACTTCCCATTTGAGTGGGACCAAGAAGAACATAGAAAGCCGAAATGTTCTCCTGAAGTTGATTTCCCATGGGGATAAAGTAAGTTAATGGTCTGAGGTGTTTGTCTCCCCTTGCTCCCGAAGCTTGCCTTTCAGTTGCTCTTGTTTTTAAACTACAGGGAATGAACTGAGGAAAGCAGTTTTGTTTTTTTTCTGCAGGTCAGAGTCCCAAAGCTTTAGTACAGGGTTCCATGGACTCAGGAGTTCAAAACATGCTGCTCAGTCTGAGCTCTTGGCCAGATTTGGAGATTCCAGTGGCTTCTCTCTTTGACAGTTCCTAAGAACATTTTATTTGGATCCTCTTCTTTAGGTTTTTCTGTCTAAACATTTTATTTTACCTAGTGTGAAGGGGTGAGGGAGGGCAGATTGTTTCCTTTCTTCCTCCTCTCCCCTTACCCCTCCCCTCTCCCTTATTCTCTGTTTCTAATTTAAAAGGATGCTCACTTTCATTATCTCATTTGCTTCCTTCATAGCACCCTGTGAGGCTGATATTGTTATCCCCATTGGACAGAAGGGAAAACTGCAGTTTCAGTGAATTTCAGTGACTTAGCCAAGTCACTCAGTTAACAATGCTGAGAGTGAAGCCCTAGTCTTCTGCCTTTAAATCTCTTTTTCCCAATACCATACTGCTTTTCTGGTAGAGGTTGTGGTATATAGGATGATGTCAGAAAGGAGAGGCTGGGAAGCCTGAACAGATCACATCAACAATTGAATTGTGTACCCTGATTAATAAAATAGAAAATGTTAACTAAATATATTGCCATGCAGTTCTTCAAGTGTATAGGACGTTGGGTCCTTTTTTGTGTCTCAGACTTTAAGATGATGTTGCTTGGGGAGTCATTTACTATATGCAAGGAGAATAGCTGAAAAATCAGGGTAGGCCAGCAGTATTTCATGCTTTGTTCTTAGGCAATATGGGTTTTTCTGTTGGAGGTTGAGCAGAGGATGGTAGCAAAGTGACATTTATTTCTCCTGCTTGCCAAATCTTGGTGAGGCCAAAGCGGGTGGGGGAATCAGTTGTGAGTTGGTGTTAATGACGAGTGTCCGGACCTTGACATCTGATCAGTCCTGGAGTAGGAAAAAAGGAACAGAATTAGTGCTGTTTAGAAGCCGGTGACGGAGGTCTGCTTAGGAATGAGTGCAGATTAGGACAGGGGCAGCGAGGGAGGCCAACGGAGACTCTGGCTACCTGTCTTTCCCGGCATGTCTGTGGAATGACCTTGCTTTGCCAGGGCTTTGGGAGGAATCCTTTGATTTTGGGGGAATCTTCAGGACTGTGCACATAACCAGACTTTCCTGATGGGAATCTCTAAGGGGGCCTTCTGGGCCAGGGCCGTGGCCAGCAGGTGTCTTTCTTACACGGTCTGTGACTAGCACCCAACCTAGGCGGTGCCTTCTTTCCCTGAATCAAGCCCCTCCCTCCTCAGTGCCAAAGTAGAAGTGGCTGGGTGGGTGACAGTCTGAGTGCGGGCCCGGCACCACAACCCACGGGCCACTACCTACATTGCTGTGAGATCCTGACCTTTCTGTCTTCTGGACTCACAAGATAAAGAGAGTGAATGAGGAGGAAAATCAAATATTGTGGCAGAGAGGGGCTGGCAAACACGGGCATGGCCAACAGAAGTCTCCCACCAAAGCGAGGAGCTGAGAGAAGGATTTGGGGAGGGAATCTCAGAAGTCTCACTCCTCAGGCAAAGGATTCAACAAAGGAAAATCTGACTCTGGCTTGAATATGGTCCAGGTGTGGGGTTAGTAGTCCGTGTTACTGTCTGACATGGGAGAGCATTCTGCTATGATGGAAATGGGGTGGGCTGGGGTACAGGGGGAACCACGGAGGTAGAGAAAGGAGGTGAGAGGGAATACAGTCTTGCAGTTGACCAGAGCGTATCTGGCTGCATGGTATAGTCCCCGGATCAGGGCACCTATGTCTGTACATTGCACCAAAACAGCCATCCAGTGTGTTCTTAAAAACCCTGTGAAGGAATGTTGTAATTTGAACTATATTTTGAAGATATCAGAGGATCTCATCATTTAGGAGAATCTCATGGGAATTACTTTTTAAAAAGAAAATAATCATTTTAGGGAGCGGAAAGTCTCTCAACGATTGGTTTTGAATCCATTTACTCCAAGTAGGATTCAGTATTTCACTCTTTCACTGGCAGTGGCTTGTTTTTTCTCCTACATATATGGCTTGCAAAGTTCTTAACTAAGGATAGTAATTAATTATTTCCCAGCTATTTTTACCTTTGCTGTATTAAAAGTTGGAGGAAATTATTTCATTTAACATAATTTAAACAAAATGAAAAAGTTATTTTCCTTAAGGTATTATGCTGTGCTTTTTCAAGGAAAAGCCTCCTCCAAAGGCACTTTTGGAGGCAGTTACCAAAGGAAAATCCCACCCACCAACAGAGACACTCAGCCTCTAAGTCTGGCTTTTGGAAAATGAACACTATTCTTTTTTTCCAAACAGGACGCTGTGAGATCAGTCATGTACACTATGAAAATAATTGGTGTGCGTTAGTACGCCTTGTGCCAGATTTCATGCTTGTTGAAAGGTGATTGGATTCAAACCAGCACATTTAAAGGTCAACTGGTTGTTCTTAAACTGGGCAGAATTTTAACTCTTTCATTATAATGGCTTTTAACCAAATGGCCATTTTAGGAAGGAAAGAGACTACATACTGCATTTTAACTTTCTGACCTTTTTCTTCTCAAATTTTTTGTAAAGTTCTCAGGGATTTCCTATGGATGAAAAGGGTCTGAGAAATGATTTCCTTGCTGGCATTTGGAAAAGGGTGGAAGTAGAAACTGAGTTCTTTTTAAACTACTGAATTGAGGTCAGGGCTTTAAAATGACTGTGCACATCACATAAGCAATGTCTAAATGTCAGGCTGAAAGTTCTCTCTCTTTTAAATAGTACTTCAAGTTCGTTAGTAATAGCTAGCCCTCTGTCTCTTTCTTGCTTTTCCTCTCACCTTTGAAAAACTTTTTAACTTCCTTTAACAGCTCTGTGGAGAAACCACCATGTAATGATCAATATTTCTACCCAGCTGGTTGACGTCAGCCCTGTTTCTGGAATGGGTATTTCACTGGGCTTTGGGGGTTTTGATGACGTTTTTCCCCCAGTGACATGGATTAAATAGTTTATTTTGTTGGTCTACAAAATACCGTCTGTCTACCAGCCATTTTGCTGTATTTCCCAAAATAAGGTAGGAGACTGATGTGTCTCAAATAAGCAGGGTGAATTTTAGTCACCTGATGATAAAGTCTCTTGGATTGTGCATTAGTGTCCTGATGAGCCCCTAGCAACTTTCAGCGTTATGAAGACTAGTTTGGAAGCCTCAAAGACAGTATCTTTCTTGAGGAAAAAAATAACCTCAGGCATTTCCACAAATACCATACACAAGTGGTCAGGTAAAGGCCGTGGGAGTTCAAGTATGTATTTACCTTGAGTGTGTGTATGAACTCTTGTAGTTCTAACTAAAGGCAAATGGAAAATGTATAGAGTCCCATTTTGTCAAGCTAACAATTTGGTATCCTCTTCTTTCCTGGTTGCTTCATAGCCCACTCTTAGTTGTTTTCTTTCTTTATTTCCCACAATTTTTAGCTGCAAGACTGTGCACTGGTTGCTTAAAAGTTCTGTGCCTCATCTGCTTCACTCGCAAAACGGGGAAAACATCACAGGATCCTTGGGGTGTTGCTTTGCCAGCCGGAAACCTTTGTGGCCAATGGTGCCTTTGCCTGAGTTTTGCTCAGGCCCAGTGGGCTAGTTCTTCCTCCTCAGCCTGGGCAGGCTGCGCTGGGCTTGCACTACCGGCCCAGATCTTATGCCTGCCAAGGGTGAGCCAGGCGTGAAAAAGCAAGGGGTATGTGAACAAGGGAGCTGCCCGTTGTGCACAACAAGGCATGCCAGCTGCAGCAGGGCAGGCAGCTCCAGATGCTGGCACAAGTGCCAGCTTCCTGTGAGGCTGTGGCTGGACCAAGTATACCACAAGTGGCTTCCACTATTGGCATCCGGGAATGTGGTGGTGCCTGGAAGCTTGGAGACACCAGGAACCACAGAGCCCCAAAGAGGGTGTCACATCCCTGGCTCAGGGAGCTCCTAGGTCTTTTCTCTCCTCTCCCTCTTCTTGCCCACAACATGGCAAGCAAGGGGTGTGTTTCAGCTGTGTTTGTGTTACAGCTCTTTCAGTCCCACCATTTAGCAGGTCCCAAGTTCTTGTTCCCTATCCTGGAAGAATGAGGTACAGGGACAACTGGAGGCTAAGCAAGGCAGAGAGATTTATTGAGTGACAGTACAGCTACCAGGAGACCTGAAGTGGGTAGCTCCTCTCTGCAGGCAGGTTGTCCTGTCAAGTGTGCAGCTCTCAGGAGAGAGGAGACCCACAGTGGGTAGCTCCTCTCTGCAGGCAGGTCGTCCTTTCAAATGAGCAGCTCTCAGGAGAGAGAAGACACACAGTGAGTAGCTCCTCTCTGCAGGCTGGTTGTCTCAACCTCTTCCCAGTCTGGCTGAGTCCAGGGGGTTTTATGGGCTTCAGAGAAGAGGAAGTGAGTGCTAATTGGCCTATGGGCAGCTGTGAGCAGGCCCAGAGAAAGCAGCATAAGTTCTTACTCCTGTCTGTGGAACTAGCAGCCTGGCTCCCAGGCTTCAGGCCATCCCAGGCCTGAAGGTGTGGCTCACTGGGAGCTGCCCCTTTCTGTCCAGGAGTCTGTCTGCCTCCCGCTGCCATCAACCTGCTGTCCCTGGCACCCAGGCTGTTCATGCCAAGGGGCGCCTGCAGGCCCATATTGAGCCACTCTCAGCTCCCCCTTGGCCCCTCTCCCATGCTCCTCAGCGCACAGAGTCTGGAGGGGGCTGAGGCGACAGGAGGCTGGTGTGTCAGTGCTACCCTGAGCACAGGCATACCCAGCTGGGTCATGACAGTGCCCCAACTTGCACTTAACTTTGCTCTGAAATTGGAGTGGGCACTGGGAGCAGGTAGAGGCTGGGCAGTGGGAGCAGGCATTTCTGAGCCTGTGGGGGTAGGAGGGCTTCCTGGGTCCCCGAGAGTACAGGAATGCCTGGGTCTGCACCCACAGCTGGGTGGCTGCAGCTGCACCCAGGAGGGCAGGACTCCCACCCCTCAAACTCAGAAGCGGGTGGGGCTTCTGCCTGTTCCCAGCTCCCAACAGCTCCATGGAGTATGTAGCCCTGGCTGCGCCTTGCCTGCTGCAGCCGGCGTCTTCTCGGCAGTCACTCCAGATGGGCCACCACTGCCATCAATTGCATTACCTACCTTAGTGTTATTGTGAAAATTAAATGAGTTAATCCATGTAAAATGCTGGGAACAATGTCTGGCATAAAACAGATGCTCAATAAATATTAATTCTCATTATTGTTGGTATCATTTTTGCTATTATTTGAATCTTTTTCATATTGTTGTGACATATGGAGGTTTTTGACCTACAGGGTTTCTTCTGAGTGGCATAGCTTAGGGTAAAGTGACTCTCCTCACCTCTCAATACCCTACTCTCTTTTGCCTAAATTTCAGTTAAGGATGACTGGAGACATCATATGGGAAATGGTGATCCTGAACCAGAGAGATGGGAGAGCAAATTGCTAAGGTGGTTCTTGAGGGTAGGGATGGAGAGCCAGACACAGGCAGGTGTCCACCAGACAGCTGTCCTTTATCTTCACTCATTGCCTCTGCAGCTCCTGCTGTCTCATTCAGAAAGGGAATGTATGTTGCCTCTAATGCCCTTCCTGAGGTAAAGCCCAGTAATTCTTGAACATCCTCTTTCAAAGATACTGAGCCCTGGTAACCTTCATTACACTGTTGTTCTCATATTCTTCCCAGATTAACTCACTCATAACTTCTTATTAAATTGATAAACTGATTATGAATTTTTCACCATTAACTTTGTTCATTTCTATTCCATCGCAAACTTAGTATTCACAAAACAGGCTTAATCTGAGCAAAAGCGAAAATGGTATAGCTGCGAAATACCTGGTAATGGTAGGTACTAGGTGTTATAACGTGATGACACTTATATTTTTGACTGTAATCAGTAAGAAATAGATTTCACATCACAGTCTATACAGATGTACATTTATTTGTATGTATGTATGTATAGCTTAAGCAAAAGTGTCATGAAACAATGTTCAACCTATTGCATACAATGTACTTTCATGATTTGTAATATCTTCTTTTTTCTTGAAAATGAGCCTGGTTTGTAACCCACTAAACACATAACCTGCAGTTTGAAAAACCCAGATCTAGGGGACCCTCCGGTGGATGCCTCTTGAGTTCTTACACACTATCCACATATCACCTGTATCATACGTGATGGGTTGTGGCCATCTCAGTTTCATTTTGAGAAATTGCCTCCTCTCATCCTAACAACAACAACAACAACAACAAAAAATAGAAAAGGAAAGAAACCTCAGATCAAGAACTAACACATTATCTGACAACCCATAATCTCTCCTTTCCCTTATGCTCTTTCCTAATAACTATTCTTTTTCAACTGTCCAAAAGAAACCATTCCAATAAGTTATAACACCATGTATTAGAAATTTAGAAACCATTTTTGAAAGAAAATAAAGATGTAAATTAATGGGGGGACTAAATTATGCATGGATAGAAAGACTATATGTTATAATGACATCAGTTCTCCCATAAAATCAATGCTATTTTAATAAAAATGTCAGCAGTCTTTATCTTATAATGGAGACTCACAATCTTACTCCAAAATTTATATGGAAATGCAAGTAGCTAAGAAGAGCCAATATAGCCCTAAAGTAAAAGAACAGGGAGGAAAAACTTAAAACTATCTGATATCAATACTTACTATACTTAAGTGTGGTACTGACACAAAGAAAAATAGTTCACTGCAGTGGTCATATACATCTTTTGTTAGATGTATTTCTATGTATTTGATATTTTTGATGCTGTTGCAAATTTTATTGTTTTGTAATTTTCACCCTGTTGCAAGTATCAGAAATACAGTTGATTTTTCTTTCCAGCAAACTTGCTAAACTTTGTGGTTAATGGAAACACTTCAGCTATAGATTCTTTTCAATAACATAATCACATTGTCTAAGAATATTTCTATTTTTACTTATTCTTTTTCAATCCTATGCCTTTTCTTGTTTCCCTGCCCTCCTTCCCTCCCGCCCCGGCCCCGTGCCTTGCTTTATTGCTTTGGCTGAGATTTCCAGTGTCAAATAGAAATGTTGATGGTAAGCATCTTTTTCTCATTCCTGATTTCAGAAGAAAAGTTTGTAACATTTCAATATTGAGTGATTTTTTTTTTGTGGTGTTAACAATTTTTTTTGTAAGTACCTTTTATTACATTTAAAGAGTTTTCTTCTGTTTCTAGTTTGCTAAGAGTTTTCTTGTCAGACGTTAAATTTTATCAAATGATATTTCTGAAGCTGTTGATGTAATAGAAGTTTCTCCCTCATTCTGTTAATCTGGTTAACTACATTACATTGATATTTTGAATGTTAAACCAACTGTATTAGTCACCAACCTTGCAGTAACTTAACTGAATTTAGTTACACTATGTTTCATTACTGGATTCAGGTGGTTAACCTTTTATTTAAGATTTTGCATTTGTCACATGAGAGAGTTTTGGCTTGACTTTTCTTTTAATAACTTTGTTGGGTTTTGGTATAAAGGATGTGCTGACCTCATAATACAAGTTGGGAGTGGTTCCTATTTTTCTCTTCTCTGTAGAGTTTATGTAAGATTATTGTTAATTCTTCCTTATCTGTTTGGCAGAATTCAACAGTGAATTGTCCATTTCATATAAACAAGTTTATTTGCTTAAGGTTACTCAGAATATAATTTTAATGTATCTGAAGGATCTTCAGTTAATGTCCCTTTTTCATTTCAGATATTGGATATTTGTACCTTTTGTTATTTCCTCCTTTATCAGTCAGGCTCACTAGGGGTTTATCAGTTTTATTAATCATTTCAAACAACCGCCTGTTGGCTTTTTATTGATATTCTTTATTGTATTTTTTAAAATTTCCATTCATTTCTATTCTTATATTATTTCATTTCTTCTTTTTCTTTGTATTTAATTTGCCGTTCTTATATAATTATCATTGTATAATTTATTGAAATGTATGTTAAGATAGCTGATTTTTAGGCTTTTTTTCTCATTTAATATTTACATTAAGACTACACATCTCCCTCAAAGGCTAGATTTAGCTATATTGCACAAATTTTCTTCTGTAGAATTTTCATTTTTATTCAGTTCAAAATGTTTTCTAATATCTGTTTTGATTTCTTCTTTGAGCTACATGTTCTTTATAAATATATTACTTAATTTCTAAATATATGGGGATTTTTCAGTTGTCTTTTTGTTATTGATATCTAGTTCAATCCCACTTTGGTCATTTTAAAAGAATATGAATTCTGCCATTATGAGGGCTGTGTTCTATGTATGTTGAAGTTTTAAAATCATGTTCCCATTTTCTCTGTAACTGCTGATTATTTTCCTGCTTATTAATCTGTTACAAGAGATGTGTTAAAAATGCCTTATGATTTGTGGGATTATCAGTTTTTATAATTCTATTCATTTTTGCTTTAAATAATTTAAACCTATGTTATTAGAAGCATATACTTTTAAAATTATTATATCTTCCTAGTAAATTCAGCCATGTATTTCTTCCTCTTTATCTAAAAGATAAAGATTTTTGTCTTAAAATCTACTTTGCATGGTGTGAACATGGCTACTTCAGCTTTATTTTGCGGTAGTGCCTGCATAGCGACCTCTTTCTGTTCTTTCACCTTCAATCATCCTATAGTCTTATATTTAGGAAATGTCTCCTGTAAGAAGCATATAGCTTTGTTTAATATAGCCTGGCACATTTTGTCTTTTGAATAAAATATTTAATGTTTATGATTTATGTAATTATTGTATTTGTGTTCTTTAAAATCTGTCATTATTATTTGCTCTCCATTTGTCTCATCTTTTCTGTTGCCCCCTTTTTAAATCTTTGTTGCTTTCTTTGTCTTGAGGTTTAAAAAATTTATTATTATTTTCCACTTTTCCTGCTCTATTGACTTCCACCACTCCCAACTTACCCACTTTTGTTTATGTGTTTTCGTTTGGCATCAATATTAACCCCCTCAGGAAATTATTATCAAAGACATTCACTGTCTATTTAGATATACCCACATAGTTAGCCCTCTTTTTAAGTCCTCATTTTTTCTGTATCTCAGTCTCCCAGCTGCGATCATTTCTTTCTGCCTGAAGAGTACCTGTAGTGCTTCCTTGAGTACATGAAAGCTGCTTAGGGATCTCTCAGCTTTTGTTTTTCTGAAAATGTCTTCATTTTAGCTTTGTTCCTGAAATACATTTTCACTTGGTATAGAATTCTAGGTTGAATTTCCTTCTCCTTTAAGCATTTGAAGATGTTTCATTGTTTTCTGCTTCCAATGCCATCCAAAGTCTTCTAAATCTTTCCTAGGTAGGTAGAAATTATAACTCAAAGGATGAATAAAAATGCATCCACAAACCCATACTTCTATTTTTTAATGGCATTTAAAGTTTATAGATATTTAGTGTAAAGTATTTTTAAATCTGCACATTGAATGCAGATGATCAAAGGAATCAAGTATTTGATGATTAAACATGGAGACCTTTGTTTTATATATAGACTAAGGGTTGGTCCAGGACTGTCAAAACAATTCTAGGAAGTATTTTTCTAACTCTTGAAGAGAGAGAGAAGGAACATAAAATGTACATAAACCTAACTTAAAAGAAATATGTAAAAGTATGTTAAAAATAATGCAAAAAACATATATGCATATATCTTGCTTGAACTTGACATTCACAGACTTGGAGTAGTTCGTTCTTTAAGAATCTCATGTCATGTTATTTTATATCTTTCTCATTTGTGAAGTCATTCAAGAGATCCTGCCTTATATGTGTTTTCCAGATAATTTACACTTTTATTTTTACATAGATGTTGATTAGCTGTGCTTCATTGAGTATTCTCAGTTTTGGGTATCAGTTTTCAGCAAAACAACTAAATGTGACATATTCCTACTGAGCATATTGGGTCTATAGTTGTGCATTTGACTTACGACTTATATTTTCACCTAAAAAGTATTTTGGTTACAATATTAAATTCTTTTTTGTTCTTTTTCTTTTTTTTTTTTTTGAGACCGAGTCTTGCTCTGTCACCCAGGCTGGAGTGCAGTGGCATGATCTTGGCTCACTGCAAGCTCTGCCTCCCGGGTTCACGTCATTCTCCTGCCTCAGCCTCCCGAGTAGCTGGGACTACAGGTGCCTGCCACCATGCCCGGTTAATTTTTTGTATTTTCAGTAGAGACAGGGTTTCACTGTGTTAGCCAGGATGGTCTCAATCTCCTGACCTCATGATCCACCTGCTTCAGCCTCCCAAAGTGCTGGGATTACAGGCGTGAGCTACTGTGCCTGGCCTACAATATTAAGTTCTTTTAGCGTTAATAGAGTGCTTGAAATATGAACTTAGTGCTTTTACTTTTAAAATATTTAAAAATTTTGATATTTGAAAATTTGATATTTTAAAATATTTTTCTGTACTAAAATGCACTACAGTATAATGTGACAATTATGAATATGGATTTTGGATTAAGTCAAACCTGGGCTGGAATAGTAGCCCTGTTCCTTACTAGTTGTGTATCCTTGGAAAAACAACTCCAACTTTCTAAGCATTAATTTCCTTATCTGTAACACGGGGTCCATAATTTCTATGTTACAATGCTGTTTTAAGAATAAATGAAGTGGGAAATGAGTTAGTATCATATTCATATATGGCAGCCATTATTATTATTATTATTAAATTTCTATGGTATGTTATTACCTGCTAAGTTTGTTCATAGAATAATATATTGTACTGGCAAATAATATTCCAGCAGGAGAATGATTCTTATAAAATAAATAATTTAAAGTAACTTACTTTATTCTTTAGAGTTTACCAAGATAGGTATATTTAGTGAACATGGGAGTCAACAGCATATAATAAATTCTGTATTCTTAATTAAACAAGCATTTATTGAGTCTCTAACAACAATGTTTTAAACAGCAGTGTTTAAAACACCATGGCAGGGCTGGGCATGGTGGCTCATGCCTGTAATCCCACACTTTGGGAGGCCAAGGTGGGAGGATCACTTGAGGTCAGGAGTTCAAGACCAGTGAGGTCAACATAGAGAAATCCTGTCTCTACTAAAAATACAAAAATTATCTGGGCATGGTGGCAGGCACCTGTAATCCCAGCTACTTGGGAGGTTGAGGCAGGAGAATTGCTTGGATCAGGGAGGTGGAGGTTGCAGTGAGATCTTGCCACTGCACTCCACTCCAGCCTGGGTGACAGAGCAAACTCTGTCTCGAACAAAACAAAACAAAACAAAAAAACTACCATGGCAGGAGGAATTTCAAGCATATGAAAGGCTGTTACCAAGGATGATTGTGCCTCCGCACAGGTGTCTGCCTCTCCCCATCTCTGCTGTCAATGCTGGAGCCCAGCACAGTATCACTTGTCTGGGTTTTCACAGTAGCTGGCTTACCACTTACCTCCCATTTCTCTCCAATCTATCCTTTATACTTTTGCCAGAAATTATCTTTCTAAAACAAAATCATACCATCGTCATTTGCACATTCATAGACAGCCATTGTCTGTAGAAAACGGTTCAGCCTCATTAAGATGTAAGGCCCTCCGTGCCCTTGCCCTTCCAGCTGTATCGCCTCCTGTTTCCTTTCCTGCAGCCTATGCTCCGGCCGTAGGGACTAATTGCAAATCTCCATTGGTATCACGTCCTTTCCAGCTGTTCTTTTAACTAGAAATGTTTTTCTAGCCATTTCTTGCCTCTCAAAATTGTATCCATTCTTTAAGATATAAGATAAACACCATCTCATCTGTAGTCTCCCCAGACGTAGAGGATGAATTCGAGTTAGTTTAAAAGCAAGAAGTGGGCGTTGTAGTGTTCTAAGGTAGGGAGACTAGGTATAGAAAGAAACCTTGAGATGGAAGCCAAGGACAGAGAAACTTTTGCAGAATGCTATCTCTGTGGGTTTCCTGCCCTGTCTTTCAGCCTGAAGTGGTTCTTCCTTTCTGTGTTCTCTTCCTCTGATGGGCTGCTGAGAATTGTTGCACATAGGAGGCCAGGGAATGTCTCACTGTTCTCCCAGGAGCTGTTGCTTAGGGTTCTCTTACGCCGCTCTTTTTTGATTCCCTGGGCTCCTGCAGAGCCGTTTATTGCCTGGACCTTCCCTATACTTTGTCTTCCCCTTAGCTCAAGGCCTGGCCTCTCCTTATCTTTCCTCAGAGTTGACTTCTGATGGGATCTGTTGTGCTGGAACTAGCTGTGATGTTTCTCTTCTTCCTTCTTCTACACCTATGGGTTGGTTCCTCAGCCCTTATACTGGTCCCACTGGCACCAGCCCTGACCCCATTAATTCCCTTTCATCGTCCTCCATACCCAAAGGTCCTGTCTTGGACCAGGGAAGCTCACTGGGCCAAGCATTCCCCATAAATGTTAATAAATGTAACATAATTTAAAAAGAAGTATCTCCAAAGAGTGTAGCCTTCTAAGAGACTGAGTACAAGAAAAAGGAAAGGAGTGGAACAGGACAGAGTATGAAAGAAGACGGCAAGAAAAGGCCAGGCACAACTGGGAGAGAAAAAGGCAGAAGCTGTGGGCATGCAAGGCCAGAAGCGTAGCCAAGAAGCAGAAGGTGAAGTCAGAGGTGGGTGAAGGGAAAGAAACAGGAAATGAGAGAAAAAATCCTAGGAATCTTAGCATTGGAGGGGGACCTCCAGTGCGAGAAATGATCTAATAATAGTTGAATGGAGAGAACATCAGTGTATAGTCAATCTTCATTATCACAGATTACGTGTTTGCAAATCCACCTACTTGCTAACATTTATCTGTAATCCCGAAAGCAATCCTTGCGGCGCTTCTGCAGTCATTTGTGGATGAGCGTGAAACAGTGAAAAATTTAAGCCACGCCGCATGCGTATTTCCAGCTGAGGGCGAACAAGGGATGCTCAGCCATCGTGTTTCAGCCTTCATGCTGTAAGTAAGTGTTCTTCCGTGACAAATTTAATGCTGTGTTTTTGAATTCTTGTGCTTTTTGCTGGTGATTTTGTCATGTGAAATGGTTTCCAAGCATAGTGCTGAAGTGCTGTCCAGTGCTCCTAAGCACAAGAAGGCTGTGATAAGAAGAAATCTGGCCGGGCGCCCTGGCTCACGCCTGTAATTCCAGCACTTCAGGAGGCCGAGACAGGTGCGTCACTTGAGGTCAGGAGTTTGAGACCAGCCTGGCCAACATGGTGCAACCCCGTCTCTACTAAAAATATAAAAATCAGCTGGGCTTGGTGGTGTGCACCTGTAATCCTAGCTACTCAGGAGGCCGAGGCATGAGAATAGCTTGAACCTGGGAGGCGGAGGTTGCAGTGAACCGAAATCATGCCACTGCACTCCAGCCTGGGTGACAGAGCAAGACTGTGTCTCAAAAAAAAAAAAAAAAAAAGAAAGAAAAAAAAAGAAATCTGCATGTTAGATAAACTTTGTTCAGACATGAGTTATAGAGCTGCTGGCAGGGTGTTTGGTGTTAATGAATTAACAATATATATTAAATAAAGTATCTTTAAATAGAAACACACAAAAGACAAAGTTATATATGGATTAGTTGATGAAAATATTGTGACCAGAACTTGCAGAAACCTGATCTGACATTTTCCCGGGAGCAATGGTTCAGTATTTGCTAATTCAGTGTTCTCAGTGACTTTATAGAACCGCCACAAATTACAAGAATCAACTCTGTAAACATTTTCGTTGGTCAATGCATATGCATGTTTAGACATTTTGTAGAATTATAGTCAACTCAAGTGAAATGGAACTCCTTTTATTTGACTTGGGAAGACGCTCTATTCTCTTCTGTTTCAAACAAAACTCTAAATAAAATCCTCTTTTGTTTTGGTTTATTTTAGCAGATGTTTACTGGTGAATGTGTTGAGTAAGTTAGGTAAAGTTGACCTAGACATGGTTTTTGCTCCCAAGGAATTCTCAATTGATCATGGAAGACAGGAGATGTGTGTGATCAACAGTATTGACATTAATTTGTATTCCTGGAACAGGTATCAACTAGAGTCAAAGAAGGTTTTTGCTGGTCCTGAACATCAAGGAACCCAGCCTAGGTACAGAAAATAACTACATATTGTCCACAGAGTAGGTGTCTACAACATGCTAGTGAAGGTTGACATTATCTTAGAGCTTCGGGGGTTTATAGATGGAAGGGATCCTACAGGCCCAGTATGTGACAAGGACCTGAGCATGTTTAGATGTAGAGCTAGAACTGAAAACCAAGCCTCATGGCTGAAACTGAATCCTTTCCCACTAAACCATATAGGTTCTATGCGCACGAACTAGTTATTGGAGTCCTGGCTTAAAATGAGCTCATGTTCCAGAATTTCCACTTAGGTCAGTTGTTTATAAGTCATTCTGAGGTTGTTCCAGGATGAGCTCCAAGGGGTCTATTTTGCTGTATATGAATATTTTTATAGAAAGAAGCTCATAAATTTTCATGTGATTCTCAAAGGAGTTCATGATTCCAAAAAGTCTAAGAACTTCTGTGCATATTCTGAGGTTAACTGTGCACCATAAATACTAAACTTTATTTGGGGTGGTGTCTTGACATTGTATTTTGTACCCCTATCAGTCTAGCAGAAGATTTTCTTTTTTTTTTTAAATAAATAAAATGCTCACTGTTGGCTAGGATGTGGCGAAACAAAACTTCCTATATTGTCAGTGGCAGTATAAATTGGTATGAATTTTCTAAAAAGACATTTTGTACTTTTTGCACCAGATACCAAATTTGTCCTTCAATAATATATTCTAAGAAAGCAATTAGAAAGAGGAAGTAATTAGAAATTATGTATAAAGATATTTATAGCATTTTTGTTCATAATATGAAAACTAGGAATCAAAGTGTCTAACAATTGCAGTTTTAAAATATCATCTAGGCAGGGTGTGGTGGCTCAAGCCTGTAATCCCAACACTTTGGAAGGCCAAGGTGGGTGGATCACCTGAGGTCAGGAGTTCGAGACCAGCCTGGCCAACATGGCAAAACCTTGTCTCTACTAAAAACACAAAAATTAGCCAGGCGTAGTGGTGGGTGATTGTAGTCCCAGCTACTCAGGAGACTGAGGCAGGAGAATAGCTTCAACCTGGGAGGCAGAGGTTGAGCCAAGATTGTGCCACTGCACTCCAGCCTGGGCGACAGAGCGAGACTCTATCTTAAAAAAAAAAAAACAAAAACAAAAAAAAACACTTAATATTATGAAAAATTGTTTATGACAAGACATGATGGGAACGTAATCATGGCATATATAGCATAATCACAATTTGTTTATGTGTGAACAGAATAACATGTTGACAGAGATTATCTTTCAGTAATGGGACTACAGGTGTTTCTTTTCCTTTTTATTTTTTTCTTTTTGTATTTTTCAAATTGTCTAAATGACTATATATTTTTATAATCAGAAAAAATATTGAAACCATATTTTGTCCCACTTGAACTATGATTTACTTAAGGGAAGCCCTATCCTTGTTTCTTAGTTTCTACATTTTAAAATGTCTCATCACTCATTTTGGCTGAAAGTTAAAATGCAGTCTCAGTTATTTCACATTAATTCAATTATAAGCCCTTCTCTTTCCACAGTATCATTTCATCTTAAACCTTCATACTCAGTCTCCTTTGCAACTCTGGCCTCTCTTGCTTTCCATTCCTTTTTGTTCTTTCTCTGATTAAAAAAAAAAACAAAAAAACAAAAAAAAAAACTAAATTCTGTCTGCTTTTCTTTGACAGCATTAGCCTTTTTTTCTCCTCTGCTGGGAATATAATTTTTGCTATTCTGTTTTTCAACTATTTACCACTTTTCCCTTTGTTTCTTTATCCTGGTTTTTAATTTGGTAAGGTAGAGGAAGCATTCATGAAATAGTCTCTTGCAAACCTCAGAGCCTCAGTAGTACTTTTGCATTAATTAAAAAATTTGTATTCTTTTTGAGATTTCCCAAAGTATTTTCCCATTATATCAGGAACACATGTGCATATGTGCACACATAGGTATGCATGAGAATGAATGTATTCACATGTGTGCACGTATGCATTCATGTTTGTGTGCATGTTTGTGCATACATGTGCAAGTTGGTGTGTACCTGTGAGTGAATACATGTTCCAGTTCTTCCAGAACAGGAACTGTGTCCTTTCCTACATACCCTACAGAAGTAGACACTGCAATGATGCTGACTGCCTGTTTGCCTGTCTCTGCATAGCCAGCCACCTTTCAGAGCTTGCCATCTGGATCTCAGACAGTATGCAGAGAAGAGGAATGTTCTAATCCACCCTGGTACCAACAGGCTGGCATCTGTACTTTGAAAGCTTTGATGAAGAAGATGCAAATTGTGTTGGCTGTGTGGGCTTTTCAGCTGCTTCCTGACTGGGCTAGAGACAGGCAGCATCACTTTTAATCTCTCCAAAAGCCTGCCATTTGGCAAAGAGATACGTGTATTAGATAAGACGGTGGATCTCGATTTATATATGTGTGAATGCAGACTGAATTAAAATGGCACCCTAAGGAAGGAGCTAAGGACCAAATCAGGAGACCCTCTAATTGAGTCAGAAATCAAGGCTAGGATTTATAGGATGAACATTTGTACGTGTACATTAGAATGTAAAGTAGGTATTTGTAATTGAAGTACTATGCTTGTTTCATTTCCATAAACCTAAGGTCTGACTTCGAAGTGGCCTCGGGGTGTATCCATCAGCACTGATATAATTTGTAAATTTGTAAATTTGTAATTTTGTACATTTGCCTGCTACATCAAACCTATGATGAAAAGAACCAGGCAAATAACACATCTTGCAGTGTGCAAATTCCCATGGCTGTATTATAGAGAGTGTTTCGCAGTGGAGAAGAATGTACGTTGATATGCTTTCTGGGTTTGAGAGCTCTTTCTTCTTCATCCAGAAGACAGAGCTGGGTAGAGAAAAGGATAACCAGCAAGACAAAAGGCTTTGTCCCAGTGTTATTTGTTTAAAACTCAAAGTCATATGGTGAAAATGAGACTTTATTAAATTTGCCTGATTGGAAACAAGCATGCAAATTGTACAAGACTCCTAAATGTGCCAAAATGGCAGGGAGAGAGTCCTGACAAGCATGGAGAATAATGAGTAATGCTAATGTCCTAACAGTGCACCTTGCCTCCATTGACCTTTGGAAATATTGTGAAAAAGTCGACCTTTTCTGCTCTGTCTGTGCAGTCTTATAGTGTTTCGTCTCTTTTTCTTCCTCTAGGGAGTTATCCAAAGCCCCATTCACAAGAAATGCTAGCTTTCAGGAATAATCGATCAAGCACACCTTTGAGCAAATGTAAGATTTATGTTCATTCTATTTGGATATTTGATTTTGACATTGTATCCTTTATTTTGGAACAAAATGATTGTCACCTACATGCAGACAGATGAGGCATTTTATGCTTTTGTTGGGGGAGATATGTTTAGGGGAGCTCTCCCATTTGCAACCTGGCTTTAAACCCCACATGGCATGAAGAAATCAATTAAACAGACAGAAACTCTTCTGGGATTGGGAATCTGGCTTCTCATTTAAATGAATATCCCTTTTTTTCTAACCATAATTAATTATAATTTTCAAGTAAAAGCTACTACATCAATTTTAATGTCAAATAAATTTTAAAAACAAGATGCAGACTGTTGGAAAAGATGGTGGAAATGATTATAACCTAAGCTTGGAGCTTACTGAAGTCAATCAGCTTCAACCTGGAGCTTGCTGAAGTTCAGACTGCACTTAGGTGGTTTTGTTTTAGTTTCCCCATTTCAGTGTAGTGGAGGCTGTTTTGTTACCTGATCTTTCTTTGTGGAGAGAATGAAACTACCTGAGGGACAATACAGTGCACTGGAGAGGGATGAAATAAAGTCTCAAGAGCTGCTGTACTATACCACCTACCTCAAACAGCAGATGTTACAGAACTGCTTTTTAAAAAACGTTGCCTTTCACATGTCATGCTACAAATGTATACCTAAAAAGACCTAAAAAAAATAAAACAACCTTGAAAGAACTAGAGAAGCAGGCTGTAATTATACAAAAGCTATATGCAAGATCATGGAAGCAAAAAAAAAAAAAAAAAATGCATAAAGACATATTAGAGCTTTCTTAAGTTCCAAGGGAGCTTTTGATAATACATTCAAAACATAAATGGGAAAGTCATCAGAGAATTGAATAGTCCCCAGGAGACTGCAGAAGGCTTTGAAATGGATTTAATAACATTGATGGGTTGGATAGGATGCCCTTATTCCTTTTGACTTATCATCTTTCCTTTTCCTTTTAAAATTCACTTTGAGAAAAATGTTATGTGATCAACTGCACCTGGCTGACTCAAATTTGGTTCTCGGTTTGAACTCTAGTTATCTGTACATCTTACAGCTGTCCCGTTCAGTTGCTTGTCATGTGACTTGTCATTCTGACTGGGTTTGAGGCTTACAAAGGTCAAGAAACACATCTTTCATATCTTTGGAATTTCCTCCGAAATTTTGGTACCCTGATTGTGTTTGCAGATGGTGTTTAACAAATGTTGCCTGGCTCACTGGATACTTCCAGATTTTAAAAAAAGTTAACAGAATGATCTTCAACTCTGCTTCTATTATTAATATTTATGTGCTGTATTCTGATAAACCTGTAGAAGACCAGATAAGACAAAAACAGGAGGAACAAATGGTAGATACAATAGTGAGCATGTAAAAGGCATTCAGTAATGTCTTGACATGAATAATAAACATACAAGTAATAATGATACAACAACCTTACATTTCCATAGATTCTTGATTCTTCTAAAAGCACTTTCATATAATAAAGGACAGAGGGATAAAGGAAGGAGTGAATATAAATGCAAGGAATACCAAAGGAATGTACACATGAAAAAGCAAGGGGACCAAAGTAAGACAAAGAAAATAATAGCCAAGAATAAAGAGATCGAGGGAGAACTTAGTAACAGCTTGGAACAGTTGTTGGCTAAGCAGCACACATAGCAGAGTATCAAATAAACATTGACAATGTTGGTGTTCTTGTAGTGGGTAGAATACCGTATCGACAGAATACTCTGTCTATGTTTTGTCTTCTTTTCTGCTAAGTAAGTGGGGAAAGGAGTATCGTGGATTCCCTCACTTTCTTTGTCTTCCATTTTTATTCATGAGGGTTAATATTGATACTGGTATGGCTATCTTTACTGCAGATAGTCAATCCACATCATCAAAAAGATATGGATGTGTGAATGATACTCAACTTCAGTAGCTTAGTTCAGTGATTTCACGAAAGCTCAGTTAGGCTTGCAGCAGAGAGCACCAGTGAATTTTGCCCTTGTTGTAAGGTTCTAAAAATTTCCTGACCTTAGGAGGCAGATCTAAAATTATTGTCTATAAGGCCGAATATAGTAATATATTATAAAGAAATTCTAAGAAAATAAGACATATCAACTATGTTATAGAACTAATATTAAATCTAGAACTGAAACAAATACAGATAAAAAAGTTCTGCCTGTCATGTGCTAGAGGCTACAAGAGATCCCCAAAACACTTTTATTACTGCTTTGAAGGGATAAGCTCCCTCCAAAAGCATGAATCAACTATTTTAGAGATTTAGAGATTGACACTGCTGTTTTGGCAATAATTCTACCTTCACATTTTGAGTTTTGGAACAGCACAGAAAACTCTTCTCCTTTGGCAGATTGAAAACCTGTAGCTCTGGTATCGTAGTGGCTGTAGTGACTGGTTGAATGATTTAATCTATTTCAGCCTCAGTTGCCTCAGCTGTTAGAGGAGTTACTTTTATAAGGCGTGTCTTACAATCATAGCAATAATTCCCATTTCTAAATGCCTGCCATGGGTCAGGTTCTTGCTGTGTCTTTGGCACATATTATCTTTAAGTCTCTCATCAACTCTGCAAGGAAGGAACAATTGTCGTTCACAGTTTACAGCTGAGAAAGCTGAGGCTCAGATTATTTCAGTAAGCTGCCTGAGGACACGCAGCTAAGTGGCAAAGCCAGGATATAAACTTCATGTGTATGTTCACCAAGTCTCCGCTTAGTCCTCCATGAAATTTTGAGAGTTATTTAAAATGACATATGTGAAAGTGTTTTGAAAATGGCAAAGTTCCTTGTAAATGCCTGTTATTATTATCATACCGATGAATATAAATTACTTAACATCTATTTACCGAGTTCCTTATAGATATTTAGCACTGAGTCAGATTTCATTTTGGACAATCCATGGAATTATTTCTCTAATGTAGTATCACATAAGATGCATCATAAATAAATCTTAAATATTTTCGAGTGGAAATTTCTTCCATCCTTGGGACCAGGTCCTTCTTCCTTTTTCCTTCTTCCTTCCTCCTTCCTCCTTCCTCCTCCACCTCCTCCTCCTTCTTCTTCGTTGTCGTCGTCGTCGTCGTCTTCTTCGTCGTCGTCTTCTTCTTCGTCGTCGTCTTCTTCTTTCTCCTTTTTTTTTTCTTTTTTTGAGACTGGGCCTCTGTCACCCAGGCTAGGATGCAGTGGCACAATCATGGATAGCTTACTGCAGCCTCAACCTTCTGGGTTCAGCTACTGGAGAGGCTCCCTCCTCAGCCTCTCCAGTAGCTGGGACCACAGTTATGGCCACCACACCCAGCTAATTTTTTTTATTTTTCTAGAGATGGGGTCTCACTATGTTGCCTAGGCTGATCTCAAACTCCAGGGCTCAAGTTACCCTGTTTCAGCCTCCCGAAGTCCTGGGATTAGAGGCATGAGCCACCCCACCCAGTCTGGGTTTTAGTTTCTTTTTGATCATATTTGGAGAGGAAAAGAAAAGCAGCAAATTTGCTAATCAAAATTGAGTCAATGTGTCAAGAAACAAAACCAATTAAATGTAGTCCAACCTTGAGAATCAGCAAGTAAAAACCCCTGAAGCCAAGAGGGCTAACAGGAGAACTGAAGGAGAGGAGAGAAATATAGCATAAGAATTTTCAAACCTCTGCTTCAAATTCTTGTATTTAGAAATGGTCTGGGCCAGCAGTGTAACTCTCCCTGTCTGGTTCTTCGTTGTTTATATTTTGGAGTCTTTAATGACCAATTGGGTTGCTGAAATTTAGTTGAAGAGTTTATTCTTGATTCTGAGGTATAAGACTTTCTGTGTGAAGATGGCTGGGAATCCACACAACTCTCCTAAAATAAGCACCAAGTTTTGGAAAGAATTTTCTCTTGTGAAAAATATCCATTTCCAAAGAGAGGCATCAGCATGAGATTGCTTTTTTTTTTAACCCCCCGCAAAGAGAAAGCTGAGGGGAGTCAGTCTGTGAAGCAGCCAGGAATCAACTTTCATGACACATTTAACATTCAAGGCAGACTTTTCCCTTGGTCTTTTGGAAGAACTGCTGACATCTCAATGAAAGTTCATGAAATTATGTAGAGGAATCAGCTGAGTCTAGAAATAAGCTGTTCCTTATTGTTTCCCCTGTTTCCTTATATATAAAGAGTGGGTAAAAAGAAGCACCTTAGAAAGTCATTGTGAGATTAAATGGCATAATGCATGCACATCTCCTGGCACAAACTAATCACCACTGTTGTGTTCTAAGCCAGTTTCATAAATACGCTTATCCAGTTGTTTTTTAAGTCTCAGTGTGAACTATTTATTCTGTTTGGCCCATGTGGATATCTAAAGAGTTCACAAAAATGCTTTCAAACTGAGAAAATATGGAGGAAGCCGCTTTTCTAGGCTTCATCAAGGATCTGTATTGGGTAGAATAGAATCTTTGTTTGGGTTTGGTGAGAGTTTCATGACACAGGGTTTTATAGAGAGGGAGCTAATACCATTGGGTGGCTGATCAGCTAGGTGGAATGAATGTGGGGCCACTCGTTCATGCATTTTTCTGCATGTGAGATGGGATAGGGTAGCCCTTGTACAGTTCTTCTGTCAGAGATCTTGGTCACATTTCAGTCTACACTGGGCTAAGGCAGAAACCCTTATGGGAGGATAGGACCACTACTTGGCCAGGCTTTGTTTTCTTTAGCTCAGAGCCTGGAATTGGCTAAATTTGAACAGACAACATTAAAAAAAATAAGGCAATTATACAAGTGATATTGTAAAGAAAAAGCTAGATACCATAAGAGCTGGATACCAGCTCAGTGTTGCTGTTTGGATTTGATCATATTATTTCTTGAGTACAGGAACAAGAGGGCAGCCTAACATTGTCCCTGAAGTCCTCTGCCCACAGCCAGTCAGATCCATGTCCAACCTTAGCAGCTAGGATGCTGGCCATCCACATGGCCCAGCTCCCATTTGCACAAGTTCTGGGACTAGGGTGAGGGTATTCTTTTTATAATGCCTTTTTAACACAATTCTGGCATTTTCGGAGAGAGAGTCAATATTTTAAGCTCTGGGGACTCAACTTGTGCTCTGCTTCACCTTTGGCTAGGATCCTCTAGTGGAATGGGCTCTGCCCAGGGAGTCAGTGACTGCTGTTTGCTGGTTGATTTTAGACAAGTTCCTTTATGTCTGTGGACCTCCTTTTCATCTGAGCAAAGACATCTGTAACCTGAGTCACAGCACAATCTTTGTGGTCTAACTCTGGGGCATGGAAAAATGTGTGTGTGTGTGTGTGTGTGTGTGTGTTTGTGTGTGTGATTTCTCCTCTCCAGTCACTGGTTCTGGGTATGTTCCTCCAAACTGTTCTTGCATTTTTTCTATTATCCAAACTTTTCTGTGCAGAAGAACAAGATTTAAGTTTGAATGGATTATTGTTTCTTTTCAGATAAACAACTGCTGATAGTCAGAGGATGACCTATTTCTGAAGCAGACAACCAAGGAGAAGTTTATGGCTTTCTATTCTTTAGACCAAACCAGTGTTCCTTCTTTGAACATATGTTATAGAACTTGACTAATTGCCCTGACAATATGTTGCCAAAGTTTTCTTGGCAATAGATCAAAGTGTGTAATATACTAGCACATCAGCTTTGCAGAGCTCAGACAATGAGAAAACAGATAGGGGTGGGAGAAAGCACTCGAAGTTAATTTTGGAGTCAGACTTTGATAGAAAAGAGGATAGGACTAATTGATTTCTGAAAGAATTACAAGTGGCTGGCGTGCCCCATGCCTCACACTGTAATCCTAATACTTTGGGAGGCCAAGGTGGGAGGGTCTCATGAGGTCAGGGGTTTGAGACCAACCTGAGCAACATAGTGAGACTCTGTCTCTACAAAAAATAAAAAAATTAGCCAGGCTTAGTGGCATGTGCCTGTGGTCCCAGCTGCTCGGGAGGTTGAGGTGGGAGTATCACTTGAGACTGGGAGGTTGAGGCTGTGGTGAACCATGTTCACACCACTGCACTCCAGCCTGGGCAACAGAGCAAGATCCTACCTCAAAAAAAAAAAAAAAAAAAAAAAGAATTGCAAGTGGTCAATACATAAGAAAAGATGCCTAACACCTAACCCTCCTAATTAGTATTCTGATTATAAAGATAACAATGCTATAATTTCCCTGCATCATTTTGGCAGAAATGTGAATGGGTGGTTGAACTTGGTGTGCCTGTGAGTTTGAGGAAATGGGCATGCTCATACAACTACCTAATACAACCTTTGGGAGGGCAGGTGGCCGATACATACTGAAATGTGAAATGTATAATCTTCTTGCCCAGAAATTCTGGGTCTAGGACTTATCCTAAGAAGACAACTATACGAATGTAAAAATAGATTTATGTAGTGTGTCTGCAAAAGCATATTCATGGGGAAAATGAGAAATAACTTCAATGTTTATCCATAGAGAACTGGTATAGTAAATTATGATAAATACCTACCGTGAAATCCTGCATAGTCAATAGAAATGATGGTGTAAAGCTTCATATATTAATGTGAAAAATTACTTAATGGTACAAAACAGATTATGAAACACAACGATCATGTTTCTGTACAGTTATATTACTAGAAATATGGGAGGTTGTTCATTTAAATGTTAACAATTAGAATTTCGGGCTACCTTTACTTCCTTTGCTATTTAACTGTTTCCTCTCACACCTATCAACTCCATGTCCTTAGGGAAAATTAGTTAACCTTTCTCACTCTTGGTGAAAATGAAGATAATACCAAACTCTTATAGGTTATTGTGAGAATCAAGCAATAATATTCATGTCAATCACCTAGTAAAAAATGTATTTTGATTTTTTTGGTCATACACAGTTTCCTTTTTTCTTTCATTATATGAGTACAAACAGCTGTGTCCCTATGCCCAAGATTCAAAGAGAGAAAGCTACGTGGGCTTTTGAATAACTTCCACTTATTTTAATGCAGGGAAAGCTCTAGTTCCAAATATGTGGAGCAGTATTTTCCTAAGGCTGCAGTGTGTCAGAAAAAGGCCATATTGAGTCATTGTTTTCTGAAGCCAAGAGAGGAGATTGAGAGACGGATGCTGATGGTCAGGCTAAAATAATATTTCATTCCTGTCATCCTTAGGCAGTTTAAGACCAAGTGATTTTGGATAGATCTACAGTTTCCCTCTCGGTTTGGAAGAACAAAGCTTTTGTTATTTATGTTCTTACACAACAGCGCTTTGTCCTATACTCAGGAGCATGCAAAGCAAACAGAAGATTTCCTGAAAGGCCATCCCATTTATGGTGAGGAGTGAGTCCAAGAGGTAAGTAGACATACTCAGCTACAACCATCTGCAGAGGGCCCACATTGGCAGCAAAAGGAAATAGCCAAGACTCACAGGAGCACAACAGCCAGTCAGGTTTGGGATTCACTTCTCCGATATTGTGCCAAATCGGCTGGTGGACTCAGCCGTTCTGAAACTCGCTGTTCACTTGGGGCCTGCTTTGCTCTACAAAACAAATAGCCCTGTTTTGCTTTCCATATCTGAGGCAGAAAAATAAAAACGGCAGTATTTTGAGTGTTTTTCATTGGGAATTTCTGGTCCATAGATAATTATTTCAGATACCCCTGTGTAATCTTTTCAGAGCTGCTGAAAACTGTGGAATAGGGGATAATTAGGGCTCAAGAGATTTCATTAATGGTTAAAGGATTATTAGAAGGAACATACTGTATCCCTCTTCTTATTTCTTTTCCTGCACTAAAACAACTCCTGGCTTGCTACCATACTTCCGCACCCATGTGCAATTTTCACTTAGCAAAAGGTCAAGTCTAAGTAGAATCTCTGAAATTGGGATTGATTCTGATTGGTAATAATGCTAGCTAGTAAGCATTGAAAACTTGTACCAGGTTTTCTGTTAAGTAGTCTGCATGCACTGTCTCAATGTTTCTCAAGGAGTGGTCCGTAGATCACTGGCTTTACAAACATTGATGGGTGGTGGTGGGTGTGGGCAATGAAAAGGCAGATTCCTAGACTCTACTCTAGATCCATGGCATCAGCATCCTGTAGTGGGAGCAAAGGATCTACCATTTTAGCAGGTGCCTTGGGTCATCCTTATGCACACGACGTTGGAGAGCCACTGTGTTATTTCCTAGTGCAAGTGTGACTCAATGTAATCTGCTTTCTTTCCACTCCTCTGATTTCTGTGTGTAAATTCTCATGACAAAAGTTAGACAAAGTACCATGGACTGTAAGATATAGAGCAACTCATGTCTCTTTTAGTTGCTGGTGAGTTCAAATGTATCTCCATGGCCAAATTGTTTTTGAGGCACTATGTGTGACATTTATCTCTATTGTGGGAGGGTTAAAGAAGTGAGAACTCTTTCCTTGCTTAGTGGTGGCCTGTGCTCTGGAGGTAGAGAGGAAGACACAGGGGCCATGGAGGTGGGACTTACAGGTGTTGTACAGGTTGTGTAATCGTGATGGTTACCCTGCATGGAGAAGGGAGAGCTTGGCCTTTTCCTTGGCCCAGGGCTATGCAAATAGGGCTGGCCCACTTCTGAGAGGGGAAGGCAGCTGATATGCAGGTGTGATTCCCTAGGGCCCAGAAAGACTTGCCTGCCTTCTGTCTTTGCTGTCATGCTTCATGAGGCCTGAAATGTTCACTGGTGGTTATTTCTCTGGTTCTCAGCTTTAGTTCTAGAAAGACCCTATTGAAATGACATGCCACTTGGAAGATAGCAGGAACATTTACTTATATTTTCACCGACTGGTTTAATCTGCTGCTCTGGGGATGACACACAAAAAGATTTAGTTGATGGGAGGGAGGATAGGCCCCTTTGTGGGCCACAAAGAAGTAGCTGGGGAGCCCAGGGAGACTATTGTGGGGGCAGAAGTGAGGAGGAAATGCTCTAAAGACAAACTGGACCTGTGTCACAGTTCCAAAGGCTGTCCACCAGAATACATTGTTTTCCTGAAATTCTCCAGCCTCTTCCATCATTTTCTTCTCAGTGAATGTCCAGTGCCGAATAACTGCCCCCTCAGTCACAGGACTGGACTGCAGCTGTGCCTGCAGGTGGTGAGGCTCAGTGGCACAAGTGGCTCTGGGAGGGAGTCTTGATGTTGGATTCTGTAGCTGCACAAGCAGAGGGGGAAGAGGAGGTAATTACCCACCTCTGAATATGAGATACCCCCGCCCCCAATGCATTCTTCTGCCAGGAGCAGGATCATTAGAATAAGTGAGACTTAGCTTATCTCATTCAACTCCTTGCCAGGCCCCAGGCAAAGCTTTCAAATATACAATCATTTCCAGAGACTATGTTGGGATCCCCTGCATTTCTTTATCCATTTGTTGAGAAGGACCAGAGATGATGCCTAAGTTTAGTCAAGAGTTTGTTTGTGGGTCCAATAAGCCTCACATTTGATTTTATTGGAATTTTAATCTTGCAGAAATTACCTTATGTTTCAATTTTACAGCATTTTTTTGTTACACTGAAAACATCCCTCAATTTTTCCAATGTTTATTTGTCCTCTAGTGCTAATTTATGTGGTAAATGGTACTGGTTCATTAATTTACTCAGCAGGGAGTAACCACCTTTCATGGGGAGGTAGTGGCTAGGAAGGGGTTTCTAGTGAAGGCACTCATTTTTCTTGGTCATCATGGTGGGTGCTGGGGAAGGGTGTTCAGTTAGAGGGGCTGCATTTGCAGAAACATGACTCTGTGTGTGAGCCTGGACTCTCAGGAATAGGAAGCAGGTAGGTGCGGCGGGTGGGTATTTATGTGACAGTGGACAGTGGAGGAAGATAAGGACGAAGATCACTCATGAGTAGTGAATGAATGAATGATTGTGTACAGAAGTCTATACTCCTTCTCTGGGGTGGCTATGCCTTCACCAAGCAGACTCTGTTCTTTCTTCTACTGTTTCTTAGTGAGCACGTCTAAGTCTCGGTTGATATTCTCTTGCTCTGAGAAATTTCTCATCAATGGGAGGAGAAAATATAATTAGCTTCAACATTAGCTCATATTTAAGCTGAGAATTCAGCATGAATTCCACACATGGTTCATGTAGTTTGGATAATCAGCATAGCTGTTCATGATAGGTAACCCTCTTTTCTCCTTCAAATCATTTTTGGTTTGGTTACCATGACTGAAGCTTAATGACTTCCATTTTTTTTCCCCCCTCATGCAGGAATCTTTAAATGGTCTAAACTTTGTACGAACTATCATATGAATCATGTCTACTACAGTTACGCCTTCTGTGTCACGTTCTGGGTTAGTGTCCTTGCATGACACAGGAAAATGCAGGGCAGAGTTAAAAGTGTCAAATGAGAACCAGGCAAAAAACTGATAATTAATAGTGACTGACACACTTCACTGTGCTGTTATCTTAGAGGCCTTAAGGAAAAATCTTACTTACAAATATCAGTTGAAATGCAATATGTGATGTTAGTAGACACATTTCACCACATCTGGTAGTTCATTAATTCACCTTCATTTTCTTTTTCTTTTCTTCTTTTTTTTTAATCTTTTTTTTTTTTATACTTTCAGTACTAGGGTACATGTGTACAATGTGCAGGCTTGTTACATAGGCATACATGTGCCATGTTGGTTTGCTACACCCATCAACTCGTCTTTCACATTAGGTATTTCTCATAATGATATCCCTCCCTCAGTTCCCTACCCACTGACAGGCCCTCATGTGTGATGTTCCCCACCCTATGTCCAAGTGATCTCACTGTTCAATTTCCACCTATGAGTGAGAACATGCAGTATCTGGTTTTCTGTCCGTGTGATATTTTGCTGAGAATGATGGTTTCCAGTTTCATCCATCTCCCTGCAAAGGACATGAACTCATCCTTTTTTATGGCTGTGTAGTATTCCATGGAATTCACCTTCATTTTCAGTATTGTATATGTTTATTGCAGTGAGCTTAATCCTAATACAAATGACAATTTTATTTTATTTTTATTTATGTTTTAAAATTTTTTTCTTTGAGATAAGATCTCACTCTGTCATGAAGGCTGGAGTGCAATAGCATAACCATAGCTCACTGTAGCCTCCAACTCCTGGACTTAAGTGATCCTCCCAACTTGGCCTCCCAAGTAGCTGGGATTACAGGTGTGTGCTACCATGCCCAGCTATTTATTTATTTATTTCTCTTTTTTGTAGAGATGGGGGTCTTGCTATATTGCCCAGGGTGGTCTCAAACTCCTGGATTCAAGTGATCCTCCTGCCTTGGCCTTCTAAAGGGCTAGGATTATTAAAGGGGCAAGCCACCATTTCTAGCTGACAGTTTTCTTTTAATGAGCAGTCACCATATAATAGGCTCAGTTCTAAGCATATTTGCCCATTTCATCTTCACACCAGCCTAGGAGGTAGTTGCTGTGTGTGGCACCCTTTCATATAGGAGGAAACTGAGGCATAATGCTGTTAAGTAGCTTGCTCAAGGTCCAACAATTAAGAGTCAGAGCTGGGATTTGAACCCAGGTGGCCGGACTCCAGAGTTTCTACCAACCACCATGTTATACTGCTTTACATGTTTAAAGCAAAGACGTGGTTTTAGCATCAAATATTAACAATGCACTCCCCATATTTTTCTTATTAAATGTAATTGCCAGTTTTTGTTTATGTCATTGTCCTAATGTTTTTGAGAAACTTAGACAAAGAGCAAGACCACAGATAAATGGATCCTTCTGTTCAGGTCTCATTACCTAGAAGAGTTTTGACTACAATATATGAGTACTAAAGGTTGATGGTTTATGCTAATTTTAAGTGTAATATATTTCAGAATTTTGTCACATGCATTATTAGTGTGATTTCCTATTCATGGCCTTAGGAGAGACTGATTTAAACAATAACAACAACAACAACAACAACAACAACAAAATACAACAAAAAATTTCCCCAATGGGCCAAGAGCAAATTTTAATTTGAGGTCCATTTGTCCAGATAAAGTGTTTTGTTATCTGCACCAAGAATGTGAGCTTTATCCTTATAGTGACCACAGACTCCCATCTCTAGTATCACGATTTTTAATTTGAATCAAAGCATTTTTTTTTTTTTTTTTTTTTTTGCTTTGTTAAGGTGAGGCAGGCCTTCTTGCTGATATTTTAAAAAGCAACTATTTTTCTTTCGGTTTACACTATAAGACTCCCTGTTTGCAGTGAAACTGTCAGCAGATCTCTACCAGGAAACTGGTTCCAAGGTCTAGGGTTTCCTGAGGTAGAGGCTGGTCCTGTGAAAATAATGGGGCTATTTATCCATGTCACCTGGAATGGAGTTAATACCCTGCCAGTCTTAGTTGATGTGACATGCTAACAGGATGAGGCTGAACGTTTTCTATAGTTTACTCATGAGTGACTTTCTTTGGCTTACGTAAACGGCAAGGCCAGACAAATTAGCTTATAGACCTAGAAATCATTCTTGGCCCAGATTTTGAGACACTTTTCCATCAACCATAGTTGCTCTAATACCTGAGATTTGCTGACAGTGCTTGGTTCAGAAAAAGGTTCACTTTCCTGAGCAATTTTTCTTTTATTGGGATCATCTTAATTCTTGTTTGCGGGGTTGAGATGAAGTAATTGTGAGCCAGGACTGCACTTAGCTATTTGGGTGACCCTTGTATACCATGAGCTTCTTAGATAGGGCTGATGTTTTCTGATTAACCAGAAAACATTAATTGATCGTGATGACAAGAGATAGTCTCTCTAGCCAGAACCTGCTAATACAATTCCTGATGAATTGAGAATGATGTCTGAAGGAAGCAGACTCTGACATGGTGCATTAGTAATTTTAGGCAAAAGAGGATAATGGTACTAGTATGTATGTTTTTTAGTTTCCTCTTCCATTGCTTTGCTTTGCACAGGCTGAAGAAAATAAATGTAAACAGCATATTATGGTGGCTCAGGGTGGATAATAATGGGACATCACTTCCTTTGTTTCAGTGTGAGGTTGCCCCTGATATGTGACAGCTCCAAGGACTAAATATTTTCAATCCCCAGAAAAATCTCGAGTCCCAGTAACATGTTTCAGGTTCTCATGATTATTAGGATTATAGGAGGGGAAGGCAGTGCTGGTCTTTTAAAAACTCTCGTCATGAATGTGTTCTGGAGTGAACATTACTTACTAACAGATGAGCAGCTTGAAGTTGAGTCAAACAAAACTTTTAGTGTTTGTAAGGGTCAGGGAGCCAGGGGACAGTCTGTAACTCAGTTGTATGTTGACACAGAGAATGTACAAAAGCTGTGAAAGTTTCCACTCAGATGACTGTGGATGGTTGCTGGCGATGGTCTTGGGCAGTAAGAGTTTTCTTCAGAATTGTAGGAGGTGAAGTCTTTCTATGGGAAATTTTTGGACAAGAATACAAATGAAATGACTTGTGTGCCTCAGTTTAGAGTATTCTTGGCCTTGTCTGTCAACAAATGGAGATTTGAACATGGGAATTCTAGGGGGGTTTAATGAAATTTTATTAAGGAGATGAGAAGCAGGGAGTCTGTGTTGAAAATTCAATAAAGGGCTTGTTTTCCATCTCAGCCTGGATAATCTATGTTATCTTCCAGTAAAGGGGGTAACAATTCTAACAACCTGGCTTCCTTAGAAGTTTCCATTCTCACATAGTCACCAAAGGCAGCAGCACTGTCAAATAAACAAAGGTTTAATTAAATAAAAACTATTTAAACAGAGCAGAAATATTCTTCCCTGGCTAGTCACAGATTGGACAATTCAAAGAACAAACCCTGGGGGGAAATTGCCAATGGATTACTTTTTCTGTTTTCTGTCTATTGCCATGTTTTTCTTTCTGGTGTCAAATCTCAAGTTGAATTCAGTCAATTATCTACAGCCAACAAAAAGTGCATAAATGTCTCTTCTGTTACTGTTTATATTTCACCACTAAACAAAGCAAAATTTTCTTCTCAGCTTCTTGCCTTAGGAGCTTATAAGTCCAACAAAACAAATAAAATATTATGTACATTCTATTGTCACTATGAAAGCATAAGGACTGATTTAGTTATGTACAAGTTTATTGCCAAAGTTTTTCTTGTTGCTAATGTTACACTTGCTACAAAATGTGTTAAAGAAACAGACAATTTGCTGAGGATTTGGAAGGATTTGTTATTGTGTTAAGTACATTAAGTATCTAAGGGGTATGGTGTTGGGGTTATGTGTATGTCAGTTTCATATATTTTTTGCTTTCTTATTTTAGTTGCCTCTATAATAATTTTGACTTTAAAATGTTTTCTATAGATCCATTAATAACTGCAAATTTAGAAGCATGGTGTAACAAGTAATTGGTATAACTAACACTAAAATGTAATGGGAAATAAGGATACGATTGTAAAGAAACCAAGAAAAACCTGGGGCAGGGGAGCAGTATTGATTCTCTCTTAGAATTCTTAAGATTCTCTGTTCCAACCCTTCTACCATGGAACATTCTTATGTGGTCTAAGTGTCAAAGGTCAAAGGAACTGGGCAGTAACTTATCTTCTCAATTTTCTCTCTGAACATAGACTATTTTCTTTAAGATATGAAAAACTTTTAATTGTGCTCCTGAAACCCATCCCTCTCCCGTCTCAGCCCCGTTGGCTCTTCTTTCTGTGGGTGGGTGAAAAGCCTGCTCATCTGAGAAGGTAGCTCTGAAACTGTTCTGGAAAATCCTCTATTTTCCTCCACAAATGATCGTTTTAGTTTCAAGTTTATTTCAGGTTCATTATTCTACCCCTCCTCAGACTTAATAAGAAATGATCCTGCACAAGATTAGAATAGGAAAAGGTAAAATAAAATCGAAGCTTATCTAGTTGCCTCAGCGACTTTATGCTTATCACTTTCAGTCAGCATTATTCTACTAAAAATAAAAAGAAAGATGAAAATTACCTCAGGCGTTTGCTGCCGTGCCTGCCCTTTGGTTTCTGGGACGACTCGGGTCCTGAAGCGCGGGCACAGTTGGGATTGCAAAGCCGGGAAGAGACCTTGCTCCAGGTGTAGCTGCGTTTTCCCCAGATCACCTGTCCTTTTCCCCTCCAACAAGGAAGCTGTGATTTTTCTCTGGCCTTTAGAGTCAAAGTGATTCCAGATAAGTAGATTAATGTGTAGAATATCTCTTCTGTGTTGTTCCGGTGCAGCCCTTTCAGCTTTCCAGAGCCAGTTAGACTTGTTATGAGGAGCTAAGTGATTGGCTGGCTCTGGAGCTCAGTTTCATAGATTATAGCCCAGCGTACGAGAAGCACGAGTCCTATAGTTGGCGTACCCAGAGGCCTGCCAGTTCCTGCCTTAATGCATATGTAGTCGTAATTGAGTTCTGACACGGCCTTGGATGTTTCTGTCCTAAATAGATGACATTGCATCTTCAAGACTGTGTGAGTAATCCTGAATTTTTTTTTTTTTTTTTTTTTTTTTTTTTTTTTTTTTTGAAGCTCAGTAAATTAATTACATGCCCTGGGAGGGAGTGATTGTAAGTAGAAAATACTGAACTAGCAGATGATTCGTTTTTAAGGCACTGTACTATGTGTATCAAGTTCAAAACGATGAATCTTAAAGCTTCTAAGACCTGGCAGGGTTATTCCAGCTTTGTGCCATGAATCACAGTCAAGCCGCATATTGAAGGAGGCTGTTTGATGCATTTGCTAGCTCTGTTTGTTTTATGGGGTCAGTAAAGTGGCAGAGGTCCAACAGGGGCAGGTTAAAGCGGGATGCTGGGATCAAAGCAGTGGCTTAGAGAGCACGTGAGTCAGGCAAGTTTTAAGGTTTCCCACCCCCACCATCTCAGTCCAAAACTGAGAGTGAGCATCCAATATTATAATAAATGCTTTGGGGACACGGGTGCACAGCAGATAGAGCGCAGGAAAAGGAGAAATGTAGAATGATGGCAGCAATGCTTTCGTTCACTGTAATCTGCAGCCAGCTGAAGACACACACTATGAATAACTGAAACATTTTATATGAACAAACATGCTCTTCAGTGCTTCTGTTTATGTGGTAGAGGGCTGAATGAAACACCATGAGCTTGTTGTAAAAAGCCTTATAAAAGTACATTAAACACATACAGACACAACCATAACAGAAGAAAGTATATGGATTGGAATTTGTGATTGGAGCAGATCAAATTAACCCAGGGAAGCTGTTGTTAGGTTTGTATGGTTGCTGAGGGTAACTTCTGTTGTTGACAGGGTTTAGGATAAAGCTGGAGCAGACTGAAGTGAAAAACTAGAAAACATCAGCATTTCATTACCTTCTATAGCATACACCGCAGGATAGAATTAATACTGAGTATAGACTGGTAAAGGTGAGCAGTTTACTTTTTGCTTTTAAGTCATTATTGATTTCTCCTAGCCTATCACAAAAAATAATAGGGCTTTTGCCTATGAAATTAGAGCTTAGAAATAATTTTCTTCCTCCCAAATAATTTTTATACTTTTTCTCAATACAGCACAAAGCTAGGTCATTTTAAAAAATGGGTTGTTTTTCAAGTTACTTTTTGTCTTTTTTTCCTCTTTAAACCTGTAGATACAAATGTATATATTTGTGTTATGTATAACTCTCAAGCATAAATCATTTGAACAGTTTTTAAAATCATAGGCTCCTGTGGCAAATATAAACTTTTAATAGTTATAGTTGGTAATTACTAGCCAATTCCTATAAAAATAATATTAGTAGTTGATTTTTGATTGCACCTAGTTAAACAACTGGCATGATTTAACCAGTAGGAGAGATATATTAGTTGTGTTTTACGTAATTTTGTGTTTCGATCACACTGGAAATGCAAAGTTTTGTTGTTAAAAATATTTTTGCTTTCTGAAATATTACCCCCTTTCAGATCACACCAATGAATGAAGTTTATAGAAAGAAAAGAAGCCAACATAGACTCCTTTTCTGTATCAACCAAATATATGCAAAACAGATAGATTTTTAAAAATGTAATTTTAATACATTCCTTTAGAAACACATTTACTTCGTGAAAAAACAGTATAATGGGTTCATTTATTGACCCAGAATAGCGAGTTGATTTATTGAGTTTCTGTAGCCATAGACACGAATAGTAATGGTTGGCTCATTCTTAGCTATACATTCCTAACTGTATTAGTGGGAGAAAGGAGTGCATCTATAAAAGAAATATAATCCCATCCCTCAAGGTGGTTTGGAGCCCATCTAAGAGTAAGAAGTAGTAGAGTTGAAGCTGCTCTATCTGAATCAGCTCCTGACTTCAACTCAGCTCCTCTTTTTCCTTGGGTCCATGTGGCCCACTTGGTGTAGTATTCATATCTCCTTCTACCTTTTCATACCTTCATTGTTTACGTTACCTTGCTTGGGTGCTTATTGAGATGAATGACATAAAAATGCTTAATTATCAAACATTAATCAGCTACCTATATAATTCAGAGGATGTTTAAACCCAAGGCTCAGGGAAATTCTGGTGGGCGTATACTAGGAGTATTTATATCTTGCACCCGTTCTTTCCTCTGGGACCTCCATCTCTTCAGTTCTTCCTGAGATGCCAGAGTCATATCTGTTACTTGTGAAAGAATAGAGCTTTAAGAAAAGGAGTCTAGAGGTGCCAGGTGCCCAGTGGACAGTGGGCTGGGGGCAAGGCATGGTGGGGAAAGCAAAAAAAAAAAAAAAAAATCTCCCAAATAACAGTAGTTGATCTTTCTTCTATCCACTCCTCTCAATTTTCTAAAGCCATTTTTGTCTAACTGTGGAAGTTCTTTTGCAGATAAGGTTCTGTAAAACTATGCATATCTGCCATAGACAGATGGATTTGACAAAAGATGTATCCAAAAAGGAATGTATCACATCATGAACTTGCTAAGTGTTCATGAATACACACTGGCATTTGGAGACTATTAACACTACCTACTGAAGCAAAGACATAAATCCAAATTGAAAAAAAATATTATTTCTTGATTGAATTACATTTTCCAATGGGTTTTTTTTTTGGGTTAATTTTGTTTTTGGAAAAACTTGCTCTTCCCTCCAACGTTTTTCCTGTGTTATATATAGGACTAATTTGATTTCTTCAGCTTGCCTGAGAATTTAATTATTCTTACTTTGTGTTTTCAAAAGAGTTGCTGTCTACCTTGAGCATGTTTTAAAAAAAACAGAACAAAATGAATGAAACAAATGTCCCCCTTCCCACAGAAAAAGCACACCATCAAGGAGTTAAATGCCTTACATTTGTTTAAGTCCCTCCTTTTGTGGAACTAGACACTGGTGGAGGAGGAGCTTTCATTTAATTTCAAGACAATCAATGATTCCAACTTAACTGTAACTGTGCTCCTCTAATTTCTGATTTCAAGAAGCAGAACATTTTGGTGAATTAATCTTGGAGTCAGTGGGACCACACTCAGGCCATGAAACGTTTTCTAAGCCTCAGTGTCTATGTCTGTAAAATGAAAATAATGATATATGTTCTGATATTTTACTGGATTGGTGAATATCCACATCACAATGAGAAAGTGCTTGTTAAAAGAACATTGTAATATGTAATTTGTAATGTGCTATACATGTACTCTATTATTATAATTGTAGCTTATCACGCTAAGGTTAGGATCCTTTACTTCTAAAAGCATATTCCCAGTAATGGACAAAACTTTTGAAGCAAAGAAAATCTTCACTGTTTGATCCTAATGTTATGAAGGCTTTTGGAGCTTACATTTGTTTAAACTCCCATTGAAGATCCCATTGGAGCTTCAATGCTGATCCATCTATTACTTGAGTATTAAAAATACCAATAGGTTTACTGTGATAAATGAAGGTGGCATTGTATGTGAAAACATATTTAGTAAACTTCCATGTGTCATAGCCATATAAATGTTACATATTACAACAATTATCAGTATATTAATAAAAATACTTTTTCAAATTTTCAATTTTTAAAATGGAAAGTATCAGATATATTTCTTATTGATTAGATTGACTAACTTTCTAAGCTATGTCTGCTTCCCTCAAACAGGATGAATGTTCTTGTTGGTTAAGCTTGTACCATAATTTTCTTTCCACTTAGATATAGCACTAAGCCAATAGTTAGATAAGCATTCCTTCACAGCCTACATTTAGAGCTGCCAATGACGAAGTTTTGGAGGACATATTTTCCTCACCGGAAAAAGTGGGTTAGGAAATTTAGACTGACAGATGTTCTTGGATTTTTTTTAAAATTCCTGTCTTGACTCTCATTATTAAATTTTGCTAACGAAATAATCTTGTAGGCTTTAAGGTGATGCTTATTCCTAGGAGGTCTTTTCATCTCAGGGATACAATGAATGATCAAAATGACTTTCTGAATGATTTGAAAGATCAATTAGCAGCTTTGAATCCCAAATTTTTAGGTGGTTCTGCTTCAGAAAATCATTATGCTTTTTGGAATAATGTCCATAGCTGCATCCTACATTTCAGTGGTTTGAGCTCACTGCTTTTATAGTTTGATGGTTTCCTAACAGCAATATTGGTTAGGTTAAAGCAGTTACCCATTTCACCTGTTGAACCCTTTTAAAAAAATAGATGAAATCATAGAGGAATCACAATAAGTAAAACATATTAAAATGGAATGGACTCTCTCCCACTTTTATCTCACACAGCTCACCCAGAAATTCATGAGGGAACTTCCTAGGAATGAAACAATTTCATTTGTAGTAGTATTTGAAAACTGGATCTAGGACCATTGACCTGACTCTTTTGTGCCTTTGGTGATTGGATAAGAACACTTCTTCAGTAATTTAAAACTATAGTGAAATAATGTTATTTTTAAAAACTTCTCAATAAGACTTTATTTATTCAGCAAAAATCAGCAGTTAGGTGCTAGAAACACAAAGATGAACAAGACATAGTTTCTTCGAGGAACTTATAACCTAATAGACATTTATTTCATGTTTGCAGAACTTTTAGGATACTTCTCAAAGAAGAAGGGTTATGTATGAGGTTGCTACTTTTCTCCTTAAAATATTTACAATGTTAATAATGAAGGAATGACCAATCTGTACTATATACAAAAAGTGCTGAGTAGAAATATATTAATTTTCTTGGCCGGGCATGGTGGCTCACGTCTCTTGTCCCAGCTACTTGGGATGCTGAGGTGGGAGGATCACTTAAGCCTGTCAGGTCCCCGCTGCAGTGAGCCGTGATTGTATCACTGCATTCCAGCCTGGGCAGGCAACAGAGTGAGACCCTGTCCCCCACCTACCCCCAAAAAAGAAATATAAAAATTTTCTTATCAAATTTTACTTTTTAGAGTCTCCAACCTTATTTAGTTCAGTCACCATATTTGACAAATAAATGGTGGAACCAAGATGCTAACAGGTTTAAGTTTCATATACAGTAGAACTGAGACAGGAACCTAGAGTACCTGGAACTAGAATCCAGATCTCTGCCTGTTCAGTTTAAGATGTACTGACAATATATATTGCTAGTTAAAATGGCTAAAACAAAATTTATAAGCATCTATATATTTTGCAGCTAGGACAATTATCTACAAACATGATATTTAATAGAAGATATGGTAATAACATCTAAGATATACAATTATGTTATAAAATCCAAAATCAACAAGAAAGGAATAAAGGTGCACCATTCCGGGAAATACATTTCCAGAGCTTTAGATGTCCTTATTAGCTTCTACATGTTAGTTTTGGTAATGTTAGCTGCTAAACATATAAAATCTGAAATCTTGTTCTTAACTGAGAAGTTTATTTCTCACTCAGTCAAAGCCTAAAGTGAGTATTCTTGATGGGCAGATTCTTCTCATTCATTCAAGCAGTATTCTTGTGACTCCACTCTTATCACCTTGTTGTCACAACCAGCTTCCTGGTGCCTGTGCTTTGGCAAAGGGGAAAACTCGTAGAAGTCTGCTCACCTTCTGTTGGCCAGAGTTTGGTCACACAGCCCCATATAGTGAAAGGGAAGCTGGGGCTATAGTCCTATTTGTGTCTGGGAAGAATAAAAAGTTGGTTTGGTGATTGTCTTAGTTCAGGCTGCTGTAGCAAAGTATCATCGACTGGGTGGCTTGTAAACAACAGAAATTTATCTTTTTTTTTTACAGCTCTGGAGGCTGGAATTCTGAGATTAGTGTGCCAGCCGGGTCAGGTTCTGGTGAGGGCTGTCTTTTGGGTTGCAGGTGGCTGACTTCTCCTAGTATCTTCACATGGTAAAAAGAGAGTGAGCTAGCTCTCCGGCCTCATCTTGTACAGGCACGAACCCCATTGCTGATGGCTGTACTCTCATGACCTAATTATCTTCCAAAGACACCATCTCCAAGCACCAACACATTGGGAATTAGATCTCAGCATATGAATTTTGGGGTGACATAAATATTCAGTCCACGACAATGATCAACTAAGCTATTTCTGCCATACCTTTTTTTCTTTTCTCTTTTCTTTCCTTCCTGTTCTTCAGTATGTCTATGTAGAATCTCTGCCTTATAACTAATAAGGTAATGAAAAAAATTATAATATTTACCATCTGGAAGAAATTAGGATAATGATTTTACTTTTAAATTCTTGATCCATATGTTAAAAAATTTCCAAGGCTATTAAAATATCACTGAACGTTGTGATTATAGAGATTGCTATGATTTAATACTTATGTTTTATAATGAAAAAGTAGTCCTGGGCTGTTTTTCTCTCTTTACCTCACCTATCCTCTTCTATGTCAGGTATTTGAATCCTTTGCTTCATAGTTTTATGAAAAGGTGTGGAGAAAATGAAAAATTATCAAGGAAGATGAAATAGCTAATCAAAATTCATTCATTCCCCATAGTTCCTTGGGTATTTTATAAACTTTGCAGTAAATGCTAACTTCTTATTGGGGAAAACTGCTGTAAAGTAAGTGTACAGGTAGGTTTTGGAGAAATTTTTCTTGCATTGAGTTGAGCAAATGGTGCAACTAGCATAAGCTTGGTTTGTAGCTTCTCTATTTTTTAGAAGCTAGAAGGTTTTTCTCCACCGTGAACTTCTAGGGATCAACAAAAGTATTTATATCACAAATCAAAAAAACACAGTTACCTACTCAGTAAAAAATGTTTTTTTCAGATTATTCTATTTAAAAAATCTCTCCAAATCTGTTCATTTTCTTTTAATTAAACATCAGGTTTCAATAAAAATCATGACCCTGTCAAACCAATTTTAGTCCTTTACCTTGGATATATTAGGTTCAAATATTTTTTTTGGGTGTTAAGTCAGTCATAACCTCAGCTATTTTCCACAACTAAATTATTTTCCTCCTATAAAGCAAATTTACAATCAAGCTATTTAAGAAGTAAAGACAACAAATAGAAACTGTTTTAATCTTCATGTCCTGACCTAAAAAATAGAAGCACTAACTCATGTCACATTCTCATATTTATCTGATTAGACTAGGAATGCCTAAAAAGAATTTTCCCATAACTCCATTTACTTGTTGTTTATTTCCCTGGCTCTTTCCAAAAACAATTTTAAATACAACACCAAAAGAGTAAAATATCCTCAATCTAACATCTGAGCAATCTTTTTATTTTGGTGAAAACAATAATAATAGGCACTTGCATACTTCACCCTGAGGCATCGAAAACACTGACATGTCTCAGTTTTAAGATTCTGAAGATTATATTCTATTTAATAGAGATTTTAAGTATATTTATTATATTTTTAGTCTTTGAACTAAGGCAGTCCACATATGGGTATAAAGTAATGCCTCAAAATAGTGTAGTAATTATTGGTGCAAAAGGTTGGTGCAAAAGGAATTGCGGTTTTTGTCATTAAAATGGTGAGAACCACAGTTACTTTTGCATTAACCCATAGCTCTGTGGTCTCTGGAGCCAGACTGCCTAGGTTCATATCTCAGCTCTGCCACTTAGCACTTGAGTTACTCTGGACAAATTAATTAATCTCCATGTACCTCCATTTAATTATCTGAAAAATGGGATAACAATAGTACCTATCTGGTTAGGCTATTGTAGAGATTAAGTCAATTGATATACATAAAACACTTTGCATTTTACGTATATTAATTCCAAAATTGCTTGGAATGATGCGTGTCTCATAGTGCTTTATAAATGTTTGTCAACTTATTATTATTTGGGGAACTATTTCGCAAAATACATGTTCTAGATAGCTGAAGTTTATTCAGTCAGTTTCAAAACTTCTAGATGTAGCCAGTTTTCATCTAAATGGATCCCTGTGTCTCTGTTTCTTCTGCTTTAGAGAGATTAAATGGAATCTTCCTTTGGTGATACTGATTGAGGTAATGCTGAGATGATTAAGAGGACATGAAGGAATTTAGGAAGAGTGTTTGCCCGTACACTAACTGGCCCAGACTACTTTCTGCATCAACCCTCTGGCGATGTTCTAAGGGTTTGGACTTCAATCTACTGGCCTATACTAGCACCCTTACTTTAAAATTCCTGCTCCTATTTTGCTATAGGCTGTAAGCAAGAAAATAGCCTAGTTTCTAAAAATTATGTATAAAATGAGAGAATAGGTGTCACTCAGGGTGTCAGTTCTCCCTTGAGAGTACATAAGACATGACTGCATTTTTTCCTTCTGAGTGAGGGTTATGTTTTAGAGCAAGGGTTGGCAAACTACTGCTTCCTGTAGGCCAAATCTGTTTTTTGTAAATAAAGTTTTATTGGAACACAGCCATGCTCATTTGTTTACATATCATCTACTGCTGCTTTCACACACTGTAAGGGCAGAATTGAGTGGTTCCCGCAGAGACCATATGGTCTGTATAGCCTAAAGTATTTAGTATCTGACCTTTTACAAAAGTTTACCAGACCCTGTTCTAGAGCTTTAAAATTGGACAGAGACAGAAATAAATGAGATGTTATTATATTTTTAGTAGTCTCCACTAACCTGCCTATTTAGTTGTTTGCAGCACCACATCCCTTAGATGTATTCTGGATAAACAAGAATTTATTGCAGTAGGCTATGTTGGATAAAGAACAAACAGCCCACAGTAGCACATTGTGAATATTAAGAGGTGGTGAAGCTGTGATTGTCAAGCCAAGTTGTTTGGGAATCTTCATTGTAGTATTTGTTACTCTACTGTGATCAGTATAAAACATGATTCAAAATTATGTAGCTTTCTGTTGTGTGCAGTAGGATGTTGTTCTAGAGGTATTACCAGTTGGTAGCTCCTTTTTTCATGCAATTATTCAAAGTAAATGTAAATATGTCTGTTGTCCTTTTCTCTTACGTGAAAACTTCCTCCCTCCCCAACACTGTAAGATTCAGGAGCCTAGTGTACAGAAAAGGATCTTGAACTTGGGTTTGAATCCTGACTCAGTCACTTTATGAAGGAGAAACATCAAGTTACATTGCCACCGCCAGCCTTAGTTTCCTTGCCTGTAAAACACAGGTAGGAATCCAGGCTATGCTTGCCACACAAGGAAGACCAAATGAGACTCAGCATACTAGAAGGCTCTACAGTGCATATTATTACTTGTGTCTTTAATGTTCTCAATTTGGTTCACTTTCTCCTCATACAAAGATGTGTATGTTTATGGACAGAATATACAATGGATTCTGCATGAACTAAAATTGTCAGCTGCACTGGGTATGAGTCTGCAAGCGTGAAGGAGGCAGGGTGAGAAAGCCTCTTCAAACAGCATATGTATTCCTCTGGTGTCTGCTTTATTATTCACATCTCTAATGTGAAAGTTTATGCTTTAGTGCAGAGCTCCTGGGAAATATGCAAAGAAAAAGGAAAAGATAACCTTGGAGGGGAAAATAGGTAGTGCTTATGCCAATACAAAAGCATGAATAGAAGCAAATAGGTGCTGGTTTCTTTTAGCTATAGTTCTTTAAGTGAATCTGGTATATATACAAGAAGTAGTTAATTTTTTAAAGATGAAGGAAGGAATAGTTCCTTTTAATGAAAATAGACTCTAGTGCTATGGAAATAAGAAGTCCCCTGTGATGAGGCTAGAGTAGAATTACTGAAGGAGGAAGTGAATGTACGTGGCTCCATTTTGTTTTTCTTGGAGGCCATAAAGAAAACCAAACAGCTTACTCAGTGTAAGTTATTTATACTTGTAAAAAAATCACCCCATTTTTATAATTTAAGGGGATGCTGATGGTTCAGCTTTGGATTGCAGTTACATTAAATGTATTTTCTCATAATCTTGTTTTCAAATGACTTAAAAAGATTTAACCAGAAAATTCAGAATTCTTTTGCTGAATTTATTTTTTAAATGCTTTAGACTTTTAGATAAAATATTTTAAAATTATGACCTTGAATTTGAATTTAAAGGACTCCTTCAGCCTCCTCTTTTAATCTCCTTTGTTATTTGGAGGAATTATCCAAGTTGTATCAGTTAGCTATTGTTGTGTAACAAACAGTTCCAAAACATAGTGTCTTAAAAGGATAATCACTGAAGATTTTCATGAGTCTACCAGTTGGCTGGGGAATTCTGGTTATCTAAGCAGATTCTGATTATGTTAGCAAGACTTACTCATGCGTTAGGAGTTAGCTGGCAGACCAAGATGACCTTCCTTGGTAAAGTCAATGCTCCTTCCCACGTCCCTCATATCCCTCCAGGAGGCTAGCTCAGGGATGTTTTCATAGTGGTGTCTGGGGTCTAAGCATGGGCAAGTCCAATTGTGTAAAATGGTAGTTGGCAACACACGTGCACTTTTCAAGTCTCTGTGTGTGTCACATTTACTAACACCCCACTGGCCAAAGCAGTTTGTGGTGGAACTCAGAGTCTGAGTGGAGGGTTGTAAAGTTATGAGTCAAAGTGTGCATACATAGGAAGGCCATGAGTTGGGCCATTAATACATTCAGTCTACCAGAAGTCATTTCACCTTTTTTCCTCCATCTTAACAGCCTCCCTTTTGGAAATTTAACTTCTACATACTGTGTAAAACCAAACCAAACAAACAGAAAAAAGCTCAACTTACCTGATTACTTTTCAGCACTGTTTTTAAAGCTTGGTCAGGGAGTAAGCTGTTATTACAGGCTAAAATTAAAATTTTGCTTATTTACTTACACACTTCTCCCCTAACTCCTCCTTTTTAAAGCAAATTGAGTTTAAGCCACAAATTCTTGAATAGTGAGGTTGGTTCTTTTTCAATTTTATTCATATCTATCCCTGAGCTCTATTCTGTCTCTAATAAATTTCTGTATTTTGGAGCCGCTGTTACTATAGCATTTGCTGAATGAATCTGTGGGGTTTTGATCTTGCTTTCATATGCTCTTGCTGTTTGATTTCCTCTCCCTTAACTCCAGGTTTGCATTTCTTCCTGCCTATTCTACATGTCATAGAGGAACTTCAAACTGGACATGTTTTAAAGAATACTGGTTATCCACTTTGTCCAGTCACACATACCTTCAACCAACAAATACATATTTGTTGAATGACTTCCATACTATTTCAGGCATTAGTAATACACTAGTGTAAAAGTAGACAAAATGGAGGCCATCCTAGAGTTTATAATCTAATGGGGATTGACAGACATTAAACAAGTGTGAATACATAATTTAATGCTTGGCAGTGATAAGGGTTATTGAGAAAATAAAGCAAGGTGAGCAGAAAGGGAATGATAGCTGAGGTGTTTTTTGATTAGTGTTGAGGCAAGGCTTCTGAAGTGAGGGAGTAAGCCACGACAATCTGGGCAAAGTGCGCTGCAAGCAGGGGGATTAGTGGAGGCAAGGCTGTCTGAATGACATTCGGTGCTGCAGCAGCTGTACTTCCAATGGAAAGAAGGGTATGAAATGAGGTGGGGGAGACAACCAGGGACCAGATTATGCAAGGCCTTTGTGGACGACAGTAAGCTCGTTACATTCCTTGTAAGTGCCATGGCAATCCATTGGTGGATTTGGGGCCAGGGAGAGACATGGTCTGATTTCTGGCTGCTGCATAGGGCACAGACTGTAGGGACGCAAGGGTGGAAATTGGGAGGCTATGACACTCTTGTCAGAGACACTGAGGGGCTGTGTTAGGAGAGTAACGGTGGAGATTGTGAGAGGATGGCAGACTGTGGAGCTCTCCAAAATGTGTTTCATTTAAAGAAGCCCAATTTAGATACTGTGATCAGTTCTGCCAACTCAAGCCTGGGGAGAAGTATCTCCCAAAGTAGATCCAACAGACTTCCAGTGACATCTGAGTTACTTTTAGGTGCTGTGTCACATGCATGGACTTTTACATTTTAATAGTTACTGATGATTTTAATGTGGATTAGAAATATATAAAACTTGCATGTAAAAACCATGATTTTACAGTTATTACTTGGAGTGAGGAAAAAGTATTGAGTGTAGTGCAGACTTGAATGCAGAAATAGCAAAAATCTCTAGGGTTATATCTGAATGATTGGATTTAGAACATGCTGACAGGATTATTCATTAGGTTGAGTCCTGAGGGATAGTGAAGGATAACTCTGGTAGTATGTAATCAGAATTAGATATTACCCCTTATTGATTATCTACTGAATGTCACTCTATGTTAGGCACTTTATATATGACATTTCACTCAGCTTTCACTGCAACTCTCTGTGATGTGGGTGGTAATTGTTTTTCATTTAACAGATGAGAGAAACAAAGTTCATAAAGAATAAATAACTTGTTTTAGGAAGTCTCTGATTTTCAGATATTACAAGATTACAAGAATTTACTCTGGTAAATTCTCTGCAAACAGGGACTTAGTCTGTTTTGTACACTACTGTCTCCTTAGAACCTAGAAACATTTCTAGTATATATAGACATTAATCAATACTTGCTAAATGAATGAAAGGAAAAAAAATGGTTCTTGTATTTAGATCTTACTCAAGCGTGGTACATTTTGTTTTCCTCATTATAGAATGAATTTTAGGAAGTAATCTATTGGAGTTTAATGGAAAGCCATTTTCGTCATAGGATGACTGCCTGTGTCCCCTAAATGCAGGTTTCCTAGTGTCCAGACCTTGGCCTTATATTTTTCTTGTTATTCTCCTTTAAGGACCTGGCTTTTCTGGCTAAAACAACATGTGCAATCCCCAGATCTCAGTGTTTGATCCTAAACTCCAGTTATAGGATGTATAAACCCACTAACAAACCTAGAGCCGCTTTAGGGCAACATAACCTTGGCCAAGTGACTTAACTGCCCTTGAGCCTTAGTCTCTGTCAGTAGAAGGGAGAGATGGAAGAAGAAACTGAGCCTTGATTTGGACAAAACCTATGGACACTAGAAGAAAGAAAGACAGGATGCTTAGGGAGTATGACATTAGGGGAAAGAAGACCTAGAAAGCAAACAGAATAGAATTTCTATTCCTTTTGAGCACCCTTATTTTGTTTTCTATCTAGAACTTTCTAAGGAGTTAAAAAAAGATGATTTAACATAAGTTTTTTCAAAAGGCTTACATTTCTTTTTTCTTGAAAAAGGTAAAGTGTTGAAAATAAAGCCATTCAAGCATTTGGAGTCCTGGAGAAACTCTAACCTGCAGCTAGAGCAGCTTCACACACATCCTTTCTCTGCCAGCAGCAGCTGCACAGAGCTTGCTGGAAGGTCTGAGGCAGAGTGGGGCAAACTGACCTGACTGAGTGAAGGGGCTTCTGGAAATGGGAGGAACTCCGTACAGGAACATTGTTGGGGGTAAGGTGAGCCTGTGGAGGATGTCACTCCTCTCTGCCTTTCCTTGCAGAGCCGGGAGCTGTGGAGAGTGGAAAGTGTGTCTGAATGACTTCATATGTTTAGTGAAGCTCATTGCCAGAACTGCACCCTCCTCTGTTGCCTTGAATCTGCTGATCAGCCCTGGCAGCACACATTTTAAAAATTATTTACAAAGGGACAAGGGTTATAAAGATGAATACCACATTTTTACCAGCCTCTGCAAACTCCTAATTTGGTGGCTGAAGGACACATAAATAAAATTTCCAGTATAAGGAGTGGAGGTAAGTGCTATAGTCTGAATGTCTGCATCCCTCTCAAATTCATATGTTGAAACCTAATCACCAAAGTGGTGGTATTAAGAGGCGGGCCTTTGAGAAGTGATTAGGTTGAGGGCTCTGTCCCCGTGAATGAAGTAGTGCCCTTATGAAGAGGCTTCAGGGAGCCTGTTTGCCCCTTCCATCATGTAAGGACACATAGCAGGTGCTGTCCATAATGCAGACATTGAATCTGCTGGCGCCTTGAGTTGGAACTTCACAGCTCCCAGAACTATGAGCTATACATTTCTATTGTTTATAAATTGCTCAGTCTAAGGTTTTTTTAAATAGCAGCTCAAATGGACTGAGACAGTAAGCCAAACACAGAGTTCAACACCTGCCTTGGGAAGATAAAAATATTCTAACTGGGTGGATCCGGGTGATGATTTGGAAGGAATAGGATTCAAATTAGGCCTTGGGGCAAAGATGTGATTGATGCTTATCTTTAGGAAAAAAAGGTTGTTTTACTCTAGGTAAAGGAAATAGCCTCTTCAAAGGCTTGGAAGCAGAAAAATGCTGGGGGCTGGGCTGGGGTCAGGGGGTATGGTACCTCAAGCAGTGGGGAGGGATAGAGTGCATAGTGTTGGGAAGAGCACCATGAAATTGGAATGGCAGAGGTGAAAGCATATGGTAGTATGGGTTGCGTACCAGATGAGCTCTTTGGATTTTTTGGGTTGGCATGAGAAGCCATTGACACTTTGGTGAGGGGATCCGAGGAATGAAGTGTTGGGGGAAGGCCATGATCAGCTCTATGTGTGTGCCAGGGCAGCAAGATTTGTTAGCTTAAAAGAACTTTTTGAAATAATTTTAATTTAGAGAAAGTTGCAAGAATTGTCAAAAAGTTTTAGGATATTCTTCATCTGAATTTACCAATTGTTAACATTTTGCCACATTTACCTTATCATTCTCTGGTTCTCTAACATGTACATATTATTAAGAGCACATTTCTAAACAATTTGAAAGTAAGTTGCAGACATCATACCCCATTACCCCTGTGTGGTAGTATCTAATATCTGAAGTCTGATCTCCAGACTATTCAAATTTCAGCAGTTGTCCCAAAATACAGGAGGTCTCTGTCTTTCTCCCTTTCTCCCTCCGTTGCTTCTCTGCCTCCCTTCTTTCCCCTTCTTTCTTTCTCTCTCCTTCCTTCCTTCCTTCCTCCCTCCCTCCCTCCCTCCTTTCTTTCTTTCTTTCTCTCTCTCTTTCTTTCTTTCTTTCTTTCTTTCTTTCTTTCTTTCTTTCTTTCTTTCTTTCTTTCTTTCTTTCTTTCTTTCTTTCTCTCTCTTTCTTTCTTTCCTTTTCTTTTCTTTCTTTCTCCTTCTCTCCCTTTCTTTCTCTCTCCCTCTCTTTCTTTTTCTTTCTTCTTTCTATTTCTCTCTTTCTTTCCTTCCTTCCCTCCTTCCTTCCTCCCTCCCTCCCTCCGTCCCTCCCTCCCCTCTTTCTTTCTTTCTTTCTTTCTTTCTTTCTTTCTTTCTTTCTTTCTTTCTTTCTTTCTTCTTTCTTTCATTTTTTCTGTTTTTTCTGTCTTTCTTCAGATGCTCCTTAACTTAGGATAGGGTGTTGTCCCAATAAACTAATCATAAGTTGAAAATGCATTTAATATGCCTAACCTATCAAATGTCATAGCTTAGCCTAGCCCACCTCGAGTGTGTTCAGAGCACTTACATTAGCATGCAGTTGGGGAAAATCACCTAATATAAATCATGTAATAAAGTAAATTACATAAATATTTCATGTAAGTTATTGAATACTGTACTGAAAGTGAAAAAAGTATCCAAAATATGGTTTCTACCTAATGTGTATTACTTTTGCACCATCACAAAGTTGAAAAATCCTAAGTTGAACCATTCTAAGTCAGAGACCATTTGTAGTCTAGGTGACAGTGAAATAGGCTTGAGTGGAAGCACTGACAGTGAGAATAAGACAGCCATTTCGGAGTTGAACACAGTAAGATTTGGCAACAATGGGCTTTAGGGTGGGAGAGGGAGTAAATCTGATAATGAGGTTGTAGTTTACAGGATTGGTGTCCTTAACTAACAAGGATCTCAGGAAAGAGAATCAAAGTGCAAGGGTGTGCTTATGTTTTGGATTTTTCATTTAATAATAATAATTAGATTTCTATAGTGCTTTCAAAGGCAGAAAGGCAGTGTGATTGGAGGCAGCTTAGGGTAGTGATCAGGAGTAGGAACTCTGGTGCTAGACTGTCTGGGTTAGAATCAGGCTTTGCTGCTTGTTAGCTGTGAGACCTGGGAAAAATGACCTAAGTTGGCTGTGTCTCAGTTTTCTTATCTGTGAAATGGGAATTTTAACATAGTTTCCCTCACAGGATCATTGTGAAGATTAGATTAGTTATTATTTGTAAAGTGCTATTTTTTATAAAGTATTATAAGCCATTCTGACATATAGTAAGTGCTGTATGTGTTTGCTGAATCAATATAAATAAACTGGTTTTCCTGTATTACTGAATCCTCACCAGCAAATCTTTGAGGAAGGTACTGTTATTATTATTGCTAATTGGGACTCAGGTGTTACATGGTTTGCCCCAAACCATGTAACTATTGGTAAAAATGCCCGTTCTGTTCCACGTACAAGACTGTCCCCGGGCTCGCTACATGAGGATACCTAATAGGCCATAGAAATGGGCTAGTGTCTCAGCACAGGCATGCTTTGGGAGCTGTTGTGGGTTCAGTTTCAGACCACTGCAATAAAGTGAATATTGTAACAAGGCAAGCCATGCAAACATTTTGGTTTCCCAATGTATGTAAGTTACATTTATACTATACTGTAGTCGATTAAGTGTGCAATAGCATTATATCTAAAAAAAGTACATACCTTAATTTAAAAATACTGGTTGTTAAAAAAATGCTAATGATCATTGAGCCTGCAGCAAATTGTAAAAATTTTGCTGGTGGAGAGTCTTGCCTTGACACTGATGGCTGCTGAATGATCAGGATGGTGGTTGCTGAATATTGGGATGGCTGTGACAATTGTATGAAATAAGACAACAAAGAAATTTGCTACATCAGCTGACTCCTCCTTTCATGAAATATTTTTATGTAACATGCAATGCTGTTTGATAGCATTTTATTCACAGAACTTTTCAAAATTGCTGTCAGTCCTCTCAAACCCAGCTGCTGCTTTTTATCAACTAAGTTAATGTAATATTCTAAATCCTTAGTTGTTACTTCCACAATGTTCACAGCATCTTCACCAGGAGTAGATTCCATCTCAAGAAACTAGTTTCTTGGCTCATCCATAAGAAGCAGCTCCTCAACTGTTCAAATTTTATCATGAGATTACAGCAATTCAATCACATCTTCAGGCTTCACTTCTAATTCTAGTTCTCTTGCTATTTCTACCACATCTGCAGTGACTTCCTCCCCTAAGAGGTTCTTGAACCTCTCCCATCCATGAGAACTGGAATTACTTCTTCCAAACTTCTGTTAATATTGGCATTTTGGTCTCCTCCCATGAGTCATGAGTGTTTTTAATGGCATCTAGAATGATGAATTCTTTCCAGAAGACTTTCAATTGGTATTACTCAGATCCATCAGAGGAATCATTATTTATGGCAGCTACAGCCTTACAAAATATATTTCTTAAATAATAAGACTTGAAAGTCGAAATTACTCCTTGATCTGTGAACTACAGAATGAATATTATGTTAAAGGCATGAAAACAACATTAATCTCCTTGTACTTCTTCATCAGATCTCTTGGGTGACTAGGTGCATTGTCAATGAGCAGTAATATTTTGAAATGAATCTTTTTTTTTTGTTTTTTTTGAGCAGTAAATCTCAACAGAGGGCTTAAAAAATTCAGTAAACCATAATGTAAACAGATGTGCTCTCATCTAGTCTTTGTGGTTCTATTTATGGAGCACAGGCAGAGTCGATATAGCATAATTCTTAAGGGCTCGAGGATTTTTGAAATGATAAATGAGAATTGGCTTCAATTTAAAGCTACCACCTATACTCGCCCTTATCAGGAGACTTAGCCTGTCTTTTGAGGCTTTGAAACTAGGAATTGACTTCTCTTTAGCAGTGCAAGTCCTAGGTGGCATCTTCCAATATAAGACTGTTTTGTCTAGATTGAAGATCTGTTGTTTAGTGTACCTACCTTCATTGAAAATCTGTGGTTTAGCATAGCTACCTTCATTTGTTATCTTAGCTAGATTATCCAATTCACCTGCTGCAACTTCTTCATCACCATTTACTGCTTCACCTTGTGCTTTTCTGTTATGGAAACAGCTTATTTCAGTAAACCTCATTAACCAATCTCTATTAGCTTCAAACTTTTGCATCTTTATTACCTCTCTCAGCCTTTGTAGAACTGAAGAGTTAGGGCCTTGCTCTGGATTCAGCTGTGGCTTAAGGAAATGTCACTGGTTTGACCTTCTATTCAGACCACTCAAACTTTCTCTATATCAGCAATAAGGCTGTTTTGCTTTCTTGTCATTCATGTATTCACTCGAGTAGCACTTTTAATTTCTTTCAGAACTTTTCTCTTAACATTCACAACTTGGCTAACGTGCACAGGAGCTTTTGGCCATTCTTGGCTTTTAACCTGCCCTCCTCACTAAGCTTATTCATTTCGAGCTTTTGATTTAAAGTGAGATATGTGAAACTCTTTTTTTCACTTGAACACTTCAAGGAAATTGTAGGGTTATTAACCAGCCTAATTTCAATATTGTTGTGTCTCAGGGAGAAGGAGACCCGAGGAGAGGAGAGATTATGGGGAGAGCCAGTCAGTGAAGCTCTCAGAGAATACACACTATTCATTGATTAAGTTCGCCGTCCTATATGGGCATGGTTTGTGGTGTCCCAAATTAATAACAACATTGGCATCCAAGATCACTGATCACATATCACCCTAACAAATACAATAACAATGAAATTTTTTAAATATTGTAAGAATTACCAAAATGTGACAGAGACAAGAAATGATCACACACTGTTGGAAAAATGGTGCTGATAGACTTGCTCAACACAGGGTTGCCACAAACCTGCAAAGTGTAAAAAGCACAGTATCTGCAAAGTACAATAAAACAGATGAGGGCTAGAGGTTCTGGAGTTGAAAGCCCTCTACATGGAGATGATCATTGAAGACATGGGATGTATGCAGTCACTGAGAGAGAAGCTGTAGAAGAAAAAACTGAGTTGGAGAATGTTGCCTATGGGGTATACAGACGAAGGGGAGCTGGTGACTGAGACTGGGAAGGAGCAGTCAGAGAGTCAGGAGACAGAACAGGAGGGGGTGGAGTGAAGGAAAGGAAGAGATGTAAAGGCTTAAGAAGGACTTGCCCATTCTTTAGGCAAACGAGGCAGACAAATTCAGAGCAGAGACCTGGGATAGTGATGAGTGGGTTTCTTAGTGACTGTAGTGAGAATGGTTCATTGACTTGTTGAGGACAGATGCTTATTTATGGGGCTCAGGAAGAATGGGAAGAAAGACATGGATTTTATAAATGTGTGCTATTCTCTTAAGCAGTTTGGCAGTAAAAGGAAGGAGAACTTTGAAAGAAACAGAGTAAAGAAATGATCTCTCTCCAAAAGAGGCAATTGTCTTTGTTATCCAGGCGGTAAATTTAGGCAAAGGCTTGAAGATGCAGGAAATGGTGGGGAGGATGGAGAGAGCTGGCAGGGATAGAATCAGGAGCATGGCTGGAGGGATTGGTCTCAGAAAGGAATAGAGATACTGCTTCAAGATTGGAGGGAAGGCTGGGCAGAGGGGGTAGCTCATGCCTGTAATCCCAGCAATTTGGGAGGCTGAAGTAGTAGGATTGCTTGAGTCCAGGAGTTCAAGATCAGCCTGGGCAACATAGTAAGATCCCCATCTTTGCAAAAAAGTAAAAAAAGTTAGCCAGACATGTTGTCACATGTTTATAGTTCCAGTTACTTAAAAAGTAACTCTTACTCTTAAAAAAAACCTGAAGGCGAGAAAGAGACTGTGTGATGACCTATGACATTTCATGTGAAGGAAGGAGAAATAGAGATATTTCACCTAGACTTGCCTCAATTTTTGTTAAGTGGGCAATGAAGCTGTTTGTTGAGAAAGTTAGAAGTATATTTGAGAATCTGAAAGGACTGGAAAAGTTAGGATGTAGACTGGACGTGGTGGCTCACGCCTGTAATCCCTGCATTTTGGGAGGCTGAGGCAGGTGGGTTGTTTGAACTCAGGAGTTCAAGACCATCCTGGGCAACATGGTGAAATCCTATGTTTATTAAAAATATAAAAATTAGCCAGGCATGGTGGCACTCACCTGTGGTTCTAGGTACTCAGGAGGCTGAGGTGGGAGAATTGCTTGAGCCCAGGAGGCAGAGGCTGCAGTAAGCAGAAATCATACCACTGTACTCTAGCCTGTGATGGAGCAGGACCTTGTCTTAACAAAAAAAAAAAAAGAAAGGATGTGTGTTAGAGATGAAAAAGGGGACTGTCTAGTGAGGGAGGACCAGCATTTGGACTGGTTGAGTGGCTTGGTTCTACAAGGTATTATCATGGGACTTTCCTTAGTGACTGATATGGTTTGGCTCTGGGTTCCCACCCAAATCTCACATCAAATTGTAATCCCCATGTGTCAGAGGAGGAGCCTGGTGGGAAGTGATTGGATCTTGGGGTTGGATTTCCCCCTTGCTGTTCTTGTGATAATGAGTGAGTTCTTATGAGATCTGAGCATTTAAAAGTGTGTGGCACATCCCCTTTCTCTCTCTCCTGCTCTGCCATGCCATGATGTTCTTGCTTCCCCTTCACCTTCCGTCACAATCATAAGTTTCCTGAGACCCCCAAGTCAAGCTTCCTGTTAAGCCTGGGGAGCTGTGAGTTAATTAGACCTCTTTTCTTCATAAATTATTCAGTCTCAGGTAGTTCTTTATAGCAGTGTGGAAACGGACTAATAGAGAAAATGTGACACCCCAGAATTAAGGCAGAAGAAATGGATTGGGCCAGTGTAAGTATGGCTTTTAGTGAGAGGTTAAGAATACTAGGAAATCTCAGCGGTCAGAGAGAATTCAGTTGGAGATGGTTGACCAGTGGCTGTGAAGGCAAGAGGAGGCTGAACAAGCTAGGTTAATGCTCCAAACTTTTCCTGTGAAATATCCATAATGACAGAGAAGAAGGAAAGCATATCTCTGAGGCTCCAAGTAGCCTCTTAGAGTTGGAAAATTCTGAAATCTTAAGTTTTAACTTTAAAATATTTAAAATTCCAGGGCTGGGCGTGGTAGCTTATGCCTATAATTCCAGCACTTTGGGAGGCTAAGGCGGGCAGATCACAAGGTAAAGAGTTTGAGACCAGCCTGGCAAACGTGGTGAAACCCTGTCTCTACAAAGAATACAAAGATTAGCTGGCATAGTGGTGTGTGCCTGTAATCGCAGCTACTCGGGAGGCTGAGGCAGGAGAATCACTTGAACCCAGGAGGTGGAGGTTGCAGTGAGCAGAGATCATGCCACTGCACTCCAGCCTAGGCAGCAAAGCAAAAATCCATCTTGAAAGTAAAATAAAATAAAATAAAATATTTAAAATTCCAGTCTGGATCAATTAAAATAAAGTAGTAGGTGATTGATTTCTCAGTAAATAGACACCTAAAATATATATGCCATATTTTTCCATGACAAGGGCCTATACTAGGTGGGGGTAGGCTGGGAATTTTTATCCCAGTTTAAGAAGACTGGAAGAACAAAGAAAAGGAAGGGCAAAATCAACTACTGAGAACGATGAAGGGACAGGATACATTCAACAGGAGGGAAAGAGTAGGAAATGTTGAAAAATTTGAGACTGGCAGATCTTGAAAATGAGACAATCCTAGTTAATAATGGGCTTCAAAGTGTGATCAAGAAATCTCCCAAGTGGTGGAGATAAATAAATGGAGGCTGTCTTGGGTAATTTCAATCTCATTGAATTGTTCCTGACTTTGATTCCCAATACAAAATTTCTCTCTTGTGGGGCACAGAAAAAATATTAATGTTTAAAAAGATGCATTTGTAAAATGTTAAGCCAGACATTTATTTTTAAACATAGTCTTGAAGTCAGAGAGAGATTAATAGAGCCAAGCTAAATTTTCTTAGGGAACATATTTGGTATCTGCCTCCTGTTGTACAATCTCCATGAAAAGTGAGAGCAAGAAGAACTATAAAATTGAAATGCCAATTGTGATATCAAGTAATTTTTAAATGAATGCATCTTTCAATTCATTGATAGGATAAATCCTTATTTACTTTATCTGTGAGGGTCTCTGTCTTGAACAACAAGCAGCCAATTTGTGGAATTAGTGGCTGTTTCAGGAGGGTAAGTAACCTCTCATTTATGACCATCTCATTCCTATGTTTTAAAATAAGATTGTGGACAAATATTTCCATTCAACCTAGTGGATGGATTTTGGCAATGACCGATCACACAAACAATGGATAACAATAGCAAAAGAAATGATATAGTCAGAAGTCTAATGTTAGCCATTTGTTCCTAGAGTTTTGAAATGCAGTCAGTCCCCAACTCATGATGGCTCGACTTAGAATTTTTCAACTATTTTTATGATGGTGTGAAATTACATGCATTCAGTAGAAACTGTTCCCTTCCTGTTGAATTTACTCTGTCCCTTCATTGTTCTCTGCAGTTGATTCTGCTCTTCCTTTTCTTTTTTTTTTTTTTTTTTCACTTTCAGTACAGCATTTAAAATTACAAGAGATATCCAATACTTTATTATAAAGTAGGTTTTGTGTTAGATGATTTTGCCCAGCTGTAGGCTAATGTGAGTTTGGAGCATGTTTAGGTAGGCTAGGCTAAGCTATGATGCTTGATGGGATAGGTACATTAAATGCATTTTTGAATTAATGCTATTTCAACTTACAATGGGGTTATTAGGACATAACCCCAGATGGGGAGCATCTGTAGTTATAATGTCAGATATTGATAGCTTCCATTGGTAAGTAATTTCAATATTTCCTACGCTTTTTAAAAAAGTTTGATGAGCATACAAATAATAAATAATAAATGTTTCTAGTAGAAAAGAGGTAAGTAACAGGAACAGAAATCTTGGACCATCTTAAATGAACTGATGGGACTGTCACCATGCACATCCTTCCAAACTTTGTTTCAAGTGATGTCATGTCAAATTTATGCTTATACAGGTGGAATAATACATATGTTATGTCTTATGTCTTATGGAAGTCTTGACTTAAGGAAGGTGGGCATTTAGTCTCACTTTTAAACTACCTTAGGAAAATGATTTAAAGCATAGTGAAAAGAACAATAAAGCAAGAGGAATGAGGTGTTAGTTTAATGAAATAGTAGTATGCCAAGGACTGATATATTGAAGAGATATTTCTTCAGTGTGGCATAATTTCAGGAAGAAAGCAGGTGCATTTAATAAATTAAATTTTTATTTAATTATATTTATTTATTTATTTTAAAAATGAAGTTGTGCTGTCACTCAGGATGGAGTGCAGTGGCGTGATTATAACTCACTGTAGCCTTGAACTCCTGAGTTCAAGCAGTCCTCCCACCTCAGCCTCCCAAATAGCTGGGACTGCAGGCATATGCCACCATGCCTGGCTAATCAAAAAACAAAACAAAAGTTTATAGAGATAGGGCCTCACTTTGTTGTCTAGGCTGGTATTGAAATCCTGGCTTCACACCATCCTCTCACCTTGATCTCCAAAAGTACTGGGATTAGTCATGAGCCGCCATGGCTGGCCTGGCCTTGCTTTTTTATTCTTTAGCTTTTATAGCTCCATACGCTCTAATGCCACAGGAGTATGATGAGTGGAAATTTGGATTCCATGTTTAGTACTGATTTGCTCCCTTGGTGAGGAGGCACCACTATCACGCTATGTTGAGATTTTTGGCAGCCAAGATCAGAGGGACTCTCTTATAATGGCCCCATCCCTGATCTCTGTGGAAATAACCCAGGAGACAGGCACCGACTGCTTCCAGGGGAAGCAGCAATCAGTGCACTGAATGCCTTAGCAAGCTGAGTATCACTGAACTTCAAAACTGTGCCAGAGGAGTAGAGTTTTTTTAACTTCCTCTCCTCTGTCAACAGCTGACTTAGCTGATTTTGCCTGTGATGATAACATCCCAGAGTGATGACTGGATGCTCATGATTTGCTTCTCTACTGTTAAGGAGGGATTTTTACCTGATAGCATTTCTCTGATTTTACTTATTTTATTAATTCTTCTATGCCAGTTACTTATAAATTTTGGCTTATTTCTGATTACACTATACCATTTGTAAAACATGAAATTCAAGTTGATTGATTGCTGTAATTTTCTCCTGTCCATATTCTAGATGAATCAAAGATGAGGCTGGCAGTGCTTCTCACCCTTTGAAAACATTTGGTTCATTTTCACAAATGGAAAAATTACATGGCTTCCTGGAGACATTGATGTGTTTTTCTGGAAAGTTTGGGCCTCTATTCATTGAGAATCACTAATTTAACAAAAAGCCCACAGATCACTGTATGAATGTGTATGGGATGGGGAGGAGGAGAGAGAGAAAGAAGGAAAGAAATGGGTTAAAATTTCATTTGAAGGAACCATTTTATTGTTGGATTAGAAACCAAAGACTGTCCGTAAAAAAGAGGAACCATTCTAAAATTTTCATAACTTGCTGCATGTGTGCATTTTATTTCTTAATAAAGCTCAAGTGGTTTCTCATGAAAGTCAATGAATAGAGAGCCATTTCAGGACGTGTCTGAATTGGCAGTTGGTTGGAGCTTGGCCGCGATGGGAAAGGACAGCTGTTTGTTGTGGGGGCTCGTCTCCATGGTGTTGGGCAGCACATCTTCAGCTCTTTCTGGGAAGACCCCAAAGAAGGAATAGACCGAGAAAAACAGCATGAGGACATGACTGCATGCTGGTCAGATGGAATTCAGCCTGTACTGCTCTAGCAGAGCTTCTCCAGGGGTTAGAATGTTTTGCTTTTATAGTCATCTGGATTGCTTGTTTACTAAGGGTAGAAAGGTCCCAGCCTCACCCGAGACCTCCCGATTCAGTCTCTGTGGGGAGCTGCTTGGGAATCTGTATGTTAGAGAAGCTCCCAGGATAACTGTGATGTGTGGTCATGTTTAAGAGCTGCTAGTGTAAATAATGGTGAGCAGCAGCACTGGCTGGAAGCACTGTAGAAGTTGTGTGTGTGTGTGTATGTGTGTATGTGTATGTGTATTGTGCAAGAGCTATGAGATAAAATCAGGCTACTGGAATTTGCCAAGAAGCAGCACGGGAGACACATTAACCAGACGCCAAGGATGTGGCCATAGACCTTCCTAGAAGCTCCCTCATCTAGGGTGTGCACCTCAGGATTGCACTGACTAGTCCTGATTAAATCCTGTATGCATAGACTCAGCGCAGGCTAGGCTCCAGAAAAGGCCATCCACAATGTTTTCTTTTAGAATTCCACATACTATTTATCTTTGATTTTCTACCTCCTGTGGGAACCCTAGATCCAACTTTCTTTGGTGAGTTTGCAGGGGTTTCTAATGGCTCTCTGGTTTCACGGGTTTCCTTCTTATTTTCTACCCCTTTTATTTGGAATGTCAATCTACAAACTTAAAAGATTGAGCAAACTTTGTAGGAAAACTATAGAAGCTGGAACCACATATGATGCTTTCTATTATATGCCTGCTGTATATGATAAAAATGAGGTTTTATTTACTTCTCGGGTACACCAAACATAAACACTTTCTAATGAGGAAAAGAACCCAATGAGGGGGAAAATGCTGAATGCCAGCGGATGGCAGTGATTTATGGAACTCTGGGCTCAGTGGTAGTGAAGGATCATCATAAGGGAAGAAACTGTTCTACAGTTTGGTGTAGCTGGGATGACTTTATATCCTAGTTTGCAAGACAGTTCTGACCTCACCTGTTGAGCTGGTGTCCTATCTAGTTAAGATACCTTTCATGCTGCCCAGTGTCCTGGTTGAGATAATCCGTTTATGTGGTCACCGTGAGGATACGAAACAGAGAGAGGAGATTTTTCTTTGGATCACTGAAGTACTCATTTCATTATATGATATATCCCATTATAGGTTCACTCCTAACATTTGAGGGCCCAGGACAAGACACCCCCCTATTCCATAACCTATTCCTTCTCTTCTTGCCCTGGCTCCACTGTGCAACCTGAGGATCCTTGTAAGAATGTGTGTGGATGAGCCAGCCTGCTCATTTAACTTTATTCGCACCCAATTCCACCAGCTACCCATGAACACCCCTCAGGCCTAGGGGTGTGCACACCTGTGAGTTGATCTGCTTTGGAAGGGTGAAGACTCACACAGGCCCTGGAAGCTGGTTTCGGACCACTTGGGGCAGGAAATTCCAGGCTCATAAGTACCTGGAGAAGAGTCTAGAAGGGAAGTTGTTCCTGCAGGTGGGTGTGTATCACAGCCCTGCAGACTGCTGGCTCCATGGAGAGGCATGGCTGGAGGGGGGCAGGAGAGGGCATTCTGAAGCATCAGCCCCCTGATTAGGGATACCTGGCCCTAGAGTGGTCCTGTCCTTTTCACTCCTGCTTTTCAGAGATCCTGCTTCTAACACATCCTTGAGCATCTCAGTAAAGCCAGCTTCCTAAGCCATTCTGAAGTTTTGGGTTAAGAACGTTTCACATGTGAATAATGCTTGGTCACCAGCCTGAGGTCCAGCATGTTCTTCATCTGGTTTGATAGAAATCCCTTGTCTTTAAATGTCATATATTTAAGGTAACAACTCTATTTTGCAGGTTGAAACAAAAACTTAAACTATATGAGTTAATGTTTTTAAGGTCAACCAAAGGGAAGGCACCTCTTCCCAGTGTGTTTCATCAATTGAGATCTGGTGAACGTTTTTTTGTTTGCTGGTATGTTCCACCATGTGTGTGAGCATGAAGGTAGGAAAATGTTTGCTCAGCCATTTCCTCTGTGGTTTGGTTTGTTGGAGAATCAGTCAAATGGAAAGTTTTTCCTCTGATGTGATTACAGAATCAAATATTTTATAATTCCCAGGTACTTCTGAATCTTGAATAATTATTAAAGTCAGTGAACACTTTCTCTTCCTTTTCCTTGACTACCTTTGGATTGAACTAACCTGTAGGGCAACACAATATTATTTCCCCGGGCTAGGTGCACTTTCCTCTTCATGGATTATTGGGTGCCTGTAGATAGAGTCCCCATGCACAGCAGGCAGATTGTGCATCGCACGGTCCTGGAGGTAAATTTCACCAAGAGTATGAGTGGGATTGTGCAACATGGTAGCCCTGCCTATGCATGTTTGGGGCAGGGATTCCCCCCAGCTGTGTATTCCCCGGGAGGCTTGATTTTCTTCTTCTTTCTCTCACCCATCATAAGCATATGGAGAATATGGGTGTTTGAAGAGAAAAAGTTGAAAATAATGTTTTTTCTGCATTTTTCTCCCATTTTTTGAGAGCACTCATTCTGCTTCTAATATTAATGTAGATCAGGGAAAATAAAAGCCATTTGTTAAAGAACTAACTATTATGTAATAAATTGTCAAACAATTACGCCAAAGGTGTGTTTACAAACTCCTGCTCTATCTTGGTGGGTTGATTAGCTTCCTTGGGGGTCCAAACAGCTATGGCTTTTCCATTTTTATAAATGGTTCTGCATTTATAAAATTACGAATGGACATTTATACGATTAATTAAGAATAGAATTAATAGTGTTAAGGGATCCTTCAAGTACCCATGTGTTATTGCTTACTTTTAACCAATAAGTCTTATACCAGAGTGTTCTGCCTGCTTCTGGACGAGCAAGGAGACTCATGGTCTGGTTCTTGGACTTCCCTAGCAGCATGGCCCCCAAATGCCAGTCTCCACTCCCACCTCAAAAGAAGAAACCAAGAATGCCTCTCTGGGACCAGAGGAGATATCGGCCTCTGCAGGCTTGCTGAAGAAGGGAGAAAAAGAACAGCAAGAAGCAATTGAATGCGTTGATGAAGTACAAAATGAAATAGACAGACTTAATGAACAAGCCAGTGAGGAGATTTTGAAAGTAGAACAGAAAGATGACAAACTCCGCCAACCATTTTTTCAGACGATGTCAGAACTGATCGCCAAAATCCCAAATTTTGGGCTAACAACATTTGTCAACCATTCACAAACGTCTGCACTGCTGGAGGAGGACAAAGAGGCACTGCGTTATTTGACCAGAGTTGAAATGACAGAATTTGAAGATATTAAATCAGGTTACACAATAGATTTTTATTTTGATGAAAATCCTTACTTTGAAAATAAAGTTCTCTCCAAAGAATTTCATCTAAATGAGAGTGGTGATCCATCTTCAAAGACCACTGAAATCAAGTGTGGGAATCTGGAAAGGATTTGATGAAACGTTCAAGTCAAACGCAGAATAAAGCCGGCAGGAAGAGGCAGCATGAGGAATCAGAGAGTTTCTTTACCTGGTTTACTGACCATTTTGATGCCGGTGCTGATGAGTTAGGAGAGGTCACCAAAGATGATATTTGTTCCAGCTCATTAGAGTACTACTTGGTTTCTGATATGGATGATGAAGAAGGAGAAGGAGAAGATGATGATGATGATGAAGAGGAGGAAGGATAAACAGATACTGAGGAAGAAGACGAAGATGAAGGTGAAGAAGAAGATGATGATGATGAAGGGGAGGAAGGAGAGAAGGATGAAGGAAAAGAACATTAGAACACTGATAGATTCCAACCATCCTTTAAAAAAAAAAAATTCTCCAGTCCCTGGGAGCAAGTTCTAGTCTTTTCTTTTTCCTCTTGTGTTCTGTCACCCTGTTCTTGAGGTCTCTTTTCTCTACACCATGGTTCTCAACTTATTTTGGGGGAAATACCTTGAGCAGAATACAATGGGAAAAGCGTCTCTACCCCTTTCTGTTTGAAATTCATTTTTATCCCTTTCTGTCTGAATAAAAACTGTATGGAGGCCGGGCGCGGTGGCTCAAGCCTGTAATCCCAGCACTTTGGGAGGCCGAGATGGGCGGATCACGAGGTCAGGAGATCGAGACCATCCTGGCTAACACGGTGAAACCCCGTCTCTACTAAAAAATACAAAAAGCTAGCCGGGCGAGGTGGCGGGCGCCTGTAGTCCCAGCTACTTGGGAGGCTGAGGCAGGAGAATGGCGGGAACCCGGGAGGCGGAGTTTGCAGTGAGCTGAGATCTGGCCACTGCACTCCAGCCTGGGCGACAGAGCGAGACTCCGTCTCAAAAAAAAAAAAAAAAAAAAAAAAAAAAAAAAAAAAAAAAACTGTATGGAATCAATACCACCGAGGTCTGTGGGAAATAAGAAAAACCTGCTCCCTTCACTCTGCTGGAAGCTGGAGGGTGCTAGGCCCCTGTGTAGTAGTGCACAGAATTCTAGTTTTTCCCCTCCTTTCTCTGTATATTGGGCTTACAGAGTACACAGTGTCTCTATATGAATATGGACAGTTAGCATTTACCAACATGTATCTATTTTCTCTTGTTTAAAAAAAGAGAAAAAAACTAAAAAAAAAAAAAAAAAGGGGGGGTTATAGAAGGTCAGCAAAGGGTGGATTTGAGATATTTGGGTGGGTTAAGTGTGCATTTTGACAACACGGCTTCTCCTTTGGCATGTTTGTTGTGATATTTGACAGACATCCTTGTAGTTTAAGAAGGCAGTTTTAAAATAAATTTTCTTCTAATGATGACTTTAGCCCTGCCACTCAATGGAAGAATCAGCAGAACCTGTGGGATCCTATTTGGAATTGACGCTCTCTATTGTAATTTTGTTCCTACTTATTTTTAAATTTCCTTTTTGTTTCACTGTAAAGGAAAGATGATGCTCAGTTTTAAATGTGAAAAGTACAAGTTGCATTGTTACAATAAAACTAAATGTGTACACACACACACACACACAAACTTACACCAAAATCAAACCACTTTAGTTACTTGTCCTGGAAAGGTGCTGTTTGTTTTCGAGCTTTAAAGAAACTAGTCTTCTTTTATTTGGCTGTAACTAGGAACTCAAATGAGCAGGAATGACTATTCTGATATGTGCTTGTTACATTTTTGGTTTTCAGAGGTGGCATATCGAGGAGGTGCACCTATGGATTGCAGCATAAATATCCGCGGGTCCTGGTGTGCGGTGCGTGCGCCCACTCATTATCTTGATGTGCTGCTCACAACCACATCTCTCCTTACACTATTGGAAACTTTCATTCTTAATCATTTAATTTATCCCTAGCCACTCCAGCCTCTCATGACAGACTGAAAGACCACACTTGATGAAGTCCAGATATATTTTAATTCTCTTATATCAAGCCCAAGGGAGAATTTCTTAGCGACTCTGCCGACTTATGAGTCTTGAAAAAACTTTAACTGTGGGAATTTTGATGTATAATGAAGCCAGGAGAGGGACACACTTCATTCCAAAATGCTACAAATAGAATTTAAGCAAGCAACATGACACACATTCTTTGTTTGTTTCTTTTGCTTTTTTTTTTGCGATGAAGTCTCACTTTGTTGCCCAAGCCGGAGTGCAGTGGTGCCATCTTGGCTCACTGCCACCTCTGTCTCCCAGGTTCAAGTGATTCTCCTGCCTCAGCCTCCTGAGTAGCTGGGACTACAAGCACGTGACACCATGCCCAGCTAATTTTTTTGTACTTTTAGTAGAGACGGGGTTTCACTATGTTGACCAAGCTGGTCTCAAAATCCTGGCCTCAAGTGATCCACCCACCTTGGCCTCCCAAAGTGCTGGGATTACAGGCGTGAGCCACTGTGCCCAGCCGTGACACACATTCTTAACTATTCTCCAAAAGGAAGAACACTAGAAAAGTGGTAGTTTGAAAAAAGAAATGTCCAGTAGCAACTGGATGGCTCATAGCTCCAGTGGTTCTGATAAGTGCTCAGTGGAGAGTCTGATACACATTAGGTGCTCAAGAAAATATTTGTTAACTGAATAAACAAATGAATCGGATCTTGTTCAGATAAATTCCAAAGCAGAGAATATCTGCCACAAGTGCTCACATCAACTATGCCTATTAAGCAGCACTGTGTTGTTTGCTTTCACAGAAAGGGATTTGATTTGGTATTTGCTGAAACAGGCCCGCATCTTACAGATGGCATTGAGACTCAGAAGAGTTAAACACTTTCTCACAGCTACTAAGCACTAGAACTAGAATTAGAATGTGTGCTTTCTGACTCCGAGTCTAGGATTCTAGGACTTCAAGGGTTTCCTATCTTTTTGAAGTCATGGGACAGAACAATATAAAGGAGCAGCTGGAAAAACTGAAATGAAATTACTATTCACTCTTACATAGGAAGAATAAAGATAACTCTTGAGGGCCCTGATATATTATGGTAATAAAAATAAGACTGAGGTAGCAGAAGCACATGGACATGCAGGGAACACTTCCAAACATCCTTCAAAAGGCCTAAGTTCTAAGGACAGGAAACATGAGGAAGCAGAGAAGGAAGGAAATGTGTCTAAATTCTTCCAAGTTGTTTCTTTTACTATTCAGGCCAGGTCGTCTAACTCTAATCAAAATTTCAGGGAAAGCTTATGGCAGATGAGACTTTTGGAAGTACATTAGAAAACAGGAGGGAAAAAGGCTTTATAACTCATTGATTTGTATCCTTGTGTTATTTTATAATATTATTAAAGCTCTTTCCATTTTATGTAGATTGTGTCTCTCAGCTGTACTGCAAATCTATTAGGACAAGTCTCTTGTCTCTTTTATATATTCCTTGTACTGTGTCTATATGTGGTGGTCTCTCAGTCAAGCAGGCTGTACAATTTATTCGAAGTGTTCCAAGGAACTTGTGTCCCTCCACTGCTCTGACTTCATTTTTGCAATGTTAATTAAGTTGGGTAGATGACCTATTCGACTGATAACACTCAATAGCTCACTGGTATATGGTAAGTAGTTTATTCTCTTAGTTAGTTGACCATAACCAGATTAAAGCCCAAAAAGATATGAAAAAAAAAATCAGGTGGTAGAGAGTGGGGAACAGAGGTATAGGACACTGTTTTGGGAAAGTGGATCTTAACTCGGTTATGTCAGGATGAGGTGTTACAAGAAGAGAGAACAAGAGAGAAGGCTGACCATTAAATTTGGCTTCTGGCCTTGGGTCAACTTTGCATGATGTTTTGTAGACTGAGAGTAAGGAGGGAGAAGTTGAGACAAAAACTTTACTCTCTGTTTGGTCACTGAGAGCAAAGGTTCTCTTTGTGCTAGTTTATTCTTAAGTAGTAGCATGAGGAGTTTAGGGGTTTATTGCTGAAGAAAATGCATCCTCTTGTGCTAATTGGGCAGAGATTCCAGGTATTAAAACCAAAATCATTTGACCACCTGAGTTATAGTAATTTTAGTGCTTACATTGTTTATTTTGACTGTATAGCACAACCAAATACTATTCAGTCTGGCTGCATGGAATGAGATATGGCTAATTAGATTTCCTGGTGAACCCAGGTTAAGGCAGAAATGCCATATTAACAGTGGCACCCTTAAACCTGGGGAAAGAGGCTCTTGCCTCATGTCACTTGCTTTAGAGGGCCCTGCTGGTCTTCCTTCACTGTGCCATGCCTTATGGTGAGAGGATTCTGCAGAGCCATGTGGATATTGTCAATCCAAAGCACCCCATTCCCTCTTCTAAACCACTTGGTACCCCACAATTCCTGCCTAAGTGATCCCAAGATGACTTCCAGGGCCTACATGGATCTCTCTTGGGTTCTCATCTCCCAGTGGTACCACTTGTGTTGAGCACTCCTAGGACCAAAGAGTGTAGGGCTGTGTATGAATCTTAGATGTGTGGGCTGAGGTGTCCTCAGGAGTGTGTGCAAGGCTCCTCACTGCGGAAAAGAACTGAAGGTGGGAAAGAGAAGAGAAGGGAGTGGGCTACTGGCTGGAGACCCCGGCTCCAAAAATTTTAGGCATGGGCTGACATTTCAAACTCTCCAGTGGCAAACCATTTAGAGCAGTCAACTCACATTGACTATGAAGTGCATACACTACTTTGAGTAACTAGGCTTGATCGCAGAGGTCCTTGCATGGCCTCCTGGTCTGCATGTTGAACAACAGTGGTTATTGTTCTCTGGACGCTAATGCTGTAGGTACTAGATGTGACTGTTCTCCAGAGACATTCCTAGGGAGTTGCTAATGGTGTGGTGGTAATTGCTATTATTATTTCATAAACATTGAAATCTTTTATGTTTTGTAAAGTTGTCTCCTTGAATACTGGACTGTAAAGGTGTGTGGATGTGTTCTAGCAAATTGAGAATTCTAGTTAATTGAGTTCTGGTTATTTAACTTTTTACCGTGGTTTGTACTTGCTGCTTGTTCAGAGTCTAGGCAATTTTACATGGGCATATTTTATCCTTTCTCCCCATTTCCATTAGTCTTCAAGATCAGGAAGATGATTTATGTCATTTTAAAATAGAGCCTTCTTCTGTCTCTCATTTTCCTTCTCTCTCTCTCTAAGGCATATTGCTGCCTACTATATCCTGGGCCCTGTGCTAGAATTTCTCTTGTGCTAATTTTTATTGATAACATATGATGGCTTAAAATGTCATCTACTGTTTAGTAAATTCATAATAGAAAATACCTTTGTTCCCTCACAAATTTTTATAGACATTTAAAATTAGCACTTCAATATCCAAGTATTTTGCTTTTTCTTTTCTGGAGAGAAACTAACACCTGTAGGTATTTGTTGACATGCAGAAAATGCATGCAAGAATTTTAAAATTTTTTACCCTATAATTGGTCGTGTACTATTAACTAGACCTCTTCTTTAGCTCTCTTACTGTATACGCTCTTCTGTTTTCCCAAATTCTCTCCTCTTTCTCTAAATTCCTCACCCTGTTCCCCACCCTTTCCCTGCCTTGTCTCTGGGTTTTTGTCTCTCTTGCCTCATTTTTCCTTCTTTCTCTCTCACTTTCTTCCCCCACCACTTCTTTCTTGTTTACACTCCCTGCTCATGTTTGTGCTGCTTTGTGTTTGTGTTTATATCTACCAGGGGAAGGACCAACCATCTTTATTTTTAAATTTTGTTTTACTTTAAGTTCTGGAATACATGTGCAGAATGTGCAGGTTTGTTACATAGGTAAATGTGTGCCATGGTGGTTTGCTGCACCTATCAACCCATCACCTAGGTATTAAGCCCCGCATGCATTAGCTGTTTATACTGATGCTCTCCTTCCCCTCACTGCCTCCCAACATGCCCTGGTGTGTATTGTTCCCCTCCCTGTGTCATGGGTTCTCATTGTTTAGCTCCCACTTATGAGTGAAGACATGTGGTGTTTGTTTTTCTGTTCCTTTGGTAGTTTGCTGAGGATGATGGCTTCTGGCTTTATCCATGTCCCTGCAAAGGACATGAACTCATTCCTTTTTATGGCTGCATAGTATTCCATGGTGTATATGTGCCACATTTTTTTATCCAGTCTATCATTGATGGACATTTGGGTTGATTCCATGTCTTTGCTTTTGTGAGTAGTGCCGCAATAAACATATGCATTCATGTGTCTTTATAATAGAATGATTTATAATCCTTTGGGTATATACCCAGTAATGGGATTGCTGGGTCAAATGGTATTTCTGGTTCTAGATCATTGTGGAATCACCACACTGTCTTCCACAGTGGAACCAACCATCTTTGAAAGCAACAAATGACATCCAAGTGTGAGGTCGAAAGTCAAAGAGCTTGAGAGTCATACAGTTTCAGAGTTGTCGCAGTTTTGAAGATTGATCCTCTGGCAGGGTCCTCCTCATTTTGTACCTGAGAATATAGGTCTAGCGAATTATATCACCTGTCCAAGCCCACACAATGACCAGGCTTCCTAGCTCTAATTTATCAGTCCAGTCCTTTTCTTAAAAATAGTTTCTGAATATATGCAGGTAAAAATAATAAATAAGCCACCATAAGTTACAGACTTATGTATGTCTGCTTCTATGGTGCCAAGGAAAGAAAACAAGGGGGAGGCATGAACATAAAAGAACACAGGTGCACTTATACGTTGTTTCTTCAAAAGATCATGAAAAGATAGCTTAGAAATTGCCAATAAGAACTACAGACAAACAAGCTCAGACAAGTTACGGCAGAGAGGAGTGTACTTAAAGTTAGAAAGCAGGAGGAGCACGCTTGTCAACAGGGAGAAAAGGAGGAGCTATGGACCTTAGAGTTGGAAAATGTGTTTTAAAAAAATAAAGAAGTTGATCCTTCTTGATTTTTCTTGTTTTGAAATTTATGGCAACATGTACAACAAACCTATTTTAATGTACAATTTAAAATTAGTATGCTGTGATTTACTTGGGCTAATATAATTGTAAAACACTTTTAAGCTAGACCAGCTGTAATTATATTCCCAAAGATTTGATTTTTATCATTAGTTACAGTTAATAAGACATTTATGATCTCTTTTTGGTTGTCTCTGGTGAAGCATTGTTGGCAATGCTTTCCTGACTTGAAATTCTCCTGTGTGTTGAAATCGAATTAGGAAAATGAGTAAGTAAATAACTTATCCTAAAAGTATAATCTCTCCTTTGTGACATAAATTAGAAATCCATTCACATCTGTGGAATAATTCCCAGTTTTGCAACTAAATAATCTGATATGCACAAGCAAACATGCCAATCTTTTCTCAGTCTAGGAGAATTTGGTCACTTTCTACTTGAACAAAACAAGCTATATGTGCTTTTAAATAGATGTATCATTTTCTCAAAATTGGATTATAAAGAGCTGATCTGAGATGCAATCAGATGGATAATTAAACAGCAAAGGTAAGAGGCTTCTGACTGTGCATGCTTACAGTGTTAATTGAAAAAATAAAATATGATTTTTAATCCTAAAGGTAATTTGACTGATGCACATGTACAATGATGTAAGGTTCTCTCACTTTCCATTTTAATCTCGGGATCGTGGAGCCATTTGAACCTAGCTTTCTCACAGAGAATGGACAAAGTTTGACTGAAGAAATCTGACCGCATTTTATGTTTTTCTGGGGTGTGTATAGTTGAATGAAAACATGAAGATAATACTTTTAAACAATTTTTTGATTTTCTTTTTTCTTCGTTCAGCTATGATGCTTTATTTTCTCAGATCTGTTTAATCATCTGAAATACTTTTTCGAGTGATTTTTAAAATGGCAAGAAATGTTCCCTCTTCCATAATGTACCTGTTGCCTCTGAAATGCCATTGGTGTTTGAATTTTTTAAATCCTCATTTGTGGCAGTTATTACATTTTGCTTCATGTTATAGTAATTTGGCTTGCAAACATATCTTTTGTACCAAATTTTAAACTCCTTGAGGACAGAGTTCATATCATTGTCTTTTTACCCTGGACCTTTCGTTGGTGAAATGTTTGTGGAATTGGCAAATGAAGGTAAGACATACATTGCCTTCTGACAGTGGGCAGACATGTGGTGGGCTGTTGCTGGGTAATGTGCTCATAATGTCCTGCAGATTAATTTGGTTCTTTGATCGAAAATGAAGTGAAAACATGCATCTGCAGTTCAACCTTTTCCTGGTGTTATTCAAAATGTAATTCAATGTGATCAATTACATTGAAAATAGTTGAGAAATGAGATGACACTTAAATTAGTTGAAGAGAATTATGGGTTTTGTCCTTGGTTCTTTGGATAAGTAAACTCTCAGTGTTTTCTCAGACATCTGCAAAATTCTAGGGGTTGTCTGTTCTTTCCTATAGGACATCCAGATCCTGAGGCTTTTCTTCTTATCATTTCTCATTTAACTGCTTATTAATTCTTTCCAAGAGAAGGAATAAGAAGTATGAATTTTTGCTGTTAATTGAACCTTCCCTTAAAACTGTTTGGAGTGTCTTTCGGGCTATTGAGAAAAACTGTTTGGTCACTTTTCCTGGGCTTCTGAGAGTCCAATTAGAAGAGTTCATTATTATTGTCATTACATAGTTAATAATAATATTTTCTGTTTCACTTTTACATAGCATAACTTTTCAACAAACCTGGCAAAACATCATCCAGGCATTCTGGTCAGTAGAGATCCTGTTATCAGTTGTGCTGCAAGACATTATTGAGCCGATAGTGTAACTGGTCCAGTTTCCCCCTTTTGGCTCTGTAGAGAGTCAGCAGCATAGCAGAGGGTCCCATGGAAGTAGGGATAAAAGGGAATTCTTCTTTGACTTTTAAAAATCTCTCAACTCCATTTAAAACTCTGTAAGTTTTCCTCCTTGGGAGATATGGAGTGGTTCCAACATCCTTAATATCAGTTGCCTTTTGGTCAAATTCAACCTTTAATCCCTTCTAAGAATGGGAAAATGAAGACATCTACTATGACGTCCCAAAGGCCTGTAGTTATTGGGAGAGCTGGCAAGACTAGAATTATAACTTGGGCCTCTGCTATTATGAATATATTGCTTGCTGTGAACTCACTTGGAGCAAACTTGTATTATTGTAGAAGTAGGAAAGAGGCCAAAAGAGAGACAGGGGCAAAAAGACATGATCATTACAAAGAAAAGATAAATGTTTGAGCTGATGGATATCCCAGTTTTCCTGATTTAATCATTACACATTGTGGACAGGTATCAAAATATCATGTACTCCCCAAATATATCAATAAAAACAGTTTAAAAAGTGATCAAAAGCAGTAGCAGAAATATATTCCTCATGTAATTTTGATCGCATTTGAGCATCTAGGATTTTTGACAAGACTTTCCGTCTACCACAGGGTGCTTAGGAGACCTAGTGATCTCCAGAACTGTGGGGTACCAGTTCATCAGTCGGCTCCAAGACCACGTTAAGTGCTTACTTAATGCAGAGCACTATCTTCAATGCTTTGAAGATTCTAAGTTCCATTTTTGACCTGTCTTCTATGTTGGGCAAATTATTTTTATGAGTTTTGCTTCTGCTTCCTCATTTATATGTAGGCGATAGTAATAGTAATGGCTGGGTAACCTCACAGGGAACTGCAGGTTGAAGGTGGGGAAGCATCTTCTTCTAATATACCCATATAAAGACATAAAGACAGCATTTATATATTTGTAGTCAAATCATTGGTTCATCCTATTTTCTGCAGGTGAAGATAGATATCACCATGCCTATGGCCAATTATCTTTATCCAGTTCAATTTGGCCAGGTCAATGAAACTTGTATTTATGTCATACTCTTGTATTGTGGGAGATAAAAGAATAGTGCCCCTAATTTAGTTTTGGTAAAATTGAGGTTAAGTGATTTTCCCAAATTTATTTTGACATAAAGTAAATTGCAGATATAAGTTTTTCAGTCCCTAACCTTTTGTTCAAATGCTGCATATTAAAATTATCTTCTTAAATGCTCACTCAATCCTTTTGTCCCTGACTTCTCCAAGTAAAACAACTAACCCCCATTTTTCAGTTTGTTGTGAATTCAGTTTGTCCAAACTAGGCTGGGGATAAGTTAATTAAATAATTATATAGTGATTAACATGGGTTAGCATTTATGTCAATTGGGGCAAAACCACCTTTTGAATACCTAGAAGGTAGTGAAATGTACTTAATACTAACATCATCATGAATATCAATCACAGGTTTAGAAGTCTTTTGATATATATGAGCTAAATATGGGGTTGAATTCCCACCAATCATATCTTAACAGATTTTTTAAAAAGATAAGTCTCTCAATCAGCTGGCTTGTCTCTTTTTCATAAAAATGACAATAAAATTATCATATGTGAACTTCTGATTATTTAGATTCCAGTTAAACAGGATTTTACTTTAATTTCTTTTATTATGAAGAGAGAGAATAATGGTTTCTTACTTTTCAATTCCATTTAGGAGGAACTTGTTTCTTTCAGAACACCAAATGAAGCCTTCTTGCTGGCCATCCTATAGGACCTTTGCACTTGAATCTCTGGTTTCTGAATTTGGGACATTTTATAATATCTCCTAAGATTTTTCCAGGTGATCTTTAAAAATAGGTTCTAGAGAGATTTTAACAATCAAATTAATGGTTTCTCTGTTTAACTCTTTTAAAATATATTTTCATGATCCTCTGTGTGTGTGTGTGTGTGTGTGTGTGCACAGGGGGTGGGTGAAGGGAGATGTGGGGAGAACAAACAATAACCAAAGAAATAACAGTGGAACTTAAAAATATTTTCTACTAACTTGTTTGCTAATAATTATTCAGGCAGCTTTATGAAAGCTCTTTGGAAATTCTAGAAGTGTTTCCATTTCAGGCTTAATATATTTGGATCATAAATAAATATCAGATACCTTTTGGAGGCATTAGAAACTAAACATTATGCAAAGGCTACCCTCTGTTGCGTCAGGAGCTTGAATTGTTTTCATTAAAATATCTGCTATGAAAGCACTGAGATTAGATGGGATGTTAGCTCCCCTTTTTCCTGCTATCAAATGTCAGAGATTTGTATTGTTGGTAGAAACTGAGATTTCATTTTCCTTCATCCCATTCTGATGCTGGCTTCCCTGAAGCAACACTCTTGTTCCAGATTTTTATGCTCGAGGTAAGTCAGAAAAGGAATTTCGGTGAGGCATGAGTTTTTTGATGAAACGTGGGGGAAAACCAAATGGGCATCTTCAGAATGAAAGCGTACGTCTTTGTCTGTCTGAATGTGTGAAAAAGAAAAATGCTGAACACAGTCTAAACCTCCTGCTGGTGTGATTTTTGAGTAGTGTTGATGGTCAACATATGAATGAAGGTTTTTCTGTTGCAAAATGCTTTATTGCTATGTGCATCTGTGTGCCTGCCTTAAATTTATGAACTAATAACATCTGTTCCAAGAAATCCTGTCAGGTCTTTAACAGTACCATTTTGTTCTGAGTTATTCTGGCAAATGGATGGTTTTGCTTTTAAGTAATTATTTTTTGAATTTCTAAATATAAAGTCACATATGGTTTAATGTATGGGGAGGATGCCTTTTTCATCAATGAAAACTTTCAGAATTGACTAATTGCATTTTCTTTTGACAAAATATCATTCATTATTTTCTTCTATTTGGAACAGATGTAAATGTCAACAAAATAGATTCAAGCAAATTTTATGAGTGAGATTACAGATAAATGATAATAAGAAAAATCATGAGAAAACCCAACCCAAATATTTGAGTTAGGCTGTACTATAAACAAAGTAAATTTAAAAACATATGTCCCCAAAGAACTGTGGCTAGTAGGATAGATACTCTCTGAGGCTACCCTCCTAGGGTAGTAACAGTAATTCTGCTGAAACCAATTAGGCACTGTTGAGAGCAACTTCTCGCTGCCGATGAAGGGACTGGATCCTGTAGCCTGGTGTCCTTGTCAAGTCCTCAGTGTGTACTCAGCTTGCCCCTGCTAATACACACTGGTCTTAAATGAAACAGAGTGGCAAATATTTAGAGTGAGTTTTATGTGTCTTTGGGATTTTTCCTTCCCCACCATTGGTAAATAGCACGTTTCCTCTGCTGATCTGTGACCTTTGAGATAACTTCCCTTGTTAAACACACACTCATTTGTGTGGGTGTTTGTTTTCTTTCTTTTTTTCAAAAGCTATTCCTTCTTTTCTACTTTATATTCAATTGCTTTCAGCACAGAGTAAAGTAAAGATGAATCTCTTGTCTGTAGTTTTGAAGGGAGGGAATGAGAAGCAAAGAAATTAGCAATCGCAAAGATAAACCTACAAAAGCAAACTAAGTAGAAACATGCTTTTTCCGTTGCAAATTATGCTTCACTACTATAGGCTGTAATCCCTATGCTGACATATCTCAAAATAAAATGTAAGTTGCTTGAGATGCTATTCTGAAGCATGTGATATGGTTTTATTGATTGATAAATTTATCCATATGATGATAGTCATAGATTTTCAGAGGCCCCATATGGACTGTTTGAAATGAAAATGTTATATTGGCAATGGATGAGAACATGCCACTTGCCCTGCTCCATACAAACTTTGATTCCTAGGAATCAGCACATGTTAGAGAGCTGGAGGCCACCGTATGGTGTGCAAGTGCTCCTGTGCTGAAGTGACACCAGAACAATCACCACATTGCCATCAGGCTATCCATCTGAGGCAGGGTTTTCCTTCTTGTTTCAATCTGTCATTCCTGGAGAATTTGCTGAGGCCCCCAGGGCAGTGCTGAGGCCTCTAGCCCCATCAAATCTCTTTTTCTGTCCCTTCATCATTTTCAGGTCTGACTGCGTGTAGTTTTCCTGTGTTCTCTAATTTCTGGGCCAAAGCTTGGCAGGGGGCAGGCGCAGGATTAGGTTGAAGAGGCCAGTATGACCAGGCATACCAAGGTTGGTTGTGCTATACCAGAGGTATTACATTAGACTAATGAAGAGATTATAGAAACTTAGTTCTCCATCTGAATTCTCTTATTAACACATCACTGTGAGTCAGCCCGCTGCTTTCAGTGTTGTGTGTTTTTTTCCTTTGTTACTTCTGTTGCTGCTAATGATATTGGTATCATTTGTTGTATCAATGTAACTGACTTGTACTTCAAATCAGTATCTCAACCTAGAATTTCTTGTCTAGCTATGGTAGGTGGTATGGGGTGGTAGTGGTGTTGTCTCAGGCTAGTATATGATAGTATGATTTTGACGTCTATTTTTTTTCCCCCTCGTTTAACAAACTAGTGTGAACATCTATCCATGCCTTTTAAACGCTTTTCTCCAAGATAATTTTTTATAGTTTTTTAATGGTTAAATAACATTAATTCAACCAATAAAATTTAAAACTTTTTGCTACTGTAAAACTTATTGTGTATCTCCTGGTAGTTAAATCAGGATTATTTCCTTAGGATGCAGAGCTTGTAGGTTAAAGAGTATAGTTATTAATAAAGGTTTGTTTTTTTTGCCAAACTGCTCTCCAGAAAGTTCTTTTCCCCTTCAATTTATTCTCCTACCAGCAGTGCATGAGAGGGCACATTTTCCCATATCTTAAGTAGTGTTGTTTTGTAGAAATGTTGCCAATCTGATATGGGGCAAATGGCATTTCACTGTGGTTTTTCTGTGTTTGTTAAGTCACTAGTGAGGTTGGATAGTTTTTTCGTTTGCAAATTGCCTACCAATGTTCCTTATTTATTTTTCTTTTGAGATGCTTATTTTCCAGTTAATTTTATTAACAATTTTTGTATAGTATAGATAGTAATCCATGTGTCTATAGGTTGTTTATAATGTAAATATTTTTTTCCAAGTTTCTTAGTCACTTTTTGACGTTTTCCTTTGGGTATATTTTTACATTCGAAGTTTTTGTGCATGTGATTGAGTCTTTTTTAATTGTGGTAAGAATATTTAACATGAGACTTGCCCTTTAAAATTTGTTTACATCTATAATATAGTATTATTAACTATGGGCACAATGTTGCACGGCAAATCTCTAGGACTTAATCATTTTACATAACTGGAACTTTATACCCACTGAATAGCAAATCCCCATTTCCCCATTCCCCAGCACCTGGGAAGTGGTTGAGTCTGTGATGTTTTCCTTTTAAAGTTGCTGCTTTTGGAGTTAATTTAGAAACGACTTCATCATCCCAAGATCACACACACTTTTCCTACATTTTCTTCCCGTTTCTTTATTTTACATGCAAATCTTAATCCATCTGGAATTTATTTTGTTGTATAGGAGTGCAAGAATTTAACTTTATATTTTTCTCAGATAGTTTTCCACTTGCCAGTGGAATAATGATTTGTTGAATAATCTATCCTTTGCTTTTTAAGTTTTATCTTTAAAAAACACAATATACAATTTTGGATCTAGTTTTTTAATATAATTTATTGATAGCTCTTTGTTTTGGACAGCATAACGTTGTTTTAATTACTGTAATGCAGTTAAACATCTGATAGCTTGAATCATTCTTATCTTTTTCAGACATTTCTTGGCAGTTTCTTTCATCATCTCCTGACCAGATGGTTGTCATAATGTCTTAATTGCTCATTCTAACATTGGTCTCACTTGCCTCTAATCCATTCACAACAAAGTTGGCTGAATTCTTGTTCTAAAACACAAATTGGATCACATTACGCCCTTCTTGTTGTGTATACTTCCAGCTATTTTTATAAACTAAAATAGGGTCCTTTGCCTATAGCAAGATTTTAACCTGAAGTCCAAGCAACTTCTGAACTTCAGAGTGTTTGTAGACACCATTTCGGTGATTTTTTTTTTTTTTTTTTTTCCGAGTAGAGGATTGATAGTGTCATAGATTTTGAAAGAGCCATGACTCCAAAACATTAACAGCCTCTGTGCAACAGGAAGAAAGTCAGGTCCCCCAGAATGGCTTGTGAGGAGCAGGTTCTCCCTTGGTTGACATTTCTTTCTTACCTGCCTGCCCTGTCCCTGACCACTCTTCCACATCCCCACCCTCTCCCTCCTGGACTGCTTGCAGTTCACTAGCCAGTCTGCTGTTTCACGCCCCAGTGCCTTTGTACATGTTATTCCTCCTGCCAAAGTGTTCTCCCACATATACCTCACCCATCTGGAAAATTGTTCCTTGTCCTTCAAACAACAATCAAAGAACCTCCTCCTCTATGAATCTTTGTCTGATCCCCTTCAGGAATGCTGACCTCTCTCCTTTATTTTTAACTGCTGTACTTAATCTGCATTTTTACTGTTACTCTTCTACTCTTCTTCCTCTAGTCATACTATAATATCTTTGGGAATAAGGACTGTGTTTTTGTAACCACAGAGCCCACTGCCTGGCATAGCTTAGGCACTCAGTGAATGCTTGATGAACAGATGAATGGATACAAAAAATGAATGTATGGCAGGACATAGCCCTGGTGAAATCACTGGCAGGGGCTTGTGTGAAGTAACTGCATAAGAAAAAAACAGCATGCCATTAGAGGTGAAGGGACCAGCTTTGAGTTTAACAGAAATAAGGACAGAATGGGTGAAGCCACAATGTCAACTTTGAAATACCACCATATATTAAGAAACCACATTGGAAGTTCTAAGGATCCTTAAATGAAGATGCTTTTCACCAAATACTTTTCTAAATTTCCCTGAGTGGTTATAACATAGAGGACCTATTTCCTGAGCTACCAGGGTCCTAACACATACGTTTTTATGAGCTGGTCACCAAGAGTTATTGGTAATCACAAGTAATGAAAGCACAGCTTTGGGTGAGTGGGTGGGTAGCGTGGGTGAGGTGGAATATGCCATGTTTTGGACCAAAGCTATTCACATTGATGTGTAGCCATTGTTTTCATGATTCTAGCACCCAGTGGATGTTCAGTAAATATTTCGTGAGTAATTAAATGCTGAGTGTGTAGCTGGGGGTATGACAGCCAGCTAACTGTGATGTCTACTTTTTCAACTCTCTGAGGTGGCAATGCTAATTTTGCTGGAGATAGTAGCATCACTGTTTTACTTGGTTCCCTCTATTCATACTACTTAATTTTGCTAGTTCTTACTATTACTTGCTTTGTTTACTTCTTGGATTCTCTATCGCATTACCTTTGATGCCACCCACCATCTTACCTGGGCAAACAAACCTTGTTTTTGTAAGAATGTTAAGTTAATCTGACATAAGTCCTTCAATTTCACTCCTCAAATTCTTCTACATCAGCATTCTTTTTTCTATCCTGGGGAAAAAGAACCTCCTCATTTAAGTGTGCTTCCTGTTCTTCTTAAATATTGCCTGTGCAACTTTTTGTTTTGTTTTGTTTTGTTTTTTTGAGGCGGAGTCTCGCTGTGTCGCCCAGGCTGGAGTGCAGTGGCCGGATCTCAGCTCACTGCAAGCTCCGCCTCCCGGGTTTACGCCATTCTTCTGCCTCAGCCTCCCGAGTTGCTGGGACTACAGGTGCCCGCCACCTCGCCTGGCTAGTTTTTTGTATTTTTTTAGTAGAGACGGGGTTTCACCGGGTTAGCCAGGACAGTCTCGATCTCTTGACCTCGTGATCCGCCCGTCTCAGCCTCCCAAAGTGCTGGGATTACAGGCTTGAGCCACCGCGCCTGGCCTGCCTGTGCAACTTTTTAACTTTTAATCTCTCTTTGTCCATTTACCTCTTCCTTTGTTTGCAGACATCATTAGAATTCTCCATCCTTGAAACAACTCAACAAACAAAAATTTAATAATTGAATACCTTAACTTTCACTTTTCTTTTTACCTCCAAACTTCTTGAATTATCTATGACCACTATCTACACCTTTTCTTCATACATCGAGGTCTGGAAATCTTTATTACATGGTTTCTTCTCCAGTCTCCAAATTACTAAAAGTCAATTTCTCAGTTTTCATTTTTATTCACCTCTTGATAACACTCAAAACCATTAAAATTCCCCTTTATTTTGAATGGGCTCTTTCTTAATGTCTATCACGCTCAACTGTCTATTTGCTCAGATCTTTCTGTTTTGTTTTCTGTTTCTTCCATGGTCCTCTTTCTGATGTCCTGAGAGTAGATATTAATGTCTAATATCTGCAGGGATGACACCCCAACCCTAACCTTCAACACAGGCCTCTTTCCTATGTTCAGATCTACTGTTTCTGGAAAGCTCTACCATCTGCCCTACAAAAGCTTCAACATTAATAGAAATTCCATATAATTTAAAACAAAATTCCACTTATATTTTCTTTCAAGTAAATGTTTAATTTGAAATACTTACATTAATGATGAAGCCATTTTTCTATCCACCCAAACCTGAGACCTGAAAATGAGCTGTTTGCTGATTCTTCTCTCATAGCCAACCAGTTTCAGTATTCCCTGATTTCTACTGTTACCCAGGCTTTCTTTTATATTCCTGCTTTTATGGTGCTTATCTAAACCCTGTACTTTTGGCATGTAGTATTGTATTGACTATTTATTTATTTATTATTTTATTATTATACTTTAAATTCTGGGATATATATGCAGAACGTGCAGGTTTGTTACTCAGGTATACACGTGTCGTGGTCGTTTGCTGCACCCATCAACCATCATCTACATTAAGTATTTCTTCTATCCCTCCCCTAGCCCACCCACCCTGTGACAGGCCCTTGTGTGTGATGGTCCCCTCCCTGTGTCCATGTGTTCTCCTTGTTCAACTCTCGCTTATAAGTGAGAACATGTGGTGTTTGGTTTTCTGTTCTTGTGTTAGTTTGTTGAGAATGATGGTGTCCAGTTTCATCCATGTCCCTGCAAAGGACACGAACTCATCCTTTTTATGGCTGCATAGTATTCCATGGTGTATATATGCCACATTTTCTTTATCCAGTCTATCATTAATGGGCATTTGGGTTGGTTCCAAGTCTTTGCTATTGTGAACAGTGCCACAGTAAACATTTGTGTGTATGTGTCTTTATAGCAGAATGATTTATAATCCTTTGGGTATATACCCAGTAATGGGATTGCTGGGTCAAATGGTATATCTAGTTCCAGATCCTTGAGGAATCGCCACACTGTGTTCCACAATGGTTGAACTAATTTACACTCCCACCAACGTGTAAGAGCATTCCTATTCCTCCACATCCTCTCCAGCATCTGCTGTTTCCTGACTTTTTAATAATCGCCATTGTAACTGGTGTGAGATGGTATCTCATTGTGGTTTTGATTTGCATTTCTCTAATGACCAGTGATGATGAGCTTTTTTTCATATGTTTGTTGGGAGCATAAATGTCTTCTTTTGAGAAGTGTCTGTTCATATTCTTTGCCCACTTTTTGATGGGGTTGTTTGAGTTTTTCCTTGTAAATTTGCTTAAGTTCCTTGTAGATTCTGGATATTAGCCCTTCGTCAGATGGATAGATTGCAAAAATTTTCTCCTATTCTGTAGGGTGCCTGTTCACTCTTATGATACTTTATTTTGCTGTGCAGAAGTTCTTTCATTTAATTAGATCCCATTTGTCAATTTTGGCTTTTGTTGCCTTGCTTTTGTTGTTTTAGTCATGAAATCTTTGCCCATGCCTATGCCTTGAATGGTATTGCCTAGGTTTTCTTCTAGGGTTTTTATGGTTTTAGTTCTTATGTGTATGTCTTCAATCCATCTTGAGTTAATTTTTGTATAAGGTATAAGGAAGGGATCCAGTTTTCAGTTTTCTGCATATGGCTAGCCAGTTTTCCCAACACCATTTATTAAATAGGGCATCCTTTCCCCGCTGCTTGTTTTTGTCAGGTTTGTCAAAGATCAGATCATTGTAGATATGTGGTATTATTTCTGAGCCTCTGTTCTGTTCTATTGGTTTATATATCTGTTTTGGTGCCAGTAGCTTGCTATTTTGGTTACTGTAGCCTTGTAGTTTAGTTTGAAGTCAGGTAGTGTGATGCCTCCAGTTTGTTCTTTTTGCTTAGGATTGTCTTGGCTATATAGGCCCTTTTTTGGTTCCATAAAGATGCTTTTCCTGGCTTTAGTTGTCTTTTTCTCTAGGATATTTTTTACATTGCAACCAGAATAAGTCATCAAGGTCCAGTTATGCCACATTCTTGCTGAAAGATCTTCAATGAATCCTGATTTCTGTGTGATAATGGTTAATTTCCTACATGGTTAACATGTACTCTGAAGCTAGACTGCCAGGATTTGGATCCTGGTCCCACTACCTAGTTTTGTGACCTTGGAAACATTACTCAACTCCTTTGTGCTTTAGTCCCCTCAGTGGAAAATGGGGATAATCATAGTGCTACCTCATAGGTTTGTTGTAATAATTAAATGATTACCCTGCACATGGTAAACAGTCAATGAATGTATGCTATTGTTATTAGTCTGCTATTTGTGGGCTTTCATATTTTATCTCAAATCCAACTTTCTCACTGCTCACTATTTCTAAACACACTGCACATTTTCAATATATATGCATTTCAATATCTATCTTCTGCTTCCTCTGCCTGTAATACCCTTTTCTACCCTCTATCTCTCCTGTGTCTTTAGAAATTCTATCAATTCTTCAAATGAACCTCAAATAGACTTCCTCCACGAACCTTCACCTATCATACCAGACATAAATGATTGTTTATTTTTCTGAAATTTCTCAGCCTATCTTATACTTTTCCTGTTTACTTAATTCATGTTGGCTTAGTTTAGTTGCACACGAACAAATCTTATGTTGCCTGATGGACTGTAAAGTCCTTCAAAATGGGGTTTGTGGGTTTTTTTTTTTTTTTCCATATTCTAAAGTAACAAGGAAAGTTCTCCAAACATAAATGTACTAAGTATTTGTTGAATGAATATAGGAGGAAGGGTGTAGGTTTTGGATAAGAAATCATCCTTATCAAATTAGTCAAAAATGACAAGAGTATTGTGTTGGATGCATAAGTATAGAATTAGCACATCTAACTCATCCCCCACGAATATGTTTTTGTTGTTAGCTTGCTTCTAACTGGGCACTGGCTGTTACCTTGCAAAGCCTCTTAAGTAGGAAAGAGCATGGAACATTTAGAAGCTCACAGATCAGCAATACTGTAGTAAAGTGAAGGAGGGAGAAAGTGCCATGGGCTGAAGTTGGAGAGAGATGGGATAGGTCACTAGAATTTGCAGGCCAAGTTATGGAGTTTAGTTTAGTTTAGTTTGTGGTTGTTGTTGTTGTTGTTGTTTTAGAACAATGGAAAGCCTTTGAAGGGTTTTAAGCTGGGGAATAAAAAGATAACACTTTACTTTTAAAATTGCACCCAGGATGGATGGAAGACAGAGAGTGGGAAGATGAGTGAAAGCAGAGAAAACAGCTGGGCACTCTTGTAGGTGAGAGGCTGCATGGCCGGGGCTCAACTGGCAACAATGGAGATGGAGAGAGGTGGGTGGAATTGAGATTTATTTTGAAAGTAGAATGGACAGGATTTGCTGATGAAATGTTAGGGAAAAGAAAGAAAGCAATTTGATGTGATGTCTCAGTTTCTCACTCAAACATCTACATGGATGTTGTGGCCATGTTTCTTATTTAACTTATGGATGCAAGAAGGTTTCATATAGTAGATAATTTCCAACAATTCTTAGGCATCACTTTACCTGACTTAATAAAAAAGTCTGATGCCTTTGGGATAGAATGAATTGTTCCTGTACGACCTTCAGAGACCGAGTCATCGTGGGTGCTTGTCATGCAGTACTCACTGAGGTGTAGGGGGATGCCTTCAAGGAGAAGATGTATCTTGAGATGGATCTAGAATGAATATCAAGCTAAATTTAACATTATTAAGGATGGAATGAAGTTTGTGTTCATTACCCACAGTCCATTTGTGTCAATTTTCTGGGATGTCTATTATCCTGTAAAAAACATGTATTTCCCCAGTTATAAGAGCTTTGATATTGGTGTGAAAACAATGGTCCCTAATTAAGCCATAGGGTATTTTGGGAATTTAAATAAATGTTTGGTGGTTTATTTATTTAAATAAATACACTGGGAACTTCTAGAGAGGTGAAATATGGTATCGGGGGATGCATTGTTCTTTTTAAAGGCCACATGGTGTTCTGCTACTTTTATGTCATATCATGTACATAGCCAGTTCCTTCCTGATGGACATTTAGGTTGTCTCAACCTTTTCCTATCTCTAACAGTGCATGCTTGTGCAAGTATATCTGTAGGGCAAAATCTTAAAGATGGAATTATTAGGTAAAAGCAGTTACCAAATTTACCAGTCTTCCTTTGCAGAAGATTGTCTGGGAATGACTGCTTTTCTTACCACCCTACCAACACAGGTGCTAATCTCATAGGGGAAAAAAATGCTACTTCATTTTAATTTTAATTCATGTTTCTTTTGACAGGAGTACAATCAAGTATCTTCCTCCTATTAACATGTTTATTTCCTCTTCTCACTTTTAACCATTCTTGAACCTCTACAATTATGAGAGAGTAATGACTATCAAAAAGAAAATTTGCTCATTTTTCTGACATCTCTCAAGGCACTGAATAGAGGTCCTAATTTCCAGGTCTGTGCAGACTGACTTGGGATACTCAGGTAATGGTCTGTCTTCTGTCAGTGAACACATGTATTGAAGCATATATATGCCAGGCTCAGTACTAAACACAAGGGGTACAGTCAATGAACAAAATACACACAATATTCTACCCTCATAGAGCTTACTTTTTAAAGGGGGTAGCATACAAAAAATAGATTAGCTAAAAATATAAATATCAAGTGGTAATAATACCACACAGAAGAGTAAAGCAGAGAAAGGGTTTACATGGTGAAGATAGGAGAGCTGCTCTTTTACATGAGGTTAACAGGAAAAGCATTTCCAAGTACTTCTCCCTGCTTCTTTCTTATCTGTGTGCTCTAAGTTTACTCTCCCTCCCTTGTTTGATTCTTACTGTTTCTTGCAAGTGTAAATTCTCTAATGCAGAACATGGTTAGTGTTTGGTTAATGGCATTCCCATAATAATCACATTGAAATGATTTCTCTCCACTATGAATTCTCTGACGTGTCAGAACAAACGAATGCTATCTAAAGGCTTTTTAAAATCTGTTAAATTTATAGGACGTATTCCAGCCCTCATCAAGGGTCACTTCACTGCATTCTCAGATAGTGCCCACTGTCCTGCGTATGCCTGCTGTCAATCACAAAAGAGATGGCTTCTTAATGGGGCTGGTTTATGACTTTTTTCCTTAAAACAAAGTCAGTCTTCATTTGGAAAAGTTGTTCTAATGAGGGAAAGTAGAAATAAAAATTCATCATAGCTTCTATGGCCAGACATAAAATGTCTACAGCAGGATTGATCTGGAAACATAAGCTTTTATTAATTTGTTTATCTGGACGCTTCTGAAGCTAGAAAGAAAGACTTTCACCATAGAAGCACTGACAACTTAATTTCCATAATGGATTCAAAGATCTAAAGAATATCCTCAATTTACATATTCTCTCTGAATTTATGTTCAAAGAAAGGGTATTAATATAAATGTAAAGTAAAATAAGACAAAGCCCAAGTATATTAAGACTATTCAAGGCCTGCAATGCAAATTGCAGTGGAAAAGTCTACCAGTAAGTTATTGGGAAACAGAGAGAAACTTAGGATCCAAAGATAGGAGAGGATACCCACCATCAACTTTCAGTGAAACCACAAGCTGGCCACTTAGCTTTTCTTCTGGTATAGAGTCAAATGTGAAACAATAGCCTTTATTTATTAAATACTTTGTATAAGGCACTGTGCTCAGTACATTATATATTATCTCATCCTCATAGTGAGCCTGAAGGGTAGTAATTTCATTGTAACTTATAGATGAATAAACTTAGAGACAGGTCAAATAGCCTGCCCAAAACAAGCAGTTAATAAGTGGAATTGGGATTTAAACTTAGATTTGTCTGATTCCAAAGCTTGTGCCCAACCAGTGTTTATTGAGTACCTTCCAAAGAGCCAAGCAACAGTTTAAAATAGGTTCACATATGTTCAACTATCACAACAACCAGATAGAGTATTCTGTTGAAGATGAGGACATGAGGTGGGGGAGAAAAAGTGATTGTGTTGAGGTCACACATCTAGAGAGTCAAGTCAGAATATGTATGAACTCAAAACCTCTAGCTCCAAACCCATGATTTTTCTTTTTTAAACGTGACTGTAGTCTATTCTCTGTACAATATTCATAATATTTTTCTCCAGTTGCCTGCTCCCTTGAGGTAAAGAGATAATTAGCAGAGATTCCTTGCAGAAAATTGTCAAATATCGCACTTTTAAAAACAGTGCTGAATTTTCCCATTATTTAGCCCATTACTTCATTGAGCCTAATTTCGTACTTCTAAAAACAGCATAAGTTCTGTGGGTAGTGTTCGGTATGCTTCAGTGAACCGAATGCATCCTGGTGGCCTGAGAAGACTCCTACTGCTTCTAAACATGTATGAATAATGGTTGCCACCTGCAAGTAGCTTAGGCAGTGGGCAATCATACGTCAATTCTAAAGGGTTTGGAAGGGCTGAGTATTTTATGTTTGAAGCTCAAGCTAGATTAAATGAATTCTTGATCTTAATCTACTTTGAACTCTACTTGGAACACATCATGAGTTGTTTTGGCTTATCATTATTAATTTTTAAATACAAATATAGTGCTCTAGTATTGAGAGCATAGGATTTTGAATAGAAGAAAATTTGTCTTGAAAACATTCAAAGGAGAGTTCAGGGAAATAAATGAAAGCTGGTGGATTTCTTAAAATCTTTATTGAGGATTAATATTAGAAACTTGCAATACAGTCTAACTGATTTTTGACTTTGTTTCTGGGCTATTAATGATTTTATATAAGACACTATTTGTAATTTCAGAACAAATAATATGGTCACATTTCTTGTTCCTAATAAATTGGTACTACTTGGGATCAATGGATGATTGTTGTCATTCCCAAAAAGATTTTTTAACAACAGAACCAGAAAGCTAATTCATAAGTTATCCATATTCAGCACTTTGATAAATTCAGATGCATTTGCCTACCTAAAGAAATGCTACCTGAAAAGCTACCCTGGCAGGCTTCTCCAGAGTTTCGCTATCTACTCTGAACTTTTGTTTACGTAGCAATCATTTCTGCTGTGTTCCTTTTCCCTACTAGCCTTGATAGGCTTCTTAGCTGAATTGTCCTGAAGCCTATAAACCAGCCCTGGAGACTCTGAAAAATTAAAGATCTGTCTTTTTTGTTCTGTTTAGTAAATGTTAGCTTAAGAAAGTCTGCAATGGAAGAACACTCAACTGGTCCTAAATGATTCTCTCATTTATTCAAGTTGCAAATAGAAAGAGGTATTCCCCAATTTGATATAAAATATTGGACTTCAATTTCTAAAAAAAAATCTTGAAAGCTACATGCTCCATAGACTTCTAAGCAAAGAGAGTCAAGAGACATTCATCTTCCTGAATCTTCATTAATCTTCACATTGAATAATTCTCTCATTTATTCAAGTTGCAAATAGAAAGAGGTATTTCCCCAATTAGATGTTGGACTTCAGTTTCTAAAAAATATTGGACTTCAGTTTCTAAAAAACTTGAAAGCCATGTACTCCATAGACTTCTAAGCAAAGAGAGTCAAGAGACATTCATCTTCATAACTAACACCAATTGTCATAAAACTTCCCAATGTAAACCTAAACTTTTTGTTAGGAGTAAAAATAAAAAAAGCCAAACAAATGAAAAGCTGTGAACTTTCTAAAACATCTTGAAGATTCTCTGGAAATTTAAACATTTAAGTTATATGTTAAGTTGTGTCTATCAAGCAGGTACTTTAGAAAAAGGGAAGATTTAAACAATTTAAATATATGCTCTAGTTTGATTTATAATACTTTTTGTGTCAAAGAAATTCAGGATAAAGATTTAGTAATCAGAGTTGAAAAATGCATAACACATTGTTCTAGTAATTCCCATCATTCAAAAGGAACCATCTGTACTGAATATTCTTAGTTTTTCAAGTTCGGTTTTACATTGCAGACATAAAGAAACTACTTCTGTATCACTTAGACAACAATTCTGTTACAGAAGTTTACTGGCTAATGGCAAACACATCTCATAATTGTCCTTCCAGTTTCTTGACCTGTGTTTATTTTCCTTTGATTTCATGCCATAAGTCAGTGCTCTTGACAAAGTATACTCTGAACATATTTGTAAACCATTATTTTTTCCAAGCAGTTAACTCCCTTTTTCATTTCTGTATCTCCATTGCATTTTCTTTGCAGTGTTCAGTATCCTTCATTTGACATACAGACCCATCCCTGAGAGCAAGGGAAAGAGAGGAAAGCCCTGGCTTTTCCTTTTGTACCTTGATTTTTTCCATTCAAACTCATCATTGTTGGTGCATTGAAATCTGGAGGTTTGAGTGAGAGATGGAATCAGAGAGATTTAGGAATGGATTCAGATTCTACAACTGAAAACCGTTAGGATGCTTATGAGCTTTGTTTCTGCAAAATATCTGAATTACAAATTGTATTTAACAAGTAAAACTAAGTTGTGTCCTACTAATTGAAAATCACTTTGGTTTATGTTACCTTTTTGTGTACATTTAAATCCATTAAGTCTTTCTTACTTTCACCTTCAAAATTAGAATAATCTACACAATTCATGCTACTGACTCTGCCTTTTAAGACACACAAATATTAAAAAAAAAAGAGAGAGAGAGAAATGTTCTGGTGTCTCCCCCTCAGCCCAGTGAGATGTGTTACACAGTAGTCTTTGTTATCAGCCTTTGGTTTCTGATCATTTAGAAAGCTTTCAATCCCCATCACTTATGAAAGTCTGTGAACAATAATTTTTATTTAAAGATTTCTTACAATGCCGAATCTTACAACCATTTATAAATTCATGTCATGTTTTCTTAAAGTTACAGAACTCTTTTCAATTTTTAAGCCTTAACCTCTTGTCTGCATAGCAAATCCTATTTATCTTTTAAAAAGCTGAATTCAAGTGTCAGCTCTTGAATGAAGATTCCTGATCATGTCAATCAAAGGAAGCTTTCTCCTCTGAAATGTATTTTTTAAAAAATATTAGTTTCAGGGACACATATTCAAGTTTGTTCTAATAGATAAATGGTGTGTTTTGGGGGTTTGGTGTACATATTATGTCGTCACCCAGGTAATAAGCATAGTACCCGATATGTAGTCTTCTGATTATCACCTTCCTCCTACCCTCCACCCTCAAATAGGCCCCCCTGTCTGTTGTTCTCTTCATTGCGTCCATGTATACTCAATGTTTAGCACCCAATTATAAATGAGAATATGTAGTATTCAGTTTTCTGTTTTTGTGTTAGTTCTCTTAGGATAATGGCCTCCAGCTGCATATGTGTTGCTGCAAAGGACACGATCTCATTCTTTTTTTATGGCTGCATAGTATTCCATATTGTATATGTACCACATTTTCTTTATCCAGTCTAATGTCGATGACCATTTTGGTTGATACCTTGTCTTTGTTATTGTGAATAGAGCTGCAATGAACATATGCATATGTGTATCATGGTAGAACGGTTTATATTCCTTTGGGTATATACCCAGTAATAGGACTGCTGGGTCAAACGGTGGTTCTGTCTTAAGTTCTTTGAGAAATTGCCAAACTGCTTTCCACAGTGGCTGGATTAACTTACGTTCCCACTAGCAGTGTATAAGCATTCTGTTTGCTTTGCAGTCTCACCAACAACTGTTATTTTTTGACTTCTTAATAGTAGCCATTCTGACTGGTGTGAGACGATATCTCATTGTGGTTTTGATTTGCATTTCCTTAATGATTAGTGATGATGAGTATTTTTTCATATGCTTGTTGGCCGTGTATATGTCTTATTTTGAAAAGTGTCTGTTCATGTCCTTTGCCCACTTTTTAATGGACTTGTTTGTTTTTTTGCTTGTTAATTTGTCTAAGTTCCTTGTATATTCTGGACATTAAACCTTTGTCAGATGCACAATTTGTAAATATATTCTCCCCTCCTGTAGGTTGTCTGTTTATTTTGTTGATAGTTTCCTTTGCTGTACAGAAGCTCTTTAGTTTAATTAGGTTTCACTTGTCAATTTTTGTTTTTGTTGCAGTTGTTTTTGGCATATTCATCATAAAATCTTTGTCAGGGCCTATGTTTAGAATGGTATTTCCTAGATTTTCTTTAAGGGATTTTATAATTTTACATTTTACATTTAAGTCTCTAATCCATCTTGAGTTGATTTTTGTGTATGATCTAAGGAAGGTGTCCAGTTTCAGTCTTTGGCATATGATTAGCCAGTTGTCCCAGAACCATTTGTTGAATAGGGAGTCCTTTCCCTGTTGCTTGTTTTTGTCAACTTTGTTGAAGATCAGATGGTTGTAGGTGTGTGGGTTTATTTCTGGGCTCCCTATTCTGTTCCATTGGTCTATGTATCTAGTTTTGTACCTATACCATGCTGTTTTGGTCACTGTAGCATTGAAGTATAATTTGAAGTTAAATAATGTGATTCCTCCAGCTTTATTCTTTTTTGCTTAGAATTGCTTTGGCCATTTGGGCTCTTTTTCGGTCCCATATGAATTTTAGAATAGTTTTTTCCTAGTTCTGTAAAGAATATCATTGTTCATTTGACAGGAATAGCATTGAATATGTAAATTGATAAATTTCTGAAAACATTCAACCTGTCAAGACTGAACCAGGAAGAAATTCAAACCCTGATCACAGCAATAGCAAGTTCCAAAATTGAATCAGTAATAAAAAGGTTACCAGCCAGAAAAAGCCTTGGACCACACAGATTCACAGCAAAATTCTACCAGACATATAAAGAAGAGCTGGTACCATTCCTACTGAAACTAATCCAAAGAATTGAGGAGGAGGAACTCTTCCCTAGTTCATTCTATGTGGCCAGCATCATCCTGGCAAAGACATAGCAAAGACATAACAACAACGAAAAAATTTCAGACCAATATCCTTGATGAACATAGATGCAAAAATCCTTAACAAAATAATAGTAAACTGAATCCAGCCCACATAAAAAAACTAATCCACCACCATTGAGCAGGCTTTATCCCTAGGATGCAAGATTGATTTCAACATATGCAAATCAATAAATGTGATTCACCACATGAACAAAATAAAAACAAAAAACACATATTCATCTCAATAGATGCAGAAAAGGCTTTTGATACAATTCAAGCATCCCTTCATGCTAAAAACCTTCAACAAACTAGGCACTGAAGGACATACCTCAAAATCGCAAGCCATCCACAACAAAACCCACAGCCAACATCACACTGGATGGGCGAAAGCTGGGAGTATTCCTCTTGATAACTGGAACAAGACAAGGATGCCCACTCTCACCGCTCCTATTCAACATAGTACTGGACGTCCTAGCCAGAGCAATAAGGGAAGAGAAAGAAATAAGAGGCATCCAAATAGGAAGACAGAAAATCAAACTACCTCTGTCAAACTACCTAGAAAACCCCATAGTTTGGCCCAAAAGCTCCTAGATAACTTCAGCCAAGTTTCTGGATACAAAAATCAGTAGCATTTCTCTACACCGATAATGTCCAAGCTGAGTTGCCAAATCAAGAACATAATCCTATTCACAATAGCCACAAAAAATAAAATATCTAGAAATACAGCTAACCAGTGAAGTAAAAGATCTCTCTAATGAGAATTACAAAACATTGCTGAAAGAAATCAGAGATGACATAAACAAATGGAAAAACATTCCATGCTTGTGGATGGGAAGAATCTCATCTGAAATCTTATAGCTAGAGAAACCTAGCATACAAATTTGGCTTTTTTGAGGGTGAATGAATGGGAGAACTATTAGTAGTTACATTGGGACAATAATCATAAACTGGAACTATCCTGTGTATACTGGATGTATTGTCACCCAAGTTATTGCCTTTTGGGATCCTAACTGTTAGTATCAAGGACTTTGGACCGAGGTCTATCTGGTTCCAAATTCTGGTTCTCAGCATGACTTTGAGTAAATTATTATATCCTTTGCCATTCACTTATTCTTTTCATAGCTGCTTACTAAGCTTGTATTAGATGTGTGCAAATCGTGAGGCATTGGTAACACAATGGTAAATAATATTTATGATTTGTGCTATCATGAAGCTTACATCCAACTTTATCTACAAAGTGGGGCCAAGGACACCTACATTATGAAAATTCTTTATATCATTGTGAGAAACAAACAATATTTGTGAAGCATTTAGTAGGATTTTTAGTATATAGGAAGTCCTCAGTGATAACTATAATTTTCTTTGTATTTTTCATATGCCACTTTATTGTATAGTCTCATGCATAATTGTAAGATTTTTGAGTAGGAGGCAAGTCTTATGAACATTTATATATCTTCAGGCATCGGTATAGTAGCCTCTCGTTGCATGAATGAATTTATTGAGTGAATTATACTAAACACCAGGTATCAGACTTCTTTTTTCTCATTATCTCTTCTGTTTTTTGTTCCTCTGTTGTTTCTTTCCTGCTCTTTTTGGAGCATTTGAATATTTTTTAGTGTGCCATTTTATTTTTTCTGTTGGCTTTTAGTTATACACCCCTTATCTCTCTCTCATTTATCTTCTTTTTTATTTAATTTTATTGATTGCTCAAGGGCTAAAAATATGCAGCCCCTATACATTAGAATCTGTTCATACTCAATTTTGTTTCTTTCCACATTTCACACTTAACATTTCACAAATGTAGTAAACTTAAAACATTTTATTTCAATTTAGTCATCCTCTTTCTTTTCTTTTAATTTTTTTGAGACAGGGTCTTGCCCTCACCCAGGCTGGAGTGCAGTGGCACAATCATGGCTTACTGTGACCTCAAACTCTGGGGCTCAAGCAGTCCTGCCTCAGCCTCCTGAGTAGCCGGGACTCAGTCATGTGCCACCACACCTGGTTACTTTTTTATTTTTATTTTTAATAGACATGAAGTCTCATTATATTGCCCAGGCTGGTCTTGAACTCCTGGGCTCAAATGATCCTCCCTGCTGTGCCTCCCAAAGTGGTGGGATCACAGGCATGAGCCACAACACCTGGCCTCATCTCCCTTTCTTTGTGTGGTTATTGTCATATTCGTTATTTTAACATGTCATAACCCCCACCTTAGAGTGTTTTCACTTTTGCCTTAAATAGTAGTCTTTAAAGAAATTCTAAGAAAGAAAACATACTTTTTGTATGGTTTTTTTTTTTTTTTTTTTTTTTGAGACGGAGTCTCGCACTCTCGCCCAGGAGTGCAGTGGTGCGATCTCGCCTCACTGCAAGCTCCGCCTCCTGGGTTCACGCCATTCTCCTGCCTTAGCTTCCTGAGTAGCTGGGACCACAGGTGCCCGCCACCATGCCCTGCTAATTTTTTGTATTTTTAGTAGAGATGGGGTTTCATCGCGTTAGCCAGGATGGTCTCGATCTCCTGACCTCGTGATCCGCCTGCCTCAGCCTCCCAGAGTGCTGGGATTACAGGCGTGAGCCACCGCACCCAGCTAACTTTTTGTATTTCTTATAGTGCAGATCTGCTGGTGATTAATTTTCTCAGCTTTTGTTTATCTGAAAGTGCCTTTATTTCCTTCTCATTTTTGAAGGATAATTTTGTTGGATGTGGAATTCTGAGTTAACAGCTTTGCTTTCGTTTTTGCTTTCAGCACTTTAAAGATGCCATGCCATTGGGGTTTTCAGTCCCCATTGTTTCTCATAAGCCTATGATCATTCTTATCCTTGTTCACCTGTACCTAATGTGTGTCTTTCCTCTGGATGCCCTTAATATTTCCTCTTTATCTTGGATGTTTTGCAGTTTTATTACAATGTGCCTGGGTGTGGTTTTCTTTATATTTATTCTTCTTGGGGTTTGCTAAACTTCTTGGATCTGTTTGATCATTTTGCAAAGTTTTCAGCTATTATTCCTTCAAAAAATTTTTTGGCCCGTCTCACTCGCCTTTCCTTCTAGGATTCCAATTACTTTCATGTTAAGACTATTTGGTATTGTTCTACCTATTCCTAAATCTCAGTTCATCTTCCTGATTTTTTTCCCCACTCTTCCTTTCTAAGATTAAATAATTTCTACTGATCTGTTTTAGGTTCTCTTTTCTTCTGCCATCTCTGATCAGCTATTCAGACCTGTCCACTAAATTGTTCATTTTTAAATTTTTTTTTTAGTTCTAGAACTTTCATTTGGTTATTTTCTCTGGTTAGACTCCTTCTCTATTCACTCCTTGAGATCGTATTTCCTTTCATTCTTTGGACATATATATTTAAAATTCTTTAACATATTTACAAAAGCTGCTTTAGATTCTTTGTTAGGACATATCTGGGTAATTTTGAGATATGTTTGTATATACTGTTTTTTTGTTTGCCTATGTGTCATATTTTCTTATTTCTTTTTTAAAATTATACTTTAAGTTCTAGGGTACATGTGCACAACGTGCAGGTTTGTTACATAGGAATACATGTGCCATGTTGGTTTGCTTCACCCATCACCTCATCATTTATTAGGTATTTCTCCTAATGCTATGCCTTCCACAGCCCCCCACCCCACAACAGGCCCCGGTGTGTGATGTTCCCCACCCTGTGTCCAGGTGTTCTCATTGTTCAGTTCCCACCTATGAGTGAGAACATGCATTTGGTTTTCTGTCATTGTAATAGTTTGCCAGGAATGATGGTTTCCAGCTTCATCCATGTCCCTGCAAAGGACACGAACTCATCCTTTTTCATGGCTGCCTAGTATTCCATGGTGTATGTGTGCCATATTTTCTTAATCCAACCTATCAATGATGGACATTTGGGTTGGTTCCAAGTCTTTGCTATTGTGAATGGTGCCACAATAAACATATGTGTGTATGTGTCTTTATAGTAGAATGATTTATAATCCTTTGGGTATATACCCAGTAATGGGATTGCTGGGTCAAATGGTATTTCTAGTTCTAGATCCTTGAGGAAATGCCACACTGTCTTCCACAATGGTTGAACTAATTTATACTCCCACCGACAGTGTAAAAGCGTTCCTATTTCTCCACATCCTCTCCAGCACCTGTAGTTTCCTGACTTTTTAATGGTCGCCATTCTAACTGGCGTGAGATGATGTCTCATTGTGGTTTTGATTTGCATTTCTCTGATGACCAGTGATAATGAGCATTTTTTCATGTGTCTGCTGGCTGCATAAATGTCTTCTTTTGAGAAGTGTCTGTTCATATCCTTTGCCCCCTTTTTGATGGGATTGTTTGTTTGTTTTTCTTGTAAATTTGCTTAAGTTCTTTGTAGATTCTGGATATTAGCACTTTATCAGACGGGTAGATTGCAAAAACTTTCTCACATTCTGTAGGTTGCTTGTTCACTCTGATGGTAGTTTCTTTTGCTGTGCAGAAGCTCTTTGGTTTAATTAGATACCATTTGTCTATTTTGGCTTTTGTTGCCATTGCTTTTTGTGTTTTAGTCATGAAGTCCTTGCATATGCCTCTGTCCTGAATGGTATTGCCTAAGTTTTCTTCTAGGGTTTTTATGGTTTTAGGTCTAACATTTAAATCTTTAATCCATCTTGAATTAACTTTTGTATAAGGTGTAAGGAAGGGATCCAGTTTCAGCTTTCTACATATGGCTAACCAGTTTTCCTAGCACCATTTATTAAATAGAGAATCCTTTCCCCATTTCTTGTTTTTGTCAGGTTTGTCAAAGATCAGATGGTTATAGATGTGTGGTGTTATTTCTGAGTCCTCTGTTCTGTTTTGTTGGTCTAAATACCTGTTTTGGTACCAGTACCATGCTGTTTTAGTTACTGTAGCCTTGTAGTAGAGTTTGAGGTCAGGTAGCATGATGTCTCCAGCTTTGTTCTTTTTATTTAGGATTGTCTTGGCAATGCGGGCTCTTTTTTGGTTCCATACAAACTTTAAAGTAGTTTTTGTCCAGTTCTGTGCAAACAGTCTTTGGTAGCTTGATGGGGATGGCATTGAATATATAAATTACCTTGGGCAGTATGGCCATTTTCATGATATTGATTCTTCCTGTCCATGATCATGGAATGTTCTTCCATTTGTTTGTGTCTTCTTTTATTTTCTTGAGCAGTGGTTTGTAGTTCTCCTTGAAGAGGTCCTTCACGTCCCTTGTAAGTTGAATTCCTAGGTATTTTATTATCTTTATAGCGATTGTGAATGGGAGTTCATTCATGATTTGGCTCTCTGTTTGTCTGTTATTGGTCTATAGGAATGCTTGTGATTTTTGCACATTGATTTTGTATCCTGGGGCTTTGTTGAAGTTGCTTATCAGCTTAAGGAGATTTTGGGCTGAGACGATGGGGTTTTCTAAATATGCAGTCATGTCATCTGCAAACAGGGACAATTTGACTTCCTCTTTTCCTAATTGAATTCCCTTTATTTCTTTATCTTGCCTGATTGCCCTGGTCAGAACTTCCAACACTAAGTTGAATAGGTGTGGTGAGAGAGGGCGTCCTTGTCTTGTGCCAGTTTTCAAAGGGAATGCTTCCAGTTTTTGCCCATTCAGTATGATACTGGCTGTGGGTTTATCAAAAATTGCTCTTATTATTTGGAGATACGTTCCATCAATGCCTAGTTTATTGAAAGTTTTTAGCATGAAAGGCTGTTGAATTTGTTGAAGGCCTTTTCTGCATCTGTTGAGATAATTGTGTGGTTTTTGTCATTGGTTCTATTTATGTGATGGATTACGTTTATTGATTTGCATATGTTGAACCAGCCTTGCATCCCAGGGATGAAGCCGACTTGATCGTGGTGGATAAGCTTTTTGATGTGCTGCTGGATTCGGTTTGCCAGTATTTTACTGAGGATTTTTGCATTGATGTTCATCAGGGATATTGGTCTAAAATTCTCTTTTTTTGTTGTGTCTCTGCCAGGCTTTGGTATCAGGATGATGTTGGCCTCATAAAATGAGTTAGGGAGGATTCCCTCTTTTTCTATTGATTGGAATAGTTTCAGAAGGAATGGTATCAGCTCCTCTTTGTACCTCTGGTAGAATTCGGCTGTGAATCTGTCTGGTCCTGGACTTTTTTTGGTTGGTAGGCTATTAATTATTGCCTCAATTTCAGAAGTTTTTATTGGTCTATTCAGGTGTTCAACTTCTTCTTGGGTTAGTCTTGGGAGAGTGTATGTGTCCAGGAATTTATACATTTCTTCTAGATTTTCTAGTTTATTTGCGTAGATGTGTTTATAGAATACTCTGATGGTAGTTTGTGTTTCTGTGGATCAGTGGTGATACCACCTTTATCATTTTTTGTTGCATCTATTTGATTCTTCTCTCTTGTCCTTTTTATTAGTCTTGCTAGTGGTCTATTTTTTTGATCTTTTCAAAAAACCATCTTCTGGATTCATTTATTTTTTGAAGAGTCTTTTTGTGTGTGTGTGTCTCTATCTCCTTCAGTTCTACTCTGATCTTAGTTATTTCTTGCCTTCTGCTAGCTTTTGAATTTGTTTGCTCTTGCTTCTCTAGTTCTTTTAATTGTGATGTTATGGTGTCAATTTTAGATCTTTCCTGCTTTCTCTTGTGGGCATCTAGTGCTATAAATTTCCCTCTACACACTGCTTTAAATGAGTCCCAGACATTCTGGTACGTTGTGTCTTTGTTCTCATTGGTTTCAAAGAACATCTGTATTTCTGCCTCATTTCGTTGTTTACCCAGTAGTTATTCAGGAGTGGGTTGTTCAGTTTCCATTTGCTTGTGTGGTGTTGAATGAATGTCTTAATCCTGAGTTCTAATTTGATTGCACTGTGGTCTGAGATACAGTTTGTTGTAATTTCTGTTCTTTTACATTTGCTGAGGAGTGCTTTACTTCCAATTATGTGGTCAATTTTAGAATAAGTGCGATGTGGTGCTGAGAAGAGTGTATATTCTGTTGATTTAGGGTGGAGAGTTCTGTAGATGTCTGTTAGGTCTGTTTGTTGCAGAGCTGAGTTCAAGTCCTGGATATCCTTATTAACCTTCTGTTTTGTTGAGCTGTCTAATATTGACAGTGGGGTGTTAAAGTCTCCCATTATTATTGTGTGGGAATCTAAGTCTCTTTGTAGGTCTATAAGGGCTTGCTTTATGAATCTGGGTGCTCCTGTATTGGGTACATATATATTTAGGTTAGTTAGTTCTTCTTGTTGAATTGGTCCCTTTACCATTATGTAATGACCTTCTTTGTTTCTTTTGATTTTTGTTGGTTTAAAGTCTATTTTATCGGAGACTAGGATTGCAACGCCTGCTTTATTTTGCTTTCCATTTGCTTGGTAGATCTTCCTACATCCCTTTATTTTGAGCCTATATGTGTCTCTGCATGTGAAATGGGTCTCCTGAATACAGCACGCTGATGAGACTTGACTCTTTATCCAATTTGCCAGTCTGTGTCTTTTAATTGGGGCATTTAGCCTATTTACATTTAAAGTTAATATTGTTATGTGTGAATTTGATCTTGTCATTATGATGTTAGCTGATTATTTTGCCCATTAGTTGATGCAGTTTCTTCACAGTGTCGATGGTCTTTACAATTTGGCATGTTTTTGCAGTGGCTGGTACCGGTTGTTCCTTTCCATGTTTAGTGCTTTCTTCAGGAGCTCTTGTAAGGCAGGCCTGGTGGTGACAAAATCTCTCAGCATTTGCTTGTCTGTAAAGGATTTTATTTCTCCTTCACTTATGAAACTTAGTTTGGCTGGATGTGAAATTCTGGATTGAAAATTCTTTTCTTTAGGAATGTTGAATATTGTTCCCCACTCTCTTCTGTCTTATAAAGCTTTTGCCAAGAGAGCTGCTGTTCATCTGATGGGCTTCCCTTTGTGGATAACCTGACCTTTCTCTCTGGCTGCCCTTAACATTTTTCCTTCATTTCAACCTTGGTGAACAATGATGTGTCTTGTGGCTGCTCTTCTCAAGGAGTATCTTTGTCACGTTCTCTGTGTTTCCTGAATTTGAATATAGGCCTGCCTTGCTAGGTTGGGGAAGTTCTCCTGGATAATATCCTGAAGAGTGTTTTCCACCTTGGTACCATTCTCTCCGTCAGTTTCAGGTACACCAATCAAATGTAGATTTGGTCTTTTCACATGATCCCATATTTCTTGGAGGCTTTGTTAGTTTCTTTTTGCTCTTTTTTCTCTAAACTTGTCTTCTTGCTTTATTTCATTCATTTGATCTTCAGTCAGTGATATCCTTTCTTCTACTTGATCTAATTGGCTATTAAAGCTTGTGCATGCATCACGAAGTTCTCATGCCATGGTTTTTGGCTCCATCAGGTCATTTGAGGTCTTCTCTACACTGTTTATTCTAATTAGCTTTTCGTCTAACCTTTTTTTCAAGGTTTTCAGCTTCCTTGTGATGGGTTAGAACATGCCCCTTTAGCCTGGAGAAGTTTGTTATTACCGACCTTCTGAAGCCTACTTCCATCAAGTCATCAAAGTCATTCGCCATCCAGCTTTGTTCCATCACTGGCGAGGAGCTGTGATCCTTTGGAATAGAAGAGGCACTCTGGTTTTAGAATTTTCAGCTTTTCTGCTCTGGTTTCTCTCCATCTTTTTGGTTTTCTCTACCTTTGGTCTTTGATGTGGATGACCTACAGATGGGGTTTTGGTGTGGATGTCCTTTTTGTTGATGTTGATGCTATTCTTTTCTGTTTGTTAGTTTTTCTTCTAACAGTAAAGTCCTTCAGCTGCATGTCTGTTGGATTTTGCTGGAGGTCCACTCCAGACCCTGTTTTCCTGGGTATCACCAATGGAGGCTACAGAACAGCAAATATTGCTGCCTGATCCTTCCTCTGGAAGCTTCATCCCAGAGGGGCACCTGCCTGTATGAGGTGTCTGTTGGCCCCTACTGGGAGGTGTCTCCCAGTTAAGCTATGCAGGGGTCAGGGACCCATTTGAGGAGGTAGTCTGTCTGTTATCAGATCTCAAACACCATGCTGGGAGAACCAGTGCTCTCTTCAGAGCTGTCAGACAGGTACATTTAAGTCTGCAGAAACTTCTGCTGCCTTTTGTTCAGCTATGCCCTGCCCACAGAGGTGAAGTCTATAGAGGCAATAGGCCTTGCTGAGCTGTGGTGAGCTCCACCCAGTTCCAGTTCCAGCTTCCTGGTCACTTTGTTTACCTACTTAAGCCTCAGCAATGGCGGCGCCCCTCCTCTTGCCCAGGCTGCTGCCTTGCAGGTCAATCTCAGACTGCTATGCTAGCAGTGAGCAAGGTTCCATGGGTGTGGGACCTGCTAAGCCAGACACGGGAGAGAATCTCTTGGTCTGCCAGTTGCTAAGACTGTGGGAAAAGCACAGTATTTGGGCGGAAGTGTCCTGTTTGTCACAGCTTCCCTTGGCTAGGAAAGGGAAATCCCCTGACCCCTTGCGCTTCCAGGGTGAGGCAATGCCCTGCCCTGCTTTGGCTCCCCCTCCATGGGCTGCACCCACTGTCCAACCAGTCCCAATGAGATGAACCAGTTACCTCAGTTGGAAATGCAGAAATCACCAGTCTTCTGCATCGATCACACTGGGAGCTGCAGACTGGAGGTGTTCCTATTCAGCCATCTTGGAATGGAGATCTTATTTCTTTATTGGGTGATTTTTGATTGCATACTGGACATTTTGGACAATGTGTTGTAATGCCTCTGGATCGTGTTATTTTCTTCTGAAGAATATTGCTTTTTATCTTAGCATGCTGTTCAATTATTGGCTGATCACATTGAACATGTTTAAGCATGTTTTTAGGCTTTGTTAATCCAAATCTTTGAGAAACCCAAGGTGCTTTCCCAACCTATTCAACCTGGCAATATTCAGTGTTGATAGAGGTTGTTTTCCTTGATGATAGGCTTTGTTTTATGACTTCGCTGGAGTCATAGGACTTACTTTAGGACATAGTCTTTACTTGTAGAAAGGTACCAAGTTTCTGTTTCTTAGGTAGATGCCAGGGGTTTCAAAGTAGAATTTATTAATGAGCTCTCTCACACCCGTAGGACCTGAACGGCAATGATGTCTAGCACTATTCTTCCTCTAGCATTACTTGACCTCCACTGTTTCTGTTCTTTCAACCTGATAACATTTTTTTCTCTGTTAAGCCTCAAGTATTCTCACTCTGCAAATGTATGGCTGAGATCTCAGTCACAGATTTGTCCCAAGTCTGGGACAAATCTCTGCAAAACTTCTGATACTTCTCTCTTAAACTCTTTACTCTCTAAGACTCTGCCTTATAGATTCCAGCCATGCCAGCTGCCTCAGACTCCAGCTCTTTTTGTCATGTTTAGGAAAATATCCTTATTCGCAGAGGTGGACAGTTGTGGGCAGAGGGACTTCAGTTCTGGATTGGCTTGTTAGTCACTGTTTGAAAACAGTTGCCTCATGTATTTTACTTAGTTTAGGAAGTATTTTCTGTGAGACAGACAATCTGTTACAGTTATTCCATCATAGCTGGAAGTAGAAATATATAGGTGTCAATTTGATTTGTAGTTGTTTCTAGTTTAGAATGCATTCTGCCTATCTTAAAAAATCTGTAATTCTTATCATTTTATTTTTGATCAGGGAATTTATTTATTGATCCACATGAATAAAATTCAAAGGCTATAGAAGAATATGTAGCAAAAAATCTCTCTCTTCTAATCTAGTGGCCTAATTCTTCTCCTCAGAGGTGATAGATGTTGCCGGTTCTTTTTGTTCCCTTTTGAGATATTTTAGATGTATATGAAATCGTCTCCTCTTATTTTCCTCACATAAATGATAGTATGATATGCCTACTTTATGTATTTTTCTGTGATTTATCTTTTTTCTACTTAATGATGTCTCTTGCAGGCTATACGTATTAATATATAAAGAATTTCTGCATTCTATTTTGGGCTGTATGATACTCAGTTTTATAAAATACCCTGAATTATCTCACCAGATTCCTATTTATACTCATACATTTTGGTATTACAAACAATGCTTCATGAACTAGTTTGGGTACACTATTTGGTGTATGCCAGTATATCTGTAGGATAGATTCATAAAAGTGCAATTGCTACCTGAAAATGTATGCACATTTGTTTTTTAATTGCCAAATTTCTCTCCAGCAGCTGTGTTAGTGGCTATAGCCTCATTAAAAATGTATGGGAGGAATGCTGACATTTTTGTTTTGCCTCCAGTATCCATTTTCTCCATGGTACATCTACAAAATTGGCTTCTAGTTTTTATGCTTATGTTTATCTCAGTCAGTTAATAATCTTTCCCTGATTAACTTACAAGGTTCTTGTTATAACAAATAAGATAAGGGGGCTGAGGGAGAGGGGGAATGGTTAATGAGGAAAAATAGAAAGAATGAATAAGAACTACTATTTGATAGCACAACAGGGTGACTATAGTTAATAATAACTTATTTGTACAATTAGAAATACCTGAGAGTGTAATTGGATTGTTTGTAACACAAATGATAAATGCTTGAGGGAATGGATACGCCATTCTCTATGATGTGATTATTTCACATTGCATGTCTCTGTGTAAACATCTCATGTACCCCATAAATATATTACACCTACTATGTACCCAGAACAATTAAAAATAAAAAAATTTTAAAGTACAAAAAAGACAAAAAGAATCACACAGAAAATAAAGAAAAATAGTCTATAGAAGGATAAAAAACAAAAAACCAAATAAGATAAGCAGCAGCGATTTATACAAATTAGAGTTATTATTATTGCTGCGTTTGCTGTGGCTGATTTTCCTAATATTCCAGGGCACGAATCAGCTGATAATATCCATTTTGAAAGTGCAATTTTATTTCCATTTTAGTCAGCGATTTTCAAATAATTCTCCCCTTTTTGTGTTTAAAAATATGGGTATAACATATGCTAGCCTGTTCCCAACTTGAACTCGTGTCTTTCAAATGCACAGTCTAACTTTATTAATTCTGTATGGAATCATGTCCTGTGAGCTTTCTAGCTTGTTTTCTTTCTTTCCTATTTTGTTTTTGTTTTTGTTTTGTTTTGTTTTGTTTTTACCTTTACCTCACTTGCTCTTCTGAATTTGAGGAGCTAAAGATATTTGTGACAAGGCTTAGCTATTCAATGAACGTTCTGAATCAATGTTTTTCTGTGGAAACAGTGACTCTGATGGAATCTTCTCAACTTCCTGGAACATTAAATTGTCACTAGGTAACTCAGGAGTCTCTTTGATTTTTCTGTCTGCAGTATACTGAAAAGTGAATTGTGAATTCATTGTTAGGAAATTTGGGCATGTCTATCTTTAATATTAGCCTAGGGTTTTTTTTTTTTTTTTCTTCTCTCTAGCATTCACTTTAGACCCTGCTCATGTAAACATTATAGACAAGGACATTTCTCATGTGTTTATCTTTCTCTATATCTGTTAGTACTTTAAACTATATGTGGTCCCAACACGAAGTTGTACTATACCTGTGGAATCAACACTCAAAAGAGTCCATTCAAAATAGTTTTTTTCTTCTCCTTCTTGGTAACTGCTTTCTAAAAAAAAAATTCTTCTTTATATTCTAAAACTCTAAGCCCCTTAGCCCTACCCTCCCATGTTGAGATTCCTGTTGCCAACTGCCTTTGACTCTTCTATGTCCTCCTGTTAAATACCCTTCCTGGCCTGTTGTTCAAACTTATTATAAAACACTGTAACTGAATGGCTTGAAAAGATCTTGCGAATATAGTTGACATTTCCTCTGAGAAACAAGTGTGTTAGCCTCTTTGGATAATGCATTAACCATTACTATTGGCACTACTAAACTCTAGGCTTTGAACTGTGTGAGGGAAACAAAAAACAAAGATATACAGAAGTCTGGTTTTTGCCCTCCAGGAGTGCAACGGTTGTGAGTGCAGCATCTGAACTCAAGCACACAGATGGAGCCTGGACGATCTTGGGTGAGGTACACTAAACCTCAGTTCTCTCATCCGTGATACAATTGTACTCATCTCACACATTAAACGAGATAAATCTGTGGGGAGTTCTCCTTAAAGAGGTCTTTTACATCCCTTGTAAGTTGGATTCCTAGGTATTTTATTCTCTTTGAAGCAATTGTGAATGGAAGTTCATTCATGATTTGGCTCTCTGTTTGTCTGTTACCGGTATATAAGAATGCGTGTGATTTTTGCACATTAATTTTGTATCCTGCGACTTTGCTGAAGTTGCTTATCAGCTTAAGGAGATTTTGGGCTGAGATGATGGGATTTTCTAAATATACAATCATGTCGTCTGCAAACAGGGACAATTTGACTTCTTCTTTTCCTAACTGAATACCTTGATTTCTTTCTCTTGCCTGATTGCCCTAGCCAGAACTTCCAACACTATGTTGAATAGGAGCGGTGAGAGAGGGCATCCCTGTCTTGTGCCAGTTTTCAAAGGGAATGCTTCCAGTTTTTGCCCATTCAGTATGATATTGGCTGTGGGTTTGTCATAAATAACTGCTCAGTGAAATAAAAGAGGACATAAACAAATGGAAGAACATTCCATGCTCATGGATAGGAAGAATCAATATCGTGAAAAGCTAATTTATAGATTCAATGCCATCCCCATCAAGCTACCAATGAGATTCTTCACAGAATTGGAAAAAACTGCTTTAAAGTTCATATGGAACCAAAAAAGAGCCCGCATTGCCAAGACAATCCTAAGTCAAAAGAACAAAGCTGGAGGCATCACGCTACCTGACTTCAAACTATACTACAAGGCTACAGTAACTAAAACAGCATGGTACTGGTACCAAAACAGAGATATAGACCAATGGAACAGAACAGAGTCCTCAGAAATAATACCACACATCTACAGCCATCTGATCTTTGACAAACCTGAGAAAAACAAGAAATGGGGAAAGGATTCCCTCTTTAATAAATGGTGCTGGGAAAATTGGCTAGCCATAAGTAGAAAGCTGAAACTGGATCCTCTCCTTACTCCTTATATGAAAATTAATTCAAGATGGATTAGAGACTTAAACGTTAGACCTAATACCATAAAAACCCTAGAAGAAAACCTAGGTAATACCATTCAGGACATAGGCATGAGCAAGGACTTCATGTCTAAAACACCAAAAGCAATGGCAACAAAAGCCATAATTGACAAATGGGATCCAATTAAATGAAAGAGGCTCTGCACAGCAAAAGCAACTACCATCAGAGTGAACAGGCAACCTACAGAACGGGAGAAAATTTTTGCAATCTACTCGTCTGACAAAGGGCTAATATCCAGAACCTACAAAGAACTCAAACAACTTTATGAGAAAAAAAAAAACTCCCTATCAAAAAGTGGGCAAGGGATATGAACAGACATTTCTCAAAAGAAGACATTCATACAGCCAACAGACACATGAAAAAATGCTCGTCATCTGGCCATCAGAGAAATGCAAATCAAAACCACAATGAGATACCATCTCATACCAGTTAGAATGGCGATCATTAAAAAGTCAGGAAACAACAGGTGCTGGAGAGGATGTGGAGAAATAGGAACACTTTTACACTGTTGGTGGGATTGTAAACTAGTTCAACCATTGTGGAAAACAGTATGGCGATTCCTCAAGGATCTAGAACTAGAAGTACCATATGACCCAGCCATCCCATTACTGGGTATATACCAAACACCGCATGTTCTCACTCATAGGTGGGAACTGAACAATGAGATCACTTGGACTTGGGAAGGGGAACATCACATACCGGGGCCTATTATGGGGAGGGGGGAAGGAGGAAGTATTGCATTGGGAGTTATACCTGATGTAAAGGACGAGTTGATGGGTGCTGACGAGTTGATGGGTGCAGCACACCAACATGGCACATGTATACATATGTAACAAACCTGCATGTTGTGCACATGCACCCTAGAACTTAAAGTATAATAAAAAGATAAATAAATAAATAAATAAATAAGAAATACAATTAAAAAAAAATCTATGGGGAGAATCCTCCCCAGAATTGAGAAAGGCTGTTCTCTGGGCACACTTGCTTTATGTGGTGTTTCCAATTGCTGTCAATCAGATTTTAAAATCTGGTTGTCCAAACACCATTGTGGCATTTACCATGACTACTTCATGTTCTGGCTGTTCTGGCAGTGCAAATGAGTCTGGACATCTACTTCAGGTAAGTTGGATGTTTGATTAATTAATAACCATGTAGGCCATTTGTAGACGGAATCACACAGTGTGATTAGTCATGGTAGCATGAAGAGTTTAACAGGCCAATCCCTACATCTCAATGGCTTTATATATTACATATTTATTTCTTGTTCATATCACATTACAATGTGGATTGGGGGTAGAGTGGGACGCAATGTGTTCCACAAAGTTATTCAGATTCCCAAGCTGTTTTTACCTAGTTCATTATCCTCTAAAGCCCCAGAGTCTTGGATATTAATTTTTCTGAAGGAAGAGTGTATGATAGGTGGTTTGGAGGTTTTAGAAACCGGATCTGGACGGGATACATATGACTTACATTCACATTCTATTGGCTAGAACTTGTCTCATAGCCTGAGCAGATGCAAAGGGTCTAGGAAGTAGGTGCTGGAAGACGGGAACCCATGCACATTAATGAGTACCATTGATTGCTCCCTTTCAGTGGCACTTTAGAGGTTTGGACTTCCAGTTGTTTCACCCAGGTTGAGTGCAACCCCTTAGGCATTCCTACCATGTGACAAGGTACTGGCATCTGGATGTGGGTCTGCACAATGGCAAATGATTACCCTAAGACTCAAATTTCATTTCCCTTCCTCCTGTGTCTTAACCAAGGAGAGATTTTAAAGCATGTATGCCAGAGACAAAGAGGCACTTTGGATCTGTCCGGGTAGGTGCATCTTGGTTTGGGGATGTTATGACCTTAGATAGGTAAGTGAAGGCTGTCATGTGGAATGACTCCCAGATTCAATGTAATTCCATTACAACTAGGTTCACATAAGAGGCACAACTTTGTTTCTTGGTTATTCCTTATTACCATATTTATAACACTTAAAAGAAAGAGTTCAGAAAATAGCTAGGATTGGTTTACTCTAGATGCCTGGAGTGTTAACCAGAAAACTGCTTTGTAGCCTTGTGTATACCAACAGAAGTAGGTTGCATATTCTGTCTTTTCTTTCTCCTTGAAAGCAATACTTTGCTGATCTTTAACTTCTTAAATTTATTTATTTATTTATTTATTTATTTATTTATTTATTTTTGAGACGGAGTCTTGCTCTGTCGCCCAGGTGGGAGTGCAGTGGCGCGATCTCAGCTCTCTGCAAGCTCTGCCTCCCACATTCACGCCATTCTCCTGCCTTGGCCTCCTGAGTAGCTGGGACTACAGGCACCCGCCACCACACACGGCTAATTTTTTTGTATTTTTAGTAGATACGGGGTTTCAACGTGTTAGCCAGGATGGTCTCGACCTCCTGACCTCGTGATCCACCTGCCTTGGCCTACCAAAGTGCTGGGATTACAGGCTTGAGCATGCCCGGCCCATCTTTAACTTATATATGTCCCTTGGAATGATGCCAGGGATAAGTTTTATAATAGGTCCAAATTATAGTTGCCTGTCTTTGTGTTCATATATATATTTAACTTATTTTTAATTTAATTTAATTTTTAAATAGCTTTGTCTCTGGATGGGCAACACATATCTTAATAGTGTGATCAAAAACAATTAAAAAATCTTAATAGAGTTTTATGACCCATAAAAATACTCAATAATATCAAATTTTGTTTTTATGACTATTATTTGCATTCTCTAGGGAGGCAGATTAACACATAAAAATTACCTAAAGAATATAAAAACAATGTATGGACAATATGGCAGAAATGGTACATAACTGATATAAAGTACAACGCCACGGACTGCTAGTGTACAGAAGCTTTGGCTTGTTTACTTGAGGAGATTCATCTTAGCATGGGTCCTATTGTGTATGACAGACAAGGACTGTTATCACAGCATGTGCTGAGGAATACATGACCCCTTCCGCTTACCTTCCATAGGGGAGAAATTGTATCTGTCGAGAAACTAGGTAGAACAAACAGAAGTGCCTGCAATTAGTTAATTGTAAGACATAGGGCATCGGTTCTATTTTCTATTTTAGAACTGTAAAAAGTTTGACAAAAGGAACTTTAACTCTGATAAAGCAGCAAGGAAAATCTGGAAGTGTTCTTTGGGTTAGGAGATGCTTATAACTGATTGGATGGAAATAGTAGTTATATTAAGATTATTTGTTACTTTGGGATCTAATGCAGGGCTGAAACAACCCAGTGTAAGTCAATGAAACTTGCACTAAATTGAAGTTTCTAAGCTGTTTTCTCCCCCCCAAAAAAAAAAAAAAAAAGAAAGAAAGAAAAAGAAAAAAATTCAAAATGAAAACAAATCACTCCCAAATTCTCTTACATCCATGGCATTCTGAATTTATAAGAATAGGCTTTGGCCCTTTTAGAATCTGGTTTTATGAAGGTGGAAGAAATGACAAGGCTTGGTACAAAATATTAAAAGTAACTTGTGCCCTTTTACTAAGCATGCACCACTGCGTTCCTGATTCTGTGCAGTCTTCCCATCTATTTCTCCTTTTGTTTCTTCCCCCTTCTCTTTCCTCCTTCCTCCTCTCATCTTCAGAAAATGAAAGGCTCTGGAAGTCTATTGTGTGTGAGTAGCTTTGGAACCAATGTAAAGCACAGAGCAATATGGATGCAAGCGATGGTTCTCCTTCAGATTGGAAAAAAGGTGAATTTAAATGAAAACAGACCTGACAGTATACCTTTTTCTGCCTATAGGTTTGATGAGGTAATGTTATAAAGTATATTGCTCTCTAAAAATCCTGAGGGTTTTTGAGTGAATGATGTAATGAAAATAAGCTACAGTAGTCAGTAGGAATACAATCTAGGAAGTATGTCCCAGGATAAATAAAACTGTTGATAACATGAACATTATGTGCTTGTGAGCTCAGCTAGTGAGGCGATGAAGGAGCTTGCATTTATTAAATAGCTTAGTTAAATGAATTTACACATACATTTCATGCCTTAAACTGTATAATGTTGTAGTTAAAATCTTGGTTTTAGAATCAGACTGAGGTGGATCTAAATCCTGGTATTATGACTTAATGTTCACCTAGTCCATTAGCAAATGACTCCACCTCTAGCCTAGCCTCAGTTTCCTTATCTATAAAAAGTATTTTATTAAAACCTACCTTAAGGATTTGTTGTAAGGGTTATACGAAATAATGCTACAGGCTTTGACAAATATACGAAATAATGCTACAGGCTTTGGCAAATAAAAAACAATCAGCTGGCTGTTATTACCTTACAGTGGTTACATATTTTTAAATAACCAAAATAATTAACATAAAATTAACAGAAAAACTTAACAAAATGATTCAGTACATAACTTAAGATCTTGGAGTGCCTCATAGTCATCATTGGAAACATAAAGAGTATTGTACTTTGCTAGAACCAATAACATAATTCTGGGTGATGGAATCCTTTTGCTATAAGTATCTATGTCAATACACAAAACATGCAGAGTTTGAACTAAGCATCGAAGAACCAGAATGATTTGAGAAAAAATTCTGTCTCCTTGGGAATAATACAAATCAGTCCTCCAGACATGGAGAAAAAAGACAAAAACAAGGTGGAATGTGGTAGAATAGTACACTAAATTATTTGAGACTGCCCAAATACCTCCAGATGGAGTAAGGCTCTCTAGAAAGATACTGACTGGTTTTTCTATTTCTTCTGGATTGCTCTTTCAAGTGAATGTGTAAATATGCCTGTAAAAGAGATACAGTGTTGGGTAACGGCAACAAAATTATTGGTCTCAGTCTCCCTTGGCTGTTTTTTCCCCTAACTTCTTTGTGTTTTAGTTGATCTACTTGTGAGATGGAATACTGGAGATAACATTTCCCTAGTGTTCTTTTGAAGATACATTTAATGTAGTCCTATTGTTCCGAGACTGAATGTATGGATGAACCTAGCCAAAAATGGAGGAAACCTCAAGAAAAGTAAAAGAAACAAAAACTAGCCAACAGCTCCTTCACTGGGATAAAAACCCTCAGCTAAAAAGAGACAGTTACTCTAATAATTGTACTGTTTTATTAAGTTAGGGACTTAAAATATTAATCTTTTTGAATATAATTTGGCATGGGGAATCTTTGGGAAGATAAAGATTGTGGTCAATGTAACACCTATCTAGCCACCTTTTCCTCGGGTGGTTGGGTCAGTGGCAGTGGAACAAACTTGTATCTAAATTGAGATGTCTAGAAAAGGTGGAAAATATCTGGGGAACACCATTAGATCATAGCTTAATTATTACAGCAATAAGAAAAATGTATTTCTAACTTTAGGGTTAATTTCACTCACATTTTCCTTCATTTAGATCTGGTTTTTAATCCTTGATTTAGAACTGATCTTTAAATTGTCATTTTACTTTTTTAGAGCTAAATGGTTTGGATTGAACTTAAATATTCAGAAATAATGTTAAAATGTGAAATTCCTTGCTTTTAGTATAAAATAAATGTATGCATTGAAAAATTCCTTTACATGGTGATTACTTTCATATATTGTGATGCCTTGGTTTTATATAATTGCAGTGATGATGATGATGATGATGATAATGAAATTAGCTAACACTTATGTGATACTTCCCTTTGTGACATGTCTGAATTTCTTCTGGTTATGTCACACAGTGGTGGTGGTAATAATACACATGAAAGGCCAGGATCATTCTAGCCCTTAAATAAGTTTGCTTTATACTTAAGCTAGGCTTTTAGTCCATTTTTCCTTTAAACATCATAACCTATTTTGGTTAGAGCTACCAGTTGTAACTATTTTCACATAGATTTTTATAGTTAATGGAAAATGAACCCTTCTGGAAATTATATTCCTTTTTATCAGCAATGAAGATTATACCAGTGCATGTTTTATTACAACCTAGAATGAATGTGACTTGAAAAAGTTAGAATTTCCCAAGTTGCTTGACTCCTTCTTTGTCCAGTGCAGTAGTTAATAGCTCATCTTCCATTCCCTAGGGCTAGTCAGCGTACGTTCAAATGTCAATTCTTCCATGTATTAGCTGCAAAATCGACCTGGGGAAAAGTATGCAGCTTTTTTAGTTCAGTATTCTCATATGTAAAATGAGGTAATGGTACCTACTTCATATGATTATTGAGAAGTTTAAATGAATTCCTGTTAGCAAAGCAGTAAGAACAGTGTCTTTCCCAGGGCAAGTGCCTTGTGTTTTTAAAATAAATATAAATGTTTGAGGCTCATTGCCATCATATTATAACAGAGCCTGTATCAAGGACATAGAGGCAATACCTGGAGTGGCCAAGGATGCAAACCTTTGACAGTTCTGTTACTTGACAGCTGTACAAGCTTTGGAAATTTGCTTAACCAGAGACTAGCTCTCCTCATTGTGAAATGGAAGTCAGTCATAGTGTCTGCTTTGTGTGGTTGGTGAGGATTAAATGAGATGATATTTGTCAAGACTTGTGGTGAGTCACAAAGTTCACCCACATCTCATCCAGATGGGCAGAGAAGAGGTAGCTTCTTAGTTTTGATTTTAACTAATGTGATCTTCTTCCTGAGCAAACGACTGCTGATTAGAAGGAAAAATTAATTAAATGTCTGAGCTGCTTTAAATCTTAGTCTGCTGTCTTGATTTTAGATAATGCTCTGTCTCTAGAAAAATGTACTCAGACTTTCAGATCTCTCTGTGTTCCAGGCTTTTCCAGTTTTCTCTCCAAGATGATGTCTGGTATGTCAGGGAGGGGAGGGGCTTAGGCAGCCTCTTGGTGGGAGAGAAAAGTCTGGACCCATAGGCATAGTCATGGTGTCCACTGATCACACTTGAGGAACAGAGACCAATACCCCTGGATGGACTCTCCACACACACCCAGCCTTTGCTAGGGTGCCATCACATTCTTTGCCAGGCTTGTGTTCTAGCTCTCAGCTAGTCACTTTCTAATTTCCTCCTTAAACACCTGGACTCCCAGCCCTACCTCAAAGGTTACCATAGGGAACCAAATGCTGCTCAGAAAAGCTAAACTTTGAGGCCTTCCTCTGCCTAACTCCCTCCAAATGTCCCTGGTGTGGGGCAGCCTGAAAGGTCATATCTTTCTAGAGCCCTGAACAGGAAAGGGGCCGAAATCCTTCATCCCTCAGGCTCTCCTCTATCCACACAAGACTCTTTTTTTTTTTTTTTTTTTTTTTTTTTTGAGACGGAGTCTCGCTCTGAGGCCCAGGCTGGAGTGCAGTGGCCAGATCTCAGCTCACTGCAAGCTCCGCCAACCAGGTTCACGCCATTCTCCTGCCTCAGCCTCCCGAGTAGCTGGGACTACAGGCGCCCGCCACCTCGCCCGGCTAGTTTTTTGTATTTTTTAATAGAGACGGGGTTTCACCGTGTCAGCCAGGATGGTCTCGATCTCCTGACCTCGTGATCCACCCGTCTCAGCCTCCCAAAGTGCTGGGATTACAGGCTTGAGCCACCGCGCCCGGCCCCCACACAAGACTCTTTAAGGCACACACATCTGACTGCTTTGTTCCTTCCCTTCTTTTCCTTCTCACACTCCTGGGATGAGGAAGAGAGATGACAGTTTCCCCTACACTCTTCTAAGCCAAATCTTCCCTTCACCATGGAAGAACTCTTTGAGCTAAGTCATTTGGATATGTGAAGAGCAATAGAGACATTTAAACATTCTTCCTCAAGACAATATGTCAGTAAGACTTGGCGAACAGCCTATTTTGAATGCCAGATGCTGAATATTAACTCCTCCTTCCTTTTTCTGTCTTAAGAATGTTTTATATTTGAAAAGCAAGGGAAGAGCACAGGGATGTTTTCCAAAATATTAATCCAAAGTAAGCGCATAATCAATACAAGCTTTACAACGATGATGATGATGATGATGATGATGATGATGATGATGATGATGATAAAGTAACTATTAGCACAGGATAGTTGCTATATAGATTGTTTTTACCCTTGGATAGCTTCTGTTTTCAGGGAAGAGACCGTAACTTCAGAGCACTTGTGCACTTGGCATCATGACACATAATTGCTCTGCCTCTCACAATTCTCACCCCCTGTGCCCCTCTCCCCATCTCTCTGGCCACATAGGCCTTTCTGCTCCTGGAACATGAAGTGATTTTTCCTGCTTTGGGCTATGTAATAATTGCTGCTCTATCACCTGAAGCCCTATTTCCCATATCTTTTTTTAACTGACTTCTGATTTTCAGTCCCTGCCTTAAAAGCTGCCACCCGATTTTCCTGGATCTTTTCTGGCCACCCTAACCAAAGTAGCCATCCCCACTTCCAGTTACTCTCCATACCACATCCTCCTTTTTATTTTCTTTTCTGCATAAGTCACTATTTTATGTTTACTATTTTATGTTTAAAAAGTTCACTATTTTAACTTTTTAACATAAGTTACTATTTTATGTCACATTTTTGTCTTTCTACTCCACTAGAATGTAAGTCTCAAGAGGCCAGGGACTGTGTCTGCTTTATTCCCTACTGGGCTGGCAGAGGACCTGGCACAAAAAGAGCTCAATACATAGTATTGAATACATAAGTGACTGAATGCTATCTTATTTCAGATAAAAAGAATAATCATTATGATTATTATCACTGGTGACATGGATGTGCATGGAGCAAAAGTATCTTGCATAAGCACAGAAATAAGGATTTTCTATATTATATTTATTATGAACCATAGTAATGGTGAGAATATCTCTCTCCCTTTATTATTTTGCTCTATAGTGATGGTGGCGGTAGAGTGGGCTAGTACTTTCTCCTAAAAATGATAAGAAGTCCTTTGAAGGAAGACATCATGCTCGTATTTCTTTCACACCTTTTTTGATATTTAGTTGCTCAATACATACATGTTGGTGATCACTGGTGGAGGGAGTGGGGAGTGGGTAAGAGAAAATCACAGGCCCTCCGCTTGTATATGATTAAACTGGCAAGACTTTCCAGGGAAAGCAGTGCTTCAGAAATTATGTGATTGACAGAAGGAAGGTCACGTATTTATTTTCTAGAAGAGTGATTGTCAAGTTGTGTGCTGAGGAGCCTCAGAGCCTCAGTTGGCTTATGTAGAAATTTTCATTTGAACAAAGAGTTTTAGGGCTACACCCAAGTGGAAACTACTTATTTCAGGATTGGAGCCTCCACAGAGAAAGATCAGAGGTGGGAATGAAACAAGAAATAGTTCCAGAGACTGCTGCTGTGTTACAAATTATCTTAGAACTTAGCAGCCGAAAACAACCATTTTTTTATGCTCATGCAGGAAGCTACAGGTCCAGAAGTCAGTGAAGGCACAGCAGGAATAGGTTGTTCCTGCTTCAGCTGCACAGACTTGGGGCAGGGGAGACTGGATGCCAGGATGTGGTCATATAAAGACACCTTCGCTCACATGTCTGGTGATCAGGATGGCTACGTGAGGCTTATTGTCCTTACAGCCTGTTGGTTGCAGGTTGTCAGACAGTGGGTGTGGAACTCAGGACTCCAAGCATACAGGTTCCAGCAAAGAAGACGGAAGCTGCGTTGCTTTTCCTGTCCAACCTTGGAAATCACACAGCCTCACTTCCACTGCCTTCTGTTGGTTGCAATAGTCACAAAATCCACCTAGATTCAAGGGAGGTCACATAGACCCCACTTCCAAATGGGAGGAAGGTCTAAGAATTTTGGAGCCATGTTTTAAACCAATATTAGCTTGGTGCAAAAGTAATTGTAGTTTTTGCCATTAAAAGTAATATAAGAGGCCAGGTGTGGTGGCTCACGCCTGTAATCCCAGCACTTTGGGAGGCTGAGGTGGGCGGACCACCTGAGGTCAGGAGTTCATGACCAGCCTGGCCAAAGTGGTGAAACCCCATATCTACTAAAAATACAAAAATTAGCTGGGCATGGTGCCACGGGCTTGTAGTCCCAGCTACTCAGAGGCTGAGGCAGGAGAATTGCTTGAACCTGGGAGGCAGAGGTTGCAGTGAGCCGAGATCGCTCCACTGCACTCCAGCCTGGGTGACAGAGTGAGACTCCATCTCAAAAAAAAAAAAAAAAAAAAAAAAAAAAAAAAGAAAGAAAGAAAAAAAATGTAATGTAAGGATGAAAGAAGCAAACAGAGGGGAAGAGAGGGGTCTTGTACTCTGGAAAGGGAGATGGGCTTGTGAGTCTGCAGCTAGAGCGTTTTGAAGATCTTCTGAGAGAAACATCTCCTTCCTCAGCTCCAATGTGCTCAGGAGCTAAGCACTGCAGAGCAATCATTTTAAATCTTTAGTGGTCATAATAAAATAGGTAAAGGTACTCTCAGGTACTCAACGACCCTCTTGTCACCAAGCAGCCCCTCATCAGAACTTCTCCAAACATACAATCTCTCCTTTCCACCTCCAGCTCATCTTGCTGGGACTCCTCTTTTTCCATCACATTTCATCTCCTGGCCTTTTTCATTCCTCATCTCCACCTTATTTCCAATTTCAGCCACATTTTGGTGAACCCACTGCTCTTGGTGCTTAGAGCAAGGAAGGCTAGTTGTGTTGAATTTATAGTACTTTTTAAAAATAATTTTTTATTATACTTTAAGTTCTAGGGTACATGTGCACAACGTGCAGGTTTGTTACATATGTATACTTCTGCCATGTTGGTGTGCTGCACCCATCAACTCGTCAGCACCCATCAACTCGTCCTTTACATCAGGTATAACTCCCAATGCAATCCCTCCCCCCTGCCCCCTCCCCGTGATAGGGCCCGGTATGTGATGTTCCCCTTCCCGAGTCCAAGTGATCTCATTGTTCAGTTCCCACCTATGAGTGAGAACATGCGGTGTTTGGTTTTCTGTTCTTGTGATAGTTTGCTGAGAATGATGGTTTCCAGCTGCATCCATGTCCCTACAAAGGACACAAACTCATCCTTTTTTATGGCTGCATAGTATTCCATGGTGTATATGTGCCACATTTTGTTAATCCAGTCTGTCACTGATGGACATTTGGGTTGATTCCAAGTCTTTGCTATTATGAATAGTGCTGCAATAAACATACGTGTGCATGTGTCTTTATAGCAGCATGGTTTATAATCCTTTGGGTATATCCCCAGTAATGGGATGGCTGGGTCATATGGTACTTCTAGTTCTAGATCCTTGAGGAATCGCCATACTGTTTTCCATAATGGTTGAACTAGTTTACAATCCCACCAACAGTGTAAAAGTGTTTCTATTTCTCCACATCCTCTCCAGCACCTGTTGTTTCCTGACTTTTTAATGATTGCCATTCTAACTGGTGTGAGATGGTATCTCATTGTGGTTTTGATTTGCATTTCTCTGATGGCCAGTGATGAGCATTTTTTCATATGTCTGTTGGCTGTATGAATGTCTTCTTTTGAGAAATGTCTGTTCATATCCTTTGCCCTCTTTTTGATGGGGTTGTTTGCTTTTTTCTTGTAAATTTGTTTGAGTTCTTTGTAGGTTCTGGATATTAGCCCTTTGTCAGATGAGTAGATTGCAAAAATGTTCTCCCATTCTGTAGGTTGCCTGTTCACTCTGATGGTAGTCTCTTTTGCTGTGCAGAAGCTCTTTAGTTTAATTAGATCCCATTTGTCAATTATGACTTTTGTTGCCATTACTTTTGGTGTTTTAGACATGAAGTCCTTGCCCATGCCTATGTCCTGAATGGTACTACCTAGGTTTTCTTCTAGGGTTTTTATGGTTTTAGGTGCAACATTTAAGTGTCTAGTCCATCTTGAATTAATTTTCGTATAAGGAGTAAGGAAAGGATCCAGTTTCAGCTTTCTACTTATGGCTAGCCAATTTTCCCAGCACCATTTATTAAAGAGGGAATCCTTTCCCCATTTCTTGTTTTTCTCAGGTTTGTCAAAGATCAGATGGCTGTAGATGTGTGGTATTATTTCTGAGGGCTCTGTTCTGTTCCTGGTCTATATCTCTATTTTGGTACCAGTACCATGCTGTTTTGGTTACTGTAGCTTTGTAGTACAGTTTGAAGTCAGGTAGCGTGATGCCTCTAGCTTTGTTCTTTTGACTTAGGATTGTCTTGGCAATGCGGGCTCTGTTTTGGTTCCATATGAACTTTAAAGCAGTTTTTTCCAATTCTGTGAAGAAAATCATTGGTAGCTTAACGGGAATGGCATTGAATCTATAGATTACCTTGGGCAATATGGCCATTTTCATGATATTGATTCTTCTTATCCATGAGCATGGAATGTTCTTCCATTTGTTTGTGTCCTCTTTTATTTCACTGAGCAGTGGTTTGTAGTTCTCCTTGAAGAGGTCCTTTATATCCCTTGTAAGTCGGATTCCTAGGTATTTTATTCTCTTTGAAGCAATTGTGAATGGAAGTTCATTCATGATTTGGCTCTCTGTTTGTTTGTTAGTGGTGTATAAGAATGCTTGTGATTTTTGCACATTGATTTTGTATCCTGAGACTTTGCTGAAGTTGCTTATCAACTTATGGAGATTTTGGGCTGAGATGATGGGATTTTCTAAATATACAATCATGTCATCTGCAAACAGGGACAATTTGACTTCTTCTTTTCCTAACTGAATAACTTGATTTCTTTCTCTTGCCTGATTGCCCTAGCCAGAACTTCCAACGCTATGTTGAATAGGAGTGGTGAGAGAGGGCATCCCTGTCTTGTGCCAGTTTTCAAAGGGAATGCTTCAAGTTTTTGCCCATTCAGTATGATATTGGCTGTGAATTTGTCAAAAATAGCTCTTGTTATTTTGAGATACGTTCCATCAATACCGAATTTATTGAGAGTTTTTAGCATGAAGGGCTGTTGAATTTTGTCAAAAGCATTTTCTGCATCTATTGAGATAATCATGTGGTTCTTGTCTTTGGTTCTGTTTATATGCTGGATTGTGTTTATTGATTTGTGTATGTTGAACCAGCCTTGCATCCCAGGGATGGAGCCCACTTGATCATGCTGGATAAGCTTTTTGATGTGCTGCTGAATTCGGTTTGCCAGTATTTTATTAAGGATTTTTGCATCAATGTTCATCAGGGATATTGGTCTAAAATTCTCTTTTTTTGTTGTGTCTCTGCCAGGCTTTGGTTTCAGGATGATGTTGGCCTCATACAATGAGTTAGGGAGGATTCCCTCTTTTTCTATTGATTGGAATAGTTTCAGAAGGAAAGGTACCAGCTCCTCCTTGTACCTCTGGTAGAATTCGGCTGTGAATCCCTCTGGTCCTGGACTTTTTTTGGTTGGTAGGCTATTAATTATTGCCTCAATGTCAGAGTCTGCTATTGCTCTATTCAGGGATTCAAATTCTTCCTGGTTTAGTCTTGGGAGAGTGTATGTGTCCAGGAAATTATCCATTTCTTCTAGATTTTCTAGTTTATTTGCATAGAGGTGTTTCTAGTATTCTCTGATGGTAGTTTGTATTTCTGTGGGGTTGGTGGTGATATCCCCTTTATCATTTTTTATTGCGTCTATTTGATTCTTCTCTCTTTTCTTCTTTATTAGTCTTGCTAGTGGTCTATCAATTTTGTTGATCTTTTCAAAAAACAAGCTCCTGGATTAATTGATTTTTTGGAGGGTTTTTTGCGTCTCTATGTCCTTCAGTTCTGCTCTGATCTTAGTTATTTCTTGCCTTATGCTAGCTTTTGAATGTGTTTGCTCTTGCTTCTCTAGTTCTTTTAATTGTGATGTTAGGGTGTCAATTTTAGATCTTTCCTGCTTTCTCTTGTGGGCATTTAGTGCTATAATTTTCCCTCTACACACTGCTTTAAATGTGTCCCAGAGATTCTGGTATGTTGTATCTTTGTTCTCATTGGTTTCAAAGAACATCTTTATTTCTGCCTTCATTTTGTTATGTACCCAGTAGTCATTCAGGAGCAGGTTGTTCAGTTTCCGTGTAGTTGAGTGGTTTTGATTGATTTTCTTAGTCCTGAGTTCTAATTTGATTGCACTGTGTTCTGCGAGACAGTTTGTTATAATTTCTGTTCTTTTACATTTGCTGATGAGTGCTTTACTTCCAACTATGTAGTCAATTTTGGAATAAGTGTGATGTCGTGCTCAGAAGAATGTATATTCTGTTGATTTGGGGTGGAGAGTTCTGTAGATGTCTATTAGGTCTGCTTGGTGCAGAGTTGAGTTCAATTCCTGGATATCCTTGCTAACTGTCTGTCTCGTTGATCTGTCTAATGTTGACAGTGGGTGTTGAAGTCTCCCATTATTATTGTATGGGAGTCTAAGTCTCTTTGTAAGTCTCTAAGGACTTGCTTTATGAATCTAGGTGCTCCTGTATTGGGTGCATATATATTTAGGATAGTTAGCTCTTCCTGTTGAATTGATCCCTTTACCATTATGTAATGGACTTCTTTGTCTCTTTTGATCTTTGATGGTTCAAAGTCTGTTTTATCAGAGACTAGGATTGCAACCCCTGCTTTTTTTTGTTCTCCATTTGCTTGGTAGATCTTCCTCCATCCCTTTATTTTGAGCCTATGTGTATCTCTGCATGTGAGATGGGTCTCCTGAATACAGCAAACTAATGGGTCTTGACTCTTTATCCAATTTGCCAGTCTGTGTCTTTTAATTGGACCATTTAGTCCATTTACATTTAAGGTTAATATTGTTATGTGTGAACTTGATCCTGTCATTGTGATATTAGCTAGTTATTTTGCTTGTTAGCTGATGCATTTTCTTCCTAGCATCGGTGGTCTTTACCTTTTGGCATGTTTTTTCAATGGCCGGTACCAGTTGTTCCTTTCCATGTTTAGTGCTTCCTTCAGGGTCTCTTGTAGGGCAGGCCTGGTGGTGACAAAATCTCTTCAGGATTGGGTTGTCTGTAAAGGATTTTATTTCTCCTTCACCTTTGAAGCTTAGTTTGGCTGGATATGAAATTCTGGGTTGAAAATTCTTTTCTTTAAGAATGTTGTATATTGGCCCCCAGTCTCTTCTAGCTTGTAGAGTTTCTGCTGAGAGATCTGCTGTTAGTCTAATGGGCTTCCCTTTGTGAATAACCTGACCTTTCTCTCTGGCTGCTCTTAACATTTTTTCTTCATTTCAACTTTGGTGAATCTGACAATTATGTGTCTTGGAGTTGCTCTTCTTGAGGAGTATCTTTACGGCATTCTGTGTATTTCCTGAATTTGAATGTTGGCCTGCCTTACGAGACTGGGGAAGTTCTCCTGGATGATATCCTGAAGAGTGTTTTCCAACTTGGTTCCATTTTCCCCCTCACTTTCAGGCATACCAATCAAATGTAGATTTGGTCTTTTCACATAATCCCATATTTTTTGGAGGCTTTCTTCATTTCTTTTTCCTTTTTTTTCTCTAGACTTCTCTTCTCACTTCATTTCATTCATTTGATCTTCAATCATTGATACTCTTTTTTCCAGTTGATCAAGTCGGTTACTGAAGCTTGTGCATTTTTCACGTATTTCTCATGTCATGGTTTTTATCTCTGTTAGCTCATTTATGGCCTTCTCTGTATTGCTTATTCTAGTTTTCCATTCTTCCATTCTTTTTTCAAGATTTTTAGTTTCTTTGCGCTGGGTATGTAGTTCCTCCTTTAGCTCTGAGAAGTTTGGTCAACTGAAGCCTTTTTCTTTCAATTCGTCAAAGTCATTCTCTGTCCAGCTTTGATCCGTTGCTGGTGATGAGCTGCATTCCTTTGGAGGAGGAGATGCACTCTGATATTTTGAATTTTTTGAATTTCCAGCTTTTCTGCCCTGCTTTTCCCCCATCTTTGTGGTTTTATCTGCCTTTGGTCTTTGATGCTGGTGACATACTGATGGGGTTTTGGTGTGGGTGTCCTTTCTGTTTGTTAGTTTTCCTTCTAACAGTCAGGACCCTCAGCTGTAGGTCTGTTGGAGATTGCTTGAGGTCCACTCCAGACCCTGTTTGCCTGGGCATCAGCAGCGGAGGCTGCGGAAGATAGAATATTGTTGTACAGTGAGTGCTGCTGTCTGATTCTTGCTCTGGAAGATTCGTCTCAGGGGTGTACCCTGCCGTGTGAGGTGTGAGGTGTTGGTCTGCACCTAGTGGGGGATATCCCCCAGTTAGGCTACTCAGGGGTCAGGGACCCACTTGAGCAGGCAGACTGTCCATTCTCAGATCTCATCCTGCGTGCTGGGAGATCCACTGCTCTCTTCAAAGCTGTCAGACAGGGTCATTAACATCTGCAGAGGTTTCTGCTGCTTTTTTTTTTTTCTATGCCCTGTCCCCAGAGGTGGAGTCTACAGTGACAGGCAGGCCTCCTTGAGCTGCGGTGGGCTCCACCCAGTTCGAGCTTCCAGGAGGCTTTGTTTACCTACTTAAGTCTAGCAATGGCAGGTGCCCCTCCCCCAGCCTCACTGCTGCCTTGCAGTTAGATCTCAGACTGCTGTGCTAGCAATGAGGGTGGCTCCGAGGGCGTGGGATCCTCCCAGCCAGGTGTGGGATATAATCTCCTGGTGTGCCATTTGCTAAGACCCTTGGTAAAGCACAGTATTAGGGTGGGAGTTACTCAATTATCCAGATGTTTTGTGTCTCAGTTTCTAAAGGGATTCCCTTCCCCCTTGCACTTCCCAGGTGAGGCGATGCCTCGCCCTGCTTCAGCTCTAGCTGGTCGGGCTGCACCAACTGACCAGCACCAATTGTCTGGCACTCCCCAGTGAGATGAACCCGGTACCTCAGTTGAAAATGCAGAAATCGCCCATCTTCTGTGTCGCTGGTGCTGGGAGCTGGAGGCTGGAGCTGTTCCTATTCGGCCATCTTGCTCGCACCCCTATAGTACTTTTTCAACCAGCCACTGGGAAGGACATTGAAATCCCCACACTCATTTTTACTGCCATTTTTTTTCAACATAATTTACAAAAAATAGAAGGAATGCGTATTAGCTAATTGTGCCACATGGTCCTATTTTCTCAGCAATACTTATTTTTATTAAAGCAGCTGATAGAAAATGAGACAAATTTTCATCAAAAAGATTGCTAATGTAAAACTGAGAGTACCAGGCAGCCTGGAATAAAATAAAGAAACACAATTGTAATATTGCTATTTTGGGAGTTTTACATTAAACTCCTACACAATATCAAAGATGGAAATGTGATCATAAATTTTAACTAGAATTTAGGAATGTGGCAGCCATTCTGGGAAACATTTACAGGAAAATCATAGACTCAAATGGAATTTGCTGAGGACTATATATCAATTTGCCATCAGAGTAGACAGTAGTAGAAACCCTGGACTCTTCCCATTAATCATTGTAGATGTGGCATCTCAAACAGAAGAGAGTTATGACTGTTATAAATCATGCACTAAGAGTTGTTTTTTACTTTAGATAGAGAAAACAATTAAAAGAGTTTGGGATAGCAGATGTATTGTCTCTAGTTGCTCTTCTTTTTCCTTTTAGTTTTAAAAATTAATTATCCGTGTCAGAATCCTGTACTTTAAATATTTAGACAAGGCAAGTTTTAAAAAGAAGATATGTAGGGCACATACTTCTCATCCACTGCTGACAGGCATCAGGAGTGGGTAAATTTGGATAGGAGATGCTTATCCATTCTATGTCATTGCAGATATGAAATTTTGTTTTGTTATTGTTTTGATTTAGCAAGAAATATCTTTCTTACTTTTTTCCAATTATGAGAATGGAACTGTTGTAATTAGTTAAGTCTGAAACTATGATTTAGGAAAGAAAAAAAAAGTGCAGGATGATCTATTGCACAGAGAGCCACCCAGAGCCCATCTGTTGGACAGAATAAGGAACCCCTGTGGGTGTAATTGGGGCAGGAAGAAGGGGCAGGATATGGTGGAAAGTGCTTGAGTTTTGAAGCCCAACTTGTTTTTTCTACCTTTCTCCTTTGTGTTCTTGAGCAAGATACTTAACTTCAGTAATCTATGATCTATACCTTGGGAATAATAATCACTATCTAGCAATGGTGTTTTAGAGATTAAAATATTATAATAACCTTAGTAAAGTATCTGGCTCATACTCAGTAGAAATATCTGCTTTATACCCAGCAAATATTCCTTTTCAAATAGATGTAGGCCACTATGTTATAATTAATAAGCAATACCATAAGCATTTGAATGTTTCTGCATAATGACCTATTTGCTGTCTTTTGTTAAATTTTCTTAGTTGGGAGAGTGAAACTCCTGACTAGCTTTGGACTGGATATAGCATAGGGGTGCCTACCTATGTGGAATGGTTTGAAGAGTCCTTGACAGGGCCAGTGACCTCACTGTCCTTCATAGAGCCAAAAATTGCAGCAGTTACAGATTCATTCCTCTGAGTTTTGAATGAACTTCCAAAATGCCAAATCTTCTATTATAATACAAGTATTCTTGGTAGTTGAGAATGGAGGAGAGTTATGAGAGTGAGGCGAAATAGGTTAAGCTACAGGTTGCAAAGTCATCCCTTGCTCCTCTTGGGAAAACTGGACAGTCAGGTGACACATTCTTCCCTGGCTGCAATTGACTGCAAGGGGCAGCTGCCCGGTTTTGATGGGATGCCCACTCGTGATAGGATACTGGTCCCTTTCACCTTACTCTTGGCATTCTTTAGACATTTTCACTGTTTTCCTGGCTCTTGCAACACCCGAACACTTATTTACCCACAGTTTACTAGGGAAGAGAACTGACTGATGTCAGCCAAGGTTATTTGAAAGCGGGTAGTCTGTATGTCAGAAGGCTCTATTGTTCTTTCATTATATGGGGTGGGGCAGGTGGCTGCATCTTTGAACTCTAGTTTCCTCCTCTGTGAGAAGATGGCTTAGAGGTTCCACAGTCTCTCTACTTTCTCTCATTCTCTGGTTCTTGATGGTGGTCTGGGTTCTACCTGAAGAGAGCCCAGGATTAGAGAGAGGAAGAATGTTACAGGCAAACTGGTCTCTTTCAAACATGGCCCAATCCCTCTTGGTGGTATCTGCTTCAGGGAAGTTAAGCGTTTGTCCAGAAATTATGATGTCTTGTTATGGAGCTCTTATTCCCTCCTCTATAAAACAACTTTCCTGTTGTTAATTCTTCTGTAACTATGTTATGTACTATGCTGACCACAGGGTACATGTGGCTTTCCACGTTAATGAAAATAAAATAAAACAAAAAATCCTGTTCCTGGGCCACACAATCTCATTTCCAGGGCTCGATAGCCACATGTGTCTAGTAGCTACTTGGCAGAGGAGGCACAGAAAGAACATTTCCATCATCACAGAAATTCTACTCTCGTGGAGAGTGCTGCTCTAGAAGCTTTAGGCCACTGAAGTTGTATTCAGTGACCTGACACCAGAGAATTTTTATAGTCACTTGAGCAGAGGTAATGCAATCCCTGGGGAAGACTTCCAGTTTCAATTACACTCAGGTTAATAAGCCCATTGTTCCAACCAAAATAATAGTTGCTCAACATTCCATTCTGATGATTTTTTTTTTTATCCAAGCAGTCAACATAATTTCATTAAACACCATCTACTCATTATGTACTAGTTAAATGAGGAATGAATGTGGCTCTGTCTCCAGATAAATGAATAGAGAGAGACACACAAAAAATTGGATGACTGGGGCTGTTGGGTGCACAAAGTAACTTGGTTAGGCTGTAGGATCGGAAAATCTCTCTAGATCTTTTTTCTAGAACTTCCTTTTTTCTAGATCTTCCTTTCTGTGGAGAATCACTCAGTTTTAACAAAGTGGCCAATTTACACTAAAATGCTTGTCATTTATATAAAATATTGGCATTTGTTGCAATATTGCAAACCAAAGAGTCATTGAGTTCCAAACTAAACAAAAGTTTTATAAAACAGTTTGTCCTGTCCAACCTTTAAAAGAGAAGGCATTTACTGTATGCCAAGCATTGTGCTGCCTGCTTCACATGCGTTTTCTAATGTGGGTTTCACAATACTTTCTTGACAAAGCTCAGCTGTGCACCTACCTGCTGGAGAGACAGCATCAGGAAGGAGGGAAAGCAGAGGTTTTGGAGGACAGCAGACAGGCTTAAATTTCAGCTGCGTTACTTACTAAACTTCAAGACTTTGGGCATTTACTTAACTTCTATTAGCTCTAGTCTCCCTGTCTGTAAAATGAGGGACATGATATCTGCTTCATGTGGTTGTTGTGACGATTAAGTCAGACAAGCCAAAGGAAGTGGTGCAAGTCTTGGTGCAAGACCTGGCACACAGAACATGAATACAGGGAGGAAGTCATCTTTTCGGTCCCTATGGCATTGTACCTTGTACATATTAGACACTCAGCAAGTATCTGTTGAATAGATAGGTGGATGCAAGGATGGAAGTCACATCTGCAAAACGTTCTTCATCTGCAGAACATTTCCTGGGAGTGTAGGTGGTCGCCTAAGTACAATGATCTGGGGAGGCTAAAAGTCTCTTATTCAACCCCAAACATCATCCTCCTGGCCCTGGCTGCTGTTTTGAAATTTAAGTATTTTTCATTCTATTCAGTCATATGTCCCTGTTAAAAGCAAATATTACTTTAGAGAAGGAACACACTAAGCTATTGTGTGCCATGGTGTTGGTCCAGCTGCCAAACCTCCTAAGACAGCACTGTGGAGTGGAAACACCTATGATCTGGGAGCCGGATATTCTGGCCTCCAGACCTGGCTCTGCTAGCATCTGGCCTTTCCTGGGCCTTGACCTCAGATTTCCTATTAATTAAGTGGAGGATTAGACTAGATCTTCTGTAAATGGTTTGGTTTGTGGTTTTATAAGTGGGTTACCAGGCAAGTGAGTTTTCATGTTGAGGCATGGGGCAATGCCTGGGTTGGATGGCTTTGGAACATGGCAATGTGGGAATTATAGCCCGGGAAGGACAGGGAACTTCTGTCCAATGTGGTTACAGAGTGCCTGATAATGAGACCATAAGGGACATACCATGAAGGAACAGGGGATCAACAATGACAGTTTTAGGACTGTTTCACAGCTTTGTTAGATACCTACCTGGTTTATAAACATCCTCTAGGAGTCTTCCTGGACATTAAGCACCAACATAAAATCACCTGGAATGAAGCCAGTTGACTGCTCCAAATGTGAGCTTCAAAACTGGGTGCCTTATGCAGCAAGGCTTGTGTATATTGTGGAAAACTGCTCTAGGACATTCCAAGGCATGACTGTCCACTCAGTGGTGCAGCCACGGACTGCCAGAAGCTACTGGCCTGGAGCAACTGGCCTAGCCCTTAGAAAGCAGGAATGAAGCAGCTCTTCGTGGCTGTAGGTGTCCCAGGGAACAAGGGTAGAGCCAATTACTGAACACCTCCCACATGCCAGGCACCATAGTGGGCATTTCACACACATTGTCTCATGTAAACCTCACAGCTGTTGCATGTAATAGACAGTACTGCCTTCACAACACAAACGAGGAACTGCAACTCAGAGAGGAAAGAAGTAGAGGTGAGATTTGAGAAGATTTTTGGATGCCAAAATTCACACCTCTTCCCATATATGTCATGCAACCTCCAGGATGTTCTGCAGATATCACTTGCTGTTACAGTTCAATGTTCTCTGCCCATGAGCATTGAGGGTGGAATTATTGTTCTCACATTATTGCTATTTCAGGCATTGTTGGAACAAAGAAACAATCACCACCAGTGGCCCCATCTATTCTGAGAGTGTTTGAAGTCATCAGTCGTATTTTCCAGCTGTCAGGGTTCCAATTTAAGTTTTATGTTGGATCTTTTTCTCTTTACTCTTGGTTGATTGGAGTTATAATCTGTTTTCTTCCCCACTTTTGGGTACTCACATTTAGATTTTATTGAGATTCATTTTGTAGTGCTTTAAAAGGTTAACAAGAAGCCTGAAGCTCTCTGGGTTTCTTATTAAGATGCTGCAGGGAAGAAGACAGAGTGTATCAGTTTATTGGGCTAGACATATCTGTTGATTGACACAGATGCTGCAAACATGTTCTGGGAACCATTTCAATGTTCCATAATAAGTAGCACATTAATCAGGACTGGGCAAACTGGAGAGGTCTCAGCAGGGTTGGAGTTTCCTGGGAAGTGCCTATTAAGATGAAGAATTAGCCAGTGCTCATGTTTAACATGTAGACTCTTGAGATGGGACCTGGAGGGAGATGCCGCAGAGTGTTTATCAACATTCGTGCGGATCACTGTCGTGTGATCACTTTCACCTGTACATTATTATCAGTTCAGAGCCTCCCCCTGCCCCTGTGGGCTTGCCATGAGAGAGAGACTCCATCCTCTTTTCTAACAGAAGGGCAGGAGGGTGTGCATACTCCAGAGATGTGTGTCATTTACTCTTTGCAGCTTCAACAATTGAGTAGACTGAAGAAAGACGTTCGTGAAAGGTGGACTTTTCTTTTTATCATTATTTGCCCTTTGTTTTCTAGATGTTTCACTGTGAAGTGTGTGATATATTCAAGACTTTATATCATGTCATCAAAAGCCTAACCACAAAATAAGTCTCGAGTGTGCCCAGTGTCCTGTATGGAGCATGAAACTGGCCTTTTGTGCAGTCTCCTTGTTGGAACCACTCCTTGAAATTTGTGCTTATTGTGTCCTGACTTTTCTGGACAGTTTTACCACATAAGATAGTTTGCTAAACATCTTCCCTGTATTTAAAATGTGGCTTTTGTGTAATAAAGCCCTGTGGACTTCATAGCAGTACCAAGTTTACAAAACTACCCTAGTACCCCTGTTTTGTAAACAGTATCCCTGTTTGCAAAAACTGGTTCTGTTTTAAAACAGCTTAGACAGCCTTTATCCCAAGTGCTTGTGTTTTGATTATTCTCTGATGCAGAATTAAATGAAGAAATTTGTGCACGAAGCAAACTTCACCTCTGTATCCCCCAATAGCACACCACCCTCACTTTTTTTTTTTTTTTTGAGTCAGAGTCTTACTCTGTCTCCCAGGCTGAAGTGCAGTGGCATGATCTCAGCTCGCTGCAACCTGCGCCTCCCAGGTTCAAGCAATTCTCCTGTCTCAGCCTACCGAGTAGCTAGGATTACAGGTGCCTGCCACCATGCCCGGCTAATTTTTGTATTTTTGGTAGAGATGGGTTTTCCCTATGTTGACCAGCCTGGTCTCGAACTCCTGACCTCAAGTGATCCACCCATCTCGGCCTCCCAAAGTGTTGGGATTACAGGCATGAGCCACCGCACTGGGCCCCTCACTTTTAATTCTATAAATTAATGTATTTTATAGTAGGATATTAGGACAAGAAATTTATGTCATTACGTATACTTGGGGATTGATGAGAAGTTATGTTTCAATATAGCAGAAAACTAATGAAAGCTTTCAAACCCCAGTTCCATCCATTTCTGTTTTCCCATTCTACATTCTCATGTAGTGAGTGTGGTTCTGAGGCAGTGGTCACTTTGTGATGCTGTCATGAAATAAATAGGAGAGAATCTGGCCATACCTGTGTTTTTTTCAGATCCAAAGGTAGGATAAGCCTCAGATGCTGATGTGAATTTAGTGAGGGGTCCTGATATGGCCTGATGCCCTTGCTGTTACTCTGGCTGAGCACAAATGTGTCCTTTTATGTCATATATCCTTTTGAGATCTTCAAGGCAAGCAATTGAAACCGACTCTGACTGGCTTAGGCATAAGAGTAACTTCTTGAGAGGTACCAGGTTATCTGGTGGACTCACTGTAAAGTTGTAGGAACCAGACTTAGAATATGGGTGGGGATAAAGGGAAACCAGAGCTAAATTAAAAGTCGCACCAGAGAGCCAGCTTGGGGAGCCATCACTGCTGCTCCTGCTGAGCACTGGGCATGGGGCTGGCATGGCCACTGCTGGTGTTGGCCTTGGATATGACTGCTTGGTGCTGCTGGACCTGCTGGCCTGGCAACTGGCTGCTGCCACCACAGTTGCCAGGATGAAGATTCTCTGTTCTCTGAGCCACTGGCCCCGAATTTGAAGCCCCAGGATGGATGTGTATCATCGTCCATGACCATGATCTGTGCTGTGACTGCCAGAGAGTCTGAAAAAGCAAGAATCTGGCTATCTTGACTGCTGTAATGCAAGGGGCTTTGTTTCCCACTAAGATTCACATGGCAGGAAATCCATCAAATATAGGAACGGTTTCAGATACCAGAAGGCCACAGTCTGACAATACATAATCAACTCATTTCATCAAACGCATTCTTTTGAACCTTTGATTTTCCTTCTTGCTGACATCTTTATTCTTTTAAGCTCCTTATTAATAGTCTGTATTTCAAGTAGGAGAAGAAAATATAAAGAGATAACATTCAGTTCCTTTTCCTTATAGCTTTCTTAAAGTTTCTGTAAGCAATACTAAGAGGTAATACAGCCTCTGTCACATCCCCACTCCAAGAAATTGGATTGGTGAAGTGAACACACCTTCTGAGAGTGCAACTGTAAAATAGGCCTAGAATGATCAGATGGAAGGAAATAAAAAGCAAAAATGGGGCTTAGATGTTGCTTAAACTTGGCTTTTCCTCCTCATTAGTATAAATAATCAAACTGTAGATCTACAGGGACCTAAAATTTTAATTTTAGGATGTATGCCTCATTGCAATTCAAAGATAGGTGGGTGCTTAACATGAGGAAGTAGAGTTTAGTGATTACAAACAGGGTGTTGGGGTTGGACAGACCTGGGTGCAAGTCCTTGTTCAGCTGTGTGACTTGGGGCACGTTTCTTCACCCTCTGAGTCTATTTCTCATTTGAAAAAGGGCAGTGGTGACCTTTATCTCACAGAGTTGGTATGAGAATTGAACAAATTCATGTATGTAAATCCCATATTAAGTATTTAATAAATAACTATTATCATTTTAATCCCTGCTATAGGAGAATAGAGTAAAAGTTGGCTCTCTCAAATTAAAAAGGGGTGGCTTTTGGAGGAAATGTCAAGCGGAGATCAGTTGACAATGCGATGGGTGTTGTAGAGGAAGATCTAGCCCTGGGGGAGTAAGCATGGTGGACTGAGGGATGTCCCAGGTTCCCTTTGATAGCTAACTCTATGGTACAGTAACTCTCTCGAGAACACAGACAAGGATTAGTCCTCTCAGCTGGGCTATTCCTGATGTTGATGGCGAAACACCAGCCACTCAGACAGTGTCCATCAATGTCCACCCTAATCTGAAAATGAACTGACCAGGCCAAGGTAGAAACCAGTTGGTCTGTCCAACCAGTAACAGATCCATAAAAGTGGCAGCCACTTTCACCACCATCATTATAGCTCTGACCACTTTCCCTGACTTGATTTGGCCAATGTGTTGTGTGAGTGGTGGATGGAAGAAGCTAATACAGCTATGGCCTTCCTCAACAATAGTGAGGTACCACTATCATTTGCAAATCAGTTCAAAAATAGGAGGCCTTCCTAGTTGGGCACTAAGAGCTAATTCTCTTGGGCAAATTTTATTGCATTCAACCACAGAAGATTAAAAAAATAAAAAAGAATGGCATTTTCTCCTCCCAAAGCAAAACCTCTGAGATTCATGGTCTATCTTAATTATATCTTCTGGGGTAATCCTGAGAAGTCTCATCCATTCCAGTAGAGCCTGTGCTGTGAATAACTATAAGAGTGCTCACCTGGTTTTGCTGCAGTACAAGAATTTCAAGGTCTAAACTCTATGAACATATTGATTAAGGTAAGTTATTGCCTATAATGTGATTAAATTATACTATAAAGAATTATTTTGTCTGATGATTTTCCAACATGAGGGCTCAGGCAGAATAGTACAAAGGATGAGATTATAGATCTACTCATGATTTTCAAGTACATAGTACACTGTTCTTAACTATAGTCAACACATTGTATAATAGATCCCTTGAACGTATTTCTCCTAGCCAACTGAAGTTTCCTATCCTTTGACCAACATCTCTCCAACCTACAGCATTCTGTCCCTAGCCCCCAGGAAACACCATTCTACTCTCTGCTTTTGCAGGTTTGCCTTTTAAAATTTTCACGTGTAAGTGAAACCATGTGATATAGTATCTGTCTTTCTGTGCTTGGCTTATTTTACTTAATATGATGTCCTCCAGGTTCATTCATGTTGTCGCACGTGACAGGATTTCCTTCTTTTAAGGCTGAATAGGATTCCATTGTGTATATATACCATCTGTTATTTACCATTCATCCATTGATGGAAACTTAGGTTGATTCCGTATCTTGGCTATTGTGAATAATTCTGCAATGAACATGAGAGTGCAGCTATCTCTTCAAAATGATTTCATTTCCTTTAGAAATCTACCTAGTCGTGGGATTCCTGGATCATATGATAGTACTATTTTCAATTTTTTGAGAAACTCCATATTGCTTCCCATAATGGCGGCACTAATTTACATTTCCACGAACAGTGTGCAGATGTTCCCTTTTTTCCATATTCTTGCTAACACTTGCTAACTTTTGTCTTTTGATGATAGCTGTTTTAACAGATGTGAAGTGATAGCTCATTGCAGTTTTAATTTGTAAGGGAAATGCACATTTTAAAATACTGTGAGTGCTAGTAGTAAATGTGGGATCCTAAAAATTTATACTGGACCATGTGAAGAATTTCTTTTGTGAGGCCGGAAAACGGGCTAAGAGTCAGAACAACCTAGTGTTCTTTGTTTCCATACCATTCCCAACCTACCTTGAGGTCCATGTCTGAATTTGGCTGTTGAAGGCTTTAATTTTTACGGAAACGAAAGGTCTGCCCAGGATGAGCCTGCCAGCAAATCAGCAGAAGCAAGCCTAAGACCAAGGAATCACAGATCTACCTGTTGTCTAAGGCTAAGCTGCCATGGGTACCACTCTGGGTCTTCTCTGTCTGGGAGCAAAATCTCCAACCTTAAATAGGAGTCAGACCTGGTATGGTGGCTTTTGCCTGAAGTCCCACCTACTCACAAGTCTGAGGCAGGATCCCTTGAGCCCAGGAGTTTGAGGCTATAGTGAACTGTGATCATTACTGAACTCTAACTTTGACAACAGAGCAAGACCCTGTCAAAAAAAAAAAAAAAAAAAAAAAAAAAAAAAAAAAAAAAAAAGAGTTGAAAGTTAAAAAAGAACCAGAGAGAGAGAGACCAGGTCTTCTCAGATGGGGTAATCCCTGGTTTGACTTGCCTTCTAGCCCCATGAGAGGAAGACCCATAGGAAAATAAGGGAAGAAGCCAAAGAAATATGTGGCAGGGTCTTTCCCAGGTGGCAGCAGCCCAACCCAGTTCACCTTCCTGACTTCATAAAGGAAGACACAGGAGACTTTTCTTATTTTTACTCCTCTCATTAGACTCCACCATCTGGAAAATGTTGTCTAAGAATAAGCTCTCAGGATCATCTATTTTAGCATATCTGCTCCTTTGTGGGAAGAGTGAGTGTGAAAATTTGGGAACATGTGCAGTGAATAAAGTTGTTATTTTATGCAAAACAGAAAAGAGCAGTGCCTCCTTTGGATGGATGTAGCCCTGGGCCAGGGCACACAGCTTTGGTATTCTCAAAGAAGCCCACAAAACAACCAAGGAGGCTGTTCCAGCTGGGCACTAGTAGCTGATTCTCTTGGTAACTGTGGGCTAGGTTTTAGCTCTCACATGCCCGCTTAAGCTGAGTACCTTTGTGCAGTAAATAGCCTGGACCACTTTACATGGTGGTGGTAATGGGCAGGCTTAAGGGGTGTGATATTGGGTAGGGAGCTCAAATAACTCATGGAATGGGCACCTAAGCAAGGTAGAGAGATGCAGAGCAGAGAGGAGTTCTGAAGGGGAGTTTGGCTTGTTTGCCTTTTTTTTTTTTTTTTTTTTCTATCTTGGCACCCTTTATTAACAGAACACAGTGTAGATTATGCATTGTATTTTGAAAAAGAAAGAGAAAAAATGGCATAATCTTTGCTGTTGAGATGTTTTCAGTCTAACTCAGCAATTCCTTTCCCTCATCCTTTCTGCCTCACTACTTATTACATTTGCTTCTAGTTCTTCCTCTTTAAATTGAAAAAGCAGAGGCAAAACCAGACACTGTGATAATGGAATTTTATGTTGTGGTTTTTGATTACACTTCCCTTCCAAAGCCTCAACATTTCACATTGTTAATAATAATGTTCTTTGTAGGAAAAATCCTTAATTTGAAAATGTTGCAGATGGCCTTTTATCAGGAGCTATGGACTGTCAAAATAAATAGATCTAATTATGAACCATTGTTGTTGAATGGGCCATCTTAAATAATAGCAGTCAAGTTTCCAGAAATTTAAAAAAAGACCTTACATTTTTAAAAGACCTCAGAATAATTAGTGGTCTTTGGTTGATTGGTTTTCAACAAGTTATTCAGCAGATGGAGGCTGTCAGATTTCTGCTGGTACAATTATTTTTGTAACTCATGGTGCCGGGTGGAGTGGTGGGGTTTTATGCAACTTCAGCATCACCTCTTTGTTCAATTGGATTTGGTTTAAGAGAATCCTGCTGCACCTGTACATTAAGATGGAGCGTGAGGAAGGCCTTGGGACTGAGCCATTTGAAGAAAATCTAGGCTCGGGTGGTTCACTTTAGGAGTATTAGTATAACCTTAGACATTAGCTCTTGGAACTACCCTGAAGGTGAAAATGTGAGAGAGCTAATATTTCTCTGCAAGGATTCCTTGGGTTACTGAGTTTTGGTTCTTGCCATCAAGATATTTGTACTGGAGCAAGATGTGGAAAACCCCAGATGAGAGGATATTAATGTAGAATCATGAGCTCTGCCAAAGTAATGTCATTACTGCTGCTCCATCCCTGAAGAAAGATCTTAAACATATGAAAATAGACAAGACAAATTATAAATTGTAATTTAGTATCTGGTAACTGAAAGTCTTTACTTCATTTGTACTAAGTGATTACCTAAATTTACTAAGGAAAATTTTGGAGATCACAGATTTGAGTTGAGGTCAATAAAATAGGATAAAAGTCTAGATGGTCTAGATGATGAAACTTAGCTTTTGTTGATTAGAGTTCTATTTAGCTCTTAAAACTGCAGTAAATAAAAGGTTATATTAGTGGAAAACACACAGGGATTCAGAAAACATAGACAAATCGATAGGAAATTGAAATGTATACATTTTATTTTCAACATGTAAAACCTTGAGTTTAAAGTTCTTCATAAAAACACAATTCGTAGATTAACTTTATAATAAATTAACAGTGAGCATTCTTATCCCCATTTCAGGGCTACAAACCCAAGTTATGGAGAGAAAATTTTAAAAGAGGAGGCAAGAGCTGCCACTATAATTTAAAATATATTGTTCTCCAGTCTTTTTACATATTCTTGAAACCAGTTCATTAACGGTGACCTTGTGTAGGAAAAATTAGCATTTGTGCCCAAAAATTCTTTGTGTTAGTTTGTGTGCATATTTTGGAGTCTTCATGTTAAAAGTATAGGACAGACCTACTTAACAAAGGTGAATTTTGTTGAAATTTTGGGGAGAATATAGGTTTGAATTCATGTAAATAAGATTGAATAAAAATCCAGATGACTAAAATGTATTTCATCTTTTGATAATTAGAGCTTTATTAAGCACTTAAGCTGCAAAACATAAGAGGTTTTATTAGTAGAAAATACTCATGGATTTAGAAAATTTAGTAAATCTATAGATAATTGAAATATAACTCAGGGAAACATTTAACGAAATCTCTTTTTCAACACATAAATTAGTACCCTAAGAGAGTTAAATTAGTATTTTACTGTGAAACTATTTTCTTCCACACCAGAATCTATCATATGTTGGCAAAGAAAAATGGACTAGACATTCATGACCACCAAGAGTTTATTACTTGCTCTGGCCACCTCAGTGTTCAGTGGGTACCTAAAGTGAAAAGAGTTTTAAACGCTGCCTTTGTAGTCTTAAGTCTGAGTGAATCCAGGGATATTTGCTGTGAGTGTGGCAAAATGATTATTGTGGAATTGGTTGTTGAATTTGGATTTTTTTGTTGCTGGCAAAATTCACATTGCCAAGTCCTCCTTCCCTTAATCTTTTAAATTGAAGAGTATTTTAAGCAAAAAGCAATGCAAACATATCTTACTCCCTGAACTTCTTGATTAAATTGGTAGTGTTTTTTATTTGTAGTGGACTACGTACAGAGTTCTTTTTCATAAAACTTGAAGGTTCTTCTTCATAAATCTTGCAGCTTCAAGTGGAAAAAAAGGAAAAAAGAAACTTATTTCCTCTTACACTCTTACTGTCACACCTCAAGTATTGGACACAATGTGCAATGCTTGGCTTAGAAAAACCTTTCTCCTCTCTTGGCAAATCAGGCAGTGTGGAATCAGCAAGGGCCCAGCTCTCACTGTTTTCCTATGAAGTTGTTTGGATGTGTGACACATCCACCTTATGGAAGTTTAAATTGGTTGTGTCTTGAGGCTCACAAAAGTAGGTTGTGGAATTGGTATAAGCATTTGATTTATTTGAACATGTCTGGTGGTGTGTCATCGACTGACCCCTCTGATATAAGCTTTCCTTCAAACAAAGTCCATCAGAGACTTGAAGTTTCACAATCAAAGCTTTGTTTACTAGGTATATTTTTCAGCCTCAAGGAAATGTTCCCTCGCTGCCTGTAGAAGCAATAGTTACACCTTCCTTAGGGGAAGAACCCAGTTAAATGTGTTGCACATCTTCACCTCTTTTACTTGAATAAGAAGTTTACAATCTTCCCTATGGTATCCTTCATAGGGGAACTCTAGGAAGAAATGTTTGATCATAAGAGTGGTAACTGGAAGCATGAACTGGAGTATGGTGTTCCCCATTTAAAGAAATTTTGCTTAAAAATATTTTTTTTAAATGACCTTCCAGAGGTCAGACAAAGGCCAGTTTCCCCTTGATATTGGGTATTTCAGGGTGGGATTAACAAAAGGCTAGAAAATGAAGATGGAAAGGGATTTATAGCTACATGTCAGCAGCATGGACAATTTCCTAATGTGCATCTCTAATTAAACATTGGAGCATTAGCTTATTAATTAATTCAACAAATATTCATTGAGTATCTCTGCTAGGCAAGAATCTGGGTACCAGAGTTACAAAAGTGAATGAGGTACATTTTTCTTCCTTAGGGAGCCTAGAAGGAAATATACAATTAACTACAGTCATTGTTTCTCACACTACCAAGCAAAAGAAGTGAGGCTTACCTGTTTCTCAATGTTGTTTTCTGAGGACACATAAATGAAGAAACTTCAACTAGAAAAAACAAAATTCATATTCACCGTTGGATTGTCTGCACAATATTGTCATCAGTAAATCATGTAATGCTAATACAGGACTTGGACTGAGTGTGACATTGCCAATTTCAGTTTGTAATTTCTTCATACTCGCAAGTGATAATTTTGTAATTTCTTTTGAGGAGCAAAACAATAAAAACCATCAGTACAAACTCAGGGTATCCTTGGTGCTAGAGAGCTCTATTACACAATGATTCCTTACACTGTGTGAAGTATGAAAGTTCTATAAAAAGATTTCTCCACAATTCATTTTATAGTAGTCCTGTCAGTAGGTTTTATTAACTCTACTTTTCTGTTGAAAATATGGAGTCTCAGTAATTGTGATTGAGTTAGTCATCTCAGGTTATAAAAACAACAGTTTCAGAAGGGTCTTGAATGAAATATCTTCTGCCTTTCAATCCAGGGAAGTTTGTACTATACCTCAACAAGGACTAATGCAAGGACCAAATGTAAGGGCTAAACATGGAACATCACAGCTATCAAACTGATGAGAGAGGCCTTATCACTTCTTAGATTGCTCAAGAGGATGATGTGAGCAGAGTAATGGCCCCCAAAGAGGTTTATGTTCTCATCTCTGGAATCTTTGAATACGTTAGTTATAGGACAAAGGAGAGTTAAGATTGTGGATGGAATTAAGATTACTAATCAGATGATCTTAAAATAGGGAGATTATCCTGGATTATCCTGGTGGTCCCAATTGAATAATTTAAGAGGTAGGCAGGAAAAGAGAGGGAGTTGTGACTAAGGAAACTAAGGGGCAGTAGTCAGAGGGATATGACATTGTGTTCTTTAAAAACGGAAAAAAGGGCCACAAGCCACAGAATGTGGATGATCTCTAGAGCTGGAAAAGGCAAGCAAAGAGATTTTCCCCTAGAGCCTCCAGAAATAAACTCAGCCCTATGAACCTCTTGGTTTTAGCCCACTGAGACTCATAGGACTTCTGTCCTATGGAACTGTGTGACGATAAACTTTTGTTGTTTTATGCCACTAATGGTAATTTGTTAAAGTAGCAGTAGGAAACTTATCTGCGTGGTGCTGTTAGAGCCTGATTTACAGCTCTCTACCTTCAGAGCAGACAGTGTGACTGGGAGCCCCCTGTTATCACCAGGTGGGGATGTTATAGGTTAGATCAATAGTTTATTCAACTGTTTATTAATAAACATTTATTGCACATCCACTTGGTACAAGGCACTGTTCTAGACCAAACAGTAAACAAGACATAAAAAAATCTTGCCTTCATGAAGCTATTATTGTAGAAGGGGAAAGATAATAGGTAAAATGCATCATATATTAGATAGCGATAAGTGATGAGGAAACTGTGAAGAGATAACAGTGATAGGAAGCAGTGTGTGTGTGTGAACGTGTATATGTATGTGTATATCTGTGCATATGTATATTAGGTTTGTAAATTTTAGATGGGGCTTCTAGGGCAGGTTCACTGAGAAGTTGATATGTAAATAAAGATCCGACCACTTCTTTTAGGAAGGAAGAAACAGCCAGTGGCTTTCTGTCCCAAGCAAAGGAAATGCAAAGGCTCTGAGGACAGAGGGTTCCTGGCACTGGAGGGATGGGAGATGGTGAATAGGTGAGAATGTAGGTAAAACTTCCAGAGTGCCAGGTTCTTTCAAATAGTAGCTTATATTTACCCTCAGGCCAAGCCTTAGAGCTTTCCTCCTCAGCTGGTGGTTCTTGCTTTTTAAATAAAAAAAAAAAATTATCATTTGTACTGCAGAGAAAAATCAGACCATTTCCAAAGGGCAGTCTAAGGGAGTTGGAGGCAGAGAGTATCCGAGAGTGTTTCAGTGCTGATAACCAATTTTATGGATCAGTCATTTTAATTAATAAGGAGAATGGGGGAAAGTGATGCAAACAGTATAAGTCCCGGTTGGCATTTCCTTGAATGTTGAATACCTTTTACTTTTCAAAGGGTAAGGAGTTTGGTTAGTGACTGGAAACAGGCAGAATTGGGGTTGCTCTAAACTCAACCAGCTGGTCACAGAGTACTGTTGGCAAAGGTTGGCCTCTTTTTCTTGCTTCACATGGCTCATATTTAATATAATACTGCAGAATAACTTTGATCTGTCTGCCTTTAGCCAGAAGTCACCACCACTATCCCCTTAAAACTGTTGGCTAGCATTTCTTTAAACAAGCAGGCTGCACAGAGCACCTTATGTGATTCCAGCAGGGGAGGAAGGGAGGAAGTTGTGAGGGTTGGACACCCAGATCTAAGAAGGAGGGAGATGTAGGTAGAAGGACCAGCCAATTGGCAGCAGTAGGCTGCAACAGCCATACACTTGCCCTGGGAAGTGGGAAATAGGAGGGATGACAGAGCTTGGTTTTTCACACAGCAAAGATCTATGACAGCGAGAGATAATCGTAATGGAGTAAACCGAAGGAAGAAATAAGATGCCTCCAGAGGAATATGGCAGCTTTAAAACATGGCCTCAAAATCCTTTGACACTCCTTCCATCAAGAAATGGGGTCTATGTCTCTTCTCCTTGTATCCTCTTGTGACTGCTTGACCAATAGGATGGGGTAGAGGTATCTGTTTCTGGTGCAGACCTTCGGAAATGGGTCACTTCTACTTTCTGTTTCCTGAGAGGCTCGCTCCCAGATCCCAGCCACCATGCTGTGAAGAAGCTTCACCTAGCCCACAGAAAGGCCCATATGGAGAGGAACCTGCAGTCAGCCATGTGTGAGAGCCATCTTGGAAGCAGATCCTTCAGCTGGTCAAGCAATTCCAGCTGACGTTACATGGCACAGAGATGAGCTGTGCCTGTTGAGCCTTCCCCAAATTGTAGATTTGTGAGAAAATGAAATCATTGCTGTTACTTTCAGCTACTAAGTTTTAAGGTAGCTTGTTATATGTGAACAATTGTAATGAGGTGCATTTTAGGTGACCAGGAAGGAGAAATATCAGGTTTCATGCAATACTGAGGTTGCTTTGTTATTCAGGTATATAAAATATAAATCATATGATTCAAATCTTTTAACCACTTAGAGTTTTTTTATTCTCTCCTTTGAAAAATGCACATATACCAACCTTTTGAATACAGTTTCAAAAGTCTGAATACCTTCTACATCCATCCGTGGGCATTGACTCCAAGTGGATGAACCTCTGTGATCAGAATCTCTCTTCACTACTCTGTTATAAAGTGCAATTTGGTGTAAGCTTAGGAAAGGAAGAGGGAGAGGACACTGGACTTTCTGTTGTTAGACTTGTATTTTATTCCAATCCTTTCATAGATTTGCTCTTTGATTGGAGATAAAGTGTAAAACCTCTCTATGTCATACTCTATATCTATATGATATTCTATATCATAATTTCTTGGATGGTAAAATGTGGATTAAAATTCTGTCCTTTCTTTCCTCAAAGGAATGTTGAAATTTAAAAAAAGAAAAAAGAAGTGAATATGCTTGGAAAAGTCATATCTTGCCCGTAAGAAGTATACAATGAATATTTGTTGAATTTTTAGCTGTTGTTATGGATAGGGGATTACTTGATTAGGTCGATGTGGTGTTATGACATAGATACTTATTTTCATCCATGGTTCCTGGCTTCTAGCTCCCATAGTCCTTGTTATACTGTTGGGGCACTTTAGGCCTCAGGAAATGGAATCTTTCTCTCTAAGCTTCTCCTGCCCTCCTTTCACTTGCCCAAGGCAGGACGCTAATCTGATTGTTGGTCAAAATACCCTCATTCCAGATCATGTCCTATGCAGGCACATGGATGAAACTGGAAGCCATCATCCTCAGCAAACTAACACAGGAAGAGAAAACCAAGCACCACATGTTTTTACTCACAAGTAGGAGATGAACTTTGAGAATACATGGACATGGAGAGGGGAACATCACACACCAGTGAGGGGAGGGAACTTGGAGGATGGGTCAATAGGTGCCGCAAACCACTATGACACATATATACCTATGTAACAAACCTGCAAGTTTTGCACATGTATCCCGTTTGTTTCTTTTTTTAAGGAGAAATAAAGAAAAAACCCCAAAAATCAACATACCCCCATTCCAGAAAGAGTCCTGCTCTATACCTAAGAGGAAGGAATGCTACACAGAGAGGCCAAGAAAAGTCTAAGTAGATAGACATTGATGGGTTTAGATCATGCACTTTTTGTCCAATCACATTTCTACATGGTTGTCAATCATGTCTATGTAATGAAGCCTCCATAAAATCCTAAGAGGATTGGGTTTAGGGAGCTTCCAGATAGCTGAACACGTGAAGGTTCCTGGAGGGTGGTGCATCTAGGGAGGACACGGAAGCTCGTACCCCTTCCCTGATACCTCACCTTACACATCTATATCCTTTGTAATATACTTTATAATAAACTGGTAAGGGTAAAAATATTCCCCTGAGTTCTGTGAGCTGCTTCCAATTCCAACTAACTGAACCCAAAGAGGGGGTCATGGAAACCCCAACTTGAAGTTGGTTGGTCAAAAGACACCAGACTTCTGACTGGCGTCTACAGGTGGAAGCATCTTTGGGACTGAGCCCTCAACCTATGGGATCTGATATTATCTCCAGGTAGATAGTGGCAGAATTGAATTAGAGGACACCCAGTTAGTGTTCACTGCTTGATGTGTGGGGGAAAAACTCCACACTTTGGGTAACAGAAGTCTTCTTCTGTGTTGATGACTGTTGTGGTGGTGGCATGAGAGTAGAGGAAAAACATGGTTTGAGAGAACTTTTCCTGACACAGAAGCCCAGACCTTTAAGGGCAAGGTTTTGTCCATAAAACAATCCTGGAACAAGGTCCCCAGGAAACAAGCACCAAAGGATATAGGAGTGGAAAGAGGGGGTCAGTTAGACATGTCCGTCCGTGTCACCCATATTACTTTTTACCCTCTGTTATCCTTAGTTTTATAGTCAGTGTAGGGGAACTAGGAGAAACAGTAGCATGCAAAGATTGGTATCAATTTACAGCAAAACAGAACACTGCCCATGAGCACAAGGAATTGGAAACAATATACACAAAAGTCTCACAAAATAGAAAAGAACATAGACACTGGCTCTAACATTGACGTCACTGGAATAGAAAGTCTATTTACATTGTTGCTTATGAGGTCAGCAAAACATTTCAAATAGCAGCTTCTTGGCTGCCTGCAGTGGGTCGGCAAATGTGAAATAAAACATGAAGGGCAGACCTGACTTATGAACAGGATGTTCCAAGTTTCCTTCTTTGCTTTCTTCTGTAACAGATCACCTTGCCCTTATTACTGTGTCGGTAGATTTTTATCATCCCAGATGAAAGAATCCTAGTGTTGGCCAGGGCAAATCCAAAACACAAGTGATGAGGGGCAACACCCAATGTTAAAACCTGATCCACTGTGGTTATTTTTTCTTCGCATTGTGAAACTGTAAGGATGAAAATGGGCAGGAGAGTAAAAGCAGCAATCACGTCTGCATGGACTGAAGGCAATTTAGTTTCTATCAGACATGGTGACAGTGATCAATGCATCACAAAATCTAAAACAACAGATGCCAAGCACAAACTGTGTCACAGATCCCTGATCAAAGATATCTACCATATGTTTAGCTTTCACATCAATGTATGTCAAGTCAATTTTGAACTAGAAGCCTTTAGATATACAGTTCAGTACCTCTTTCTCCTTTTCTTCCTCTTTTTTTCTCCAAGAAGTTCCCAGAATCTGAATTTAATCATTATTCAGATTTGGCTATATTTGCATATAAATACATTGCTTGTGATGGATTCAGTGAAAGTTCATGCGCACGGCTGCCCCTGCCCAGTGTTGCACTGGCTTTCTGCCCATCAGTGCTGGAGCTGGCAGAAACACCCTGCAGAGGAACAGAAGCAAGTGACCTAGAGGGGCCTGCGAAGAGTCTTAGGAGGGTAATTACAATACGTGTTTCTTCCTTTTGGGAGTATCTAATTGGGTTCAGTGTGAAGGCAGCTCACTGTCAGGCACATGGAAAAGACTCTGAGTTAGAATGGTTGAAGTGTGGTCACAAAATATCCATGAGTGCATTAAATCCATGAGGATTTATTAGGGTCTCTTAAGCATTTGATTCCCTTTAAGGAAATCACTGCTAATAAAGAGGCACACAGCTTAAGAAGCTGAAGCAGGGTGAACAAAATTGACTTATAGCTCATAGGTAGAGAAAGCAGAATTCCTAATTAGTCATTTTTTTTAAAAGCATGTACTAAAGGTAAAATTGTTATTTATTTTTTTCCAAAGTTTCTTTGGTCTAGTTGTTGTTTGCCATTTTAATTACAGATTTATTATTTATTTTGTATAATATATAACTCAGGAATTATTATTTAATTTTTCCTCTTTTCTTGCATTGGGCTTGGCGCTGGGGAAACAGAGACAAATTATGCAGAGTGCTTGCTTGTTGGGAATTCACACTCCGGCAGCCTGGTGTAGCCATGTGGACAAACAACTACTGTGCAATTTGATGAGGGAGACAGAAGGCAGGGCAGTGGCACAGGTGGAAGTGCCCAACTAGGGTACAAGGAATTGAGGGAAGGCTTGAGAGAGAAAGAGATCTGAGAGCTGTATCTTCCTAAAAAGTTGGTATATTCCAGGTATATGGAAATAGGATTGGGAGACAGAGGTGGACATTCTGAGAAGGGGGAGCAGTAAGTACAAAACACAGAAGTGGCAATAGCATTATGGACTTGGGGACCATTGGTAGGTTGATAGGATTTGAGCACACAAATGTTAGACCAAAAAGACTGATAAATGATGCTAGAGAAGAAAGTAGGACACAGGCCATGGAATGATTTGTGGGCTGTACCAGAGGCACTTGGATTTTATGAAAGCCTTGGAAGGTTTTTATGGTAAGTGTTGCCACTGCCCCTCTCATATTTCCTTGGCAGTCACTGTTACTGTACAAGACAACAGCTACCAGTCTCAGAGACTACAAGTTTGCAAGACTGTAATGATGCAGGCCCAAAGCACCAGGAGTTAACATCCTTGAGAGCATCGCTCAGACAATGATGCAGAAATCGCTCAGATTCTTCACCCCTGGTGAGGATGAGTCTGCAGCAGGTTTTGTATAATATCTCAGAGGTTCCCTGTGACATTGAGTCTCACCTGATCACAGCAGTCGTCTGGTCATTCACACACCAGTATTCTTCCTTCCCATACTTGCCATTCTTGCATACTCTCCTACATTTTGCTTCCTGGGATCCCTTCTCAAAAAACTAATCATGCTTAAATTCTTTGCTCAGGCTCTACTTCTGGTGGAATCCAATCTGGGACAGGTTTTTGGCTTGTGGAGGAACAGTGTCAATGAAGGTGGAGTCTGGATGATTTTCATGAGAATGCAAGTGAGAGTGGAAGACACCGGTTCAATTTAGAAAGTACAGTTCATTGCAATTATGGCCAAGCTGGATGTATTCCGGGAGACAGGGAAGGACTTTTTGATGATTCAAGGTTTGGGTTCATTGACTGGTGGGATCCATTAAGCAAAGTATGGAATACAAGAAGGGGAATAGGATTTTTGGTGAAATATATGGGATTTGGATTTAATTATGTTGAATGTGAGATATTTCCATGGACAGTGGAGGCATTAGAGAAGAGAACTAGTTGGGAGACCCCAGTTTGGAAGCTGAGCATCAGCCCCTAAGCAGTAGAGGAAGATGTGGGTGTGGCTGTGGTCGCTCAAGCTGAGTGTGGGAATGGGGAGTAGGAAGAACCCAACAAAAACAAACTTCTGGGAGTACCAACCTTTGACAATCAAATATATGAGGAGGAACTTGCTACAGTGAAGGAGTGATCTGTAGGACCAGGCAAGGGCCAGGGGAGTGATGTCATAGAAGCCAAGAAAGGGAATAGTGTCAGGAGGAGGGAGGAAGCACACAGAGTGAAAGACTGCAGAGAAGCTTGGCAAGGTCAGACTTAATGCTCCCATTGGATTTGGAAGTTGAGTGGTCATTGTTGTGTTTAAGAAGTTCATACTAATTTAGATCAATTAGAAAAGTAGTAGAGATTTCCTCCACTTAAGACATTTAGTTTTATTACTTGAAAAATAGGCTAACCAATAATTACCTAGAACAGGGATTGCTTTAATGAATAGATAAGAATAATTTCTAATTATAGGTAAGCATGATTTGAGTGACCATACTGAAAAATGCTACCCCTCTATTTATGTGATTTGTATGAAATTCGGTGCTTGGAAAGCTTCAAGTTTGTACACCTAATTAGGTAACAGTTTTTCTTTTAAGCTAGTTGCTATTTTTTAGTTTCAAGTTGGTCCTTAGTTCTGTTTGAATTATCACAGGTTTTAATTTTATGTTGCCAAAAGATAAGGTTTAATACTATAGCTGATGCGCCTTTGAATTTTGAATAACAGTTCTATTTTCTTTATACTATTTAGTTATTTGTGGTTAAGAATCTGGTCTGTAGAGTTATACTGCTTAGCTATTATAGTAGCTCCAACACTTACTCTTTAAGATCCCTGGGTAGGTACTTTGCTTCTCTGTGCCTTGATTTCCTCATCTGTAAAATGGAGAGAATACAACTTTTTTTCAGAAGTTAATTTTTAGTACCAAATGAGTTAATTCATATAGTGTATTTAAAGGCATGCCTGGCACAGAGTAAGTGATCAGTACATTTTAGCATTAGAAATATTTGTTAGTATTTTTTCTATTTATAATCTGTTACTATTATTAAAAACTGGGTGGCAGAATAGTATAAAGTAATAATGATTAAGCTATAAAACAGAATAGGGTTCTGCTCTCAAATTTTCTGCCAACTCTCTGAACTGGGACAAGTCCATTCACCTCTCTGAGTTCACATTCTTCACCTATAAAAGAGGGAGGTTAGAATAGAACATCTTTCAAGCCAGCCTTGGTTTTGATATTCTGGGAAGCATACCTTTTGCTTGGAAGCAGCTGATTTACACAGTAGTCTCAGCTGTAGTGTGTTTTCCCCTAAGGGAAAGATAAATGGGCAAAAAGGGGAAATGGAAAGCATTTCCATTAGGCAATTGCTTTCTGGAAAGTACAAATAATGTTTTGGTTGGTTTATTTTCATATAATTCATTTCTTAGGCTAAAACACATAAATCATTTACTTATATTCAGAGGGCTTATCATTTCTTTTTTGACTCACGGTTGGAAAAATTCCAAGTGTTTTTCATTTTTTTGCCCTGTTTTTTCAATACCTTTTACAGAAAAATAATTGTTTTTAGGGCATTCATTTCATTTGCTAACGTTATAATCTGTACAAAACAGTCCACTTAATTATTCTTTTAGATTTTAAACATGACACATGTAAATAAAATAATAATTATATAATGTGGTGTTTTCTTGTATCTTACATTTTTTTAGATCTGAAAATTTGTCCCTGTTCTTATTCTGCATGTACTCCAGTGAATCTTTCCTTTGATGAGTTATTTTTCATGTGCACACATGGGGGAGCTTTTGAGACACTAGTTTGAATGTTACACTTTGATGACTTTCTCAACAACTTGACCCTAAGATGATGGACTGGAACTCTTCTTTGAAGGAAGTGTAGCCGGGTGCAACTGGCTATAGAACTGACTTCCCTAGTACTCACTGTCTCACATACAGCCCTAGAACCAATTCGTGAATCTCTTTGAAAGATAGCCATAAATGTGTATTTTCTCACACAAAAGAGTAGGGCTAAGAAAATGAAAATGAAAAGTGAAGGCAGATCCAGTGTTTTCTAAAACTTCAATAAGAAGTATATGAGGTCATAAACTTGGGAGACTGCCTCTTCTGGTGAAATGGGGGAAGTCAGTCAGAAACTCTGATTTTGACAGCAACATTATTTAAAGGAGTTTCTGAAATGATCAAACATGTTCTTCCATAGCAGAATAAAAGTCTAAAAGCATATGAGAATATTTAAAAAATCACCTCTGGAGGAATCAGAAAGAAAAGTGAATGGCTTGAGTTAAGCCTGAAGCTCTTGGTCTAGCTCTGTTTGCCATTTAAAGAAAATGCAGCAAAATAGAAATGTGTTAAGTGAAATGAAACCCCATAGGACCTTGGCTGACCTTATTGTTATCTTTCTTTTGACCCCAATTTTTGGGTAGCTAAAACCATAAATAAATATATAAAAATAGACCTGGTGACAGCCACACAGATACATGAAGTAGCATCAGGAATGACTGGGGCTTTTCTCTGCCCCAGTTTATTTGGAAATAACTCCAAACTATTTCATATATAAATTATATATATATATATTTTTCAATGCCTATCATAATTACATCTGTATATTTTGCTCATAAGACAAACTTTTAAGTGCCCTTAAAATGAGGATTCAATGAGAAAATAAATACAGCTGATTTTAAAATGTTATTTAGTTTCAAGAAAAATCTCTTTAGCAAATATTTTCTTGAAAAGTATATAGTATAACTAGCTTGATAGAAATGTATATAAAATTAAACAGAATCTTTCATGATGAATTGAGAATAGGTAAAATTTGTTTTCCTGCTCATTGTTTTTTCATATGTAGGCAGCCAAGTTTCATCCTCCACGGTTTGTGTTCAACTCCTTGCTGTGTTTTTCTCTGATCTGTTCCTCAGTGCCCTTATTTATTCTCATGGTTTTAACCATTAACTATATTCCCATTCTGTATTTTCATCACTGATTCCAGTTGTAATTTCTATTGCCCATTGGATGTTCCTACCTGGGTATGGAAGTCAAACTGAATGTCAGCTACTAAATTTACCTTCCATCCTCCACTTGCTTCTTCGGCTTCCTTCTTTACCTACCTTCCCAGCTCACCGGTTCCTCCTGACTTTCCCATATCTGTTCACTAAACTACCATATTTTGAATCACCTGGGCTTGGAAATTTGGTGTCATCTTTGACATTAACCTGTCTCATCTATACTACCGTTTCAGGGGTTCCCAAGGCCACCCTCAGGCTTGCTAAAAGGATGCATGGGACTCAGAAAAGTTGTTATAATCAAATTATGTTTTCCTATAGTGAAAAAATACAGATTAAAACCTGAAAAGCAAAAGATATGTGGGGAAAAGTTGAGGAGAAATTAGGTGTAAGCTTCTAAAAGTTTTTTTTTCGGTAGATTTTCACAGATGCACTTAATTCTGCAAGCAATAATGTGTGACATGTGCAAAGTGTTGTCAACCAGGGAAACACTTGAGCGTCGATGTTTTTAATGGAGGCCAGTCACATAGTCATGCAGCACCTGTATGACTTACCCCAGCTACTCAGACGTCAGCTCCTCAGAGAAGGAACAGGCACCCATCATGCATCACATTGTTAGCATAAGCTCTCTGATCAAACTGTTACCACATGATCCAAGGCCTCAGGCATACAACACTCTTACCAGGCAGAATATACCTATGGCTCAAGGCTTACTCTCAGGAGCTGGCTTAAGTTCAGTCTTGAAGAGAGGTTTTTCTTGGGCATGTGCAGGGTTTGAGCCACCTAGATTTGCTGAGTTAATCTTACTGCACATGCACGTAAAATCATCAAGCTTTGTTGGTTGCTGGGAAAATTCAGAGCATATACTGTGTGTTGTTAGGTATGTGTTTGAGTTCTGCCTTTGAGACGATTAAATGAGATGTGATTAACATAATGCTGGACACATAAATATTAAGTGATGTTGATTTCTTGTTGTTGTTGTGATTTTTATTATCTCTGCCCTTTTCTATCCAATATCACTTCTAATGTTTAGCCTAAGACCTTATTGTGTTCACCTTCAAGGTGCACTAGCTTCCCATATCAGTAAACTTAGGATGTTATGCTGCACTAACAAACAATCCCCAAATTGGTGTCGCTTTCTAAAACAAGAGAGTATTTTTTGATACTTCTGTTTGTCTATTATGAGTTGACTGCGGCTCTGCTCCGAAGTAGAATCATTCTGGGACCCTGACTGAAGGAACAGCCCTGATCGGGACATTGTGGCAGAAAGAAAAGAGCATATTATAGAACCATAAAATGGCTCTTAAAATTTTGCTTGAAAGTGGTGCATATTCTGTCTATTCCCATTTTATTGTCTAAAGTAAGTTGACACAGCCAGGCCTGACGTTATTGGATTAGGGATGTATACGATTCCCTTGGAATGGTGGTGGTGAATGTTTGAACGGTAATATAATCTATCAACTTCCTAGCTGGCCTCTGGGTTAAATGGTTATTAGAGTATCTAAGGAGGCTGGAAGCAGAGAGGCCAGCTAGGATACTCTCATCTATCCTGCTGACCATCACTAAGTTCATATCCTCAAAATTCAGTGTTGACAAACCATTTCTCTTCTCTATAACTGCTGTATCATGGTCTTCTCTTGATTAGTCATGTAAGCTCATTTTTAAGCTCAATCACTCATGACTTTCCTATACGCCATATGGTTTTATGAAACCATAAAATTAACCAGCATCGGGCACATTTTATCTTAGCACCTTTTATACCTTTGCTCATACATTCACTGAGATTGAGGACCCCTTTTTGAAGAAAGTTACCATTTCATTCACCTTTGAATTCTCCAGAGCCCAGGTACCTTACCCATGGTCATGGCTGAAACATGTAATCAATAGGTGTAAGAATAAGTATTGTCCCAGTGTTTCAAAGAAATCCAGGTGCTATTCAGTGACAGAGGTCAGGCTAAGAGGGTGAAGGGAGGCTGAAACCCAGTCCATGCTTTGCTCACAAGCCAAGTCCTGAGATGGGATGAGGAGAAAGAGGTGTCTTTTTCTAATCTCATTAAAGCACTGAGTAGTGTGGTGGGGGCTTTTCTTCTGGGGTTTTGTTTACTAAAAGACTTCCTACAAAGAACCTGTATGCCCCACAGAGACCATATGTATGGACGTTATTGTAGGGCAGCAGGAGAAAAATGCTATTTTGGTTCTGCTTTCTAGAAAATTTCCAGTGCTGGGCCACCAAGTAATCTAGCTCCTCTGCATCCTTTGGATGTCTGTGGCTGAGGACAGCTTCACGAGATTGGGTCCTCAGAGCTGCTTTGCGCTTCCCAGGAATGGAGCTGTGGACCATGCCCTTTTTGTCTACCCAAGTTTTATTTATTTTGGGGGCAGCACCTCTTTTACCAGAGAAAGTAATTCTTGAGGCTAAAAATATCCTGGAAATGAGAATGAAGAAAAGTAACTGGATCAGCTATACTTGGTAAAAATACCTAAAGCTCTGTTTCATGAACGTGTTTCTAAAAATAAAAACTAGTCCCTGGCAATGCAGCAAATAGCCAAAACGACTTCTTTGGTTGACTGGTTTTATTTTATTTTATTTTTTTTCCTGGTTACAGTTTTAAAAACTGCTCCACAAGAAATGTGTTCCAAATTCAGCGCCGATAGGGAGCATTGCCTATTAGCAGGCACACAATAGTTAGGAGCAGAAAGGCATGCAATAGGGCTTTGATCGCCCAAGGCAGAGTAACTATGCATGGAGGACCTTTATTGCTGCCTGAGAGGTGCTTCAGTGTGGGGAGTAAATGCTTAGTCAAATTTGCCATAACAGCTTTAAAGCAAGTGGAACCACTGTGCATGTTGTCAGCAACATACTGCTTTTTTTCTTTTTTTCTTTCTTTCTTTCTTTTTTTTTCTTTTTTTTTTTTTTTGACAGAGTGTTGCTCTGTCGGCCAGGCTGGAGTGCTGTGGTGCTTTCTAGGCTCAATGCAACCTCCGCCTTCCAGGTTCAAGTGATTGTCCTGCCTCAGCCTCCTGGGTAGCTGGGATTACAGGTGCGCACCACCATGCCCTGGCTGATTTTTATATTTTTAGTAGAGATGGGGTTTCACCATGTTGGTCAGGCTGGTCTTGAACTCCTGACCTTGTGATCTGCCCAGCTCGGCCTCCCAAAGTGCTAGGATTACAGGTGTGAGTCACCATGCCTGGCCCTTTTTTTTTCTTTTAAAAGTATTTTACTTATGTTTCTATTTTGTGTCAAGGGGGTTGGTTCCTAGATTACTGAGGGAATAAGCCAAACAAAGCAAAATTTGTGTCACTCATATTAAGGTATTAATTTCAACACTAATGAGATGTTGAAAAACATGGCAAAGATGATTAGAGGATATTGAACGAAGGTAAATTAAGTAGGTAAACTTAGATCCGTATTTTCAGAATCCTGGTATTAGGAGTAGAGTATGGAGCTAATTGCACTGTGGTTGGAAAAGGTTTTAAATTATAGGGAAGATGAGGTTTGATCAACTCAACATGTGTCCCCTTTACTAGTGGGAAAACACAAGGGCATTTATATCAACATGAAATATTCTTATTAATTTATTGAAATAGCAATGTATTTGTGGCATTTTGGGATTACTGTCATTACCATAACAGAACTGTTCATGCTTCATATTTATGGGCTCCAAGGTTGCTCTAAAATTCCTTCATATCCAACTAGGCAATTATGACTCACCCATTGGAAAAAACAATATAGTTCTATTCTAGCACTCAAAGGATCTAGTCACCATTCCCAAGACTGAGCAGACTTTCTGGAGCCAGGTCAGAAAGAAACATTAATGTTGTCTTCATTTAAGTACTATGTGTAGAAAAGATCTATGTATTTCCCATTGAGCAGATGGATCATCTTTTTCAGGAATTGTTTTTCATCTGTAGTCTCAACAGATGCTGTTAATATATTTTACTTTGCCCTTGCTTTTTTTTCTATTTGAATATATATATATATATATATTTTCCTTCAGCATGATGAAAAGTCATTTAATTACAAATATTTGTCTTCAAGACCTCCCTTTAAGCCTTTAATAGGGAGTAATATAATGACTACTGGTAGGTACAGTCAGTCAGTCACCTCTGGGATCATTCTTCTCAGTTCTTGGCTCTTGGTTTCTGTAGGAGTTGGCAGGTAGATGCCAAGTTTTATATCTGAGTGGTCACTCATGAGATTTTTGACTAAATTGATAGATCATTTCTTATCTAGGCCTGAGATGGCCCTGTTGTCTGTTGTGGCTAATAAACAATATTTGGTCAGAATTTGAAGCTGATAGCTTTCTTTCAATGTTCTAAATAGATTCTGTTTCTTTAAAGTGGTTAAAGTAGAAAAATTCTTCAATCCCTTGATCTGATTTATGGCAGTAGTGACAAAGAGGATTGTTACTCCAAAGGGGCCAGTTATTTATGCTTGTTCATTCATTTATTCTGGAATGTTTGAGTGCCCATGACGTGCTGGCTCTTGGCTCTGTGCTAGATACTGGGGGTTCAGTAGTGAGGTCCAAGTCAGATACAGTCTTTGTCCTAATAGTATGTAAAATAGTCAAATCTAATGGGGAATACAGAAATAGGCGGTGACAAAATAAACTGTATTGTGAGGAGTGCTATAGGGAAGCACAGTGAGCTCAAAGGAGGCACATGAACAATATTTGGTTGCCTGTGTGTACCAAGAAGTGTGCTAAAAACTGAATTTACAGTTAACTAACAAAATAGACACTGTCCTTGCCATCGTGAAACTTACTACTGGTGAAAATTAGTGTTGACTGAATAATTACATACATGCATACATGTGATGTTGCTATAAAGGAAAACACAAATTGTGATGAGAGGCTCTATCAAGGGTTCTTATTTAGACTGAGTGTTGAAGGACCATGGATCAGAGGTTAAGACATTTAGGCTGAGACTTATCGTTTGGAGATAGTCACCAAAGTGGGGGAAGAGAAAGGTTCCAGGTGGAAAGAACATCACTTGCCAAGGCCTGGGGCAAGTGGGAACAGGAGAATGTATTGAGCAGAATGTTTGCTATGGTTATGCCATTGTGTGCAATGAGGGGTAGAGGCAGAGAGAAGGACCAGGGATGTGGATGAAGAGTGACCAGGATCACATCACCAGAGCCTACTCAGCCACAGGAAAGTGTCTTAACTTTACCTTGAGGGGAATGGAAGAGCTACTGAAGTGTTTTAAACATGAAGGACATATGAGCAGATTGATATCTTTGGAAATTTGCTGTGGCTTCTATAGTAGATTGAAGTGTGGGATGAATTAGGAGGCCTGGAGACTAGGAAGTAGGAGGCTGTTACAGGAACCTCGGCTAAACAGTTCACTATAGAGTAATGCTGGGAGTGTGAGCTCTGGGGCCACAATGTCTGGGCTTAGTCTCACTTGTGTCACTCAATAGCTGAAACCTCTGAGCAATCACTTTTCTTCTCTGGCCTTCGGTTTTTGCTTCTGTAAAATAAGGATGATGATAACAATGATGCTTATCTCACAGGGTTACTGTGGGTTTATCACCATTCAGTGCTTAGAGCAGTTTGTGGCCCATTCTGGTACTCTGATATTCATAACTATAAGATAATAAATTTGTATTGCTTCGAGTTACTAAATTTCTGACAATTTGTTAAGCAGCAACAAGAAACTAATACAGGGTTTTCTGAAGAGGCCTGACAGTTGTAAGCTATAAAAATCTGGGAATCAATCAGGAGAGATATGTATATATATAAATATATATATATATTTTTAAAGACGGAGTCTCACTTTGTCACCAGGCTGGAGTGCAGTGGCATGATCTCGGCTCACTGCAACCTCTGCCTCCCGAGTTCAAGTGATTCTCCTGCCTCAGCCTCCCGAGTAGCTGAGACTACAGGCACGTGCCACCACACTCAGCTAATTTTTGTATTTTTAGTAGAGACAAGGTTTTACCCTGTTGGCCAGGATGGTCTCGATCTCTTTTCCTCATGATCCGCCCACCTCAGCCTCCCAAAGTGCTGGGGTTATAGGCGTAAGCCACCGTGCCCAGCTGGTAGTATATTATAAAATCAATGATATTATATATACTGTATTTTGTGTAGGCTGTGTCCTCCAAGAAGGCTAATGGTTGAGGGGCCAGTACAGGTGGGAATTGGCTTTCACTGATAAGCCCTGTGCCTAGGGAAGAGATGCCTTTTGTAATTTATCCTTGTAAAAAGGGTATCTTTTTCAAATTTACACATAGTCACTTTGGGTAGCTAATGGCAGCCCTGCCTGGCACAAATTAAGTACTCAATAAACGATATCTGTTATTAACTGCTGTATGACTGTGCAAATTATTGAACCTTTCTCTGCCCATTTTCTTATGTGTAAAAAGGTAATAATGATCCCTACATAATAAAATTGATTATAAGAATTATATTAATATATGCAAAACACTGAAAATAGTGCCTGGTACAAATAAAGCAGGCCAAAAAGAAAAATAGGGGTAGGGAGCATTCATTCATTCAACAATGTTTGAGAGTCAGCTATGCAGAAGCATACGGCTGTAGCTTGGAAGACAGACAGATATGTCCCTGTCCTCATAGGGTAAACAAAAACTTCCCTGATAATGAATTAAAGCTGTGATGTGTTATAAAAATGAATTCTAGGAAATGGAGACAATGAGGAAGATTGGAGAAGTTTAGAAGTACAAAGAACAAGACTCTGATTTAAAAAGCTGATTCCAGAAATATTGGAATGGTTTCAAGAAGGAGGGCAAGGTTGGCCATGTTGCCCATTCTCAGAGTTAGAACCAGATTACATAGCTAACTTTGTTTATGACTTAAGAAATGAACTGGGATAGAAATTAAAATGCACAATAATATATTTAGAATTTATTTGTCACACTGCAAAATTCCCTAAAGGTTAGAAAGGAAGATATATATACACACACACACACACGTATGTGTGTATATGTATACATATATATGTATATTTCACTGATTTTTAAGCATATTATATAACATGAAAGATTTCTTACTTAAAATTATGAAGTAGCAAATGAAGTCTGGATCCCGGATCATTGTAGACATTTCAAGATTTGATTTAATTTATCATATTTTTTCCCTTTTGAACTGGGAACAATGCCCTGATGATCTATTTGAAGAAGTGATATGATAGCATCCTACATGACTGTGCTTGCTCTATTCTATTTGCTGTTTCCTGTTTAATTCTGATGGTGTTGTGGATAAGTGAGACGACCTTCCCTGGGGCGATTTATGAAAGCACTGTTGAACAGAGAACAGAACATGGTGGAATATTCATGGGTGACTTCAGTAGTTCAGGATTACTCTCAGATCCAATTATTCTTCAGAGCTTTGCTGAGGGCTTAGGGTACCCTAGGCAATAGAACGTTTCTTTGATATGCTCCTCAGTATTTCTTCTTTTTAAAGAATCCCCAAGAGGAATTGCATCTGAAACTGTAGCTAGTGCCATTCCTTTTTGCTCTCCTTTTTCTCCTCCCTTCTTTCTAAAAATTCAAAATGATGATTGTGTTTTTTTGGGGGGAGAGAGATGGCAAAAAGTGTCCACTGGAATTTATAGGCATGCAGGGGAAAACTGCTTTCCCAGACAACATTATGATGCTAACACTCAGTTGTTATTTTGGGGGATTGTTTTTGAACTGAAGGAAAATGTGTAGCAGCACTATTAGATAAATCAGCAATCCTAGCTCACTTGTATCTTTCAAGGAAAGGAAGGCTTGGTGACAGTGTTGAGGACTGTGGTAGTCACAATAACAGCCACTCAAAGATGTCTCTGGAACCTATGAATATGTTTTGGCAAGAGGGGAATAAGTTCATCAATCAACTGAACATGAGATGGGGAGATTACCCTGGATTATCTGGGTGGGCCCAATGTAATCACAAGGGTCTTCAAGATGGAAGAGTGAGGCAATAGAGTGTCAGAGTGACGCAGCATGAGAATGTCAAGCATCACCCAGTCATTGCTGGCTTGAAGACGGAGGAAGGGGCCATGAGCCAAGGAATAAGGATAGTCCTTGGAAGCCAGAAAAAGCAGGAAAATAGATTCTGCTCTGGAGCCTCCCAGAAAGGAATGCAGCCCTGTTGATTAGGCCAAGAAGATCCCTTCTGGGCCTCTGATATCCACAACTGTAAGATTATAAATTTCTATTCTTTTTTCACTAGTTTTTTCTTTAGGTAGTTACAATAGCAACAGGAAACCAATACAGGAGTTTTCTGAAGAGCATGACAGTTGTAAGCTGTAAGAATCTGGAGATCAGGTAGTCTATATTTGTAAAATAAATGATATTAAACATTTCAGAAGTGGTTTGCAACTCTCAGGCAAGTCATCATTGAGTTCAATAAGACTCTAGAGGAAGAGGTAGAAACTAAAAATAATTAAAAAACCCATGAAGGTCTATACAGGTAGAGTAAATGAGGGAGACTAGCCTGGTTGGAAGAGAATAGGGAGGCAGGGGGAGTGTCATTGACCAGAGAGTACATGGCCAGCTCCTCATGGTGATTGTTGCCATGAGGACATGTGATCACTTTTGCTAGATCTAGTTTTTTTCAAAAGAAGCCCACATTTTGAAACGTAATGTAAATTATCCTAATATTTAACTCTAGACAATTTAAGTAAAAACCAACCACCAACCAAACGAACCTCAACACAGGATGGCTATGGCCTGTGGGCCACTGGTCTGAGACAGCGAATCTAGAATTGCAGTCAGCTGGAATGACTTGTATTTTCACAGTTCTGAGTGTAACGCCCACCGTTCCACTTTAGAGTTGAAGAAAGTGACGTAGGGGAGTTAATAATTGAGTTAGTCAATGGTAAACATAAGGTTTCAAATTGCGGTGTGTCTGATTGCTAATGCCAAGTTTTTTCCATCTCACTGCCTCTAAGGCAAAGGAGGAGATTAATAATGGAGAGATAAAAGGAGACATGGAAGGAAAGCGTTTAATATTTACTAAGCACAAAATGTCTACCAAGCATTGACCCAGGGATTTTCAGCACATTATCCTTTAAGTCCCACAACAATTTTAAGAGGTAAGAAATATTCTAATTTTCCGGGGAAGAAACCTAAGTCCAGGAGAGGTCAAGTAACTTGTACTTGGTCACACAGAGAGTAAATGTCAAAAGAAATTCAAAAGAACACATTTTCTCAGTGATTACAGGTTTTAGAGAAGAGGAACAATGCTTCCTCTGGGCCTGAAGAACAGAATGAAATAAGGGCTGCAAGGGAACATGCAGGTATTCACACTGCAGGAGCTTGTCTCTCTTGGTGCCAGTGGGAGGTGAGGCTATCTGGTAAGCTTAAGAATAGTTTATAAGGGGGAAGCAGGTGTCAGACTGGATATTGCAGGAGAAAAGAGGCTGCCACCAGGGTGATCTGTACAGGAGATGGAGACATGATGTGGAATCAATTGGTGGACCATTGAGAAAGGCCAACAGACAGGAAAGCTTTGAGTGGAAAGAATGTACAGACCCTTGCTTCTTTCCTCAGCATCCCTTGCAGGTGGTAAACAGAGAGGAGCTGAGTGCCAGGACTGGTCATTGGCTTTGTAAAAGTTGAAACCTTAAGAAAGCAGGGTGGCTCAACTTCATTAGCCAGCAGGAAATGCAAATGAAATCTACAGTACCACATCAATACCATTTGATATCCATCAGGATGGCTAAAATAAAAAAGACCGACAATGCTGTGTGTTGTGAGATGGTGGGGCACCTGGAATGCTCTTAGACTGTTGGTGAGAGTGTAAACTGGTAGATTCAGTATCTATGACTGTTTTCAGTCTCTATGAATGCTGAACATATGTAATATCCTATAGCCTAGCAATTCTGTTTTTATACGTGTATGTCCAGTGGAAATGTGTACATTTCTATACTGAAAGACATATGCATATAGTAGCATTATTTATAATGGTGAAAAATGCAAACAACTCACTAATGTTTGGTGTAGTGACAAAATGAAATACACAGTAGCAATAAAGAAGAATGAGCTTCAATACATACAATATGGATGAATCTAAAAAATATAATGTTGATCAAAGCATCCAGATACAAAAGAGTGCATGCCATGATTTCATTTACATAAAGCTTACAATCAGAGCTCTGGTGTTAGAAGTCAGAATGGTGGTTATATTTCAGGGAAGAAGGTGCCTGAGATAGAACATAAGTGGACTTCTAGGGTGCTTCAATATTCTAATTTTTAAAATTTTATTACCTGACTGTGTTCACTTCGTGAAAATCCACTGCCTTTATGATTTGTGTACTTTCTGTGCATAAATTATGTTTCAATAGAGAATTAAGACAAAAAAATATAATGGGAGTCTAGGATCGTGACAGGGCAGTGTTGAAATTGTTGACAAGTGCAACTAGAAAAAAAGGCTGAGTTGTTTAATGCATTCCCGATTATACTGGGTAAAGCGAGCTGGGGGAAATTAGGGACACAACAATGGTGACAGGAGAGAGAGAATCACCACATGGGGGACTGAAAGGGGAACAGCATCTTGCTATGACGAAGTCCACCATGTACCTGTCATGGGACTGATGACAAAATATTACAGCAGCTGCATGGCTATATCTAATCCTGTTTCAGAAGATGTCAGCAAAGGCCATTAGCCTAGCGCAACCTGTGAAGGAGTTGGTTGTTTAAGGTGGATACAGAATAGATCCTGACAGCTCACTTCTTGACCTTGTTAATTTTTGTCTGTTAGTTCAGCACTAGAACTCTGTGCAAAAAATTTAAGGCTGCAATATCATATTAAGCAAATTATATGCAATGAAAACAAAGCTTTTGCTAGAGTTGTGAGCTCACATATTGTTTCTCCTGGTTTGTGGTCTCCTAGGGAGAGAAATGCAGCAGGTTGATGATAATGTAAACAGCTAAGTTCCCTGGGTGGTTTTAAAGGGAAAGGGACAATTCACTCATTTTATGTATTTACTAAAATTGCCTTCTCTCTCTCACTTTCTCTCTCCCTCCCCCTCTCTCTCACACACACACACGCGCACACACACACGTGCACACACATGCACGCACACACACACATATGCACAAAACTGGATTTGGGATCCTTGTTTTAGAAATGTCTAATCACTATCTGGGTATCTTGGTTAAAATAGAAAGGTCACTTGTCTTATGAATCAAAGGTTAAAAAATGTTCTTAAAGGATTAATTTCCAAAATTGCTTTCAAATAGCATGGCTGACCAGCTTTTAGCAGTCATTATTAATGAGAATGGTGGGAAATTACGGTCAGGTTTGCATTTTCTTTCTTCTTATTACTTCCTTCTGTTCTAGGTTGATTTGTATTCTTGCCTTTCCTTATATATTGCTTATCTTCCCACAAATTTCATGAAGATAATTTTTAAGTAAGTTTCATTTTTAATTTTCCTTTAGTTCTAGAGATTCTGTTGAATGTAGTTGATGATATGTTGTTATGACACCTCTAATGGATTATAAATAGTCCATTGTACAGCACATACCAAAGAGACCTTCTGATTGAATATGCAAATTGGGGCCTTTTAAGAATGGAAGGGTGTGCTATGAATAATTACACCAGGGCAATGGCTGTGAACCAGCACTATCTTGGACAAACTGGGATGTATGGGTACTGTACCCAGAGGCCTCCGGGGCAGGAGCTGGCCTTGTGAAGGCTCTGTCCTGTGAGGGCAGCTGCTTTCTGGCCTAGCCACTCTGGACTGAGAATTCACAGGTGTTCACTCAGCTAGGTTTTCTCTCTATAATAAATCCTGCAGGGGTTCTCTAACTTAGGAATTTACAGAGGCATTAATTGAAAAAAAAAATGAAACTAATGCTAGGAATGAGCATCATAAGGCCTAATTACAAATAACATCTGTGGATACTACATGAAAGGTTTTGGATATTATTTACCAGTTCTTCCTTACTAAGAGTCTGGTTAAAAACTCATGAATGAATATCACTCACAGAATGGCCTTGATTCACGTCTGGTCTGATTTTTTTTGTGCATGTTGACTTCTCATGTGAGCTCTTTTCCTGCAGACCCCACACTTATTTAGTCTTATATGGTCTTCATCCTACTCTGCTTTGTTCTGGGGCGTGGCTTTCATATGTTAGGATCTTATGAATAGAAGCAGACAAATCTCAGTCTCATTAAACACAAGGTTTTCGTTGGGTTTTCTAAAGGCCAGGTAAGGAAGCCCCTATGGCATGGACCATGGTGCTCATGCTCCTTGTGGCTTGTCCCTGGGCCTGGCTCATGAGGTTTCGCTCCCACTCAACCCCCATCTGTGTCCTTACTCTCTCCGCCTTGGTGCTCTGGTCAACTGACTCACTGTTCTGTCCTGTGCACTCTGTTCCTAGCTGTGGGAGTTATTGCGTATTCAAGAGGCTTAATGCCTGCCTCGTCTTTCTGTGGGTTCTGAACCCATGGGGAAATAAAGACATGGAATAAGAGGAGGACCTAAATGTCCTCTCTGCTAATGGTACCCCTTGTTCTGGTGGCAGGTTCCCTGGCCTGCCCACCATTCCTTTCTGTGCTGAACTCACCTCTTCAGTCACAAACAAAGCAACAGCACCTGCCCTGGTGGCTTCAAACAAGGAGGACAGAAAAACATCTGTGCTGTCAGGCTGGTGGCCAGTGCGGAGGGAGAGTGGAAAAGGGGAGGAAGACAGGTAAGAGGAGAAAGAAAACAGCATAGAAAGCAGGGGAGGAGAGATGAAGACAGACAGGGTGAGGGAGAGTGGGGTTCAAACAAGCAGAACACAGAGGAGAGAAGGAGTGGGAGGGCAAGAAACTGAGACAGGCTGCCAGCACCATGGCTGGGTGATGGGTGTGTAATGAATCTGTATTAGTTCATTCTCACACTGCTATAAAGACATATCTGAGATGGGGTATTTTATTAAGAAAAGAGGTTTAGTCGGCTCATGGTTCTGTGGACTGTCCAGGCTTCTGCTTTTGGGGAGGCCTCATGAAACTTACAATCATAGTGGAAGGCCAGGGAAAGCAGGCACATCTTCACCTGGATGGAGCAGGAGGAACAGAGAGAGAAGGGGGAGGTGCTACACACTTTCAACAACCAGGTCCTCTGAGAAGTCTATCATGAGAACTGCAAGGGGGACGTGCTGCCCCCATGATTCAATCACATTCCACCAGGACCCTCCTCTAACACTGGGGATTACAATTCAACATGAGATTTGGGTGGGGACATAGAGCCAAACCATATCAGAATCTTTCCCAAGGATCAAATAATTCCCTCTTCTGGCCCTCACAGAAAATGAATGAATGCTAGAGCAAAGGAAAGCACTGCTTTCTCAATACCAACAGGTGTTGATGGTAATTCCTGTTTCATGCGTTAAAGCAAGATGTGGCCAGAGGGAGAAAAGGGTCCCCCTAACCCCCACATCCTGCCAACCTCCCTACCCCGGAACACAGGTCATGATATTCCCAGTGAAACTTAAGTACATCTGGAGCCTGTGACTGCCAGAATGTTACTATTCAGCCATTTCATGCACAGCGCCCTAGGGGTTGCAATGGCATTCCTAGACAACTGCAGTGCCTTTCCAACATTGTTGCTGAGGAATGTGAAGCCACATCTTTGTCACCAGTAAACTGCAGAACAGGAGCCTTCTGCCTGCAGGAGGAGGGTATGACCCTTCCTATTTTAAATAAAGAAAACTTGTTATTATTGTTGTTGTTATTTTATAAAATGGGAAGTTTATGAGCATAATGGAGATCTATTCTTTGACATATTTGCAGCTTGGATAAAACCAGGGGAATTGTAGAGCATCAGAAACATTTCAATGAATCAAAATAAATCTCTTTCTCCGTAATGTTTCTTTCATATTCACTGTCTATAAGATCTGAAAAAGAACGCTCAGTAATGAATGACGTACAGAATGTGCTTTCTCCGGAGAGGGCAGGGCAGAACAGGACAGGTCAGGGCAGGACAGGACAGGCCGCTATTTCAGTCCAAGGGGAAGCAGGGGCTCATGTTAGAGTCTGGGGACTTAGCCCTGGTGATTCCTCCAAAAGAGTCATAGGAACACTTGAGCTGTGTCCTTCTGATAGTCTCAGAAAAAAATCAATTTAGTATTCAGCGCTTATTCTTCAGGTTCAAATAGCACAGAAGACTGTAATGACAAGCATACTGAGCCAGGGCTTCAGGACTCCCACTGGAAAGCCCAGAGTAGCCAGGTCCCAGCAGGAGGGAGAAACATGAAATTGAACTGTGAGATAGGACAGGAGGAATTTCAGATTAGTACGACTGGACAGCTTGTGGAAACTCATATTCTATTAAGGAGTGGGAAAGATGACCTAGTTTGGGCTATTAGGATGAAAAAAAGAAAATGTTTTTTCAAAGTTTCCATTTGGTATAGAATTGTTTTTTTTTTTTTTTTTGAGATGGAGTTTCACCCTTGTTGCCCAGACTAGAGTGCAATGGAGTGATCTTGGCTCACTGCAACCTCTGCCTCCCAGGTTCAGGTGATTCTCCTGCCTCAGCCTCCTGAGTAGCTGGGATTACAGGCATGCACCATCACGCCTGGCTAATTTTGTATTTTTAGTAGAGATGGGGTTTCTACATGTTGGTCAGGCTGGTCTCGAACTCCTGACCTCAGGTGATCTGCCCACCTCGGCCTCCCAAAGTGCTGGGATTACAGGCATGAGCCACCATACCCAGCCGTTATAGAAATTTTATTGACAAAAAATTCTTCTTGTAAATTACTTTTTATCTCCCAAAACAACAACAGTTTTCCAAGGAGACTGCGTATCTACCCACCCGGAAGGCGTGTTCACCAGGACAGAGTGATCTCAAAGATTAGGATGAGTGGTTGGAGCTTGGATTTAATTTTCGCCTCTCTTGGTCTGGTGTGACACTTATTACCCTTTTTCAAAAGTTCTAGAATCTGTTTCATTTAAGAGGTTAAAAAATGAGTAACTGATAAAAAAAAATTCAGATATTCATGACCTTTTAATCTCTTGACTTGCCAGGTAAATCTCCTGATTGAATTTCATGTGCATGTTTATTTCATTTGCATTAAGTTTAAATTCTTCCAGGGCTATGCTGCTGCATCTATTTATGCAGATTCTTCACTGCACAAGTTGGCTGGGCTGCAGGGGGTGAGTAAGTGCAGAAAGGCAGCCACACTTTGATTAGCCAAGCCATGCAGTGTGATGTGAGTCTGTGCCAGCCCAGAGGGAGGGGCATCTTTTTCTATTTCACACAAAGGGCTAGTTAGTGGCCTTGATTGCCACTAAGGTTCATTGACATCATGGCCACCCTGAGATGTGCCTGCTTCATGCACATTGTTGTCTGGTAAATGCTTTTGATGATGGTCCTACATATATTTCAATTCAGTGGGAACATTATATGTGTTTTACTTAGGGAGAACTTCACCCCAAGTGCCTTGTGCTTGAAACAATAGTGGTGTTTTAGCCTTTGAAGACACTTGGTGTATGATCCGAACTTTTGCCTCTCTTGATCATTGGGGCAGTTATACTTGAGGGTAAAGAGGCCTCAAATTGCTTGGTGTCCTACAAATAAACATAAAGAACTTAGCTTAGATATAAAAACCCTGAGAAATGGGGGAAAAAAGCCTGCTATCTGCACAAACAAGGAGAAAGGCAGTAGGCAGGAACAGAATGGAAGTCCGTGGAAGATGCTGTGACTCCTTTCCTGCTCAGCTCCTCAAGTCCTGGTTCTTGTTTTGTTGAAGAACAAGCAGAAATAGTGGGAGTTAGAGGTCTGGAAATGGCCAGATTCTTTTTTTTTTTTTTTTTTTTTTTGAGACGGAGTCTCGCTCTGTCGCCCGGGCTGGAGTGCAGTGGCCAGATCTCAGCTCACTGCAAGCTCCGCCTCCCGGGTTTACGCCATTCTCCTGCGTCAGCCTCCCAAGTAGCTGGGACTACAGACGCCCGCCACCTCGCCCGGCTAGTTTTTTGTATTTTTTAGTATAGACGGGGTTTCACCGTGTTAGCCAGGATGGTCTCCATCTCCTGACCTTGTGATCCGCCCACCTCGGCCTCCCAAAGTGCTGGGATTTCAGGCTTGAGCCACCATGCTCGGCCTTTTTTTTTTTTTTTTTTTTTTGAGATGGAGTCTCACTCTGTCACCCAGGCTGGAGCACAGGTGCGTGATCTCGGCTCACTGCAACCTCTGCCTCCTGGGTTCAAGCAATTTTCCTTCCTCAGCCTCCCGAGTAGCTGGGATTACAGGCATGTGCCATGATACACAGGTAATTTTTTTATTTGTAGTAGGGACGGGGTTTCGCCATGTTGGCCAGCCTGATCTCGAACTCCTGACCGCAGGTGATCTGCCTGCCTCAGTCTCCCAAAGTGCTGAGATTATGGAGGTGAGCCACCGTGCTTGGCCGAAATGGCCAGATTCTTAGATGGACTGAACTATGTAAGTCTGTTGTTTGATTTGGTTAACCTGAGGAATACAAAGTTCAAGAAGTGGTGTAATCTCAGTGCCCTTGGTATAAGAGTGCCTGCTCTAAGCCTTCACTGTTCAGGGAAACTTGGTAATTTAGGTGTGATATATTTGTCTATCGATTGATTCATCCATCCAACTATTTATCTATGCTATTTCTTTATTACCAAAGAAGGCTTGCTTGCACAGATTGGGCAGGTGTTGTAAATGAATGATGCAGAGAAAGATTTAAAAAACCGTAAGTAGTGGGAGGGACTTGGCAAATAGAGTATTTCCTATCTATAGGGAGTGGCCACTGTCAATCTTGGGATTCTTGTCTTGCAGAAAGGCAAACATGCAGCTTTAGGGCAGTCCATATCTTCTGACGTTTCAAAAGGAGTGGAAATCAAGATGTGAATTCGGATTATTAAATTTTGACAATTAATTCAAATGTTTGTGCTAACTTTTCAAGACTTCTCCTCATGTTGTTGTATGGCAAGGTGGAGAAAATGTGTTGGGCACATTAGGTATTTATATGTCAGTTTGTAACCTCTGCTCTGGTATATGAGTTTGCCGTTAGAAATATGTTCGTATATTATTTTAAAGTTGAGTGGAAAGCTTCTCTACTTTTAATGAGTTTTAAAAGAGAGATGTCATCTACTTATCCCTCTATCATTTGGAGGATAGGCTAGTTTTGTCACTTGGATTATACATATAAACATTGTTGTTGGTTATTTAAGCAAAATTTATTTTCTGCAGCGAGTCTATCAAGGTTTTTAAAATGTGGTTCTTCATGGGCTTCCAAGGAGGTTTAGGATTGGCAGTGAAAAGAAAGGAATGGGAAGGACACTTACCTTTCTGCTTCTTGGGATAGAGGTGTTCTGTATATCTTGGTTTCAAAGACAGATATTTAATCTTTTAGGCACTTTAATCTACATTCCTAAGAAGAAATAGGAAGCTTCTTGATAGAAATGCCACCTGTTTTAATGACTGAGCACCAATGGCACTCTGCCAAGTTGAAAACAAATCTAGGCAAATTTAAATTGGGTTGGCATTTCACAGAACTGGTGCAAGCATGGTTCATAAAGTTTAGTTTTTTTGCTTGAGGAAAAATGACATTTTACTGATTCTGTGTAAGAAAACTTTCATGTTTTTTATGAAAGACTATTAAGATCAGATTGAAATATCACAGAATTCAATATTTTATGATAGTATTTAATATTTTATATTTTATAATGTATTTTAATACAAATAATATTTTACAATAGAGCTGATTATTTTTCTAATGCTTTCCTAAAGAAATTCTATAAAGATCCACATTATTGCTAGTCCAGTGATAAAGCATGTAATTTCCCCTATCTTCAATTTTTCCTTCCTGTCCACCCTCTACAGTAGTTGACAATGATCTTCTGATGGATCCTGTCTTGGGTAATACACTACACTGGTAGAGTAAGAATTCAGAAAATAGCTCAACAAAATCCCTCAGTTTGGCTGGCCTTTCTGAAAAGACAAGTGTGAGTGGCCTGAGGAGAACCTGGAACTCAGGTATTCTCTGTTTCAAACTCAGGAAGGCCTACGTGAATTCCTGCTAGAGCTGGTAGCACTAGCTTTCTATTATGTATATTGAGACGTTTGACCAATTTTATCAGGCTTCTGGAGTGATATTTGCATATCTGCAATTAATGTTACTTTTCTACTTAACACTCATCAGTAACTTCCACTTACATGGGCCAGCCCATGTAGTTCAAGGTAAAGATCTTGGATTTTATTCCACATAAGGTAAAGATCTCGAACTACAAGATCTTGAACTACTGAAGATCTTCAATTACATGGGTTGGCCTCTGCCTTTCTCTCCAACATCATCTCCAGGGACACTGGCCTTCTTTCTCTTCTTCAAATAGACTAAGCTCTTTCTCACTTCAAGCTCTTTGTTGAACCTGCTAGTCCCTGTTTCTAGATGGCTCTTTCCCCAGATCATTGGCTTCTTTTCATTTGGGTCTCAAGTTAAATATGACCTTCTTAGAAAGGTCTCCTCTGGTGATGCAACTTTTCCCATCACAGTATCCCATCACTCTGTTTTATTTTCTTCACAGCCCTTATTTGAACTAATCTTACCTATTATTTGCCTCTCATTTAAAATATAAGCCTTGTGAAAGTAGTACCTTCTCTTTTGTACTTTACTGCTGTATTTTCAGAATCAAGGACAGTATCTGGCATGAAGTGGGTGCTGAAAAGTATTTGTTAGATGGACGAATTATAATTTGCCCACATTCGGTGGCTTTACTTGCAATCTGTTTTACTCTTGATTGGAATATAATTTTATTATTTGGAAGGGATGGAAAGAATAGGGTTAGAGGGTAGTGAGGAAATAGTTAAAAAATGGTACTGTTGGAATTAGCTACATGATTTGAGCAGCAAATTCCAAGTACGACCTTAAAACAGAAAAAGAAGCAAATATGAACTACTCGAAAGTCAGACTGTATGATTATCTTATGGTAGATACAGTTATATAAATCATGCACACTCAAAGCTTTACCTCTATAATTCTGATAAGAATGGGAAGGCTGATGACATTTTTGCAGACCATTAAATAAATGTAGTGAACTTCTAGTTTGCTTTGAGCCTATCTACATGGCTGATAAATGCTTTTCCAATAGAAAGAAGGGAAAACATTGATAAGCACAGCTAGAGTCAGTTTTTAAAACGAATTTTTTCCCCACCGCCCTGAAATTCTGTGATCATTCATATAATTGTTTATAAATGGCTCACTGGGAACCAAGGTCAACATAATTAATCTTTTAAACATCAAACAAAAATAAAATAATTTCTTTCTTTCTTTCTTTTTTTTTTTTTTTTTTTTTTTTTTAAACCTTTTAGCCATTAATGTTTATTAACACATCTAGAATTGCATTCATTCCATTAACATTCTTTGTGTTAGGAACCAGAAAAAGAGTAAAAACAACATATAAAAGCTAACATTGTTGCGGAACTTAGTGCCTCGATTTGGCTTCTATTCTTTCTATTCAGTTTTCTTTTTTTTTTTTTTTTTTTTTTTTTTTTTTAAATTTATTTATTATTATTAAACTTCAAGTTGTAGGGTACATGTGCACAACATGCAGGTTTGCTACATATGTATACTTGTGCCATGTTGGTGTGCTGCACCCATCAACTCGTCATTTACATCAGGTATAACTCCCAATGCAATCCCTCCCCCCTCCCCCCTCCCCATGATAGGCCCCGGTGTGTGATGTTCCCCTTCCCGAGTCCAAGTGATCTCATTGTTCAGTTCCCACCTACGAGTGAGAACATGCGGTGTTTGGTTTTCTGTTCTTGTGATAGTTTGCTAAGAATGATGGTTTCCAGCTGCATCCATGTCCCTACAAAGGACACAAACTCATCCTTTTTTATGGCTGCATAGTATTCCATGGTGTATATGTGCCACATTTTCTTAATCCAATCTGTCACTGATGGACATTTGGGTTGATTCCAAGTCTTTGCTATTGGGAATAGTGCTGCAATAAACATACGTGTGCATGTGTCCTTATAGCAGCATAATTTATAATCCTTTGGGTATATACCCAGTAATGGGATGGCTGGGTCATATGGTACATCTAGTTCTAGATCCTTGAGGAATCGCCATACTGTTTTCCATAATGGTTGAACTAGTTTACAATCCCACCAACAGTGTAAAAGTGTTCCTATTTCTCCACATCCTCTCCAGCACCTGTTGTTTCCTGACTTTTGAATGATCGCCATTCTAACTGGTGTGAGATGGTATCTCATTGTGGTTTTGATTTGCATTTCTCTGATGGCCAGTGATGATGAGCATTTTTTCATGTGTCTGTTGGCTGTATGAATGTCTTCTTTTGAGAAATGTCTGTTCATATCCTTTGCCCACTTTTGGATGGGGTTGTTTGTTTTTTTCTTGTAAATTTGTTTGAGTTCTTTGTAGGTTCTGGATATTAGCCCTTTGTCAGATGAGTAGATTGCAAAAATTTTCTCCCATTCTGTAGGTTGCCTGCTCACTCTGATGGTAGTTTCTTTTGCTGTGCAGAAGCTCTTTAGTTTGATGAGATCCCATTTGTCAATTTTGGCTTTTGCTGCCGTTGCTTTTGGTGTTTTAGACATGAAGTCTTTGCCCATGCCTATGTCCTGAATGGTACTACCTAGGTTTTCCTCTAGGATTTTTATGGTATTAGGTCTAACATTTAAGTCTCTAATCCATCTTGAATTAATTTTCGTATAAGGAGTAAGGAAAGGATCCAGTTTCAGCTTTCTACTTATGGCTAGCCAGTTTTCCCAGCACCATTTATTAAATAGGGAATCCTTTCCCCATTTCTTGTTTCTCTCAGGTTTGTCAAAGATCAGATGGCTGTAGATGTGTGGTATTATTTCTGAGGACTCTGTTCTGTTCCATTGGTCTATATCTCTGTTTTGGTACCAGTACCATGCTGTTTTGGTTACTGTAGCCTTGTAGTATAGTTTGAAGTCAGGTAGCGTGATGCCTCCAGCTTTGTTCTTTTGACTTAGGATTGTCTTGGAGATGCGGGCTCTTTTTTGGTTCCATATGAACTTCAAAGCAGTTTTTTCCAATTCTGTGAAGAAGCTCATTGGTAGCTTGATGGGGATGGCATTGAATCTATAAATTACCTTGGGCAGTATGGCCATTTTCACGATATTGATTCTTCCTATCCATGAGCATGGTATGTTCTTCCATTTGTTTGTGTCCTCTTTGATTTCACTGAGCAGTGGTTTGTAGTTCTCCTTGAAGAGGTCCTTTACATCCCTTGTAAGTTGGATTCCTAGGTATTTTATTCTCTTTGAAGCAATTGTGAATGGAAGTTCATTCCTGATTTGGCTCTCTGTTTGACTGTCACTGGTGTATAAGAATGCTTGCGATTTTTGCACATTAATTTTGTATCCTGAGACTTTGCTGAAGTTGCTGATCAGCTTAAGGAGATTTTGGGCTGAGACAATGGGGTTTTCTAAATATACAATCATGTCATCTGCAAACAGGGACAATTTGACTTCTTCTTTTCCTAACTGAATCCCCTTGATTTCTTTCTCTTGCCTGATTGCCCTAGCCAGAACTTCCAACACTATGTTGAATAGGAGTGGTGAGAGAGGGCATCCCTGTCTTGTGCCAGTTTTCAAAGGGAATTTTTCCAGTTTTTGCCCATTCAGTATGATATTGGCTGTGGGTTTGTCATAAATAGCTCTTATTATTTTGAGGTACGTTCCATCAATACCGAATTTATTGAGCGTTTTTAGCATGAAGGGCTGTTGAATTTTGTCAAAAGCCTTTTCTGCATCTATTGAGATAATCATGTGGTTCTTGTCTTTGGTTCTGTTTATATGCTGGATTATGTTTATTGATTTGCGAATGTTGAACCAGCCTTGCATCCCAGGGATGAAGCCCACTTGATCATGGTGGATAAGCTTTTTGATGTGCTGCTGAATCCGGTTTGCCAGTATTTTATTGAGGATTTTTGCATCGATGTTCATCAGGGATATTGGTCTAAAATTCTCTTTTTTTGTTGTGTCTCTGCCAGGCTTTGGTATCAGGATGATGTTGGCCTCATAAAATGAGTTAGGGAGGATTCCCTCTTTTTCTATTGATTGGAATAGTTTCAGAAGGAATGGTACCAGCTCCTCCTTGTACCTCTGGTAGAATTCAGCTGTGAATCCATCTGGTCCTGGACTTTTTTTGGTTGGTAGGCTATTAATTATTACCTCAATTTCAGAGCCTACTATTGGTCTATTCAGGGATTCAACTTCTTCCTGGTTTAGTCTTGGAAGAGTGTAAGTGTCCAGGAAATTATCCATTTCTTCTAGATTTTCCAGTTTATTTGCGTAGAGGTGTTTATAGTATTCTCTGATGGTAGTTTGTATTTCTGTGGGGTCGGTGGTGATATCCCCTTTATCATTTTTAATTGCGTCGATTTGATTCTTCTCTCTTTTCTTCTTTATTAGTCTTGCTAGTGGTCTGTCAATTTTGTTGATCTTTTCAAAAAACCAACTCCTGGATTCATTGATTTTTTGGAGGGTTTTTTGTGTCTCTATCTCCTTCAGTTCTGCTCTGATCTTAGTTATTTCTTGCCTTCTGCTAGCTTTCGAATGTGTTTGCTCTTGCTTCTCTAGTTCTTTTAATTGCGATGTTAGAGTGTCAATTTTAGATCTTTCCTGCTTTCTCTTGTGGGCATTTAGTGCTATAAATTTCCCTCTACACACTGCTTTAAATGTGTCCCAGAGATTCTGGTATGTTGTATCTTTGTTCTCATTGGTTTCAAAGAACATCTTTATTTCTGCCTTCATTTCGTTATGTACCCAGTAGTCATTCAGGAGCAGGTTGTTCAGTTTCCATGTAGTTGAGCGGTTTTGATTGAGTTTCTTAGTCCTGAGTTCTAATTTGATTGCACTGTGGTCTGAGAGACAGTTTGTTATAATTTCTGTTCTTGTACATTTGCTGAGGAGTGCTTTACTTCCAATTACGTGGTCAATTTTGGAGTAAGTACGATGTGGTGCTGAGAAGAATGTATATTCTGTTGATTTGGGGTGGAGAGTTCTATAGATGTCTATTAGGTCTGCTTGCTGCAGAGATGAGTTCAATTCCTGGATATCCTTGTTAACTTTCTGTCTCGTTGATCTGTCTAATGTTGACAGTGGAGTGTTGAAGTCTCCCATTATTATTGTATGGGAGTCTAAGTCTCTTTGTAAGTCTCTAAGGACTTGCTTTATGAATCTGGGTGCTCCTGTATTGGGTGCATATATATTTAGGATAGTTAGCTCTTCCTGTTGAATTGATCCCTTTACCATTATGTAATGGCCTTCTTTGTCTCTTTTGATCTTTGATGGTTTAAAGTCTGTTTTATCAGAGACTAGTATTGCAACCCCCGCTTTTTTGTGTTCTCCATTTGCTTGGTAAATCTTCCTCCATCCCTTTATTTTGAGCCTATGTATGTCTCTGCGTGTGAGATGGGTCTCCTGAATACAGCAGACTGATGGGTCTTGACTCTTTATCCAGTTTGCCAGTCTGTGTCTTTTAATTGGAGCATTTAGTCCATTTACATTTAAGGTTAAGATTGTTATGTGTGAACTTGATCCTGCCATTATGATATTAACTGGTTATTTTGCTCGTTAGTTGATGCAGTTTCTTCCTAGCCTTGATGGTCTTTACATTTTGGCATGTTTGTGCAATGGCTGGTACCAGTTGTTCCTTTCCATGTTTAGTGCTTCCTTCAGGGTCTCTTGTAAGGCAGGCCTAGTGGTGACAAAATCTCTAAGCATTTGCTTATCTGTAAAGGATTTTATTTCTCCTTCACTTATGAAACTTAGTTTGGCTGGATATAAAATTCTGGGTTTAAAATTCTTTTCTTTAAGAATGTTGAATATTGGCCCCCACTCTCTTCTGGCTTGAAGAGTTTCTGCCGAGAGATCTGCTGTTAGTCTGATGGGCTTCCCTTTGTGGGTAACCCGACCTTTCTCTCTGGCTGCCCTTAAGATTTTTTCCTTCATTTCAACTTTGGTGAATCTGGCAATTATGTGTCTTGGAGTTGCTCTTCTCGAGGAGTATCTTTGTGGCGTTCTCTGTATTTCCTGGATTTGAATGTTGGCCTGCCCTACTAGGTTGGGGAAGTTCTCCTGGATGATATCCTGAAGAGTGTTTTCCAACTTGGTTCCATTTTCCCCCTCACTTTCAGGCACCCCAATCAGACGTAGATTTGGTCTTTTTACATAATCCCATACTTCTTGCAGGCTTTGTTCATTTCTTTTTCTTCTTTTTTCTTTTGGTTTCTCTTCTCGCTTCATTTCATTCATTTGATCCTCCATCGCTGACATTCTTTCTTCCAGTTGATCGAGACGGTTACTGAAGCTTGTGCATTTGTCACGTATTTCTCGTGCCATGGTTTTCGTCTCTTTCATTTCGTTTGTGAGCTTCTCTGCATTAATTACTCTAGCCATCAATTCTTCCACTTTTTTTTCAAGATTTTTAGTTTCTTTGCGCTGGGTACGTAATTCCTCCTTTAGCTCTGAGAAATTTGATGGACTGAAGCCTTCTTCTCTCATCTCGTCATTCTCCGTCCAGCTTTGATCCGTTGCTGGCGATGAGCTGCGCTCCTTTGCCGGGGGAGATGCGCTCTTATTTTTTGAATTTCCAGCTTTTCTGCCCTGCTTTTTCCCCATCTTTGTGGTTTTATCTGCCTCTGGTCTTTGATGATGGTGATATACTGATGGGGTTTTGGTGTAGGTGTCCTTCCTGTTTGATAGCTTTCCTTCTAACAGTCAGGATCCTCAGCTGTAGGTTGTAGCTGTAGGAGATTGCTTGAGGTCCACTCCAGACCCTGTTTGCCTGGGTATCAGCAGCAGAGGCTCAGTTGAAAATGCAGAAATCACCGGTCTTCTGTGTCGCTCGCGCTGGGAGTTGGAGACTGGAGCTGTTCCTATTCCGCCATCTTGCTCCGCCCCCCTCTTTCTTTCTTTCTTTCTTTCTTTCTTTCTTTCTTTCTTTCTTTCTTTCTTTCTTTCTTTCTTTTTTTTTTTTTCCTTGAGATGGAATCTCATTCTGTCACCCAGTCTGGAGTGCAGTGGCATGATCTCAGCTCACTGCAACCTCCACCTCCCAGGAGAATCCCAAGCGATTCTCCTGCCTCAGCCTTCCGAGTAGCTGGGACTACAGATGCCTGCCACCATATCTGGCTAATTTTTTTATTTTTAGTAGAGACAGAGTTTTGTCATGTTGGCCCAGGCTAGTCTCAAATTCCTGACCTCAGGTGATCCACCCACTTCAGCCTCCCAAAGTGCTGGGATTACAGGCGTGAGCCACTGCACCTAGCCAGAAATAAAACAATATTTCTTATCTGTACCCTAAGACATGTTGGACAGTGAGACGTCCCATGAAGCTGATGAAATTTTAACTTAATGCAATAAATAATCCATTGAGATTTAACCCTCATCAATCATCATCCTTATTGTTACCATGTGGCAGAAAAATGTGGAATTCTGTTAAATGTTATATCTTGATGGAAAAATATGAAATCCTTGTAAATAAAGCTTGAAATTCTCAGGTTCCCAAAAGATGACTCATCTGACCTTCTATTCATCTTTTTAAGACATGAAACAAAGGAAAGCAAAATGGGTTTCTGTGGCCAAAAGAATTTCATCAACACCAGTCCATGGGAACAGATCAGACATAGGGAAGGTGGGTCTCATGACACTTTTTGGTTTATTTCACATCTCTTGAGCAGAACTCTCAGTATAATCTCCTCAGCAAGAATGTGTATTGCATTTCTGTGGGACATAAATTGCCTTCTCTCCTCTCTATTCCCAGCACTGATTACAATCTTCAGCAGAAAGCAGAGTTTTAAATTCTTGTGGAATTAATAAATAGATGAGAGTAAATGTATTTAGGGGGAGAATAGGACATAGCCTATAATTTAGGTGAGTAAAATCAGAAACTATGAATCTGGACTGTGACATGGTCCTGGCTCACTATTATTTTTTACAGATTTTAGAATCTTGGAGTTTTATTTGCTTTATCAATTAGTGTGGGCTAAGATGTGCTGCTGTGATGTGGATTAAACAACAACAATTTATTTCTTGCTTATGCTGTCTGTCTATTGTGGGTCAGCTGAGTGCTCTGTTCATCCTTGTCACTCAGGCATGGGTTGATGGAGCATCCACCATCTCAAACGTTGTCAATTACCGTGCTTGGGAAGAAAGGAAACTCTAAAGGATGTTACTCCAGGTGATTAAATAAGCTCATGTAGAAATGGAACATGACACTTCAACTCAAAACTCATTGAACAGAACTCAGTGTGCCTGGCCCCACCAAAACCATCCACAAGGGAGGGCAGAAAGTCTAATTGTGAACAGAACTAATGATATTTACTTAGTATTTGTCTGCTTGATTTTTGGCACAGACTGATTTATGAGAGTGGAGAAGGTAAGCTGATTATCAAAGAATGTCCTATTTTCCTCATGTACTTACCATTGATTTATTGAATCATGATTTCATTCTTTAATATATTTTGCATCAATGATTGATTAATTTTCACAGCTACATCTAGTAACTAATTATTGATTTACTAATCAATTATTAAATTCTACAAATTAAATAATATTACAAAGTAAATTCAATCCTTGATTGTAGCCAACATTTATTGGGAAACAGTTCATGGGAACAGATCAGACATAGGGAAGGTGGGTCTCATGTGCTTGGTCATCTACTATGTGCTTGATCACTATGCTAGATACTACCTTGTATGGCTTTACTGAATTATTGTTAAGTCTTCACTCACTTAGCTAAGCTCAGAAATGAATACATCTCAATGCATGCAGAGAAGGTTCTTATTGAGGCTTACTCACTTTGTAGGGTATTGGTGGCATTTGAGATTGTGTTTTCAAAGTGCTTAGCACTGGCAATAGTGATGCTCATAATGATGTTGCAAGTTGACTAGGATTTGATAGTTCATTTCCTAAAATAATTTTTATTCAACTAATAATTCAAGTAAACAGTGCTCACTTGATGGTTCATCATGGAGTGAAGACTGCCTTGTGAAGCTCACCATTCATTCTCTAACAGTAGCCTCCTGAGTTGGGACACTTACATAGGATTTATTTCTGATGATAACAAGAGCACAGATGACAACCATGCATGTGATAGTTTCTGGGAGAAGACTTGATGATTCAGCACTGTCCCTATAAAATGACTAAAGAAGACCCACATATAGCGTTAGGTATGGATGAAGGTACTTAAATTTAAGCTTAATTAGGTGTAAATCCTTAACTCCTATATTCTACTCTCTGGTTCTTTGAAGTTGGCCTCTTCGTTCTCCACCCACAGAAAGGATTTTCTTCCGCTGACCACGGTTCCCCACATGTTTTCCCTTCAGTAAATAGCAGATGTGTATGGTGGTAAGTCAGTTTTGTGCCATTGCTGTGTGAAAAGGCAGATATCCTGAATGAGGATTGTAAGTTATTTTTGTCTTACATGTTCTCCCTTAGCCATTTCCAAAAGCAACTGCATTTTAGTTGAATGTGAAAATTTACTCTTGATGATTTTCTCAGATTAATGTTGTCATCATAATGTTAATGGGGCAAGGCTTCCTTCTGCAAAGATCTTGGAATTTAGGGCTTCTGGTCAGTGTTTTACAGCTTTGTCTGAGAAAGTGTGTAATATGAGTATGTTTTTGGCACATGGCTTCAAAAAGCCAAGTCTGCTTTGCTTGATTTTTGTGTGAGCAATCCCACCTGTCTGATCTCACGCCTGCTCCCAGCTCACAGATAGAGGAGACCTTGTGCCCTAGCAACAAACACATCCACTTTAGCCCCATGGGGACATTTCAACAAGAAGGTTCTTGTTGAGGCTTACCCACTTTGTAGGGTACTGGTGACTTTCGAGATTGTGTTTTCAAAGTGCTTAGCATTGGCACAGGGCTACAACTTGCAACATAATTATGAAATACCTTAACAAAAGGTATTTACAAAAGCATGAAAGGTTGAATGTGAGGAAGGAGCATATCATATTGGGTAAGAAAACATGACACTAGAAACATGGGAGAAGGTGTGTGTTGGGAGGGGGTAGATGGGTGAGAAAGAGAACAGGTGAATAAGACACCAATTTACCAAATGATTCCATAATATTAGTGCACAGATAGTGCACAGTGTACAACAACAGCTTTGGGAAAGGCAAACTGACCGTCTATAAAGGCCAGAAGACATTTTATAAGATGTATTTTACTGAAAGTGTTGTCCTTGTGAAAAGGTTTTGGGCAAATATTTTAAGAAGTCTTTAGGGAACAAGCAAATTTTCCTTTTTGTTGCCCTTTCTAAAAGGATGGAAGTTCCATCCTTTTATTTGTTCTGTTCAAATATTTATAGGGGAAAATCAGCTACTACTTCTTTATAAGACCCACCTTCGAAACTCATTATTTTTCCAAGGTGCCTTGTTCTTATAACAATATTTTTTCTATGTTTGTTTGTTTGTTTATTTATTTATTTATTTTATTGAGATGGAGTCTCACTCTATCACCTAGGCTGGAATGCAGTGATGCGATCTCGGCTCACCGTAGCCTCCACCTCTGGAGCTCAAGTCATCCTCCCACATCAGCTTCCTGAGTAGCTGGGATCACAAGCATGTGCCACCATGCCCAGCCAATTTTTTTGTTTTTGTTTTTGGTGGAGATGAGGTTTTGCCATGTTGCCCAGGCTGTTCTCGAACTCCTGAGCTCTAGCGATCTGCCCTCATTGGCTTCCCAAAATGCTGGGATTACAGACGTGAGCCACTGTGCCCTGCCTATGACAATATTCTGTTTAGGCTGTGGAAGACCACATATATTCTTACTTAAACACTTAGAATGGAAGCCACCTGAAGACAGAAGTTATATCTTCACCCTTGTCGCCCCCACATAATATGTGCCCAATTGATGTCTTTTGATTAATTAAATGAATGAATTAATGAATGAAGACAGACCTAAGACTCCTAATAGAAAGGGAATAAAAATCTATGTCTCTTTGTCCTTCTACAGTAAAAAGATTACCTAAATATCACATATAACACCAGTGCACATATCTTGTTTGCTAGTGATTTGATTTCATTTATTTCTGTTATTTAAATTCAGGGAAAAACATAGGTAGTTTTTTCTTGTAATATCTCAACACTGAACTTGAATGAAACCTTATTAAATAATGTGCAAAATTAGCTATTATATTTTTTTGCCAAGGGGCTTTGGCATTTTGCTTTGGTAAATTATGTAGCTGGTCTGGAAGACTCAGGCCTTGGGATGGCAGGCCTATGTCACCATGGGTGACATGGGCTGGGAAAGATGGATGGCTGTCCTGTAAAGTGCCTTATGAGTGTGAAGCCAAAAGCAGTGCTTGGTACCACCCAGGGAGTATCTATCAGAATGAGATATTTTATTGGCTTAACATACCATACCATAACATGTCTGATACAGTCAGCCAAAACAAGATTATTTATCAATGCCTCTGCCAGCTACCCATGATTGTTGAGAGAACCAAAAGCCAAATGCAGTGATCAAAAAGACTGCTGAAGAAGTAAAAGGCAAAAGGATGAAGAAAAACCAGCCGAGAAACCCACGTTTTGCTTCTCTATCTCATTCCCTGGGAATCAGCAATGTAGGAGCGCCTATCTTTGTGTAATCTGTCTTCTCTGCGGGCAGAAGGGCTACTCCCTTACCACACCTGAGTCTTCACATTCTCAACCACATCAGTCACTGGGAAGCAGACAAGGGAACACCACAGTATAGCAGAGTGGTCAAATCTGCAGGCTCTGTTGCCAGACTGCCTGGGTTCCCCTTCCTTTTCTACCACTTATTACCTAGTTACTAAACCCTCAGTGCCGCAGGGTTTTAATCTATAAAATAGAGAAAGTAATGAAAATATTATCTCATGGGGGGTGTAGTGAAGATTAAATGAGATACTATGTACTTACTATGTATTGTATGGCTTTTATTAATAAAGGCAGGGTCAGGACAACTGCATATATGTGGTAAATGGAGATGTGAAACATGTATAATTGGCCACCTAAGTTCAGTATTTGAGGATGTATGAGAAACACTAGTTGAATAAAAACATATTGTTATTATTACTTCTGTTGTTACCATAACTATTGATGTTATTACCAAGGAGATGTTAAAAATATTTCTATATGAGGCCGGGTGCGGTGGCTCAAGCCTGTAATCCCAGCACTTTGGGAGGCCGAGATGGGCGGGTCACGAGGTCAGGAGATGGAGACCATTCTGGCTAACATGGTGAAACCCTGTCTCTACTAAAAAATACAAAAAACTAGCCAGGCGAGGTGGCGGGCGTCTGTAGTCCCAGCTACTTGGGAGGCTGAGGCAGGAGAATGGCGTAAATCCGGGAGGCGGAGCTTGCAGTGAGCTGAGATCTGGCCACTGCACTCCAGCCTGGGCGACAGAGCAAGACTCTGTCTCAAAAAAAAAAAAAAAAAAAAAAAAATGAATATTTCTATATGCACTATGGATCCTACTTCACACATGAGGGGAATAATATAACCCAAAGCTTTTTAATTCTCATTGTTTCAGTTTTTCAAAGGTTTTTGTTCTCAACTTTACTGAGAGGTAGCAAAAGTCAAAAGACAGAAATCTAGTAAAAATTCCAAGTAGAAAGTCATATAAAACTTTAGTCTTTGAAATGCAATTGGTCTGGCATAAAAAATAAAAATCATGCTTTAGTCCCAGGATAAGATAATTTTTTAATGAGCTGAAATGGTAACTAATAGAAAGTTGAATATATAGATAAATGAATTGAAAAGAAGGCATGGCATGGATTATTCATAATAGGTGTTAAAAGAGCAAGAGTGATTTTTTTTTTTTTTTTTTTTTTTTACAAAGACAACTCAGAAAATAAGCCAGACAGTTTAAAAATGAATTCACTGCACAGCTTGGTTCTGCATTCATAAATACAATGAAGCTCAAAAAATTATACAGTAGCAGAGGCTTATGAGAAGAGCTTGGTTCTGTGGAGCAGCAACATGATAAAGGTAGATTTTTGGGGCCTCACCTAACCTGTGGGACAGCTCCCTGGCCTCTGATTTCAATTATTCCCTGTTTTTTTTTTTTTGGTATTGCTGCAACGTATCTGTCTTCTGGTACCCTCTCCTTGCCCTTTCTGTCTGCTTTCCACTGGAATTGAAATGCTTTTCTTTCCTCCACTTCTGTTTCTAGTTGCAGTATTTTTCTTTATCAAGCTCATTTTTTCCCTAACCTGTAAAAACATCACCAGTGAATTTATGACCTTGGAGCTAGTAGCTGTGTTGATGGACATGAATGTCCAGTTCCATAGCTGGATGCCAGATGAATAGCAGTAATACAGCTACAGAGGCCCTGCCAGCACAGCCAGACATGATGCACTAACATGCCAATTTCCTTGCTTCTGGTGCTTCCAAGCCATGGGGTCCCTGGTGATATATACTGTTAATCAAACAAGTGTGATGAAAGCTAAATGAAACAAATTTAGTGTGCAGCATCAGTATCAACATCATTTATTTACTCATTTTGGTTCACTTGAATATTCAGTACTATTTTTCCAATAGTAAATGATGAGAAAATAACTTTTTAAAGTGGAGGAAAAGAGGGAAAACTAGTAAATTTCTCAAAAGAAATAAATTAGAAGAAGGTGGAAGCCATGTCAGATGGCTTCAATTCAGACATTTTTAATCATAGGTAGATATTGGTGTAGCCAGAGAAAAACACACTATTCATAAAAATTATTATTCAGATGTGAATATGCTGATACTAATATGACTATCTGGATTTCTCAAAATTTATAAATTAAAAAAGAGTAAGAACTGCAGCTCAAGGCAGTCTATTTAAATACGTGAGAAGTAAGGTAAATAGTATTTGAAGAAAAGCATTGACAACTTGGTTAGGTAAAATGCTACATTTTCATCTTTATAATAAAATGTTCAAGGTAATTATTGGGGCTGTTCAATAAGCAGAGCCAGTGAGAACATAATAATCACTCTGTTTTGTCAGTGAGAACACTGTTAATATTAATGGGAATGTAATGCTGAAGATCCTGGGGATTGATAAAAGGGCAGCTCTAGATCTGTGAGACTGACGCGCGGCTCTGGGGGTTCCTGACCAGTTAATTATGGACCCCCTGCAGTTTTTTTCACTCTCTTGGGAGCATTCCCAGGACCCCTCCTGAGGCATTTCTTAGTAAATGTGTGAGAGAACTTATTTTCAAATTCCTCTGAATTGAGAACCAGACTAGATGTAGGGATAAAGCGAAGTATTGTTGATCTTTGAACAGCACAAGTCTGGAATGTGTGCATCTGCTTATACTTGGATTTTCTTTTGCCTCTGCCACCCCTGAGATAGCAAGACCAACCCCTTCTCTTCCTCTTCCTCCTGAGCCTACTCAATGTGAAGATGATGAGGATGAAGACCTTTTGAATGATGTAGTTCCACTTAATATATAGTAAATATATTTTCTTTTTTTTATGATTTTCTTAGTCACATTTTCTTTCCTCTAGCTTACTTTATTGTAAGAATACAGTATATTATATATATATATATGTATATATATAAAATATACAAAATACATGTTAATTGGCTGTTTATAGTATTGGTCAACAGTAGCCTATTAGTAGTTAAGTTTTTGGGGAGTCAAAAGTTATCAAATTTTTGACTACACGTGCCCCCAAGCCCCACCTTGTTCAAGGGTCAACTGTAGTAGATTAAAAGGTTTTTCATGTCTGGAAAAATTCTCTATCTCTGGACTGGTTCAAGAAGCTTAGAGGTCAATCTGAATTCCAAGGAGTGAAGGTACTAATGGTTTGATATCTAGGTGTTCATGGCCCTCTGCCAGGAGACTGTGGGGAAAGTAGATTATCACCATCTAACTTGTCCAGTTGTGCAGCCAGATATTCTTGCTGACAATGTAAATATTTACCTATGAACACTAGAGTGTACTAGTCTAATGTGCAACAAGATACATTTGCAAAGTGCAGGGAAAATATAATAGTAAGGAGACCAAAGGTCACAGTGACCTTCCTTAGATTTAGTCTCCTGACTATTACACCTTGAACTTGTTTTTACTTTTTATAGGATTTTCCCAGTGCAGTAGTGGCACATAATTTCTTGATCTTGTGTGTTTCTGTTATGGTAAAAATAAAAACAAATATAAACAGTAACAAGCAAACAGCTTCCAGGAAACTTATTAGTTATTCCTCCTGTGTTACATGGCATTTCCATAATTCTCATCTGTATTAAGTTTGCTGTGGGAATGGCAATCATAGTATATAGCCCTTACCACCAGCACTGCCTTCTCACATGATTTATTGCAAATTGGTTATATTGGAGAGCGGATTCTGCCAAATGGGTAGCCTAATTAGTGGTCAAATTGTTGTTTTCTCTAGTGATTTACTATCAAGCATATTAATTTCAGTGTCCAACTGAATGAAATAAATGTCCTGGACTATTTTTTCAATGACGCTAAAAAATGAAAATGCGGATACCAATTACACTGAAGAAAATTCATTTGAACAATAAAAAGGTCCTAGTACCGGGCAGCATCCCAGACTAAAGATGGTTCGGAATGCCCCAACCTCCAAGTGTGGTGACTTAGATTTATAACCAGAAAACAGGAAATAATAACATATAGAGATTACCTTGTTGGTGCAATTCAATGTTTGCCTTATGTGGGCATAATTTGGCAGCTTTCAGCCTGGGATTGACTGAGGATTTGGCTGCTATGATTGGCTGAGAATCAGTTGCTTGGTAACAAGGGTATACTCCTAGACTACAGCTTACTATGCATGGAGGCTGCTTTCAGCCAAACTTTACTACCAAGTAAAGAATCTGCTGTGTGCCAAACTTAACTTTAACACATCTCAGCATTGGTCTGAAAACCAATTCACAGTATTTGATGGTGTGCCTTGCCGTTTTCTGTTACACACTTTGTTCCCTATATGAACTTCTGTTTACTTTGCACTATTTCTGTGTTTGCTACTTTGGAATAAAGGTGGTCAGTATAACTTAAATAATGTTTCTTAAATAGTCAAATGAGAGTGATGATTCAAATGTACCTACTTTCCCCCATTTTCTTTCTAAATTATTTAACTCTAAAGTAATTATAACTAAGTTTCAAGGTTTGATTTGGAACATTTTTCATATTTCTGTCACTTAGTTCATAGATGTTCATATTTGTACTGAATTCTCTTATCAGTTATTAAGATTCTTGGGAGGGTATATATCTTTTTATAAAGTTCTCGAGAATAGTTACCATGATCTTCATTCTTATGAGTAAGCATTCATGCAGTGGCTGCTTAAATATGATCCCGTGAATGGTAGTATAAAAAATGTAATGGATTAGACACTACATGCTCTAGGAGATGGAAATTGAAGACCCTGGCCCAATGAATTTCTCAGCAAATGTTATTGGCCACCTGGCCAATATATAGTGTTGTATGCATATAGAGTATTTGGCACATACTGATTAATATATTACTATGACACATTAAAAGTAAACTATTCTGTGGTGTATGTCATGGATTATCTCTCAACATCCATTCCAATTTCTTACTAGGGTACCCCTGATCCTGTGAAATTTGGAACTGTCTCTTAGTCTTCCCTGGAGATAAAGTACTAAATACATGAAGGTGCTAGTCTGTTGAGGGAATTCTGCTCACCAGAACCCTTGTGAAGCATCCCTTAGTTGGCATGAGTTCAGAGGTACTGATTTATGAGATTTAGTAGGTGGAAGGAAAGCAGAGACTAACTTCTGCTATTTCATCTACCTTGCAGGGTTATGGGGATATCTTGTTGCTTTGCTCTCAGCATTGGCCCAAGTCCAGGACCCATTTGCTAGCAGTGTGGGTATTAAGAGGCAGGATGTAAGGTATCACCTGTGCTGTTGAGCAACAAAGCGAGGACAGTATGATTTGGGAGCTGAGAGCGGTAGCAGTGGTGTCAGCAGCTTCCTGATTGGGTGGTCCTAGGATCAAAGTGGTTAGTGATCAGTGGTATCAGCAGCTTCCTGATTGGGTGGTCCTAGGATCAAAGTGGTTAGTGATCAGCTGGCTTCCTTGTTGGTGTTTGCTTTCTAACTGTGGCAAGGCACTGTAGTTATGGAACTGGCAGCGACCCAAGGTGGCAGAGAGCTTCCTGATACCAGAAGAGGCAGCAGAGCAGCCCATTTCTGTGGTGTGGCTTGGGAACTATTTCTGAAGGCTCAACTTAGATATATTCAGCCCTCCCCAGTGATTCTCTAAGCCATTTAGTTATATGTATTAAATGTTTTTCTTCTTAAAATAGCTAGAGTAGATTCTGTTATCTTTAGTTGAACCATAATCAATATCCCATTGGACCATATGCTTCCTACAAATTGTTTCAATGTCAAGTCATTGAGCATTATGTTATTTCGTGGAAATTTGTGGGAGTACCACTAGAAATAATCACAAATATAATTATAATTATGTCTTTTTCAAATCCATAATGAAATGTTTCCACATATTCCATATTTTCCCTCTAATCGATGAGTTACACTGGTGATATCCCCAGGCCCATTAATTTTCCTTATAAAATATCCCTTGAACTGTACTTTGAACTCCAGCAAAATTGAGTTGTTTGAGCTATAAAAGCAAGAGCAGGCAGAAATGCAGAATCTCCACAGGAAATGTTTTGCCTTCAGGGTCCTGTCATTCAAACTAGAGATTGAAAATACCAATATTCTAGCTAATGTCTAAGGCTGCTTATTTCTATGGCTGAAGGCACAGGTCTAATTAGAGGCCAAAGCAGTGGGTCCTATCACCAGGTAAGCCATTTAGTTTTACTCTCTTTTGTGGCCTCAGCTCTCTCTCTTGGTCTTGCCTAGTCATACTACCTGCCTTTGAGCAGACAGAGCGTGTAGAAAGGTGGCAGAAAATACTTCCTCAAAATTCTTTAGTGATGATGGGTCAGGAGCATCATTTTCTAGAGTGACTGTGGGTCCTAGTCAGTCTCTTCAGAGAGAAGAGAGAAATGCAACCTGTCAAGTAACTGTGAGCTATGCTAAGCTGAATAGACAGGCAAAAAGGAGGCTCACCACTGTGCCTTGGGAGCAAATTTGTATTATCAGGGAGAATGGTATATATTGATTAAGGTAGAGGCATGATAGAAACATTTTGAGTATATAGGAGCATTTAGTTCACAATAGGAGTTTAAAAAGATGAAAAAGGCCAAGTGCTGTGGCTCATACCTGTAATCCCAGCACTTTGGAAGGTCAAAGTGGAAGGCTGACTCGAGACCAGGAGTTTGAAACCAACCTGGACAACATAGTGAGACCACATGTCTACAAAAAAAAGGAAAAAAAAAATTAGTTGGGTGTGGTGGTGCACACCTGTAGTCCCAGCTACTCAGGAGGCTGAGGTGGGAGGAATGCTTGACCCCAAGAGTTCGAGGCCGTAGTGAGCTGTGATCATGCCACTGCACTCTAGCCTGGGTGACAGAGTGAGACCCTGTCTCTAAAAATAAATACATAAATAAATAAATTAAATAGTTAGGTGGAAAAAAGATGACCCAGCAAGGTGAGAGACTATACGTTGCTTCATAATTATATTCAGCTATAATAATACTGATTCCTTTCCAAATAGTGAATTAAATACAAACATACATGTTTATTCTGTTAAAAGAAGTCTGAAAGCAGGCAGTCTGGGGCTGGCATGGCAATTCTGCAAGGTCATCATGGACCCAGTTTCCTTCTTGTTCTGTTCTATTATCCATTTTCTAAGCACATCGCTTCCATTCCCAAGATCAACTCATGATCCAAGAGAGCTGCTAAAAAACTAGATATTACCTCTGATTTCCAGCCAGCAGAAAGGGGAGAAGGACTCTCCTTCCCCAGAGGCCCATGCAATATTTCCTCTTACATCTCTTTGGCCAGAATTTTGTCACATGGCCTCACTAAGCTGCAAGGGAGCCTGGAAATTTAGTCTATTTGGCCAAGCAGAAATATACCTAGCAAAAACATGAGATTCTGCTACTAAAGGAGAAGAAGAGGAGTGGATATTTAGTGGGCAACTCTAACCTCTGCCATGAAGTAGGTTATCTCTGCCATAAGGCTGAGCTAGACAGGGATTATACCATGCTGTTGACTGTGGCCTTTTGACTCTGTGCTGAGGCTTTCTTTTCTAGGGCCACAAATGGAGTTTCTCACATTTACTTCTGGATGATCCAGGAAAGTAAACTGGTTTTCAGAAAATACTGCCAAAAACAGCTGAGCACATACTCAGCTCTGTGAGATCAGCAACGGCACCTGAGACCCTTTTATCTGCTTGTTGTAGTTTTTAATCCACTGAAACAATAGCAGGTGTAAGCTGGAATTCTCTGGCATACAGCCTCTGAAACTTGGCTAATGTTCTCAGATAAATGCCTATAGCAGCTGAAGCTCTTGAAAAAAATTTAAGAGGAGGAAACAGAGTAGGGATCTTTTGGGGGTCACAGTCTAGGTGTTTTTAGAGCCAATCAAACTCAAATCAAGACCCTTTGACTACCATTAAAAAATCTAAAATAAGATGTTTTGTTTGGCCCGAACAGTTTCAGAAAACGTGAGCCAAATCTGAAAATCAGTTTATTTCATATTTATTGAATAGTTAGGCAATTTGGCCACACCTGTCCTGCATCCTGCATGTTGACAACGTCCTGGGACTGAGCAATAGTTGTCATCCTTAGGTGGGGCCTGTATTTGCTGCCCCCAACTAGTGACACATTTCTGATATCTTGTGTTTGGCCTAAGTTTCACTCATTGAATGTAACCTGCTGGATACCTGTAAGCATCTAGGCTGTGACCCTTTCCATGGATGGCTCAGGAGGTAACCAGTGCATGAGAAGTTTCTGGCCTACATCAGTTGCTATCTGGGTGGGCAGAGTATTTGTGGAGAACTAGCCTGGAGAGATGAGAAAGGATGTAGGTGAAAGTTGAGGCCCTAGAAGAAAATATCTTGACAAGGAAAGCCTGAAGGCTTGTCCAGTATGAGGTTGCCAGGAGTCATCTGTGGGAAGACACATAAGTGCACCTAGGAGCAACTGGTGTCTCAAGACTCTGACTGATAGGCTCGAACCTAAGCCATGGTTTACAAAGCTGGCACCAGGATGTAACGATGGGTTGTAGCCAAGTTGTTCCAACACAGGTGGAGTGAACTGTGGTATTTTGAAGTGATAATTGGCTAGAGTAATATTTTCAGGGTGCTGGTTCTAACAGATGGTGCTATTTGAAATCCTTCTCTATAATCTCCATGAATGACTCTGTAACCTACTTAGGAGGCTTATTCAAGTGGTTCAGAACCTAGGCCTGTATTCCAACTGGTTGGCAATCTGTTCATTGACGTTGTTATCTGAATTCATGAAGTGGGCATTACGGTTTTTTTAACAAGAAGTAAACACAATTGCTTCCCAATCCAGTCTCCTCTCAAAACATGTACTGATACGTGCATGTATATTTTTGCCACCCTTAAAAATTCACTTCGTAATTCATGTTAATGTAGAAAAGAGAAAAGAAAACCTCAAAAAGATTTAGGATTTAGGATTTACTTACCTGTTATATAAAAAAAAATCAGGGTTTATCAGCTCTGTTGGAAAGAATGGCTTGAGGAAACTCTGCTTTCATCATTTGAGACTTTTATTTTTGGATTGTGTTTATAAATTTCAGAAAGAGTCCTCTTACCTTCTTCCAGCCCAAGTAAGTGATTGGATTGGCATTTGTATTCATGGACTTTGGCTTGAAATGAAATCTTTTAATTCTGCCTTAGATAGTAAATGCCAACAGTTTAAAGTGGCATGATTCTGATCTTTAAATTTGCCCTACTGATGAATGGTGCAAATAGGAAAAAAGGAAAATAAAAAGTATTTGCTACCTTGAGAAATACACTCAGTCTCTATTTGATTTTCCTTAGATCTGGGGGTCTGTAATTGTAAGATCTGTTTTTATTCATTTTAACTGGGAAAGGCTCAACATTTTAATTAACAATAGTAATATAAATTACACCAGTTTTATTTCAGTTAGAGTTTTTTTTCTTTCATGTATTGAATTGATCTGAAAATATCCATGCAAGAGTTCCTTTGGCTTAAGTCAGATGTGTTCAGTGGCTGGGGCAATGCATTAAAAATAGTCTGCATGTGAAAAAAATAGCAATTTGTTTTTTACTAGTATTTGTTATTGCTCTATCCTAATGAATTCAACTTTTTCCTATTGTGCTATGCTCCACTCTATGTCACACTTTACCTATTTGATTCCAAATTTACTTTGTGGTATTAAGTTTTAATTTAGTAATTTACATACAGCTTGGAAAAGTGATTCCTTGAAGATATTGCTTTGTATCTACATGATAATTGACACTATTTGTATTAATACTAAAAGTATTAACCTCTTTTTCCTAGTAGTCCCCAATTTCATTCTTAGAAAAATTATAGATTCTGTTTTCAGAGAAAATTTGTGTACGGGATTTCTTTCCATTCCTTGTCTAATGTTAGGATACTGAAGTTAAGGTATGCATTTTCTATTTTTATATATTTTGTCTTTAAAACATATGTTCAGTTATAAAAGTAATATCAACTCCTTAAAGAATTTTTTTAATATACAGGCAAGCTGCAAAAAAAGAACAAATATTCTAGACTTCCATGAAAGTCATCATATTAAAAATGAAATTTTAAGCAGTTGGACTTAACGTTATTTCATAAGAATTTTCAACTCTAATGTATATATAATGATTCTACCAAGTGTGTCATAGTTCACTTAACTGTTTCAAATATTTTTTTCTACCAAGACTAATTAATACTGTGTGGAATACTTTTATATATAGACCATTTCCATACTTGAGCTTTTTTAAAAATTTGAGTTTTCAGAGGTAGATCTACTGGTTCAAGAGACATTTTTTAAACTTAATACTAGTTTTCAGGGAGCAATCCATAAATCCATGTTTCCTAATACTCTGCCTGGATTTTTTTTTTCTGTGTTTGGAGCATCAGATGAGAAGCTGTGAGGAGAAACGATGTAAAAAGAAGAAGGAATAATAGAATCATTGCTGAGTTTTGCTCCCCGGTTTCTTGTTTGCTAACTGAAAGGAATTTGCTGGCTGAAGGGAGACATGTTGAACACTTTTATTCACCCTATATTCACCCTGAATTCACTCCCGATGGCCAAGGGACAATACCAAGACATCTGTTGTTTCACTGAGACAAGTCAAATTAAGAAACACTTGACTGTTGTGTCCTTTGTAGGGCTTATGGGCATATACCTCAGCAAAGTAGGCAGGCAGTAGTTTAGGCCATGCCCACTTAATTTCAAAGGCCAGCTTTAATCTTTTGGGCTGATCATGATTACTCCAAAAACAGCAGAAAGCAACTGAGAAGGGAATACCAGGTCCAGATTACAGTTCTATGGAGGTTTTGTATAATCCTGAGTTTTCGCTTTGCAATCTGGCACCATGATAGCTTTTGTATTTTCTTTTCTCTGTTCTACCTTTTTCCCATCATGGCAGGTGAACTTCTTAGTGTGCGAGGAATTATATGTAACTGACTCTTCCAGGGCATGAAGGGTGGGCTGAAGCTATCCGGATAGCAGCTGGCTTCAGTAGTGCTTTTAGCTGTCTAGACTTGTGCTTTCTCATTGATTTTGTTGTCTGAGCATGTCCCTTCCTTTCTAAATCGTGTCTGCATTTAAATATTTTAGAATATCTTATCCAGCGTTTTTTGTTGTTTTTCACCAAAACTAGTATTTTCAATATTTCTGTGAGAGAACAGGGAGTCCTTTCTAGTGTATTGCTGGAAATAAAACATGCAATCTATTCTCTACACAACAGTCAGGGTGATCTTTAAAAGTATAATTCATGTCAGTCCCCTACTTAAGACCTTTCACAGTTTTTCATTGCTCTTAAATTAAAAGCAAAACCCCTTATGTTTTCTACAAATGTCTGCATGATCTGGCTCCTAATAATCTTCTTTCTTACCCACTGTTTGTCCTGCTGCTTAACTTCCAGCCACACTGGCCCTCTCTGTTTCTTGAACTAACAGAGATCATTCCTGCTTGGGGCCTTTGCACTCAACATTCTTTCTGCCAACGTCCCGGACAAACTGGCTCTTATGCATCATTCAGTTCACAGCTTAAGTGTCCTCCTCAGAAGGACCTTCCCTGTGCACCCTACTGAAAATAGCAAGTTTGCCATCACCCAGTCATTCTAGCCCATCACTCTGTTTAATTGCCTGCCTTAAATTGTTTTGTTTGTCTATTTGTTCATGTGTTTACAATTCAGAATATAAGCTCTGTGGGAGCAGGAAACTCTTCTCTCTAGTGCATCACTTCAAGCCCAGTACTCAGAACAATGCATTGTTTGTGGTATGAATTAATGATTTAAATAATTAGCCTATATAATGTCATTTCCAAAGTTGGCAGAATATCATCATTAGAATTTTATTCATAAGGGGAGCTGGGTTATAGAAATGTGGGAAGAATACTTAATTAGCATCAAAAAACGATGCTTTACTAAGGACTCAAAATCATGAAATGTAAGAGCAAATAGGAGTGTTTGTCCCCTTTATTCCAGACTCTATTTTATAGATGTAAAAACTGAGACTCTGGGAGGCTGTGAGTGGCTCAGACCCCACAATTAGTGGCAGAGCTGAGGCCAGGAGATGCACATTCTGATTCTTGCATCATGGCTGTTGCTTAATATCTCACCATGAGTCATGGCTACTGCCCAGTAGATTGGACACAGCCATGAATATTAGACTGGCAATTTGCTAGAGATTTTGCAAAACCGTGGGAAATGGATTGAACACATTTTCCTGTCATTTTTATAAGAGGCAGTAAATAATGGTAATTTGAGTATTAGAGAACAGAATCTGAATACTTTTTCTAAAATTCTACAAGGTGAATATAGAGAGAAAATTGTAGCTTTCCTTTCTGCCTATTGCTTTCTGAACGTCAACAGATTACTTTCTTCAGCTTGTGTTAGAATGTCACCAGCAGGACCCACATCTGACATGCTCTGGACTGTCAGAGCCACTCAGCACTAGGAGAACTTTCCAGTTGAATTTCTCTTAGGAAGGTCAGTAGGAATAAGATAAGTGAAAAACTTATCCATCATTACTATAATCTTCGTGAAAGTGGAAAAATTCATCCTGGCAAATTCAAAATCGATTACAAAATCATGTATGTTGCATATGTATTTTTAAAGATTTTACAAACCCAAATAAAATAAGTAGAAGGAAACAATAGTGATAAATTTAAAGTTCTTAATTGAATGAGTAGCTTTGAATTTTACTCAATGGATATAAACTTTGTTTTCTTTTTTATAAAAAAGAAAACAGATTTGTTAAGAGGCTATGAATACATTTTAGAGTACTTCAGTGATTTTATCGTTTAAATAGAAATTTGGATTATTCTGGAAAACAGTTTGACAATATGTTTCAGGCATTTGAACATATTTACTCTCCTGGCCCAGTAATTGCACTTTGAGAAATTTATCCTATTTTAGGAATCTAGCCTAGGGAAAAATTTGAAATTCAGTCATCTTGGCATAAGGATGGTTGCAGATATACTATTAATAATAAAAAGTTGAATAGTACCTAATATTCAAGTAGAGGTATAAGATCATTTGTGGCATGTTCATTTGCTATAGTTTTATGCAACTATTTAACAAATGCAAATAAGATTATTTAAATGATGAAGGAAAGTTCTTTCAATATAATGTTAACTTTTTAGAGAGTAAGACCTAAAACTATATATACATGTATGTAATATGTATATAGTATAATCTCAGCTATGTAAAAATAAGACAAAAAATAAAAGATTGCAAAACAACAAGTCAAAGTGTTAATAAATATTATCTCTAGGATTTGAATAATTACTGCTATTTTCTCCTTTACACTCTTTGTATTTTCTCTTTTTCTACAATGTATCTATTACTTTAATAATCAGAAAATCCATACAGTTTATTTTAAATCTTGGCAGATGAACATAGTGAATGAACTATGTCAAAATGCAGTTGGAATTTTACTGAACTTCTTTACAGAAGACTATATAGATGTGGGTTTTTCTTTTTTTACTTGCATAAATAGGTCCCCTTAAAAATCTTTGGATAGATAATAAGATCAATTAAAATTGAGTAAATTCATCTGTTGGTGTGTGTGTGTTTTTAGCTCCTGTATTGCTTTCATAATAAGACTGAGGTAGCTGGTGAAAATTTGAACAATTCTTGCATAAAGATTTTATTGCATAGGTTATAGGATACAGTGCAAGATAAATGTTTCGTAGAAAGAGTACTTGGTAGAGAATCAGAAGGGTTTTATGGGTCCCTCATTGTGGTCACTGTTATACCTCTGTCTAATAGACCATTGATATAACTTTCTACTCTATAAGAGATTGATACCTAGTTAAGGAAGGTCATGATATATTCACTTTGTAACGGTAAATTTAAGGTGCTCAGAAAAAAAATCAAGAACCAAAACTAACTAATAGAGAGCTCTATTGTTACTGACTGAAGTATAAACTTAGATCCCTTAGCAAAGGGAAACTCACAGTCCAGACCAAACCCCTTGCTATGTCCATTGAAGAAGGATTGACAGCAAGATAGCAGGTATGTGGGGGATCATTGTTCATGAAGCAGGGGTAGATAGGAGCCTCTTCATATACTTCTAACCTTTTTTATTGTCTAACCAATTGTTATATTGTATCATTAAGAAGAGACAATATAATGTAGTGGCCAAGAGGTATGACTTAAGAATCACTGGACTCAAATTTGCCACTTTATGACTCTAATTCTGGACAAACTACTCTCAGTTTTCTAATTTGGAAAATGTAGATAATAATGGTCCAAAAAAAGAGATGAATCATCTTAAGTATTCGAACCAGAGAGAATTTAATTGACTATGCAGCTGAGGGAGGAGCTGAAAAGCCAAATGGGGTCACTAAACAACCCGAATATTAGTGATAGCAGGAAGCATCTACTAATTCTAATTTGAAGGGACAATATGTTGGAGACAGTGTTACTGTGGTCCAGGGACTGAGGTCACTGGAATTATGGTGGAACTGGAGGAGGCATGGGAGAGATCTTTTTGATAGCAGAGATTCTGCTCAAGGCACCGAGAGAGGAAATATCTTGATGTTCCCATCTTTCGACCCTGCAGTCTTGTAGCCAAACACAGCCAGAAGTCAGCTGACAGGGGACCCTGCATTGCCTTTCTTTAATACAGAGCAGAGAAGTAGAAGGGTGAAGAGTGGATGTGTGACAGGCAACAATCCCTACCTCAGAGGTATTATGTCTAAAGCATTTAGAACAGTGCCTGGAAGATATGTGCTTAATAGACACTACCATTATCATCGTCATCATCATCATTGGTGCCATTTGCAGAGCAGCAACATCTCTTTGTGAATATACTTTACAGGTTGGGTGCTAGGAGATTGTTTTTAATTACAGTCCTTTCCTGGGCCCTGCCATGGTCAGGTTGCTAATCATTTCAGCATTTTTAGTGTTTGGTGAGGCAAGGGTGTTCCACCTCCCATTCTCATCTACCCTGAGTTGATTACATTTAGAGTGACCAGACCTGGTTCATTGATGGCTAGAACTGAACCACTCAGTGTTCTAAAGAATCCAGGCAGTTTTTGGAGCATGATGAAAATTCACAACCCTATGGGAAATGACCCTTGGAAGTTAACTTTAAAATTAATGATTTTATAATTAGGATTTCCTTACATATCCTAGTCCCTTTAGACTTGAGCTTAGCTGTGTCCTGCAAAACTGAAAGAATACATATTTAATTTTTTTGGCATTTTCTGTAGCTTGAAATTAAAATTAATAAATTTAAAGGAATAGAAGTTTGAAAAGATGCCTTAATAGGCCTACCAGGAATAATCACATAGTTGCCTATTTTGAAGCATAGACATAAAATAAAAAATCCCATTCGGATAAGTCACAAGGCTTTGCCAAAGTACCCTCTTAAATTGCTCCCCTTTTGAGAACACACTATGTATTGTAGCATTTTGCTAAGCTCTTGGGAATTTCTCTCCTCAGAGATTTTTAACTGTATGAAAAATAGAGGCTTTTCTAAGTTTTAGAATATTGTCCGTCATTTTTTTTTCATTGGTTTTCCAATTATCCTATTCTCAGAAATAACATTTATTGATCTCAAGGAGTTAAGCATTGTCTTGTTTTCTCTGGTTCTGTATTCTTCACATTTAAGACCAGATCTCAACTAAGTAATAATAAAAGATAATAATGACTAAGAGTTTTTGAGTTTTCCTCCATGTCAGTTATTGCACCCAGCACTTTGGTTTCATTCTCTCATTTGATGTGATGTAGGAACTTATAACAACCCTATGAGACAGGAGCTTCATTTTAAAGACTAAGAAACTGAGGCACAGAAGTTATAAATCTCCCCCACGGTCACAAAATCATGCTGCTGGACTCAGCTCACACCTTCAACTACTATTAATACATGGTAATGTTGACATCTTATTGTAAATGTTAAACAATAAGGCATAAATGGAAAGCATAAAGGGAAAGAAGTAAATGCAAAGAATGGTCAAAGCAGGAGATGATTTTAAAGAGCATCTGGTTCAGCCTCCCCTTTTACAGCTGAGAAAACCAATCTCTAGAAAAAATAAATGAGCCTTTTGATTATAAAGTAGACTACCTAACAAGTGTCAAGTTGTCTCACTTATTCTTCTCTGCCTTCCATGATCACAGAGTTCTGACCACGTCCCGTGTCATTCTCAAGCAGAAATTGAAAATGACATTGGTCCTTTACTTGTTCCAAGGAAGCAAACAATTTTATGGTTTGAAATTATTTCTCTTGCATTTGCATTGCAAGGGGTTTGCAGAAGTTAAGCCTCATGGAGTCTTCTCTCCTTAACTTAAGTGGGTGGACTTCTTGTTGCTCTTCCTTGCCTGTAAATTCATGTTGATTAGGCAGTGGTGGGGTGGAGGGCTGATGGTTCTGTGTTTGGTTGGTGAGCTAACTCCAGCATACTATAATTACTACATTTTCAATCTGGTGCATAGTTCTGTTTTGAGTTTTATACATCCTTATCTGGCTCTATACTCTTTGAGGTTAATTTTGGCCTTGGATGGTGCCTTTTTAAAGGCAAGGTGATAGCAACCCAGTGTTTTTGCTTGGAAAATACTCTGTGTGTGTGCTGCTTCTCTTGGCGTTAAGTATTAACAAGGTAGCAAGGATGAAAGGTGCTGTGTTTGGAGTCTTTAAATGGACTTGGCATTTGACTTGTCTACAATCTTTCAGGAATTTTAATTGTGATGTTCAGATTTGAGTCACACACCTGGGGAGTGGTGACCATAGCTCTTCCTTACCCCTCCAGCTCCACTTCTGGGTTAGCATGAACTGACCACTGTAACCTGCTCTCAGACTCTACACAAAGGCTCTTCAGAATCTGCCTGTGACCATTTCTGTGAAAGGGCATGGTCACAGTCACCGTGGCATGGATGGAAAACCAGAGAGCAGCAGGAGGAGCCCAGGGATAGAGACAGGAGGCCTGGATGCCTGCCTGGGCTCTGTGCCATGCCTTGGGTAGGTCACTTGACTACTTTAAACCAAGTTGACTTTCCTGTAAATGCAATAGGGGTTTAATGATCTCTGTGGCTCTAGAGTTTTGTAGTTTCTACTGTTCTTTGAAGCATGAACATGAATTCAACAGAAGAAAAAAAAAATTTTCATTCACAACAGTTTCAAGATATTGCTCTGACTCACTGGAAGGCAAATCATAGTGAAAGGGGCGTCTCACTCAACTTCCATTTTGCATTTCTTTTGGCCAGCATGGCTCTTTATGGGGTACTTGTTGTATAATAAAACAACTCTCTAAAGAATACTCTTACATTTACTTACTGAGGGATAACAGAAGTTCAGAATAAAAACTCATAGAAATGGAAGACTGGGAACTTATTTTTTCTCTTTTCTATTACATACAGAGGAACAAAGGCTGATATTTGTGTTTATGCCCCTTTCTGAGGACAGTGTCCTTGAAAATCCATATTATTATTATTTGTCTTTGTATGTAATTGGATTGTTTAAACTCTTCTCTGAACTTTGTAGCTTTTTCATTATATCTGTTACCTGGAATATTCATAAAACTCCACTTAAATAGCCACTTTAATCTGTAAATTGTATTTGCTTAAGGCCTGAACTTGGCTGCAAACGAGAGTACTTGTGTTTTGTTTTGTTTTTTTTTAAATGATGTGATTGCTTTGTGAAGGGACATAATGAGTCTGTGTTCTGTTCTATTCCTCTTCAACAACTTTGTCAGGAAAGAAGGCTATTATGATTTCTTGGAGAGGTGGGAGGACTGTGGCATCAACATGTACTAGTCATGGATGAAAGGAGAAACTATTATACCAGGGTAACATCTGAGGCCTGAGATAAAATTCCCATTACAACCTCTTTAAATATTTCTGTGTTTAAATGGGGTGAGGAGATTATCCACTCCAAATGTAATCCCTTTTCTTCCTCAGCCTTGTGAAATTTATTGTTTCTTTTCCCTAGATAAAAAATAAAAATAAAAATAGGATGCTCTACAGGTTCTTTTAGTTTGTCAAAAGACAGCTAATTCACAGATTTTGCTTTGTGTAGCTTATGCAATGTCTGAAAAGGCGCTGTAAGTAGGGATTCCATGAACATCGCACCGTGGGCCCGGATCCCTGTTTTGCTTTCTTCGGAGAGCTCACTGGCAACCTCCCTGATGCTTTGTGCCAGTTCTTAGTTGCTCCAAAGCCACATGCACATTGACATAATCTCTGGTGGTTTTGGCTGGTTTATAATTTAACTTATTGAGGTTTGGTTCAAGGCAGAGGCCTTTAGGGCAGGGATCTTCTGTGAGCTGAAATAAAAGGGTCTGGTTTGGAGATTTGACTCTGCCAAATGAAAGTGGCACATTTCCAACTGCACATGCTGAGTTGCTTCAGAACACATCCGTGCAGAACACAGACATGCATTAGGCAGCTAGTTTGTGGAAGGCAGTGTGCTGAGCACAAGGGCGAATAGAAAGACACATGGCTGCTGTGAAATAACTGCTTCCAGAAAGCACATGTTGAGTTGGAAGGACGAGCCAGAGACACACAGAGAATATCACTCAGCCTAAAATGTGATATCCCAAAAGCGTTCTAGTATGAGACACACAGAGCTGGAGAACAGATTTTCTTTCCAGTGGGGAGAATCCATGTTAGAAAGACCAGACAGGCCATGTTACCGGTGGCACCCTTTATTTCAAGTTTCACTTTTTGTGGTTTCAGTTACCTGCAGTCAACCATGTCCAACAATATGGAATGGAACATTTAAGAAATACAAAATTCATAAGTTTTAATTTGCACTCTGTTCTGACTAGTGTGATGAAGTTTCTTGCTCTCCTGCCTAGGGTGTGTAGCATCCCTTTGTCCAGCATGTCCATGCTGTCCCTGTGACTTGCCCGGAGTTCCCTTAGTAGCCATCTCGTTAGCAGATCCACCTGCGAGGTATGGCAGTGCTTGTGTTCAAGGAACTCTTAGTTTGCTTAATAATGGCCCAAAGTGCAGGAGTGGGTATGCTGACAATTTGAATATCCCTAAAGTGCTTCCTTTAAGCTAAAAGGTGAAAGTTTGAACCTAATAAGGAAATTACAAAAATTATATGCTGAGGTTGCCAAGGTTTATGCTAAAAATGAATCTTCTATTCATGAAGTTGTGAAGAGGGAAAAAGAAATTCACGCTACTTTTGCTGTTGTGCCTCGATCTGCAAAGGTTATGGCCACAGTGTGTGATAAGTGCTTAGCTAAGATTAAAAAAAAGGCATTGAATTTGTGGGTGGAAGACATAAACAGAAATGTGTTCCGATTGATGGCAATTAGGTTTGGTACTGTCAGTGCAGTTTCAGGCCTACACTGGGGGTCCTGGAACATATGCCCTGCAGATAATGGGGGACTACTCTATAGAGCCCCTGGATATTAATGATGCTAGGGAGTCAGGCCCCTCTCCTATTTTGGGAAGTTCCCTGCCATGTGTATGGAACCTTTGAAAGAGGCTGTCCTTACCTCCCTGTGCATTCTGGCAGCCCCTGGCACTGCCCATAGACAGCCATGTGACTCAGGCTGGGACTCTGACTCTAGAGCGAGTGGGTTAAAGGTCCAGAGGCTGTTAGAACTTATTGCTGGTATCAGTGGTGGTGCCCATTGGTTTTCAGTGGCGGCGGCGGCAGCAGTGTCCTGGGTGTAATTCCTGCTACAGGATAGTGGTTGTGATTCTTGCTCCTTGGCATCCTGCGTGCCTGGGTTTTTGCTCATTTTCTGTGCTTGGTGATGGAAACTTCTACTGAGTCTGAACGAGCATGTCCTTCCAATGAGTCTACTTTTTTCTCCTCCAGCTAGCCAAGGCTGGTTTCTGTTACGGCAAGCAAGAATTCCCACAGCACCTGAGTGTCAAGGGCTTTCATCGTTTGTGCTGACCCACCTGTGCAGCTGATCTTCTGCCTTTTTTCTCTGGGTACTCGCCTTCCTTTATCTACTTGTATAACTGCCTGCTTTGAAGGCTGAACTCCAGCATTTTTAACTTTTCCTGAGTTATTGAAGAGACTTCACTGTTTACTATTCCTCTGTACAGTACAACATCTTATAATTACCCATTACACAATTTTTTTACATTGTCTTTTTTTTATTATTCATTTCTGTTTGCCTACTAGCCCATGAGGAATATTTTTTGGTAGGAACTCTATTTTCATCTTTATATTTCCAGATCCAGCTAATATTACACACTGGTTGCGTGACTGATCAAATCTGTTTGCAGGGAGGGATGTAGTGTTGGAATTGTGAACCTAGGGAGAATGAAAAAAATAGAATAGCTGTTGTGAGGCATTTACTCTGGTGATACCAAGGGAGGAATAAAATGATATCTGAAATGTATGAGGGCCATCTGATATTGGGTAGTATACATTTATTTTCAACCTTAAAAAGTCTGGTTTATTTAGGTATTATTTATTTACAGTACAATTCATCCCTTTTATTGTAGAGTTCTATAAGTTTTGACAGATGCATATAGTCATTTGTATACCACCAGAATCAAGGTATAGAACAGTTTGATCATCTTCCCTCAAAAGCTCTTCCTCCTTCTTGTAGCCAGTCTCTCCCCACATCTTCAGCTCCTGGAAACAATTCATCTATGAATTGATATATGTGTGTGTATATGTGTGTGTGTGTGTGTGTATGTGTGTATATATATATTTATATGTGTGTGTGTGTATATATATATTTTTTTTTTTTTGAGACAAAGTCTCTCTCTGTTGCCCAGTCTTGAGTACAGCAGCACAATCTCGGCTCACTGCAACCTCTGCCTCCCGGGTTCAAGCGATTCTCCTGCCTCAACCTCCCAAGTAGCTTAGATTATAGGTGCCTGCCACCAAGCCCAGCTAAAAAATTTTTTTTTTGTATTTTTAGTAGAGACGTGGTTCACCATGTTGGCCAGGCTGGTCTCAAACTCCTGATCTCAGGTGATCCACCTACCTTGGCCTCCCAAAGTGCTGAGATTACAAGTGTGAGCCACCACATCCAGCCTATGAATTTATATTTTAAGCAGTTATCATAGTTCTTCAACTTTCCAGAATAATGTTTTATACACCTGGAAAGATAAAATAATTGGATAGTGGATTTTTGTCTAGGAATAGAGTTGCTGAAATTAGGAAATTAAAATAACACATGCTTATACTAAAAATTATCCATTACTTATATGAAATTCAGTTTAATTGGGCATCCTGTAGTTTATCTGGCAACCCAACCCAAGCCCACTGTATGGGTATTGCCAGCATGGGAACTGTTAGAATTGAGGGTAAGTGTGAAATTGGCAGACAGAGAAGGAAACTGCAAAAAGAGGTCTTGGATCCTATCAGCAGCAGCATTTAGCCATTCAGACACTTTGTGACAACCTAAAAGGAGAGGAGGGAGTGAGATTTTTGTATGAAGTAAGAAATTCACTTGTTTGTACATGAACAACATATGCGAGCCTGCTTTGAAGACTGAAGTTCTTGGCCTTCCAGTTTGTAAACCAGTTCTATCTGGGTAGCTTGCAACCAAATTGTGCTGTGGAGGAGTGGGACTCAGGAAGCACGGGCACCCTGAAAGAGGTGGATGTGGTCTGTGGAAAAGGGTGAAGCACACACTAGGGTTCCACCCTTAAGAAAATGAACTTTTGCTGAATTATCAGAGTGAGTACTTGCTATTTCTCAGGATAGCCATGCCACAAACACATACTTACAGTAAAATTCAAGTTGGTAACTGACCAACTTGACTAAATGACTGACCTCTAGTTTATCTATACCTTACTGGAACAATAGGGCTTACTAAGCAATGCCAAGGAAAGAAACTTCCAAGTGGGTTCTTCTTACTCTACATAAAAGAATAAACTATTTTAAAAGACTTTTGGCAAGTCCAGTGTTTATACTACCATAAGTCTTACCTTTCTGTTTTAAAACAAGCTTAGCAGGACAGTTACTTGGAAATAAGTTGTCAGTGTTTGGTCAGAGTGGTAGCACTTGTGTCTGGAATTCTTCATTCTTTTCCTCGCTCCCCAAGGCTAACCTACCCTGTGAGGCTGTCTCCAACCTCAGAGTCCTGACCAAGTGACCATGCTGCTAAGCTGCTTGATAATAGTTTAATATCAGTAAAGGGATACAAGTTTAAAATTATTTGACATATTAATGCTATCAGTTAATGACTTACAAATAGCATCTTTGGTTTCTAGGTATTGACAAAGATTCTCTAACTTACCAAACTCTAGCCATGCTCCTCTGTACCCCCTTCTTGATTAGGACTTGACTTCCTATCAGAACTACAGATTCTCAACACCAGTGATTTCATCCACTCATGCCCCACATTAAAGGACTTACACAAACACTAGAATAATTTCTAACAGCTCAAGGCCACGTCCCTAGGACTACCCTGCCCCACTTAGGATGCCTGCCTGAGGAGGCTCAAGGCTGCCTGGAGGGTTTACTATTTCTTCTAGTCATTACCCTGGAGCCAGGCCCAACCACCCTTTCTTAGAGATTTACTAAAAGCTTACAATTGTGAATCCTTGCCCTGTAACCTTTGATAAATATATGCACTTCCTACAACTCAAGAGTGTCTTTCTCAAGGACCTGAGAGCCATTCTTCTAAAAAGTAACCATCAGGAGAGATAGGGCCTCTGCCTTTCAGTGTCCGGGCAGATAGAATCCTAACCCCTATAATGTTGCCTAATCAACATTTATGTTGACCAACCCTTTGTAATTTTTCATTTCTCTAACTTCACTGAGCCTGCTCTCACCCCCTCCCCTTTCTACTCTCATTCCTTTTCTAAAATACCCAGTCTTCTCTGTACAAATCAAGGTTGAGTTCAGTGCACACTGCACTCCCTTCCCTATTGCAATAGTGTATTAGTGGTTCAAATCTGTCCTCCCCTCTTTAACTAGCATCTGGCTTCCTTTATCTCTGACAGTGTGAAGAAGTTGGAAATTGCAAGGAGCATGGGAAGGAGATGACTTGGGGTAGGCATCTTTTATTTTTAAAATCACATTGCATAGAGGTGGCTGTCTGTTCTGCTCATACTCCTAGAACAGACCTTTGATGTGTCTTGCTATATGTAGGAGACTGGGACTAGAAGGTCACCCTGTTCAGCTGTTTTCAGATTATCATTAGGTTGTAAATGGAATCCATTAAAAAATTATATGGAATGCACAAAATAAAGCAAGTGAAGGCAGAATTGCTCTTATGGAAACAGGGGTAGGAAATCTAGAATCGTATTTACTCCTTTTTTTCTCTTTACACTTATTTGGGGAGTCTCAGAATCATTAAGAACAACTGGGAGGGTAAAACACAAGTTTGCAAGAGAACTAATTTCCTCCCTTTCAGAGTTCTTTCCATTCTGGCAGCTCAATGGACTCAGCAGCTCTCGCGGGCAGTGGCTTGAGTGTGTTGGGCTTTTCTTCTAAATAAGAAATACTACCCACAATGGGATAAAGGACCCACAGGGACTGTACGAGTGGGGAATTAGAGGACACATCTTGTGTAATTCTGGCAGAAGGGCTAGGCATGAAGTCAGAGCAGGAGATGACTCAGAAATCCTGATGCTTACAGATATTACCCTGTGGCTACTGGCATCACTGCGATGAACTTTGCCTGAGGTCTGTAATGTGATTTACAATAATTATTCTATTCCCTTACCCCCTAACTTGACAAGATGAATAAGTTAATGTTATTAGCTCCTCAAATTGGAAGATGATAATTATTAGGTGGGTCCATTGGGAGTCAGGCTGGGGTGAGTTGTTATCAAATCAGAAGGAGTTATCAATAGGGCACTATTAATCAATTAGGATTGAATGTGAGCTATCAGAATTTGCCTTTTCATGATATATACAGGACATGTTTACATAACAAAGTCTTCAAGAAGATAAAATTAGGAAGACATCCAGATAACAGAAATTTGGAGAGACCTTGATATCATATTATGATTGAGAAAGAAAAAACACATAGACATTCACATGAGGAAGGAATGACTACATCCAGTTATGGCAGCAAAGCTATGTGTTGATGGATATTGTGAGAATGAATCAGTGATTGGGCACTGTGGCTAGGACAGAAAGGGTGACCCTGAGAGCCGTAATGCTCTTGTGTGCAACAGCCATGAAGAACTCTTATCTGGACTTGATATCGACCCGTTGTGTATTTCCATATTTTTTTCTCTCTTTTCTCTCTTTTTTCTCCTCTCTTTTCCTTTTCTCTTTCAACCTCGTGTTGAAAAAAACCTGAAGTTTGCTTGTAGAAATGAGTGAGATTTGTGAGTTATGATGAATTGGAATTATTTGCAATCAAATGGAAAGTAGTAATAACAGGTGTGGATGGATGTAGCTCACACATAAGACATGTGGTGAATTGAGGAAGCTGGTAGAAGTTTGGGGTGTGATTGACAGGTTTAAAGGTAGCAGAAATAGAGTAGTCGCTTTTGGCATTTTAGATTTTTAAATAATACTTTGCTCAGGCCACGCATTAGTTAGTCAGACACAGAGCTGGAACCATATTTGGAACCTTCTGAGCCTCCATGTAGGCTTGTTCATCGTCCTTATGTTAGGGTGACAAGGTTCGGAGCTAAAACCAGAGAGAGAACGCTGCAGCAGAAGCCTCTTCCAGACCCACTGTGTCAGTTCTGAACTGAGGCATTTTCTGTCCACAGCCATATGCAGTGTGAACAGGCCACAGATGTACATCAAGTGAGTGGGTGAAATAACGTTTGGTGGGAAATGATGACAGTTTTATGGCATTAGTCCTTGAAGCCCCAGGTGCACTTATTCGTCTTTTGTATATTTTAAGCTGTTAGCCTTGGGGATATTTCAGCCTGTTTGCATCTGTATTTTAAAGATGAGCCCTGGAGTGAATCAGTGAGGGAAGCGAGTCATACCTGAACTAGGAGAAGAGATGAGTGGATCTTTGTAGGAGAAGAGATAAGTGGATCTAGTCATCCCTGAACAAGGAGAATATATCAGGGTAATGAAGAGACCTAGGGAAGGCTGTCCTTTCCTTTTGACCAGCCAGCTGTTTGACCTTCCTGCATCTGCCTTAGAGCCAACTTTGGCCTGGGTAGCTTGCACCAAGCTTTGCATATGCCGCTTGGATGTCAGGATGCTATACCTGGATTATCCTGGCACAGAGCGTGAATTATAATTCCTGAGTTCAGCATATTCTACCCTTTGACTTTTCTGTTAGGGATTTTGACTCTTCTGTTTCTGACTTTTTGATGAATCATGTCTCCTTGACAGAGTGAAGGCTCTTTACTTTAAATGACTCATAGCCGTATCTGTATATAACCACTGAGTAATAAAAAACTCATAGCCATAGTTACATGTGGTCACTGAATTGAGTGCTTAATAATTGTGTTGTTATAAATTTGAGTGAATATATTTTGGTCAATTATGTGATTGTGACTATAAAGATAGCTAATAATCTTTATTAGCATTTGGATACTGTTGATTTTTTTTCTTGTAATTTTATAACTTCTATTTCCCTGTGGTACATATGCAGTATGGAATACTACGCAGCCATAAAAATAATAAAATCATGTCCTTTGCAGCAGCATGGATGCAGCTGGAACCCATTATCCTAAATGAATTAATGTGAAAAACAGAAAACCAAATATCCCATCTTCTCATTTATAAGTGGGGGCTACTTATAAGTAGCTGGACACACACAGACGTAACGATGGAAACAATAGATACTGGGGACTCCAGAGAGAGAGAAGGAGGGGAGCAAGGGCTAAACAACTTCCTGTTGGGTACTATGTTCACTATCTGGACAGGATCAATAGAAGCCCAAACTTCAGCATCATGCAGTGTATCCCTGTAACAAACCTGCTTATGTACTCCCTGAATCTAAAATTTAAATTTAAATTTTAAAAAATTCCATTTTTGTACTTACGCTTAAATTTTTAGAACCTTTCCCACCTCTAAATTGTCATTATACAAAGTATGTTTAATAGTAGCTGGAATATTTATTTAAATCCACACACTAACAGCAACCACCATGAATGCAGTTTAGGTAATATTTTATCCAACAGCTAGAGTGACATGCGCAGAAGAATGAGCAAGCACCTCAAGACCTTGGACTTGTTAGAGATTCAGAGTGAGTTTCAAAGCAAGAAAAGGCAGGAACGTGAGTAGCATTCCTGTAAAATAGCTATTGAAGCAGGGTAGCTTAGGAAAGATGATTGTTGTAGAAACACAATCAGTGAAATAATCTGGTAGAAAGACTATTCCTTAAAATTCTTATACTCCCATAGAATTTACTTCTAAACCATACTGCCCTTAGACTTGAGCAAGGATACTCCCTACCCAGCCCAGCATTTTAGAGGATCCTAATTAAGCCTTCCTCTTGCCTTCCCCTTCCCCACAGGGTGAGGATTCTGTAAGTCCAAGTAATCATATCCCCTAACCCTCCCATGGTCTGGGTATCTGGACTCTGGAATTTCCTGCCAGGATAGTCCATAACCAAGACACAGGTCTATCCTTCAGAGGGAAGTTTGCATTCCACATGAAGGGAGGCCAAGGGGCAGGGAATGTGAATGGATGACAAACCGTGGTGTCCATACATAAGTCGGCAAATCTCAGTGAAAGAATAAGTTGGCATGAAGAGAAGGAGGGGTAGGCTACAGCCTGGGGCTCAGCTTCTTCTGAACCAGTAAATTCTCGTGCAGGGCTTTTCTTAGGTGCTTTGCATATATTATCCCATTTAATTCTGCAGAATACTTCAGGGTAGTGTTCTACTATCACATTATGGGATAGGGAAATGAGGCTCAGGGGAGTTAAGTGACAGACCCAAGGCAACTGGTTTAGTAAGAAGTTGAGCTGAGATTAAACCTCAGGTGATTGAGCTCTAAAGTGTGTGTGTTTTTCTACCTTGTTATGCTGCCTGTGATCAGTATCTTTGCTTTTATACTTTCCCAGTTCTTTCCAGAACCTAACCTGGTGCTTGACACATGGTGACATGCAATAAATATTTGCTGAGTAACTAACAAAACAGACCATTTATTCACCTTTACTAGTTACTTATTATTTATTTATTTATTCACCTTTACTGTTAATGGTATATACAATATAACAGTGGTGAGGAATTTCATGTCAAATACACTGAAAGGGACATTTCACTCCTGATCCATATGTACTGGATGGATGTGTTGATCTCCTTATGGCCATGTAGCTTATGGGCTCATCTCTCCATTTGTCAGTTTAGTAAATTGCTGCAAATGTTCTGGCTAGCAAGGACTCAAATGTCCCAGAACAAACTTTTATTCAAAGAAAATATTAATAAACACCATATATGCTGCTATAGTCCAAAATGTTTTTTTTTTCTTATTTTAAAATGGCACTAACTCTGAGTATTAAGGTGATTCAAGGAGTTGTGAGAATGCCAGTTTCGCAGGAGTTGATTGTCAGAGTCCCTCTCTTCGTGTGGCCCCATTTTCGGCTTGTCTGGGCTTTAGTTCTTCCACATGTGTGGGCCACCCATGCTGGTCACTCCTGGAATGGTCGGTGTGCTGTCCTGGAGCTTGGTCTTTCCCTGTGCTCACTCCCACTTATCATGGATGCCAAGACCATTCTCTGCTGTTGGCAGAAAGTCATGGAACATACTTCCCTAATTCCTGCTATAGGCTCATTTTGGTCTTTTCCCCACGGGTTCCCATTAGTACCTTTAATTGTTTGGGCTTATTTGTCTGTCTTCCTTGCTGAACTGTAGGCTCATTTGTGGACAGGCTTTGTGTCTCTCTTGTTTACCATTGTATCATCACATCTAACACAATGCCTGGTACGTAGAATACTTAATGAATATTTACAGAATGACAATGGACTACCATCATAATTGAGTCTAACTACTTTTTCAAAAAAGTTCGACAATAGACTACCATCATAACTGAGTCTAACTACTTTTTCAAAAAAGTTCTAGCATTAAGGTAATCAGATCAAAGTTTCCTTTCACAAAAAACTTGCATTTCCCACTATGCTGTAATTGTATCTACCTGCTTGGAGACTCACCAAGAGTGTGATCACTGTGTACCCTCCCAGAGTGACTTTTTTATCTCATTTAGAACTATTTGTTACTGTGATTCTCTTAAGCAAATGGTTTTGCCCACGCGGAGCTGTTTGCTCACTGACACAGGCTTAACTGGTTAAAGAACTCACAGGTTGTTTCTCACCATTAATGGCTATTATGTTATTTTACCATCGGTTATACCTCATTTCTACTTCTATCTTTACAACTGCAGGCTTTGGTCATTTTAAAAGTCATTCAAATTTAGATTGCATTGACATTAAATCAAATCATAGAGGACAAACAGCTATGTATTTTCACTGAGAGTGGGCACAGTAAAAAGTTCCCAGGCTTTCTCTCCTACTTTTAGATACGTCTTTTTCAGAAGCTTCCTATCTCCCTAAGAAGTCTGAGAGTTATTACAATTTCTTTACCCTCTGCTTACATATCCCGTCCCATAGAAAACCATTTAATAGAGTCTATTGTAGCAGAGGCAAAACTTTATCTCTGCTCTCTTAGAGTCCCAAGTAGACCTGATAATGAAATTGACATAAGGTAGATTAATAGGTATATTAGTCCATTCTCATGCTGCTAATAAAGACATACCTGAGACTGGATAATGTATAAAGGAAAGAGATTTAATTGACTCACAGTTCTAAAGGTCTGAGGAGGATTCAGGAAACCTACAATCATGGTGGAAGAGGAAGCAAATATGTCCTTCTTCACATGGTGGCAGCAAGGAGAAGTGCTGAGTGAAGTAGGGGAAGTGCCCTTTATAAAACCATCAGATCTCATGAGAACTCACTCACTAGTGCAAGAACTGCATGGAAGTAACCCCCCGCCCATGATTCAATTACCTCCTACTGGGTTCCTCTCATGACACATTGGGATTATGGGAACTACAGTTTAAGATGAGATTTGGGTGGGGACACAGCTAAACCATATTAGTAGGATAAAAGCACATAAGTTTTACATAACACAGGAGCCCTCATAAGGAAGTGAAGACCCAAACAAGTGGCCAAACCTAAATGCTTTTATACTAGGTTGAACAAAGAAAAGACAATGGTCAAAAAGTAACTGAATCATGTGGGAAGACTAAAGAAAGATCAATAAGAGTTATTTTGACAAGATCTGTGTGTACAGAATTCTCTTAGTTGTGACGCCCCATCAAAGAATGTTTCTTTTCTCCTGGCAGAAAGACAGCAACTTTCACATGTGAGTTTTTATCTCCTGTTTTCAGGGAAAAAAGGGAAAAGATTAGACTGCCGTTTTTGCATCTGTTGTTATTCAAGTGCCCTTAGCTCAAACTAATCCTTATACCAAAATGGCATATTCTGGGGTGCATATTCTGCCATTCTTCACAACTAAATAACAGAACATATGCTTACCTATGTACTAGCTATTTCATTTCTGGCATATGCCAAACAGAAAAGTATATGTGTGAACCAAAAAAAAAATCTACAAAATCTTTATACCAGCATTATTGTAATAGTCCAAATGGAAAACAATCTAAGTTTCCATCAACAGAAGAATGCATAGCTAAACTGCCATATAGCAAATATATAGTGGAATATTATACAGCAATGAAAATGAAACAGTAGTTTTACTGCTATAGGCAACAATATAGATGAATATCACAAACACAATGTTGACTAAATCAATTAAAAAAGAGTACATACTGAATGATTTGATTCCATTTGTATAAAGTTCAAAAATTGGTCAGATAATATTGCCATTTGGGGGATAAGAACTGGGATCCTGTCTTTTTCCCTTGGAGAGCCAGAAGAATGGACTCTTCTCAGAAACAGTGACCAAAACTTCATAAAACTGCAGAAAAGTCTCCTTTCCCCAAAACATTATTATTTACTTATCTAGGTGCTGCCAACCACACCCCATTGTGTCCCTTTAGTCATTGTATGGAAGGAAGTCAAATTGCCTTAGTCTCCCAGTGACTAGAGCTAGATATCCAGCCATATGAACAGTTTGTTAAAACCAAGACTCTGAATTCTAAAGCTCAATAAGGAGGGTTGAACTTTTGTGAAAAAAGGCTGGTGACAATTGTCTGAGGTCAGAGGAAAGATTCTATCATCATCATTGTCATGATCATAATTATTATTTTGATTTCTTTACTCATGTCTTTAAAAATTGTATTTGTATAAGCTATTATGTTAGGTTTAACAGAAATGTAGAAAAAACATAAAAATCATTTGCTCAGTGTGATGCATTTTCATATACTGAATATATCCATGTAACTTCCATGTAAATGTTTATGATATTCATCTATATTGTTGCCTATAACAGTAAAACTACTGTTTCATTTTCATTGCTGTATAATATTCCACTATATATTTGCTATATGGCAGTTTAGCTATGCATTCTTCTGTTGATGGAAACTTGGATTGTTTTCCATTTGGACTATTACAAATGATGCTGGTATAAAGATTTTTGTAGATTTGTTTCGGCTCACACATATACGTTTCTGTTTGGCATATACCAGAAATGAAATAGCTAGTACATAGGTAAACATATGTTCTGTTATTTAGTAGTAAAGGATGGCATAATATGCAACCCAGAATGTGCCATTTTTGTTACAAGGATTAGTTTGCGCAAAAGGCACTTGAATAACAGCAGAAACAAAAAGGGCAGTCTAATCATTTTCTTTTTTTCCCCCTGAAAACAGGAGATAAAAACTCACATGTGAAAGTTGCTCTCCTTCTGCCAAGAGAAAAGAAACATTCTTTGACAAGGAGTCATAGCCAGAAGAATCCTGTACACACGGACTTTGTTAAAATAATTCTTATTGATCTTCCTTTAGTCTTCCCACATAATGTAGTTACTTTTCCACAATTGCCTCTCTTTGTTCAACCAAGTGTAACAGCATTTAGGTTTGGCGACTTGTTTGGGTCTTCATTTCCTTATGAGGGCTCCTGTGTCATGTAAAAGTTATGTACTTTTCTCCTATTAATCTATCGTATGTCAATTTCATTATCAGGTCTACCTGGGACTCCAAGAGAGCAGAGATAAAGTTTTGCCTCTGCTACAGTAGGTTCTATTAAACGGTTTTCTATGGTGTGGGATATGTAAGAGGGGATGAAGAAATTGTAATAACTCTCAGACTTCTTAGGGAGATAGGAAGCTTCTGAAAAAGACGTATCTAAAAGTAGGAGAGAAAGCCTGGGAACTTTTTACTGTGTCCACTTCAGTGAAAATACATAGTTTTTTTGTCCTATATGATTTGATTTAATGTCAATGCAATCTAAACTTGAATGACTTTAAAAATGACCGAAGTCTGCAGTTGTAAAGATAGAAGCAGAAGTAAGGTATAACTGATGGTAAAACAATATAATGTCTGTTAATAGTGAGAAACAATCTGTGAGTTCTTCAACCAGTTAAACCTGTGTCAGTGAGCCAACAGCTCTGTGTGGGCAAAACCATTTGCTTATGAGAATCACAGTAACAAATAGTAGTCTAAATGAGATTAAAAAGTCATAAGAAACATATACATGATGGAATGTTTTAGGTGAAATTGGGTCACTTGACTGGTTGTTCATCCTTACTTAATTCTTAAAATTTTCTGATGGCCTAAGAGTGCAATTTTCTGAATTTAGCTGATCATATTTTAGGAAAAACATAGGGCAAAATTTAAGTTGCTCAATTAAAGTGTCTAGTGTTATCCCTGATTTTAGGCAAGTCCTTATACTTATCTTCACTTTTACCTTTAAAGGAGAGTCAGAGGTACCTATCAGAATGGTTAAATAAAAAATAATGACAACAGCAAATGCTCACAAGGATGTGGAGAAACTAGGCCACTCATACATGGAAAATGGGAATGTAAAATGGTACAGCCACTCTGGAAAACAGTTTGGCAGTTTCTTAAAAAACTAAACATGTAAATACTATACTATCTAGTAAATGCACTCCTGGGCATTTATCCTTGAGAAATAAAGACTTCTGTGTTCACAGAAAAACCTGTATGTAAGTGTTTATAACAGTCTTATTTGTAATCGCCTAAAACTGGAAGCAACACAGATGTCCTTCAGTGGTTAATGATTAAATGTGGTACATCTATACCATGGAATACTACTTAGCAATAAAAGAAAAAAACTATTGATACACTCCCTGATCTAGATGAATCTTGAGAGAATTATGCTGAATGGAAAAAGCCAATCCCCAAGGATCGCATACTATACGATTCAAATTATATAACATTGTCAAATGACAAAATTATGAAATGGGAAACAAATTAGTATACATTAGTAGTTGCTAGGGATTAAGAAGGGAAGGAATAGGAGGAAACTGGGTGTGGCTATTAGAGAGGCAACATGGGAGAGCCTGCTGATAATGGAACTCTTTTATATCTTGACCATATCAATGTCAATATACTGGTTGTGATATTGTTACCATTGGAGAAAACTGGGTAAAAGATACACTAATTTTGTATTTTTTTTATAACTGCATGTGAATCTACAATTATCTCAAAATTAAAAAAATAAAAAATAAAGTACAAGAGAGGTAAAGTTCTATGTAGTTTCTCTTAGATAAATTCTTTTTTTTTTTTTTTTAACACAGTTACCTATCCATTTCTTAAATCTTATAGATTGTTATCAAAGGAAGGCCACTGTCCCTGCTTTCCATTAAGGATGATATCAATCATCAAAGACATCTACAAAGTTTCTGAAATTCTTCATGCAGACTTTCAGGGTACCATTAGTTCATGTTATTTTACCTGTAGGGATATGTGCAATCAGGCACAAATCTTAGATCTTTAAGAAGCAGTATATTTGAACTGCTGCTAAATAAGTGGGAGGTTGGTTGAGATTATTTTCCCCTTATAATTGCTTTTCTTCTGTCCCAGAAGAACCTATCAGACCAGTCATTAAGTTCTATGAAGTTTACCTATTGTTTAGTTCTCATTTGACTTAGGTGGTTCAGGGATCAGCTTAGGGAATAATAGAGGCAATGTAATGAAACTTAGTGGGAATAAAGTGACTGAGACCTTTGGTTTGTTTTTAAGGCTTGGAATATAATATCCATTCTCTAGTTCCATGACTCCCCCAGTGCAATTCTTTTTGAAATGCTGTAACTCGTATCCTGGGGAGCCTCACCATGTTCTTTTAGTTTTTTCCCCTTCTATGTCATTGTGCATAGGATCTTCCAGCTTTTGGGTTACCATGTCTTTGAGTTTTCTAGTCTGAATAAAATCTTTCTAGAAATGATTTTTTCTGAGACCTATATTTGACTATACTTTGTTTTCTGTTGTTTCATAGGATTATCTCACAAATCCTACTGTGAAACCATATGAGGTTCACAGTAACCATATGAGGCAGAGGCATTATCACCTCCATTTTATAGAGACTTAAGGAAGCTAAATAATTTGTCCCTGGACATGTATGCAACAGGACCAGAATTTGAGTTCAGGAAGCTAACTTCACAGTCTACGCAGTTCGCCTCTCTTTATTTTTGTTTTTGTCTTTGTTTTGAGACAGAGTCTCACTCTGTCATCTAGGCTGGAGTGCAGTGGCACCATCTTTGCTCACTGCAACCTCTGCTTCCTGGGTTCAAGTCATTCTCCTGACTCAGCCTCCCTAGTAGCTGGGACTACAGGTGCAGCTGGAGTTAGCCTCTCTTTGTACAATACAGCATCTTTGAGTTAAGACTGACAATTCTGTTCTTTCAAGAGACACTTTTTGAGGCCTGCCGTCTTTTAGGCACTGTGCTGGGTCCTATGGATAATAAACTACTGAACATGATGCAGAGGTGCTCCTAGTTTATTACAAGGGCAGATGTTAGGTGCATTGTGAAAAAATAAAATGTTAGACAAACAGTCTCTTACAGTCTCAAAAATATTCAAATTCAGACTGTTCTAGAGACAGCACATCCCTGAGAACAAAATAGTAAATAGTCAATTTATTCATTTGTTCATTCACTCAACAAAAATTCTTTTGAGTGTTTGCAATATGTTGGGTGCTAAGCTAGGCCTTGGAGATAGGTTGTTATAGGAAACAGATGAGGTCCTGTCCTTATAAAGCTTATTTACCTTTTAGTGAGGCATACACTTAATCAAGTGTTCATAGAAATAAACAGAAAATTGGAGCTGACAAACACCATCAAAGACAGGCACATGGTGCTACCAGAGGAAATTAATCAGAGAGTCAGTTCTTGTCAGGGCCATATTACCTCAGAGGGAATAGCTGGGAACTAAATAGGCATTAACTAGGTAAAGAATGAGAGCAGAGGGCAGAGGAGACAAAATCCCTGTATCAGGTCAGGGCACTGAAATTCTGAGGACTGAAAGAATGCCAGAGAGACCTCAGGAGAGAGGCTGTGGGGTTGAGGGCGTGGTAATCATGCTAATTGAAGCCAAGAGACATCCAGAAGCCAGACAAAGCAAGGCTTTGGAGTGGTAGTAAGGATATTTAATCCCAAGAACAAAGGAAAGTCACTGAAAATAATTGAGTGACAAAGTCATATTTGTTATTTAGACAGCTCTTTTTAGTTCAGCACATAAGCATTGGTGAGAAGCCAAGGTATGCTGGGGAAAGCCCAGCAGAGAATTGCTGAAGTTACAAGGCCAGATATGATAGAGCTTGGACTAGAGCTGTGGTGTGAAGACAGAGAGAAGTGGAGGGGTATCAGATGTAGTTAGGAGGTAAATGGGAAGAAATCAGTGACAGATTGAACAAAAGTCGGGAGAACAAAAGTGTAAGGATGATACTAAGTTTATCTGACAGTCGGTGGTACCATTTACTGGGATAGGGACATTGGAAGCAGATCAGATTTGGAAGGCAGATTTTGAATTCAATTTTGGATATGTTTGGTTTGGGGTGACTTTGAGAGGGACAAAAGAAACATCAAGTAGACACTTAAATCTTTGTCTGGATCCTATAGTGGAGGTCCACACTGGAGATACACCTGTGTGTATCATAAGTGTTCATGTGGTACATGACATCATGGCCATGGATGCCACTGCCTAGAGAAATACAAAAGAGTGACAAGAAAGGAGAGCCTGGAACCAAGCTTCAAGGAACTTAATCTCACAGCTGTGTGAAGGAAGATCAACCTCCAGAGGAGATGGAAGAATATCACAAAAGTTAGGAAGAGTTACAAAAATATAAGGAAGATATAATTTGATAAAGATGGGATGGTCAGCAATATAAAGTGCTGCTCAAATAACAGGTTTGAACCAGTTCTTTGGAGTTATTGACATGGAAGTCACTGGCAACTTTAGCAAAAGCTATTTTATGAGGAAAAAGTAGACTAGAGTAGAGTGAAGAGTGAGTGAGGGCTGGGAAACTGGATGCAATGAGAATAGAGACACGAGACTTATAAGAAGAGAACAGGACATGTAGGATTTGGGGAAGATTTTCTAGATGAGATGGAAGAGACTTCAGTATGCTTAAAAGCCATTGGTAAAGACTTAATTGACAGGGATCTGACAGCTATTTGAGAGAGAAAATAGGTAATGGGTAGTGTTAGCTCATGAGAAGGGGAGTAGGCAGAAAGGGATTTGCAGAAGTGCCCTTAATTGCTTGGTTGGTATGGGGAAGATGAGAGTTCCCCTCCTAGGAATCCTATCTTCCTGTAAAGTTGGAGACAGTATTATTGGCTGAAGGTGAGGGGACAGGAAAGAGAGGTAAAGGTGTGAAAAGAGCTGAAAAAGTTTGAAATATGTTAGGGTTTTTTTTTTTTTTTTTTTTTTGCATGTGTATGTGTGTGTGTGTATGTGTGTCCATATGTATTCAATGTTTAGCTCCCACTTGTAAGCGAGAACATGCAGCATTTGGTTTTCTGTTCCTACATTCATTCGCTTAGGACAATGGCCTCCAGCTTCAACCATGTTGCTGCAAAGGACATGATATCATTTTTTAGGCTGCATAGTATTCTATGATGTATATATAGCACATTTTCTTTATGCAGTCCACCACTGATGGACATTTAGTTTGATTCCATGTCTTTGAATAGTGAATATTCATGTGAATAGTGCTGTGAAGAACACATGCATGCATGTGTCTTTATGGAGGAATTATTTATATTCCTTTGGGTATAAACCCAATAATGGGGTTGCTGGGTTGAATGGTAGTTCTGACTTAAGTTCTTGCAGAAATTGCCAAACTGCTTTCCACAATGGCTGAACTAAATTGCATTCTCACCAGCAGTATGTAAGTGTTCCCTTTTATCTGCAACCTTGCCAGCATCTGTTACTTTTTTGACCTTTAAACCCTAGCCATTCTGACTGGTGTGAGATAGCCATCTTATTGTGGTTTTGATTTGCATTGGTCTAATGATTAGTAATGTTGAACATTTTTACATATTTGTTGGCTGTGTGTATGTCTTCTTCTGAAAAATGTTTGTTCATGTCCTTTGCCCACTTTGTGATGGGGCTGTTTTTCGCTTGTTAATTTGTTTAAGTTCCTTATAGATGTTGTATGTTAGACCTTTGTCAGATGCATAGTTTGCAAATATTTTCTCCCATTCTGCAGGTTGTCTCTTTAGTATATTGATAGTTTCTTTTGCTATGCAAAAGCTCATTAGTTTAATTAGATACCATTTGTCAATTTTTAATTTTTGTTGCAGTTGCTTTTGGCATGTTTGTCATGAAATCTTTGCCAAGACCAAAGTCCAGAATGGTATTTTGTTGGTTATCTTCCAGCGTTTTTATAGTTTTAGGTTTTACATTTAAGTCTTTAATTCATCTTGGGTTAATTGTTGTATATGATATAAAAAAGAGGTCCAGCATCAATCTGCATATGGCTAGTCAGTTATCCTAGCACCATTTATTGAATAGGGAATCACTTCCCCATTGCTTGTCCTTGTTGACTTTGTCAAAGATCAGATGATTTTATGTGTGTGGTATTATTTCTGGGTTCTCTAGTCTGTTCCTTTGGTCTATATGTCTGTTTTTGTACCTGTATCATGCTGTTTTGGTTACTGTTGACTTGTATAGTTTGAAGTCAGATAATATGATGCCTCTAGCTTTATTCATTTGCTAAGAATTGCCTTAGCTATTCAGGCTCTTTTTTTGGTTCCATATGAATTTTTAAGTGGGTTTTTCAAATTTTTTGAAAAATGTCATTGGTAGTTTGACAGGAATGGCATTGAATCTGTAAATTGGTTTGGGAAGTATGACCATTTTAACAATGTTGATTCTTCCTATGCATGATTGTGGAATTTTTTTTATTGGTTTGTGTTATCTCTGATTTCTTTGAGCATTGTTGTGTAATTCTCATTGTAGAGATTTTTCATCTCCCTGGCTAGCTGTATTTCTAAGTATTTTATTTATTTTTGGCTGTTGTAGGATTGTGTTCTTGATTTGGTTCTCAGCTTGGATGTAATTAGTGCATAGAAATGCTACTGATTTTTGAATATTGATTTTGTATACTGAAACTTTGCCGAAGTTATCAGATCTAGAAGGTTTTTGGCAGAGACTATGGGGTTTTCTAGGAATAAAATCATACTGTCGGCTGGGCGCAGTGGCTCATGCCTATAATCCCAGAACTTTGGGAGGCTGAGGCAGGTGGATTGCCTGAGCTCAGGAGTTCAACACCAGCCTGGGCAACGTGGTGAAACACTGTCTCTACTAAAATACAAAAAATTAGCTGGACTTGGCAGCATGTGCCTGTAATACCAGCTACTCGGGAGGCTGAGACAGGAGAATCACTTGAACTCAGGAGGTGGAGATTACAGTGAGCCGAGATCGTGCCGCTGCACTCCAGCCTGGGTGACACAGCAAGACTCCATCTCAAAAAAAAAAAAAAAAAAAAAAAAAAAAAAAAACAAAAAACAAAAACATACTGTCTGCATACAGATAGTTTGACTTCCTCGCTTCTTATTTGGATGCCTTTTATTTTTTTCTCTTGCCTATTGCTCTGGCTAGGAGTTCCAGTACTGTGTTGAATAGAGTAGTGATATTTGGCATCCTTGTCCTGTGTTGGCTCTCAAGGGGAATACTTCTAGCTTTTACCCATTCAGTATGATATTGGCTGTGGGTTTGTTATAGATGGTTCTTATTATTTTGAAGTTTGTTCCTTTAATGCCTAGTTTGTTGAGAATTTTAAAAATGAAGTGATGCTTAATTTTATTGAAAGCTTTTTCCTCATCTATCAAGGTGATTATGTAGTTTCTGTTTTTAGTTCTGTTTATGTGATGAATCACATTTGTTGATTTATGTATTTTGAACTAACTTTGTATCCCAGGGATAAAGTCTACTTAATTATGCTGAATTAACTTTTTAATGTCCTGATGGATCCAGGATATAATTTGCTAGTATTTTGTTGAGGATTTTTGCACCTATGTTCATCAAGAATATTGGCCTGATGTTTTCTTTCCTTATTCTGTTTCTTCCAGGCTTCGGTATCAGAATGATGCTGGCCTTGTAGAATGAGTTAGGGAGTAGTCCCTCCTCTTCAGTTTTTTTGAGTAGTTTCAGATAGAATTGTACAAGCCGGCTCTTTATATGTCTGGTAGAATGTGCCTGTGAATCTTTCTGGTCCCGGGCTTTTTCCGGTTGGTAGGAGTTTTATTAATGATTCAGTTTCAGAACTTGTCATTGGTCTGTTCAGGATTTGAATTTCTTCCTAGTTCAATCTTGGGAGGTTGTATGTTTCTAGGAATTTACCCTGAAAAATTCTAGATTTTCTGGTTTGTGTGCATAAAGGTGTTTGTTATAGTCTCTGAGGGTTTTTTTGTGTTTCTGTTGGGTCGATGGTAATGTCCACTTTACCATTTCTGATTTTGTTTATTTGGATCATCTCTCTTTTTTTTTTGTTAGTCTAGCTAGTGGTATATCAATTTTATTTATTCTTTCAAAAAACCAACTCCTGGATTCATTGATCTTTCATATTTTTTTTTTTTTTTGCATTTCCATTTCACCCAATTCTGTTCTGATTTTGGTTATTTCCTTTCCTCTGCTAGCTTTTGAGTTGGTTTGCTCTTTCTCTGTTTCCTCTAGGTGTGATGTGATGTTGTTAAATTAAAACCTTCCTAACTTTTTGATGTGAGCATTTAGATCTATAAACTTTCCTCTTAACACTGCTTTAACATTGACAAGAGAGAGATTCTGGTATATTGTATCTTTGTTCTCATTAGTTTCAAATAATTTCTTGATTTCTGCCTTAATTTCAAAGTTTACCCAAAAGTCATTCAGGATCAGGTTGCTTATTTTCCATGTAATTGTATGGTTTTGAGTGATTTCCTTAGTACCGATGATATGGTTTGGCTCTGTGTTCCCACCCAAATCTCACCTTGAGTTGTAATCCTCATAATCTCCACAGGTCAAGGGCAGGACCAGGTGAAGGTAATTGGATCATGGAGGTGGTTTACCCCATGTAGTTCTTGTGATAGTGAGTTCTCATGAGATCTGATGGTTTTATAAGCATCAGGCATTTCTCCTGCTTGCACTCACTCCATCCTGCCACCTTGTGAAGAAGGTGCCTACTTTCCTTTGCTTTCTGCCATGATTGTAAGTTTCCTGAGGTCTCCTAGGAGTGCAGAACTGTGAGTCAATGAAACTTTCTTCCTTTATAAATTACCCAGTCTTAGATAGTTCTTCATAGCTGTGTGAGAATAAACTAATACAACTGATTTCTATTTTTATTAAGCTGTAGTCTGATAGTGTGGTTGGTATGCTTGCCATTTTTTTGAATTTGCTGAGAATTGTTTTATGGCACATTGTGTGGTAGATTCTAGAGTATGTGCCATGTGCAGGTGAGAATAATGTATATTCTGTTGTTTTTGGTTAGAGAGTTCTGTAGATGTCTGTTAGGCCAATTAGGTCAAGTGTCAAGTTCAGGTCTCGAATATATGTTTGTTAGTTTTCTGCCTCAGTGATCTGTCTGATACTGTGAATGGGGTGTTGAAGTCTCCCACTATTATTATGTGGTTATCTAAATCTCTTTGTAGGTCTCTAAGAACTTGTTTTATGAATCTGGGTGCTCCTGTGTTGGATGCATATATATTTAGGATAGTTAGGTCTTCATGTTGAATTGAACGCTTTACCATTACATAATGCCCTTATTTGTCTTTTTGATCATTGTCAGTTTACAGCCAATTTTGTCTGAAATTATAATACAAACCCATGCCTTGCTTGGTAGAATTTTCTTTATTCCTTTACTTTGAGCCTATGAGTGTCACTGAATGTGAGATGGGTCTCGTGAAGACAGCATAGAGTTAGGTCTTGTTTCTTAATTTGCCACTCTGTGTCTTTTAATTGGGACATTTAGCCCATTTAAACTCAAAGTTAACATCGATACATGTGGAGTTGATTCTATCATCATGTTGTTAGCTGGTTATTTTACAGACTTGATTGTGGAGTTGCTTTATAGTATCAGTGATCTATGTACTTAAGTGTGTTTTCATGGTGGTGGGTAATGTTCTTTTCTTTCCATATTTGGTACTTCCTTATGGACTTCTTGTAACACAGGTCTGGTGGTAATGAATTCCCTTAGCATTTGCTTCTCTGCAAAAGATGATACTTCTCCTTTGTCTATGAAACTTAATTTGACCAGATATGAAATTCTTAGTTGGAATTTCTTTTTTTTAAGAATGCTGAATATAGGTTTCTGGCCTCGTCTGGCTTGTAGGGTTTCTGCTGAAAGGCCTGCTGTTAACCTGATGGAGTTTCCTTGAAAGGTGACTTGCCCTTTCTCTCTGGCTACCTTCAACATTTTTTCCTCCATTTCAGCCTTGGAGAATATGATGACTGTGTGTCTAGGGGATTATTGTGTTGAATAGTTTCTCACAGGGGTTCTCTGTATTTTTTGAATTTGAATGTTAGCCTCTCTAGTGAGGGTGGGGAAATTTTCATGAGCAATATTCTCAAATATGTTTTCCAAGTTGTCTGCTTTCACTCCCTGTCATTCAGGGATATCAATGAGTTGTAGATTTGATCACTTTATATAATCCCATATTTCTTGGAGGTTGTGTTCTTTCTTTTTTAGTCTTTTTTTCTTCCTTTTTGTCTGACTGAATTAATTCAGAGAACTGGTATTTGAACTCAGATTCTTTCCCCAGCTTGGTCTATTCTGCTGTTAATACATGTGGTCATATTATGAAATTCCTGAAAGGAGTTTTTTTTTTCTCTATCACATTAGTTTATTTCTTTCTTAAAATGGCCATTTCATCTTTCAGCCCCTATATTGTTTTATTTTATTCTTAAATTTCTTGGATTGGTTTTCAACTTTCTTCTGAATCTCTATGATGTTGGTTCCTATTCATATTCTGAATTCTATATCTGTCATTTCAACTATCTCAGCCTGGTTAAGAACCATTGCTGGGGAACTAGTGCAATCATTTGGAGGTACGAAGACATTCTGGGTTTTTGAGTTGTCAAGAGTTCTTGTGATGGTTCTTTATCATCTGTGTGAGGTGAGATTTCTTCTGTCTTTGAAGTTGCTGTCCTTTAGATGGAACTTTTTGGTTTGATCTTTGATGACCTTGGGGGTTCGATTGTGGTATAAGGTGAGTTCAGTCCACTTGCTTCATTTTTGGAAGATTTTAGGGGGCCAAGGCTCAGCTTAGCACTTTTGGCTGCATGCTCTAACTCTGGGGGATAGTACCAGGCCTCTGGCCTTGTTTTCTGGTTCCTCAAGGTTAGCAACCTGCTGTGGTTGAGGGGTAAAGAAGTTCCTGATCTGCTGGTCATAACATTTCAATGGGGTGTACCAGCCAAAGCACTTCACTGGAGTGATGGCAGCAGGATCCATGCTTGCTTGTGCATGTCAACAGCCACAGCAGCACAGTGAGTTGCATGCATCTTTGCTGTGGTGGGGGCACTAGTGGTAATGGGGCAGTGGTATTCCTTTGCATGCTCAGGCAGTGGTATAGTGGGGGCCTGTTGCTGGTGGAGGTGAGATTGCCTGAAACATGGTAGTTGTGACTACGGGGGAGTGAGTTAGCTTGAGAAGAGCCATGGAATTACTAGCCAAGATTTAGGGCCTATTCCCATATACTTGGTAATATACATTTTCTTTTGCTAATTAAGAAATCCATGATGTATCCATATTTTGTGAAAAACCTGAGTTAACAACATCTGTATACATAAGATGAAAGGTTTTGAAAGAAGTGAGAGGGATAAAAAATCGGTGATTTTTTTTGTTTTTAGACTGTTTGCGGAGGCTAGAAGAAAGGTATTCATTTGAAAATATGTGAATATTTAGATATCTCTGAGGTTTATGTATTTATTATGTGAACTAGCTGAGGGAAAAATTTTTCCTTTTATTATTTCGTTGATTTTATTTATTTATCTGTTTGCTTATTTATTATACTTTAAGTTCTGGGGTACATGTGCAGAACATATAGTTTCTTACATAGGTATACATGTGCCATGGTGGTTTGCAGCACCCATCAACCCATCACCTACATTAGGTATTTCTCCTAATGCTATCCCTTCCCTAGCTCCCAACCCACAACAGGCCCCAGTGTGTGATGTTCCCCTCCCTGTGTCCATGTGTTCTCATTGTTCAACTCCCACTTATGAGTGAGAACATGCAGTGTTTGGTTTTCTGCTCTCATGTTAGTTTGCCGAGAATGATGGTTTCTAGCTTCATCCATGTCCCTGCAAAAAACAAGAACTCATCCTTTTTTATGACTGCATAGTATTCCATGGTGTATATGTGCCACATTTCCTTAATCCAGTCTATCATTGATGGACATTCGGGTTGATTCCAAATCTTTGCTATTGTGAATAGTGCTGCAATAAACATACATGTGGATGTGTCTTTATAGTAGAATGACTTATAATCCTTTGGGTATATACCCGGTAATGGGATTGCTGGGTCAAGTGGTATTTCTAGTTCTAGATCCTTGAGGAACTGACACACTGTCTTCCACAATGGTTGAACTCATTTACACTCCCACCACCAATATAAAAGTGTTCCTATTTCTCCACATCTTCTCCAGCCTCTGTCGTTTCCTGACTTTTTAATGATCACCATTCCAACTGGCATGAGATGGTATCTCACTGTGGTTTTGATTTGCATTTCTCTAATGACCAGTGATGACGAACATTTTTTCTTATGTTTGTTGGGGGCATAAATGTCTCCTTTCAAGAAGTGTCTGTACATATCCTTTGCCCACTTTTTGATGGGGCTTTTTCTTATAAACTTGTTTAAGTTCCTTGTAGAGTCTGGATATTAGCCCTTTGTCAGATGGATAGACTGCAAACATTTTCTCCCATTTTGTAGGTTGCTGTTCACTCTGATGATAGTTTATTTTGCTGTGCAGAAACTCTTTAGTTTAATTAGATCCCATTTGTCAACTTTGGCTTTTATTGCCATTGCTTTTGGTGTTTCAGACATGAAGTCTTTGCCCATGCCTGTGCCTTGAATGGTATTGCCTAGGTTTTCTTCTAGGATTTTTATGGTTTTAGGTCTTATGTTTAAGTCTTTAATCCACCTTGAGTTAATTTTGGTATAAACTTGGTATAATTTCCCAACATCACTTATTAAATAGGGAATCCTTTCCCCATTGCTTGTTTGTGTCAGGTTTGTCAAAGATCAGATGGCTGTAGATGTGTAGCATTATTTCTGAGGCCTCTGGTCTGTTCCCTTGGTCCGTATATCTGTTTTAGTACCAGTACCATGCTGTTTTGATTACTGTAGCCTTGTAGTATAGTTTGAAGTCAAGTAGTGTGATGCCTCCAGCTTTGTTCTTTTCGCTTAGGATTGTCTTGGCTATGAAGGTTCTTTTTTGGTGCCATATAAAGTTTAAAGCAGTTTCTTCTAATTCTGTGAAGAAAATCAATGGTAGTTTGATGGGGATAGCATTTCTATAAATTACTTTGGGCAATATGGCCATTTTCATGATATTGATTCTTCCTATCAATGAGCATAGAAAGTTTTCCCATTTGTTTGTGTCCTCTTTTATTTCATTGAGCAGTGGTTTGTAATTCTCCTTGAAGAGGTCCTTCACATCCCTTGTAAGTTGTATTCCTAGGTATTTTATTCTCTTAGTAGCAATTGTGAATGGGAGTTCATGCATGATCTATGTGTTACTGTTGTACAGGAATCCTTATGATTTTTGCCAATTGATTTTGTATCCTGAGACTTTGCTGAAGTTGCTTATCAGCTTAAGGAGATTTTGGGTTGAGATAATGGGGCTTTCTCAATATATGATCATGTAATCTGCAAACAGAGACAGTTTGGCCTCCTTTTTTCCTATTTGAATACCCTTTGTTTCTTTCTCTTGCCTGATTGCCCTGGCCAGAACTTCCAATACTGTGTTGAATAGGAGTGGTAAGAGAGGGCATTCTTGTCTTGTGCCGGTTTTCAAAGGGAATGCTTCCAGTTTTTGCCCACTCAGTATGATATTGGCTGTGGGTTTGTCATAAATAGCTCTTAATATTTTGCGATACATTCCATCAATACCTAGTTTATTGAGAGTTTTTAGCATGAAGGTGTGTTGAATTTTGTCAAAGTCCTTTTCTGCATCTATTGAAATAATTATGTGGTTTTTGTCATTGCTTCTGTTTATGTGATGGATTACATTTATTGATTTGCGTATGTTGAACCAGACTTGCATCCCAGGGATGAAGCTGACTTGATCATGGTGGATAAGCTTTTTGATGTGCTGCTGGATTCAGTTTGCAGAATTTTATTGAGGACTTTTGCATCGATGTTCATCACGGATATCAGCCTGAAGTTTTCTTTTTTGTTATATCTCTGCCAGGTTTTGGTATCAGGATGATGCTTGTCTCATAGAATGAGTTAGGGAGGAGTCCCTCCTTTTCAATATTTTGGAATCGTTTCAGCAGAAATAGTACCAGCTCTTCTTTGTACCTCTGGTAGAATTCAACTGTGAATCCATCTAGTCCTGGGCTTTTTTTGGGTGGTAGGCTATTTATTACTTCCTCAATTTCTATTCAAGGATTCAACTCCTTCCTTGGTAGACTTGGGAGGGTGTATGTGTCCAGGAGTTTATCCATTTCTTCTAGACTTTTTAGTTTACTTATGTAGAGGTGTTTATTGTCTTTTCTGATGGTAGTTTGTGTTTCTATGGGATCAGTTGTGATATCCCCCATATCATTTTTTTATTGCATCTATTTGATTATTCTCTCTTTTCTTCTTTATTAGTCTGTCTAGCAGTCTATTTTTTTAAATCTTTTTAAAAAACCAGGTCCTGGATTCATTGATTTTTTTGAAGTATTTTCCATGTCTCTATCTCCTTCAGTTCAGCTCTAATCTTTGTTAATTCTTGTCTTCTGCTAGCTTTTGAATTTGTTTGCTCTTGTTTCTCTAGTTCTTTTAATTGTGATGTTAAGGTGTTGATTTTAGATCTTTCCTGCTTTTTCTTGTGGGCATCTAGTGCTATAAATTTCCCTATACACACTGCTTTAAATGAGTCCCAGAGATTCTGGTATGTTGTGTCTTTGTTCTCATTGGTTTGAAAGAACATCTTTATTTCTGCCTTCATTTCATTATTTACCCAGTAGTAATTCAGGAGCAGGTTGTTCAGTTTCCGTGCAGTTGTGCAATTTTGTGTGAGTTTCTTAATCCTGAGTTCTAATTTGATTGCACTGTGGTCTGAGAGACTGTTTGTTATGATTTCCATTTGTTTGCATTTGCTGAGGAGTGTTTTACTTCCAATAATGTGGTCAATTTTAGAATAAGTGCAATGAGGCACTGAGAAGAATGTATGTTCTGTTGATTTAGGCTAGAAAGTTCTGTAGATGTCTATTAGTTCTGCTTGTTCCAAAGCTGAGTTCAAGTCCTGAATATCCTTGTTAATTTTCTGTCTCGTTGATCTGTCTAATATTGACAGTGGAGTGTTAAAGTATTCCACTATTATTGTGTGGGAGTCTGTCTCTTTGTAGGTCTCTAAGAACTTGCTTTGTGAATCTGGATGCTCCTGTATTGGGTGCATCTATATTTAGGATAGTTAGCTCTTCTTGTTGCATTGATCCCTTTACCATTATGTGATGCCTTTCTTTGTCTCTTTTGATCTCTGTTGGTTTAAAGTCTGTCTTATCAGAGATTAGGATTGCAACTCTTGCTTTTGTTTTGCTTTCCATTTGCTTGGTAAATATTCCACCATCCCTTTATGTTGAACCTATGTGTGTCTTCGTTTGTGAGATGGGTCTCCTGCATACAGCACACTGATGGGTCTTGACTCTTTATCCAATTTGCCAGTCTGTGTCTTTTAATTGGGGCATTTAGGCCATTTACATTTAAAGTTAATATCGTTATGTGTGAATCTGACCCTGTCATTATGATGCTAGCTGGTTATTTTGCCCGTTAGTTGATGCAGTTTCTTCATAGTGTCAATAGTCTTTATATTTTGGTATGTTTTTGCAGTGGCTGGTACTGGTTGTTCCTTTCCATGTTTAGTGCTTCCTTCAGGAGCTATTTTAAGGCAGACCTGGTGATGACAAAATCTCTCAATATTTGCTTGTCTGTAAAGGATTTTATTCTCCTTCACTTATGAAGGTTAGTTTGGCTGGATATGAAATTCTTGTTTGAAATTCTTTTCTTTAAGAATGTTGAATATTAGCCCCCACTTTCTTCTGGCTTGTAGACTTTCTGCATAGAGATCCAATGGTAGTCTGATGGACTTTCCTTTGTGGGTAACCCAATCTTTCTCTCTGACTGCACCTAACATTTTTTCCTTCATTTCAACCTTGTTGAATCTGACAATTATGTGTCTTAGGGTTGCTCTTCTTGAGAAGTATCTTTGTGGTGTTCTCTGTATTTCCTGAATTTGAATGTTGGCCTGCCTTACTAGGTTGGGAAATTCTCCTAGATAATATCCTGAAGAGTGTTTTCCAACTTGATTCCATTCTCCCTATCACTTTCAGGTACACCAATCAAACATAGATTTGGTCTTTTCACATAGTCTCGTATTTCTTGGAGGCTTTGTTTGTTTCTTTTTATTCTTTTTTCTCTAATCTTGTCTTTTGCTTGATTTCATTGAGTTGCTCTTCAATATCTGCTATCCTTTCTTCTGCTTATCAATTCAACTATTGATATTTGCATATGTTTCACGAAGTTTTTGTGCTGTGTTTTTCTAGTTCATCAGGTCATTTATGTTCTTCTCTAAAAACGGGTTATTCTAGTTAGCAATTCATCTAATCTTTTTTCACAGTTCTTAGCTTCCTTGTATTGGGTTAGAACATGCTCCTTTAGCTTGTAGGAGTTTGTTTTTAGCCACCTTCTGAATGCTACTTCTGTCAATTCATTAAAGGTCATTCTCCATCCAGTTTTGTTCCCTTGCTGGTGAAGAGCTGTGATCCTTTGGAGGAGAAGAGGCGTTCTGTTTTTTGGAATTTTCAGCCTTTTTGCGCTGGTTTTTCCCCATCTTTGTGGGTTTATCTGCCTTAGATCTTTGATATTGGTGGCTTTCTGATGGGGTCTCTGAGTGTTCTTCCTTTCTGTTACTTTTCCTTCTAACAGTCAGGCCTCTCTGCCCCAGTTCTGCTGGAGTTTGCTGGAGGTCCATTCAGACCCTGTTTGCCTGGGTATCACCAGAGGAGGCTGCAGAACAGCAAAGATTGCCACCTGTTCTTTCCTCTGGAAGCTTCATCTCAGAGGGGCACCTGCCAGATGCCAGTCAGAACTCTCCTATATGAGGTGTCTGTCAGCCCTTGCTGGAGGTGTCTCCCAGTCAGGATTCGCGGGGGTCAGGGACCCTCTTGAGGAGGCAGTCTGACCCTTAACAGAGCTTGAACGCTGTACTGGGAGGTCCACTGCTCTTTTCACAGCTGTCAGGCAGGGACGTTTAAGTCTGCTGAAGCTGCACCCACAGCCACCCCTTCCCCCAGGTGCTGTGTCCCATGGAGATGGGGGTTTTATCTATAAGTGCCTGACTGGGGCTGCTGCCTTTTTTTCAGAGATGTTCTTCCCAGAGAGGAGAAATCTGGCTATCTGGCCACAGTGGCCTTGCTGAGTTTCAGTGGGTTCCACCAAGTTCGAACTTCCCAGTGGCTTTGTTTACACTACAAGGGGGAAAACCGCCTACTCAAGCCTCAACAATGGTGGATGCCCCTCCTCCCATCAAGCTCCAGTGTCCCAGGTCAATCTCAGACTGCTTCTGTGCTGGCAGTGAGAATTTCAAGCCAATGGATTTTAGTTTGCTGTGCTCTGTGGGGGTGCAACCTACCGAGCAAGATTACTTGGCTCCCTCGCTTTAGCCCCCTTTCCAGGGGAGTTAATGGTTCTGTCTCACTTGTGTTCCAGGCACCACTGGGGTATGGAAAAAACAAACAAACAAACTCCTGCAGCTAGTTTCATGTCTGCTCAAATGGCCGCCTAGTTTTGTGCTTGATACCCAGAGCCCTGGAGGGGTAGGCACAGGAGGGAATCTCCTGGACTGCAGGTTGCAAAGACCATGGGAAAAGCGCAGTATCTGGGCCGCAGTGTGCATGATTCCTCAGGCTCAGTCCCTCACTGCTTCCCTTGGGTAGGAGAGAAAATTCCCCAATCCATTGCACTTCCTGGGTGAGGCGATGCCCTGCTCTGCTTCAGCTCACCCTATGTGGGCTGCACCCACTGTCCAACCAGTCCCAATGAGCTGAACCAGGTACCTCAGTTGGAAATGCAGAAATCACCTGCCTTCTGTGTTGATCTCGCTGGGAGCTGCAGACCGGAGCTGTTCCTATTTGACCATCTGGCTAGCAATCCTATATTCCATTTTCCTTTTTATATGAGGAACCTGACCAATTTATGTTGTTTAGACATTAAGACCTGGGTTGGGTTAAACATTAGAGATTATTTTAAAGGATAATATCAGTGTTTACCTAGAAATTTAAACTTAAGTCGTGAAATTTTTATTTTTGCCCTTGATCCACTGGTATTAGGTCTATACAATGTTTCTATCCACTCCAGAAGACAAACAGACGTTTCTGTGAATCTGAAACTAACTCAGCACATGTAGCCTCACTTTCTAAGTGGTGTTTCGGCTGTGGAACACAAGATACAGATACCTGGAGATGAGAAATGTATCAGTAATCACTTATAGAAATAAATACATATTTTAGGCCAATTGCGGTGGCTCATACCTGTAATCCCAGCTCTTTGGGAGGCTGAGGTGGGCAGATCACCTGAGGTTGGGAGTTTGAGACCAGCCTGACCAACACGGAGAAACCCCGTTTCTACTAAAAATACAAAATTAGCCAGGTGTGGCAGCATGTGCCTGTAATCCCAACTCTGGGGAGGCTGAGGCAGGAGAATTGCTTGAACCTGGGAGGTGGAGGTTGTGGTGAGCTGAGATTGCGCCATTGCACACCAGCCTGGGCAACAAGAGCAAAACTCCACCTCAAAAAAAACAAAAACAAAAACAAAAACAAAAAAACAACTTGGACTTTGCTTAGCTAATAGAAATTGCCTACGTGTGAAACTTCATATTTCCTGTGTATGGGGAATGTTACGAGGTATGCTGGTGGGAACACAGGAGAGCATATAGAATGATTATCTCCCACTTGCAGAATTTCTTGTTTGGCTAGGGAGGGAACATACTTGTACAAAAGGTGTAAGAAGATGTTGAAAGAGGTGAGCAAAGGCTCAAAGAGTAAGAGAAAGGAGAGACTACAGAAAGATTCCATAAAGGAAGATTCAGGAAGAAGTGTGTCAGAAGTAGAGCAAGAGCAAAGGTTGGATTTGCTGGCTACTACTAATCCATTTCTCAGGAGCATGTGCAGACGCACTTGGGAGGTTATAATGTCTGGGTCTGTTAGAACCCTATTCTGTTGGCCAGAAGTCAATCACACAGCCCCACTTTTCTGCTAGGGTGGCTGGAAAATAGTTTACCTGTGTTCCTGGAAGGAAGGTGTGGCTTTTTTGAGCATTTAACCAGTCTTTGCTACATGCCCACTGGAACTTTGGAGAATAAACTTCAGTTCCTCTCCCCCTCATTCATTTTTTAAACCTTCCCTTCTCCAAGTGAGACACTGTTAGTTCTATCAGCTATTACTCATACATTTTTGTTCCCAAACCCTCTACTATCGTGGTCATCATAAAGCAAACATTCTTGATTTTTATCGTTCTTCTCAAAATGAAGTGCTCACTGTATGTGATTTTTTATATGCTGGTAAAATGGGATTATTGTTTTCATTGATTTCATAACTGTAAGGTCAAAGAGAGGGCCAAGACTGGGGACTTTGCATTTAAAAAAAAAGAAGAGAATTTGAAGAAGGAAAGGGGTCTCCAGGATGCCACGTCAGTACGGCAGCCATGGGAAGCACTAGTGTGGTAAGGTGCTATTCTTTCCTACTTCTCAAAGAGGAAAAAAGACATTCACATTCACAAATCAATTCATTTCCATCGAAACTCCAAAGTGAAGTCAAGGAGAACAAGTGCAGTCACATGATGTTACTTATATATTAGATTATGAATTTAAATAAAATGCCAAAGATTTCTGTATTAAAATCTTTTTATTGTGATATTAACTGGTCCACATGCCTTACATAGTGTCTAGGTCTTATTCTCAATAATTTGGCCAGTAGTCCAAATGATTACATGATATATAAGCAAATTAGCATTGCTCTAAGGAACTAAAATGTATCGCCTGCTGCTAATATGGCACTGTTGTTGTGCCATTTCAGCATATCCCTGTGGCCCCCATTCCTGATGTTTTCATCTGTAGATCCCATGAAGAGACAAAAAATGAGTCTTTTTTCCTTTTCTTTTCTTTCAACAGTTGTGCTTTCAGTGTTCTCTCTTAAGAAATATTATAACCCTGAGGGAGTGGACTTTCTTATCAGAGAAGCAAACTGATTGAAAACGATTTAGTTTCCAAATTCCTGGAAGAAGGGAAAAAGCCTAAGTGTCCATCTCTCTATCTAGTCTACTTATGAGATTACCTATTTCAATTTTTTTTTCTAAATTGAGTTTTTAATGTCAAAGTTTCAGGATCCACTGGTTTCCATAGTTTTAGTTTGTTCAGTTGTTTATGGTTAGACTCATTGTGAACAGGGACCATTATACTTCTCTTTTTCTATAAATGTGGCTGCTTTTGAGAGTGGAAGTTGTAGGAAACAGAATTCATTGTAATCTGAATTTAAATTTAGCTTCCTGTTGCAGCTCCTCCCCTCCCCATCCTCCCTCATGTTTCTCCCTGTCCCCAGACTGTCTTTCAGAGGCAGATGCTATGCCCATAAATGACATTTATTGATTTGAGTATTAGTGACTTTTTCTTGACAGATTCACTCATAACAATATTTAAGTAATATTAAGAGTTTCCCACCAAGCACTCAGAATAAACTAAACAGTGAGTATCTAGGCAGAAAGCCATGTACTTTTAGAGCTCAGTATGTTTATAATATATATGAAGGCAAACATAGAAGCAACATAAATACCTATTCTACTCGGTCGTTACCTGCCAATTTATATTTTTCGGAGAAGAGTTTCTCACTAAATCACTGAGAGGCAGAGTAGGATATCTGAGGAAAATGATGGTGGTGGTGGGGCGGGGGCAGGTTCATTATCCGGAAAAAAGATTGGGAGCCAGGGAGGATTTTCAAATTCGAATCCCTCAGCTCAGTCTTGGGGCATTTGTTTTGCCATCTGAATTATCTTGGAACCCGGAAGAAAACTGGTTGTGAAAACTACAGATTCAATTTTCTTCTTTGGCTGTTCCCATAATACTGTAATTATAAACCATACTGTGTTAGAGTGTAACATTCTTTGGAGAGCATCCTAAAATGCACCTTGATCAAATTTTGCCTTATGTAGCAACACTTAGAAACACAAGCCTTTGTGGGGTTTCTGGCTCTTCTTTTTACTGATGGACTGATAATCTTATAATAGCATTAGTTTTGCCACCAATTACCAAAGATTTGTTATTATTGGTTTTTAAAGTTGGACAATCCTTAAATGTCTACAGCAACATAAGAAACAGACCCAGAAGGTGGTGGGTCAGACTAGTTTAGAAACCTCCAATCCTGGCTATTTGGTACCTCAGAATTCAACAAGGGATGTTGGAAATTTTTCAAAATAAAATTAATTTAAATGCAGTTTTGCAAAAGGTTATACTGTAGAACACATTGAAAAAGAGAAGGTTAGCTGAAAAGTCAAGCATGATAGAATTTGAAAATTACTAGGCTTTAGGGTATGAAAATATTTCCCATATGTTGAGACAGAATTTGTATTTTCTCTTTTCTCAATGGCATTTTATAAGACTATATACTCCTGCTCTTCTATATAAATAGAATAGAAACATCTCCATTTTTAAATTGTCATGGAAATAAGTAATGGCCTGTGAACAAAACGACTTTTTTTTGTTTTGTTTTGTTTTTGATGGAGTTTTGCTCTTGTTGCCCAGGCTGGAGTACTATCTTGGCTCACTGCAACCTCAGCCTCCTGGGTTCAAGTGATTCTCCTGCCTTAGCCTCCTGAGTAGCTTGGATTGCAGGTGTCCACCACCATGCCCAGCTAATTTTTGTAGTTTTAGTAGAGACGGAGTTTCACCATGTTGACCAGGCTGGTCGCAAACTATAGGCTTTCACCCTCCGTGCTTTACTATTTTGGTTAATTTTAAGGGGCATAATCTGTGGGAACATTGTTATTATTTGCCATTACTTTTCATAGCAAAAACCGCAATTACTTTTGCACCAACCTAATATTTTCTTTGCTAATCTAGTGTGATTTAGGGACAGTGATAAATAAAGGTTGGAGAAGAAAGAAAAGGGCTGACTAGTAAATGCAGACAGAGTTGATGTACTTTCACAGTCCCATTGGCATGTTCCATGGGCCATTTCACTTTCAGATGGTTTGTCTGTCTGAATTTAAAGGCTAACCTCTGGAGTTTTGCCTTTCTTCTTGTGACCTGAGAACTTGCTGGCATGTACAAGTCAATTTTCTTAATAGCTTTTCTTGATTAGTCTATAGCTTCTCCAGTGAGTTGAAATGTCACATTTACTTATACTAAAATCTTATACTAGACATATTTGGGTGTCAAACCTCTTTTAATCATTTGTCTTTCTTGTCTAGAGATAGTGTTATAATATTTTCCTTGTTATAGGTTTCTAATATACTTTAAAATCTAGAATGACATAACTCCCATTGTATCTTTCTCTTTTGATCTTTTGAGAAAAAGAATTACCATGGAAAATAATACTTCTGTTTTTGTGTCATTGTTTAAAGTATTTACAACTCCTATTTTGTTGTGAATTTTTTCTTTTAATATATTCCTTAATTTTATTTATATATTTAATTAGTTATGTTTGCATTTTTAAAAAGTGAGATAGGTATATCTTTTAAAAAATAATCGTTGTCAGGTATGGTGTTAAGTTTGTAATAGCTATTAGCTATTACATTACTTTTAATGGCAAAAACCACAAATACTTTTGCAACAACCTAATATAATGAATTCAGTAGGCTTCCGTTGTTTATCTATGTTGTGGAATATAGTGTAATTCTGAAATAACTTACTTCTTATACCATTTTTGTTTTGCTTTTTTGGTTTAGGTCGATTTTTCCAAAAGTCTTTTTCTTTTGTTTCTGCTGTATATTTGTTTTACTATGTTCTGTTTTTGATTTCTTTTTGGATCAGTTTCATCACTTCATATTTTCTTACATTATTGCCACTGCATTAGTCTATCACATTAATCAGAATAGTATTGTATATGCTATTCTTTTGCATATTTTTAATCTTGTTTCTATATTTGGTCACATCTACTTTGTCATTTTTAGTGAAATCGAAATTTTCTTGTCTTACTCTTGCAGAGTTCTACTTATTTAATTGTCCCTTTTCTGCTTTTATTTTTATTAACTCATTTTTCCCAACCTTCCTTGGAGTTCTGATCTTTTTCTAGGTTATTAAATGAATATGTCATTCTGTTTTGATTTTTATTGATTCGTTCCTGTGACTTTTCTTCAGGTTATTTTGTTGACCTTTATTGAACTTCTCTAGTTTATTGAGTTGAATATTTTGTTATTTTATTTTATTCAATTTTTAAAATGATGAGAACCCTGAATGCCATGGGCTTTTCTTCCTTTTGAGTCCATCCTTTACCACACATCATTAGATTTTTATATAGATTTTTCAATTGTTCTTAACTTTAAAATTGTTTGCAATTGCAATTTGGATTTATTCTTTAGCCTGTGCCATTTAGAAATGTTTTATTTTAAGGTTTGCCTTTGCGTTTTTATTTTTAAAGGTTATCTTCTGATATTAATTCCCTGGGTTATGTATATGTCTTTCACATACTTATACATACTTATGGTTTATATAATTTCTATGTTTTATAGCTTTCATCTGCCTCTGTCTAATATATGAATAATTTTTGATCAACTTTTTACAAAAGTAGTTTCTTTGTTTGAAGAATCCAAACTTTTAAATGTAACTGTTAGACCAACTTCATTAATTGAATTTACTCATATGCTTTATGGTCCTTTTAATTTTCCAGCTACTTTTTCTCTTCAAGAGAGTTTTGTTAGACTTTAGTACTGTATTTCTATTAGTTTCTTCTTACAGTTTTAACTTTGTGTGTGTGCGTGTATATGCACACATTATATATATTGATGCACACACATTGTAGTATATAATGTCTTATGGGCTGCAACATTTCCTTAGAATCTATATTTTATTTGAAGCCAGCATATTTTTATTTTTTTTTTAAGTAAGAAGTTTTATTTCTTCCTGGAATCTTGCAGGATTTGTTTTTTTTTTTTTTTTTTTTTTTTTTTTTTTTTTTTTTCTGTTTACTTAGTAGTTTAAAAAGTGCCAGATATGTTAAGGTTTAGGTCTTTTACTGATTTATTTTTTTCCTGGAGCCATGTCACCCATTTTCCTGAGGTTAGGAAAGTTTTCTTGGGATGTGTATTTGGTTATTGTTTCTGTTTTGTTTCTCTGGACTCTCCTCTGGGAATGCTGATGAGCTATATGTTAGCTCCCTAGTCTCTCTTTTTCAATTCTTTCTTCTTCTCTATCATACTTTTCTTTTCCTGTCTCCTTGTGAAGGCTTATAGAACTGTTAAATAATGCTTCAACCCACTGTCTTCAGTATCAATTAATTATTCTACTTTGCTTTTCGTTTCTACGTAATCATCCTTTAAAAAAAATTCTCTCTCCCTTTTCATTTTACCCATTGTCCATTGTCTTGTTTAACCTGCCTGGAATCCTCTTCATTTCATCCTGTTTTCTTTTCATAGAGGTCAATCTCTTGGTTCTTTATTAAGGATACCAAGTAGTCTTCTAAGGTTTTCTTTTGAATTCTGCAGTAAACATTTTTCAGAGGTTTGTTCTGAATTTTTAGAGCACTGTTCTCTTTCCCCGTTCTGTGTTTTTTTTTTGTGTGTGTGTGTATCTATATCTATATCTATATCTCTCCCAACTAAAATAACTAGAGAATCAAATATATATATGTTTTATAATATATAATATATATATTAAATATATAATATATGTGTTTTATAATATATATACATTTTACACAATTTTAAGTAAAGCCACAAAGATACCCAAATTGAGGGTTTTTGGTCCAGCTCTTTTTCTATTACAATGGTGGTGAAAACTTCAACATCCAGTTTACAGTTAAATGAACATTGTTGGGTTTAGTTGCCATTTCAATGACCATTTTCTGGTAATTTTTATTTAAAGTATCTCCTCTCAGTTAGCTTTTGATCTTTCAGCTCCTGCAGCCTGATTCTTTGATACCATAAGAAGTTATACATGGCATCTGTAATTCCCAACCTATCAGGATTGCTTCTCTGTGCTCTGTTCACCTTTTCTCCCCATTTCATCAACCAAATGCTCTACTTCTGCAGACTAAGCCTTTTGGAACATGTGGCATTACGGGCCTCTCTCCCCTACTTTCTGGTCACTTTTTTTCTTAAAAATGCTGGAATGGTAGGAGAAAGAACATTTGCCTCTAAGTAAAATTCCCCAAACCAAGAACTCTGGGTCCCTTTTATCCAGTAAAGAAAAGAAGGAGTACTTGCTTTGGCAGCACATATACTAAAATTGGAACAATACAAAGAACATTAGCATGGCCCCACACCAGGATTACATGCAAGTTCCTGAAGCGTTCCATATTTTTTTTACATAATAGTAAAGGGTTCGAATCAACAAGAAGAGATAACTATCCTAAATATATATGTACCCCATGCAGGAGCACCCAGATTCATAAAGCAAGTTCTTAGAGACCTACAAAGAGACAGACTCCCACACAATAATAGTAGAAAACTTTAACACCTCACTGACAATATTAGACAGATCATTGAGACAGAAAATTAACAAAGATATTCAGAACCTGAACTCAGCTCTGGATCAAGCAGACCTGATACATATCTATAGTATCTCCACTAAAAATTCTCCACTAAAAACAACAGAATATACATTCTTTCATTGCCATACAGCACTGACTCTAAAATTAATCACAACCAGAAGTAAAACATGCCTCAGCAATTGCAAAAGAACTGAAATCATAACAAGTCTGTCAGATCACACCACAATCAAATTAGAACTCAAGATTAAGAAATCCAAACATAACCACATAATTACATGGCAATTGAACAACCTGCTCTTGAATGACTCTTGGGTAAATAATGAAATTAAGGTAGAAATCAAGAAGTTCTTTGAAACTAATGAGAATACAGAGACAACATACCAGAATCTCTGGGCTGTAGCTAAAGTGGTGTTAAGAAGGAAATTTAGGCTGGGCACAGTGGTTCATGCCTGTAATCCCAGCACTTTGGGAGGCCAAAGGGAGTGGATCATTTGAGGTCAGGAGTTCGAGGCCAGCCTGGCCAACATAGTTAAACCCTGTCTCTACTAAAAATACAAAAAGCAGCTGGGTGTGTGGCATGCACCTGTAGTCCCAGCTACTTGGGGGCCTGAGGCAGGACAGTCTCTCGAACCTGGGAGGTGGAGGTCGGAGTGAGCAAGATTGCGCCACTGCACTCCAGCCTGGGTGACAGAGTGAGACCCATTTCAAAAAATAAATAAATAAATAAATAATAAGTAGAAATTTATAGCACTAAATTCCCACATCAAAAAGCTGGAAACATTTCAAATTAACAATATAACATCACAACTAAAGGAACTAGAGAATCAAGAGCAAACAAAATCCTAAGCTAGCAGAAGACAAGAATAACCAAGATCAGTGCTGAATTGAAGGAGATAGAGACACAAAAAAATCCTTCAAAATGTCAACAAATCCAGAAGCTGTTGTTTTGAAAAAAATTAATAAATAGACTGCTAGCAAGACTAAAAAAGAATAAAAGAGAGAAGGATCAAATAATCAAATAAACACAATTAGGAATGATAAGGGGGATATCACCACTGACTCCACAGAAATCCAAATAACCATCAGAGAATACTTTAAACACCTCTATGTACATATATTAGAAAACCTAGAAGAAATGGGTAAATACCTGGACAGATACATCTTCCCAAGACTGAACCAGGAAGAAATTGAATCCCTGAACAGATCAATAACAAGTTCTGAAATTGAGACAGTAGTAAGTAACCTACTAACCAAAAAAAGCCCAGGACTAGAAGGATTCACAGCTGAATTCTACCAGAGGTACAAAGAAGAGCTAGTACTATATCTGCTGAAACTATTCCAAAAAATTGAATCGGAAGGACTCCTCCCTAACTCATTCTATGAGGCCAGCATCATCCTGATACCAAAACCTGGCAGATATATAACAAAAAAGGAAAACTTCAGGCCAATATTCTTGATGAACGTTGATGCAAAAGTCCTCAATAAAATACTGACAAAACAAATCCAGCAGCACATCAAAAAGCTTATCAACTATGATCAAGTTGGCTTCATCTCTGGGATGCAAGGTTGTATCAACATATGCAAATCAATAAATTTTATTTATCATATAAAAAATCTAAAGACAAAACCACATGATTATCTCAACAGATGCAGAAAAGACCTTTGATAAAGTTCAACATCCATTCATGTTAAAAACTCTCAATAAACTAGATATTGAATGAACATACCTCAAAATAATAAGAGCCATATATGACAAACCCACAGCCAATATCATACTGAATGGGCACAAAACAAGGATGCGCTCTGTCACCACTCCTATTCAACATAGTATTGGATGTTCTGGCCAGGACAATCAGGCAAGAGACAGAAATAAATAGGAAGAGAGGAAGTCCAATTATCTTTGTTTGCAGATGACATGATCCTATATCTAGAAAACTGATAGTTTCAGCCCAAAAGCTTCTTAATCTGATACGCAACTTCAGCAGTCAGGATACAAAATCAATGTGCAAAAATTGCTGGTATTCCTATACACCAACAACAGGTAAGCAGAGAGCCAAATCATGAATGAACTCTCATTCACAATTACTACAGAAAGAATAAAATAGGAATACAGCTAACAAAGTAAGTGAAGGACCTCTTCAAGGAGAACTACAAACCAGTGCTCAAAGAAATCAGAGATAACACAAATGGAACAACATTTCATGCTCATGGATGGGAAGAATCAATATTGTGAAAATGGTCATACTGAATAAAGTAATTTATATATTCAATGCTATTCCTATGAAACTACCATTGATGTTCTTCACAGAATTAGAAGAAACTATTTTAAAATTCGTTTGCAACCAAAAAAGAGCCCAAATTGCCAAGACAAGCCTAAGCAAAAAGAACAAAGCTGGAGGCATCATGCTACCAGAATTCAAAATATACTACAAGGCTACAGTAGCCAAAACAGCATGGTATTGGTATAAGAACAGACACAGAGGGCCAGGCACAGTAGCTCATGCCTGTAATCTCAGCACTCTGTGAGGCCAAGGCAGGCAGATCACGAGGTCAGGAGCTTGAGACCAGCCTGACCAACATGGTGAAACCCCGTCTCTACTAAAAATACAAAAATTAGCCAGGCATGGTGGCATGCACCTGTAATCTCTGCTACTCAGGAGGCTGAGCCAGAAGAATTGCTTGAACCTGGGAGGCAGAGGTTGCAGAGCTGAGATCATGCCACTGCACTCCAGCCTGGGCAACAGAGTGAGACTCCATCTCAAAAAAAAACAAGAAAGAAAGAAAAAAAAAAGAACAGACACATAGACCAATGGAAGAGAATAGAGAACTCAGAAATAATACCACACACCTACAACATCTGATCCTTGACAAATCTGACAGAAACAAGCAATGAGAAAAAGGATTCCCTACTAAATAAATGGTGCTGGGAGAATGGGCTAGTCATATGCAGAAAATTGAAATTTGACCCCTTCCTTACACCATATACAAAAATTAACTCAGGTTGAATTAAAGACTTAAATGTAAAACCTAAGACCATAAAAACCCTAGAAGAAAATCTAGGCATTACCATTCAGGATATAGGTACAGGCATAGATTTCATGATGAAAATGCCAAAAACAATTGCAACAACAGTAAAAATTGACAAATGGGATCTAATTAAACTAAAGAGCCCCTGCACAGAAAAAGAAAAAAAAAAACTATCAGAGTGAACAGACAACCTACAGAATAGGAGAAAATTTTTGTAATCTGGCCGTCTGACAAAAGTCTAATATCCAGAGTCTACAAAGAACTTAAACAGATTTACAAGAAATAAACCAATGACCCAATTAAAAAGTGGGCAAAGGACATGAACAGACACTTTGCAAAAGAAAACATTCATGCAGCAAACAAGTGTCTGAAAAACAGCTCATCACATCATTAGAGAAATGCAAATCAAAACCACAATGAGATACTATCTCACACCAGTCAGGACGGCTGTGATTAAAAATCAAAAAACAACAGATACTGGTAAGGTTGTAGAGAAAAAGGAATGCTTTTACACTGTTGGAGTGTAAATTAGTTCAACCATTTTGGAAGACAGTGTGGCAGTTCCTAGAAGACCTTGAGGCAGAAATACTATTTGACCCAGCAATCCCATTACTGGGTATACACCTAAAGGAATATAAATCATTCTATTATAAAGATACATGCATGTGTATGTTCACTGCAGCACTATTTACAAAAGCAAAGACATGGAATCAACTTAAATGCCCACCAATGATAGACTGGATAAAGAAAATGTGGTACATATACACCATGGAATACTATGTAGCCATTAAAAAGGTCAAGTTCATGTCCTTTGCAGCGACACGGTTGGAGTTGGAAGCCACTATCCTCAGCAAACTAATGCAGGAATGGAAAACCAAACACCACATGTTCTTACTTATAAGTGGGGACTGTATGATGAGAACACATGGACACATGGGGAAACACCACGCACTGGGACCTGTGGGGGTGGGATGGTTTGTGGGGAGGGATGGTATCAGGAAGAATAGGTAATATGTGGTAGGCCTAATACCTAGGTGGTGAGATGATCTGTGCAGCAACCACCATGGCACATGTTTATATATGTAACAAACCTGCACATCCTGCACATGTACCCTTGAACTTAAAAGTTGAAGGAAAAAACAAAAGAAGGGTATGTTCTTAGTTTTCTATGTCTACAAGCCAGTCAATTGGAAGTGAAAGCTGGGTATGCCATTGAATAACTAAATTCCCTTTAGGATTTCAAAGTTAGAACCTATCTTTCTCTTATAGATTATGGAATTGATTATCCGTTAGTTTTGGTTTTAAAGGCTGTCTTCAATGGCTTTAGTGACAAGTTGGTAACAGCAACATTACATGATGTTAGCCAGAAGCTATTTTGAACCTGAAATTCCTATCAGAAGGTTGAAGAAAACCCAATTTTACTTTTATTTAGAGCTTATGTGCTAATCATTTAATTTTTATATTAAATGATTTAATTTAAATCTGACTCTACTTTGAATGAAGACACAATCCTGTAGTTAACATCGAAGTATGAATTTTCAATTGTTTTCTTTCTTCTTTTTTCTTTTTTTTTTTTTTTGAGGTAAGAATGCCTCAAAAGAATAAGTGAAACAGAGACTTAAAAGTTCCATGGCGACTGTTGAAATATAACAGAAATTGCACTCTGTTTGAATTTACTGTGATATATTCCTAATGTCTTATATTTGGTGTGTTTCTCTTGTTGTTACTGCTGACACAAACCAAAGAAACAAGAATTTCTTTTATGCCACTGATTTACAAAGGTCATATAGAAAATGAAGGGTCAGATAATGGATGCTAATCATCCTCATTGATGGATACATTGACAGGAAAACATAATTGAATTGCATATATTAGTGGAAGATAACAAACCATTTAACAAATTGTTCTTAATAGAGTGGATAGGAGAGCTAAAATTGATGTGAAAAACACAAGAGGAAGTTAAGGGATTAGAGTGGGAGGGAAATTAGTGAGTATCTATTTGTGTGCATGATTGCATTTTTGAAATAATCAGTTGCCTAATTGTGTATCCGGATGTAGTAATTGTTGTTCCATAGTCATGATTTAAGTATTCTCTGTGTGTAATTTTCATTTGTATACAATTTTTTCAGAATCAAATTGCAGAGGAATATATTTGTTTGAAATTGCTCTAGGGATGTGTTTATAACCCATTTTGGAAAGAGTGGAAAGATTTTTTTCTCTTCCAAATGGCTGTGAAGGTGGATAACTTCTCTGATCTTTTAGTAAACACTTTTATATTAGTTGAATGATATGCAGTTAGTCATAAACAGGAGAGACTGAGGAAAAATAACATGCTTAATGCAAATAAATTTTCTGTACCTGATAAGTGAATTGGAATTTTTTCCTGTAATCTTTTTAAAAAAATTTTTCTGGTAGATGCTTGTTAACTTAAAGTAAGATAAAAAAGAATTGTCAAACTATATATAAATCACAGCAAAATGATGATGAATTCATAGTTTTTGCTCAAGTAGAGGGATTATCTGCAATGAAAGTACAAAAAGAATTTGATAATTTAGAAGTACATTAATTTGAATGTACATTTGAACTAGCTAAAAATTCTACTCTACAGCTGACTGCACTGGCAGTTTATTAATCACATCCATAAACATGAGTCATCTACAATTGGAGTGGGCCTCACACTTGGAACATCTTGAAGATGTTTCTTCTTTGGCTGTGCTAAATTAAGCATGCATAGAAGTTATATTGTGTTAAAATTTCCACAATGAAATCTTATTGGCACTTCCTGTATAAGTGGCTGGGAATAGAAATTCTCATTTATGAATAAAAACACTTTGCCTTTTATTTGGAAGTGAACCTACTAACCTTTGATTATAGAATAATACCAGCAATTTTATTATAAAGTATATTTCAGTAATTGGAACTGTGTTTTTATTATACAATTGGATAGAATGTATAATAAAATGAAATGAAAGAAATTTCATCAGAAGATTGAGTTAAAAAGGTTTTGGTGATGAAATTGAGATGATGTCTAGATTTATAGCATATTTGGTAACCATAACATACTTCTTGATATATTGATTTCCATATAAATGCTTATTTCTTCAAACACTTTAAATTTCATAGTATTTTCTCCCTTCTGTTATTAAGCAGTTCTATTCATAGTAGATCTTAGAAAATTATCCAGTGATTAATATTTCTCCATATTTGTAGCTTTCACTACTTTATATTTCTGTTTTTGCCTAGGCTCCTTGTTACAAGCCTGTTCTAATGTTACAAAACTTGGCAAACCTTACCCAAGAAGGGTAAAGTTTAGTATCTTTGAATTTTGAAAATACTTGATGAGAGAAGTTGCTTTTAAATTATTTTGAATTTTATTAATACCAAAAATATTTGAAAAAGAGGAGCACGTACATTTTTCCAATATTCAAAGTTCATTCAATATACAAATAAACCTTTTTTAAAATTGTACTTTAAGTTCTGGGATACGTACGCAGAACGTGCAGGCTTGTTACATAGGTATACATGTGCCATGGTGGTTTGCTGCACCCATCAACCCATCATTTACATTAGGTATTTCTCCTAATGCCATCCCTCCCCTTGCCCCCCACCTCCCGACAGTCCCTGGTGTGTGATGTTCCCCTCCCTGTGCCCATATGTTCTCACTTTTCAACTCCCACTTACTACTGAGAACATGTGGTGTTTGGTTTTCTGTTGCTGTGTTAGTTTGCTGAGAATGATGGTTTCCAGTTTCATACATGTCCCTGCAAAGGACATGAAATTCTTTTTTATGGTGGCGTAGTATTCCATGGTATATATGCCACATTTTCTTCATCCAGTCTAATACTGATGGACATTTGGGTTGGTTCCAAATCTTTGCAAGTTGTGAAAAGTGCTGCAATAAACATATGCGTGCATGTGTCTTTTGCAATAGCATGAGGGAAGGAGACTGGAAAACATTGACTCATCGTACAATTCAAATATGCCAACCTTTTCAAATTTTATTAAAATTGGAAAGCACTTATGGTATTTATTAGAAAGAAAGTGTGTGTGCATGCATATGTGTGTGAAAACATGGCTCTTTTAAGAAGCAGGCTTACCCAGTCATTTTTTTTGAATAATAGCTGCATTGGAGGTAAGAAAGTACCTCAAGATATTGTCTCTAATTGTACAGGAAAAACAAAACAAATAAAGGAGATGAAGACTAGGCTGCTGTCATTCTGTGCCATCTCTGACATCTATCGAAAGCCTAGAGGCCCAAGAATACTTCCTCTCCATGGTGCAATTGCAGTATCTTCAGGGTCCTGAGTCTGAATGTTCCTATTTTATGTGAGCATTGCACACAGAAGAATGGGTCAGAGCCTCTCCTATGGTCTGAATGTTTGTGTCCCTCCAAAATTCATGTGTTTAAGTCCTTACCTCCAAGGTGATTGTATTAGGAGTTGAGGGCTCTAGGGGGTGTTTAGGTGATTCTCATGAATAGGACTGGTGCTCTTATAAAAGAGGCCCTAGGGATCTCAGTTAACTCTTCCACCATGTGACGACACCATGAGAAGGTGCCATCTATGAGGAAGCTGGCCCTTATTAGACATCAAATTTGCTAGTTCCTTGATCTTGGACTTCCCAGTCTCCAGAATTGTGAGAAATAAATTACTACTGTTTATAAGCCATTGTGTTTGTGGCATTTTGTTTATAGCAGCCCAGGTGGACTAAGACAGCCTTTTAATAGGCAAGGAGATCTAAAGAAATAGGCAAACCAAGCAAGTCAGTCTGCAGCTCAGAAAATGCAAGTCCCCATTCAGGCAGCTGCCTGATGATGTTAGCTGTAATCTCCTGTGCTTGTGCCTGACTTACTGCCTCAGTTTAGCTTAGTGGTTCTCAAATGGGGGCAACTTTGACCAGAGGGACATTAGGCAATGTCTGGAGACATTGTCATAGCTAGAGGAAGGGTGCTACTGCCATCTAGTTGGTAGAAGCCAGGGTTGCTGCTAAACATCCTACAGTGCACAGGACAGCACCTACTCCCATCCCAGCAAAGAGTCATCGGTAGGAATATTTGATAAAAGCCATCTACATAAAAGCCCAACAGCTCACATCATAATTAAAGATGAAAGACTGCTTTTCCTATAAGATTGGGAACAAGGTAGTAATGTCTGTTCTCACATCTCTATTCAACATTTTACTGAAGGTCTTAGCAACAGTGCAAGAAGAATAATTAAAATGCATACAGTTTGCAGAGCAAGAAGTAAAGCAGATTTTATTCATGGATGACATAAATAGGTACTTAAATAACCATAAGGAATAGCTTCCAAAAAAGGGACTTAAACTAATAAATGAGTTTAGAAAGGTCTCAGTATCTCAGTCAATACAAATTTAATCATGTTTATAAATACAATGGACAATTAAAACTAAATATTTTAAAATTTCGTTTATTATAATGCCAGAAAATAGAAAATACTTGGTAGTAAATTTAATGAAATATGTGCACAATTCTTACACTGAAAACTATAATTTACCAAGAGAAATTTAAGACTTAAATAAATGGAGAGATACACTTTGCTCATTGATCAGAAGACTCAATAACAATTTAGGATATTAATTTTCCCTGAACTAATCTATATGTTCAAATTTATCTTAATCTTCATCACGGTGGCTTTTATTTTATAAGAATTGACAAGCTTATTCTAAAATTTATATGGGAGAGTAAAGAAGGTAGAATAGTCAGAATAATCTTGAAAAAGTACAGCAATTCTACCTGACTCTACATTTCCTATAAAAATACAGTTGTATTAAAGATTATGAGGTTTTGACATAAGGACACACAAATAAATGACGGAAATAAAAGAGCCCAGAAATAGACACACATTTATACAGTAAATTGGTATTTTTCAAGACACCAAAGCAATTAAATAAAGGAATGGAGAGTCTTATTTACAAATGAAATTGGAATAAATTGATATCCATATTGGAAAAAATAAATTTTCATTCTCTAAATTCACACCTCAGACAAAAATTAATTCAAGATGGATTGGAGACCTAAAAGCAAAGGGTAAAACTCTGATACTTCAAGAATCGAACATGACAGGATTCAGATAATAATAACCCTCAAAATTGGTAAATTAGACTGCTCATCAAAAGACATAATTAAGTAAATGAGTAAGGAAGCAACTAACAGGAGAAAGATATTTGTAAAACATAGCTGACAAAGGACTTTAATCAATATCACATAAAGCACATCTACATTAATAAGATAAAGACTAAAGAAAATAGCTCAGTAAAAATGAGCAAAGCATTTCAAGGGACACTTTATAAAAGTAAATATACAAATGGCTAATGAACACAGTAAAGAGTGCTCCACATCTTTAGGCTTCAGAGAAATGCATTTACAACCACAAAGTGATACCACCACACACCCACTGGAATGGACAAAATTAAAAATGTTGAAAACACCAAATACTGGTGAGGAGTTAGAACCACTGAACTCTTATACTTGTTGATAGGAAAAATAAATGTTGTAACTACTTTGAAAAAATGTTTTGCAGATAACAAAATGTTACTTTCACCTACACTTTGACTCAGCAATTCCACTCGTATTATTTACCCAGAAGCAAATTTTATGTTACACATAACAAATTATATTATACATAAATACTTGCTGAAATGTTCATAAACCCATATATTCATAAACCCACATATTAATCAAAAGGAGAATCAGTAAACAAATTTTGTCACAGTTATACAGTGGAATATTACTCAGCAACAAAAATGAATGAACTACTGATACCTGCAACTAAATGAGTGACTCTCAAAGATGAAACGCTGAGTGAAGGAATCCAGACAAAAAAGGAATACATCTGGTATCTGATATGATTCCATTTCTAGAAAGTTGTAGAACAAAACTAAGGTTAGAGAAAGGTGATTGCCTCTGAGATGGAAGACTGACCAGAAAGAGAGATGAAAGAACTTTTAGGGAGATGGAAATGTTCTCTATCTTAAGGATGTGGGTTACATCTTTTTTTTTTTTTTTTTTTTTGAGACTGAGTCTGGGTCTGTTGCCCAGGCTGGAGTGCAATGGCACCATTTCGGCTCACTGCAAGCTCCGCCTCCCAGGTTCAAGCGATTCTTCTCCCTCAGCCTCCTGGGTAGCTGGGACTACAGGCACCTGCTACTAAGCTCAGCTAATTTTTTGTATTTTTAGTAGAGACGGGGTTTCACCGTGTTAGCCAGGATAGTCTCGATCTCCTGACCTCGTGATCCGCCTCCCAGAGTGTTGGGATTACAGGCGTGAGCCACTGCGCCCGGCCAGGTTACATCTTTTTAAGTATTTTAAGTAAATTGGTAGTCAGTGTTCAGGAATCCTTTTAATCACGCTTTAACAGGGATGGCTTATGAAACAGTTCATCAGTTTTGTTTTTGTTTTTGTTTTTGTTTTTGTTTTTTTCTGATAAGGGGAGGCTGAGGCAGGAGAATTGCTTGAACCTGGGGGGCAGAGGTTTCAGTGAGCCGAGATCATGACACTTCACTCCAACCTGGGAGAAAGAGTGAAACTCTGTCTCAAAAAAAAAAAAAAGGAATTTACACTCTTGAAAATAAATATTTCGTAAGGAAACTTTAGAGTTTTCCAATATATATGATCAAACAAGGACCTATTATCATTTTGGACCATGTCATAATAGAGAGGAGATAGTTCAAAATTAAGTCATATGTTCCAACAACACCATGATTATGGAAACTAGTCTCAGAATTGAGAGTAATTAAAGCTTTTTGTTTTTACTGGTATCAATAAATGGTATTACTCAATTCATTGACAGTACTAGTCTTTGCAATATCTTTTGTTGGGGAATGGGGAGAGGGCCTGTTCATCTAATTAAAAACACATCTACATTTTAGGAATAAAATATTTTACATATACTTTTTGTTATTAAATCTGCAAACTCTAGAATTGGAAGAAATAGCTTTCATAACTCTTCACAGCAAAAGTTATGAATGTTTGATAGAATTAATTTGAACATTCAATAGAATTAGACTTGTTTGGAAGGATTGTAGGATCTTTGGCAAGAAGTGTGTTTTATGTCGTTTCAGATGTATACCATTTTCTTTTAAGGTTTACAAGTTAATCAATAAAGATTCTTGGCACAGCTAAGTACAAAAGAACAATTTGTATTTAGCATACCAAATGGATCTAAGTCTTAAGTGTTATTTGATGTCTTGAAATGTTTGGCTTTCAACTTTGTTTAAATGAATAGTGTGTATACAGTGAAGATAGGCTTTAGCCATGCCTAGACCCTCTGGATTCTCTCATAATCCTCAGTTATTGTAAATCAAATTTAGTAAATCCAAAAGGATACTTTGTTTTGCCTGCATGGTATTACTGGAAAACAGTAAAAATTTTATTATTTAAATAATGTGTTTTTCTATTAAGAAAAATAATGTCTATCTTTATAGAGATAGTTATTTCAAAATACAGTTTTCAATATGCACTTGTGGGTATGAACATAAACAAACACGTGCACACACACAGAGTTTGACATCATATCTAAAATGTTGAACCCTACTTTTCTACTTAACAGGAATGTTTCCCTATGTAACGAAAAAGTCTGTATAATGTGTCTGTATTATGTGTATTATACGAATTATATATCCTGATTTACTTAACCATTCTTTTATTGTTAGTCATTTTTCCATATTATATACAAATTATTAGGAACACCTGTGTGCATACATTTTTATTTACACTTTGGATTGTTTGCTTAGAATAGATTCCCAGAAGTGAAACTACCAGGTCAAAGGCTTTTCTCAATTTATTTCTCAAAAAGAAATTCCCACTGTATTCTATTCAAGTATGCTTGTCTCACTGCCCACTTGCTAGCCTTACATGTTTTGTGTTTTTTTTTTAAATTTTGTTTTTTGTAAATAGAATCTCATTGTTTTAGCTTGCATCTCTTGGATTACTGGTGAGTTTGAAATTTAAAAACCTGTCTTTTCAGGCCTTTGTCTTTTAGGGTTTTTAGGATTTTCTTAATGATCAGTATCCTCTTTTCTCTAAAAATGTTATATTTGTTCATTATATTGTAATAGGTTTTTTTTTTTGCATTTAGCTATTAAGCTTTTAATTATATATTTGATTTTTAATTTAGAAAAGTAAAATTTTCTTCAATGGAGTTCTTTTTTAAATTGAATTCTTTGGCATTTTTATTATTTTGCTCGAAGAACCCTATGGGCAAGTGGAATCTTACACTTTTATTACCTGAATAGCAAATATCATTCATAGTTTGATATTTAATCTGTGGCATAGAGTTGACTTTTATTTTTGGAATATCCTTGCCTTAAAACTACAACTAAAGGAAGGCAGATGGTTAGCTTGTTTTCTCATTTCCTGAAAATGTCCAAGATTGGAACCAATATTATCAGTCTGTAATGGAGGTTGGTAATGTCAAGATGGTTTGAGTCCATGTCAAGATGTTGAATCAGTGTCCAGGTCATTGCTCATTAAAGATGTTGCTCTTTGGATAAACAGGAAACCCAGAAAAAAGATTCTAACAATTTTTGATGCTACCTCACATTCCTTCGAGACAGTGCAGAACATTTTGTTCTTTAGAAAATATTCAGGTCTCCTTCTTAGTGTTATAGCACTTACTCTTTGTCTATTTGTATTATTGGCTTGTGACCCTTTTTTGGGGAGTTACAAATACATTAGGGGAAATAATATTTTTAAAAATCATTATGCCTTTGCTTTATCTATGTCTGTATACTCTCCTATTTATTATTTTTTTTTTTTATTTTTGAGACAGGGTCTCACTCCAATTGCCCAGGCTGCAGTGCAATGGTGCAATCACCGCTCACTGCAGCCTCCATTTCCCCAGGTTCAGGTGATTCTCCCACCTCAGCCTCCTGAGTAGCTGGGACCACAGGTGTGCACCACCATGCACAGCTAACTTTTTGTATTTTTAGTAGAAATGGGGTTTCACTATGTTGCCCAGGCTGGTCTCAAACTCCTGAGCTCAAGCAATCCACCCACTTTGGCCTCCTAAAGCGCTTGGATTACAGGTGTGAGCCACCACTCCCAGACTCCTCTTTGTTATTCTATATGTATTTTTTCATATTAATGTATAATTTTTTTCAAGTATAGGTTATTCCATATGACCAAACCACTAATTCTCTGCTCTTCTAGAGTCATTTCTTATTAGATGTGTCAGTTCTTAATTTTACCAAACATTATTTTTTTGTTCCTTATACATTTTGTTTCCTTGAGATCTTCAGAATGTAAATCAATCTCCATTCTGTTATGATTTATAATCATTTACTTCTCAGATGATTCCTCCTTTAGTGCTTTGTGCTTTCTGTTATATTCCTATTACCTTTGATCTTTTATTGTTCTAATTTCACCTCTTCTCAACCCATCCCCACACTGGCAACTGTTATATGAATGGCTGGTCAGATGGAATCCACATATGTTCTATATGCATGTATAGATTTTACTCAAGCCACTAGTGGAGACACTATTCCTACTCACACATATGAGTACCACCCTCTCTGTGAGGCAGCAATCATATCTTGACATATCTAGAAAGTTTCATCCTCATCAATAAATTACTTCATCTTTCCCCAAAAAACTCAGGGAATTTCACATTAACCCACCCAATTTAACAATTTAGGAAAAATCCATTAATGACATGAGATAAAAGATGGGCTGTCAAAATTGCAGTGTCTCTAAGGTGATTCTTTTTGAGCAGACTAGAAATACTAATCTGACACTATTTTAGTTGGGGTTTCCTGGTACATTTCCATGCCATAAAAATTTCTATGAAACGGAACAAATTGCACATTTAATTATAGTTTCAAAAATTTACATTCTTGGATGAAACTTTTTCTCCTGTCCCACTCTTGCCATAATTGCTACATTGTCTACTGTTAATTTGCATTTTAACTGAGCTTTAAACATTTAACCAGAGGATGATCCAATCGGAGATTCTATAACCATCTCAGTAATTGGTAGGCAAGTTATTTTTTATTGCTATTTTAGCAGTTGGGAAGTCTCCTCTACAGGGGTGGGGAAAGAGTTGATAACCTTCAAAACAGACTCTTTACTTTGGGACTGTGATGAGAGAAACAGAACAGAAGTTAAGAATGGTGAAATTAGAAGAGACAGATGGTGAGAGATTATCATGATTTATAGGATCACCCAAACTGTCTAAAATTTACACCAGAACTTTTTACCAGTTAGGGCAAAATATCATGCTTATTTTGAATTCCTGTAGGTATGTTTAAATCAGACATACTGGACTTTGCATTCTGTTATTTTTTTGAGGGGGGTGATATTTAAGGAATTCTAGAAACAGCCTACTTTAGACTTAGTGTTTCCAGCAACTAACAAATTTAAATGTTATAAACATTTTTTTCTAAAGCATTTTCCTTTAAACCACTCTGGGGAAAGACATGAATGTAAGATGACTGATTCTTAGATTATCTGCATTTAGAACAACCTTCTTTTAGCTGCAAAAACGTAGTGATGGTGTTCTCAATGTGAGACGGGGAAGATTTTAGTAGGCGCAGCAGCTGTTAACTCAAATATAGTTATACATGTTCCTTCTGTGTTTTCTTGTAGGTGAATCAGCAGTTTAGTTTATTATGAAAAATAGCAATCTATAAGATGATTCTGAAAAATGAATTCTCAGAAATTTAAGGTACACACATGACATGATTTGGTGAATATGAAGTGCTGAAGTGAAATACTCATATCCCATTATGATCATTGATGTTCTTGTTGCAATTATGGTCATCATGTCAATAATAGAATCAATTTGATGTGATTGAAAATAACAAAAATGCTTTATGTTTTTTAGAGAAAATATAAATGATTCATTGTAAATGAGAAACCTCAAACTGAAAGCACATAAAATACCAGCTGAGTGTTGCATTTGTAGTCTCTGACTACATGACAGTTGTCTGTGAAATAAAATATCCAGTTACAAAAAAATATTATTTATAGTTAAAAAACCTTTTTGCACACATATCACTAGTTAACTATGCTTAGCCCCATCTTTCCTATGTGCCCAGCAGTGAGCTAAAAGCTGTGCATTTAATGCATTCTTCATTTTATTTTCGTTTTGTTTTATTTTGTTATTTGTAGAGATGGAAAGATCAAACAAAAAGATGTCAAACTTTTCTGGGGGTGAAGAGGACATTTGCATTTCGAATTTAGAAACCTAAATTAGAGGTTTAGGAAGACTCATAAATGTATAGCAGAGGTTTGGTGGTCAAAGCTAGAAGCTGACCATCACGATGGGGCAAATAATCATTTAACCTCTTCCTCTAAGTATTTGATGTAAGATCATCAGTATATTTCATCTGTGACATTATCCAAGAAGAAGATGAATCTGAGGGAAACAATGCTTGCAGATTTGATGGGGAAAAATGCTTGCAGTAGTTAGTCTCAAAATAGCCCTAGGTGATGATAATCCTCACACAAACACAGCACACTGTTAGAACAGACAAAAATCTGTGGAGGTTAAGAAGACCCCTGTTCCACTGGAATCTTTCAATCACTTCCAGAAACACGATTTAATTAAATCAATATTTTATTTAGCTCTAGGTACAATACTGATGCTAAAGAAGTTCTTGTTGAACCAACAAATGGATGCTCCTTTAAAATGCTGGTGGCATCATACATGGCATGTTAGCATCAGGTACCTCCCTCTAGGAGCTTACACATAAAAACAAATGTACACAAATAGCAATAATCAAATAAAATATTAGAGGATTGTATCAAAGGAGAGCTAGTGACAACTGTTGATTTAAAGATTCAGCCATTTCAAAGTTTTAGAAATTTTAGGAATATAAACTATAGAGTCCAGAGAAAGTATAAACAATATTTCTGCCAAGGATGGGAATTGTGAGGCACGACTGGATATTGCCATAAGGAAGAAGTAGCATTTGAGCTGGGTAGGATTTTTACATTCAGAAATGTAAATAGGCACGTGTAGAGAAAAGGAGGCAGAGGATTCTGGATGGAGGGAATTTATTAATTCTTCATTTTATATTTACTGATTACTTCCTAAGTACAAGAAACTAAACTAAGTGCTAGGAACACAGGGTAAATAAGAATTTTAATTCTTTGAAGAGCCTCCCCGCAGTAGAGGAAACACGTACTTGCAAGAGGCAATCTATGGTGCTCTAAGGCCTGAAGGGGGCGCCTCTCCTACACAGCAATAGGAGGGTGGAGTTTATTCTCATGGCACCTCAACGCAACTGACAGCTAAGGGAACTGCATTTACCAGCAGAAGGTGCATTTTGTACATTTGTATCCTGTTTTATTCACTGCTTTGTGCTGGTTATTCAGGCACTTCTCTTCCCTCTAGACCTTAAGTTCATGGAGGCACAAGCTAGGTTTTACCATTTTTGTATCCCTCTGTGCTGTCTAGAGTAGTGCCTTGGACACATAGTAAGCATTAAAGACTTTTCAATTATAATTAAGTTTTGTTTTTACTGGGAAATAAAATATGTCCTATAGAAGGCATGGTTGTCCTATTCTTCACTAATCTAGTCTTTCATAGTCTTTACAGTGTGTTGTGTGGCAGAGGCCAACAGTAGTTAATCCTGTGTTGAAGCCATACCTTTCACACTTGAAGTTATTTTTGAACAATGAAAACTTTGCAGGAAGTTCGCATCCCTTTGTGGCTAAGGTGTTTCCTATTAAGGGGGAAACAGAGAGAAACATTAACAAGCTACTCTTCTCATTTATTTCTTTTAAAGTTAATTGTTAAAAAGTCACCTTTTACCCCAATTTCACATTGAATTTAAATTCATTCCTACCTGACACTAAGTCAATATTCTGAGATTGTTTCGGAGGCTTATTTTTCCTCAGCTGTAAACTGAATTACCTTTTAAACGATTTTTCTAGCTAACAGTAAATGGTCCATAAAACATATGAATAAAAATGAGGACAAACATTTCATGCTTAAATAGCTATAATGGTAGTTGGTGTAAAGGGCTGGAGTTTCAAAAATAGCCAGTGACGAATCTCTTAGCGGCCACATCATATTATCTGTGGTTTTTGCAAAAGTGTCGTTTGCAGCTATTCTGACACACATCTTACTCTAGTTGGTAATTTATGATGTTTTATTTTATGTAAACAAATGTCTGTCTATCTTTGGAGTACAAATATCTATGGAGATCAAATGTAAGAAAAAAGTGGCCATGACTTGGTTTCATTATTGTCAAAAACGGTCTTTAAGAATGTTGTTTTTCTTTAGACAATACTACTTAAGTATCTACAATGGCTTGTTGTATTTCATGGGAACGGTATTACTTTACAGCTTCTTCCAGGGTATGTATCAATCTCCTTTCTCACTAAGGAAACAGACAAATTCTGCTATTTCTTAAATAGCTTTTTGGGGCACTTATAAGAATTATCATGTTTCCCAGGTTGTTGTGACAGATTGAAGATAGCTATGCCTGAATTCATGGTGAAGGATATGAGAACGTGTAGTGTTAAATGGGCGTCCTGTTTGCCTGAAGTTGTCCAATCAAAATGTCTTCACTGATACCAGCTATTTTCTTAAAGCTCTGTATTTGCTTAGAAACACTGAAATGTTCCTGTCCCTTTTACTTGTGCACTATGAAACATTTTAGAATGCTTTTCAAATCTTGAAATCTGGTGATTGCATTTGAAACAGTTTTATAAACATGCAAACCCAGTCACGTGATCTGCTGGTTTTTCGTTGAAACTGCCACTCACATGCCAAGGTTTGTACAAATAGACCTGAAAGGAATTCTCAAGGTCATTTTATTGCAATCCCTCTTTGATGCATTTGGGAACTTGTGGGCACCACATCACTCTATGAACTTGTAGCAGGGAGCTGAGGCTGGCAAGGTAGTATCTCTTTGTTTTCACTTTAGTAGTTTTATATTCATACATAGCTTTTCTTCTTAGGGTAGAAGTCTTCCTCTGCTAACCTTCTTTTGCTGTCTTGATTTTTCTGAAATTTCATTTCTTAAAAATTCTTCAACTCCCAAACAGATTTGTTGTTTTTCTTCTCTGTAATTTTTTATTCATATCTGTGTATTTTGATTAAGGTTATTTTCTAGTTGTAATGGAGAGCATTAGATAGGTTATTTTTTTGTTTGTTCTTTTCTAAATAACCAGGACTTTACACAAAGTTACACACTCAAGAAGCAACAGCAGAATCCTTATTCTATATATTTTTCAGCAGAGTGCCTTAGCAGACATTATGTCCTCTCTAAAGTCTGCACACCAATGTCTATGACATTCTAGACAGCTACTGTTTAGTACACCTTTGTACTTCAGGTCCCCTTTGTGGTGGTGCATGTTTGCCTAGAGTCTCAAATCTGTTAATGACTGTTGTACTTGCTATTATATTATATCATATAATTATTATGTAGAGTGATGTAACATGTAAGTGAAGAGAAGTGTTTATATGAAAACTAAATAGAATGCTAGTAAATATGCTAAAAAAATTACTGTAGAATTAGGTGTAGGTGAACCAATCATAAAAGATTGGGAGGAAATGCGAATGATTCTTAACTCAGATTGCTGCTCGAATGCCTTAACTTCTCAATTACAAAGAAATACTGTAAGTCACAGATGATGCATAATGGATGTTTTTGATGTAAGACAGCCTAGAAATCTGAGAGATTCAAACTCAAAGCAAAGGCCTTGGCTCTACATCAAAAGAGTAGCCAACTATGTGCACTTAAATGTTTACATTTATAAAGAATGCTTGAGGTATTATTTCTGAAGATTCTTGACTCTAATATATTCATTTAACAAACTGGCCAACTACCTATCCTCATTATGTCAGATAAGAGGGCTTCTAACATGAGAATAAGTCACAAGCCTCTAGCTGTTCTCTATTTTAAAGTGGGGATGAAAGGTGAACAAACTGTTACAGATTCTCACTATTTGAGTATCTAATAGTGGAAAAGGATCATCAGGTAAATCTGTCTGGTCTGGACCCAGAAGAAACAGCTCTTTCATCAGTGGGTCTCTGTAGGTGCAAAAACAATGACAGTGATGGGACAATGTTCTGTTGCCTTAGTTGTCCTGGAGAAATATCATCGGGGGCTCTTTTCTGTGATGCAGCTCATGGCAGAGTACACCACTGTCATCCTAAACTTTTAGCTAAAAGCAGGCAACACCCTTCTTTTTCATATACTGCATTTGTATTTGAATTAGGACTTTAGTGTTACAGTTAAGACCTACAGGCATTGACTACTTTGGGAAGAAGTCTGGTGACCAAAGAATGTGTTCCTAAAAAGTGCAACTTCCTGGGAGTTTCCACACCTAGGTAGGAGATTGTCTCAGGGACTTTTTACCCAGAAGATAACTCTATTATTGGTAGACATAATAATAGCAGAAATATAGGCTACCTTATTTTAATGATTATGCATTTTTAACATTAATTTTTAATTTCCTTGAGATCAGGTAAAACATTACTAGCTCTTTATACTACCAGGCATAGTTACCTAAAACAAGGTGAGTGCTAAATAGATGTAGAAATAATGATCAAGTTCCCAAAGTGTACTATTTAGTTATTTTGCATGACAATTTTAACAGAAATTTGTCTCCTATGACAAATTGCAGTTTCACCATATTAATTAGTTGGATCTTGTCTCATCTTTCCATTCACTGTGCTTCCTAGAGTGGATGATTCTGTATATTTTAATGTTGAGATGTGACCACACTGTATTCATTCAGCTGGTTTCTCAGAACTGGCTGAATATGGGACAGTTTTTTTTTTTTTTTTTTTTTTCCCAGTAGTGAGCTTGACTCAGTGTGTAGGAAATAACACGCAGTCCTCATGTTCCTTTCTCTTTTCTGCAGATGGTAGTTCTTGAGCCTCCCTCAAATATAACAGCAGCCCACAGGTGAATTTATCAAAGAATGTGGCCACCTTGGGAGACCTCACACATTTTACAGGCCCTGCTGTGATATAGAGCAATCAACTCAATTTTTTAATGTGTTCTTTCTATATTGTAACTCCCATGAGGTAAAGTGTTAAGCTGCATTAAGTCTCCTAAGAAGAAATTTGAGTTCATGATGTGTATGTAACTTCACAGTAATTGTAATTAGTATAATCTGCTTCTTGAATTTGCTAACAGATTTGGGAAAAATGTTACCATTTTTTCTTTTAAAATACTTAATGCCCAAAACTTTGCAGTAGAGCATTTAGTACCTCTCACAAAATTTCTAAGTGGCTTTGATTGTGTGCAGAATTACATCAAATGATCAGGAGCAGACAGTTCATGAAACTAAGAACATAATTTACAACATTTATAACAAAAAAAGTATATTTTGAGTTTCAAAGTATGAGTGAAACCTGAAATTGAGTTTTTTGTAGTCAACTATCTCCTATATATTAACCAAAATTTATGAAAAAATATCTATGACAAAATAAGACAAAAGATGGGCAAGACTTCTAATAGAAGAGGAAGATAATGCATTAGGAAGCATGTATCTGTGTAGATATTAATGAACCTCGGGGTATAAGATGGAGATCATATTAGAAAACATGGTAATATAGTACATACTGCTCATAATTATAGTCAGAAATTTTACCACCCCTCTCAGTAATTGGTAGAATAAGTAGACAGAAAATCAGTAAAGATATAGAGACTTGAAAAACAATGAAATAACTGCATCCACATTTTAGAACATTCCACCCAACAACAGCAGAATACACATTCTTTTCAAATGTGCATGAAACATTTACCAATATAAAGTATATTTTAGGCCATAAAATATATCTCAGTACATTTAAAAGGATTTCAGAATATGTACTCAAACCACAGTGGAATTAAGTTATAAATCAGTAGCAGAAAGATGCCTAGAAAGTCCCCAGATATCTGGACACTAAATATCATACTTCCAAATAACTCATATGTAGTGGATTGAACTGCAGCCTCCAAAAGCATATGCCTATCTCTTAACCCTTCGAAACTGTGACTGTGAATTTCGTTGGGAAACTGATCTTTGAAGATGTAATTAAGTTGAGGATCTCCAAATGAAATAATCCTGGATTATCCAGCTGGGCCCCAAATCCAACAAAATGTGTCTTTATAAAAGAAAGAAGACAAGAGGACATAGACACAGAGAACATAGTAATAAGAAATTTTATTTGTTTTATTTGAAATCAAATTTTTAATGATGATGGACTCCATGTGGTTTCTTAGCTACAGCTTCTCATTATTTCTATGAAAGGCACTTAGAGGAAAAAGAATGTTTTCACTGTCACTGAAACCTTGGAATCTTCATATTAGACCAAATTAAACAAGTTACCATAGGACTTCCAACCTACAATATGCTGATGTACTCTTCAATCTTCATTGATCAAATGTAGCATATTCCAGATTTTTTTTTTTTTACCATATAATCCTTTTTTCCCTTGAATAGTCTTGCCTGACAAATAGAGCTCATTTTGAGGAATATATATATATAGGTTTATTTCTCTCTTGTTCTTTAAAGATTAATTGCTATATCACATGAATTTCAATTCATTTAGATTCTGTACACTAGGAATGGTAATGATTTACTTGTTTCATATGTTGAGTAATGTTGTTTAAAACAATGTTATTGTAATTGAAATAGAGTCTCTCTCTCTCTTTTTTTTCCTTTTTTCCTGTTGGCTAGCCTGGAGTGCAGTGGTATAATCATGGCTCACTGTAGACTCAACCTCCCAGGCTCAAGAGATCCTCCCACCTCAACCTCCTGGGTAGCTGGGACTACAGGTGTGCACCCACAGGACTGGCTAATTTTGTATGTTTTGTTGAGACAGGGTTTTGCTGTTGCCCAGGCTGGTCTCAAATTCTTGGGCTCAAGCCTTCTGCCTGCCTCAGCCTCCCAAAGTGTTGGGATTACAAGATTGAGCCACCATGCTCGGCCTCTTCTTTTCTTATTCTTAATTTTTCTATTATTTTTCATTTCTTTTGCTTAATTTTTATAAAAGGTTTGGTCATGTTGAAACTATCCTGAATGATATCTATTATCTATTGAAATAAACTCTTGTTCCTTTCATAAATTTCTTATCATTTAGAATAATTCTTGGTAAAGATTTCATAGATTTCAGCCATCACAGTTGGTATACTACAGAAATGACAGTGGGGAGAGGCAGGAATAAAGTTAAAGTAGTGTGGATATAGCATCAGTACATTTAGTGACTTTTTAGGAATGGTGAATAAAGGATTATTGTAATTTCTGTTTTGGTTTCCTTGGAGGTTAAGATACACTTACTTTACTGAAGATATACTTTAAGATACACTTACTTTACTGATACCTTACTGAAATAGGGAAACCGGAAGGAAGAGCAAATTTCCATGGGAAAGACAAGAAGTTTGATTTTGGATTTGTGTGGTTTTGAGGTACTTACTTGTATGTTTGGAGAAAGTGTCTAATAGACAGGGAAGTCTGCTACTGAAACAAAGTAGAATGAGAGGGAGGGGTAGACTTAGCTCCCCCGACCTTGTATGTATCTCTTTTTCAATATTTATTTCTAAATTAGGTTGACAATGCTGCCTTAAGCAGGTGCCTGAAATGACTGAAACGTCCTTGTCAACAGGCACAGTGTATTTCACATGTTAAGTTCAGTAATGATGACCACAATGTCCTCTGCTACATTGACCTCCAAAGCCTTAGAGATTTGTGGCCTAAGAATTACACCAGATAGATTTTTATCTCAGATAGCCCTTATTTTAGATAATAAACATATTTTTAATTAGTAAGTTAATAATTAACATTTATAGAGCCCTAATGTGAGCCTGGCCGTGCTATATATTATTTATGTTTACCAACTTGCTTAGCTCTCACAATGATGCTATTTACTGATGAAGAGTTAAGGAACTTCTCAAGGCCCATGATGCATCTTGTTTTCAGGCATCAGGTGCTAAGGGTTTGTTCCAGCAGCCTCTGAGATCTGGTTATATGAACCTGAGTCCACGAGGTATAGCTCTCCCTGCCTCAGATTATATCTATAACTTTGGCTTGTACTTCTTCCTGGTTTGTTTCTTACTCTCTCATTTTATTTAAGCTACCATTAGTGACTTAGTAATGTTTTCAGATAATTTCTATTCTGCAAAAGTTAAATTTAATTATATTCATTAATAGTTCATCCTATTAAAGAATTGAGACTTCCAGGAAGATGGAATATACATAGCTTTCCCTATTACTCCTGCTAAATACAATTAAAAATTTTGGATGTGTGTGTGTGTGTGTGTATAGAGAGAGAGAGAGAGAGAGAGAGGAATACTCTGAAATATGGAGAGAAGGCAGAAGGCAGACTGACTTGGGGCCTTGGGGCCAAAAGAAAAACATTAATTGCTGTGTCACATGAGTTTCAATCAATTTAGATTCCTTACTCTAGGAATGATAATGACTTACTTGTTTCATATGTTGAGTAATGTTGTTTAAAACAATTTTATTTGTATTGAAATAGAGTATCTCTCCTTTTTACTTTTCCTTGAGACAGGGCCTTGTTCTGTTGCCCAGCCTAGAGTGCCCTGAGTTTTCTTTTTTCCTCATATATACCAGACTTGGAGTTTAAGAAATCAACATGGGCTGGGTGTGGTGGCTCACACCTGTAATCCCAGCACTTTGGGAGGCCGAGGTGGGCAGATCATTAGGTCAGGAGTTCGAGAATAGCCTGACCAACATAGTGAAACCCCGTCTCTACTAAAAACACAAAAAATTAGCCAGACATGGTGGTGGGCATCTGTAATTCCAGCTACTCGGAAGGCTGAGGCAGGAGAACCATGTGAACCTGGGAGGTGGAGGTTGCAGTGAGCCGAGATCATGTCATTACACTCCAGCCCAGGTGATAGTGTGAGACTCTGTCTCAAGGAAAAAAAAAAAAAAAAAAGAAATCAACAACACAAAAATACCAATGCATTACACAGTAAACAAAAACATTCTTAACAAAAGCATGCTTTCTATAACTAAAGGACCAGAGAGGGTCAACCTAACAAGACAAAACTTTTAGACAATAGCCACCATATTCCAGGTAAATAACAGAGAAAGCATTGTGGACCCAGTCACATCTATACCTGCAAAAACCATGTCAGGAGTTTAGGATTTTACCTTTTTGAGATTCTAATGAAGTACCCCAATGTCCACACTGGGATAGTGTCAGAAAAGGGCAAGGAGGGAACCAGGAGTTTTATCATCACTGAGCTCCATTTCTATTCTCAGTGTCAGTCGAGACCACATAGGAATTCTGGACTTCCAAAGCCATGTGGAAGTAATCGGGTGCTCTTTCTTCTCCTGACTGGGCTGGTGTCAGTGGAGGCCTAGAGAATATTCAGGACCTTCACCACTGCCCTGTGATAACAAGGTCACCCTACCCTCCTTGCGTGTCAGTGGAGACCACGTTGGGAGTTGGAACTCCTAGAATTCTCACATTCACCCAGAAGTAATAAGGAACCTCTTCCTAAGATGCTGAATGGGGAATCTGGGTTTTTGCATCCATGTAGTAATAATGAGGCAGCATCACCCACCCCTTTACCTGCCAGAGAAGTGTCAGAGAAAGCCAATTAAAACATAAGATTTAAATAAGACATGGTTTCTTAACATAATTTAAAAATGAACGGGTTTTAATAAATTATTCTTAAACCAAGAACTAGATCTCAAAATGAAAGAAAATTGCAATTAATAGACACCAATGCTAAGATGACAGAGATGTTAGAGTTATTTGACAAGTTTTAAAATAGTCATGATAAAAACGCTTCAATGAGTAAATCTGAACACCTTTAGAATGAATGAAAAAATAGAGAACCTGAACAAGGAAAGAGAAGCTCTCAACAAAGAAATGAAAGAGAAAAAGATGAGCCACATGGAGTTTTAGAAATGAAAAATACAATAACTAAAAGAAAAAGCTTAGTGGATGGGCAGAATACAGGAGATAAAAAATAATGAATAAAATGGAAGATAGAAATTACCTAGCCTCAACAACAGAAAATAATGGGAAAAACAAAACAAAACAAGAGCCTCATGGGCCCATGTAATTATAACAAAAGATCTAGCATTCATGTCATCAGAGTACAGAAAGAAATGAGAAAGAGGGATTGGCTGAAAGAGTACTTGAAGAAGTAATGGTCCCAAACTTCCCAAATTTGGTAAAACACATAAACCTGAGTGAACCATAAACAGGATACACCCAAAGAAATTCATGCCAATACATTTCATAATTAAACTTTCAAAAACAAAAGACACAAAGAAAATCTTGAAAGCAGCCAGAGAAAAATTATTCCTTACATATATAAGAAAATCAATGAAATGGCAGTAGGTTTCTCATCAGAAACCACGGAGACCAGGAGGAAGTGACCCACATTTTTTTTTATGCGCTGAAATATAAGAATTGTGAATCTTGAATCCTGTACTCAGTGAAAACACTCTCTTCAGGAATGAAGAGGAAATCAAGACATACTTAGATAAAAACAGGTTATCACCAGCAGATCTACTCTAAAAGAATGGTAAAGGAAGTTAGCTAAGCAGAAAGGAAGTAACATATAAAGGAACCTTGGAACATCAGGGAGGACAAAAGAACATGGTAAACAAAAATATGTATAAATATCATAGACTTTCCTTCTCCTGAGTTTTCTAAATTATGTTTGATGGTTGAAAAAAATTATAACACCTTCTGATGTGGTTCTAAGTGTATGTAGAGAAAATATTGAAGGCAATTATAAATGTGGAATGTTAAAGGGTTGTTCAAAGAGGTAAGGTTTCTATACTTTAAGTGATAAAATGACAAAACGAATAGACTTTGACACATTATACAAATATGATGTAATAGCTAGAGCAACTACTAAAAAAGCTGTACAAACAGAAAGTAAAATGGTAGAGTTAAGCCCTAGCATACCAATTATTGCACTAGCTGTAAATAGTTCAAATACACCAATTAAAAAACAGATTGTTACCTTTTTTGTGGTAAGAACACATAAAATCTATTCTCTTAGCAAATTTCAGTATATGATGTAATATTATGAACTACAGCCCTCATGCCAGTACATTACATCTCTAGAATTATTTATCCTATATAACTGCATTATGCTATGGTACATAGGATTGTTTCCTTGATTTCTTGTTTGGATAGATCATTATTGGTGTAAAGAAATACAAATGCTGGTATGTTGGTTTTGTATTCTGCAACCTTACTGAATTCATTTATTAATTCTAACAGATTTTTGTGGAATTTTGTATCATGTAATCTGCAACTAGGAATAATCTTACTTCTTTTCTGATATAGATGTATTTTTATATCTGTTTCCTCTCTAGATGCTCTTGCTAGAACTTTCAGTATTATGTTGAATAGAAGTGGCAAGAGTGAGGATCCTTGTCTTGTACTGGCTCTCAGAGGAAAAGCCACTTTTCCCATTAGATGTGCTAATTTTCTTTTGTTTGACTGTAGTAATCGTTTTGTTATATATATGTATATAAACATTGTTTTATATACCTTAAATGTTTACAATTAAAAAATTAAAATAAGGACACATGATATAAAGGAGAAAAACAAACAAAAGAAACTTAAAGCAAAACAAAAAACAAAAATTGGCATTATGGAATAAAAAATATGACCTAACTATCCCCTGTCTACAAGCAACTCAATTCAAATATAATGATATAGGCAAGTTTGAAATAAAAAAGAAAAATGTATATCATATAAATATTAATCACAGAAAAGCATAAATAGTTATACTACTATCTGATAAGGTAGACATCATAGCAAAAAAAAATTACTAGTGACAAAGAGGTACATTATAAAATGGTGTTAAAAGAAAAACTTTAGACAAATTAAATTTAACAAGTTTAATCGAGCTAAGACTGATTCGCAAATTAAACAACCCCCAGAACCAGAGTAGATTAAGAGCAACTCCAGCACTGCTGTGTGGTCAGAGAGAATTTACGGAAAGAAAAAAGAAAGTGATGTACAGAAAATAGAAATGGGATACTGAAACACCTGGATTGATTACAGCTGGGTGTTTGTCTTATTTGAACAAGGTTTGATTAGTTGACTGTCTGTGGATGCTAAAGTATGGCTACTGTGATTGGCTGAGACTCTGCTACTTATAAGAGTAGGTTGCTGTCTATTTACACACTCTGTTAGGTTACAGTTCACTGTCTACATATAAACCACCAGGCCTAACTTAAAATGTGTAAGGAGTCAGCTTTAGGCAAGTTTAATTTAGCCAAGGTAAAAGAGTCACTTCACCAAGAAAACATAGCAATCTTAAATGCATATGCAGACAACAACAGAGCTGAAAATATGCAGGCAAAACCTGATGGAACTGAAAGGAGAAATAGACAAATCTATAATTACAGTTGAAGACTCTAGCCCTTCTTTCTCAACAATTGATAGAACAACTAGGCTATTAGTCCTCCAGGATATAGAAAAACTCACCACCACCAACCAACTGGATCTAATCAACACTTAGAGAACATTCCTTCCGATAACAGCAAAATACACATTTTTTTCCCAAGTGTCTATAGAATTTATAACAATACAGACCATTAGGCCATGTAAAGAACCTCAACCAATTTCAAAACAATTAAATGACACAGAGTGTTTGTTCTCTGACCACAATGGAATCAAACTAGAAATCAGTAAGAGGAAGATAATACAAAAATCTGTAAACATAGAGAAACTAAACAACAACAGACTTCTGAAAATCCATGGATTGAAGAGAAAATCTCAAGGGAAATAAAAAAAGTTAAGCTTAACAAAAGTACAAATGCAATATAAAATTTGTGGGACCCAACTAAAGCCATGCCAAGAGAAAATGTATAGTACCAAATACATACATTAAAAAAGCAAAAAAGGTTCAATCAATAACCTAAACCTTTACCTCAAGAACCTAGACAAAAGGTAAAATTAAACCCAAAGCACACAGAAGAAAGAAAAGAATTGCTTTTGTAGGCTGATTTGGGAAAAATAATTTATACAACCTTGCTTCTGTTAAAAAAAAATATGAGTTCAAAAAACACATTGTGGCCTTCAAAATGCCAATACCATGTTAAATTATCAGAAATTAAAATTAATAAATTGAGTTGATGGTTACTGTAATGATTAAGATAATCGTTACTTATGGTGACCTTTTTTCCCAATCATAACCAAACATATCTCTGGAAATGAGTCACTAAGGGTGGCGCAGCATCTTTCTGTTTTGATTAATCAAAATTCTATTAAATATATTCTATTTTATATTAAAGAACAATTTAGTCATGAATTTAAGCTGGTGTTAGAGGATAGCTAAGTTGCTTCTCATATTCATTTCCTTATTTATGTAATGAAAAGCAGAAAAATATTTTTACCAGTGTTTCTCAACCTTGGCTGGAAATCAGAATCACTTAGGGAGCTTAAAAATATACTGATGCCTGTGGGCCCCATCCAGGGAGATTCTAAATTGTTCTATGGCAAAAATTCTCAAAATACAGTATTAACCTTGCAGCAGCAGCAGCACTTGGAAACTTGTTAGAAATGCAAATTCATAAGCCCCATCCCTGATCTAGCAATCTCTTGTTTTAACAAGTCCTTCAAGTGATTCTGAAGCAGCAGGTCTCAAGCTTTAATGTGCATATACATCTCCCAGGGAATCTTAGGAAAACGCAGATTTTAATTTGTGGTCTGGATATTATACACTCTCACAGATGCTAATTCTGCTGGTAGCAAAAATATAATTTGAATTACAAGAGTCCCAAATGGGAATGCAGCCAAGGTGAAAACAACTAGTCTAGATAGCTCTATGGGACACTGCCAATAGCCCATGCAATCTGAACTCTCTCTGCTTGGTTTTCTGTACCTGAGGTTGTAGAATCACTGAAGAGCACATACTTCTTGTTCTCTTTAAGGTGATGATCTGGTTGGACATGGTGGCTCATGCCTGCAATCCTAGCACTTTGGGAGGCTGAGGCAGGCAGATCACTTGAGGTCAGGACTTCATGACCAGCCTGGCCAACGTGGTGAAAACCTATCTCTACTGAAAATACTAAAATTAGCTGAGCGTGGCAGCACGTGCCAGTAATCCCAGCTGCTCGGGAGGCTAAGGCAGGAGAATCACTTCAACCCAAGAGGTGGGGGCTGCAGTGAGCCAACATTGCACAACTGCACTCTGCACTCCAGCCTGGGTGACAGAGCAAGACTCCGTCTCAAAACAACAAGGAAACAACAAAATAAAACCTAAAGTGATGATCACTGACTAAGTGGCTCCTTGGTTGCCCAAGAATCCCATTTGTGATGGTTTTATCCCTTATTGTCTAGAACTAATGTTGAACACCCTGCTTTTTAACTTCATCTTGTTTTTTTTCTACCCCCATCATCAATATTTGCCTGATTCACCATCTTTCAAGATTCTCCTCTTCATTCTCAGCTAAACATTGGCTGATGTGGGATGCACAAATTCTAGTGTATCAGAAGAGAATCAGCTTCCTCCCTTTTAAAGTAACATGGATTCTTCTGTGTATGGAATTGGTGGGTTCTTGGTCTCTCTGACTTCAAGAACAAAGCCCCAGACCCTAGCGGTGAGTGTTACAGTTCTTAAAAGAAGCGCCTCTGGAGTTGCTTGCTATTCCCTGCCGCTTTGGGGTCTCACTGGTTTCAGAACTCATACTGCAGACCTTTATGGTGAATGTTACAGCTCTTAAAGGCAGTGTGGACCCAAAAAATAAGCAGCAGCAGGATTTATTGCAAAGAGCAAAAAAAAGAAAACCTCCACCCTGCAGAAAATAACTTGAGCAAGTTGCCACTGCCTGGCTCAGGCAGCCTGCTTTTAGTCCCTTATCTGGCCCCTCCCACATACTGCTGATTGGTCCATTTTACAGAGAGCTGATTGGTCCATTTTACAGAGAGCTGATTGGACCATTTTGACAAGGTGCTGATTGGTGCATTTATAATCCCTGAGCTAGACACAGAGTGCTGATTGGTGCATTTACAATCCTCTAGCTAGACATAAAAGTTCTCCAAGTCCCCAATAGGTTAGCTAGACACAGAGCAGTGATTGGTGCATTTACAAACCGTGAGCTAGACATAGGGTGCTGATTGGTGTATTTACAATCCCTTTGCTAGACATAAAGGTTGTCCAAGTGCCCACTAATCTCAGGAGCCCAGCTGGCTTCACCTAGTGGATCCCTTAGCGGGGCTGCAGGCAGAGCTGCCTGCCAGTCACATGCCCTGGGCTTGCACTTCTCAGCCCCGCACTTCTCAGCCCTTGGGCGGTTGGTGGGACCCGGCGTCTGTTGGTGAGGCTTGGGCCTCACGGGAGCCCACCACGGGGGGGGGGTGGGGGGACGGCGGGGGGGGGGGGGTGGGGGGACGGCGGGGGGGGGTGGGGAGTGGGGGGACGGCGGGGGAGCGTGGGGGGACGGCGGGGGGGCGGGGGGGGCGGGGGGGGGGCTAGGGTTCCGACATGACGGTCTGCAGGTTCGGAGCCATGTCCCCCAGGGAGACTGCTGAGGCCCGGTGAGAATTCGAGCCTGGTGCATGTGGGCCGGCAGTGTTAGGGGACCCGGCACAACTTCCGCAGCTGCTGGCCCGGGTACTAGGCCCCTCACTGCCCTGGGCCGGCGCCGGCCACCGCTCCCAGTGCGGGGCCCCCGAGCCCCTGCCCGCGCCCGCTGAGCCCCCGCGCGCGCCCGCCGAGCCCCCGCGCGCGCCCGCCGGACTGTCAGCGCCTCGCCTCGCGCAGCCCCGGTTCCCGCTCGCGCCTCTCCCTCCACACCTCCCGGCAAGCTGAGGGAGCCGGCTGTGGCCTTGGCCAGCCGGGAGAGGGGCTCCCACAGTACCGTGGCGGGCTGAAGGGCTCCTCAAGCACCGCCAGAGTGGACGCTGAGGCCGAGGGGGGGCGGAGAGCCAGGGCTGCTAGCACATTGTCACCTCTCACTTTCACCATCTCCTGATGCCCTGAGACCAGTGTCTTGAGAGCATCACATCTTGTTTCATGCATTCTGACTGGGCATGCTCATCTATTCCAATGTGCCTGAGAAACACTCATGTGCTGATAACGCTGTGGCCAGGCCAGATCTCTCTCTGGCTTGTCACCGAGTGGACATCTTTCCTGTGATTTCTCAAAGTCACCTCAAATTCGGTTTGCCCAGACTAGAACTCATCTTCCCCACCATGTCTGCTTCTCCTCCTGCATTCTCTGTATCAGTGATAAGTAACTTGGGGAGCATTTTTGATTCTCCTTCCGCCTTTTGCATCCCAAATGGGACTTATCATTAGGATCTGAGGATTCTATCACGCTTGATTCCACCTACTTTTCACCACTTTGCCTCTACTTCTCTGGTTCAGGTCTTCATCGTCTTTTGCTTAAATTGCTGCTACAGTGTCCTGACTAATTTCCCTGCCTTTAGTCTGTCTGTTAATTTCTAGTCCACTTTCCATATGGCAATGAGTGTGTTTATTCTTGCCACTTCTTATATCTAAAACTCTTTAGTAGCTCTCCATTGCTCTCAGAATTGAGACTCCTTATTATGGCTTAAAAATAATTATCTGGTGCTTGCTCACCTTCCAAGGATCTTCTTTTCACTTTAAACTGGATGCATTTTCCATATGTACTTTCCATATCTCCTTTCTCTGTAGGTTCTAAGCCTTTGAAGAGGTGATGCCTCTGCTTGAAGTGTCTTTCCGTTCTCCCATTAGCCTAGTTCTTATTCTTTTTTTATTTGCTAAGATACTACCTCTGAACAGATGCCTTCCTTGACCCTGCCTCTCTCAAAGATGAGTTTCATACTCTCTTATCCTTAGTATTAAAATTATCACACTGAACTTCAGTTCCCTCTTTACTTGTTTATCTTCCTCAATAGCCTTAAGAAGGGATCATCTTCTTCACTTCTGCCCTTAGCATCAAGCCCAATGTCTCTATTATAGTCTGTGCTAAATAGTTATTAATAAACAAAATACCCAGTTAGTGTAAGGAAAGCAACCTGCCATGGTTAATCAGTGTGAGAGAGGTTTTGAGGCAGTCATGTAACTGTTAGAAATACACAAATCACATTACAGTAGTGACTTCTCTGTTTATCACAGTGCTCAGTTTCTTATTCCAGGATATTTAGAAAAAGTATACCTAAAAGAAGTGGAGAAGTCATTAGGTTGAATGACGTATTTTTTTCTGCTGAGGTGTTATAATGTAATTTTTAAAGGGCCTTGGTTAGCAATTAAATTCTTTATATCCTTGCAGCAGTTCTTTTATTCTAGGTTTCATTTCCTTTCAGAACCAGATGAGGATTTTTGTGTAACTGATACAATTCCATGTTCTAAGTCCTCACCTCCTCTCTGTTTCAATTTCTGGGTTGTATGTGGTAGATTGCCCGGTCTATACCTAATCAGCACTAGGTCAGAGAAGAATAAATCGCCTTCATGTTGTGGAGCTGGCAGCCTTCTCTGGTGAGTGATAAACCCATGCCATTCTAAAAGATCTGCAGACTTGTGTGATCTCTTCTTCCAGGGAGCTGTAATTACTAACTTTGATGGAAATGCCAGTTTTAAAAGATTGCAGTTCATTTCCTACATGCATATTTACCTAGGGAAATTTTGTAACATCAAGCAAAGTTTACTAAATGAGCAGCAAATGAATAAGTATACGGGTTGATGACAAACAGTCCAGCCCAACATCTCCAGGGCCTTTGCCAATGTTTCTCTGGAATTTTGGACCCTCAAGGCCATCTGAGTTTTACCATGTTCTCCTGATTTCTGTTGTATGGGGTCATCCTCTTTAGCAATTTGCAGACCATAATTTTAATGCTGTCTCCCAGGTGGAGGGTTGATGATCCCTTTATAGACCACATTCTAGCACAAATTAATGTCACTGTTTCTCCTGTAGTAGGAGTCTGGCACACTGAATACCAGTGGTCTCGCTCTCTAGGCTTATCTTGGGAGCTAGGTATGCTTATTCTTGTTTCTGTCCGTTTCCTTATGCACTGCCACAAAGGAATTGCTCTAGAATCCATTTCTTCTTCCTCATCTCGTCCGTTTCTTTAAATCTTATTTTGTAAAGTTCAAGTTTCATTTCCTGCAATCAGGGAATACATCGTGGTCTCTAGGTGCTTTGTCATTCTCAATACTGTGTGCCATTCTTTCGAATTATTTCATGTTCCTTTGGAGCAGAGGTTGTATCTTTTACTTTATATGGAAAAGTATGGCTTCGTGCAGCTTATAACTCAGACTGAGGCCATTTAAATGCTGTGTTTCATTTGAAATGACACATGGAACTGTTGTTACCAGATTTCTCACTGTCTTATCTGAAAACCAGATTAGCGCAGGGAAGGCTTGGAGCTTTTCAAACCTTCTCCTCATATTTTCTCTGGCTTTCAGAATTACTATATAGGGCCTTTTCTTTGGTGGGGATTATACCTCACTGGCTCTCATGTAACCAATTTTCCTCTCACTCATTATGGGACTGTGAAAGAGAGAATTACAAGGTGAAATTATAGGATTAATGTTAAAAAGGAATTAATTAGCTTCTTTGTTCCTTTAATTTCCAGTTACAAGAAAAGAATTAGATCAATTACATTTCTATGAGCTTGATGTCACTTATACTATCAGCACCTAGTACTAGTACCTGGTATGTCAAAACAGCTTTCGATAAATACATACGTAATAGATTTATCATACTAGGAAAGATGGCTTTAAAAAAATAATAGTAACCTCTTACTAAAATGAAGAGAACATCAACATCCTCTTTGCTAGTTGGCCTCTTTCTACATTTTGTATTCTCTTGAGTATTCTGGAATCAGTAAAAATGGTGTTTTCAAATAATCTTATCAGAAATTCAACTTCATCTTTGCCTGGTAATCTGAAGTTTTTGGAAAGAACATATTTCAATAATAAAGAATGACATAGAAATTTTTACATGGTAAATATTAAAATAAACTATGACATTTTAAATTTAAGTCCAAAGTTACTGTTTCAGAGCTGAATACAGACATCTGAATGATAAGCAGAGATTTCATTGAGAAAATCTCTACTTTTCATTCCTACTGGCTTTACTATGTCATGGAGAGCTCAAAATATCATCACTGAGTTAGTTTTCTAGCTGACTTCCTCCTGGTGGTGTTTTACATGTTAGTGACATTGATTTCTGGACTTTTCTTTTTCCCATAGGTCTTACCTCATTTATTTGAAATGGAATTGATTGAAACAGCAAAATAAAACAATAGAGATAAAGATGAAAAATGTGGTATAATTTTTAAAAATTACCATACTAGGTATATAGTCGTAATTATGAAAAATTATTCTGATCTGAATGATGCAAACTGCTCAGCTTTTATGCTTTAGAAGATATCATTACTAATACCTAATTTATTGGATTTGAACATTCAAGAGCAAAGAGATGATACACCAATGAGTTCCCTTGTCTCCTACTTTCTAGTTTATGTAATTGTAATTGAGTATCCTAGATTATCGGTTGCTTTTTGGGGGTATGTTTTGTGATGATAATGATAAAAAGAAGCAGTTCAGTCATGACATTTGCAGTTATCTTTCTTGCAGTAACCTTCTAGAAATGACTCTTCATCTTTCTATCTCTAAATTGGCTTATATTTTCCCTGTCTTGGTTAATGGTGTACTCATTCTTCCAATTGTGAAAGTAGAAAGTCAGCTTACTGTTTTTTCTCCTGTCTCCCTCTGAACCACTGACTCATGGCAATTTCCCTTTAGCATGTGTTCCGTATCTGGACCTTCATGTTCAGTCTCATTGTCTCTCCCCTGGTTCAAGTTCTCAGATAATAACCTTTTGCCTTTAGTCTTCCCAAGCCTTTAGTCTTCCCCATTTCAATTCATCTCCTGTACTATCATAAGACAGTTATTGATTTTGCTCTTTTCGTTTTGCCTTCCAGCTTTATTAAGATGTAAATGACAAAAATTCTGTATATTGATGGTATAAATGTGATGTTGTGATACATGTATACATTGTGAAATGATTAAATCAAGCAAATCAATATATTCAACATCTTACATATGTATAACTTTTTGGTGGTAAGAACATTTGAGGTCTACTCTTTTAGCAGTTTTTAAGTGTCCAATACATTTTATTAATTGCCGTCACCATGGTGTACAATAGATCCCTAGTTCTGGAGATTTTGCTATTGCTCAAAAATTGTTAGTAGCTATTACCTACAAAAATATAACCAAATTTGACTTTTAAGAATGTTTACAGCAGCATTGTTTATAATGGCAAAACATTAGTATCAACACAGATGTCCAACCATAGGAAAACAGTTAGATAAAATGTAATTAAATCCTTATGATAAAATGTGACCATTAAAGTTGCTGTTTTTGAAGAATTTTTAATGTGTGAAAATGTGGAATGTAGCAGAGCCTAATACCATATAAATTCAAAATACAAGAAACATTTATGTTGTTGTTTTTTGTTTTTATGAGACAGAGTCTTGCTCTGTTGCCTAGGATGGAATGCAGTGGTGTGATTTCGGCTCACTGCAAGCTCTGCCTCCCAGGTTCAAGCGATTCTCCTGCCTCAGCCTTCCAAGTAGCTGGGACTACAGACATGTGCCACCATGCCCAGCTATTTTTTTTTCTTTTTTTTTTTTAGTAGAGATGGGTTTCACCATGGTGGCCAGGCTGGCTCGAACTCCTGACTTCAGGTGATCCGCCCACCTTGGCCTTCCAAAGTGTTGCAATTACAGGCATGAGCCACTGTGCCCGGCCAAGAAATATTTATGTATATATAAATGTTAGCAGTGGTTATTTCTGAGTGACTCAATAACAGGAGATTTTTCTTTTTGCCTACACTTTTTAATTTTTCTACAATGCGTTGTTTTAATAATTCAGAAAAATTTGCTCTAATGATTGGGATATGTAAGAGAGCTTATAAGTTAGTTTAGTTTAGTTGTTCTTAATATATTTTTGGATCATGGGCATCTTTGAGGATCTGACAAATGACATGAAATTTCTCTCAGAAAAATGAACATCTGCCCATAAACACAAAATGTGCAATAGAACTTCAGCAGGATTTTGGGCCTCAGATCAAGAGCTTTTTGATAGTAAGCACAATGCTCTCATTTAAGAGATGATGGAGGATCTGCCTGTTTTCCTACAGGAAGCTGGCAGCAGAAGCAAAATTAGTTCTTGGTACTTTAAGCTTTTGCCTTGAAACTAGGCTGTCCAGCAGACTTGAGATCACTTTGCAGTGCTCTTCATTATGTGCTGCTGAGGTACGTTCTGTAATTTGCTAAGCCTGTGAGTTACTCGTCCACACCTGAAGAGGTTCCACCCTATGGTGGTTACTACTGTTATTCTTTGTAGTAGTGCCAAAGCTTTTCCTTTCTGTAAAGATAAGCTTTTACTGGAGAGACCTAGGGGAGTGGCTTCTAAGTCAGTGGTGGGTCCTAGAAGTAAGCAAATATAATGTGTTTCTCACATTACTGAATTTTGTATCTATTACTTTCTTAAACATTTCCTCTCAGATTTGATGATTTTGTTGTTAAGAGGCATGATAAATACTTTTTTTCTTGAGAATGTTTGTTTTCTTCCATTATCTGGCAGTTTTCCTTATATGACCTTGACTGTGATGGTAACCAGAATGAGGCATCTGTCTGCTCTAGAATTTTTCATTGTGCTTGGTGCTGTAGCAGTTCTCTACCTTGTGCCTGCACAGCCTTCATGATTAGGGTTTGGAAAGGTCTCCTTTCCTCTGGTTTTAGGTGATTTTGTTATTTCATAGCCTTAAGTTAGCTAGTAAGTGAGGGAAAAGTACCACTACCAACACCCTAGAGCCAGCCTTTGACTGGGAATGAATGTGGAAGAGTGCCCTTTCTTTGTCAGAAAGTCCTACAGGGCCTTGATGAATCTTGCCACAGACAGCAGATTTTACAAATAAAGGAGAAGTGTTTTCTTTGGTGCAATAAAGATGGCAAACACAGATCTAGAAACAGCTGTCTGATATGTTTTTGCAAGTTGTCAAGCCTTCTACAATCTAATCTCTGTGGAGGGCCCTGTATCAAAACAGAGGATTGAATCCCTGGATTGAGCAGAGGAATTGTGGGAAAGGTAAGGAAATGAACTTTTCTGATGCCTCCAAGTACCAGCACTGGCCAAGGTGCTTTTACGGATGTAATATTTAATCCTAGGAGAACCCTGTGAAGTAGGTGGTGATGTTCTTATTTTTATAGGTGAAGAAACGGAAGCCCAAAGCATATTTTGTTCAAGTATACAGTTAGAGACAAAACTGAGTATGTCTGCTTCCAGTCATGCTCTGTCTCATCTATAACAAATAGGTTGTATGACAGCACATGGTTTTGAAGTACTCTAATTATCTTTTATATGTATGTGTTTCAAATATTTTTATTTATATACTATGATCTCATTAATAAAATTAGAAAATATAGAAAGATATAAACACACACACAACCCTCACATGAAACAGTTCTACTCCAACCACAGTCGCTTGTAGACCCTGATAGATAATAACTGGCCTTGATGAAGATTTCCTCTCCTTTCTCTTCTCTTTGCTTATATGCTGTTGTATTTTTTCCAATCCTTTCCCCCCAACTATATTTGTAATGTAATGGAAACACACAGACAGTTTTAAATCCTTATTATATATATATTTGCAATAACTTTTTGCATAGCACTTCATTCTGCTCACAGTTTAGTGCTCTCCCACTGTCATCTTCATAAGATCTGCCTGTTGAGAGGAAAAGCACAAAGAGCGCCATAGTTCCTGAGCAACCTGGGCAGAAACACATGGGTTTGGGATAATACACGTGTACTTTTCTTCACTCCTCTACATCTGCTTAAGATGAAAATGATTGGGACATTATCATTTGGTCCGTAGCACAGGAGAACATAGTTAAGTCATTTGGCTGAGCCTGGAATGCCAGAGAAGATGTATCTACTGACATTCTATTTCCACCTCACTGATAGCCCTAAGAAAACAGAAAAATGGGTATAACTCAGATGTCTTCCCTTGCTCTCTTAGAAATAAACTCTTAAAGCTTATTGACTAGATTGTATATCCACCTAGATTTGGGCCAGAGTGAAGACTAATGCCTACGGTATGTACACCCATGTTTGGGTGCTGTCAGAGCTCAGGAAACAGAAGCCTGGAGATTGCCTAGTCTCCTGCCCCTTCCAGATTATTGGCAATCTTCCTCTCAGGCACACTCTGCTCAAGAGTGAAGCAGCAGCAGCCTGGAGAAGCTGCCAATGATAATAGGATGCCAAGAAAGAAAAGTGAACAAATTAGAAAGATGCCCACCAGCACTTATCTATTTGGAACCCAATCTTTTCTTTCTCTACAAAACTTTTAGATTGCCAGACTCTTGAACTTCAAGGTTTCCTTCTTTATAAAAATTCTATTAAAAAAGTACTGTCATTCCACTATGTATGTCTCTCCAGAGCCTGCTTTCATGGGGCTTTCCAATATCCTGCTGTGGGGAAGCAAACTGTTTGCACTTCTTGCAGGAGATTTCTCTAATCAGTTTCCCTCTCTCCCTTTCTCCCTCGCATTTACTGATGATAAGATTGTGTTCAGGGTAGAAATTTGGCCTCCTGTTTGAGTGACAACAGTGGACCCAGCCCTTGTAAATGTCTGCCTCTTCTTCCTGCTGCATCTGACTTCCTGCCTTCTGCCAGGTCTCAGCAAGCCCTGTGAGGCAAAGCACCTTTTTCCTTTTACCGTGGACAGCTGCTTCTCCCAAGCTGTCTGCCATCTCAGGAGGGACCAACACTCTTTGCAGTTTTGCAGCTTCTGTCCTGTTCTTGTGAACAGGTAATGTTCACTAATGTAAATGGAGCTTTATGTCTTTATTGACTTTGTGGTGAATACAATTGTCAGAGAGGCTGCTTCAAAGACCACCTTGCTCTCCTCTGCCCTGCCTCAGGGCTCAGCTTGGGAGGAGGTGCGCATCTCAGAGCAAGTACAGCATTTTTTTGGAGGAGCAGGGTGTTAATGGCAGGTGACACTTGGCCCCTTTTGTGTGCCTGAGCTGTTTTGCCACGTACAGAGTGAGAGTGGAGCAGAAAAGGGTTTTTTCTAGTCTAGGGTCCCACCAGCTAAGGCCTTCTGATTGAGCCATCTATAATCCCAAGGTGGACCTTGAGGCAGCCATGAATCATTCTCTGCTCTGCCACTGTGTCAGGTAAGGCTTGGAATTAAGGTTCCAAGAGAGGTAAAAGGTAAAACCAAGAGCGCATCAAATGGCCTGACCACAAATTTCCCTCCCCATTGTGCTCTTGTGGGTGGGATCTCCCAGCCAAATGACCTTCCCTATCTTAGGGACCAGGCCCAGTATCTGCTTATCCCTAAGGAGTGGATTTCGCTTCCCTGACAGCCTGTGGAATTATTCAGACAAGCCAGTCACATCCTCTTGTGGGGACCAGGGCCACCTCACCCTTTTGTTACTTCAAAACCAGCCTCACACAGGCCCTGCCTGTCACCTTTCCTGAGTGTGCCCCTGTGTGGCCTGTGAGGGGTGCATTGTCCTCCCCTGGGCGGTGAGTAGATATGACTAGTGAACTGCTATTAATCTCCTCTGTTTAGGTTGAATGTCATGTGGTTTGCCATCCCCATATCTCTAGGGTGGGAATTCCTCCCTTACCAATGGGTTAAAGAAGAGGCCATCAAGACACACTGCATTCAGCTTTTCTACCCTCCTAGCATGTGTAACTGTATTTCTACTTTTCAAACACTTGCCCTCTCTCGTAACACACTGCAAAGAGAAGGAAACATGCCTGTAATTTTCATCATGATATCCTTGGTGTCCAGCACAGTGTTCCCTGGCACTTGATAAATATCTGTTGGACAAATGAATGAGTGAATTCCAAGGGTCCTTTCTGAGTAAAGATTCCATTAAATAGTTTCTCCTCTTACTTGCAAAATGTTGTCACTCCGTAATCAGGGATGGAATGAGGGCTGTGAGCAGGGTGTGCACTTCCCCTCTAACTTCTCCAGGTTCTTCCAACCTCAGAGGTGTCCCAAGCAAGCCAAAGAGAATAATGGATCCTTAGGATGTATCCCACATCCCCAGTTCAGTGCCATCTCAGTGTTAGATTGATGCACTTTTCTTGAGATAAACATTGACAGATGTCACTGAATTTGGCAACCAACTATACTTCACATCTTCTGAGACATTCTAGTCCATTTACCCAGTAAATGTGAAAGGACTTCAGTGCTTCCCTCTTTTTTTCTCTGGGCTATCTTCTCCACTTCTGATTTGTTCATGGAGATGGCTGTTACCAGCAACAATGAGAGTGTGGGGCCTGGGGAGGCAGAGAGCTTTCATTCTAGTGTTTTTGTGATTGCTTTGGCTATAGCTAGGCCAAGGTACCATCCTATTCTGTTTGTATTGCAGTCAAATTAATCAATAGGCATATTTTTCTCAGCCATGAAGGTGGAATTGTGTCAGGAAAAATTTGGCCTACATGAGATTTAGGAAACTATCCTTTATTTCCCTTTATTTTCATGAAAATTTGAGCTGTAGGAGAATGTGAACATTTTTCAGATCATTGGGTCTTACAGTTTCAGGCTTCATATTTTGTGCATTCCCACTTCTAAAGCTTTGTTTTCATATATTTGCCCATTCCTCCAATCTAAGTCTTGCCATTTAAAAAGTTAAGTTCACATCTGATTTGTGGGGAATTGTTCCCTCAATTTACCTTCTTGTTTACTTTTCAGAAATCCTTAATTTTATTTTTAGTTTATTATTTTTTCACATGTAATATCGCTGGTATTAATTTTAATCATTTTTGCTTCTCAAAGCCAAGCACTTTGAGGAATTTTCTTTTCTTTCCAGGGTGCCTTATACAGTGCTCTGCTCATAATAGGTGTTTATTTTTTTCATAATAGGTTTTCATTGCTTGATTTTTTGATAGCAGGGACCAGGTAGGTATGCCTCTCTTAGGGTGATTATTGTTCATAGGAGACAAAATAACAAAACTGGTGTCAGTTTGTTTGAGGTTACATTAAATGGGTTCACAAGGCCTCCTGAGCTCTGTGTATTGAAGTAACAGAAACATGAAGAATTTTATTGCAAGAGCAATTAGGCAACTTCCCAGATGTTGCTAAACTCTGCTTTAACTGTTGTGTAGAGCTAGTGTTAACTGTATCTCCCACTGCTACTGGAGACAATGATTCTAGAGATGTTACTAATTGTCACTTGCTCTTTGCCTAGATTTCTTTTCTGCTCCTTGTGGCATCACCCAGCAGCTAGACGGGCAGTGGATTAGAATTTACATGGAGGCTGTGGTCACTGTTGTCTCAGGTGATAAGGAACAAAGAAAAAGAGGTGCAGAAAGAATAAATCAAATCATTATTTTAAAATGTCTTAGTTTCCAACCAGACAATGGAATTTAAGGGAGATTCCTTGCTGGTTAACCTAAGACATCTGCTTTGGAGCCCCTAGCAGAACTCTCTCTGTGGGATGATTGGTCCTAAGCCTCATTAACAGAGGCTCTGTGGCTCCATTGGAGGTTGGTGTAGCACAGGTGGGCGTTAGCACAGAGGTTTATAGGACCAAACCCACTTCAGCAAGGAGCGCTAATTGGCTCCCCAGGGAAGTCCCATGAGAAGCTGTCAATCGTGAAGACTGAGTTTTTGTTTATAATATGTAGTGATTTCTCCTCTGCTGCTCTTTTTCCTCCACTATCCAAACTGCCTCTCCTTCTTGCACAAACAGATGGTGGTTCCCAAAGTACAGATAATTAGAAAGTTGAGGCACACCTTACTTTGATTCCAACTGCATTTTTCTCCACTCTCTATTCTCCCTAACCCTTCCCCTATCCCCATCCTTAGTGTGAAACAATACCCTGTCATATGGGAGGAACTCTCGCTGAGGTTGTGCTGACAAAGCAAGAAAGTTGTGTTGAAAAATAAATGTCCATCATCAGTGCATTTTATGAAGTGATTTCTAGTTTCTGTAATGTGACTTCAATTATGCTGAAAATGGAGATCTTAGTCTCATCACACACTTTTGTTAAATCATTGTGTTTTAAGGTTAAGTCACAGGGCAGGAAACTCCTTCTCTGTCTGCAGGATATTGGGTGTAAAATAGAGACTTTCTCTGTCCTGGGAATGTTCTGCTAAGAAGACAGTGATGATAATAGTTACCATTGAATAAGCACTGACATGTGAGGAGCTACCAGGATCCCTGCTATACAGGAAGAAGCCCAGGCTTGGAAGTACACTTGTCCAAGATCCCAGAACAAATGTAAGTGTCAGGATTTGAACTTAGGTTTGCCTGATTCCAAAAGTCTCTGTTCTTAAAGGTTCTGTTTTGCTGACATTTTGATTTATGTTTGCCCAAGGTCTTTTGGTTCAACTTACAAAAATAATTTAAATTAGTTATTAGACCAGGCATTCTTTCCAGTGCTTGAGGGATGGGAGCAACTCAGTTGTCGTTAACTAGCCATTCTACAATGGTGTTATTTCATGGGGTCAATTTCTGGGCCATAAATCAGTCACAGTTATTGCCAAATCCAGGTGATAGTAGGCTTTGTGGGTGATGAGGGTAGATTAGAAGGACTTTAGCTTGTTTATAATCTCCCCTGTCATTTCTTACACTGAGGTAGAAGGTTGGTGAAGAGACTAGAAAGACTTGGGGGTAAGTTCCCAAGTATTACACAGACTGAACTTTGGTTCTGTCAACTGCCTAGTAATGGGACGTGATTAGTGCCAAGAGGTCACGGGGGGATTTCACTTCCTCTGGTCAATATGATGTAGGATACAGGGTTGGGGGGAGTTCAGGGAAATAACAAACTGTAGAAACATCATTTTTATCTGTTTCATGCACACTTGTGGCCCAGGAAATTGGTAATTTCTTTGCTCTGATCATACTTAATTGAAGAGACTTTTTTTTTGACCAGTACTTACGGGAGAATTTAAGCCCGATCAATGCAAATTGATTTTTTAAAAAATCATTAAAATTTAAACCTTGGGCATTATCTTTAGGTTGTAAGTGCTAAACTCAGCCCACCTCCTTCTTTCATTATGAGCAAAAGTAATCAGAGGCCATCAGTGCTAATTAATTCAGATAAGTTAAAAACATACATATTCTTATTTTTAATGAAAGAAATTTTAGTGTTGTGATTGTTTTTATATTATTTTAATTTAAAGTTAAATGGAATAGAAAGGTACCAATTTAATTACATGTTGAAACTCCTCTAAAGCCTTCTCAGAAGTATTTCCTTTAGTTGTAGATTATAAAAAGAGATGTAGGGGGAAGATACAAGGGAGAAGGAGAATCAGTTCAAGTTGTTTTGGGGTCTGATTTGGAGTAGGAAAATTGATTCTGAAAATCTAAGTTTGGAAGATTGACTAAAGCAACTCTTCTCACACATAACCTGGTCAGTGATTACCATCCAAACATTCACAGTTGTTTCTAATTTGATCAAGAAATGGTGTGGGAAAATGCACATATAATCTAAACCATATTTTAGCTGTAATTTTTGCCTTCTCCTATTGTATTCTATGTTCAATAAAATAAATGTCTCTAGCAAGGAATTCAATATAATAATGTTTCCAGTCTTCCTTCAGTTTTATGTCTTCCCATAGGGTAGACAAAATTCCAGTAAACAATAAAATGATCAAAATATGAGGCAAATAAGGAGAATGAGAGACAGTCTCTGGGTGTCATATAAACAGGATGGCCATCCTCTGACTCACAGGCTGTCTTGTAAGGTTGGCAATGACTTTGAAATTTTATCAAGTCTATCTCTTTTCCTTTTGGCAAGACTATTCTTATGACTTTCCTAGTAGATGTTAATCTATCCTGTTTTTTAATGAACCTTCTAGTACAGAAGACACATGGTCCCTTAGGAACTCATTGTGAAGTTAGAGGGTTTTCAGAGAAGGATTCTGTTGTTTATTTTTATTGTTCATCTTCTCCACAGGGATGATCAACTTTATATAAACAGCGCTGCATCCATGTAAAGTCATTTTGCATAGCACTTGAGCAGATTGACAGATATTTAGAGAACATGACCACCTTAGGGAACAATTAGTTCAGTCTCTTCATTGTGACTGGTTTGTCTTCTCTCTTCCAAATTGATATCACAAAGTTTTTTAAATTATAAATTCATGTTGTGTTGTTGACTTATATTCACTTTAGACCTTCATATTTTTTGCCTACTCTTTGCATTGCTAGTATTCCCCTGCTCTGCGCTAAAATATGCTGGTTCTGTCAGTCAATATCCAAAATATGTGATTTTTTTAAAAATAAAAAGTGTGACAGGGTCTATGATGTGTAGGACATAGGATTAGCCTGGATATGACTCAGCATCCTAGGCTCCAACCATGGTTCTGTCACAGCTACTGGTATGACTTCAGGTAGGTAATTTACTGAGCTCAGAGGCCTCTGAGTCTCAGTTTATCACTATCAGATGTGTGGCCAGATTCAGAGGAGCTTTTTTCAATGGGTTTTCCATGAGATGTTAACAGATATAACATGAAAAAGGGTCCCATTTAAAAATAGGTGGTGGTGGTTGGGAGGGGTTGGGGAGGCAAAGATTAAATGAACCTAAACAGATTTCTTTGCTGAAGCATGTGAGTCTTTCACATGTTTTGGCTTAAAAAAAGAAAATACATTGTAAATCTTCAGATCTTTAAGAGGCGTTTCCTGAAAGTATCCAACTATAGTTCCTTTTTTTTCTATTTTTAATGCTTTAATGCCACTAACTCTTGACCAGGCTCATCTGCAAAGCAGAAGTAGCCACTCTTTCCTTGGTTCCCATCCCAGAAATACAGTAAAACACCCAGGAGAGCATCCAGGGCTCCTAACTATGGATGAGTTTATGCGTTCCACACGTACCTTTCTGCATCGTGAACTCTTTTGAGGGCAGGAGCCTTTCCTTATTAGCCTTGTGTAAAGAGGGTCTAGTCCTGTGCTTATACCTGGAAGATGTGTTGAATGAGTCAAACTGTCCATAAGTGGAAGGCACTGCCTTGAAAGTTTTGAGCTTCCTGTCACAGAAAATATTATAGAGTGAATTTTTTAAATGAGTGAAAATTGTAGTCAAGATGATATCTATGATCAGGAATCTGTGAGTTTCCTAAGGTTATAAAGCTAACATAAGAACAAAATTACTCATAGATAACCACAGGTAGGTTAAAGAAGGGCAGAGTACAGCTTTGCAGGTGGTTCTTATTGGCTTCTTTCCTTGGTCTGGATAAATTTGCCTATTACCTTGATTCTGTCTGATAATGTGAAATTATTAATTGGAGAAGTTTGTCCAGATTACCAATATATGAGGAATGGACAGAATGCCATGAATTTTTCTTCATCATTCAACTTGTACAATGTCACTGTGTATTAATGAATTCAATTCATTAAATTTATGATGAGTTTGTTTTCCTACTTTGCTGTTCCATGACCTGTTGTATTCCTTATAAGCTTCTGGAAAGCATAAAATACGTCTTATATGCATTTATTTCTCCATTGATACCTAGTGTTTTGTGATTATAGGAAGAACTCAATAAATATTTGTTGAAAAATAAAAAGATGACTATAGTGGCTCAGACATTTTTTCGAATTCAGCATCTGAAGATAGAGATAGTAAATATGATGAGCTTATGTGTAGCAGAAGTTAAAGTTTTGAAAGTAGGGGGGAAAAACCCTATCATTACTTCCAAAGAATAGCCATTGTTAAGACTTCAGATTATTTCTCTCTAGACATATTTTCTGCAAAGAGAATTTTTATGTATCGTTGTAATCATATTGTATATATAATTTTGTGTCCTGATTTTTTTTCATTTGAAACTGTGTTATACAAAGTATTTATAATAATTATATTTGCTCTTTTGTATATGGGAAATATTTTTACAATAAAATTTTTAAAATCATAGCAGTCTTAAGTAATATGGTTTTCACAAACAGAATTTTTAATTGTTCCTGCATGGTTTCCTTAAACATTTGTTATTTTATTATTATGTTTCTTATGAGGTTTTGCCTTCATTATTTATTTATTGATATATAAGAGCTGTGGTAAACATTTTTAGACATGAATATTTTTGTGTTTTTCTTTTTGAATATTTTCAAAGCATCAAACACTTATTGGCAAACTGCTTTTCAAAAGTATGTGCCAATATTTGCTATTTCAAACAATGTATGAACATTCCAAATTCATTGCAAGTTCACCAGCAAAGAACATTTTTTTTTACTTTTTAAAATATTGATTGATTTTAATGAGAAAATGCTTTATTATTTTGTTTAATTTCTGAGGGCATTTTTTGCCCTTGTTACTGAGGTCAAATCTTTTCTCATACTTGTCATTTTTGTTCTTTTGTGAATTGTCCATTGATGTCTTTCCATTTATTTTTCTTATTGAATTGTATGAATGCTTCATTCCATAAAACATGCTATTTCCTGCAGGGGCTCTGTATTCACACACCACTGCATTGCTGATGCCCAAGGATAGTGTATGAAACAGGGTAAAATCACCATCAGCAGGCAGCTGAAGCAGGTTGTTCTGTGGACTGTTTTGCAATGCAATAATCAGGAGGGAGCTGAGTTACTAAACAGTCCCCTCTTTCTGTTATTTCAGTATTGCAAAAGCAAGGCCTGGTGAGTGAGGTATGTGTGGCAGGCTTCATTCTTCCCTTCGTCTCAACTATTATTAGATAGGTCCAGAAATTGCTGGTGCGTTGGGGCTGTGGGCACATTTGGTTTATGTTGTTTTCTGAGATATTAAGTGTCGCAGTGACTCGCTATGGTTTGCTCTTCACTTAAGCAAATTGCCAACAGCTTGTTTGTGACTCCTTAAGAATAATGAGAATCAACCTCATTTTAGGAGAGGTGACAGATTGTGTCTGTACTTGGCATCCTTCTGCAGACATCCTTCTGCAGCTGGGATTGCTTGAGACACTTCACAGAGTTGAGGATTCATATTGACAGAGAAATGTCCATTTTGTCTGAGCAGCTGCTGAATCTGTCAGCATCTGCTGGCACAAGTGCTTTCTCTAACTTGACTTCACCCCTCAAATCCGTGGATGTGACAAAAGTCAATATAAGATCTCTGCAGTCTATTTCAGTCCTCTGTCATTTTATCAGATAACTAAATGCTAAATGTCTTCAGATACATCATAAGCTAAGGGCTTCTTTGAAAACAGGACAGACACTTTGCAAACTACATCAAAGCATGCAGATAGTTTTTTTTTTAATACTTTCTTTTTGTCTTGCGTGAAATACTTGAAAATACTTCAGGTATTACTGGTGCGACAAAAATTGTCCTACAGCAAAGAAAATAAAAGCTCTTTTACCTTAATAGCAAAAGTTTTGTGTAGAACAGTTAGGAACATGTAGAAATGATTTGAGGATAGAAGAGGTTTTTCCAAATATGATTTTGTTGTGTTTTATTAATTTCTTTCTTTCTTAGACTCCATAATGCCTTCTTATTACATGCAGAAGTAAATCTTAATTCTTTTTGGCCATCTTTCTGTGTGAATTTTATTTTTTTAAAAAAATAGCTTTATTGAGATATTCTTGACATATACAAATTGTATATATTTGAAGTGTACAACTTGATGTTTTATTCTATGTATTTATTGTGAAATGATTACATTCCAGCTAATTAACATATCTATCACTTCTACATAGTTACCGTGTGTGTGTGTGTGTATATGTGTGTGTAGATGTATGTGTGTAAAATTCAATATGAATTTTCGATTATATAATATTGTTGAATACTTTAAAAATCAACTTTCTTGTTTCTACCTCAGTACGTTTGCACATACATTCTCCCCAAGAAGCAAACCCATTCTTGTTTGTCAGTGGGTGCTTTACTTCTTTTGACATTTGCCTCCTCAATTTTCTTCTTCAGTTCTGTCTCCTCCACATTATGTCAGCTCACATATTCAAAACTTATTGCCTTACCAATCCTCTTGGGTATGTCTATGTATTATTTCCTTAAGGTAAAACTAATTTTACATTCTTTATGTTTTCCAGTGTGTTGACTAGAAATTTTTGTGTGTACTGTGTATCTAACAAATGCAGTTGTTTGATTCTCTTTCATTCTAAAACATTCATGAGATTCAAATTGTGATCATATTACCAGGTAATTGAAGGACACATGAGTTAGGGTTATTGATTTCATATTTTAAACAAAATCACAAATTAAGCATTTATAAAATAAAATAGATTGTGATTATATTTTTTGTTTGTCCCTTAATCTTTAAGCCATTTCACAAAATTTTCTTTTAAAGATATTTTCAAATCTCTGATAAGGCCATGCTTAAAAATACTTAAACCCATTATAAAGTAGTGGTACTGATGGTGATGTTTGAAGAAATATCTTTGAGAGTGGGAATTATGTGATTTGGGAACTCTGCATGTAGACCAAGTTCTGGCAACAGTTTGGAATAGAGAGGACAACTTTGGCCAGCTGGAGCAACAGCAAAATCTGATGGTGAAAACTCTCAAGAGAGTCCACGTAAGGCTTAGTAAAGATGCATGGAGGAACTGTATGCATCTGATTTTTATTCACTAAAATTAAATTCTGAGATTCCCAATGCAATACTGAAATTGTGAGCTCTTTCTTTGACAATAAATGTGTCCAGGGAGGTGATGAGCTTGTTAAACATCAAGATTATAATTCAAATGACACCATCAAGTTGAAGAAATGTAAAAATACATACAGACGCAATGTTTGAGGAATCATTTGCCAGCGTTACATTGGAAAATATGTTGCATAGTGTTTTCTTAAGCTTAGTGTTTTCCTTTGTTGTTGTTGTTTTGGAGATAGGGTCTCACTCTATTTGCCAGGCTGGTCTCAAAACTCCTGGGGCTAAGTGATCTTCCCGCCTTGGATTAAAGGTGTGAGCCACTGTACCTGGCCGTGCTTACTTTTGAGTAGTTGTTGACAATGATGATGTTGATAAAGAACAATTAAGTATGAATTTGAGTTATTTACTTCTTATAACAATATACTATGTTATAATTATGTTGATTTATAAATGAGAAAATTGAGGCTCATAGAGAAGATGTGAGTTGCCCTAGGTGATATAACTAGTAAGCTGCAGTTACGATTTGAACACACTTCTCACTGAGTCCAAAGACCAATATTTTGAGATACTGAAAAGTTTTTTAGGATATAGAAAATGAGTCATGAATAGTTACTATGACATATAAAAGAGGGATTCCTTGTGTATTCTGAGAAGTTCCAATGAGTTAGTGTTGGTCAAGTCACCTCTTGGTGTAATGTTAACATTTCTAGTTAAACCCTGAACTCTGCAGCCATCAAGAGATTATACCCCAAGAACAAAGGGATCATAGCGATGTCTGTCCTTTGACAAACATCAGTGTCTTCACTTTGACAGTGGTACTCATCTTATCTTTTGCTCCTCATCCCTATCTTTTTCTAATCTCGGTTGAATTGGTTGAACAATGATCGTCATTTTCATCCCTTGATATGAAGAGATGACCACTAAACTCGAAGAAAGGAGAAAGTGTGAATATGACACTTCTGAGCCGGGGAAGCAAAGTGTAAACTGAGGCAGCAGTATTCTTCTTTAGGAAGTATTTAAGCCATGATGCTACTTTTCAGTATATTTGCTATGAGAATGAGAGTACTTGCTAATGAACACTTTCATTGTATATTAATACCTGTACTAATTGAGCGTTTATTATATGCCAAGTACAGCACTTAGGGCTAACTGCATGCTTTCTCATTTTATTTTTTACAATGACCTTATGATGTATATACCATTAATATTCTCATGCCATAGATTAGCAACCTGAGGCATAGAAAGGGTAAATCACTTTCTAAGATTACACATTTTATTACTGGCTTAATCAAATGATGTGTAAGTATCATGATGACATAGTCTATGCTATTAACAAGTCTCTTCTGCTTTTTGCACTTTAAGCATTCTACATGATTTTTACACATGATTTTGCTCATGGTTTACCTAGATGATTTTGAAACTCAATCAAGTTATGGCTACCAGATTATATGAAGGGACACCATAAAAACCCTGTGTATTAATTGCTGTTGGTTTCGCTTTAGCAGAAGACACATTGGATTGGGCGTCAGGGAAAATGAGTTCTGGCAAAAGATATGCTCTTGGAACCACTTCTTTCAGCTGTTAAGTGGAATGAATAATGCTTCACTTGCTTAAAGGCAGGGCCTGGATAAGATGGCATCTTTGACTGAATATCCACAGAACAACGTGTTTCTCATTGTGTTCTTTAGGGGCCAGGGTTACTGGCATATATCCCAATGAGCATGAATTGAGCATCTTAAAAGGTGTCATGAAAGCATGAAGGAAAGAAATCTCTTGTCTCTTGGTATAATGTTAACATCTCTGATTGAACCCTGGACTCTGCAGTCAACAAGGGACTACAGCCCAAGAACAAAGGGATCGTAGGTAGTCTCCCACATAGCAATGCCTCTCCTTTGAGAAACATGAGTGTCTTCACTTTGACAGTGCTACTTTTGGTTATCATTCCTAGCTAAAACTAATTTTAGAAGGGCGTAGAAAGAAGAGGTATATCTAAGATACTCTCTTCTAAGTACCAAGGATGATTGATGATTCTTTTCAGAAATAAGAAGCTTTCTTAAAAGTATGATATGTTGATGGCTTTGTTGAGTTAGCAATTTATCACACCACATAGTTCTGTGGATAATTTATCATTGAATCAGGTTCCCTTTACTTTGTCCCAATATTATAGGTTAATCTGGGGCATGTAGTTTCTGAAATATTGACAAACTCATTTTGAATTATTATTTTATAAGCTGTGAAGACATTTAGCTCCTTTTGATTTCATACCCTTGACTTTAGTACTCATTCTAGGCATGAGAAGTATGTGGTATTGTGTGAGCATCTGTAAAGATTGTAAATAATTTTAATTAAGATGGCTGTGCTTTTTCTCCTCACAGTGGATTCTTTTGCTAGGCTGGTAATAATCGTGTTTTTGCTAAAAACACCTCATGGAATTTCTTTTCTTTTCCCATAAAATAGCTGTTTACTGTAAAATCGAGATAGCCTCTGAAGTCTGGAACACCTTCCAATTCATCAAAAAGGGACAACCTAATATTCCAAAGCAGACTCAGTCCTTTTAACATGCATGCATTTTAGGGCCAGCCAAGAGAAGTGGCCTGTTCTGTAGGAAAACATTTCTTGGCACATTATTATTTTAAGTGCTTATAGGAGACCACAGAGGGAGAGAAAAGAGACAGCAACAACTTCTAGCATGCCTGGGGGATGACTTGCTCTTTCATATTTGTGGAACCCTGTGTCAAGAGAGAAAACATCTAAAAATAAAAATGCATTTACTCAGATCCTCTAGGGCAAGGTGCAAAGAGCCTATGCTGTAGGAGCTCAGATTAAAAATTAAATGGCTGAAACCTGCAGAGCAACTGCCATCAGCAGAACCGTGGGCTCCTTCTGGTTAACTCTGTGCCACTCAGTTAGTTTCCATAAATTGGCTTTGGGTACTGATGTTCTTTGGTCTTTTTTTGTGCTGTTCATAACTAATAGTGACCATTGCTGGTAAATTGTTTCTTCGTTCCTGTGCTTATTGGCCTTTCAAAGCACTGACTTCATCCACCAATGTATAGAGTCACCAGATGGGATCTGGTTTGTTCAACATTCTAGTCAACTTCCAAGTGGTAGGAATCAAAATTCCACTTTAGTTTATGTATATTATTCCTATAGCTCTTCCCTTGAGATGTGGCATGGGATGGAAAATGGAGCCTACGTGTGGTATAAGCACTACTTAAAATTTATCAATAGAGAGGGATCCATGAGGAGGAGGAAGCAAGCCAAAGAGATTTGGCAGGCTAGTTTTCTTCTGGTTGGTTCCTGCTCTCTTGGATTTTACTCCAATTCCCCAGTCTTTCCATAGGAGTAAAAATTTTAAAACTTGAATTAAAGTTGAATTTTAATTTCTGAATGGTGTAGCATCCTTCATGTCTATACATCTCATTATCAGCCCAAAACCCTGCCATTGCCACTACCATATTTTCAAATGTCTTTCAACTCTCCAAAACCTACTGACCCTAGTTTATCATGCATTTGAAAGGCTCCCCACTTTTTGTAGAACTTCAGGTATTTTAAAAGATATTTAGAAAGACTCTAAATAAACTGGAGTGAGTCTATAGCTAATGTTTGACCAAAAAAAAAAAAAAAAAAAGTAAAAAAGTTGCTGTAAAATTTTGAATATTGACTGTGCCAATTGGAGTGGCATTTTTAAAAGGAAACTATTTCATCCATAAATGATAAATATATATTTCTTTGTTTAAAAAGTACATTAATGCAAAATTCTTCACCGCCATGTATTTTTAGCTTACATCTAACCTTTATACAGTCATGCATCACTTAGTGACAGGCATACATTCTGAGAAATGCTTCATTAGGCGATTTTGTCATTGTGCAAACATTGTAGACTGTACTGAGATAAACCTCGATGGTATAGCTTAGTGTACACCTAGGTTATATGGTGTATCCTACTGCTCCTAGACTACAAACCTGTACAGCTTGCTACTGTACTGAATTCTGTGGGCAATTGTAACACAATGGCAAGTATTTTTGTTTCTAAGCATATGTGAACACAGAAAAAGTACAGTAAAAATACAAAAGAGGAAAAAAGTGACCTCTGTATAGGACACTTACCATGAATGAAGCTTGCAGGAGTAGAAGCTGCTCTGAGTGAGTGAGTGGTAAATGAATATAAAGACCCAGAACATTACTGTACACTACCATAGACTTTGTAAACAGTGTACACTTAGGGTGCACTAAATTTATAAAAATATCTTTTTTACCATTCGACTCAGCAATCCTATTACTGGGAATATACCCAAAGGCATATAAATCATTCTATTATATCATAAAGACACATGTAGTCATATGTTCATGTTGCAGTATTCATAATAGCAAAGATATGGAATCAACCTAAATGCCCATCAATAGTAGTAGATTGGATAAATAGAATGTGGTACATATACACCATGGAATACTATGCAGCCATACAAAATAATGAAATCATGTCCTTTGCAGGAATATACATGGAGCTGGAAGCCATTACCTTAGCAAACTAATGCAGAAACAGAAAACCAAATACTGCATGTTTTCACTTACAAGTGGGAGCTAAATGATGAGAACACATGGACACATAAAGGAGAACAACAAACATTGGGGCCTACTAGAAGATGGGCAGTGGGAAGAGGGAGAGGATCAGGAAAAATAACAGGTACCAGGCTTAATGCCTGGTGATGAAATAATCTGTACACCAAACCCCCATGACATGAGTCTACTTATATAACAAACCCGCACATGCACCCCTGAACTTAAAAGTTAAGAAAATTTCTTTTTTCAATAAAAAATTAACAACTAATTTTTATTTTTAAAAATTTTGACTCTTTTGTAATAACACTACTTAAAACATAAAGCATTGTGTAACTGTGCAAAAAATATTTCCTTTCTCTATATCCTTATTATGTAAGCTTCTTATTAAAAAATTTCTAGTTACTTCTTATTTTTTGAACTTTTTTCTTAATAACTAAGATACAAATACACATATTAGTCTAGGGCTACATAGAGTCCATATCAACAATATCACTGTCTTTCACCTTCATACTCTGTCTTAATGAAGATTTTCAGAGGCAATAACATGCATAGAGCTGCCATCGTCTCTGATGACAATGCCTTCTTATGGAATACTTCTTGATGGGCCTACCTGAGGCTGTTTTACAGTCAACTAATTTTTTTAATAAGTAGAAAGACCACACTCTAAAATAATGATAAATAGTATAGTAAAAACATAAGTTAGTAACCATTATTTGTTATCATTATCATGTATTATGTACTATACATAATTGTGTGTGCTCTAATTTATAGGAATGACAGCACAGTAGGTTTTTTTACACCAACATTGCTATAAACATATGAGTGATGCTTTCCATTATGACATTATGATGGCTATGGTCCATTAGTAACTAGGCTATAGGAATTTTTCAGTTTTATTATAATCTAATGGGACCACTGTAGTATGTGGTCCCTTGTTGACCTAAATGTCATTATATGGCACAGGATTATATTTGAAAATAATCAAAGTTATCAGATAGAGAAGGCTTAGAGATGCAGAATCACTTCTTTATAAGTTTTTGCTTCTTTGAGATGAATCCATCTCCGACTATTACTAGCTTAGAGATGCCTCCTAGCTGCCTCTAGAGATGTATATCATCTTTGATCGGGGACTGGGGACCTAAAACAGGAACAATAGCATAGCATGCTTTTATGTACAATGAATTTTCAAATATTAAAAAATTACCTTCAATATTGTTGTTATGTTATCTGCATAGTATTAGGAAACATGAGTAATAACTTATAAGTGAAAAAATACCTATGCTGCAAAAAACTCTTTCAATGATGACTCCAGTTTCAGCAGAATAAATTTGTCTGATGATAGCCCCAGTGTCTACAGAAAATACACACTTTCTATTATTAGGGTTAGAGTGTATTTAGAAGCACTGTGAGAAACCTTGACATTTTGGCAGAAAAGGATTTTTAACAATAAAATTGAAGAAAAGGTCATATTAGTAGGAAATTTTGGTAGTCCTTTTAAATGTCTTCCACATTATATGGCATCATAAATGCTTTTAATATCAGATTGAATTATGGCTGTAATTTTTAGCCTTAGTAGTCTGAACATCATTTCAGACCTCGCTTAATATCTTGGAGTGTTATGTGTGGTTTCTGCTTTATTTAAAATAGAGGAGTGGCAAGGGTGATTGAAGACATTTTATTTCTGCTTTCTCATCTCATTTTCTATTGCAAATGATTTTTTTTCAGAGTTAGGTATACCTACTTGTATCTTTGCAAAATGCATTTTCAGAAAATAGGTTTGGAATATTCATTTAAATCCTATTTCTTGTGACCCAATGTAAACTCTGTGCTGTTAAATCTAAAGTGTGTGAGTTCTTACAGTTGAGCAGTAATTTTAGTGACATTTTAATGTCATGTCCTCTCCTTAGCAGCCTGTTTGCATATTGCATGCAGGCTATACGTCAGGATTTTTAAAAATATGAGGTGTGTTGGCAAATGATTTTGACACAACTTGTCCTCTTGGACCAACTGTATTTTATAAACATTTTAATGCTTTACTCTTGAATGATCCATTTCACTAAGAGTCAGAAAACTGAGTTTCTGTCATGCCATGGTGACATGATGCTGACCTTGCTGAGCTAGTTACTTATTCCTTTTACCTAAATGTTTAATAGAACACACCTAGCCCTGTGTGGGCATGAGAGGGAAATGGGTCCAGAAGTTGCAGAAGTTGCATTCACAAGCCATTAAGCTGTGGTCAGTTTCTCCCGAAAGCATTGTACCTCCCTTAGACAACTTCCTCTTTAGGGAGTTGCAATATCTAGAAACTTCAGAGGAAGAGGTCCAGCTGCAGGGATAGGGTTAAAAGGTTTTTTCAGAGGAGCCACTTTGCATGGCAGTGGGCCATTTCCTGCTATCACTCAGGCCCAGCCTACCCATAAGTTACAGTCTTTGGCAAGAAACAGAAGGAAACAGTGGTGGCTCTTGGAGCCACATGCTCTGTTTTTGTTGGTGCTCTTTGCGCAGTGAATGCCAGCTGCTCCTCAATCAGGTATGCTGCTGTTGTTATGAGAGTGATTAGGAACAAAAGGGATGATGCAGATGTGTCAGGCTATGGGAAGTGCAAATGCATATTCTGGGGGCACTGAATGTAGAGAGATTTAGAAGTTTCCTGTTGGAAAGCAGGCTATTGAAGCAGGCAGGCAAAATGATTTTGACACCAATACCAATCAAAGGCAAGAAGTGGAAGCTTGGAAATATACTTCTTTGGGAATAAGAAATTGATAAGACAAACATACTTTTTAAAAAGAAAGATAAGAAAGGTCATGAAGTAATTGTGAAAGTCCAGGCTGTCCTGTTTCCTCTGCTACCACCTGAGTCTGTTACCATGGTCTTACTCTTGCATGAATGCAGTCATCTCCTACCTAAGCCCCTTATGTTCATCTTGCTCCTTGGAGGCTGGCCTCCACATCCTTGAAAATACAAGTCTGATGTTGCCTCTCCTCTGCCCAAACCTGCCTACAGCTTCCTAACCCATGAGGAGTGAGATCAAGTGTCTTGCCATGACTGACATGGCATTCCTGGGCCTGGCGCTGCACTTCTCTGTCCTTATCTTGCACCACTCTTACTGTCACTCGCTCCCTCCAGGTCCCTCTGTTTCCTTGCTGCTCTTTTATATGCCATCCCTCCTCAGCGCCTTTCCGCCTTCATTTCTGATTAGAATGTTCTTCCCCCAGATACTCATATTACACGTTTTCTCACTTCATTCTCATCTGTTCAAACAGCACTTAAAAGAGAGATTCTGTGGCCATGCTATCTAAAATAGCACACTCACATGCACCCATGAGTTTCTCTTCACTTACCCTATCTTCTTCACAGCATGTAGCACCACCTGTCATATTCTATCAAGTTGAACCATATGAAATTGCCTTTGGGTGGATCAAGAAGAGCTGAATATTGGCCATTTCATTTGGTTCAAACTAAAATGTATTTATTAATTTGTTTATTATTTGTATTTCTTCTACCCTATGATTGAAACCCTGTGGGTCAAAGGTTTTGTTTTGTTTTTGGCAACATCTCCAATGTCTAAAGCACAGCAGGAACTTAGACAAGTTGTATTGAATTAATGGAAAGGAAGAAGAAAAGTCATACAACTTGTTGATAGTAAGCAGTGAACACTTATATGAAAAATGATCTCTCTCTGTCTCTGTCTTGAGTGTGTGTGAGAGAAAGGAGAGAGAGGAAGCACTACAGGACTCTAGAAAAAGGTGATGGGATGGGCTTCAGAGGGAGTCCAGAAAATTAAAGGATTTATTTGGATCCATGTAAAGTTCAGTGTAATGTTTCTAGTTGTAGCTAGGGGCTGTGTATGCACCTATAATTATTATATTTTTTTTCCATGTGGTTTTCTGAAACTGGGACCAAGTGGGATCAAACAAGCTTTGGATAATATAATTGCAAACTGAAAAAGTTTCATAATTGGTAAATTACAAGGATTCATCTTGCCAATTGTGCTGTAAGTTGATTTTTACTAGAGAAAATAAGTTACTTTTTACTAACCGTTCTAGAAACATGGCTAATAACCTTATTATCATCCCTGCTACAATGCTTAGAAATACTAGATAAAATAAGTAAACTCTTCCATGCATGTCTAATCTTGAAAGGAAGTAAAATCATCACTATGGGTCAGAAGTGGAAAGGTTGAATTGAAAACCCCAGGGATAAACATTTGAATTGATGCTGCGGCTGCCTTTGGGAGAGTATTATTAGTCTCACTAATCAAGGGCTTGAGATATGAAATGGAAAATTGAGGTTCTATGGGTTAGAAAAGAGATCTTCAGCACAAAGTTGTGACCTTGGAATGGAAAGGACTGAAAAAAAATTAATCATCAGCACAGAAGAGACAAGGAAGCTGTGTCTTAGAAAAATAATGTCTCCTTCAAAGACACATCTCTATGGATTTGTACCTCATTTAGGTTTGGGAATTGAATTTGTACTACTTGTGTAGTATGGAAAAATTACAACTTGAAAAATTAACTACAGAGAGCCCAAATTACTGATCCTTCTAAAGCACCTGGCAGAATGTGTTGCAAATTTCTTAGGAGAAAGATACCATTCAACCACGTTTAACATGATTCCCTTATAGATAAATATCTTCTAAAGATTAACTCACAACCTCAAACTATAAAACATAAGAACAAAATCCCCCATGAGTGAGAATTAGCAAACACAAAGAGCAGAATTAGAATAAGATCTAAAAATGATGGAACTATCACATAGACTATGAAGAAAGAATGTTGAAAATGATAGAGACATAAATGAATTATAAATATAAGAAAAAATGAGGTTTGAAAAAAAGAACAGACATTATAAAAGTGAAAACTAAAGTAATTGAAATTAATAATTTATCATAGGTTTAACAAATTAGATATAGCTGGAGAGAAAATTAGTGGACTGTAATGTAATTTGAATAAATCAACCAGAAGGCACTGAAAAGAAAATGATAGAAGATAAGAAAAAGAAGAGACATGTTGGAGAGCCTAAGATTCAATACATGTTTCATAGGCCTTCTAGAAAGAGAGCACAGGAAGAATTGGGAAGAGGCAGTATCTGACTATAATGCAATTAAATTAATAATTTAAATTAAAAGACAACAAAAAGAATCCCACATGGATTTGAAATTAAATAAACACACTTACAAACAACTCATGAGTCAAGCAAAAAAATAATGAAAATTAGAAAATATTTAAAACTGAATGTTAATATTAATTAAATTAATACATTAAATATTGTATGAGAAGCAACAAAAATTATAGTTAGAAAGTTATAGCTTTAAATGCCTATATCAGAAAAGGAAAAAAGATATAAATTAAAAAAGTTAACTTCTAATTTTTGTGGCTACATATAGTAGATGTATATATTTATGGGGTACATGATGTATATATTTATGGGGTACATTTATGGGGTACGTATTTTGATACAGGCATGAATGTATAATCACATCAGGGTAAATGGGGTGTCTTACCACCTCAAGCATTTATTTTCTACATTACAAACAATCCAGTTACACTCTTTTAGTTGTTTAAAACTGTACAGTTAAATTATTTTTGACTATAGTCACTGTGTTGGGCTAGCAAATCCTAGGTCTTACTCATTCTTTCTATTTTTTTTGTACCTCATTAACCATCCCCACTTCCTTCTTCCTCCACTACACTTACCAGCCTGTGGTAACCATCCTTTTACCATCTATCTCCATGAGTTCAATTGTTTTAATTTTTAGCTCCCACACATAAGTGAAAACATGCAAAATTTGTCTTTCTGTGCCTGGCTTATTTAACTTAATACAATGACCTCTAGTTCCATCCACACTGTTGTAAATAACAGAATCTCATTCTTTTTAATGGTTTAATAGTACTCCATTGTGTATATGTATCCCATTTTCTTTATCCATTCATCTGCTAATGGATTGCTACCAATTCCTGGCTATTTTGACTAGTGCTACAATAAACATGGGAGTGCAGATATCTCTTCGATATATTGATTTCCTTTCTTTTGGTTATATACCTAGGAGTGGGATTGCTGGATCATACGGTAGCGCTATTTTTAACAACTGTGTACAAGAGTTCCGTTTTCTTCACATCCTCACCAGCATTTGTTGTTACCTCTCTTTTGGATAAAAGCCATTTTAATGAGAGTGAGATAATATGTCACTGTAGTTTTGATTTACATTGATCAATCAATGATGTTGAGCACCGTTTCATATATGTTTTCCATTTGTATGTCTTCTTTTGAAAAATTTTTACTCAACTCTTTTACACATTTTAAAATTAGATTATTAGATTTTTTTAATAGAGTTGTTTGTGCTCCTTATATATTCTGGTTATTAATCCCTTATCAGATGGATAGTTTGCAAATATTTTCTCCCATTCTGTGGATTTTCTCTGTTTTGTTGACTGTTTCCTTTACTGTGCAGAAGCTTTTTAACTTGATGTGATCCCATTTGTCCACTTTTGTTTTGGTTCCCAGTGGTTGTGGAGCATTACTCAAGAAATTTTTGCCCAGTCCAGTGTCCTGGAGAGTTTTCCCCAAAGTTTTATTTTTGTAGTTTCATAGTTTGAGCTCTTACATTTAAGTCTTTAATCCATTTTGGTTTTGGATATGGTGAGAGATAGGGATCCAGTTTCACTCTTTTGCATATGCATATCTAGTTTTCCCAGTATTATTTATAGAAGAAATCATCCTTTCCCTAATGTATGTTCTTGGCATTGTTGTTGAGAATAAGTTCCCTGTAGAGGTATGGATTTATTTCTGGGTTCTGTATTCTATTCCACTAGTCTATGTGTCCACCTTTAATGCCAATACCATGCTGTTTTTGTTATTATAGCTCTGTAGTATAATTTGGAAGTCAGGTAATGTGATTCCTTGAGTTTTGTTCCTTTTGCTTAGGTTAGATTTGGCTATTCAGGGTGTTTTGTGGTCCTATATACATTTTAGGATTTTTTTTTTCTATTTCTGTGAAGAATGTCATTGATATTTTGATAGGGAGTGCATTGTATCTGTAGATTGCTTTGGGTAGTATGGACATTTTAACAATATTGATTCTTCCAGTCCATGAACATGGGATATCTTTCCATCTTTTTGTGTCCTTCAATTTCTTGCATCAGCGTTTTGTAGTTTTCATTGTAAAAATCTTTCACTTTTTTGGTTAATTTCTAGGTATTTTATTTAGTTTGTAGCTATCATAAATGGTACTACTTTCTTGATTTCTTTTTCAGATTGTTCACTCTTGGCATTTATAAATGCTACTAATTTTTGTATATTGATTTTGTATCCTGCACATTTACTGGATTTGCTTACCAGTTCTAATATTTGTTTTGACAGTCTTCAGGTTTTCCCCAATATAAGATCATATCATCTGCAAACAAGGGTAATTTGACTCCTTTCTTTCTAATTTGGAAACAACGTGTTTTTTTCCTCTTGTCTTACTGATCTAGCTAGGACTTTCAGTACCATGCTGAGTAACAGTGGTGAAAATGGGCATCCTTATCATGTTCCTGGTCTTAGAGAAAAGGCTTTCAGTGTTTCATCCTTTAGTGTGATACTAGGTAAACATCTTTTGTATATGGCTTTATTGTGTTGAGGTATGTTCCTTCTATACATAGTTTTTTGAGGGTTTTTTACCATGAAGGGATGTGAAATTTTATTAAATGTTTTTTCAGCATCAATTGAAATGGTATTTGTTCTTCATTCTGTTGATATGATCTATCACATTGATTGATTGGCATATGTTGAACCATCCTTGCTTCCCTGGGATAAACCCCACTTGGTCGTGATGAATTATCTTTTTAATGTGTTGTTGAATTTGGTTTGTTAATATTTTGTAAAGGATTTTTGCATCAATATTCATCAGTGATGTTGGTCTGTAGTTTTCTTTTCTTGATGTGATGTCTTGATGTGTCTTGGTATCAGGGTAATACTGGCCTCATAGAATGTGTTTGGAAGTGTTGTCTCCTCCTCTTTTTTTCAGAATAGTAACATTGTTATTAGCTCTTGTTTAAATGTTTGGTAGAATTAAGCACTGAAGCCATCAGGTCCCCAGTTTTTCTTTACTGAGAGACTTTTTATTATAGTTTCAATCTTGTTACTTATTATTGGTCTGTTCAGGTTTTGGATTTCTTCCTGAGTCAGCCTTTGTAGGTTGTATATGTCTAGGAATTTATTTCTTCTAGATTTTTTAATTTACTGGGATTTAGTTGCTCACAGTAGCCACTAATGATCCTTCAAATTTCTACAGTATCAGTTGTAATGTCTCCCTTTTCATCTCTATTTTATTTATTTGTGTCTTCTCTCTTTTTTCTTAATTAGTCTGGCTAAAGGTTAATCTATTTTGTCTTTTCAAAAAACAAACTTTTTTGTGTAGATCTTTTGTATTTTGTTTCAATTTCATTTATTTCTGCTCTGAACTTTATTATTTTTTCTTCTACTAGTTTTGGGTTTGGTTTGCTCTTGCTTTCCTAGTTCTTTAAGATACATCATTGGATTTTTTATTTGAAGTTTTAATTCTTTTTTGATATAGGCACTTACAACTATAAGCTTCCCTTTTAGTACTACTTTTGCTGTGTCCCATAGGTTTTGGTATGTTGTGTTACTACTATCGTTTGTTTCAAGAAATTTTACAATTTCCCTCTTATTTTCTTCACGACCCACTGATCATTCAGAAGCATATTGTTTAATTTCCATGTGTTTGTATAGTTTCCAAAATTCCTCGTTTTGATTTCTAGTTTTCTTCCATTGTGATTGGAGAGGATAGTTGAAATTATTTGTATGTTTTAAAACTTGTTTTGTGACCTAACGTGTGGTCTGTCCTTGAGAATGATCCATGTGCTGAGGAAAAGAATGTGCATTCTGCAGCCATTAGATAAAGTGTCCTGTAAATATCTATTGGGTTCATTTGATCTATAGTGCACATTAAGTCTGATGTTTCTTTGCTGATTTTCTATCTGAGACATCTGTCCTATGATGCAAGTAAGGTGTTGAAGTTCCCAGCTGTTTTTTTCTTGGGGTCTGTTTCTTTATTTCTAATATTTGCTTTTTATATCTGGGTGCTCCAGTATGGGGTACATATCTATTTATAATTGTTATACCCTCTTCCTGAATTGATCCCTTTATCATTATATTCTTTGCCTCTTCTTACAGTTTTTGTTTTGAAGTCTATTTTGTCTGATATAAGTAGAGCTACTCCTGCTTTTTGTTTCCATTGGTATGGAATATCTTTTTCCACCCTTTTAGTTTCAGTCTGTGTGTGTTTTTATAGGTGAAGTGTGTTTGTTATAGGCAATGCATGTTTGAAGGATATTAGCATCAGATATACTATTCTAGGGTAAAAGTTTTTTCTTTATGACCTTTAAATATGTCATGTCATTCTCTCCTGGTCTTTAAGGTTTCACTGAAAAGTCTGCTGCTAGACATATTGGCGCTCCATTGTGTTATTTGTTTCTTTACTCTTGCTGCTTTTAGGATTCTTTCTTTCTCCATAACTTTCGGGAGTTTGATTGTTAAACATCTTGAGTTAGTCTTCTTTGGGTTAAATCTGCTTGATGTTCTATAACCTTCTTGTACTTGGATATTGATACCCTTCTCTAGGTTTGGGAAGATTTTTGTTATGAACCCTTTGAATAAATTTTCTACCTCTGTCTCTTTCTCTACCTCCTCTTTAAGGCCAATAACTCTAAGATCTGCCCTTTTGAGGCTATTTTCTAGATCTTGTAGTCATGCTTTATTCTTTTTTCTTTTGTCTTCTCTGTGTGTGCATTTGCAAATAGCCTTCTAGCTCACTATTTTTTTTCTTCTGCTTGATCAATTCTGCTATTAAGAGACTCCGGCTGGGCACGGTAGCTCACACCTGTAATCCCAGCACTTTGAGAGGCCAAAGCGGGCAGATCACCTGAGGTCAGGAGTTCGAGACCAACCTGGCCAACATGGTGAAACCACGTCTCTACTAAAAATACAAAAATTAGCCAAGTGTGGTTGCATGTGCCTGTAATCCCAGCTACTTGGGAGGCTGAGGCAGGAGAATCGCTTGAACCCTAGAGGCAGAGGTTGCAGTGAGCTGAGATCACACCACTGCACTTCAGCCTGGGTGACAGAGTAAGACTGCATCTGGAAAAAAAAAAAAAAAAAAAAAAAAAGGGAGAGAGAGACTCTGATGCATTCTACAGTATATCAACTGCATGTTTCAACTCCAGAATTTCTGATTGATTCTTGTTAATTATTTCAATCTTTTTGTGAAATTTATCTGATATTATTCTGAATTCCTTCTTTGTACTATCTTGAATTTCTTTGGGTTGCCTCAAAACAGCTATTTGGAATTCTCTGTTTGAAAGGTCACATATCCCTCTTTCCCCAGGTTTGGTTTCTCATGCCTTAATTAGATTGTTTGGTGAGGTCATGTTTTTCTGGATAGTCTTAATGCTTGTTGGTGTTTGTCAGTGTCTGGACATTGAAGAGTTAGGTATTGTAATTTTCACAGTCTGGGATTGTTTATATCCATTCTACTTGGGAAGACTTTTCAGGTATTCCAAAGTACTTGGGTATTATGATCTAAGCCATATCTCCATCAGGGGGTACCACAAACCTAGTAATGCTGTGGTTCTTGCAGAATCATAGAGGTACTGCCTTGCTAGTCTTGCATAAGATCCAGAAGAATCATCTGGATTACCAGGGAGAGATTATTGTTCTTTTCCCTTACTTTCTCCCAAACACAGAATCTCTCTCTACTTTGAGTTAACCACCTAGGGCTAGGGGTGGAATGACACAAGCATACCTGTTGCACTAAAACTACATTGGGTCAGACCTGAAGCCAGCATAGCACTGGGTCTTGTCCAAGGCCTGCTGTAACCACTATCTGGCAAGGCCCTAGATATCTGGCCATACTTAAGGTACTGTTCACTTTAGGCCCGAGGTCTCTTCAGTCAGCTTGTGGTGAATGCAGCCAGGCCTGGGACTCACGCTTCAGGGCAGTAGACTTCCTTCTGGCTCAGGGCAGGTCCAGAAATGCCATTCAAGAGTCAAGCCTTGGAACTGGGGACACCAAGAGACTGCTTGTTGCCCTACCCCACCATAGCTGAGCTGGTACCTGATTTATGGTGCTTCTGAAGGTGTGATTTTTGCATAGATAGTTGTTACATTGTTCCTATGGGGTTGAGGGACAATCAGTGGGGCCTTCTATTCCACCGTCTTGCTTCCAAAGAAGTAAATATTATTAATAATAAGATCAGCATCCAATTCAAGAACTTGAATTGAGAGGAGGCAAAGCAGACATAAAGTATAATAAAAGAAAAATTTGTGTATTAATAATATATAAAACAAAATCGAAAGCTCTGAAAAGACTAATCCAAACAACCCCATCAAAAAGTGGGCAAAGGATATGAACAGATAATACTCCAAAGAAGACATTCATACCGCCAACAGACATATGAAAAAATGCTCATCATCACTTGCCATCAGAGAAATGCAAATCAAAACCACAATGAGATACCATCTCACACCAGTTAGGATGGCAATCATTAAAAAATCAGGAAACAACAGGTGCTGGAGAGGATGTGGAGAAATAGGAACACTTCTACACTGTTGGTGGGACTGTAAACTAGTTCAACCATTGTGGAAAACAGTGTGGCAATTCCTCAAGGATCTAGAACTAGAAATACCATTTGACCCAGCCATCCCATTACTGGGGATATACCCAAAGGATTATAAGTCATGCTGCTACAAAGACACATGCACGTGTATGTTTACTGTGGCACTATTCCCAATAGCAAAGACTTGGAATCAACCCAAATGTCCATCAGTGACAGACTGGATTAAGAAAATGTGGCACATATACATCATGGAATACTATGCAGCCATAAAAAAGGATGAGTTCGTGTCCTTTGTAGGGACATGGATGCAGCTGGAAACCATCATTCTCAGCAAACTATCACAAGAACAGAAAACCAAATACCGCATATTCTCACTCACAGGTGGGAATTGAACAATGAGAGCACTTGGACACAGGAAGGGGATCATCACACACCAGGTCCTATTGTGGGGGCGGGGGAGAGGGATAGCATTAGGAGATATACCTAATGTAAATGACGATTTAATGGGTGCAGCACACCAACATGGCACATGTATACATATGTAACAAACCTGCACGTTTTGCACATGTACCCTAGAACTTAAAGTATAATTAAAAAAAAAAGAAAAAGAAAAGACTAATAAATAGACTAACATGGCATGTTTGATCAAGGAAACCACTGGAAACGTTACAGCTACTAGTATATTGGAAACAATCCCTGTACATCTGAAAGAGGAGAAGAATGACTTTGGGTTCTGTTTACATTTAATTGGTTGTTCTAGTCAGCATTATAGTTAAAGGAAATAAATAAAAGGCAGAAAGAAAGAATAAAGAGAAACATAATGGTTACTAGAAAAGAGACTTCATTGAAAAACTGTTAGAAAATAATACAAAAGTTCAGGATAATTGCTAGATATGAAATAACCACCTTTGTGTACCCCAGCAAAAAACAATTAGAAAATTCAATTTAAAAGCAGATACCATGAATACAACAAAAATTAGAAACATGTAATAAACCTAACAAAAGATTTTTAGAAATCTTTACAAATAAAATTACAAAATTTTAAGACACAAAGATGATGATAAATAGAAAGATATACTATACTTAAAGCAGTATGACTTAATATCAGAAAGATTTCAATTCTTTCTGTATTAATTTATAAATTCTAATAAGAGCTCACACAAGGGTGTTTTTGTTGGTTGTTTTGAGGAACTTGACAATCTGATCAATCTGATTCCAAAATGTATACAAAGAGCTAAGCGTCAGTCATAACCAACACAATTTTGAAGTAGTTGGGAAGATTAGCCCTACCACATGTCAAGAGCTACTGTAAAGGTATTGTGATTAAGACATTGGGATATTGGAGCAGCAATAAACATACCAAGTTCAGAAATAGACTCATGTATGCCTAAGGATGTATTCAGTGTGGTAAGGATACAATAAATGATGCTAGGAGATATAATTATTCACATGGGGAAATAATAAGATCCCCTTCTCAAAACATATAATAATTAAATCCCATGTGGAAAGTAGGTGTAAAGGTGAAAAGAAGAGTAAAGATTTCATATTTTTTAGAAGAAAATATATGAAATATCTTTGTGGCCATTGGGTAGGGAAGGATTTCTTAAGACTAAAACCCATGTATGCCTAGTGTTCCATTATTGGAATGCTAAGCATATGAGAGTTATTTATTATCCTACTGCTCAAGATCATCACCAAGGCCTGATTGCAAAACTTCCAAAAAATATTGCAAACTCAGGCATAAAGGGGTTAAAAGACAAACTATAAAGAAAAATAATAATAGGTTGAATATATTAAAACAAACATTTTGTATAGCAAATTACACCAACATTTTTAAAAAGCTTCAGACTAGGAGATATTTATAGTATATACAACCAATAAAAATTAGTATGCATTTTGTATGAAGGAGTCTTACAAATAAATACTAAAAAATTCAATCCAATGGAAAAATAGGTGAAAGATATAAACAAACAATTGACAGAAGAAATAAAAATGGACAAATATTTGCCTTAACTCACTAATAATCAAGTAAATGCAAATTTAAAAAATGAAAATTTTATTTCATACCCACCAGTTTTAAAAATTAAAGTGTGAAAGTGCCAAATTTGGGAATTACGTAGAAGAATAAATTGGTAAAACCAATTGGGAAAGTAGTTTGACTTTACTGAGTAAAGTTAAACATTTGCATATCTAGAAGGTGGAATTCCACTTCTAGGCGTATATCTAGAAACATGATTAGATGTGTTTGCCAGGGGACATGCACAAAGATGTTTATTCTAGCATTATTTTGAAATACCATGATACTCAAAAACAAAATTCTGTGTTTCTATAAACAGAAGAAAGTACAAATAAAAAGTGGGATATTTGTGCAGTGGACTACAGCATAGTAGATGAAATATATAAATTCCATGAGATACATTAATGAGTAATGTTAATAAATTTAATAAACAACATAATAACATAATAACATAAATTTAAGCAAAAACAGAAACAACTTGCAGAAGGATTAATAATATACAATACCATTTGTAGGAAGTTTTAGAACATTCAAAACAATATTGTACATTTTTAAAGAATACATTCATAGGCAGTAAAATAATTAAAAGAGAGTGGAAATCCTAAACACCAATTGTAGGATTTTTCTGTGAAGGGAGGTAGGGAAGGAGGCAAATGGGCTCAGAGAGGGAAGGATACACTGGGCTTTCAAATCTAACTGAATTGTTTGTTTTTTTCCCAACATTTTATTTGATAATAATTAAAGATTCATAGGAAGTTGCAAAAATTGTACAGGTATGTCCTATGTACCCTTCACCTGCTTTCCCCAATGATTACACCTTTCATTACTCTAGTTGTTATAGTCATGAATTTGACATTGATCTCATGTGTTTGTGTAGCTCTGTCATTTTGTTATATGTGTAGATTTGTGTAATCACCACTTCAATCAAGATTCAGAAGAGCCCCAATCACTACAAAGATCTCCCTTGTGCTATGCTTTTATAGTCACAGCCACACCCCTTTGCCACCATACCTAATCCCTGGTAACCACCTAATATGATTTTCATCTCTATAAAATATTGTCTTTTTGAAACTGTTATATAAATTAAACCATATAGTGTGACTTTTTGAAATTGGTTTTTTTTTCTACCCCGCACTGTCTTTGATCCTTGAGATCCTCCAAGCTGTTTTGTGAATCTGTAATCCATTCCTTTTTGTTGCTGAGTAGTATTCCATGATATGGATGTAGCAGTTCTTAAACTATTCACCTTTTGTGGGGCATTTTAGTCTTTTCAATTTTTGGCTACTACAAACAACTGCATATAAGTTTTGCTGCAATCATAATTCTTTTTGTCTCAGATAAATGCTTCAGAGTGAATTATGAGGTCATATGGTAAATGCATAGATTTTAGAGAAAAGTAAAACTATTTTCCAGAGCTGCTGTACCATTTTATGGTACAGCCATATGTCGTTGTTCACTTCATGACATGTGAGAGATCCAATTATTTCCATCTTTGTAAGCATTTGGTATTGTCACTGTTTTTTATTTTAGCAGTTCAAAGAGGTGTGTAGTGATGTCTTATCATCGTCTTAATTTGCATTTATCTGATGGATAATGTACTAGCTTTCTACTGACGCTGTGACAAATAACTGTAAACTTAGTGGCTTAAGACAACGTAAACTTATTATTTTACAGTTCTGTAGGTCAGAATTCTAACACAGTTTTCACCAGACTGAAATCAAAGTGTTGGCATTCCTTTCTGCAGGTTGTAAGGGAGAATTCATTTCTTTGTCTTGTCTAACTCCTAGGCTGTACTCATATTCCTTGGCTCATGGTTCCCCTTGCCCTGTCTTCAAATCCAGCATTTGTGGGTTAAGTCCTCACATCACATCATTCTTACCTCCTCTGCCTGGGTCTTCCACTTTTCAGAACCCCTGTGATTAAAGTAGCCCCCAACCAAATAATCTGAAATAATGGCTGTATTTTAAGGTCAGCTAATTGGCAATCTTAATTTCATCTGCAACCACAGCCCCCTTTGCCATGCTAGAATAACTGGTTCTGAGGATTAGGTGTAGACATTTTTAGGGAGCCATTGTTCTGCCTTTCATAGGTAGATATGTTGAGCATCTTTTCATGTGCTTATTTGCCATCCATATGTCTTCTTCCATGAAATGACTATGTCTTTTGGCCATTTTCACATTGGATTGTTTGTTTTATTAGTATTGAGTTTTGAGGGTTTAAATTTTTGTTGTTGTTGTAGATATAAGTCCTCTGTATAATATTTGGTTTACAAATATTTTTTCTCAGTCCATAGCTTATCTTTTCAATGCCTTAGCAGGGCCATTCACAAAGCAAAAGTTTTTCATTTTGATGAAGTCAAATTTATTGATTTTTAAAAGTAAATTATGCTTTTGTTGTCATTCTTTATGAAAACTCATCACCAAGCACTAAGTCCTAAAATTTTTCTCCTATCTTGTAGAAGTTTTATAGTTTTACATTTAATTCTACGACCCATTTCAAGTAATTTTTGTATAAATAGTGAGGTGTACATTGAGGTTTATTTTATCTATTTTATTTGTCTGTGAATATCTGTATGCATTGCTCCAGCACCACTTGCCGAAAAGACTATCCTTTCTCCACAGAACTGCTTTTCCACTGATGTCAAAAATAAATTGGCTGTATTTGTGTGGGGATGAATTGTTTCATTTCTTAACAAAAAGAGGAAATATAATAAACTACTAAAGTCTAATAAGGTTAAGGGCATAGTCATGTGTTTTTTTTTTTTTATAATTTTCTGTCATAGTGAAATATTTTAAAATCAATAACATAATAAGGAGGAATTTGTACCCTCAAACTCTGAAAATATTAGGAAAGTGGGTAATGCTATAGTAAGATGGGAATCACACTGAATTGGAGACTAATTGCTGTATGATATTGATAAAGTTACTGGCCTCTCTGGGCTTCAGTTTTATTTTATTTTTTTTTGTGAACTGAGAGGGCTGAACTAAATGGCCCCTGGAGTCTTTTGACATTTGTATGCTCAAATAGTATGTGATGACTCCTCATTGTTGAGTTTAGAGTAAGAGATGAGGAGTGGGATGTAGGCTGTCATTCTAGTTTACAGCCTAAAGATGAGAGGCTGTTTATATTTCCAGGTGGAGGCTCCCTAATTAACTACAGGTTCATAGTGGTTGAGGGCAAGCCCTCTTTTTCAAACTACTTTGGGAGGTTTTATTATACCTATAAAAATCATATGCTATAGAAGATATCATTGTAGTTTCTTATAAATACCTCACACACTTCTTCTGGATTTCATAATGGGGTCACTATATGATACTTCTTGGGATCTGATTTACAGTTTATAAACAAGTCTGAAATATAAATAAGAAAATAAAATGTATAAGAGTCCTAGGGGTTTAGTCAGCAGAATTCCAAAAGGAGTTTAACCCTCTAAGGAGCATTTACAGTCTTCTTAGAAATAAACACATTGTAAATTGATTATGAGAAAATATTTATCATACACATTTTAATTAATAACCTAGCTGTTATATTTTAATTAGAAAAAAGTTTCTAATTTTCTTTATGGCTTTGACTTTAAGCCTGTTGTCTAGAACACAGTTTATATTTTCTGGTTTCATCATGACAAAAGGCCTTTTGAGAAGGGCTAGAGCAAGAAATTAGCAACAGGATATCGATTTTGTCTTCTTTGTTTACTTCTTCTGGCTAGTAGCAGAATTATTTTCTATCAGAAATTTTGGCATCAATAAAATAATAAAGGATTACAAATTTCATGATATGCCAACAAATTTGATAACTTACATGAAATGTACAAATTTCTGGAAAGACAGAAACTACCAAAAATGACCCAATAAGAAATAAAAATTCCAAATAGACCTACAACAAGTAAACAGATTGAATTACTAATTTTAAAACTTCCCACAAAGAAAGTCCCAGGCCCAAATGGATTTACTCGTGCGTTCTAACAAAAGTTTAAATAAGAATTACTACAAATCCTTCACAAGTTCCTTCCAGAAACAGAGAAATTGGAATTTTCATTCGTTGTTGGTGGTAATATAAAATGACGCAGTCTCTTTGGAAAGCTGTTTGGCAGTTCCTGAAAACATTAATTCTAGAGCCGCATATGACCCAGCAGTTTCTGTACTCTCTAGTATATATCCAAGAGAAATACCATATATCTACAAGAAAACTTTTACCTGAATGATCATAGTAGCATTCTTTATAATAGCAGAAAATAGAAACAACCCAAATGCCTATCAACAAGTGAAGTGATAATCAAAATATTATATATCCATCCAGTGAGGTATTATTGAGAAGTAAAAAGAAATAAAGTACTGATATATGCTAAAACATGGATGAACCTTGAGAATATTATGCTTAGTGAAGGAAGCAAGTCACAAAACACTACTTCTTGTATGACTTAATTTATATGAAGTGTCCAGAATAGACAAATCTATGAAAGTTGATTAGTGTCTTCCGACAGCCGGGAAGTTTGGGACAAGAGGGAGTGATTGTTAATGGACTTGTGGTTGAAATGTTATTGAATTGATTGTGTTGATGGTTGCATAACTTTGAATATTGTAGAAACGACTGAATTGTACACTTCAAATGGTATGTGAATTATATCTCAAGAAAACTTTTATAAAAGTAATGCGAATATGTATGTTGAGATAGCATGGTATGTCGAAGTTATGCAGGGGAGTGGTTAAGATCATCAACTTGGGCCAGGGTGCCTAAGATCATTCTCACCATAACAGTTGTGGGATCTCACAGCTTTCTTAGTTTCTCTGTGTCTCAGTTTCCTCACCTGTAAGCATAATAATAGTGTCTTTATCATGGTGTTGTCATTAATATTAAATGAGCTAATATTTGAAAAGCATTTAGAACAATATGTGGCACAACGTAAACACTATATAAGTGTTTGAGAAATAAATAAATATAGGAAGACTACAATATTTGTTTCTTGGAAAATTACTTTTTATTTCAAGAGTTTGGTCTTCCTATTCTATTATGTTAAAATTTCCCTTTGTTTAAAAAAAAAAGGAAATGTTAGTTACAGTAGATGGCAGTTATTTTGTAATATCTTTAATTTGCTAAAGGAACAGTTGGCACTTCTATATTGATCTCAAAGTAATTTTTAAAATATATTTTGAAATTGTACTTTTCCATGAAATCTTAAATTAGAGAACCACCGTTCTAGAACTATGTATGTCTTTGTTCAGTGGCCTTTGGAACCATATGGCTCAAAAAATTAATAACCATTAAAGTTTTAACATTAGAAGAGTATTACAGATACTCAGCTGCCTAGAAACATACTTATCATATAGGAGATGTTAATGAATGTGCATTGGAATGAATGACAAGAATGAATCATAAGTGCGTGTCTTGCTCAGTGTGTGTGTGTGTGTGTGTGTGTGTGTGTGTGTGAGACAACATCCTCTTTCTACTGGTCTCCTAAAGTCTATATAGTTACATCTGATATGCTTGAGTCTGCATGTTTCTGCTAACCTTATTCCCGAATGAGATTTCACTTTGAGGTATTTATATGGATTCTAATCTTTCAGCTGAGTTTTAGAAATCCTATCCTCCAAGTATTAAGGGATAATTGGGATTATTTAATACGCCTCCCCAATTTTTCTGTCAGGTTTTCTATTAGTAGTATGGCTGCTGCTGTGTTTGCATGTGCTCACTATTTTGATTTCCAGCTTCTATTACATTTTTATGTTTCTTCCTAGTTTCTGCAGACTATTTAAATAATTTTATTTGGTCTGTCTCACCCTCTGTGTTGGCACTTTTAATTTCTTTAAGAGAAACTTGAAAGTATTTTAGCTCCATAGAGCACGTTTCAGTTTACCTTTTGTATTCCATAGCCTGGATGTAAGGTTTCTTTATGTTTTGTGAACAGTTAGAACCACACTGACTGCTATGAAAATGCTTAGTAATAATTATGCTTCCTGGATCCTTGTGAAATAACCTGCTTAACTCAATTTAGTACACAAGTTCTTGAGAAATATCTATAGCCTTTTTCATTGCAGTGTAGGACAGTAGCTCAGTGCATAGGCTCTGAGGCACTATCACATCTTTCTTGATGTCTCAAAAACATACCATTGATTTTGTTTCCCAAGTCTAGATTTACCAACATGTGAGACTGATACTGCAATGCCAGGAGAATTATTACTGATCATAATCCAAGAAGAACTGACCAGAGAATTAAAGCATTTAAAGTTGCAAGAAAGTAGGATTATTCCTTGACTCGAAAGGCTTAGTATAACCTACTTGCATCCCTGTAAGCATCTAAATTATTGTCTTAAGAGAACAGAACCATAATGATAACCACAGTATGGCTTAATATCTGCTACTGTTTTAAAGCATTTCCCACAGTATTTCACTGTGTCTTAATGTTACTAAACTTTATATTGCAATTGCTTAGGACTGCTTTAATTGAAGCAATTTAAATTTACATATCCTACTGAGCCACTTTGTGTGTGAAGCACTAAAATGTGATAGTGGTTCTTTTTTATAGATTACAGACTTACAAACAGTTGGTTATAGATCCTGTCTGTGAAAAAAAAAGCCTTGAACAAGGCTAATGAGAATGATTAGAGGGAATTTATTAAACAATTGACTAAGGCGGTCCCCCTCCCTCTATACTATGTCAGCTCATAGTGGGATGTCTGCAACATTTATTGTCTGTTTAACTCATTTTTGGCATACAACTATTATGCAACTGTTTCAAATATTAATAGCTCCTCTCTGCAGCTAAACTGTGATCTTGATTTTATACCAGCCCTAATAGTGCCAAGGACAGAGCTGACAACATCTTAGGAGCTCAAGACAAAGAATTTGAGGTCATTGTCCTGAGAAGTCATGTTTAGTTACGTAGCAGGGAATGGTTATATAGGATTACAACTGTCTTATTTGAATAATTTACTGTGACTCTTTGAATGTGTATTTTTTTCATACAATTTTCAATTACTTTGTCTCTTTGACATGTTCCCATGTATTGTTCAAGGCATGGATTTTTATTGGACATACTGGTTGGAAGTGATGATAATCCAACTTAAATGGATGCTATCATTGAGAATTATAGGGTTAGGTCTGGATCCAAGGCTTCAAAAATATCATTAAGACCATTTGTTTCCATTGCACAGCTCAGTTTTTCTCTGTATCAACTTCATTCAAGCAGACTCTACTCCTACAACCCTGTCACCAACATAAATAATTTACCACAAAGTTTATATCTTATTGTTTCAGCAACCTCAATAGAACAATAGCTTCTCTATTCGTTTTAATAAAAGTCTCAGGATTGCATCTCACTAGACTGATGCAGGTCATATGACCCCAGTTGAACTAATCACTATAGCTAGGAGAGTGTCATACACCAAGACTGCCTGTAATGAGAGATGAGAAGTGTGGATTCACCAAGGAAGATCATGGTGTCATTATCAGAAAAAGGAAGAATGAATCTGTTCTCTCCACCCCACGAAAATACATAGTTTTAATTTCTTTCTGCTTTATGAAGTATTCCCAATTATATTTCTTTTTCTTTTATGTGTGAACATACATTTTCTTTCCTCTGTAACAAACTTCGACCTTTAACATCCCCCAGGTCATCACTGCATTCTCCATGTAAACAGGAATAATGAGAGATCAGTGAAAAAAGCAAACTTTAACCCCTGTTCCTGCCACAACTAAGGGTTTCAAATGACATCTTTCAGAGTTTATGCCAAAGCCTACCTACTTCTGATGGATGATGTTTAACTTTCCATTGCATTCTAAGCTCCACTTCACTTTAGACTGCCAAATGATTTTAGAAAACTCCTCAATGGAGATTGTGTAAGCGTAATAGTGGTTGAGACCTTTACTTATGTCATCATACTCATTCAGTCTAGCATTTTTCTCTATCATTGACTCCAAGTTCTCTTTAGCCAAACATCATTATGTCAAATATCATGGAATACTTTTGTAATATAGAAAGAAGGCCCAGCTTCTGCTTTCCTAAAAGTGTTATATCAACCTCAATTAAAATCAGTAGTCCACAGATGTTTCTGCCTAAACAAGAATGAGTTACATTGGTGGGGAAAGTCCCTCTTCTAGTGGCAGAGAAAGAATCTAGAATAATTCACTTGCTCGGGATTTGGGTGGTTTGCAAGGAATGAAAAATACAAACTAGAATAAGTTTCCACTTTGCAAAGGACATCACATTTATCCGCTTTTTTTCTAGGTAGCTGTGTTCAAGAACGGGGACTTGTTTTTTCTTCAGAACCTCTAGTAATTTTATTGAATGATTTCTTCAAAAACTCCACTATTTCAAAATAATTAAAAACTCATTTGAAAAGCAATAAAGCCCTCCAGATGTTTTTTTAAGAATTTCTAGATTCACATTTTAGTTTCTCACTTTAAAATCATTGTGTTTTTTAAAATTAAATTTGAGCCTTTCATAATTTATTGCTCATTGAAAACAAAATCAACAATAAGCATAAAATCCCAGTTGTAATCCAGCACAGCCTCCCAGATACTTGTTCCCCTATTTTGATGTGTCCTTTCTTTTGAAGAGCTTGGGTGTTATGTGGTCAGCACTATCCAAACAATTAACGTAATTGAGTGAAAATGCCCCTTCAGCAGAAATAGTTTCTTCAGCAAGGAGGCTAAACTGCCATTATAATGAAGAAGAGTTATGTAAGACTATTTTTTATCCAAACTGATTGGGCTGAATTCCAGATTTCTCTAATGAAACCTTGCTGAATAACTGCTATGCTTGCAGCTGTGGAAGTATTCAAAATCAAGTGCTGATTCTTGCCAATTGATCTACTACTTTGAAACTACAGTTCTAAAAGCTAAACTCAAGTGATTGTTCAAAGAAATTGATTGTATAGGAATTTACTTTTGATGATAGTAAGTGGGCCAGCATCTAGGACGTGAGCATGTCAGTTATTATGACTGTTGTTGAAGGAGATCTGTCTGATAGCATGAATTTTTCCATTGGCGTTTGGCAAATAATGCCATCCTTTAGAACTCAGGAGACCATTTACAAATTAAGGATGATGACACTTGTATCTTCCTAGCTTCTCTGAAATATTATAACTTTAGTTCAAGATCTAAATATTTTTCTTTTATTCTTTAGCGTAAAATAACGTTATTTTAGCAATCTTTAAGAACATTGCTATCAAGCATCTTAGGCTAATCTCAGGATAAAACATTGTGACTGACAAAAACAATGCTTTATAAGAAAAGTAGACATGTTAACCTTGTGAGAGGAATGACTAGATCTTGTGGTTGTCATTTTTAAATGCAAATAATACATCATAAGCTGAAAACATAATACTGGCTAAAGATTGCTCTTAAAAGAGGACCAAAGTTCTGAAGTGAATATATTGAAGTGCCAGGATGTTTATTTTTTATGAATGGTGAGCCATGCATACTTCTACTACTAAATTATAGTCTTACAGTGTCTCAAAATTTTTAGCTTTCCAATTTTTGGCTTCTTCTTATATGCAGATAAAAGAGAATATTAATATTTAAAAATCTAGATGTATCAGCAGACTTACATTGAAATTCTTTTAAATTGATCCCTAATTATTCTTAGTTCTCAGTTGTTACCTTATATATTGCTGCATAACAAATGCCCTGAAATTTAATGGCTTAAAACCATAGCCATGTTCACTGTTTCTCATGATTCTTTAATCTGACGTGGGCCCAGCTGGGTAGTTTTGTGGCTGGCAGTCACTCGCGGCTGTATTTAGCAGGCAGGTTTGCAGTGAGCTGGAGCTAGGCTCAGTTGGGATGCTGGGATGACTTCTCACTCTCTGTGTAGTTTCTGGGCCTCTCTCTCTTTTCACGTAGTGTTTCCATGTGGCTTGCTTTTTTTTTTTTTTCCTGTAGCTTAGCTTCTTACACAGCAGCTCAGGGTACCCAAAAGTACAAAAGTACAATTTTCCAGGCCTTCTTAATCCTTAGACCCAGAATTGGCACAGTGCGCTTTTGCAGCATTCTATTGGTTAAAGCAAGTCACAGGGCCAACCCAGATTCAAGGGGAGAGGAGGATAAAAGGATGTGAATGCTGGGAAGCACAGCTCGTTGGGGGGCACCCAAGTAATCATCTCCTGCATGATCATTTGTTGATTCATTCAAATGACATGCAATATTTCTCTGTTGATTATGAGAAATACTAGTTACCCAAATACTCTTTTGTGTCATGGATAGATGGATTTAGTTAGACCTAGTTCCTATTAGTAGGGCTTTGCATAGCCTTTGTTAATCTCTGCAAAATGTCTTCTATCAATTACAGTAAGGCAGACATGACCTTGATTTGTAGAGGTGACAGTTTATGAGGAGAGGCAGATATGATCAAATAACTAAACAAATATATGTGTTAATGTATGTGTGTTTATAGTTATAAACTATGTTACAAATGGTAGAGGGAAAGTATAAGTGCCACGAAAGTACATGAATATTAGGAAAGGGAAGTCAGGATAATATTCCCTGAGGAAGAGATGTGTGTTTGAATTATTTAAAGGGCAGGGAGAGTAGAGTAGAATAGTAAAATGATGGGCAATGGGAGAGATGCATTCCAGGAGGTGACCTTGAGGTGGGAGAAAACATGACATTGAGAAGGGTGTTTGAGGAAGTGAATGTAGACAATGTGATTATAATGCTGAAAGTTAGGGCAAAAGTGATGTGACGTGCGACTGCAAAGAAAAAATGGGAGCCAGAGCATGTAGGGACTTACTGGCTATAATAAGAATTTGTAAGAGCAATAGAATACCACTGAAATATTTAATAGATCAGCTGAAGATCATGGCAAATAACAAGACTGACAATTTGTAAAAATAAATCTAGCTTCTGTGTGGAGAACCAATTTAAGAGGCCAAGAGTGAATGTGCAAAGACTAATTAGGAGGTTTTTACAAAAGTAAAACCCTTGTTTCCTTTCCTTTTCCTTTTCCTTCCTTCCTTCCTTCCTTCCTTCCTTCCTTCCTTCCTTCCTTCCTTCCTTCCTTCCTTCCCTCCCTCCCTCCCTCCCTCCCTCCCTCCTTCCCTCCCTTCCTCCCTCTTCCCTCCCTTTCCTCACTCCCTCCCTTGCTTCCCACATAGTACCTGGGAAAATACCCAGGTGCTGGAATTTTGTCATATCCTGAGATAGTGTGACACCAGTTGAATAGGGGTGATGCCATAACACAGCATGATGTGGTATCTTGGGCCAGGAAAGTCTAAGTTAACTTCACTGAGTTTCTTATGATCCCTAGAGTGGCTTGGGAAAAACTTGCTCTTTCCCTCTCCCCTCCAGATTAAAAATGGCCACAAATTCTTTCTACCTCCCATAAAGGGACAGAGTCTAATTCCTCTCCCCTTGACTGTGGGCTGGCCTGGTGGCTTAACTGACTAATAGAATGCAGCCTAAGTGAGCATCTGTGACTTCCAAGGCTAGATAACAATAAGTTTTGTAGCTTTCACTTAGATTTCTTAGACTGCTCCCCCCAAAGAAAGACAGCTGTCACATAACAAGTCTGACTATGCTGCTGGAGAGCCTACCTGGGGAGGTGCTGAGACTACCTGTAGAGGCGAGGGAGGAGCTCAGTTAAGCCCTGTCTTCCATCCGTCTCACCAAGATGACTGGCATGTGAATGAAGCCATCTTGGATTTCCAAAGCAGTTCAGCCACATTGAAACACCACCAAGTGATCCAAAGGGAAGCAGAATCACACAACCCAGTTCTTAAAAATATGACCCACGGGGCATGGATATTATAAAAACAATTATTGTTGTGGTCATTAAGTTTTGGATGGTTTGCTTCCCCACAATAGATAACTAGGTTATAGCTCTTCATGTGCTCTTAGAGGGCTGCGATAGACAGAGTTGTCTAACTTCAACCTCAAGAAGTCTTTTGGTCAGAGAAGAATTCACAAGCTGACTCCCCAGGGAACACTTGGGAACAATGCTATTGATTATATTTTGTAATTATGCAATATCTACCTTAAAATGACCTCAGGGGGGCCTCTTTTTTTAAGTTGGAACAGGAAAACTCATTCATTTGCTCATCAGCAGTGGGCATTAGCATGGACAAATATTGACAGAGAAGCAAACAATCCTACCATGATTGGTATCATTGGAGTTGTACAACACTGCAGCCTTGCTAGCCACCCACTTACTCTCTAAGTCTTAGACACTACCCAGGAAAAAGAGGGGATGGTGAGGAACCTTCATTTCACTGGGGATATCCTCATATGGCAGAAGAACCTGTGATTTGTCTGAAGACTGTCATCTTGAACTAAGTTGGTTATTTGCCAGTAGGAAAAAATGGAGTTTGAGGTAAGAATTAAGAATAGTAATAGAAAAATGAAACAGTTATTTTTTAGCACAATTGAGTTTAGAGCTTGTGAGATCAATATCTACCATATTAATTAAATACATGAAATACAGCCAGTAAGCCAATTAGAAAATCCCCATTATCTGAGTGGCTCATCTTTTCCTGTGTCCATTTATTCTTTTACAGTGGGAATGGTTTTTCGGTTGTGATCAGAACTCTTGTGTCTGCTCCAGTATGTACTCATGCTAGGAGGATAAATTAGTCATCAGGCCATTCAGTCATCAGAAGGTCTGAACAAAGGCAACAGGAGAAGCTCTGTCATGTGGGTCATCATGAGCCTGATGAACCACTTCTGCCTTACAATAGAGAATAGCTCTTTGATGCTTAGAATTCTTGTGCTGTCCCATGCCCTCATTCAGTATTGTTCTCTTCCATACATGCTAAATAAATTATAGCAGATTCTGGCTTCCTGGTTACCATTTATTTCCTTCTAATGTGACCATTCCACAAGTAATGACAAACTTAATCGATAGATATATTTACACTGTTAATTAGGTATACTCAAAGCTTGTTTATAATATGGTGTCTTCCAAGGATCTCCTCAGAGATCAGATTTCATTTATTATATGTTGATTTTCCTAATTTAACTCAGAGTCCTGAGTACCTCACTGTTGCCTCCATGTACTGTCTAAGGGTCACTCTATTCCCACCCTGTCCTGCAAGATGTTCAGTGCAGTGCCAACCACACTTAACAAGAAAGATCCAAGTAAATAAGAAAGGGGGAGCATTTACGTATTTTTGCTTAGGAAATTAAAAGAAGGAAAACTTTTAACATCTCATTATAAATATCTACCACCAAGTAATTGAGTTATAGCTTACATTGTGCAATTTACAATTCATGTCTTTAAAAGAGCTCACAGTTACCTCTATTTGTAAGTTTTGACAGGAAAAACCTGTTCATTTCTTCATCAAACATTTATTAATCCCTAATAGTACCAAGTTCCATGATAAATGCTTATTAACAGTCCTGTGAAAGGAATGTTAAAAATACATAAACCACAAGGCACACAATAAGCATATTAAATGTTTACTGTTATTAGTCATCAGAGAGATATAAATTTAAACCTCATTGAGATACCACTATACATTTATGAGAATGGCTAAAATGAAAAAGACTATACCATGTATTAGCAAAGATAGATATGTAGCAGTTATAACTCTGGAAATGGAAATGGCACAACCAACTTGGAAAACTTTCAGTATCCCTTAAAGAGTTGAATGTACATCTACCCAGTGATCTAGAAATTCTATTCCTAAGTTATATTAGTTATCTGGTCAACAAATTACCACATGTTAATGGCTTATAACAAGAATAAACATGTATCATTTCAATTTCTGGGGAATCAGTAATTCAGGTGAGGGTTTAGCTAGGTGGTTTGGACTCAAGAGTCTCTCATGAGATTTCAAGTAATATGTTGGCCAGGTCTGCAGTTCCCTGAAAGCTTGACTGGGGCTGGAGGCTGTGCTTCCAATTCAAGTTACTCATATGACTAACAAATTGAGGATGACAGTTGGCCAGAGACCTCAGTTCCTTGCCATGTGGTTCCCATATATTGCTGCTTGAGTGTCCTCCTGGAAGCTGGCGTGCCCTGGAGTGAATGATTCAATAGAGAGCAAGGTGGCAGCTTTTATGACCTCACTTCAAAAGTCATACTCCATAGTTTTGTGAAATATCCTATTAATTTCATAAATTAGCCCTATTGAGTGTATGATGTATGTATGTGTGTGGGGAGAAGGGTGCAGCTATGCAAGAGCATTGAGATAAGGAAGCAACGACTAGTGCATGCTGTTTTTGGAGTCTGGCTACCATATAGGTATTTACCCCAGGGAAATGGAATGAAAGTCCTTCAAAACCTTGTACAAGAATGTTCATAGCAGCTTTATTTATGATAACCAAACTGGGAAACAGCCCGGATGTTCACAGGAGTCTGGATAAACAAACTGTAGTATATTCACACATTGGAAATATCTCAGTGATAAAAAAGAACTAATGAATGCAAAAATATTAATACATTTCAAAAATATTCTGAGTGAAAGAAGAAAAAGATAATATATACCATATTATTCGACTTATATGCAATCCTAGAATAGGCAGAACTCTAGGTGATACAAATCCTATGTGTCGTTGCTTCTCACAGGGATGGTAGGCAGATTGGGAGTGGGTAAAAGGAAACTTTTGGGGTAATGGAAATATTCCATCAAATTTATCAAAATCAACTCAACAGTACACTTATGTTCTGAAGATTATATGTAAATTATACCTTAATAAAAAATGCAAGGCATAATCCAAGGAACATGAAAGACAAATAAGCCATGTATTATAATTGATAAGAGAGAAATTAATACAGAGGGGAAAATATTAAAGGGAGAAACTTAGGTACATATATTTTTCAAATAAGAAAACACATGGTAATTGTAGATTTTTTTTTTTTTTTTTTTTTTTTTTAAAGACGGAGTCTTGCTCTGTCGCCGAGGCTGGAGTGTAGTGGCCGGATCTCAGCTCACTGCAAGCTCGCCCTCCCAGGTTCACGCCATTCTCCTGCCTCAGTCTCCTGAGTAGTTGGGACTACAGGCGCCCGCCACCTCTCCCGGCTAGTTTTTTTGTATTTTTTAGTAGAGACAGGGTTTCACCGTGTTAGCCAGGATGGTCTCGATTCCTGACCTCATGATCCGCCCGTCTCGGCCTCCCAAAGTGCTGGGATTACAGGATTGAGCCACCGCGCCCGGCCAATTGTAGATATTTTTAATGATATCTTTTATATTTATAATCTGCACTTCTGGAATAATTGTTGATTTATTTTATTTTGATGTACTTTCCAGTCTTTTTTCATGCATTTAAAAAAATAAATAAGAATGTTTGGTATTTGAGATTTTGTAAATTGTGTTTGTGTGTGTTAATGTGTGTGTGTATGTGTGGTTGCCATTACAGTATAAACAGTCCTCCAAATTATTAAAGACTATTTTGAAGCATCATTTTCAGTTGTTATATTCCATTTTAAGACTACTGATAGTTTATATTAACTGTTCCATTACTGATGGACCTTTAGGTTCTTTCTCATTATTTAAATAATGCAGTGGAGTTGTTCATAAAGAGTGATCTTTAGTGTTGAGGATTATTTCCTTGGGCTAGGGTTTCCAGAATGTCCTAGATCAAAGAATATGTTTCACATTTCCATGTTGCTTTCTACAGGGTTTAAATTATTATACACATTTACCAATAGTCTATTAAAGGACTTATTTCACTATGCTTTGGTTAGGTAAGTAACCCAGGTAAGTGGAGTAGGTATTTCACTATGCTTTGATAAGCATAGTGAACACTTTGTTCATGTATTTATTAACCACTGTAATTGAGAAAAATGGTTGAATTGAGCCTTAAAGAATGAACAGTATTTTAAATGTCAATTGGATTTGAAAAGGCAAAGATGAGGAAGGTTATTTCTGCAATGTTCATGGCATGGCAAACAAAGTCATTCCATGTCAAACTCATGGAATTGTAAGTCATTTAGTATAAAAGCTGACAGCAGTTGTTCTCAATCTTGGCTGCACAATAGGATCACCTGAGGGAGAATGTAAAAATCTCCAATATCTCGGCCTTACTAGACCAATAAAATCAGGATAGTTGGGTGAAGAACTCAGGCATTAGTAGTTTTTGAAAGTCCCCAGGTGATTACAATCTGTAAGCAAAATGTAAAACCAGTGGTATAGAGTGATGTGAAATGGGATAAGTTGCCGTTAGAGATGAAACAGAAGAGATGAAGACCATATGTAGCAAGACAGAATGCTCTAGGACAAATTGTATATTCTGGGCAAATTAGCAAATGCTGTTAGGTTAGTGTCCCTTTCTTATCATCTTGGAGTCCTTTACCTTTTCCTCATACAGTGGGCATTATTCCCAACCAACAACTAGCACTTGATCTTGTTGACCGGCTGCAAGCAAACCACCCCCACAGCTACCCACAAGCCTGGAGACCTGGGAGTTTTTGCTCCACACCCCCAGGGCATAGGCCTGAAGCAATGATTGCTGATGATATGATATAAGTAATTCAGCTTCTTCTCTCCTAATCAAGACAATTCTGACATGTGATCTATACTAGTGCATTCAAGTAGCCGATATGCAAACTTTTCCTTGTTTTCTAAGACAAGATGAGCTTGTGCCAGAACATAAATCTGTATGCTGCTTCCTTCAGAAAGAAATGGTTCTATGAAAGAAAGGTCAGCTGAAGTAAATAGTGGATTTAGTGACTTAGCTGCAAGCACCTTATTTCATCATGGACCAGTGACACAGACCAAGGATCTGCAAACCACACTTTGAGTAGTGCTGCCTTTCACTGTCTCCAACATGCTCTGCGGCAGTGAACCAAACTTACCCTGTGTTGACGTGCCTTTACCTTGCACTCTTGCCTGGCCTCATTTCTTTCTCTCTTTCACATCTTGCTCCTTGTTTTTCTCTGGGAACTCTTAGTTATAAATTACCTTCACATGATTCATTGTGTGAACATCTGCTTCCAGGGAGCCCAATTAAGACAGGCAATAAGGAATGCATTGGAGGGTAAAACCTGTGCTTTAGGAACATAATTCCAACAGTTCCTAAGAATGATGTACAAAAATGAATAAATGTAGGTAGGAAGTGAGATTGAAGACTATCACAATATCCTTTCAACCAGGAGACTCAGGAGTCCTCCACCTCCATTACTCATATTTTAAAAGATCCTTTTCTTGCCATATCTAAGGTCCCGGCCTTAGTTTAGATGCCCATTAGTTTTGAGGTTTAGAACCACTGGTTTGCATTTCAAAATGTAACTCAAGAACCATGCCGATATTTCAATGGAGATGGTAGCTTCCTCAGAATTTGTAAACTGAAGTTCCCTTTGTGAGATATGTGTTATTTACTGTAGACTTTATAGCTCATAGACTGATTCTAAATTATATTTGTAAGGAAACTTAGGTGTATCCCATGTATCTGACCTGGAGCAAGTATTGAAAACTCTCTGGCCCTCAGTTTTCTCACTTCTTGAATGAGGAAAATGAATTACATTATTCCTAAGGTCTCATTCAGTTCTAAAATGTTATGTTCAACAATAGCTACTAGATTATGTCAGTGAAACAAAATAAAACAGAAAATAATCTGTTATATTTTCAGATATAATAATCATATTATTTTCTGTTTTATTTTGTCACTTCTCAAAACAAATTGACAAAAATCATACATTTATTGTAAAAACAATTCTCTAGGAAGCTAACCTTTGTCTGTTTTTCATAATGATATGTTTACTGCTTTTAACTTTGCTGTGGAAATGGGTAACCATCTAATTAGGTTGATAAGGTCAGCAGGCAGGAACTTTGGAAAGAGATTGGATAATATTTGTGAGTGTGTATATTTGCCTAGACATGCTTTTTGTCAAGTTTATTGTACTTTAATGATTAGCTAGAAATAATAAGCCTGTTGTATATGCTATTTTATTAATGCTCTGTCATGTATGGGTTTTTCTAAGGTAATTTTAAAATACAGAGAAAATATAATTATTTGAGGGTGCTTTTAGAAGAGGTGGATATGTTTATAAAATTAAATAGTAATTGAATAACACAATACTTCTCAAGACAGAATTCACCAGTATACATGGTTCATAGAGAGGGTTTGTGGAACTGAATGAGTTTTATTTTCCCCAATTTTCAAGGAACATGTAAATTCATTTTGGCATGATCTTGTGGATCAAGAAAGATGATTTTAACATATGTAAATCATTTCTGCTCATCAGTTTGTCACATCTTGTCCCCAAACAACCCTAAAATAGTTCAATATTTTTTAGACTCTTTTGTTGCTCAACTTTAGGAAGAAATGTGGACTTCACAGTCATATCACACAGACTTTCCATTTGAAATGATTCTCAATTCCATTCCCTTCTGGGCTCTTATGCTTTTGAATCCTCATACAAACATGGGGAATTATGACATCTATGTGGCATTTTAAAAATTTATTCTTTTTTTTCCCTTAAATGAGGTATAATACACAGATAGGAAAGTATATAGATCTTAAGTATACAACCCAATGAATTTTTACGTATGTGTACACTAGTATAACTACCACTTGAACCAAGATATAAAGCAAGATTAAAAAAATCTCTTCTCATCCCTTCCTAGTTAATTTTCCGTCATATAGAAGTTACCACCATTTTGACCTCAAGCACGATAACTTGATTTTGCCTGTCCTTGTTCTTCATAGAAATGGAATGATACCTTATGTTTGCTTTCTTTGCTCAATACTGTGTTTGTGAGATTCATGTGTATTCTTGCCTATGGTATAATAAATAATCATTAGCTTCATTTTCACTGTGATGTAATAGTCTATGGAGATTTCATTTTACTCTTGATAGATCTTTGTTCTGTTTTCATTTTTCATTTATGAATATCTGCTGTGATTTTTGATGAATACATCTCACTAATTTTTTAGTTGACGTAACTAGAGTTAACATGACTGGTTTGTAAGGCAGACATAATTCAGCTTTAGGAAATGCTGCCAAAGGATTTTACAAAGTGGTAGTACAAACTCTTATTTCCACCAGTGATGTATGAGAGCCCTAGTTCCTCTGCATTTGTGCCAATATGTGATATTGTCAGTGTTTTTTATTTTAATCATTCTGGTGAATGTGTGGTAGTTTCTCACTGTGGTTTGAAATTTTATTTCCCTAATTAATAATAATATTCTATGCCTTTTCATATGCGTACTGGCCTTCTGGGAACCTGTTATATGAAATACTATTCAAATCTTTTAGCTGTTTTCCTTTAATTGTCTTTTTTGTTATTGATTTGTTCTTTATGTATTCTGATAAATATGTAAAAAATCAAATTAACAAGTATCTGTTTCCAGTCTGTGTCCTGCGAGATTTTTTGTTAATAATTTATTTTGATGAACAGAAGTTATTAATTTTAAGGAAGTCTAACTTATCACTATTTTCTGCTATTGTTCATGCTTTTTGCGTTGTGTTTTACTATGTGATTTGAAAATCCGGTCACCCCATAATGCATTCAAATTGACAGATGCTAGGTTTGCTTCTTTCCCCATTAAAAAAATTGTGGCAACATTCACATACATAGAATTTACCATCTTGGCCATTTTTAAGTATACAGTTTAGTGTTATTAAAAATATTCATAATGTTGTAAAGCCATAATCGTTGCCCATCTCCAGAACTCTTTTTATTTCATAAAACCAAAACTCTATATTCATTAAATAACAATTCCCCATTCCTCCTTGTCCCCGTTGCCTGGCAACCCCATGTCAATTTTCTGTCCCCATGATTTTGACTACTGTAAGTATGTAATGTAAGAGGAATTATACAATATTTGTCTTCTGTGCACTTGGTATAATGTCCTCAACATTCATCCATGCTGTAGAATATGTCAGAATTTCCTTCCTTTTTAAGGCTGAATAATATTCCATTGTATGTATATAACATACTGTGACTTAAATTCTGGCTTACCATGTTTTTCTATCCTGAAAAATGTCCCATGTGCATTGAGAAGAATGGGTATGATGTTATTGTTGGGTAGTGTTCTGTATCTGTCTATTAGATCAAATTGGTTATTGTGTTGTCTTTCATTTCCTTACTTATTTTTTGTCTGATTGTTCTATCCGTTAATGAAAGCAGGGTATTAAAGTATCCAACTATTATTATAGAACTATTTTTCTCCTCAGTTCTGTCAGTTTTTTCTTCATATTCTTATTATCCTATTAGGTGCATACATGTTTAAAATGGTTATATTTCTTGATGTACTGAAACTGTTACTAATATGTAATATGCCTTTCTTTGTCTCTTGCAATTTTTTTGATTTAGAGTCTATTCTGTCTTATGTTAGCATAGCCACTCCTGTTCTCTTTTGGTTACTGTTTACATGGAATATTTTTTCATCATTTTATTTTTAATCTATCTATGTGTTTGGATCTAAAGTGAGTTTCTTGTAGATAGTATATTGTTGGATTCTGTTTTTTAATCTATTCTGCCAATTTGTCATCTGATGGGAAAATTTAATCCATTTACATTTAAAGTAATTACAAATAAGGAGGGCCTTAACTTCTTTCATTTTGCTATTTGTTTTCTATATATCTTATAACTTTTTTTGTTTTTCATTTTCTGTGTTACTACTGTCCTTCTTTGTGTTGAGTTAATTTTTTTTGTAGTGAAACATTTAAATTGCTTTCTCATTTTCTTTTGTGTATATTCTTATAGCTCTTCTCTTTGTGGTTACTATGGGCAGTACATTCAATATCCTAATTATAATACTAATTTAAATTTATATCCGCTTAACTTCAGTAACATAAAAGCTCTATTTCTTTATAGCTCTGTCTTCACTCCTTTTACTAGTTAATGTCATAAAGTTGTATCTTTACACATTGTATACCCCCAAACGTAAACTAATAATTATTTAAATGTATTAGTCTCTTAAATTATGTAGAAACAAAATGGATTTATAAAACCAAGTTACAATAATACTAATTCTTAGACTAATTGTGTTTTTAAAAAATGTAATTGTCTCTTAAATAATGTAGAATATAAAAAAGCAGAATTACAAACTGTTGTTATAATAATACTAGCATTTATAATTGCTCCTATGTTTACCTTTATTGATATGTTCATTTCTTAATATGGCTTCAAGTTATTGTCTAGTGGTCTTTGATTTCAACCTTCAGGACTTCCTTAAGCACTTCTACAGGGAAGGTACTGGTTACAGACTTCCTCTCCTTTGATTTATTTGAGTATATTTTAATTTCTCTCTCACTTTTGAAGAACAGTTTTGCTAAATGTAGGATTCTTGGATGTCACATGTTTTTCTTTTAGTACTTTGAATATATTGGCCCACTACCTTCTGGCCTCTAAAGTTTCTGATAAAAATATGCAGATAATCTTATTGAAGAATACCTTGTATGTATGAATTGCTTCTCTTTTGCCAAATCTAAGTTTCGGCATCAGACAGTTAAATAGTTACATCAGACAGATTTTGCCACTACAATTGTTGTCTAGTTTGGAAGACAGAGTCCTAGTACTGCTGACTCTGCCATCTTCCCAGAATCCTCTCCCCTTAAGCTTGTTTTTAAAGATGATAACTAGTTGTGTTATAATAGAAAATATATTGGATTTTAGGTATGAAGATCTAGGTGTTCTATCTTTTCCAATGACTAAATATCTAAGATTCTAAGATTCTCTCTTTGAGTTTTGAAAGTGTGATTATAATGTGTCTTGGTGTCAGTCTCTTTTGTTCATCTTCCTTGAAATTTGTTGAGTTTTGTGAATGTGAATGTTTATATTCATGACTTTCATCAAATTTGGGAAGTTTTCAGCCATTATTTCATCTGATTTTCTTTCTACTCCTTTATCTCTTTTTCTGAGATTTCTACAATGTATGTTGGTGTGCTTAATGGTGTCCCATAGGTCCTTTAGGCTTTGTTCATTTTTCTTTAATCTTTTTTCTTTCTGTTCCTCAGACTTGATAATTTCTGTTGTCCTAGCATCGAGTTTTCTGATTCTTTCTTCTGCCTGCTCAAATTTGCCTTTGAATTCCTCTAGCAAACCTTTCATTTCAATTATCCTTCTTTTCAGCTCCAGAATCCCTTTTCTGGTTTTCTTTTTATGTTTTCTATCTCTTTCCAAAATGATATTTCTATTTTGTTCATATGTTATTTTCTTGACTGTCTTCACATCTCCCCTTAGTGTTTTGAGCATCTTTAAGACTGTTGTTTTAAAGCCTTTGTTGTCTTGTAGAGTTGCCATTGGGTCTTTCTAGGAATAGTTTCTGTTGATTTATTTTTTTCCTTTGAATTTACCATACTTTCCTGTTTCTTTGTGATTTTTTTCTTGGGAACTCAACATTTTAATCTAATAATTTGGTAAGTGTAGGAATAAGATTATCCTTCTCCAGGATTTGCTTTTTTTTGTTATTTTATTATTATATTTGTAGACTGTGTGCCAAGGATCAATCTGAATTATAAACTTGAATTCTTCTCACGTCTTTCCTGAGGCTGAGCCTCTCCCTAGACATCCATGGCCATTTTCCAATTTTCCCCAGATACGCAGTTGCTTTTGAATGTTCTAGTCTTCAATGTTTAGCTCCCGAAAGAAGAAAAAGATAAAAATGAAGAGGGGGTTAAAACGAAGGATTCAGCTCTTTAAATTCCCTGGTAGTCACTTCAGCTGCAGTGGGAGGGACCTCAACAATGGGAAGAGGTGAAACAACGATGGTCACCTACCTCTTTGACTTCACGTCTATGATCAGAGGCAGCAATCAGTGATCAGAACATGGATCCCAAATATTTGGAGGACAGGGTGATTTTTGCCCACCCAGTCTCCTGCAAGCTGTGGGCAAGCTGTCCCAAGAACACATGAATAGCTGCCTGCCATGAGCTGGGATTGGAGATGGGTAGCTGCTACTGTGCTAAGAGCTGAAATTAACTGCAATTTTTTGTCGAAGAATTCTCCTGGAAGTTCCAAGCCTTCAATAGACTCCAGAGTTCCAAAACAGTTACATCAGACAGATTTTGCCAGTGCAATCATTGTCTAGTTTGGAAGACAGAGTCCTAGTACTGCTGACTCTGCCATCTTCCCAGAATCCTCTCCCCTTAAGCATGTTTTTAAAGATGATAACTAGTTGTATTATAATAGAAAATATATTGGATTTTAGGTATGAAGATCTAGGTGTCCTATCTTTTCAATGACTAAATATGTACTTTGAGCAGTGTAATTAATCTTTTAAGTCTTCTTCATCATTTGTAATATAGTTTATTAGTCTGAACTCTTTTGGATGCAAGTGGCAGAAAAATAATTAAGCCACCTCAAGCAAGAGAGGGTTATCTAGGAGGTGGTTAGGTCCTAGAATCAGAGGAAGAGCTGCCAAAACCATTGTTAGCATATGGGACCTTAGGGGTCCAATCACACTTTGATCTCTGCTTTTTTCTCTGTATTATCTTCATTTCCATTGGCTGCATATAGGCTTTATGAGGCAAGAAAATATGGCAGTTGGCAGTGCCAGCCTTATGACACCTTAACTGAGCATCTCAAAAGGAAGAGAAAGCATCTTTTATTTTCCTTCACTTCAGTATATAATAATCCTAGTGAAGGATTCTGGGTAGTCCTAAGTCATCTGTCAACCCACATGAACAAGAGGGAGATAGAAACTATTATTATTAATCACAGGTTGAAATAAAGAGGGAAGCAATTTACCCAAAGAAGTAGGTATGCCACTACCAAAAGAAGGGAAATAAGGTGCTGGGCAGATACAAATAATAGATATCTATTACAAAGGAAATAAAAATGCTTGACTCACATGAGCTGGTTGTTGAAAGTGTCTAGCTCTCAGAACTGGGGCTCTGTAGAGGATCATTTCAGGCCTAAGCAAAATAGAAATCCAAGTTGAAATTCCAGACTCTTTCTTGTAAGTCACTTTCATGGGTTTTTAAGGTCAAAGGTGGATCCCTATATTACATCCATCAGAATAAAGCTGTATTTGATTTTCTCTTACTGGTTCCAAGGAGATGCTCCTGATGGTAAAATATGGGGCCCAGAATCTCGCAAATTATCACCCTTAAAAGATATTGTGTTAGTAATTCATGTTTCATTCCCTTTCCTTCCTAAGCTTCTCCAACATGAGTTTAAAATTCTTATGGCTACAATAGCATTTAGATAATTGATAATTGTGACAGATAAACAACATGGTTGCTTTTGAATAATTGCCACTTCAAGTATTAACTCTGTAGCAGTAAGCGCTTCTTAGGGAACTCTGTATTCAGTTCTTCTATCTTATTTATATTGGGATATGTGATTCTCAAACTTTAACATGTGTACAAACCATCTGTATGGCTGGTTAAGACATAGATTGCTGGGCCAAATCTCTCAGAGTTTATGATACCGTAGGTCTGGGATAGGGCCCCAACATTTAGCAGGTTCCTAATGATGCTGCTGTTGCTTGTCCAGGGATCACACTTTAAGAACTAGATAAAAGATACATCCCTAAACATACTAACATGAATAAGTCCTTTATACATCATATTTTGTCTCATTAGGAAAACTTTCAATTAAAAGCAACTATATTTTCTTTGGAAAATAAATAACCTTTATTATAGAAATGAAAATATTTGCTCCTCAATTAACTTTTGCAATTCTGATTTGCTTGAGGGTTGGGGTAAAAGATAGATTCATGTATCAGATTAATTTCTTGGAGGTCATGCATCTTGTAGAAGGGAAAAAATTCTCATAAGTGACATTTTTTAACACTCAAGGATAGTTTTTTTATCCCATTGCAAGTAGCCTTAACCTCTGCTCTACAGTTTTTTAATCTGTTCAGCCTAATCAGATTTTGTGGTTGGTTTGTTTATTTTTCTTTTATTTACGTGTTCTTGTTGTGTATATACCAGATATCAAATGTCTTTAAACAGTATTTCCAATTGGGATTAGAAAGGTCTAATTCCAAATTCTGTCAGTTCCAGATTTGGTCACCAAATGAGTCATAGAAATCGCTGCAAAGGAGTGAATCATACTGCTCTCTTTCTATCAGTCATGGCCAAAGAATTTCAGTTAGCCTACCTCATAAATTAAAATCTGGGAGCAAGAATTTTTTTGGTAGCAATGTTGCATCAGTATTGACATATAAGAGATGATTCTGAGGGTAGCATGGGAGAGAGGAAGAATACAGATTCTGCAATAATAACTGTATCAGGTGATATTTTTCTTCAACTGTTACATTTCAGATGATGGAAATTTAAGTACTGAATGGCCTCAAGGACTTCTGGGGCACAGAGATTCCACTTTAGAAGCTTTCTTTCTTCCTTGAACACTTTAGGTTTAAATGTCTCCTTTTAGGACAAACTCCTATTTGGAGTATGGTATTTTCTCTATTTTAATTAAGTATTAAGAATCAATAAGGGCTTCTGTCCTCTGTTCAGTTTCTGAAGGACCATGCACCATGGTTAAAATACTTGTCCACAATATGTCATGATAGTGTGATTTGCCTGCTAAAATCACTATTTCATACTTCTCAGTTTCTACTTCTGCTCTAACAAGTAATCTTTAATTTTTCTTCAAGTATTAAGATAAAAATATTATTACATTGTTATCTAGTAGTTATACTAAATTCATTTTTATTAAGTTCCTTAACAGTTCCTGCATTCATGATGTTACTCCTAGATAACAAACATGGGACATCTTCATTTAAATCAAGTTTAAAAAATATTCTATAAGTTATATAAACACACAAAATAGAAAGTATTGAAAATAACACAAGAGAAAGATTGTCAAAGTAGCCTGTCTCCTTTCTATGAATTTGAGAGAGAAAATAGAAATGTGGACTAGGTCATGAGCAGAATTGAGTTTGTGTGTATTTGAGGACACCATTGACATTTCCTTGCCATTGCTGCCCCAACCCTAACATTTCCACACCCCTATTTGCCAGCAACGATAACCAAAGCAATAGGAAAATAGCCCTGCTTTGCTTCTGTCTGTCAGATATCTCACTGGAGCACATGAAACTGGTGGACTCTAATATGTATTTGAAACCGTTACCACAAAGTAGTCTGATAATTGTAGGTTTTGCCTTTCCAGACTCCATAATACAGGTGAGCTCTCTGGAAGAAGGGAGAAATTAATGTTGAGGACCAATTCATCATATATACTAGACAAAAGATGGAAGACATGGATAAGGACATCTGTAGAGAAGAGAAACACCTGAGAACAGGAATATTCAAGGGACAATTGGGGAGGCTAAGAATGAATGGTAATAGGGTCAAGGGAAGAACCAGGAAAGTGTGGTATTATGGCAACCAAGGAAGAACAAAAGTTTAGGAAGAAGGAAGTCCACAATAATGGGAAAATGCTGTACTGCAGCAGTTATCAATTTTTGTAGTGTGACATCTTTTCAGTAACAAAAATTCTGTGTACCCTTAGTATTAGGCAAGACTTTGTTACAGAAAATTAACTTGAAGTCATTTATGCAGAAAATGAATTTATTGACACATACAACTTTAAGTCCAGTGGGGACAGATCTAGCATTAACTGCTTAAGTGGTGCAATTGGGCTAAACCTTTCTCCCTCCCTCTTTTGCTTTGTTTGCTTGTCTGCCCTCTGTATTGGCTTCATTGTCAGGCAGGCTTTTTCCATGAAACTAGGAAAAAATGGACTCTGGAAACCAGACCTACCTATTGCTTACAACTTCTGCTCCCAAAAGAAGAGACCCTTTGTCTCTTTTAGTATCTTCAGGTCAAATCTTAGGGAAGAGATTGATTGGCCTGGCTTAGGTCAGGTGCCTTTCACTACACCAGTCACTTGCAGGCTGTAAGCATAGAATGCTCCTATTGGCTAAATCTGGGTTACATGCCCATCCTGCTGGTGGAGGGAATCTGGTCAGTCATACCCAAAACATGGAAAGGATTTTTCCATGTGAGTCATAGAAAGTTGTGATTTTTGTATTATAAAAAGAAAAAATAGAAAAGGGATGCTAAGCAGGCAGATTTACCAGTCTGTGACAGTTCTACATAAGAGTAATTCTATATTTTAGAATGTGTTACTTGAGAAAAAAATATATATATATGTATATAATGACAAAGAGCTACTATGAATTTAGTGACACTTAAAATAAATTTCTAAAATTCATGATAACAGCTGCTATGTACATTTAAAAATTACATATATATGTAATGATATCTTCCTTTTGCAAGTAGTGCTTGGGGAACTTCTAGATTTATGAGCCTCTTTCAGAGCCAGTCACTCTGAAGCCTCCAAAACACAAACAGATTTCTTGCCTTAAAATTAAATTAATCACGGATTCCAAAAGTAGCCTATGCACAATTTCAGGTGCTCTTACATAAAGACATGCTCAGGAAATATTTTAAGACGTTTTCATTCAGTATATAAAGTACCAGTAAATACTCTACCATCAGATGGGTGATGTTGCTGCCACCCAAATAGCTAATTTAAAAACCAGAATAAACCATGAAAATGAGCGTGGGGGTAGGGAAGCACACACAGTTTCACAAGTAACATGTTCTTTTAATTTTTTTCTAGTTCTATCTTTTCTGTTTTTCATTTTTAATATGCATATTATGCATAGAAAACAAATATGGAAATATTACATGAGAAAATATATATATAAATGTTATTCATATAATATAGGTTAAAAATATACAAATAAAACACGTAATAAACACATAATATATAAATAAACATATATATATATCTCTATGTATTCCCCACCCCACCCCCCCAAGATTCTTAAAGCAAGTAGCTTTTCCTTGAGGACAGCTTAGAGACCTGTGCCATATGAAATGGGCTCTGGACCGGTCCCCAGTGCCCTGTGAAGGGTTGCTGTGTACATTAACTCCCCTATCTGCAAAATGGATGTTGCTTGACAGGTCTTCCTACCGCCTCGTGGGAACTGGTCAAAGTCCACACAAACTCCTTCAACCTCCAGGGACAGAAATGGCATCTACGAGCTAATGTGAGGGTCCCTGGGTACAGAGAAATGCATTAGGAGCTGTGTTTCCGGAATGACGGTTTCGTTCTAGGTCTACTGAGCGTCACTGAGCTCGGAGGACATCTCTGTCATTTCAGGAGAGTGAGAGGGCTCAATGATTCCAGGGCCCAGGTGGAAAGAAAGCGGTTGAGGGGCTTGGCCGGCTCTGGTCGCGCCCCTCAGTCCGCCCCAGTCCCATGCAGGCTCAGTGCCAGGCTCTCCGCCCCCGCCAGCTGTGGCTGTGTCACTTCTCAGCTTGGACCATTTGCAGTGGCCTGGCCTCCCATAATAGAGCATCCACCATTATGATGGAAATGCAGCTGTTAGAAATAGAAGCACCAAAGTGAAACTGTTCTTGTTCCCTGAGGCCACCTTGTAATCTTCCCTGACGTTCTAGCCTACCAGAACTACCTGTACTGTAATCTTCTAATATTTCTGAAAAAAAAAAAAAAAAAAAACAAATAAGGAAACCCTATAAAAATAATACCGTGCCATGAGTATTTACATAAACAATGAGGTTTGAAATAGGTTTTAAAACAGTTAATTAACATGGTTTCTTAGACATCAAAGAGCTTGCAGGTTAAAAAAAAATTGGGGGGTGTGTATCCTTTTTTACTTCAGAGATATTTTTATTTCCTTGTTGGGAAAGCCTTTACTATATTTGGCTAAATAAGCAAGAATTGGTCTGGAATAATTTAATTTGCTTCCTGGTGGAATGCAACTTTATTTTCCCTGTTTTAAGGATTGAATGCATTTATGTATTGATTACTTGGCTGTTTCAAAAGTTAAATTTGATTTTATAATTTAATGAGAGTGTTTTCTTTATTTTAGCATGTGGTGTTAAAAGTTTTTTTTTAAACAAATGAAACATGTCTTTTTTGAGGTAAATCAAAAAATCAAAAGCTTGAGGATTTATATATTATTTTTTCAATTCTCAGTTTATCTTTGCCAACATTTATGGATTTTTTAAAAACCTGGATAATTACTAAAAATTGTCACAATTAGCAGTTTTACTAAAACTTTGCTTTTATTTTGAGTTAATATATTAGATTGAGTACATTTGTTAAGTAGTTAAGGAAACTGGCAGTATTATTTTTTTCCCAATTTAGAATCTACATTGACATTTGTAGATTCTAAGTTAGTATGGATCTCAAAATTTGTGCTTGCAGCTCACATTGAGGGAAGGAAGACTGAGCTGCGGTGCATTTTATTTTGTTTTCAATGTATTTTGCCTTATAGCTGCAGAAATAGCAATGTAATTACTTAAAAATAAGTAATTTACTTACTTAGCAAGGTTTCTGATGGTAGCTTTTATTAAATTCTCAAGTAAGATAATTATTGCAGGGAATTTCCCAACTTAAAGCAAACACTTCATTAGGTTCAAGATAATTAAAAAACACTACCAGTTTATACTTGCCTTCATGATCTTTCTGTCTCCCTCCCTCCCTCTCCCTTGTTTTCTCCCCCTCCCTCTTTCTCCCTCTTTTCGGCTCCTCCCACCCTTTTCCCTCCAGCTCTCTTTCTCATCTCTCTGACAGCGTAAGTGAAATAACCTCTTAAACTTATCTCAAAAGATGAATACTATGCCCAAACCAGGAAAAAAATCCCACACGAGAATGATGTTGCAAAAGTTGTCATAAGATAATGATGACATTTTACCATCCTGTGACATTATCATTATTGATTCTTCCTCTATTTTATTTAATGCCACAACAATAGTCCCTTTGCTGGATTGAAATGTTGCTAAAATTCTATTGTGTTTGTTTTTTAGATGAATGGCAAAATTGTCAAAAGTGTCAACAGGAAGCTTTTCTGAAATCCCCTTTGTTATCCAGAGAGAAAAGAATGACATAGCAATGTTTCTAATGTTTCAACAACATAATTATCTTTGTCTCTGGAAAACGGGAAGCTATGTATCATTAGGAATTTCCTGATGAATTTCCTAAAGTGCAAGGGTTCTAGTGCTATACAGAGAGCAACTCAGACACGAGGTCATTAACCCTAAAAAAAAAGAAAAGAAAAGAAAAGAAAAAAAAGAAAAAATGCTTTCATTGGGGACAAGCAGGATTTCTAAGGGCTTGCTGGCGTGTTATTTGACTGTACATAGAGGTTTTCAGCACAGATTTCTCTTCCAGGTCAGTGAAAATAAGAGTCCAGCCAGCCTGGCTTTAAATCAGTCGATGGAAAGGCAAAGATCTCAGAAATTTGGTTTTAATTTATCAGCTTCGAGTTGCTTTTTCCTTCACCTTTTCATGCTTGTCATTGGCTGCCTAACCCAAGTGAGGCAGGTTTCCTGTAGATCCCATCTGTCTTGCTGGTACCTCCTGCACTTGCTGGCATCCCTTGCCCTTGTTGGCAACTTCTGCATGCTGGATAGTGTCCCGTCAGGTCTAGGATAGCGGTTCTTAAAGGGTAGCCTGGTGCTATTGCTAGTCCATGGACGGACTGCACTTTGATGTATTGATGATGTTTGATGCTACAATGACTATATTTTTACTTTATTATACTGACCATTGTTGCTGCTTATAAGAATACAATGGGAGACAGGATTCTGAGGCTGGGTGCTGGGGGGAAGCCATTTAAAATCTGGCAGCACTGGCGGGAAAGCACACCTAGTGCTGCCAGGTTGGAGCTTGGTGCCTTTTTCTGCCTTTTCCATGATACCTCTAAGGGGGAGCCATTGTCCTGCTATTCTCTTTGGCTTTCTTTTTAAGGGGCTGTGCACCTATAGATTTGCTGTAGCTAAAACTTACAAGACCGTAACTACACAGTTCAACCCTACATACACCCTGTGATATCTCCGGACTCTTCTCTACTTCTCTCTTCCCTGCTCACTTGGCCCCAGCTGTGCTTCAGATATACCAAGGTACTTCCAGACACTTACAGACTTCACTCCTGCCCCTCCTTTAGGCTGTCACTCAAATGTTGTCTTTGCAAAGAATCTCTTCCTGGGCATGCTATCTAAAATTGCAATCCCTACTGCCAATACACTCTTTATTTTTGTCTTTGCACGTATCACCATCTAACAGAATATATTTTACTCACTAGTCACTTATTTATTTTACTTATATTATATTTACTTATTAACTTAGTATCTGTCCTTCCTCTGTAGAATATAAGGCAAATGAATATAGAGGTTTTTCTTTGTGTTCACTGCTGTATTTTGAATGCATGGAACAATGCCTGTCACTTAGTAGGTGCTTAATAAGTTTTTGAAAGAACAAATGAATGGTTAGAAGCCCCATACATTTATTTCTTAATCTGGTTTATACCCACAGCAGCAGAAATGCTATAATGACTTGCCCCATTTAAGTTTGGGTCAAAATTCAGTATGCTGACTTATTTATGAAGTCATTTGGAATGAGTAAGAGTCCTAGGTCTATGTCGATCACACTGAAATAAGAGCAGACCATTGATGGATTCAATACTAAATGTGATAGTTCTATAACTTTCTGGACACTTCATGTAACAGCTCTGTCTAAATCTCAGAATCTCATTTATACCTCATCACTGAATATTTTTAGACTATTAAAGTAGTTTATTGGGGAGAGAATGTTTACTATCTCTCAATCACTTCTTATACATGATCTATTTTAATTCTTATAAAAACCATGTAAAGATACATTATTATTCCTATTTGAACTGAAATTCTGAACATCATTTTAATTACTCAAGGTTTCACAAGTTATGAGAGAAGATTATGATCTTTTCAAGTTATGCTGTAAAATAAGGACTTCTGTTAGAAAACAACAAATAAAAGAATTAGACTACCCCCCTTGTTATCCATCCTCTGTTAGCTGAATATTCATCTTAAAATAGGGCCCTGCTATCCCATTCTCCTGCTAAGAGTCTGCATTGGTTTCCTACTGGATCAAATCCAAGCTAAAACTGGCACTCAAAGCCTCATATAGTCTCATTTCCCCTTAACCATCTTAGGTTATTTCCCTCAGCTCCCTGTAACAAATCCTCTGCTCTAGTCAAGAAGTTTCTCTTCTTCTTTTCTTCCTTCCTCCTTATCAGCCACCCCTCCTGTGTTAGGCACCCGTTTACTAGTCTGCCCTTCTTCAGGGACTTCCTGTTTCTTCTCTGATGTTCCTTTCAGGCATGAATGTCATTCCCTTTTTTTCCTGCTTATCCATACACCTTATGGACCTATCTGTAAGATCCACCTGTAAATTGCACACTTTGTTTTTCATGTCCCTAACCTATAACAAATAATCTCTCTCATTTTTCTTTTCTTAATTACTTTTGAACTTATCAGGTGTACCACACAATTTATTAATCCTTAGCTAATTATAGACTGTAGTGTTCTATAATTGTTTCTAGTGTAAGCCTTGTTCTCTAAACAAGATTGTAAGTGCTTAAAGAGATTTATGTCTTATACTTTCCCGCCTATACTTTCTAGAGTAGAGGTTGTTTTGTTAAGAGATGCCCTACAAATACTTGGCTTTTCATCCTGTATCGGTATGAGTCCTGCTATTAATAGAAACTATGACATCATTTTAGGATAGAGAGTAAAATGTGGTTTATCCAGGAGCAGATCCTTTCAATCTGATATTAGTTTTGTGCATTTTATGAGCACACATATTTTCAGAAAGTCACTGGAAGATTTTGTTTCCACTATAGTTGAAATTTGAACACCAGACTTCCACACTGTGAAACGTTTGTATGAACACTTTTGAGAACTTTAGGTGAAAGGTGTAGTGTAAGTACAAAGTATGCATCTTCAAAAAGCAAAATGAAAATGCAAATATTTAGAAATTTCAAAACAAAGCATGGGAAATTTTGGGTATATTGCAAGACCAAATAATTCATCATTCCATTTCTAGAGCACTAGAAAAGGTTGGGAAATCTGTTCTTTGAAGCCTTAGAGTATATATATTTTTCTCTTTAGCCCTGTCTGTTTCCTTGAGGAGACGCCTGTAGCAGTAAAGGTAATCTGGAAGGCTTTGAACTTCTGAGACAGTGTTAAGCATTTTTTACCATCAGATTAAAGGTGGCAAAAGCAGGGATGATCTGCAGGTGACTTCAAATCAGGGGGTTACACTGCAAATCCGTCTTTTAGATGAGATAAGTCGAAGTGCCAGTGATTGTGTTTTGGTGGAAAGAAAAGAAGCTGAGAGAGTCAAGATGCAGAAGTTAGCATTTTTTCAAGAAACGCTGGGATGGAATTTCTTTGTGTGGAACTGTACCATGTCTGGAGATACCTCACTTAATGACATTAATTGAATACTGTGCAGTTTGTCCAATTTTCAAAATGAAGTACATTTATTATTCTTCCCTGTCAGGCATATTTATTTATTGCCTTTTCTTTCTTCTTCTTCTTTTCCTTTTTTTTTTTTTTTTTCTTGAGACAGGGTCTCACTTTGTTGCCCAGGCTGGAGTGCAGTCAGTGGCGTGATCTCGGCTCACTGCAACCCCCACCTCCCAGGTTTGAGCAACTCTCCTGTCTCAGCCTCCCGATTACTACAGGCACACGCCACCATGCCTGGCTAATTTTTTGTTTGTTTGTTTTTGTTTGTTTGTTTGTTTGTTTTTAGTAGAGATAGGGTTTCACCATTTTGGTCAGCTTGGTCTCAAACTCATGACCTCAGGTGATCCACCTGCCTTGGCCTCCCAAAGTGCTGGAATTACAGGCGTGAGCCACCGTGCCGGGCCCTATTGCCTTTTCAGGAAAGTTTTGGGAGTGTTCTGAAGTTTGTGGAGGGTCCACGTTATCTTTAGAAGCTTTCTCTTTAGTGTCCCTTTGAATGCTGGCTTCAGCTTAGTGGATAATAGGTGGGTCAGGCTGGGTGCATTTTTATATTTTGTGGTATCAGAATTTGAAAACAAGATCTGCTTCAAGGGAGGAGCAGGTCCCACTGGTAGAGACAAAAGGATGTTTTGCCAGTTTGCTAGCTGAGTGCAATGTACTGAAAGAGGAGTGCTAAGTGCTAAGTTGCACATCTAAGCCAGCTGTCACTGGGGAAGGTCCTGCAAAGGCTCACAGGTGGCACCCCATGGGCTGACCCATCATAGCAAGACAGAGCCTGAGAGTAGTCAGTTTTTGGTGCTCCAGGCCGTGGGGCAAGAAGTTGGGCTCAAGTAGGCCTGGTAGCTGACAGGGGACCCAGCCTCTGAGCTGGGGATCACAGTTTCAGACTTAAAGGAGCTCTCAGGCGGAAACCTGGGATACAAGGAAGGTGGGGAAGTACGATAAGGACCAGCTGTTGAAGACGGAACACAGGTAGCTACAAAAATAATAATAATCTCCACAGATGATGATAATAAAGATAGCTAACACTTATTGATGCTTACTATATGTCAGAAAATGTCCCAAGTCCTTCACACATTTTAACTCTATCAATCCTTAAAGGCTGGTACTGCTATCATCCCCACTAGCAGGGGATGTAAACTGAGTCACAGTAAGGTGGAATAGCATTCAGAACTACACATCTAATTAGTGGTAGAATAGACATCTTAATCCAGGAATTCCAGTTTAAAAAGTCTGTGTGCTCATCCTCCAAGCTATCCCACCTTCAAGTACCAAAAAGTGACGCAAAATAGAGTCTTTACAGTCTATTGGAAAGGGCAAAAGCTTTGAGCTAGAGAGATAAAGATTTGGATCTCACCTCTACCACTTATTTCTGACATTTTGGGAAAATCATTTGATTATCTTAGATTTGCTATATCATCTGTAGAATGGGGGAATGCCACTCACCCCACTGATTTTGAAGAACGAAGTGAAATAATAGATATAAGCTAATTAGACTGCATCTGGCAAGAAGTTGCCACTCAGTAAATATCTGCTTTCTTTCACTCTCTAAATGCCCATTCATATAGACCTCTTTCAGTTACTTCTGATTGGAAATAGGATTATTCTGGGGCACAAGTCCGGGCTAAGCTTGAGATAATCAGGGAGGCCACAGGTTTCAGCACCTGTGAAAAGAAGAATAAATAGATAGAAAAATAGATAGATGACAGATAGAGAGATAGAGATAGAGATAGAAAGAAAGAAAGAAAGAAAGAAAGAAAATTGATTGATAGATAGATAGATAGATAGATAGATAGATAGATAGATAGATAGACAGACAGATAAAAGATGCCACAGGTTGTAGTGAGAGGTGAGACAGCACCTGGCTGTTTCCTGCCTGCTTACCCTTAAACAATGTGGTGCTTTCTTCTTTTACAGAAAAATGTGCTGGCAAGTGCTTTTGTGTACAGTTAATTCAATCAATGAAACTTTGCATCTTAAAGATGTAAACTAATGCTCACTTCAGAAATAATAATTGGCAAATTTAAAAATTATGCATTTTTATAAACATGTTAATCTTTTGCTTTTAAGATTTTGTGCTTTCATTAACTTTGTTAGTACTCAGGAGAACTAACTGAAATGATTCTAAGCTTGAATTTCTATAATTATGCTTGAATTTCAAAGCCTACCTTGCATAGGATAATGGCTAGGGCATAAATATTACATCCTATCTCTAGTCAAGGCATGGATACCTGTACCATCTTTCATATGAGAAGCATCAATACAATTCTGACTATAGAATTTCATGATCATTCTTTCCGCCTACAGCTTTTTTGGATCTTTAGCTGCAAATTACATTTTTTTAAATTTATTATTTATTATTATTATTATTATACTTTAAGTTCTAGGGTACATGTGCATAACGTGCAGGTTTGTTACATATGTATAGTTGTGCCATGTTGCTGTGCTACACCCATCAACTCGTCAGCACCCATCAACTCGTCATTTACATCAGGTGTAACTCCCAATGCAATCCCTCCCCCCTTCCCATGATAGGCCCTGGTCTGTGATGTTCCCCTTCCCGAGTCCAAGTGATCTCATTGTTCAGTTCCCACCTATGAGTGAGAACATGTGGTGTTTGGTTTTCTGTTCTTGTGATAGTTTGCTAAGAATGATGGTTTCCAGCTGCATCCATCTCCCTACAAAGGACACAAACTCATCCTTTTTTATGGCTGCATAGTATTCCATGGTGTACATGTGCCACATTTTCTTAATTCAGTCTGTCACTGATGGACATTTGGGTTGATTCCAAGTCTTTGCTATTGTGAATAGTGCCGCAATAAACATACGTGTGCATGTGTCTTTATAGCAGCATGATTTATAATCCTTTGGGTATATACCCAGTAATGGGATGGCTGGGTCGTATGGTACATCTAGTTCTAGATCCTTGAGGAATCACCATACTGTTTTCCGTAATGGTTGAACTAGTTTACAATCCCACCAACAGTGTAAAAGTGTTCCTATTTCTCCACATCCTCTCCAGCACCTGTTGTTTCCTGACTTTTTAATGATCGCCATTCTAACTGGTGTGAGATGGTATCTCATTGTGGTTTTGATTTGCATTTCTCTGATGGCCAGTGATGATGAGCATTTTTTCATGTGTCTGTTGGCTGTATGAATGTCTTCTTTTGAGAAATGTCTGTTCATATCCTTTGCCCACTTTTTAAGCTATTACTCTGTATACTTTTTCTGTACTTAAAAACATATTTGATGCAAATAGCCCAAGTGTTCACTGCAGAAAAAATAGGTTACATTAGGCACAGAAATTAAAGGAGAAAAACCACCCACAATTCCAGTACTAAATAGTAGCACATTTTGAGGTATATCCTTCCAGACTATTTTCTATAGATGTTGAGGCATAGTACAGAAATGGGATCATACTCTACATACAGTTTTGTAATCTGTGCTCCTCACTCAGCTATTTATTACAATAAACACCTTTATATTCATATACATTATCATCTGTAATAACCTCATTCCATTGCATTTTTGTAGCAATACTAATTTAGATAATCTGCTATTGTTAAGTATTTACTTTATTCACTAGGCCGGGTGTGGTGGCTCACGCCTGTAATCCCTGCACTTTGGGAGGCAGAGGCGGGTAGATCACCTGAGGTCAGGAGTTTGAGACCAGCCTGACCAACATGATGAAATCTGTCTCTACTAAAAACACAAAAAATTAGTAGAGCGTAATGGTGGGTGCCTGTAATCCCAGCTACTCAGGAGGCTGAGGCAGGAAAATCACTTGAACCCAGGAGGCAGAGGTTGCAGTGAGCCGAGATTGCGCCACTGCACTCCAGCCTGGGCAGCAAGAGTGAAACTCCGTCTCGAAAATAATAAAAAAAAATTATTCACATTGTTTTTATTATTATGAACAAGGCTTTGACTATTATCTTTGCACATCCATGTATCCTCTTTTCATACTGACTCAAAGGGCATGCGTATTTATCAGACTTTTGATGTATTTGCCAAATACATGTCTAGAAACAGTGTGCTGACTATCCTCCCTCTAGCAATAAATGAGTGCCTCAAAACTGGATTTCTTTTTCTTTTCATGTACCATCTGATAGACAAAATAGGGCATCTCCTTATTTTATTTTTTATTCATTTGTTTTCTTGCATGGTTGATTTTTCCATATCATTAATTTAAAATTTGTAATTTATCCTTTTCTGTAAATTCATGGTTCTTTTCTCTCTTTCTCTCTACTGGGACATATTTATTTTCCTTACTGATTTTTAAGAGTTCTCCATGTTGTACCTCTTTAACTATAAAATATGTAATATGTAATATTTTCCCATGTTGTATTGTATATTAAATTTTTTTGATGTATACAAGGTTTTATTTTAAAGTTGACTAAATCACAGGCTGGACATGCTGACTCACACCTGTAATCCCAGTACTTGGGAGGCCAAGGCAGGCAGATTACTTGAGCCCAGAAATTTGTGACTAGCCTGGGATCCATTAAGAAACTCTATCTCTACAAAATTTTTTTTAAAAGATTAGCCCAGTGGCCTGCACCTGTAGTCCCAGCTACTATGGAGGCTAAGAGGGGAGGATCACTTGAGCCCAGGAAGCAGAGGTTGCAGTGAGCTGTTTGATGGCACCACTGCACTCTAGTCTGGGTGACAGAGCCAAACCCTGTCTCAAAAACAAATACATAGGTAAATAAATAAAATTAATTAAATCATTTTATTCATAGTTTATGCACTTAGAAAAACATCTGGCATATATAGTGCTCAGAAAGACCTTCCTCACCCTTAGAGAAATAAAATGTTCACATATATTTTCTTTGAGTATTTCCGTAGCTTCCTTTTTCATATTTAAAGTTTGAATTCATCTGGACTTTATTCTGGCATAATGTAAGTCTTAGGCTTATATTCCCAAATGATTATCAAGTTGTCACAGTATAATTGATTAACCTGTGTTGCACATGCTGATAAAAAATGTTACCTCTGTCTAACGTCAAATTCTTATGTATAGTTGTATCTCTTTGGTGTTTCTGTTCAACTCTGTTGGATTCTATTCTAGTCTGGTGCCAGGATCAATTATTATAATTATTACAGAAATTACTCCTTTGTTAACATTGTCTTTCAGAAATGTTCTGGATATACTTACATTTATTTATATGAGTTCTTAAAATACACAAGCAATGGGAGACAAGGGGGAATTGCAATTGGGGGTAAATAAAGCAAGTTTGGAAAAATGTTGATATTGTTGTAGCTGTGTGATGGGAATGTGGGACTCATGATCCTGTTTACTCTGCCTGTGTGTATGTGTGAAAGTGACGATAACAAAACTTTATATAAATAATTAGGTAAATAATTCAGATCGGAACTGCATGTAATTGGAATTGTACATGCTTTCCTCTTTAAAAACCTTTTTTTTTAATGTCTCCTTTTATGTACTTCAATGAAGTTTTGTAGTTCATTTCTTCATGTAGTCCCCCTACCTTTCTAAACAAACAAGCATACAAAACCTAAGAAAGCATCTTCATGCCTAGTTTTTAGGTTGTGTGTGTGTGTGTGTGTAGCACTTATATTTCAAATTGTTGGTATATAGGAAAACATTGATTTGTAATCAACCAAGTTACTTAACTTAAAAAAAAAAAACTCTTTTTTTTTTTTTTTTTTTTTTTGCTCTCTTTTTGGGAGGTCTTCCAAGTAGAGAATTCTGTGGTCTTCCCATAGTGATAGACTTGCCTCATCATTTTCAATATTTATGATTCTCCTTTATGGGATTTATTAGCACTTTAAACACATTGGCAACTGAGGGTGGTGGTAGTGGGTGTTTTTCTGCTGCTCCCAGCTTTAATGAGAATGTCTTCCATCTTTGATCACTAAGCAAGACATTGGCTCTTTGAGGAAGATATGACTTTTGATCCCATTTTATTAAATCTTAAAAATCAGGATTCAGTGTTAAGTTTTTTCACATGCATTTTAGATATTCTTAAAAATGATTATGTGTTTTTCTTTCCCCTTGGTCTATTACTTTAATGAGTTATATTAATAGATTTCTTACTATTAAACCCTTCTCACATTCCAGAGTGTGTAAACTCATGAATAATATAGATCCTGTGTATTGTCTTACAGAAATTCCCTAAATTGATGGCATTGCTCCATGACTTTTCTATTGTTTCTTGCTTCAAAGTGAATTTGGGAACAAGGAGAGTGAAATAAATGGACCGAAATTTCTATCTTGTACTGGAAGTCTGGCATACTGGCATTGACTGTCATCTATAGTAGAGTCAAATGTACTGACTGAAATTCAGATATGGTTAAACAACGTGGCTTTTATTTCTTATAGCAAATGTTCTAGCTCTAGTTTCTAGCTGTAGAGCCATGTTCCCATTGATGAGGTGGGGAAAAACACCCAAACTTTAATTCATTTTGGAATTAGAATAGTTTCTTTGGGGTCAGTGTTAAAGTAATTGAAAGTTTAGTTATATATCAGAACTGTTTTTCTCCTCTTCAATGACTTCTGGTGTCTTCCCTAAAATATAAAATAACTTCTGGGTGCAGGAGAAAACATACATATCCTGGATTTATACTTACTAGCCATGTAATCTTGTGCTGATTATTTCACCTTTCTCTTCCTTGATTTCTTCATCTGCAAATTGGATATTAAAATAACTATTTCACAGAATTGTGTGGGAATTGAATTAGTTAATATATTTTAAGTGATTAGAACATTTCCTGGCACATAGCAAATGTCCCATAAGTGTTTGTAATTATAATAATAAAATTGTGATTGTTCTCATAGTGTTAGGAGTGAAGTGGACTTTGGTTCATGTGCCATTTTCCAGTTGCGTGCTCTTGGGATGATTTGGTGCCTGTCTCTTCTGCCTCCACTTTGAAGTATCTGAAGCTGGTTTAATGCTCTTATTCTGTTCTCTTGGCATAAGCAAAGAATAGGAATTACATCTGTTTTTGCCAACTAGGTTGGCAGCCAACTCTTGCCGGGAATATGGGATCTCTTTCCTAGTAATATTTACGAATGAGATAATCTGTAACAATATCTTGGTATGGTATGATATGTTGTGACATTATCTTCATCCTAGCAGAGTTTGGATGAGTTAGAAATTGAAAGACCCTTTTAATACTAAGTTTCTTTCATTCAGCTACTTCTGTTTCAGACATTAAATTTGGTTTTACTTTTTCATTTATATGCTTTCGCTTATATTACTTCTTAGTGAATTAAAGATATTTTTAAAGAGAAAATTCTAGCTTCTCAAACATCATTGTCCTTTTGAAAAATTGAACTAATAAGTGCTGAGATGATTAAAGGGTAGCCAGATCCTTAGAAAAGAAATTGCCATTTTCCATTTTCATTAAGAAATTCATCTGTTAGCACAATAATATTTATGAGATTTTGCTGTTGTGCAATCCCTCATTCATCCCTTATCGCCATTATGAATGAAGAGAGAGCAAAATCTAATTCCAGGTGCCAGATGGGTGCCACACAAATGGCAATGATTCAGCACAGGCTCCAGTTAGAGATACCAAGCTCTGAACAACTATTTGGATAATCAGAAGATCTTGGTGAAATGAGGTGAATTTTCTTCAGTGTGTCAGGTCTTCCACTTGTTCTTTCTCTATATTCAGAGCCTTTCAATTTGCTATGAAGCTTGGTATCTGCTTGGTCCTAGCAGTTCAGAGAGGGTGTTACAATTAAAATCTTACTGGAAAAGTGATGGGTTCATTTTGAGGCTCATTGAATGAGTCCTTGAAGAAGGAAGCATCAGAATGAAAAGGATTTCAAATCTCTGGGTGTAAGGTTTGAAATGTTCATTTGACTTCACTGATGATTGTGGAAAATCTTAGGCCTGGACACAGAAACTGAAGATTAAATCTTGTACTATAATTGAGTGTCCCTAAAATTAGGAGAAGCTCATTTTGTGGCAGTGTAACAGCAGACTAACAATCCTGGGAAGAGTGCATTTTTAATGAAACATTTTTGCAGGGTTAGTAAAATCCAAATCTCCTAAAAAACCCAATACTTGTTTATTCTAAGATGAGAAGGATAAGACATAATTCAAGGCTCTTCATTATACGACCAATAGGTTTTACAATAAATTTTGAGCTCCTCTATCTTACATTTTGAAGGATTAATTCTAACTGTAATTTACCTTGATTCTTGGAGCTCACTGAGGCTCTTGGTGTTAAACACATGTCAGGGGACAAAGTAATATAAAGCTCACATTTAAGGGGTGCCTTCTTAGAGTTAGGTACAGTGCTTATATACGCTGACATGTAAGTTCATCATTTAGTTTACACAATAGTAGCCTTGCAATGTGAGTTTCAATATCTACATTTATCTTGATCCTGAAATTGACATGCAAAAGGGTCTAGTAGTTTCTCATGGCCCTAAAATTAGAAAATGGCCAAAACAGAATTTGACTCAAAATTCTTTGGAATGTGGAATATGACTGATTCCAAAACTTAAAATTCCACTGCTTAGTTTTGTCTCTTCATCTCTCCAAACCAGCATCTCTTATGTAAATTACCTTTGTTTAGGAGATATCTTTGTTTAGGAGATACTCTTGTTTTATAATGGGGTGAGAAAAAAAATATCTCCTTAAGAACGAAAGCAGTTAAAACAAGGTACTACGCTGAAGGAGCTGAGTTTATTTTATCTACCATATATACACTGACTATGAAAGAAAAAGAGTATATTGAAAATGATTCTCTATTGGCAGAAAAATATTATAATTTATGCTCTAGTAGATCTTGGTTTTGTTGCTTGTTATTTTTAATGTCTATATAAATTGATAAAACAGCAAAACTCTGAAAAGAAAGAAAAAAAACAAATTCTTTGCCCCAATTTTTTTCTGCTATTTTATTTTTAATGTCAAAAAGCCAACTGCTCTTTATCATTGGTTAGAAATTTGCTCCAAACTAAGGGGCATGGACAGTTTTCAATTTGTGGGTGTTAATGACTCCACCACAGTGGGCTCATTCCCTTGCAAGGATGCTAATGGGCTATTGCTTCCTAAGAGACAGAGGACTGAGAGGTTTTGGTTTCTACTCATGTCTTTGGTTTCTTGGCTGTGTTATTTTCCTTGTTTATGTTTCTTTTAATTAACATTAAGTTCTTCATTTTATGCCTTGCTTTTCTTCTGTTTGTGCAGTCTTCAGGCAATGACTCCTTGGGTAGCACTTGTTAATTAGGGAGAAATGATAGCTTAAGGGTACTTCCTGACTTACTTGGTGCTAGGATAAAAGTTGTTCTACTGAAGCCCCATTAGAATAACTTTTATGTACCTACCTCAAGTAAGTTCTGCATGATGCTCTACCAATTCCTCTTTTGTCTCTTTTATCTTTACTTTAACTCTGGTTTGTTTTATTTAAATTCTCATTGTGTCCCAAATAATCTAAACCAAGAGTATTATTAGGTCTTAAAATAATTCACTTTTTTTTTCTTAAGGAGGCTATTCACAGTGGATTTCATGGGAAAATAAAAATTAGAATTCATTGCTGATTGATTAAATAGAAGCAACTAAAGAACCAAGGGATATGTTGATTTTAAAAAGGAACTTCTGAAGGTATCTGACTCATAATTACTCAGAGATAATAATTTTGGTTCTATAGCTCAGATTGAGAAAGCTACACGTAATAGAATGCAGGATCTATAGCATGGATTCTCTTTCAATTTCTCACTATTTCTCACTCTTACCTTTCCTTTTCTCTTTCAGCTACCTATTCCTGTCTGTCTATCTATCTATCTATCTATCTATCTATCTATCTATCTATCTATCATCTATCTTATTTTTGCTAGAGAGGCAGAATGGTTCATGTTTTAGAACCGAGTTGGTCTCATGATACAAAGTACAGACTATGATTTGTAATTAATGATTTGTAGACTGTAGTCTCTGCATACATTCTACAACCCTCAGTGAAATGCCATTTCTAATACTTCTCAAATTTACAAGTATTCAAACAGCAGATTTTACTTTAATATGGGACAGAAAAACATGATAAAGAATAAAAGGCTCAATGCCTTGATGAACTCCACTTTTCTTTGTAGATAGTAAGCAGCTTGCACCAGAGATTTTATGGGGATCATCTTGCTATCATTTTATTTTCCTCATGGTGACTCAGGGAATTTTATCCTGAGGCTCTCAATGGATCTGTTATAGTCAAGCTGATGATGACACATCTCAGAGGTTCGTTCCACATTGGGCCTCAGGCCAGCAAACTACGAACCATGCTGTCCTATGATTCACAGGACAAAACTGCTCTAGATACCTCCCACTACCCAGGCAGGAAGGGCACCGTAATGAGGCAGTGGGAGGGTGTATGGCTAGGAAAGTTGCTAAAAGGAAACATTTGTTGTAACTTTCTTCTCTGCCGTGGGAGGCTAACACCAAAGCAAAGTATTATCAAGCAACAAACCCTACATTTATGAGAGATTAATGAGAATGTCCGTGGACTTTTAATTAGGGTGGAGAGTTGTGTTTTAGAGGGCTGAAATTATTTTAGGTTGGGGGAAAGGCCATAAAGCATGGAATCCTCGGAGGAAAGTAATTAATTTATAGCTCAATGACTGAGCTGTGCCATTTTGAAATACTGGTTAAGGTGAGCATTGAAAGAGTGGGTACTCTGGCATTTCCATACCCTTGGGAGTGAAGAATTAGGCTATTTGGGGAGCCAAATGATATGCTTTTATTTCCAAAAATGTCATTTGTACTGAAATTGAAAGTGGTTTGTGTTCTCTTATGTAAATGTGACCACCTGCATATTATTCATTCAATGGTCATTTACAGCATACTTTATAGGTGTGGAATTCTACAGACGCCTTTTCTGCAGGGACAAAGTTCTGACTAGATGCACAAAGGAGATGAAAGGAACTGTCAATGTCTACCTTCATCTTCCTTTTCCTCTACGTGGGGGAAAACATCAGTATATGAAATGGCATTTGAATAACTTAAAGAGAAGTGTTCACAAGAGCAGAATAACTTGGAACAGGCTTTGAAGCCATTAGGTGTATGAATCACTTGCTGCCTCCTCTGGGGTCCCACACCAGCTATTCTGAGATTCTGTCAGAGTAGTTAGTGTATTGTGTTATTTGTCTCTGTCCCCCACTAGACTTAGAGTTCCATGTGGAGACAGATTTTTATCATATTTATCTCTGCATCCCTGGACCCTAGAGCACAGTTCATTGCATACCAGAAGTGTCCAGTAAATGTCTGGTGAATAAATTAGTAAAAGAGTTTGCTGTTATCATTTTGGAGGAAGAGAAGGGAATAGAATGATGGTTTTATATGGGCATAAACTACAAAGGAAATGATTTGATTCTTTTCAGTCTGGAGACAAAATGTGCTTTTCTTCTCATAATTCTCTTTCAATTCAGGAGAGATCAGTATACATTTACTAAGTATATTTTATGTTGTGATTATATATATAAACATGAAATGTTTTCTAACCTCAAGGGACTTAGAGTCCAGGGCAAGGTTGTCAGTGACGTACAATTAAACAGATCATTTTGATGTAATTTGACAAATATACTGTGGGAGGCATTCAGGAAGCATTATGGAGGGAGTAAAAAGGGATATTAAGTCAGGCTGGCAGTGGGAATGGTGCTGGGATATTGGGAGAATCAGGAAACTCTTCCAGGGGGAGATAATACCTGAGTTGAGTCTTGAAGCAGAAATAGGCAGCTATCCCCTACAGCATAAATTGATAGATTTTAAGGTGGACTTGAAGTAGGCAGTGTTGGTGACAAGAATAACATTAGAAAGTGCCTGAATTTGTGTAGATAAAACTCCGGAAGACTGTAGTAGTGGTAGACCCCTCTCGGTGTATGAGATATGTATGTGGGGGGTTAAAGTATACACATGGCAGCAAAAACAATAAAAATTAGTGGATTATCAAGAAATATAATCTAGAACAGAGGCTCCCAAGTGCCAATCAAAGTGGTGGTGTTCTTCATCCTTCATGATTATTATCTGGGGTATTGGCCAAAAGTAGATTCCTGAGTACCTCTCCTCAAAGTCCTGATTCATTGGAGGAGAGTTAGCCATCTGCATTTTATGGCATTCTCTAGCTAATTTTAATAATGCAGTCACATTTGGGAAATGCTGATAAAAATAATAGCAATGGTATCACCCATATTTTAGATGTGGACAAAATAAGAAGACCCCATGAAATAGCAAGAAGTTGAGCAGTTGGTTGGAGAACCAGCAGAAGACAGAGGAAGAGGGAGTTTCTAGAAGCAAAAACAATGTGATTATAGAGAGCTCTAGTCTGATAATTTGTGAAGAGTTTATTAGATTTTGTGATATGGAGATCTAGGATCTTTGGAGAAAATAGTTTAAGTGTGGAAGGAGTAAAACTTGCTTGCATTGGGTTGAGGGGTAAACGGTGGGAATAAGGAGGTAAAGAAAGTTAATAGACATTTTTTCAAATAACTTGATTTTGAAGAGAAAGAGAATGATATCTGGAAGAGGGAGAACATAGGGTTATAAGGATGATTTGCTTTTTACAAGAGGAGAGACTCAAGAGAGTATTTAGATCTTGAGGGGAGAGAGCCAGTTAGAATTAGAAAGATAGGGGAGGAAAGACAGGCATAGGTAGAAGACAGGACTTCTCATAGGAGGAGAAACACCTCACTCATCCTCTCAGACAGGGGGAAAGGAGGTAAGGGAGAGTAAGCTGGGTGAAGAAGGAAGCTGAGGCATAATTTTTGATGGGATATTCAGAGAGACATTAAGAGGCTCAAATAGTTGAAAGGGAACAAAGCTTGTTGAAACTAAATCTAGGTAAAGAGCCCTATTGTTAACTTATTATTTTAAAAATATTTTTCTTGAAAATTGTGACAGCTTTTTCTACCTACATTGCATTTATTTTCTACCTTATAATAATATGAACCTATTTTGTAGATTGAGCTCCTGTTGATCCTATAAAACCCAAATCTCTTGCTTGCTGATTCAGTTGTTCATTTGCATTTGTCTCATGTTCCATGCATTTTGCATTCCCAGAAACTGGCACAGGCAGGGAGGCCTCAACAACTGATTGATTTCCTAGGTGAAGTGGAGCCTGAAGATTTCCTTTTTTAGACACCATTACTAGATCTGAAAGAAAGAGGTAAGTTAATTGACACCCAAATGGAGGACGAAGATAGCAGAGTCAGGGAGAGAGAACTTAATTTTAGCCATCTATTTTCCATCGGGGCTTTTCTCTGGTCTATAGATTCCCAAAAACAAAGTCTAACACTGGGTATGAAATAGCAAACTTGAGTACTCAAACACAAACAAATGAGAAAGCAGTCTAACAATTCCACAAACAAAAACTAGCACTTTTGTATATAGTCTGAAGTAAGAAGACACAAGTAACTTGTTTTGTATTCTCTTAAATACTTTCTTTTAATCTGACTTTTAAGTATTTTTTCTAAGTGTTGAAAATTTGAGAAGCCAAGAAACACAGAAACGAGACAGAACTAACAATAATACTGTACCTAAATAGAACTACTAATATTTTGCTAAATTTTAAAGTCTTTTCTCTGTGCATACCTTTTTATAGGATAATACTACACATACAACTTTAATCCTACCTTTTTCACTTAATATTATAACATAAGCTTTTTCTCATGTAATTGAAATATCTTGCAAAATATGTGATTTTAATTACATAGTACATCATGAAGTTTCTCATATTTTATTTAGCAATTCCTTTACTATTTGACATCTAAATTGTTTCCAGATTTTCATTATTTTAAGTGGTACTGCTAGAAGGCTTCTGCATACAAAGCACTTTCCATATTTCAAGTTACTTCCTGAATTATGATATAAAAGTGTATAATACCATTAAAGCTTTTGGTATGTATTATCAAATTCCTATCCAAAGACTTATGTCATTTGGAAAGCTGATCAGTAATATATGAAATGCATATCTAATTATATACACATTATTTTCAAGTATTTTTAAGAAGTAAAATAATTTTTAAGCAAGACAAATATTGAGATTTTAATTTTCATTTCATTCATAGTGAGATTGAATATATCCCACATTTTGATATAATTTTATTTCCACTTTTGCAAAATTTCTACTTATTAGTTAAAATGTTCATTTTTATAGATTGATACCTCGAATTTTTAATATATTTTGTAAGTGGTACAATGTTATGTTACATATTAATACTATGGCAAAGGCAAAATAATGATAATGAATTCTTTCAAACCTAAATATATATATATTTTTTTCTTTCTTTTTTTTTTTGAGATGGAGTCTCACTCTGCCACCCAGCCTGGAGTGCAATGGTGTGATCTCAGCTCACTGCAACCTCTGCCTCCTGGGCTCAAGTGATTCTCCTACCTCAGCCTCTTGAGTAGCTGGATTACAGGTGCCTGCCACCATGCCCAGCTAATTTTTGTATTTTTTTTTTTAATGGAGACAGGGTTTCACCATGTTGGCCAGGTTGGTCTCAAACTCCTGACCTCAGGTGAACTACCTGCCTTGGCCTCCCAAAGTGCTGGGATGACAGGCATGAGCCACCATGCCTGGTAGAAGTTATATATATATATTTTTTTCTTTTTTTATTTTTATTATACTTTAAGTTCTAGGGTACATGTACATAGCGTGCAGGTTTGTTACATATGTATACTTGTGCCATGTTGGTGTGCTGCACCCATCAACTCGTCAGCACCCATCAACTCGTCATTTACATCAGGTATAACTCCCAATGCAATCCCTCCCCCCTCCCCCCTCCCCATGATAGGCCCCTGTGTGTGATGTTCCCCTTCATACAACTTGCAGTATGGAAGAGACTTTACAATGTACCTTATTCAACCCTGTATTATTAGTTCGTTTTCTTACTGCTATAAAGAACTGCTCAAGACTGGGTAATTTATAAAGATAAGAGGTTTAATTGGCTCACAGTTCTGCATGGCTGGGGAAGTCTCAGGAAACTTAAAATTATATTGAAACGCAAAGGGGAAGCAAGGCACCACCTTCTTCACAAGGAGGCAGGATGGAGAATGAACACAGAAGGAACTACCAAATACTTATAAAACCATCAGATCTCGTGAGAACTCACTCACTATCATGAGATCAGCATGGGAAAAACAGCCTCCATGATTCCATTACCTCCATTTGGTTTCTGCCTTGTCACCTGGGGATTATAGGGATTACAATTCAATATGAGATGTTGGGTAGGGACACAGCCAAACCACATCAAAACCCCAGTTGAAGGAGCAAAGATTAAACCCATACAACAATTATTGAAAAAAGTGTTAGCTAGTAGACAAGTTTGTGGTACAAAATACTTTTTGTTTTTTGACTTCAGAGTCAGTAGAAATCTATGTGACTTGGAGCAGCAGGGCAAGTTGTTATTAGAAAGAAGGGCTTTTGCTGGACTTTGAATAGAAAGAGTTCTGTAAAATGAAATAAACAACCATTAAAGGGCATGAACCTAAGGCTAAGAGGTAGAAATGGATGTGTCTCAGGTGCTGCAGAGATGAGACCAGCCTGACGAGGGTAGAGGGCTGGTGTTGGGAGATAGGGTGTGAGCTAAGGCCAAATTAAGCATGCAAATCACAGATCACTTGACTCTTCTAGTTGAAACACATCACTCTGGAGTTCCTACTGAGCATAAGCTACAATCTGATTATACAAGGCCATCCTTGTGGTTACAGGTAGATTGCACTGACTTTGGCACGTTTCAAGATGTTAAACTCTGCTGGGAAGACTACAAGATACATCTGGGTTGACAGATGAAACTAGTTTTAGGAAAATCCACGCACAGGGCAATATCATCAGCTGGATACAGGACTGGGCATGGAATACAGGGTCCTCTGATTATTGTGTTGTCCCAGGCAGTCGTATGACCTTAGGCAGACTGCTTATGTTTCCTACACTTCAATTACCCTATTTGTATCCTACGCTCTTTCTACATCTCAGATTCTATAGCCTCTAGCAGAAGCTCAGATAAAGCATAGCTTCAGATAAAGAGCACCCTAGAGAAAATGTAAATAGCAGGAAATATCTATTGTCATCTTTAGATCTGGAATAAGAAGTCCTTTCTTTTAATTCACAATTTTAGAAGGTATGAGGAGATACCTGGAACTTTCTTCCCTTGTTTCTGCCACCAATGTAGCAGAGGGCCAACTGAAGCAGATGTTCACATTATCTATCTTACATGTATAGAGGGCAAATTAGTGGACATTTAAGAGCCCAAGGCAATAATTCAAACATTCCCATGAAAAAATCTGTTTTTCCATCCTTGTATGTTTCTTTCCTTTTTTAAAAAAAACTTTTAAAGTATTAATTATTGCATTGCCTCCTCCTAATTTCTTTCCTGCAGATACTTTGGTGAGTAAACCTTGATAAATTAAGCCTGTTCTTATTGTATTCCTTTGGAGTTGTCTTTGATTGTGATCAAACTTCTCTTCTTATACATGCCACATACATTCATTATTCATTTAGATTAAAATCTAATCAAGGGAAAAAACTGCCAAGTTTGGTTTCATTTTGATGTCTACTTTATGCAGCCCTAGAAAAATCTACCTTTTGATGAGTTGGAGACAACAGTAAGTTCGAGACAGAGCTAATACATTACACCTTGATCACTCATAGGCAACTGCACCCAAACAATTCTTTCCCTTCACATCAAGAAAGTTTGTTGTCTATCTGAGGGCTTAGTACTGTGCCTGACACATATAAGGTGCTCAATAAACTTTTTAAAAGCAATGCATCTGAGTGACTTTATAATTCAGCAGTTACTACATGAACTGACTTACTGTGTAGAAGAAAAAAAATGTTAGTTCAAAAAGAGGGGAATAAAGAATTCTTCTTAAATATATAAAACATGTCCTGTTCAGTAGCTTCTCTAATATTTGTGGATAATTGGAACCCCTTTTCATTCTTATATTTAAAGGTGTCATTATGTATGGGGACATTTGCTGTTTCAATACATAAATTTATATTTGCAGGGAACTTAAAGTCCCCAGATTTTTTTCTGAGATATTGTCTGATTAATCCCCATAACAATGCTGTGAGGTGGGTTGTGGAGATACAAGGGAAAAAAGGGAAAGGATTTTCCTAATACCAAACAGTTTGTGTATATGATGTAGCAATGAAAGTAGAACTTATTTCATCTGATGACCAGTTCAAGACATTTTCTGCTATATAAATCTTTAATCTCTAGGATAGAACCTGTCTTAATTCCCTTTGCGTGGACACAGCAAAATGTATACAGGTGCTCCATCTCTAATTCCATCTCTGAATATTCCAGCACTATCTGTCTTATCTACCTCCTCTCTTCGTTTTTATTTCTAAAGTGTTCTCCCTGCAGGAGCCGACTCTTCCTTCTTTCTAATTAACTTTATATGGAAACTCCTATCGTAATGAAATTGCACGTGTGAGTATTCTCTCGCCTGACTTTCTTTTTAGTGCACCTGGAGGAAGAAAGCTTTTCTGCAGTCTCACCACATTATCTTTGCTGAGAGAGAAACTTGTAGGAACTAAGATAAATGCCTTCCTGAGAGTCAACCTTTTCATCAAACATTTTTTAGTTTAGGCACAGCTTTGATTTTTGCAGAGGTTACCAGTTGTTCATAATTAAGATGCACTGGTTCATGCTATTGGCAGCAAAGCACTATGGAAGAGTAGACAAAAACGTGGACTTTTGAGGCAGACCAGTCGGGTGTGAATCCTGGTTCTGCCATTTCCTGGGCAATTTCCTTCATTCGTTGGTGCTGATTTCCTCTTTTGTGCCATGGGATAACATGTTGACAATGTCTCCCTCACAGGATTATTGGAAAGTTTAAGGATAAATTATAGATTTTTTTTTAAGGATAAATGAGGTGGCAGAACATGCAATCCTCTTCATAGACTGCAGAGCGCATCTACCATTTCCTTTCCATCTCCACTCTCCTCCCTGCCCTACCTTGAGGGGCTTTGTACCCTGGAAGGCTGACCAGTGAGATGTACATCTTCCTCCTTTGCCCTCCTGCTTGCTTGCATTTGGCTAATGGGGAGTCCTAGCAGGAGACAGATGGAGAAAGGAAAATGAGACTGCGTACATTTTCTTATCTCCTTCCTTTTAGGGAGACCTGAGGCTAGCTGTGTCCCAGAGAGCAACTTCCATTTTAAAGGCAGCCCACTCTGTGTGATGCTTTTTCCTAGGTATGGGCAACCCATCCCTCTTAGGGTGAAAACTTCGCTATTGCTAGTTCCAAGTACTGTGCCATCCTTTGTGGATTCCTCTACCCTACCAACATCTCCTTAAAGAGTCTGTTTGTTGAACCTGCTGTAAATGATCCTAATATAAGTATGCTGTCTGTTTATTCCTGGACCTTTAACTGATAGGTCATTCATATTGGTTAGTATAAAATAGATCTGCCCACATATGTATTATTTGAGAGAGGTTAGCATTTATAGGAGAAAAAATAAGAATGGGCTGGTGTTGCTTGCTATTTGATACTAAGAGAAAAAGAAGGTAGTGATGATGGATGATGATGAATATATAATGATGATGATGAGATCCAAGTACCTCCTATGAGCCAAGCATTCTCCTAGACAATCCTTTTTACTTCATTTATTTTGAAAACACATATGTGTATTATTGTCTTTCTTTTGCAGAACTGGAAAAAGTTCAGATAAATCAAATAATGTACCTAAAAGCTACATAGAATGCCAGTGGAAAGCTGAAATTCCAATCTATACCTATCTGGTTCCAAAGTCTATACTCTTTTAGTGAGGCTAGGTGCCTCCTAGCTATACAGAGTGAGAAGAGCCATTCCATCAGCAGTCAGTTTTCAACTGAATCTCTTTACCTATTGAAATTTCTGTAAGTTCTAAATTCCCACAGGAAAATATCTGCTAATGATGGTCTTTAAATGATTTCAAGGCAAATTTTTAAAAAACCTGATTAATTCAACAAAGCTTATCAGGTCAAATCCATTATTTGTCTGATTTGACTGATGTGTTACCACTGAGTCACTAGCCTAGTAGGACAACTATTCCTTGGTTGTCCCTAAGACTACTCATTAAATACTGGATGAATAAATAAATATTTTGAATAAATTTTTCTCTGATAATATGTAAGCTTCCCACAGCTGTTATCTAATTTTTTTCCCTAGTTATGTAATATTTTAAATTTGTATTATTTCTGTTCAATTCCTAAATTAAATAAGTAACATAATTCCACATTTTCTGGGACCTATAGGATGCTAATTTGTAAAGGTGATTCAATTCCTGGAGGTGTACTAGCTGAGAACTTTCCATTTGTGGATCAGCTCCTCCCTTCAAATCCTACTCCTTTAGAAAAAATCCATACACACTCAGAGAAACAGTATTTATCTTAGCAACTCACATTTGATTGTGCATTTTTCTTTAATCTTCAGGCAAGCATTTCTATCAATCTTGGAAGAAGGCTTTGTCCATTGTTTGCCTTTGAGTCCCCAAGTTGCATCTAGAGATATTCTTAGTCGCAGTGAACTTTATTTCTCTGTTTCTACCTCTACTTTGCTGTTATGGGACCTCTAACCTCCCGCAAAGTGTCTTCATTTTATTTTGAGAAGACTTGAGAGGGTGACTCACATATATTCCAAACAAGTATTTTCAGCCTTTAAAAAGGCTGTGTTCCCTGCAGGCTTCTCTGTTTTCATTTTGTATGTTTTTAAAAAAATGATACATAGTTACTTTGTTTTTCATCTTTTAAATGTATAATTCATACTACTTTGTACTTTAATATTTTTCAATCATTTTAGCAAAACCAGCTCCTTCAGACCTTCACCACTGTTACTCTTTTCCTTAAGTCTCAGATACATGTTTTTTGAGAAGCTTAGAACAAACCCAAATGATAGAACTACATGCCACTGTTAGCATCAGCCTACACCTACAACATTAGCCTAAACCTGCAATATCAGAGATTTTGTGGTTTGACCAGGCCTTTTATCCTCTTTGCCTTGAAAGCACTTCAGCCCACATGCAAATATACCCTATAAATATGTAGGTTGTGTCCTGATGTAAAAGAATATCATAAATGAACACAATACATACAGCTACTCGATTTGTTCTATCTTCAAAACTGAAAATGGAGAATCTCCATTGTAGTGTCTAGGAAAAAGCAAAGATTTGTTAGATAATGAGGATATCAATGTCATTAAGTGGCAATTACTCTGGAATATTCCTTGAAATAACAGTTACTACTTAACAGTTATTGCTTATACTTTTTGTTCTCATCTTCTCAAGTATTCCTTACAACCACTTAGAACTAAAGGGGTAGAGAACTCACTAAATTTACTGAAGAGTTATTGGATTGGCTTTAAGGTACTATTGATTATTGTCAGTGAAACAAGAGGCAATGATGCAGTTGCTCAGAGGGCTCTTTTCTTCACATGTAGGTAAGATTCCTCCAGCAGTGGATCACCTTAGTGATCCCTTAGTGAAAAATTGTCGAGTCCCTAGCTGTCCCAATAAGAATCAACATATACACAATTCAGTTTGCATCGTCATTTTATACATGTAATTTTAGGTTATGGCTACCATATCGGTTTTTATTTTTTTTTAATTTTTTTTTTTAATTTTTTTCAGCCACTAAAACTGTAGAGTTGAATATTTAATGGAAAACAGATGGTGCTTGAAATCTCTAACTTACATTTAACAAAAACTGTTTTGGAAATGTTGCTTGTGTATATGTTTTTATTGTTTTAAACACAGCACCGTTTTAGCCTGTTCCGATGAATTATTTAAGAATTACTGTGCCAGTCTAAGAGGGCATTTCAAAGTGCATGTGTTAATCATATACTTGATTAAACATTTCCTTCCTTTTCTTTTCAGCATTCCAGTTGGCTTTTGAGTGGACACTTGCAGTGAGAGCATTGACACTGGAAACACTAGTTCCCATTTTAATTACTTAAAACACCACGATGAAAAGAAATACCTGTGATTTGCTTTCTCGGAGCAAAAGTGTAAGTAACTTTTGTTTTCATCTGTTTTCTAAACATGTACATATAACATTTTAGTTTTGGTTTTGGATTTTAATACTGTGCTATCATGATTAGGCTTGTGGGAAACCTTTAGTTAACTTACAGTTCTCTGACTGTACACAGCTTATTAACAAACGAAGACTTGCTTGTCTATGTGGCCTGGTTAGCATTTGATGAAAATTCTTTCAACTAGTTTATATCTTACCATTCATTCATATAAGTCTACTAGCCTGATATTGAACACTCTAGTTTTTGAGTGCATGCAGAAAATATATGATTAAAAATCAAAACATAGGGAATTTATGTCTTGAATATGAAACCTTCTGGGCATGTCCAAAATCATAAATTAAACTTATGTCATTAGGTACTTCAACCAGTAACATTCTGAAAGTTCTTCCCTTCCATGAGCTTTCAACCCTGGCATATATATCTAATTACTTCTTTTAATCTTTTTTTTTTTTTTTTTAATATTTTAAGGTGAACTTCCTCAGGGCTCTACTGAAGGTTAAACCTTATTTCCAATTACGTAGTGTTCTTAAGACACCACAGTCATGATACTTTTAAAATTTATATTAGCTCGTGGCAAAAAGCAAATAGAGCAACTCAAAGAAAGCCACACAAGGCAAGGATGAAAGCGATTGTTAATTTCCATCAAGCAAGTGCTTAGAACACATCCCTTTGTTCATTTACCCATGGGGGTAGGCATCCAAACAGATGTAGTTGTGACGTAGGAATATTCATTTGAAGACATCAGAAAAACCACAAATGCAAACAAATTTCTCTAGTATGAGAACACTTTGTGTTACAACCAGTGATTCTACTGTGATGACCCAAGGTCATCTTTCATCCTTTCTATGGAGTTACCATCCAGCTTTTAAGGGTGAGGCATGAGTATGCGCGGATAAAGTGTAGTATGCCTAACTGTGTTTGTTAAAAAATGAGGATTTGCTGAGACTTATGCCAATCCTTTGACTGAATACTGTGTTTAATAACTAACCAAGTAAATTCAACAAACTCTGAGGGATTGTTCAAATTTATCTGTTTTACTGGTTGGTATTTGGTTGTATGTATTATTGCATAAAAGAAGGGGCCTAGCTTTGAGCTTGGAAGTCCTTTTATCATCATACAGTCACTCACTGTAATAGGAGGTGACCTGCGTACAAACTACCAAACTGCAAACACATCTTACTCTTACGGAGTTTTCTTATTATAAATTAAATATGAAATCAAACTATTCATATAATGTTTTCTTTTATTGAATTTCAGAGACATGTGATCTGAAAAAGATGTGTAAAGGCAAAAGGGAGAATATTTTGAATAATTACAAATGTGTCATTAAACATTTCCCTATTTTTGGAGGAAAACATTCTAAAAGCAAATGATTAACTGAGCCGTGACTTTAAGGAACTGAGACTACTTAATGATGCTAGGACATTTCCTATTTGTATTTGTTTAATGCAAAAAATTTTATCTTGGTGGAAATGGTCAAGTGTTCTAGAATAAAGAGAACCTGAGTTGGCCTATATTTGTTCAAGATAAACAGTAGAACTCTCATTTCACTGCTTCGTAGCTTCTTGAGAATCCACTGGCATAAAGAAAATGCTTCCACTTAATTAAATGATCCTAAGCAGAAGTTAATGTTTATCAGAAAAAAGAGCCAGACTTACTGCCTAGTTAGAAGTTGTCACTTTAGGGCTATAAAATTTTATTTTGCTCTGGTCTGAGCATGTCACCCTCCAATGCTTAACGTTTTTGCCATAATATAATGCAAAATTGTAGACTTAGAGGTAGATGTTTCCTACTTTTGATAAAGAAAGTTTAAAGAATTAGTTCTCTTTAGAATCTGAGGATGTTTATCTTTGGTTTCAAAGAAAATGTTAGAAATGTAAAACAGTCTCTGTTCCTCCCTACATGCCTCTCTGTAGGTCTTGCATCTTTCATTGTGAAAATTTAAGGCATACAAAAGAGGTAGAAAAAAGATCATCCTTAAATGATCACCTTATTTAGTGAATTCCTCTCATGAGAGGGGTTCCAGTGTATCTTGGAAGACCATTTAGTCACTTTTCAACTCAAACAAATCAGGCATAAGATGGGTGGTTAAACTACGTGAGAGTTCTGTTTCCTACCAGTTATGAATTTCTATGATTCTATGCCATGTTGTGCTCATTCATAAGTTGAATTGAAGACCAGTTCCCAAATAAATAGAAAATCAAGGCATCCGGGCAAAGAGAGTATATTAATCAGCTTGGGCTACAATATACCATAGACTACCACGTAGCTTAAACAGAAATGTATTTTATCACAATTCTGCAGGCTGGGAAGTTCAAGATCAAAATGCCAACCAATTTTGTTCCTGGTAAGCGCTCTCTTCCTGGTTTACTCATGGCTTGCAGAAAGCTACTGTTTTCCTGGGTCCTCAAATGGCAGAGAGAGAAAGCAAGCTCTCTGCTGCTGCTTCTTTTAAGGTCACTAATCCCATCATCATGGCCCCACCTTCATGAATTCATCTAATCCTAATTACCTCCCAAAGACCCCACCTCCAAAAACAATCACAGTGGGGGTTAGGGCTTCAACATATGTATTTCAGGGGGACACAAACATTTAGTCCATAAGAGAGTTTGAATTTTTTTTTTTCTGAGATGGAGTCTTGCTCTGTCACCCAGGCTGCAGGGCAGTGGTGAGATCTCAGCTCACTGCAAGCTCCGCCTCCCAGGTTCACGCCATTCTCCTGCCTCAGCCTCCTGAGTACCTGGGACTACAGGCGCCCACCACCATTCCCGAATAATTTTTTTTTTGTATTTTTAGTAGAGACGGGGTTTTACCATATTAGCCAGGATGGTCTTGATCTCCTGACCTCGTGATCCACCCGCCTCGGCCTCCCAAAGTGTTGGGATTATAGGCGTGAGCCACTGCACTGGAGTGCAATGCCGGGATCTCGGCTCACTGCAACCTCTTCCTCCCAAGTTCAAGCGATTCTCCTGTCTCAGCCTCCTGAGTAGCCGGGATTAGAGGCATATGCCACCACAACTAGCTAATTTTGTCTTTTTAGTAGAGACAGGGTTTCACCATGTTGGTCCGGCTGGTCTCAAACTCCTGACCTCAGGTGAATTGGATATTCTTAAGGCATGATTGATTTTTATAAGTCATTGTCTTGTTTAAACCCAAAGGGTAGTGACCAGTATACTAGAATCTGTATGTTCTCCCAATTTGATAACACTGAAAATGATCTGGTCAACATCTTTCTCTTCATTTCTTATTTTCTAAATTTTATGTTAGGGACATTCTTACCAATGATTTTTGAAGTCTGATAATCTCTTCCTAGACCTAGGAGCTAATTTTAATTTTACTGTAAATGATTTTCACCTTTCTTCACTATTCTTAGTTTGCTTATTTTATATTGCTCTTTCTTAACATCAAATCTAATGACACAGGTCTCTGAAGTATCTTATCCTATCAATGGATTGACCATCTAACTTTTCAGATGTTTATAAATTTCAGAACTGAGTTACCCTTCTTCCCTCTGCTAATGTCTGCTTTCTTACTGGCTTTTAGCTAATCAGGGGAGGGAAGGAAAGGTACAGACAAGAGAACAGGGTATAAAAAATTTTTGTTGTAATTATATATTTTAAAATCAGAAGGTAAACGAAAATTTTTAGCATTTTTTTTCTTTACAATATCTCTGTTATTCTCCAAACTCATAAAGTTTTATAAATCTTCTCATCTGGAGAATAAACTAGATAAATTTTAATTCATATTCATTTATAAATTTTCTTGTGTATTAAATTCTAAACTTTCTTGTAGCCTTTTGCATTAAATTCCCACTTTTCTAGTACACTGAATCATTTTCTTCCTCCCAGTTTGAAGATATTCAAGATGTCATCTACTCACTTGGATTTGTTAATTTTCTTGATGAAATTGCCCTTTCTTTGACTTAGGATTCTTATGGATGTTCTACATTTGGATAAATTTGTCACTCACCAGATGTTTTTAATTGATGTTAACTGTTCTTTTTTGATAGAATTGTTGTTCAGCGTTAATTCAAAACTGGAAGCAACTCCTTGCTGTTTGGAAGACATAGGGTGTCTGTCACATTCTTTCCATGATGAATTTAAAGCCCACCTAAGTAGGCTGTCAGTTTTGAGTCCAGGGGCTAGGAGCCCATCTGGTGAAATTTTTCACAGTAGGCTCCCTAGAATTGCTTATTTTCATGGAAGACTTTAAAAATATTGTACAAACTTTATAAACTAAAGTGATTTTATTCTTAAGAAAAGATATGTATTTTTTTCCATCTGTACCTTTACATTTCTGAGTTTTTAGAAGCAGTCACTCACCTAATGACCCAGGGTGAGTTATTTATGCCATTTTATCTGCATTTCAGTGTCCATCTGGAGTGGGCAGCTAAAAAATAAATTTGGAAAAGATGATACATTTTGTTATGGCATTTCAGAGCTATCTGCATTCATTTTTCCTCACAATTACCTCCAAGATAGAGTATTTTTTTTTGTACGGTTAACATAAAAATAACAAATTCCTTCCTAGGTGGGCCTCATTTCTCTACGATATTCAACCGCACCTAAGCTATGAGATTGACAAAGCTGTTGCAGCTTAGAATCCTAACAAAGTTAAGGATGTAGAAACTGATTTTTTCACTGGTATTCACTCAGTGGGGTCCAAAGAAGGTCAGAGGAGATGAGGTAAAAATCATTTGAAAAGCACAAAATACAAAACAAAACCAAGCTCCTGCTTGTGTCTTTATTCACAACAAATTGATATGAGAAGTTGTAGTTTTAGAGATTTCACTCCTTTGGTGCTTATAGCTGCCTTCCCACCTGTTCTCTTTCTTTACAAAGTTCTACAAGTATTTACTGAATGGCTACTGTGTGTTAGCCTCTGAGTATCCAATGTAAGATACATGTTCTGTCTCATAGAGTATAACTGATAACTACATTTATAATTTTTATAATTTGCTAAAATTATTTCACTACCGTCTCCCTAACCCTGATCACCTAAATCTATCCCATTTTAATCTTTAATTCTTTGGAGGAAGACTGAAGTTCTGTATCTCTCTGAAGTCTCTATGTACTTGCATTTCATCACATTGTGGGCACCCTGTTTAGTAGGGATATTTTGAGCTGTGAATAATGTGCCATAATTGACAATTATGCTCATTGTTGCAGAAACATAGATTATTTCAGAGTGGGTAAAAAGAATTTTTCTCAGATAATCAACAGTAGTATAAGAATAGCCAAGAGCATAAATAAATGTGAGAATGACAGGAAAGGTCTGAAAGAATAGGGACTGATCAGCAACCATTTGCTTTAAATCAATCACATGTCACATGACTGTTATAGTGGCCAAAGCCAATCATTAAATTGTCATCTTGGAAAAAGCTCCACTGTTGTCTATATTGTGATGTGTTTGCTATTTCATTTTTGGACAATTTCAAGTTGAAGTTGAATTACAAATGATTATGTCCAAGAAATAATTGTATATATCGTACTTACCAGTGTAAACACCACAGATTAAAAAAATGGAGAGAAATCTTGTTGCATTGACAATGAATATTAAAAAATTTTTCTTACAGACAAAATCTCTGTATATCAAAGTGAAATTTGAAAGAAAAGCATAATTGATGGAGTTTTATGTCAGTAGTATTTGCTCTAGAAAAATGTTTATAATGGCTGCTTATTTTTAACTGAAGGTAATTCTCTGTTTTAAAATTTTGTTTAGCTTTTTTTCACTATTGAAATGGCAAGTGTTTTGAAAGCTAAAAATCTGACTTCAATTAAAATTATTGATGTGTTTACATTGTTTCCCATGGTCAGCACTTTCAAGGGCAGAACTGGAATTGTCCCTGAATTATAGTTCTGGCTTTGCATCTGTGCATCTATGTCTTGGTGGAAGTAGGAGTAAGAAAACCATAAGTAATTAGATTTATTATCAAACACTTCCAATATCTAGCATATTTTTTTTCAAAGGTAAAATGAGAAAAACAGCATTGAAATCACATTACAAAATAAAGCAAACAAAAAATCCAAACCAAGCCATCAAGCAAAAATCATTTTAAAAATGCTATACAATAATCAATTGTGTTCTATACTTCTACACCAAATCCTTTAAGTCTTAAAACTTTCCTAAATGGAATTAATCCATCAATAAGCAGGTAACAACTTTACTTTTATTGTTGAAAAATGTCAGTCTTGTCAGTTCACAAGTTTCCCTAACTTGTGCAAATTAAAAGCCATAATAGCAAGGCCAAGAATGGTTCGTTGGTATATAGTTAGAGCCACCCTGACCCTGCTTTCTAGTTCTTTCTATACCCAGGATATGTCTTATGCCACACACATGGGGGTAGGGATACAGCCCCACTTATAGCACAAGAACTGGGAATAAGACATTTAACTTATAACTCTTTTATGGTCATATTCCCCTCCCACTGCCATTCTTCCTACTCTGGTAGTCTGGACTTCTGTTTTGTCAATATTGCTTCCGTAGTAAGGATTTGACTGTACTTGCAGCCCTCAACATCCTGAATTTAATCCAATCTACAATATTTGTTAAGCCCTCCCAACTATTTGACCAAACTAGGACAGTTACATCCCATGGAACTGTATACCAAATGGTACCTCAGCAGTTCAGAGAGTTAACACACCACCAGTTCACTTCCAGGTTGGGCTTTAATATTTGCAGAGAATCTTGCTTATGAAATCATATTGGCTAAATGTATTAAAATTACTGAAAACAAATCATAACACCACAGTAACACAACAAAAACAATCCTTTCTATAAATTAACTTAAAACAAGAAACGACACGCTTTAAATGTCATCATCTCTGCTTATTGTATGCCCTTAAATATATTATTGAATGTCCAACTTTTATTTTTCTAGAAGAGACCATTACATAGCATTGATTTGCTAGCAGGCTTCTATTTGAACATACCAAAAGAGACCTAGACTTTGCGCAGAAACAATAGTCCCAAAATAAATAAGGGATTGGAGGAAAAGATGAGAGATGTCCAGCATGTCTGCATATAAGGGCTGAAAAAGTAAAAGATTCTAGTTGTTTTTCTTTTTTTTTTTCTTTGCAAATGCTCATGCAGGGATTCAGAACATGCATTCCTTACCCAAAGAAAAGGAAATAATTGGCAAGTAGTCAAAGAAGACCATATCCTTGAGTGGATAGTATTGTTATCTATTCGGAAAGCATTTACATGTTTTGATTTCCTGAAACAATGCTGAAAACTGTCCTAATGCAGGAAGGGAGAATTGAAAACAACAACCATAAAATGCAATTAGATGTTGGTAAAAGTGACTCAAAATAGATGTAAGTTAAAACTTTCTAACACTATGTTTAATAGGAGTGGTGAGAGAGGGCATCCCTGTCTTGTGCCAGTTTTCAAAGGGAATGCTTCCAGTTTTTGCCCATTCAGTATGATACTGGCTGTGGGTTTGTCATAAATAGCCCTTATTATTTTGAGATATGTTCCATCAATACCAAATTTATTGAGAGTTTTTAGCATGAAGGGCTGTTGAATTTTGTCAAAGGCCTTTTCTGCATCTATTGAGATAATCATGTGGTTTTTGTCTTTGGTTCTGTTTATATGCTGGATTACGTTTATTGCTTTGCGTATGTTGAACCAGCCTTGCATCCCAGGGATGAAGCCCACTTGATCATGGTGGATAAGCTTTTTGATGTGCTGTTGGATTCGGTTTGCTAGTATTTTATTGAGGATTTCTGCATCGATGTTCATCAGGGATATTGGTCTAAAATTCTCTTTTTTTGTTGTGTCTGTGCCAGGCTTTGGTATCAGGATGATGTTGGCCTCATACAATGAGTTAGGGAGGATTCCCTCTTTTTCTATTGATTGGAATAGTTTCAGAAGGAATGGTACTAGCTCATCATCACTGGCCATCAGAGAAATGCAAATCAAAACCACAATGAGATACCATCTCACACCAGTTAGAACAGCAATCATTAAAAAGTCAGGAAACAACAGATGCTGGAGAGGATGTGGAGAAATAGGAACACTTTTACACTGTTGGTGGGATTGTAAACTAGTTCAACCATTGTGGAAAACAGTTTGGTGATTCCTCGAGGATCTAGAACTAGAAATACCTTTTGACCCAGTTATCCCATTACTGGGTATATACCCAAAGGATTATAAGTCATGCTGCTATAAAGGCACATGCACACGTATGTTTATTGCGTCACTGTTCACAATAGCAAAGACTTGGAATCAACCCAAATGTCCATCAGTGACAGACTGGATTAAGAAAATGTGGCACATATACACCATGGAATACTATGCAGCCATAAAAAAGGATGAGTTTGTGTCCTTTGTAGGGACATGGATGCAGCTGGAAACCATCATTCTCAGGAAACTATCGCAAGAACAGAAAACCAAACACCACATGTTCTCACTCATAGGTGGGAACTGAACAATGAGATCACTTGGACTTGGGAAAGGGAACATCACACACTGGGGCCTATTATGGTGGGGGGGAGGGATTGCATTGGGAGTTATACCTGATGTAAATGATGAGTTGATGGGTGCTGACGAGTTGATGGGTGCAGCACACCAATGTGGCACAAGTATACATATGTAACAAACCTGCGCATTGTGTACATGTACCCTAGAACTTAAAGTATAAAAAAAACCCAACCAAACAAACAAAAAAAACTTTCTGACAGGGTTTTCTAGCATTGGGACAGTATTTTTTTAGGAAATTATAAAATGGTCTTATATCAAGATCTTTTAACAATCTGATGAAGTATTTATGGTTCTTTAAATTTGTATTGTTAATATCATACTCTGAATTATAAAAAATTTAAAATGTTAGTTTATAATCTTTAACTTCTCACTATTGTATTTATAAATGTGTATATAATTTGTGCATATGTAGATATTCATGAGGAAGATTAACGTATATGTTAATTGGCACCTGCTCATTTAAAACTAAAGTTGTATACTTTCATTACAGTAATACACATCATTCATTAAATTATCTTGTGGGCTAGTTTTACAAATTCTTACTGTTACATGACTTTGGGTGAATGACCTCACTGGTTTCTATATCACCCATGTGTAACATGAGGGGAGTAGATTACATAAATGAAAAGATTTCTTTCAACTCCAAGGCTATGACAATGTATTTCCAAGATTGTGTACTTCTTTTCACATTATGAACCTTGCAGTCAAAGAAGAGGTTCTTCTTAACCTAACAAATGACTATCCTTTCCACCCAAAGTGTAAACAGGATCCTGATTCATAAATTGAGTTCATCAAATCTCTGCCAAGTATGCAAAATCACTGCCTCTGTTTGTTGGACATTTATTGCCTCTAAGAACTGCTGGAATTGAAAATAACCTCATTTTACTGGGACCTCAGATAATTAATTATTTAAATTTTTTGCTGCTTTAAACATTAATTTTCTTACTTTACCCATACATGTTGCTGATAGGAGCTGTAACATTTTGAATGGTTGTGCTTTGAAGAAATCTGAATCCTTTTGCTTTATATTCCAATGACAGCCGCTTTGACCAGCGACCAGCTCTCTTCTGATAACTACCATTTTGACCCCCGCAGTTCACCTGTGGTCACACCAAGCCTGTCTGTTTTTCCATTAACAGAGACCTCTGAACGATTGTGCCAAATGTGGACAGTGTTATTTCTTCCTCACTTTCCTGAATTTTAACCAGTTCCAGGCGGTAACATACAACCAAACTTTACTGAGTCCTGGACATAATGGGAAAAAAAATCTTAGTGTAGAAAGAAAACCATAGGACTGAATATAAAAAGTAATCATTTCTGGCATTAAAGGACAAATCCAGTCCTTTCTGCTTAGTTACTGACCTACCCCCTGTTACTTTACTTATCTTCCCACAGTGAAATGCCTTTCTTCTTATATCCTACATGGTTTGCAGGCCCTTTACTCCAGGAAACCCAAGGGAGACCCCTCATTCCAAGTTCAAGTAAACATAATAATTTAGAAAGATACAACTCTGCCCACAACAAAAACTCCTTTTACAGCATTATGCAAAGGCATTTAGACTGGAACGTCTATGTTCCAGACATGGATCTTAACCAGTCCTTTGTCAAACTAAAGGAGCAATCTTTCCTCAAAGCTGGAATGACACCTTTTCCTTTAAAATAACACTTCGTGTCCCACAGTCCCAGATGTTTTCATTAAGACTTTAGAAAATACTGGGATCAGCTATCAGCCAAGAGTACCCCCATTCCAATAAAAATATTTAAAGGCATGGAAAAATCAATAAATTCAAACAATCATCATTCTCACTAAACCCTTATCATTTTTATGACTCACAGTAAATAATCTCAAGTTCTTTATTTTGGTAAATTAAGAAATTCCAGAGTAAACTATCTAGCTTCTGATTTAAGCTCAGAGATGCAGAGAGCTTCAGAGAGTGTCTTTCTCATTCTTACTGTAAGGAAAAAGCTATACAAACTACCTATTCATTAATTTAAAAAAAGATGCACCCGCAAATTTAGGTTGCAGGGCAATCAAACAACTCAAAATCTGGAAAGAGACAGGCACCTGCAAGGAGAAAAAGGATGGCATGATTTGTTTTTCCTTGGGCAGACACCACCAGATGTCATATAAACCAGCAAGATGATTCAGTTGAACATTTTAATGAATTACTAAAGGCTAAGTATGGGCTAGCATGAAAATGTGACACATTGGAGGTGGCAGATATAGGGGGTACATCCTATAGCAGGTTTTTCCTCCACAAAACCCACCAGGCACTCACAGAAAAGACTGGGGAAAACAGCAGCCACTTTCAAAACCACAACCATTTCCCAGTGGAATGAAAGAGTTAAATGGCAAAGAGAATGGCAAAAAATCATTGTCTTAGGGAACTGGAGGAAACTCATTGGTGATGGTGGCAGTAGGAAGAATGATCGTGGTGAGGGGAAGAAAAAAAAGTAATGCTCTATCCCCAGGAGTAGGGTACAGAATATATGCTAGGATTAGCACAACAATTGGCGAACGTTGCAGGAGCACTTGTGAAGGCCACATTGCTAATACAGAGGTACACATTGCCTACCTGAGTCTTAATCAGAACATCAAGGAATGCCCTTCCTCCCTGGCCTGCTACCAACAGCCTAACAAGTGTTGAGTAAAAATAATATGGGAATATGGCTGAATATGGAAGAAATTCAAGAGACACATTCTCTTCAGGGCACAGCATTAAGGAAAGACCCAAAGCTAAAGGGGGAGCAAATATTAAGGAAAAAACAACTGGAAAAGTCATTTCACAATCTACTCCTCTTTAAGCCTCCAGAAATATCTATCTCAGTATCTGCTATCCTACACAAGATATCCAGCTTTCAGCAAAATACTATGAGTATATGAAAAGGCAAGAGAAAGCACTCCAAAGAGATAATACACACAAACGTGATATATGGGACACATATAAAAATTATCAGACAAGGAATTTAAAGTAACTATGATTAATATTTTAAAGGCTCTAATGGAAAAGGTTGACTACATGTGAGATCAGATAGGTAATTTCAGAGGAGATATGGAAACTAAGAAAAATCAAATGGAAATGCTAGAAATTAAAAACATAGTCAAAGAGATAAAAAATGTCTTTGGGCTTTTTAGTAGACTTAAGACAGCTAAGGAAAGAATTACTGGACTTGAAAATAAGTCAGTGGAAATTACCCAAACAGAAAAAAAGAGTGGAAATAAAAGAGAGAAAGAAAGAACAGAGCATCAAAGAACTCTGATACAATTTTAAATGGCATGACATATCCATAATTGAAATGACAGAAGGAGAGGAAAGAGAAAAAGAGGCAGAAGAAATGTTTGAAGAAAAAATTGCTGAAAAAATTTCCAAAATTGATGATGGACACAAAATCACAGATTCAAAATCTCCAACTATAACAAGCAAGATACATACCAAAATAAACACACATGTGCAGAGGCATATTATATTGAAACTGCTAAAAATCAAAAACATAGAGAAAACAAAGACAGCCAGAGGGAGGGAATGATAAATTACCTGAAGACAAATAAGGATAAGAATTACAGCAAATATCTCCTCAGAAACGTTGCAAGCAAGAAGAAAAAGGAATGACATCTTTAAAGTATTGAACGAAAAACAAATCCAGTAACCCATAATTCTATACCCAATAATAATACAGTTAAAACAGGAAGTTAAATTTTTCTGACTGAACTTTTTAGTTCCTATCCTCTCTGATGTCCCCAAAGTAATATGCACCTATACCCTCATTTTATTTTGTCTTTCCTTTCCAAATCTGAGAGGGTAAAGCTGTTTCTTTTATTCAAGACCAACACCTCTATTGCCTCAGAGGACTTAGTCAATTGCCTCCTCCCCCTATAGGCTCAATTGCAGTTTAGCTCATCTCCCTTCTATCTCTCCTTTTTACCTTGGTCTATGAACTAGACCATCTAGTCCATCCTGTCACTCCTGTCCATGTATATCTCTTTTGACAATTCTAGTATTTATCCTTTTCTTCGTAGTAGTTACTGTTATTTCCTTCTCAGGCTGCATGCTCCTTAATCAGTGCTGTTCCCCAAGATTCAGTCATTGGCCCGTGTAATATTTTAAGGTATGAAGACACCTTAAAGATTGTAAGATGTCCCCTTTCCTGTCTTAACTGTCTTCTATTTGATTATCTTTCAGTTTCCATATTCAGCTCACATTTCTAGTTTTAGTCATAGGACTCTAACCAAGTGCTTACTGAACATTCACAACATCTACACATTTCCCAAACTAGATCCACCCACTATTCTTCCTCATCTTTAAACATACTGCTACATATTCTAAATATTTTTTATTATATTTACTGCCCCAGCTATCCAGTTGCCTAAGACAGAGCCCTGGGAACCTTCCTCAGCTCCAAACTCATCATCCCTCCCAACATCTAAACAAGCAACAGGTGTTATTGCATGTTATCTATGGGGTACATATTTCTGAGTCCTTCTCATCCCAGGTTGACTTCCCTTTCCACCAATGCCCTTATTTTTTCTTCCCAAGAAAATAAGGATCACCTTATTTTTTCTTCCCAAGATGGGTCTCATTAAAATATACCAAAGTAGTGAGAAGTAGTAAAATTATATATTATATGTGGAAACTGCTGACTGTTGCTCCATTATCTGTTTCTGTGGCAACTCTATTTTTTCCTATAATGGTGTATTAAGTGTTTTTAATCTATCTTTTCACAACTGCTTTTGATTAGAGTTTAAGATAGCCTTTAAATACTAAATTCATAATAAGGTGGGTCCTGATATTGTGTGTGTGTGTGTGTGTGTGTGTGTGTGTAATTTCTATTACAGCTATCCATAATTCATTATTTGTGAGTAATAATTATAGCAAAGGCTGATTAGATGAAATGTTAGATTATTTATTATACCAGATGTCTGATGGAATCAAAGTCTAATATGTGTGTTAATGTGACTAATAAGAATAACAACAATTATTTAGGATTGCAAAATGCTTTTAAGTTTTCATATACCATTACAACATTTTCTTGTTGTTTTTTTTTTTTCCTTTATAAAAACTCGCAGGTAGGAAAGGCAGTTATATTTATCCTCATTTTATGAGCCTTAGATTAAGTGAGTTAGCCAAGATTGTACAACTAGTAATGGTGAATCCTAGATGTACTTCAGTTCTTCTAATTCCAAATTCCTTACTTTGATCACTAAACCCTGGAGCCACACAAATGTAACTATAGGCATGACTTACACACTAATGCATCTGTTACACCATGTGCCTACTGGAGAGAAACTGTAACATATTTATAGTCAAGTATCTATATTTATAGCTATCCTCACAGTTGGATAACAATGTTATATTGTAAACTCTAGATATTTTTGCACTCTATAATATGACAGAAAGTGGATTTTTTGTTTAGGAAGACATTTTAATTATGAATGGAGGCTTGTTGGGTATCCCTATTATCCTTTGTTAAATCACAAGGAAGGTAAACTCTTTTGCATAATAAAGTATTAGGATTTTTACACTTGTCCCCTGACTGCTGAAGAGATAAATTTTGGGGAGAGGCAGTGCTTTGGAGGACTCTGGCAAGTGAATAGATATAAGTAAGTTCTGCAGAGATAGAGCCATGGACAGGGCTTAGGAAGAGGGACTACCAGTTGTCCATGTAGCAAAGGTGGTCTAGTTAAAGTCTCTTTAGAATGAATGGGTTCTAGTAACCAGTTTTAAGGATTTGTCTGGTTTTTTTTTTTCCCCTCAACCCTTTCTTTAAACTTTTTCTAATCACAACAGCATTGTGACAATTTTGCCTCAAGACAGGAAGAGAAAGGCTGTGTTCCTCCTAGAGACAAAACAGGGAAGAAAGATAGTGGGAGCAGAGTGAAAGCAATGATGGCTGTGAAACTGGAACAACTGTGCAGAGGAAGCTGTGACAAATAATTAGGCTTGGTGAAGCACCTGTCCCTTTGGAGGAATTTCCCAGAAATACTGGGAAGGGCTCTAAATGTCCCATCGTTATGTGGGGAGATGGTTTTGTTTTTTGTATTGCCCACAGAAGTCTGAATACATTCAAATATTGTGTGTGTGTGTGTGTGTGTGTGTGTGTGTACTGAAGTACTTGGCATAAGGTTATGCTATTTCAAATTAACTTATAAAATAATTTGGTTGATACAATATTCTGTGATCAAAATTTATTGAGGGATTTACCAAATGCCAATGTGTGTGTGTATGTGTATGTGTGTGTGTATATCTATATGTGTGTATGTGTGTATATATATATACACACTATATATATACACACACACTATAGTGTGTATATATACACACACTATAGATATACACACACCTATATATATACACACACATGCATATATATATTTTGAGAATTAAATGAGTGAATATATATATACACACACATATATATATGACACTAATAGTTTATGTAACTATTCTATGATACTATTATTATTCCTGTTTTTTGGATAAACAAACTAAAGTACACAAAGGAGCCGATGCTTATGTCTACAATACCTAAAACATACATATTTGAAATAAGAGAATATTAGGAAAAAGTCCCCAAATTTTATGTAGGTTTTAATAAAATTGAAAAGTCAAATCATTTTAAAACCTTAAAGTTAGTATATGGAAATATTTTGCTCAAGAGTGAATTTTAGACCTTCTGTCTGGATGTGAGTATGGAACACATTATTCAGTTTTTTTTTTTAATAGCTTTAAATAGCTTGTAAGAATGCACCTATGCAAATAACTATTTCTCCAAGATAAGTGGCCATGCAGGCCTTATGACCTTTTGAACACTTCTTCCCAAATACTTCATTTCTAATTAGAGGATGGTCATTCAGATTTCACTGGATTTAAATCCACAGTGGGGTAGGTTTTAATCCTTTCTGGAAAAAGTATTTATAAAGCATATGCGAGTTTCAGAATAGTAAGAGTTTTTATTCAGTCTCTCCTTGGATGTGTTCACCCTTCCTTCTACCTCAGATCAATGCATTTCTCTAAGTTTTATACTTTGTTTAAATTGAGCTTTCATTGTTTCTATGACCAATTTTCAATTTGTCTCTACCTTACACTTCAGTAGAACTAAGATGAATTCTGAAAACTCACAACAGCCTTCATCAATGTTCTCTTTCTGTAAAGAGTATCTCTGTACATATTCAGAACAACATAATTTTAGGAATCAACTGTATCTACCTAGAATTATGGTTTATTGTCTCTCTCTCTCCAAAAACAATTGCAATTCTCTCATATAGTTTATTGCATTGCATTTACAAGGGAGCCGCAAAGTTTGATTTGTGTATACTATTTTTGCTTAACTATGTAGCTATCTGGTTGATGTGCACATCAACAAATGACAATGTGGTCATTCCATCTTTGGTACATGGAGTATTATTTGATAAAAATTCCACTATATTTTAACTTCTGAAGGTAAGGTGATTTTGAAGTATCTAAAAGATAGTTTCTTTATTTCAACAATCATAACCCTGTGCTGCCAGATACATATTTTTATCCCAAACTTGAAAATATTTCAATGGTTAGATTATTATACTTTCCATCTGACAGATTTTATGGTTTTCTATTTTCACTTAAGCTTTCCCAGCTTTTTCTCCTCTTTAAAAGTAAACTATTAGAAGTTTCATCATTTCCATTATCAATACTAGAAATTAAAGTCAGAGATATATGTATTCTCAGAATTGTCTCAACAGTTTATTGTAATTTAATAAGATGTTCTCTTCTGTTGTTTCATCTATTATGTCATTACATACCATCTATGTCATTATTGTGTTTCTCTTTATGATTTTTCTGGAGCACCATAATTCTCTAATCAAGTGCTCTTTATTTTGATTACAGAGGCCTCATTATGATAATACTATATAAAACATTTGTATGACGCTTTTCAATTTACAAAGTCCTCTTCAAAAACATTACCTTATTTGCAACTCACAACAACCTTGTACATTAGGCTGTGTTATTATTATTATTGTTATTATTTGTAGATAAGAAAACACTTTTATCAGGTAATGGAGAAGGCATTTAAATGGAAGATTTTCAAATCCTTACCTGAAATCTGTTCACTCTCTTTTTAGTTTGTTCCCTTTTACTCTGTATCCTTGGAATTATGTAGATCAGCAGTCAAAGGCTAGCCTCTCAGTTACGAGCCATCACTTTACCAAGCTGAGCCTTATCTGACTCATCCCAAGTAATACAAGTGATAATGACCACATCATAGGATTGTTATGAAAACTAAATGAGTTGAAGCACGTTAAAGTGTCTAACACAGTACCATTTTATCCATCCATATACCATATGGTAGCATAATATTCTAGGTTGGCTATTCCTTACTGCTATGTAAATTTTCTTTCTTCTGAAATTAAAATAATTATAATATTCATTCCAAATTAGACTATGAAAAGATCATGGTCAGTATAATTTATGAGGTAAAAAATGGCATCAGAAAAGAAAGAAAAATGCAGAGGATAGAGTAAAAACTGTGAGCAATTTTCTGGGAACTGTTGTGAAATTGAGTTTCTTAGGCTTTTCATGTGGATAATGCAAACTAAATATAATTTGCAGGTTCACAAAAAATAAAGTGATATAAAATTATGCTGAAATCAAGAAGAATGGAAATTAATGGATTAAAAAATTATGGTTATTGCATTCTCTCAATTTTTTTAGGATCTGTCTCTGCAGTAATAAAGCAGAACAGAGAGATAAGTGGGATTCCAAAACAGTTTATTTAGACTTGGAATGCTTGCATGCTTATATCTCACTCAACATGAATATGTCTTAACTAATGGGGAGTTAATGAAAACTTTATATTATTAACTGATTGTGGATTAATAAATGAATTAAAAATAGAGTTAGAAAATTGCCTCATTTCATCATCTCTTGACTTTATTCAGCCTTTCTCTTTGTCCATTCTGCAGTAAGGATGAATTCTATCTCATAGATAGATTCAGAAACTAACCCCAGCAAAAAAAATGTTGTGTTCTTTGTGAGGGAAGAGGTTAGATTAGGATTAATTAAATATTTCAGCTGAAAAAAACCTGATCAAATTCATATAAGATATTTTGAAAACTCCAAAACAGTATATAAATATATGAAAGTTTAAATAAGATTAAACACTGGAGGTACATCTTTTGTGTTGTAAAAAATGTAGTTGATCGTTTTCTTTAATGTTTCCTTAGTTTTGTATTTTGCTTAGTGAGGCTTTTCTATTGCAAGATTATGGATAATTTTGTCCATGTTTTTGAACAGTCTTATGGTTTTTCTCTTTTCCCCTAACCTTGACAAACTTCCTTTCAAGTGTACTAGATGCTTCAGGGATAGCTATTTGAAAGTTCTTGAAGATTAATAATCCTCCATGGTGATCTGTCTTATCCATATTCTGATAGGTTTTCTTATATAAGAGAAAAAGAAGGCATAATCCTAGAGTTAAAAAATACAGTGGACAAAATGAAAAAGGTAGTAATAACAAGCACAACAACAAGAGCTCTAGTGGTATATTGAGAAACAACTGCATTCTCTCATTCTTTTTTCTTCTTTTCAATCATTATGTTGCATGAGGTACAGCCATATTAGTAAATATTACTAACACATACCTAGACATACATTATCAGCCCTCATATTCATGATTTCTGCTCTGTGGATTCAGTCAATTGCAATCTAAAATACTTTTTTAATCATCTGTAGTAAGCCTGTAGAGACTTTCCTTGTCATTATTTCCTAAAAACTACAGTATAACTATTTACATAGTATTTACTCTGTATTAGATAATATAAGTAATCGTGATGTGGTTTAAAGTACACAAGAGGATGTGTGTATGTTATATGCAAATACCGTGCCATTTTACATCAGAGACATGAGCATCCATGGTATTCACTTGAAGTTCTGAAACCAATCTCCCCTGGATACCAAGGGACAACTATATACATATATGTGGCTATGCAGCCTGCCTACTCAGAAGAGGTTTCACAGAAGAAGGGGCAGCATGCAGAGATTCATAATGTCTTGTGAGGGAGAGTAGAGCCTACAGAAGAATGGTTAGTTAGAAAATAACCAATAAGTTATTTCCAGTGAGGAATTAGAAAGCAGGGATTATGGAACTGGAAAAACTGAGGCATTAAAGTCTTCCTCCTGAAATTACTATGCCAAGTGGAAAATCTGCTCTAAACCCCTGTCCAAGAAAACATTCTTCTTCAAAAGATTTTACTTTTAACTTTGAGAAATCTTAATTAGCTCTTTTGGATTTTAGCTGTTCTTTCACTACGTCCACACTTTACTTATCAGTATCAATAAATATTGTTATAGCCAGAGTGGTTTGCAACCTAAAGTAGAAAATATCTATATCTCAGGGCTTTGTACCTGATTTTACAGGCAGCAGTCCCAGGTTAAGAGTACCCCTTAATGCTGCAATGGCCACAGTAGTCTTGGACAGAGGAATCATGCCAGTAGGCCTGCCCAGAATGTCTGAACAGATTTATTGTTGAAGACCATTCCTAGACAAAGCCATTCTGTAAATATTGGAATAAGTATTTACTTCTTTAGATGTGCAGATATTAATACATGTCCTCAAACATCAGATATTATCAGGGAAACATGATGTCACCAAATGGACAGAATAAAGTGCCAGTGATTGACCCTAAAGAGATGGAGATGTGTGAACTTCCTGACAGAGAATTCAAAATAACTGTTTAAGAATGCTCAGTGAATGTTGAGAAAAGACAGATAAACAACTTTTTTGAAAAGGAGAACATTAAGTGACCCACAGTTAGAAACAGAAAAATTGAAATAATAATTTTTAAAATTAAACAGAAATCCTAGAGCTAAAATACACAATGAACAAAATGAAAAATGAAATAGCATCAACAGCAGATTTGATCAAGCAGAAGAAAGAATCTGTAAACTTAAACACAGGGTTATTTGAAAACATGCAGTTTAAGGAGAGAAAAGAATGGAAAGGAATGAAGAAAGCATATGAGATTTATGTGACAGCATCAAAAAAGTAAATGTTTGAGTCATTGGTGTCAAGAAGAAGAAAAAATCAAAGGAGTAGAAAGTTTGTTTAAAGAAATTGAAGCAGAAAACTTTCCAAATCTGGAGAAAGAAGTAAGTATTCAGGTCAGGAAAGTCAAAGATTTCCAGTAAGATTCAGTGAAAATAAGACTATTCAATACATATTACAATAAAATTCTCAAAAATCAAAGACAAAGAGGGGGTCCTGAATGCAACAAGAGAAAAGAAGCATATAACACATAATGACATTTTAATATGTCTATCAACAAACTTCTCAGCAGAAACCTTATAGATCAGGAGGGACTGGGTGATACATTAAAAGTGCTGAAGGAAAAAAATGCCAGTTAAGAATACTATACACAGAAAAGTTGTCTTTTAGAAATAAATACTTTCCTGCAAAATCAAAAGCTCAAGTTTATCATCATTGCCAGACCTGTGTTAAAAGAAATGCTTAATAGAGTTCTTCAAGCTGAAATAAAAGAATGCTAATAACATAAAAACACATGTTAATGCTAGTAACACAAAAACATCTGTAAGTATAAAACTTGTTGGTAAAAGTACATAGTCAAATTTAGAATACTCTAATATTGTAATGGTGGTGTTTAAATCACTTATATCTTTAGAAGAAAGGTTAAAAGACTAAACTAGTAAAAATAATAACTACAATAATTTATTACAGGACATGCAGTATAATAAGATGTAAATTGTGACACCAAAATTCAAAATGTGTTTGGGAGAATGAGGTAAAAGATTAGATTTTTAAAAATTTTATTTTGCAATCCATGTTGTTATCAGCTTAAAATAACCTGTTAAAAGTATAAAGTGTCTTTTATAAGCCTCATGATAACTACAACTGAAAAATGATTTATTAAAAGTATAAAGTGTTTTTTTTTTTGGAAGGCTGAGGCGGGTGGATCACAAGGTCAGGAGATCGAGACCATCCTAGCTAACATGATGAAACCTCATCTCTACTAAAAATACAAAAAATTAGCCAGGCATGGTGGCGGGCGCCTGTAGTCCCAGCTACTCGGAAGGCTGAGGCAGGAGAATAGTGTGAACTCAGGAGATGGAGCTTGCAGTGAGCCGAGATCGTGCCACTGCACTCCAGCCTGGGTGACAGAGTGAGACTCAGTTTCAAATAAATAAATAAGCAAATAAATAAATAAAAAGTATTTTTTATAAGTCTCATGGTAACTACAAAGAAGACCCTATTATGGGTACACACAACATGAAATGCAAGGAATACACTACTAGAGAAAATCAACCACAAAGAAGGATGGTAAGAGAGGAATAAAGAAAGAAAGGGTCTACAAAACAACTAGAAAACAACGAACAAAATAGCAGTAGTAAGTTCTTACCCATAAATGAACCATGAATGTAAATGGATTAAAGTCTGCAATCAAAAGACAGAAAGATAGATTTAAAAAAGAAAGACCCAATCATATTCTGCCCTCAAGGGACCCACTTCACCTGTAAGTACACACATAGATTGAAAGTTAAATATTATTATGTTATAATGCTATTATTATGTTATAATTATAATGTAATTGTATATAATTATAAAAACATATTTTATATATAGTGTATATTAATGTTGTTATACAGATATGAAATTGAAGAGCACACAAATGAATAGAAGGATATTTCATGTTCTGGATTGAAATAATTAATACTGTTAAAATTACCGTAATACTCCAAATGATCTACAGTTTCAGTGCAGTCCCTTCCAAAATATTAATGACATCCTGCACAGAAATAAAGAAATTTTAAAATTAATATTAGAATTATAAAAAACCTGAATAGCCAAAGTAATCTCGAGCAGAAACCACAAAGCTGGAGGCATTGCACTACCTCTACAAAGCTAATACTCTAAACACTCTACAAAGCTAAATTAGCTTAAGCAGCGTGATATCAGCATAAAAACAAAGACCAATGGAACAGAATACAGAGCCCAGAAATAAATTCACACATTTGCAGCCAACTGAGTTTTGTCAAAAGTGCCAAGAACATACAATGGTGAAAGGGCAGTCCATGTTTATTGCAGCACTATTTTTATGATAGTCAAGATATGGAATCACCTCAATCATCCATGCAACAACATGGATGAACCTGGAGAACCTCATGTTAAGTGAAATAAGCCAGGCACAAAAAGAGAAACACTGTATGATCACACTCATATAGAATCTAAAATCATTGATTTCATAGAAACAAATAAGAAATTGGTAGAGAGGCTAGACAGATTGGGGCAGGGGGCTTGGACAAACGGTCAAAGGATACAAAATTTTAGATAGGAGGAATAAATTCAAGAGATTTATTTCTGAGCATGGTGACTATAGTTAATGGCAATATATTGTATTCTTAAGAAATGCTGGGAAAGTGGGTATTAAATGCTCCCCCGCAAAGTGATAACTATGTAAGTTGATGCATATGTTAATTAGCTAGATTTAACTATTCCACAATGTAGAACACTCAGAACATCATTTTGTATTTGATAAATGCATAGTCAATTAAGAAACAAAATGAAACCAGCTCATGTCCTCCTACAATGATTTAGGAATCCCAGCATAATTAATAGAACCAAAATTTCCATCACATTTTCCTTGACTGCCAGTTCCATGTTGGCTATCTCATTCTGTGAGCATGTTTTCATTTTTTTTTACCATTTAGTATTTTTACTCAATGATCAGCATATTTACTTATAAGTAGTGACACAGATATTCAGCCACATATATATTTTTCAAACTGGTATCCTCTTGTTTCTGCACCATTTATTGAAGAATCCATCTTTTTTGTGGAAGTGTAAGTTTTTGATTGCTTAAACAGACTGGAAGGAGAAAAGGAAAATAATTAACTTTCAGATTTCACTAGGTTTTGGGATTTCGCGACATAAGTAGAGTTCTGGAAAATTCTATTTTTAATCCAGGTTTACTTGTTGACCAGTGCCTCTGAATAGTTTTACTGTTAGTTGTAAATAAAGGATTTCTTTTGAATACTCTGCATCCTTGGTTTTCCTCTTTACTTGATATTTAAAATTATTATTGATAATTTAGTCACAATTTTATCATTAATATCCCAATCTATTGTTTGATTTGTCACCATATTGAGAGTTTGAGAAGAATTTATTTTTATTACATTAATTTCCTTAAAAACAAAGAGTTATAAAAGAGAGGATTAATAGGACAAAATGAAGAATAAATAGCTATTAAGAGGCTAAGTGGTATTAAAGACAGCTCTGTGGCATTTTGAGGTCAATATATTTAAGTGATACATTCATTTCTAGAAAAGAATCCCCAACGGATAGATCAGGCTTTACCAGATGGTTAATGCTAGAATGCTTTCCTCTCCACTATCATCATCTCCTTTGTGGTGGGCACAGATTTCCAGAAAGTCAATGGGGATGTCCTGGGGCTAGTGGGCCAGGCTTCTTCTTTTCATTTGTATTCAAAGTCAATATTTTCTTTCCAAATCTTGCCCCACCCGCCTTTTTTTTTTTTTTTTGAGACGGAGTCTGGCTCTGTGGCCCAAGCTGGAGTGCAGTGGCCGGATCTCGGCTCACTGCAAGCTCCGCCTCCCGGGTTTACGCCATTCTCCTGCCTCAGCCTCCCAGGTAGCTGGGACTACAGGCGCCCGCCACCTCGCCCGGCTAGTTTTTTTGTATTTTTTTTTTCTTTTAGTAGAGACGGGGTTTCACCGTGTTAGCCAGGATGGTCTCGATCTCCTGACCTCGTGATCCGCCCGTCTCGGCCTCCCAAATCTTGCCCCTTTCTTGCTTCACTCAAGGCTTGGCATGGTAGGGGAGGTTGGGAATGGTGAGAAATAGTGCCTCCTTATATGAAAGATTGGAGGAAATAAGTTTACAGACTTGACAGTGCTAGTTAAGGGCACACCCCATAAAGAAGTCTCAATATGGTTAACTAGTTTCCAGAGCAGTGCTGCGACTGAGCCTTGTGCATCCCTAAGATGATGAGCACAAGTATTATAATCATCGGAAGAGAAAATATGTGGTATAATTTGGGATCAGCCAGTTATTTGTCAGTCTACCTTTGCTGTCTGTAGGATCAGACCCACATGTGCCTCTGCATTTTGGTAAATGTAAAACCACATTTCCTATTAGAAAGAGGAAAGACTGCTGGAAAAAGCTGTTCTGGAAACCAGGTTGCTCAGAGGAAGTGAATTGTGTGTAGCTAAACCTACCCAGTGAAAAACATACGTAGAAATGGACTCAATAACTTTCTCAAGAGCTGAAAATATAGAGTAATTAATAGGCAAGAAAATAGGGATAGAAATGGAAAAAGTGGAGAGAGAATAACAATGGGAAAGGGAAAGAGGAAACACACTTATGTGTTATAGTAATTGACCAAAGCAGTTTATGAAATAACGTAACTAGCTCACGAGTTAGTCCAGGCTTTCAATTAAAAAGAGATGCATACGCCTGTGTATCTCTTTTTCTTTCCCTCAAAATGACCTTGAGTTTTAGTTTGGTACGGTTTTGGTACAGCTGTTATTTGATAATAACACATTGTGCTTTTTCAATTAACTTAGATTGTTTAAAAAACAGATAACCGAAAACCATCTGTTTGTGTTTCTGTGTAATTTGTTCTCAGGACAGGGACTAGGAATGAAACATTTTAAATTCTGCTAATGAAACCTCTCATTAGAGTTCTACAAACTAAGTCTGTGGTACCAGGTAAAAGGGGTGCCAAGTGTTGGGCTTTCTGGGATAAGAGAAAATTAATTTCTTTCTTTGCCATTTGTGGTTGGGTAGCATCTTTTTTTTCTTTCTGGCAGCGAGTGTCATAATTTAATATGCATTAACATAATTAGGAACGATTGCTTAAAATACATATTCTTGAAGTTTATCCCAAGAGACTTTTGATTCAGTATCTCTGGGAAGGGCTTCAGTATCTCTGGAATTGCCACAGTTAACAAGCTCCCCAGGTCATTCTGATATAGATGGTCTGAAGGCCACACTGTGACTACTGCTGCCTTTTAGAATTGGGAGGTAAGTTTGGATTTTGTAGATCAAATATTACTACCAAGAGTAAAAGAAATACACAAAACCCCCAAACAACTCAAATGATGTAACAACAAAGCAAATGGCTGAAAGCAAAGCAAAACCCAACAAAAGGTTTTACATAGGTCCTTAGAGATACAGTGTAATTTGTCTCAGCTGTGGAGACCTAAAGAGGCCAACTCTTAGTTGACATGGAAGAATAGGGACAACATTGCCAAAAAAAAATGGTTAATTTCAGTTGTGGACACCAAACCCTGGGCTCTGCTGGAAAGCATTAACAATTTTACCCACTATACTAATCTTCCATATATGGAGCATGCTGGATAAATCTATTTTGCTAACGTCTCTTTTACAATAATGTACTTAATTTTGTTGGGTATGTGTTCTAATTTCTGTTTTCTAATTCAAGGTTCTAACTTTTAAAAAGACCCCCAACCCCCACTGTTTTCCCTTGAGCTTGTTAAAGGGCATAATATCATTTTCCTCTTGTTAAGAGTAAAGATTGGAAGAATTTAGTTATCAGAAAATGGTAGTAGGTTGATGCTTTCGGGGGTGGGTGCAGCAGTCTGGTGAATAAGCATCTTTCTTGAAGACAAGGGTTCTGCCACTAAAGATGTATGTGATTTCTAGAAAAATCATTTTACCTCATTGCATTTCAGTTTTCTCCTCTGTAAAACAGGGATAGTGGAAAGTGAATGATTTCTGTGGTCCTCTCTTATGCTAAATAGAATGAGAATGTCCGAAGCCTTTGTTATCTCAGTAAACTTCACCACAATTCTTCATCTATAACAACAAAATGTTGTCATTAAAAACAAATGAAAAAGCTTGCAAGTGACATGAATTCCGGCACTATAAATGAGTGTAGTGCAGTATAGTGAAGGTGAGGGGAAAATATACATGTTTCAATAATAGGGCTACAAGTTTGCACAGATCTGAAAAATTACTGTTGCATTTCTTCAACTAGGGAATCCAGAATATGGCTGTTATTCATACCTCTTGCCATTAGGTGGGGCAGTTGAAGAGTAGGAAGATAGCGTTTTCAAGTGAAATGTTATTTCACTTGAGTATGTTGTTTCATACTCAACAACATCTGAAAATAAGTGGTAAAATATACTTTCCTTTTATAGAGTCCAAACTCTCCGTGGCCAGATTATTAGTTTCTTTATTAATTCTGAATGGTGAGGAAGAAGGGGAACATGGGTGATAAAGTTAATGTAATACAATATTGCAGATTGTATTATTAATGTAAATTCCCATTTGGAACTCAAAAGCCAAAACGGTTCTGAAGTCAACTTATGCAGTCTACTTTCTCAGAAGAACAATTAAATAGTATGAGGTAGAGACAACAAAATACCAGGTTTATGGAACACTAGAAAGTGGAAAGGAGCCATAAGAATTATCGCAGCCCTATTCTTAGTGTCTATTGATTTCCTTTAGCGTCTGGGGTATTTAACTATTTCCTTATCCTTCTACTTTCTTTTAGAAAATTCCATGTTAATTAATTTATCTGACATCTTAATGGATAATTCATTAAGAAAATCTTTTGTGCCCAGCACGTCATGATGAAGTCTGATGGCTAATGTTACCTGGTCTCTGCTTTGAAGTGTTTTTATTGACTTACAGATTTAAGATGTTTTCCTAGAATTAAAAAAATGATATAGAAAAACTTCAGATCAGTCTTTTATAAGGTAGTGACTTTAAATTTCCATTTGTCAATTTTCACATTTAGGACAAAGAGTAAGAGATGTGGAGAGGAAGACAGGAATACTAGGGAAAAGGTGAGAGAAGTATTTCTGGTTACTTCTGTTGTATATTCTTAAGAGTCCACAGAGCCATAATAGTGAAAGTACTGAGGAAACAGCAGATTTAGAAATTTACATTTCATATCAAAGGGATTTTCTGTGAGACAAACCAATGAGATTTGATAGATTAGAAATGAACGACTAATAAGGAAAGCAACTGAATAAATACTTGAATGAATAAATGATACGTGTTTCTCCCACTCTGGTCCAGTTATTTCTTTTTTTCCACTTTAAAAAAATTGTTGTTAGTGTTTTTGTGTGAGATAGTTAAAAGTTCCTGCAATCCATAGAGCTCTATATTTGACTAATTCTAGATTCCCAGCAAGTTTGCATGGCTTTTCAGAGGACTATAAAATAGGGCAAAGATTCAATTAAATATAGAATTGACCCATGAAAACCATGGAAGTTAGTGTTACCAACCCCTGTGCAGCTGAAAATCTGTGTGTAACGTTTGTCCCAAAAGTTAACTACTAATAGCCTACTGTTGACCAAAGTCAATTAACACATAATTTTTATATGTAGTATATACTGTATTCTTACAATAAAGTAAGCTAAAGAAAAGAAAATGTTATTAAGAAAATCATAAGGAAGTGAAAATACATATTTACCATTCATTAAGTGGAAATGGATCATCATAAAGGCCTTCATCCTCTTCATCTTCACGTTGAGCAGGCTGAGGTGGAGGAAGAAGAGGTTAGGTTGGTCTTGCTGTCTCAGGGGTGGCAGAGGCAGAAGAAAATCTGCATATAAGTGGGCCCGTGGAGTTCAAGCCCATGTTGTTTAAGGGTCAACTGTAAATCTTTTACTTTTCAAATGATGCTCATTTACACAAATAAATTTGGAAGCAGACAGGATTTATACGCAGCTATAATTTTAAATGGCAGCCAGCATCATGAACAAATTCTCCTGGCATCTCATTCCTTGATTTCCAAGAAGCCAATGCAAGGGGAAGGTGAGAGTCAAGTTTGGGCAGCTTTGTTCAGCTGAATATTATATGGTGATGATTATGTTAATAATTAAAATGTTGAAACATTTATTTAGTACAGTCATTCACCATGTAACATTTTGGTCAGTGATGGATGGCATACCATGGTGGTCTCATAAGATTATAATAGAGCTGAAAAATTCCTATTGCCAAGTGAATCATAGCCATAATACAATTGTAGCATAACATATTACTCATATGTTTAGGGTGATGCTAGCGCAGACAAACCCACTGCACTGCCAGTGATATAAAAGGATAGGACATACAGTTATGTACAGTACACAATACTTAATGACAAATATTAATGATAATGTGTTACTGATAAGTACTTAATATAATAAATAGATTATGTTCCTGATTTATGTATTTACTATGCTATACTTTTTAATCATTGTTTAGTGTGTACTCCTACTTACAAAAAAAAAAGCCAACTGTAAAACAACTTCAGGAATGAGTTTCTTCAGGAGGTGTTCTAGAAGAAGGCATTGTTATCATAGTAGATGACAGCTCCATGTGTTTTATTGCCCCTAAAGACCTTCTAGTGGGACAGATGTGGAGGTAGAAGACAGTGATGTTGATGATCCTTATCCTGTGTAGGCCTAGGCTAATGTGTGGGTTTTTGTCTTACTTTTTAACAAAACAGTTTAAAAAGTAAAAAAAAAAAAAAAAAAAAAAAAAAAAAAAAAGGCTAGAAAAAACTTACAGAATAAAGATATAAAGAAAGAAAATATTCTTCTACAGTTGTAAAATATGTTTGTGTTTTAAGCTGAGCATTATTACAAAAAGTCAAAAAGCTTACATTAAAATGTTTATAAAGTAAACATGTTACAGTCAACTAAGGTTGTTATTGAAGAAAGAAAATGTAAAAAATAAATTTTGCATAGCTTGACCTGTCGCTGTGGCTCACGCCTGTAATCCCAGCACTTTGGGAGACTGAGGCAGGCTGATCCCGAGGTCAGGAGATTGAGACCATCCTGGCTAGTACAGTGAAACCCCGTCTCTACTAAAAATACAAAAAATTAGCCGGGCGTGGTGGCGGGTGCCTATAGTTCCAGCTACTCCGGGAAGCTGAGACAGGAGAATGGCGTGAACCCGGGAGGTGGAGCTTGCAGTGAGCCGAGATTGTGCCACTACACTCCAGCCTGGGCAGCAGAGCCAGACTCTGTCTCAAATAAATAAATAAATAAATAAATAAATAAATATAAATAAATTAATTAATTTAGCATGACTTAAGTGTACAGTATTTATAAAGTCTACATTAGTGGACAGCAATGTCCCAGGCACATTCACCACTCACTCATTGACTCACCCAGAACAACTTGCAGTCTTGTAGTCTCCATTCCTAGTAGGTATTTTCTACAGGTATATTTTTATCTTTTACCATATTTTTACTGTATCTTTTTTTGGATATGTTTAGATACAGAAATACCATTGTGTTATGCTTGCCTACAGTATTCAGTACAGTAATATGGGATACATGTTTATAGCCTAGGAGCAACAGGTTATACAATATAGTCTGGGGGATTGTGTATTAGGCTATGCCATCTAGGTTTTTGTAGGTATACTCGGTGATGTTGACACAACAATGTAATCACTTATGATGGATAACTTAGAACATATTTTAATTGTTAAGTGACACATGACTGTACTTAATATATATTAGGTACCAAGCTAAGCTTGCAATTAACTAATGCAATCCTCACAATAACCTTATGAAGTTAGTACTATTAATTAGCACCATTTTTTTCCCCATGGGAAGTAGGATATAGGATATTCCAGCACAAGCATACCCTCGATACTAGAGGAAAGAAAGAAAGAGAGGAAGGGTGTGAGAAAGAGAGAGAGAGAGAGAGCATGAGAGAGAAAGGGAAAGAAAGAAACATAAAGAAAAAGAGAAAGAAAAAGGAAAGAGAGAAAAGAAAAGAAAAAAAATGGTTCATTTTCTCTTTGTGTTTAAATAATATCACATTCATTGGGAAAAGCTAGCTGTATTTGGAGCACTGATGTAGGTTTGGACCACCATTAGTTAAAGTCATTACGCTATCTGAGAAGAAAGAACATGAAATCTAGGAAGTTTAAGAAGTTAGTTTTTATTAGATCCAAATACTGTAAATGTTGGCTATCTTTTTTGTATCACAATTTAAGAGAACAGATTCCTTTACATGAATTGGTTGAGGAAATAAATCAAATATTTACAAATATTTCTCCTTAAGTGATATTTCATTAGGGAGAGGTCTTCCTTAATGTCTGTCTAAAATAGCACCCTCCTCATTCTCTAAATCTTCACCTACTTTATTTTCTCTTTGTAGAACTTACCACCTGACACATTTCACAGTAGTTTGTAGACTATCTTCCCTCTCTAGCTTCATAAGTACAGGGAATTTCTCTGCTTTGTTCACCGATAATTTTATTGTACCTAGAACACTGCATGGTAATTAGTAGATATTCAATAAATATTTGAATGAATGAATGTATAAGTGAAATAATAAAATTCATGTGGCCAATAGGTAATTTAAAATATTCTGCTTTGCTAAAAATCAAAGGAAGTAAAAGTAGGTAAAAGCAATTAGTATTTTCATCTATCAACAATGATTTAAACATATTCAAAAAGATGTATACCCAGTGCTCATGAAGGTGAAGCAAAACAAACATTCTTACAAAATTGAAAAACACTTTGATGGAAAGTACTTTGTAAATATGATGTCTTTAAAAATGTTTCTATACTACATTTTAATTCTGTTAATATATTCAGGAAAACAATCCATAATTAAAAAATAGCTTTTGCTGCACAAAAGTCTTTGCTTCAACAGTATTTATTGTAGTGAAAGAAGTTCAAAACATTCTAAATTCCAAAGGTGGAGGCATAGTTGAATTATGAACCTCTCTTTCATGGTATACTATATCAACATCATTAGTTAGATATAGGTAAGAGCTTTTTTAACATGAAAAAAATGCTAATGACGTAAATTTAATTTGAAAAACAGCATAAACGTTGGAATAAATGACATCTTAAAAGCATATATAGAAAAAATGGTAGAAATCGTGCAAAATATTAACAGAAACTAGGGCAGGTAAGATTATGGGTGATTTTGTTTTATACTTCTCTATACTTTTATTTTTCAAGTGTTCCAGAATGAAACTTTTATAACGAAAAAAAAGTTTTAAATATTTTAACTGATTTTGTATTATACTCGTGATAATCCAGAAGCGATTATGCTTTATACAGTAGACTATGGCTTTATATGAAGAAATGAATATAGTCTAGTATTGTTTTCATTATCTAGGAATATACATGTAACTGAAGAATTTATGAGTAAAGTTTAATATTAGCATGTAACTGGGACTTCTGGAGGAAAGCTCACTCTAGGGGAAGCTCTCAAAGATGTTTTCAATCTTGGATTCCAGTCAAAAAAAGATATGAGTTACTTGGATTTAACAACCAGGTATAAATATTCTCCTCCTTTAGCACTAGTGAAAAATGGGCACTGAGTGAGCTTGGGCAGAGACTTACAAAGGATATTTAAAATGATAAACTGGGTAGTGAAGCCTAAGCCACCTGGGCTTAGAAGGCAGCAGGGCCCCCAGAAAGTGGTAGTAGCAACAATTACTGTGGTTTTATCCTGTGGCTAGCCCAGGTTCCAGACAAAAAGTTCTTTCTGCCTCTTACCCTAGTAACTCTAAGTACTGTACCCTTGCTTCTTGGATTGTTAGACACATTTCTACTTCAGGCTTTGCCCCTGAAACCTCAGTACCTAAATTGACCAGCTTGACCACACAGGTTCCTCATTATTTCATTATGTATGTTCTTGTTAAGAGACTGTGAAACATCCAGAATACTAGGGCAGCAAGCCAAAACACAGCCTCTAATAACAAGGCTTTCCATTAATTTGATTTGTTTAATTAAAAGCTATATGAACTGTTGTAATAGGTTCAGGAACACACCTTAATTCTTGGGCTGGTTTTTAGACCTTTAGAAGTCGAAGGCCTCTGAAGTTACATGAGCTTGGGTGTTGAGATAGAGGAAATACGAAAATTTATTCTACCTGAACCTCTGCAGTTATAAACTAGCATCCTATAATTTATTTATTTATGTATTTAGTCAAGGCTTATAAGTCGTTTCCACAAAGCCTAGCACAGTGTCTAGCCTATATAATAGATGCTTGATAAATATCTGTTGAGTGAATTTCAAATACTTAAATTTTGTTGTTAATGCATTCATGTAATGGAGCCATATCATCTCATATGAATGACTTAAGAATACAAAAACTCACTCCAGACTTCAATGCAGAATATATGTAGAACTAGTACAAATCAATAAGAATGAGACATACATCTCATTAGGAAAATGAACAAAAGACTTAAACAGGCCCTTTAACAAAGAAGAAATCCGAATGGTCAATAAACATATAAAAAGGGGCTCAATCTAATAATTGAGGAAAACCAAACCCATAATTCAATACTAGTACACACCACAAGAATTGCTAAAATAAAAAAAGATAGACAATGCCTAGTGTTGACAATGTGGAGCAAGCAGAATCCTCAATCACTTCCTGTGATAGTGTGTATTGGTAATTGGCTTGAAAAACTCTTTGGCAGTATCTACTAAAGCAGAACAAATACATAACCTATGACCCAGTAATTCTAGTCCTAGATGTATCTCAAACAGAATTGCATGCAACTTTCCATAAAAGAATATACAATAGTGTTTCATGGTAACACCAGTATTAACAGACAAAAGCTGAAAAGTACCCAACGCCCATCAAAGAAAGAAGAAACTAATAAATTGTAATATATTCACAAGAACCTAACAATACAACTCTAATACTAATCAGCTATGAGAATGAATGGATAGCATGTAGTTGCAACTACATTTTAAAAGATTGATTAATCTCTCAACGTAAGGTTGCCAGGCACAAAAGAATGCATACTATATGATTCCATTTAAACAAAGTGCAAAAACAGGCAAAAGTATTGTTTTGGTATTAGAAATCAGGATAGTTTTTACCCTTATGGAGTAGGAGAGCTACTGCCTAGAAGAGGGCACATAGGGTACTTCTGGTGTGCTGATAATATGCTGCTTTTTGATGTGGGTGCTGCTTATATGGTATATTCTTTATAAAAATGTATTGATGTTTACATTTATGTGCAATTTTTGTATACATATTATTCTTCAATAAGAAGTTAATAGAGCCGGATGCGGTGGCTCACGCCTATAATCCCAGCACTTTGGGAGGTTGAGGTGGATGGATGATGAGGTCAGGAGTTCCAGATCAGCCTGGTCAAGATGGTGAAACCCCATCTCTACTAAAAATACACAATTAGCCGGGTGTGGTGGCAGACACCTGTAATCCCAGCTACTCGAGAGGCTGAGGCAGGAGAATTGCTTGAACCCGGGAGACAGAGTTCACAGTGAGCCAAGATGGTGCCACGGCACTCCAGCCTGCGTGACAGACTGAGACTCTGTCTCAAAAAAAAAAAAAAGTTAATAGAATTTTTTCATTATTTTCAATTAACTTACCAAGCCCTGGTACTGAACTTACCATGTGATACATATAAATGCAACCGCAGAATATCTCCTGATATAATCTCATGATGCCATGGGAAGCAGTCAGTCTTTTTGAAAAAAAAAGTTTCACTTATTAAAATGCCAAATACATTTTACCAGAATTTATTATTGAAACAAATTTTAGTGTTATTTTTGACCTTCTGTAATGCTTTTGTTTATTTTTTATTATGGTAAGAACATTTAAATTGAGATCTACAATTGTAAAATAATTTAAGTAAATAATCCAGTATTGTTAAGTACAGGTACAGTATTATATTGACAATCTCTAGGACTTATTCATCTTACATAACTGAAACTTTATACTTATGGAACAGCAATCCCTCATTTCCCCCTCCTCAGACCCTGGCATCCACCCTTTTACTCTGTTTCCATGAGTTTAACTATTTTAAATTCTTATAAAGTGGAATCATGCCATGTTTTTTTTCCCTGTAACTAGCTTATTTCACTTAGCATAATGTCCTCTAGATTCAGACATGTTGTTGCATATGGCAGGATTAACTTCTTTTTGAAGGCTGAATAGTGTACACACAACCACTACATTTTCTTTATCCATGTCACTGAACATGTAGATTGATACTGTATCTTGGCTATTGTGAATAACGCTGCAAAGAACATGGAATGCAAATATCTCTTCAACATACAGATTTTATTTCCTTTGGATATATGCCCAGAAGTGGAAATTCTAGATCATATGGTAATTCTATTTTTAAGTTTTTGAGGAAGCTTCATATAGTTTTCCATAATGACTGTCCTAATTTACATTTCCACCAACAGTATGCAAGTGTTCTCTTTCCTTTACATCCTTGCTAACACTTGTTTTCTTTTGTCTTTTTGATCACAGCTATTCTAATAGATGTGAGGTGATATTGTGGTTTTGATTTACATTTCCCTAATGGTTAGTGATGTTGAACATTTTTTATGTACATGTTAGCCATTTGCATATCTTCTTTGGAGAAATGTCTATTCAAATCCTTTGTCAATATTTTAATAGGGTTATGTGTTTTCTTGATATTGAGTTGTTTGGGTTCCTAATATATTTTGGATATCAAACTCTTATCAGATGTATGGTTTGCAAATACTTTCTCCTATTCCATGGGTCGCCTTTTCACTGTGTTGTTTCCTTTGCTTCCTGGGTGCATTTTAGTTTGATGTAGTACCACTTGTCTAGTTTTGCTTTTGTTGTTTGTGCTTTTGATGTCATCATATCCAATAAATTATTATCAAGACTAAGAAAGAAGAGAGAAAACTCAAATAAATAAAATTACAAATGAAAGAGATGGTACAACTGGTGCTACAGAAATAAAATGGATCATAAAGGACTACTATGAATAATTATACACCAACAAATTGGATAACCCAGAAGAAACAGATAAATTCCTAGAAGCACACAACCTCCAAAGATTGAATCAGGAAGAAATAGAAAACTTTAATAGACCAATAACAAATGAGATTGAAATCAGTAATAAAAAACCTCCCAACAAAGAAAACCCAGAATCAGGTAGCCTCATTGGTAAATATTTATTTATTTATTTATTCATTTATTCATTCATTCATTTTTGAGACGGAGTCTCTCTCCGTCACCCCGGCTGGAGTGCAGTGACGCAATGCAATCTCAGCTCACTGCAAGCTCCGCCTTCCACGTTCACACCATTCTCCTGCCTCAGCCTCGGGAGTAGCTGGGACTACAGGCGTCTGCCACCACGCCCAGCTAATTTTTTTGTATTCTTAGTAGAGACGGGGTTTCACCATGTTAGGCAGGATGGTCTCCATCTCCTGACCTCAAGATCCACCCGCCTCAGCCTCCCAAAGTGCTGGAATTAAAGGCATGAGCCACCGCGCCCAGCCCCCTCATTGGTAAATTTTAAAGAAGAATTAACACCAATCCTTCTTAAAGTTTTCCAAAAAACTGAAGAAGAGGGAACACTTCCAAATTCATTTTACAAGTCCAAAGTTACCTTGATTCTAAAGCCAGAAAAAGACACTCAAAGAAAGAAAATTATTGATAAATATTTCTCATAAGTATAGATGCAAAACCCCTCAACAAAACACTAGAAAACTGAATTCAACAGCATACTAAAAGGATGATATACTATGATCAAGGGAGATTTATCCCTGGAATGCAAAGATGATTCAGCATGCTCAAATCAATTAATGTACTACATCACATTAATGGAAGGATTAAAAATAACATGATCATCTTAATAGATCTAGAAAAAGGTTTTAACAAAGTTCAACACCTTTTCATGACAAAAACTCTAAAATACATTAGGTATAGAAAGAATTTACCTACATATAATCAAGACCATATTTGACAAGCCTACAGCTAACTGCATACTCAATGATGAAAAGCTGAAAGCTTTTCCTGTAAGTCTTAAACAAGGCGAGGACATCCAGTTTTACCACTTTTGTTCAACACAGTAATGGAAGTCCTCATCAAAGGAATTAGGCAAGAAAAAGAAGCAAAGGCATCCAAATCAGAAAGAAAGAAGTAAAACTATTTCTCTTGGCAGATTACATGATGTTATATGTAGAAAACCCTCTTTCTACAAAAATCTGTTGAAACAAGCAAATTCAGTAAAGTTGCAGAATATGAAATCAACGTGTTAAACTCACTTTTATATCTGTACACTAACAATGAACTATTTGAAAAGGAAATTAAGAAAAAAATGTAGCATCAAAAATATGATATTTAGGAATAAACATAACCAAGAAGGTGAAAGACTGAAAACTACACAACGTTAATGAAAGAAATTAAAGAAGATGCAAATAAATGGAAAGACATTTTGTGTTTGTGGGTGGGAAGACTTAATACTGTTAAAATGTCCACACTACCCAAAGATTCAGTACAATCCTTAAGCAAATCCAAACGGTAGCCGAGTGTGGTGGCTCACACCTGTAATCCCAGCACTTTGGAAGGCTGAGGCAGGCAGATCATTTTGGGAACAAAATGTAAATGTTGCTTCTAAAAGAGATTCATGAAGTTTTTTGTTCACTCTATGTTTAATTATTTGCTGAGTACACTTATCACATTGAGATGGGAATTTGAACAAGATCTTTGTACTTGATTAGAGGGAATAAAAACAGCACACTTATCAAATAATCAGTGTGTTATCTCATAATTCAGCTGTGGCTTGCTGAAAATCGACTCTATGGTATAAAAGATTAGTTACTTTTTGTTGTTTTAAGGCTAGAAACATAAGTTCTATTTTTGTCAATGCTACTGCATCCCACAATGTGTCTCTATGAGCCATTTCCACATTTCCATTTATGATAAGGGGCTGTGATGCATGAGTATACCCATGTTTTTACTGACATGTGTAGAGACAAACTCATGAGTTTGCCTAGTTGCCTTTTATTCTGTATTCACAGATTTTCCAAACCTTCAGGGTTAGGCCATACTTTCAGGCAAGTGGGTGAGTTTTATTACTGAGGCCAAGTCTTCTATCTCTGTTTAGATGCAAACCTACTACTTAGGGACCTTGTCATATCTATTTTCTGCAAAGTACCTTCTGTACTTGTCAAGATCAATAACTGGTTTTATAATGGCAGAGGACACAGAATGTAGCCTTCAGAACAGAAATGGCTATTTATTTACCATGTGAAAGTATTTTTTTTCTGACACCATCAGACCAGTGAGCATAGATTTCTCTCTGTGAGACCCTTTTTGAACACAAAAATCACCTATTTATCTTGTTGCATAGCATCTCTGTCAACAAAACAGTGCATTTAATAATAATGATAATACATAAAAAGTTTAATATTTCATGGTTTACAAGATATTTTCCACATTCATTGTCCCATTGGACCCCCCAAAATTCTATAAAGTGGTCATATAATGTATGATGACATTTTTTTAACTGATGAGGAAACAGACTCAGAGACTGAGCCTAGTTTGCCCAGCTAAGAACTATCAAAGCCAGACTTCCCAACTCAGTCCATGATCTCTTACTATTTTACTTCAGCCCTGTAAGATTCATGGTTGTATTTCCTTCCATATAGAACTATGCAATAATAATTACTAATTTAGAATATTATATAGTCCATTTTATACAAATTGTCTAATTTGTATAGTACTATCCTAGTACTAACATATATAATTATATATACTATATGTATGTGTATATATGCTGATTTATATATAATTATATACACATATTACATATATCATATATGCTAGTATATATACTATATATGTAATATATACTTATACATAGAATTATATATAAATTATATACTAGTATATATATGCTATATATGGTATATATACTAGTATATATAACTATGTCTACATATACTATATATCTGTTTATATATATAGTACTAGTATATATAATTATATATACATATACACACACACACATAGGATGCTATGAGAATGCATAGGAAGGGAACGTAGTCCTAGCGTATCATAAACTTTCACTCTGTGTCCAAAGTCTTTCATCAAATGCTACCAGAACATAGGATCTACTGAATTCTAAATGGCCAGTTGGAAGAGGAAGGTCATGTTTGGGGAACTTGGTTAAACATTACCTTTAGTGGAAAAGAAAGATAATAACTCAGTAAAAGTAGCTAGTAGGCTGGAGGAGAGTGTGTATGTTTGCTATGGTTTGAATATATCTTGCAAAATTCCTGTATTAGAAACTCAATCCCCAATGTAGCAGTGTTGATAGAGTGGAACTTTTAAGAAGTAATTAGGTCATAAGAGTTCTTGCATCATGAATACATTAATGCTATTATGGGAGTGGGTTAGCTATTGCAGGAGTGGCTTTGGTATAAAAGCAAGCTCTCTCTATTTCATGTGCTCTCACCATATGATGCTTTCTCATGCCTTTGTCAGGTGCTGATACCATGCTCTTGGACTTCATAGCCTCCAGAACCATAAGATAAATAAACTTTTCTCTGTAAATTACTTAACCTATAATATTCTGTTATAGCAACAGAAAATGGACAAAGACAGTGGTTTAAGGTCTGGATTTCAAAGTGTAAACCTGAAAAAGAAAGAATGGGAAAAGAGGTCTTACAAAAATATCAAATTAGGCTCAATTTTATTGACCACAGTTTTAAACGTAGGTATCTCTCATATATTATCAAACACTTACGGTGAAACACTACATTTTTGTTCATAGGGGTTCTCCATAGCAAAATTCCTCCATCTGTCTTACTTTGCCCTGAAAAAATCAGCACCCCAGGACTTTTTTATCTCTCAAAGACTGCAACATACAAATAAACATTTGAGTTTCCCATACAGGAATTTCTTTGCAAGTCTAGCTCAGAAAATGGCCATGTTCTATTTAAAACTCTTTGAATTTCTGGTTAGATAAAAATGCCAACTGTGATTTCATTAAATAAGTCTATCTTTCATTACCTAAACGTATGTCCTACTATAAGTTCCCAATGGCAGCTATGTCCTTGTGCTTAGTGATTGCAAGATGAAGGTTAACTGTTAAGGACAGTGTTTCTGAACCTGAAGTTATTAGAAAATCTTTAGGGACTCCTTGGACTCTTGGAAATTATGTGTGAAATTATAATGACTCATTTGTACAGTCATCCCTTGGAATCTGTAGGGGATTGATTCCAGGAGCCAAATACCAAGACTGCAGATACAAAACCCAGTGGATGCCTAAGTTCCTTACATAAAAATGGTATACTGTTAGTATATAACCTATATCCTTCTATACATTTTAAATTATCTCTAGTACCTCTAATAACTAATAATATGTAATGCTATGTAAATAGTTGTTATAAACAATGATTTTTATTTTTTTGTCATTGTATTGTTATTTTTGTGGAATATTTTTAATCCCTAGTTGGTTAAACTGTCGATGAAGAACCTACTGATATAAAAGGTCAACTGTACATTCTCTCAAGAAGTATATTCAGAGCTTTCATTAGAGACTTAAAAGGAACCTATATTACTCCCCTGCTCCACCCCCAAAAAAGTTAGGAACTGCTGCTTGGTGGGGGTAATAAACTATCCTTGGAACATCAGATTCTTGAGATACATCATAGAGAATTGGCATCTAAAGAAATATTCTGTGGTAGCTAGCTTCCAAGATGGCCTCCAGTGATCTGTACTTTCTGGTATTCAGATTTTTGTGTTACCTCCTTTCAAATTGTATCAGGGTTGATCTCTGTGGCCAAGAAAATTCAGGAGGTGTTATGATGTGCCACTTTGGAGGTAGGTTATAAAAACTGTGACTTCTCTCTTGGATACAGTTTCTCTTTCTCTGATCACTCACTCTGGAGGTAGCTAGCTGCCAACTCAAAAAGACACTCAAGAAGCCTATTGAAGAAGGCCACATGGTAAAATATGGAGGCCTCCAGCCAACAGTCAGCAAGGAATTGAGACAAGCCAACAACCATATGAGTGACTCTAGAAGTGCTTTTCTAGCTCCAGTTGAGACTTGCAGTGACAGCAGCCCCAGCTGGCAGCTTGACTGCAAGCTCTTGAGAGACCCTAAGCTCTCCTGAATTCTTGATCCTTAGAAACTGTGTGAGGTAAGAGACATTTGTTGTTTTAAGATGCTACATTTGGGGATAATTTGTTACATAGAAATAGGTATCTCATGCACATTATCTTGACTGGTCATGATTAAAAGAAAAGTGAATGTAAGAAAATAAAGTGTTTTTAATGCTGACCTTCCCTGTTAATCCTAGAAAAATAGAGTTTGAAATAATATCATAGTCACCGTTCCTTTGATCTTGTTGGTAAATAATGAGTGCAGCATGGCCCATTCACAGCCAGCACTTGGTCACCATTGTGATCTACATAGCAAGAAGCAGCTTCACGACCTGTCTTTTGAAACAAACAAGTTTTCTTTTAAGTGATTTCTTTGTTTCCATTTATAAGGCACCAGCTTTCAAAGGTGTTCTGGGAAACGTTTCTTGTATTTCTTCCAAGCAAAATCAATTCAACAGAGAGTTCACGCTTTGCATGTAATCAATGGCGAAGTACCAATGTATCTTTCTTTTTTTTTCCTATAGGGCTGCTCATAGTCCTCCAATAGGCTTTACATCTGTTAGTTTTGCTGCAGTACTGACTTGCTAAAATGGTGGCTCCTTTGAAGGGTGCTTGTATTAATTTACACTCCCACCAACACTGCACAAGGGTTCCCTCTTCTCCATATTGTCCCCAATGTTTATTACCTTTTTTCTTCTTGATAATAGCCATTCTAACAAGTGTGAGGTGATATTGTGGTTTTGATTTGCATTTCCCTGTGATTAGTGATGTTGACCATTTTTACATAAATCCGTTGGCCAATTGTATGTCTTTTAAGAAATGTCTATTCAGATCCTTTACCTTTTTTTAAATTGGGTTATTTATTTTCTTGCTATTGAGTTCTGTATTTTGAATACTAACTTCATATCAGGTACAAATATTCATATCAGATGCAAATGTTTTTTGTTACTTTATAGGCTGTTTCTTTTGATTATTTTCTTTGTAGTGCAGATATAAGATTTTAGTTTGATGCATTCGCATTTATTTACATTTGCTTTTGTTTCTTAATATACCTTAGTATTGAGTAAATCAGATCCTTTACGAAAGCAAGTAGAGGATCAATGATTACCTGATGGAGAATAAGAAAATTGTGAGGAAAGGGTGAATGAGGACATTCTTTGCCATTTTGCAATTTTCCAATGAGCTGGTCTTGATATTATGTTTGCATAAATGGCTCGATCTGATCTTGGACACTAAATTCCAATGCAGCAGGTTCTATCTGGAAGGAGACTATATGATGGTGGAGACACAAGTCTAAAGGCACAATATTGAATGATATAGAAATAGATCAACCATGCACATTTATAGAACATCTACTACTAGATGCTAGGTTCTGTGCTGACCAATAAACATAATTCATCTGTAATTTTTGTTTTGTTTGTTTTGTTTTTGAGATGGAGTCTCACTTTGTTGCCCAGGCTGGAGTGGCGTGACCTCAGCTCACTGCAACCTCCGCCTCTCAGGCTCAAGCGATTCTTGTTCCTCAGCCTACTGAGCAGCTGGGACTGTAGGCGTGTGCCACCACACCTGGCTAATTTTTTGTATTTTAGTGGAGACAAGGTTTCACTGTTGCCCAGGGTGGTCTCCAACTACTGAGCTCGGGCGAGCTGCCTGCCTTGGCCTCCCAAAGTGCTGAGATTACAGGTGTGAGCCAGCACACCCAGCCTCCTCTGTAGTTTATAATCTAGTTGAAAGATTTGGACGTATGTATCACGTATCACAAGATACCTTTTAACAAAGGCAAGGGCATATCTTATTTGTAAGATATTTAGATAGATTTCAAAGGAAGTTTTTCACCCAAAACTTCCATCAGGTTTCCATTTTTCTAAACTAAATACCAACATATCTCAAATTCTGATCTCAATTACTTCTACTGGCAAAATGTAAAGACCATTCTCTTATTCGTTTATTGTTTCTCCAAGTATCTGGAGTAGTGGATATCTGAAAGGCTGTCTGCTAGGTACTTGGTAGGGTAGGAAAATCTCAAAAGAATGAGGATGAAAAGTAATGAGTAATGGAAATGAAAAGTTTCCAAATACTTATTCAAATTTTGTGAAACTTATCAACTGAAACAAGGTTGATTTGGGTCAAACAAAATTTGTGAAGTAAAAGCAAAGCAATTTTAAATAGGCTAAAACCCCATGGGTTGCAATGGAAGCAATGTTAAGATGACTCTTAAGTAACTTAGAACTGTTGAGGACTTTGGTAATTAAAATCTCTTCCTTGTAGCTCTCCCAGCAATCAGGAAACAAGGATAGTTTGGATTAAGGTCTCATAAATAAACATACAGCTTGTCAGTCCTTGGAGATGGAGAAGTCATTCTTGAGTGTGCCACATGTAGGGCTCAGAGATAAGTGATGAACCTCTTGTTGCTCTGGCAGAAAATATATTAACTTCTTTAAACCAAGAATTATAGTGATTTCAGTGGTACAATTACAAGGAGTGACTTCTGGGACTTGCATAAAGCAAGCTTATTTAAATAGTGTTTCAGAAAAGAACATATGCTACTATTAAAGAGTTGGAAAAAAATAACTATAATCCCATAAGATAAAGTTAGGTGAGAATATTCATGTTTGTTTCAGATACAAGTTCATTATTTATGTCAAATAATTAAATACCTCTTTAGATATCCATTCCAGGGGAGGCTCTTGAGACTTTCACCTCTCTCATGTCCAAACTTATTAGTTATTTCAAGACTGAAGTAATTCCAGTTGTTCATGAATTCTTTGATGAGATTTAGAGTGATCTATAATAGTTAATTCATTTATCAGATTTGTTGAATACCTGTTATGTGCACTGGATGGCAATTGGTGCCATGTTGTATACACACTGGACAAAGGCAAAACTCTGTCTTGGGAGGCTTAAGTCTAGTAAGGAAGAGTGACAAGTGCAAAAATATCTAATTCCAAATCTGAGAGAGGAGAGAAAGATTATTTAAGTTGGTATGGTCAGATGAGTAAAACAGTATTTTAACTGAGCTTTGAGAAATAGATATAATTATAGTTGGAACATTGAGGAGGACTCTATGGAAAAGTAATAAAATGAATGAAGACCAGAGCCAAGCTGGATAAAAACCTTTTTAATGGAATAACAGTGAACAATGCAGAAAAGCTAGAGGTCATCTTACTGCTGTGCACTCTAAATATTCCCCATGGCTGCTACCTTGTCCAATTCCCTTACAGTCCTGCCTGCTAGAGAAAGGGTAGCAGTTTTCTCTTTATCGATGATGAGCAATAGAAAGAAATGCTTCACTCTGCCTAGGCAACAGACACATTTAATATGGGACTTCTGTTGACAATGCCTTAAGCCATGGAGCTAGCTAATCAGCACCTTACTCATTGTAAGACAGGAAAGAGAAGAGATCTGGGAATGAGCAGATCATTCAGCGTTCCTGCAAACATGGAGAAACAGGGCCAGACAGCTAGCTCTCCCCTTCCAGTTTCTGTGAGTTCCAATGTGACCAAAAGCCTTATCTTGGCCTTTTCACCTGGAGGTCACAGCCGCCACTGGAAGGATGAGTGGAGGAACTTGGGATGCACAGTCACTGGTCAGCCAGTCAGCAAATGAGTGTTTGCAGAGTGACTGGGGAGGAGCAAAGGAGAGCTTTCACTGATGTAATAGTCCAGAAGTTGCTGCTGAGTCAAGAGAAAAGAATAAGCAAAGTGTTTCAGAAGTCAGCATGCTTCACATCTTGTTCATTTATTCCCTCTATTCTGACCACTGAGCCCACCAAACTCTCCTTCTTGATATAACTTTTCTCATATTTAATATTAGGGCAAGACTAGTTTGGGATCTTATGTGTATAATTTATATAAATGTAGCAAATAATCTTTTTGATGGTAAGATAAACTAGTTAATTATCTTTAACATAATCAATCACTTTTCTTATTGCTGAGCGGTTCTCAACCATGGTTTTGCATTAGAATCATCTAGCGAGTTGAACCGCTCCCCCCCCCCCCCGCCAAAACACACACACACACACGCGCGCGCGCGCACAATTCCCAAGCTGCTCCCAGGACATTTACACCAGAACTCGGGTTAGGACTCAGGCAATGGCATTCTTTAAAGCTCTACAGGTGATTCTAATGTGCCGCTGGAGTTGACAGCCACTGTTCTAAATGTCTTGAAGATGAATAATAAAATCCAGGTTGGTAGTGAGTAAAAATATATGTGTGTCTAATGTGTAAGTCTCAAATTATTAACACCTTTCAACAAATGTATTTCCATTTTAGAATTCATATTTTAAGGAATGACCTTCATAATTTTGTTATAGAATATTATTTTGGTGATGTTTCTCTGTTAGTAATGTGAAGCATGTTGCACATAAACTGTCTGGAGAATGTGGCATTATTTGCAAACATGTCAGAGAATGCAGCAGATTTTACAAAGGTTTATGAAAACAATATGCTTCATTTTTTGTTAGCATAAAAAGTTTCAAAATTAGCTTCCTGTTAAACAGAAAGCCCAGAGAGTAGAAGAAAAAAGGATGTGATTCCTTATTCACTCCCAGCTACCGTGAGGGTCTCTTATTCCCCAAATCCAGGACATCTTTGGCTTTTTCTTCTCTTGACCATCTAGTCTAATGTCTTGTATCTATAATAATTCAAAATAAAAGTAGTTAAAGTTTAAAACTATATTTAAAGATTATCAAGATCTGTGGATTCTACCTCTGCAAATTTTCTTTCACACCTTCATCATTTGTCCATTTTCGTGGCCACAATCCTAAATCAAACTCCGTTACTTGGTAATTGTCATATGCTCCCCATGCAAATTTTTTCTCAGACATTGTCTCTGGCCAAATATCTGAGGGCATCATGTTTTTCACTCATTTTCAGTGGTTCTCTGCTACCAGCAGTAATTTTATAAAACATTAGCTGGGCATTCATGTTCTCTGTCATCTGGCCCCAACCTTATTCCCAAGACTTCTCCCCTTTGTGTATGATACTATGAACCAATCTAACTGTTTGGTAGTCCCAGACATGGCTATGTTCTTTCTGCTGTCAGAACCCTGGCTCATGCTGGTGTTTCTGCCAATGCCTAAATCCTACCCAGTATAGAGGGCTCAGATTTCATCTGCTTCACGAAGCCCTGAACTACAGAGTTAAAGTAATGTTTTTTCTACTGTAATCACATCGCAGTACATTGTCTGAACCATTTTAAAAATATTTCCCCAGAGTCACTTAATCCTTCTGAGCCTCTGTTCTCTTATTCATAAAATGAGAGCAATAATGCCTACCTAAAAGACTGCTTGTGAAGAGTGTGATTATGTATATAAAAAACCTAGTACACAGTAGACAATTTTCAAGTCTGTCTTTCTTCTCTCCCTTCCTCCCTCCCTCCCTCCCTCCCTCCCTCCCTCCCTCCCTCCCTTCCTTCCTTCCTTCCTTCCTTCCTTCCTTCCTTCCTTCCTTCCTTCCTTCTTCCCTCCCTCCCTCCCTCCCTCCCTCGCCCCCTCCTTCTCTTCCTACCTTCCATCCTTCCTTCTATGTATTGTCCATTTTAACTTTGTAATTTCCTTTTGGGCGGGATCCTGTGATTGGTAAATTTTTGTTTTCCATGCAGTTTCTAGGCTAATGCTTTGCATGTGTAGGTACTCAATATAAAGGTACATGTTTGAAATGAAAGGATCCAAAATTCATGACTTGCTGTACAAATTATGATCAGGGTTTAGGAGAGGAGATATAGACCAGAAATCTAGTTGTTGTTTTGAGTTATTATTATTACTTAAATTATCCTATATTTTTAGGTTAAAAATTCATTGAGCAAGTAAGTCATTATTATCTTGATGAGAAATCAAGAGTCAGGTTAAGTAAATTGATTTTGGTTAGATGTCTTCTAAGCATTAATTAAGGAATCAAACCAAGCCCTCTCCCGTGTGAAAACACATATTGTTTCAGCTTATCAGGATTAGTTAGATTATCTCCAAGATTATGTCTATTTAAATGGCAGTTATTGCAGATAATATTAATGTCCTAGGTCCACAGAAAGGCAAGAAGTAGACTTAGCAGTAAGTTGCTGAGCAGGAATTCTGAAAAGAGTGACCAGAATCAGGTGAAGCAGGTCCAGAGAGTAAAGAGGGCAAGCAAGCTCTTGTTATTAGCCCATATATACTTTCCTTGGGCTCACTGAAGAGTCCTAAAGCAAAACTTGCTGTGGCTGCAACCTAAGGACTGGAACAGGTCAGTAAGCCTTTAAGACACTAATGTGGGTCTCTCCCTTCTACTTTCTGCCTCAGTGTATTTTCCATGTTTTCTTACTTGTTCTGTTGCCAGTAGTTTCTTTCTTTCCAAGGGCTACTCAGCTTTAAAGAAGCCACATGTGTCTTTGCCAAAGCTTGCTCTGTGCATCCTGTTACACTCTTGCAGAATCCCCTAATGATGTCATTCAAGAGGGTCTACTTCCGTAATTGCTGTGGAAGGGGCAGAAGGTCCTGCCACTGCTTTGCTTTCTGTCACCCACCCCCAAGATGGAAGAACAGGTTGTCTCTGAGGAATTCTGATTTGGGGCACATTGATTCCAGTCTCTATTTACTGGAGCTTGAAATAGGAGGGCCAATTTTCCTGCAAAAAAGAGCATGAAACTGATATCCGAAGAGACACACAATGAGAATCTATGAACTCCATGAAAAAAGAGGTGATAATTATAATTGTCTTCATTCCTGATAGCTTTCTAGATGGGTTCTAATCCTGCAAGGGGCTTTGTTGCCTTCCTAGCTTTGGCTTCTATAAAATAGTTCCTATAACCTTTTAATAAAGGCTTAATAAAGGCCTGAGCCAACATGAGTGAGTTTCATACATTCAAACAATCTCCTAACTGTGAGACTTAATTAATTTTTAAACTATTCTCGAAATTCAGCCTTAATTTGCTTTTGCTCAAGCTGAGTCACTAATCCGTGCTGAGGACCCATTATCCATTCTTTGTTAGGTTCTACAGTTTACCTCTAGGGTACATTTCATAGTCCTTAATGTCTCTTCTGTATAACTGATTATTTATGGAATTTCATGATGTGTTAAATACTTTGGCTGAATAGCAAACACATTTCATCTAATCTTTCAATTCCACAACAGGCAACTGTTTTATTACTGGGCAACATTTTTATTCTTGGTGGATATGATTTCTTTCTTTTTTTTCCTCCTTTTATTCCTTCCTCCTTTTCTCTCTCTTTCTTTCTTTTAAATGTGTGTGATATCAGGATGTAAAGAGCCAGACAGAAGAGAACAGAATTAGAAACCAGAAGACTGAGTCTTAGTCATCTCATTTCTCCTGGCCACACTTTTACCCTTAAATGAGGAGACGATACCCAAGTTCTACCTATCTTAAAAATTCTGTAATTTAATTATTCCATCACCATTATGAAATATACCATGTAATTATATAAATTACTAGAAAATTTGTTTGAAATACACGTTTCCCAAATTTATTTGATCATGGAATACTTTTTAAATAATTATATATTGGTAGAACACATACGATAGTTCATAGATATAATATGCACTTTGATTAAAGAAGACAAAAAATGGTCTGCAACAATTAATTGCTTCAAGAAATGATTAAAAGATTCATTCATATTCTAACCTAATTACAGGACCTAAACAATAATACAAATTAAATAGATTAAGTCATTTTATTTTTATTAAGGACATAAAAAAGACGAAAATAGATGAAATTATGACAAGTTGCATAACATGGAGCAATGATGATTAAGAGGCAGTGTATACCAGTAAAACTAGTTGGTAAATACTACTAATAGATATTTAGCATTGACGTTAAAATTAATATTTATATGAAGCTTTGACATTTAATTCTACTTCCTGCATTCGTGATATACCCAATCACTTGTTTCTCAATTATTTCAGTGTGGATTCTTGCATAATAGTAACAACTATAGAAGTGTGTTTAAATACATTAAATATATTTTATTTATTTATTTATTTTAGCTAGGGTTTTTTTTTTTTTTTTTTTTTTTTTTAATGAGACGGAGTCTCGCTCTGTCGCCCAGGCTGGAGTGCAGTGGCCGGATCTCAGTTCACTGCAAGCTCCACCTCCCGGGTTCACTCAATTCTCCTGCCTCAGCCTCCCGAGTAGCTGGGACTACAGGTGCCTGCCACCATGCCTGGCTGATTTTTTTGTATTTTTTGGTAGAGATGGGGTTTCACCATATTAGCCAGGTTGGTCTCGATCTCCTGACCTCGTGATCCACCCACCTCAGCTTCCACATTAAATATATTTTATAAGAAACAATGTTGTTGGGAATTTTTCTTCTTAGAATACTCAGCATCTTATAGTTTTGAGAAAAACAGACCTATCTTAACCTAGATACTATGTGTTTCTGATGAGTAGCCTATTTTTCCCTTCCTTTTTCCTCTATTGCTCACATGCTTACATGCATTATTATTGGGTTATTATATTGAGTTATTCTCCCATTGGCTTTTGTATTCTGTGGCATTACATATCTTTGATAGCAGTAAGTTTGGCACTAAAGTTTTGTAGAAGTCAATGGCAGTGGTCCTTTTATAGGTTTAAACTTACCTGACTGCTTTATATCCCTTGAGAATAGTTTTAAGGGATTTTCATTGAAACTAGTGTGTATGATTAATATATAATGCCTCCTATTATGAACTTGGAATGTGTACATTAAAAGAGTTACAAGTTACAGTTAATCATTGGTTCATTGCTTTCTTTGTAGATCTTGAGAAAAACCTGATAAGTGTAGCATTGCCGTTTTGTAACTAATCCTTCATGTAATGAACCTAAGCTTCCATTATCATGGATGAATTGGTCTATTTAGGAACCCCTTTGGCTTAGTGGTGAACAGTATTTCCTACTTAAGGAGCCAAACATTATGAAGCAACTGTAGCAGTGTACAGCAGCAGCTTCATTATTTTTGAATTTTAAAATTCTACCTTCAGGGATAAATGTATTGATCTTAGAACCATCCTAGCTTCTGAAATCTCACTGTGAGTACTGAAGTAAGCAGAGTTGTACCAGGATGGAGAGATTGCTAATTTCCAAAAATGGGATAACTGAGTTAAAATATAATCCTGCTTTCAGCTAAAAAAAAAAAAAAAACAAAAAACCCAAAAAACCAAACAGCCCTTCATGACACAATTTCACTAGCCTGAACACAATTTTATTTCATTCATTATGAACAATGTGAATGTAGATAACAATATTGCAATTATGGCTAATAATTGGAGGCAATTATTTATAATAATTACATATCAGTATATATATTTAGCATTTATACTGATATTAATGATTGTGGTTTTTTAATAGTGGCTACAGAAGTCACATAGCATGGTTTAGTGAAGTGTTAGGTTCACTACATTTGTAGCTACTACAGAAATATCATCTTTGAGAACGCACACACACAAGTTCAGTGAGAACATATATAATTCAAAGAATAACATAAGCAGTGATTTAAAGTTCTATGTATGTTTCTGTCTGCCTGAGTGTTATAAGCAGGAAAATTATTCTTTAGAAGAATGAAAGACATTTCCAGATTCAAAAAAGAAAAAGAGAAAAATAAAAACCATGGAAATAATAGATATGGAATTACAGAGCTACTAGCAATCTAACTGTTGATGGAAAATCTTGGTAAACAGTACAGTGAAATTATATAGATAGAAGATTGATTGAATTTACATACTACATACTCCAAAGCATTCATATCCCACAGTGTTCTTCCCTTGGCTATGTTCTGCCCAATATTTTAACAAGGGATTGCATCAAAACACAGAGCAATGCTCATCAACTCCTGGAAAATATTTAAAGTTAAAAGGAATCCTAAGTAAAAAGAACAAAGCTATAATTTCTGTTCTTGTACATTTGCTGAGGAGTGCTTTACTTCCAATTATGTGGTCAATTTTGGAGTAAGTGCGATGTGGTGCTGAGAAGAATGTATATTCTGTTGATTTGGGGTGGAGAGTTCTATAGATGTCTATTAGGTCTGCTTGCTGCAGAGATGAGTTCAATTCCTGGATATCCTTGTTAACTTTCTGTCTGGTTGATCTGTCTAATGTTGACAGTGGAGTGTTGAAGTCTCCCATTATTATTGTATGGGAGTCTAAGTCTCTTTGTAAGTCTCTAAGGACTTGCTTTATGACTCTGGGTGCTCCTGTATTGGGTGCATATATATTTAGGATAGTTAGCTCTTCCTGTTGAATTGATCCTTTTACCATTATGTAATGGCCTTCTTTGTCTCTTTTGATCTCTGATGGTTTAAAGTCTGTTTTATCAGAGACTAGTATTGCAACCCCTGCTTTTTTTTGTTCTCCATTTGCTTGGTAAATCTTCCTCCATCCCTTTATTTTGAGCCTATGTATGTCTCTGTGTGTGAGATGGGTCTCCTGAATACAGCAGACTGATGGGTCTTGACTCTTTATCCAGTTTGCCAGTTTGTGTCTTTTAATTGGAGCATTTAGTCCATTTACATTTAAGGTTAATATTGTTATGTATGAACTTGATCCTGCCATTATGATATTAACTGGTTATTTTGCTCGTTAGTTGATGCAATTTCTTCCTAGACTAAATGGTCTTTACATTTTGGCATGTTTTTGCAATGGCTGGTACCGGTTGTTCCTTTCCATGTTTAGTGCTTCCTTCAGGGTCTCTTGTAAGGCAGGCCTAGTGGTGACAAAATCTCTAAGCATTTGCTTATCTGTAAAGGATTTTATTTCTCCTTCACTTATGAAACTTAGTTTGGCTGGATATGAAATTCTGGGTTTAAAATTCTTTTCTTTAAGAATGTTGAATATTGGCCCCCACTCTCTTCTGGCTTGTAGAGTTTCTGCCGAGAGATCTGCTGTTAGTCTGATGGGCTTCCCTTTGTGGGTAACCCGACCTTTCTCTCTGGCTGCCCTTAAGATTTTTTCCTTCATTTCAACTTTGGTGAATCTGGCAATTATGTGTCTTGGAATTGCTCTTCTTGAGGAGTATCTTTGTGGCATTCTCTGTATTTCCTGGATTTGAGATGACATGATTGTATATTTAGAAAACCCCATTGTCTCAGCCCAAAATCTCCTTAAGCTGATAAGAAACTTCAGCAAAGTCTCAGGATACAAAATTAATGTGCAAAAATCACAAGCATTCTTATACACTAGTAACAGACAAACAGAGAGCCAAATCATGAATGAACTTCCATTCACAATTGCTTCAAAGAGAATAAAATACCTAGGAATCCAACTTACAAGGGATGTAAAGGACCTCTTCAAGGAGAACTACAAACCACTGCTCAGTGAAATAAAAGAGGACACAAACAAATGGAAGAACATACCATGCTCATGGATAGGATGAATCAATATCGTGAAAATGGCCATACTGCCCAAGGTAATGTATAGATTCAATGCCATCCCCATCAAGCTACCAATGAGTTTCTTCACAGAATTGGAAAAAACTGCTTTAAAGTTCATATGGAACCAAAAAAGAGCCTGCATCTCCAAGACAATCCTAAGTCAAAAGAACAAAGCTGGAGGCATCACGCTACCTGACTTCAAACTATACTACAAGGCTACAGTAACCAAAACAGCATGGTACTGGTACCAAAACAGAGATATAGACCAATGGAACAGAACAGAGTCCTCAGAAATAATACCACACATCTACAGCCATCTGATCTTTGACAAACCTGACAGAAACAAGAAATGGGGAAAGGATTCCCTATTTAATAAATGGTGCTGGGAAAATTGGCTAGCCATAAGTAGAAAGCTGAAACTGGATCCTTTCCTTACTCCTTATACGAAAATTAATTCAAGATGGATTAGAGACTTAAATGTTAGACCTAATACCATAAAAATCCTAGAGGAAAACCTAGGTAGTACCATTCAGGACATAGGCATGGGCAAAGACTTCATGTCTAAAACACCAAAAGCAATGGCAGCAAAAGCCAAAATTGACAAATGGGATCTCATTAAACTAAAGAGCTTCTGCACAGCAAAAGAAACTACCATCGGAGTGAACAGGCAACCTACAGAATGGGAGAAAATTTTTGCAATCTACTCATCTGACAAAGGGCTAATATCCAGAACCTACAAAGAACTCAAACAAATTTATGAGAAAAAAACAAACAACCGCATCAAAAAGTGGGCAAAGGATATGAACAGACATTTCTCAAAAGAGGACATTCATACAGCCAACAGACACATGAAAAAATGCTCATCATCACTGGCCATCAGAGAAATGCAAATCAAAACCACAATGAGATACCATCTCACACCAGTTAGAATGGCGATCATTCAAAAGTCAGGAAACAACAGGTGCTGGAGAGGATGTGGAGAAATAGGAACACTTTTACACTGTTGGTGGGATTGTAAACTAGTTCAACCATTATGGAAAACAGTATGGCGATTCCTCAAGGATCTAGAACTAGAAGTACCATATGACCCAGCCATCCCATTACTGGGTATATACCCAAAGGATTATAAATCGTGCTGCTATAAAGACACATCACACGTATGTTTATTGCGACACTATTCACAATAGCAAAGACTTGGAATCAACCCAAATGTCCATCAGTGACAGACTGGATTAAGAAAATGTGGCACATATACACCATGGAATACTATGCAGCCATAAAAAAGGATGAGTTTATGTCCTTTGTAGGGATATGGATGCAGCTGGAAACCATCATTCTTAGCAAACTATCACAAGAACAGAAAACCAAACACCACATGTTCTCACTCATAGGTGGGAACTGAACAATGAGATCACTTGGACTCGGGAAGGGGAACATCACACACCGGGGCCTATCATGGGGAGGGGGGAGGGGGGAGGGATGGCATTGGGAGTTATACCTGATGTAAATGACGAGTTGATGGGTGCTGACGAGTTGATGGGTTCAGGACACCAACATGGTACAAGTATACATATGTAACAAACCTGCAGGTTATGCACATGTACCCTAAAACTTAAAGTATAATAATAATAAAAAATAAATTTAAAAAAAAAAAAAAAAGAACAAAGCTAGAGGCATCATGCTGCCCAACTTCAAACTACATGCTCCAGGGTTACAGTAACCAAAACAACATGCTACTGGTACAAGAACAGACACATACCAAAGAAACATAATAGAGAACCCAGAAATAAGACTGCATACCCACAACCATCTGTTCTTTGACAAACCTGATAAAAACAAGCAATGGGGAAATGATTCCCTATTCAATAAATGATGCTGGGACAACGGACGAGCCATATGCAGAAAATTGAAACTAGATCCCTTCCTTACACCATATACAAAAATAAACTCAAGGTAGATTAAATAATTCAATATAAAACCCAAAACTATAAAAATCCTAGAAGAAAATCTAGGCAGTACCATTCAGGACATAGGCACAGGCAAAGATTTCATGACAAAATGACAAAAGCAATTGCAAAAAAAGCAAAAATTGACAAATGGGATCTAATTAAACTAAAGAGTTTCTGCACAGCAAAAGAAAATATCAAGAGAGTAAACAAACAACCTACAGAATGGGAGAAAATTTTGCAATCTGTCCAGCTGACAAAGGTCTAATACACAGCATTTATAAGGAACTTAAATAAATTTACAAGAAACAAACAACCCCATTAAACAGTGGGCAAAAGACACGAACAGACATTTCTCAAAAGAAGATTCATGTGGCCAACAAACATAAGAAAAAAAATCACTGATCTCCAAATCAAAAACCACAATGAGATACCATCTCACACCAATCAGAATGGCTGTGATTAAGAAGTCAAAAAACAACAGATGCTGGTGGGGTTATGGAGAAAAAGGAATGCTTTTACACTGTTGGTGAAAGTGTAAATTGGTTCATCTATTGTGTAAGACAGTGTGGCAATTCCTTAAAGACCTTAGGGCAGAAATATCATTTAACACAACAGTCCCGTTACTGCATATATACCCAAAGGAATATAAATCATTCTGTTATAAAGACACATGCACGTGGATGTTCATTGCAGCACTGTTCACAATAGCAAAGACATCTAATCAACCTAAATGCCTATCAATGACAGATATGGTAAAGAAAATGTGGTACATATACACCATGGAATACTATACTATGCAGCCATAAAAAAAGAATGAGATCATATCTTTTGTGGGAACATAGATGGGGCTGGAGGCCATTATCCTTATAAGTGATGATCAGAACACATGGACACATTGGGGGTGGGGAAACAATGCACACTGGGGCCTGTCAGAGGGTGTGGGGGTGAGATGAGGGAGAGGATCAAAAGAATAGCTAATGGATGCTGGAATTAATACCTGGGTGATGGGATGATCTATGCAGTAAACCACCATGGCACAATTTAGCTACATAACAAACCTGCACATCCTGCACAGGTACCCCTGAACTTAAAATAAAAGTTGTAAATTAAGAATAAAGGAACTTATCTAGATGAAAATTAAACTGAAAAAAAATATATATTAACTGAGCACACTTCCAACCCCAATAACATAGGTGTTTTTGTTTAGCAAGCAATAAGAAAAGAATGGACATGGGTGGATACCTAGTAGTAGTCTTTGTCAGACTGAATCAAGTGGATATAATAAATTTTTTTCTCAGCAGAAAAAAAAAGGAATGTATGACAATGCTATGGTTAAAAAATAACATGATATCCAGCACTTTGGTAGGCCAAGGAGAGTGGATCACTTGAGGTCAGGAATTTGAGACCAGCCTGGCCAACATGGCGGAACGCTGACTCCACCAAAAATACAAAAATTAGCTGGGCATGGTGGTAGACGCCTGTAATCCCAGCTACTTCGGAGGATGAGGCACGAATCACTTGTACCTGGAAGGAGGAGGTTGCAGTGAGCTGAGATCATGCCACTATACTCCAGCTGGGACAACAGAGCAAGACTTCATCTCAAAGATTAAAAAAAAAAAAAAAAAAAAAAAAGATAGTCCAGAAATAGCAAGACACAATCTAACAAGTAACAAAGGTTAATTTCTGATTTAGGCCTTAAGAAAAAATTTTTAAAAAGCAGTAGCACAAGTGCAGAAAGACCTCGTTGTGTGGACAGTTCTCATAAAAATGGTAGTTAATTGCAAGTACTATATCAAATATGTCTAAAAAGTCGTCTAAGTTGAATCTTTCTTGAGAGAAAGAAAATCAACATTAATTGAAATATTGCTCAGACAAGAAAGGTAGCAGTAGTCCACTGTCCTAAAACAATTGTCAGACCACCTATGGAATATCCTGTGCAATGAAAAATTACAAGTTTCCCAGAGTGTGTTCTGCAGAGCAATAGTTCATAGAACATTAATGATTATTATGAGGAGGGAAGGTCTATTGTCAAAGAAGCTTGGAAAGGATAAGTTGTTAAGAAAAAGGTGTATTTTGGGCAATACTTTTGATGGTCTTTAATATACCAATATGCATTGCAGCTGTCCAAGACAGGAGGCCATTAAGGAATCCTGAGGAGAAATGTCCCACCTTAGTGTCCTGAAAGGCTATGCATTCCTCTATAGCTACTTACTTTCTACTTTCATCCCCTGACCTTTCTTCCAGGACTATGGTCCTCTCATCATCACTTCTCTCTATTTTGATTATTTCCTTCTCCAATGGCTCCTAACGTCTTTCCACAAACACAGGTGCTGTGTCTGATAAAAATCATTTTGACTTTGCTTCTCCATCGAGCTACCTACTTTTTTTCACCCTTCCTGTTACTGCTTCTGGTATTCAGTGGTTTTCCTTTCCCCTTCCCCCATTTTTGAACAAGAGACTACTTTTTCTCATAGATCATCTTGCACACTAGTCTTCCATGAGATATGCCTGGAGGCATGCTCAACTAGAGATGTTAAGTAGAGGCAGAAAGAAAAGAAAGACATCCGGTAATTAGATCTGACTTTGTCCATTTTGGCTGCTATAACAAAATAGCATGAACTTGGTAGCTTATAAACTATAGATATTTATCTCCCAAAGTTTTGGAGGCTGGGAAGTCCAAGATCAAGGTGCCAGCAGATTTGGTGTCTGGTGAGGGTGTGCTTTCTGCTTCATAGAAGGCACCTTATAGCTGTGTCTCACATGGTTAAAAGGGTGAGGGATCTGTCTTGGACCTCTTTTATAAGGCCACTGATGACCTCTCAACGGCCCCATCTCAAAATATTATCACATTAGTGATTCGGTTTCAACATATATATTTTGAAGGGACACAAACATTTAGAGCCTTCCAAGGTCTTATTTTTTCTTTCAGTGGTTAAGAGTTTCATCAGGGAGGAAGAGTAAAATTATGTGAGCTTACTTCAGAATGGAGTTTACTAATCTTCTATGTGTGTGTATGGAGTGGGGTATAAATCCTGAATCCTTTCAGCAAACAGGTTACACCTATGAATGCCTTCTCAGTACAGTTGGCCCTCTGTACCCATGGGTTCTGCATTCTGGGATTTAACTAACCATGGATCAGAAACAGGGAGAAAAAAAGTCTGCACTGAACATGTACAGATGATTTTTCTTGTCATTATTTCCTAAGGAATATATTGTAACAATTCTTTATGTAACATTTACATTATACTAGGCATTACAACAAATCTGGAAATGATTTAAAATACATAAGAGGATGTGCATGGGTTATAGATAAATACTATGGCATTTCATATCAGGGGCTTGAGCATTCATGGATTTTGGCATCTGCCAGAGGTCCTGGAAGTAATCTCCCACGAATACTGAGGGACAACTGTATAATGGTTTTTTGTTGTTTTTTGTTTATTTTTAGAGACGGAGCCTGCTATGTCACCCAGGCTGGAGTGTAGTGGTGTGATTATAGCTCACTGCAGCCTTAAACTCCCAGTCTCAAGCATCCTCCTGCCTCAGCCTCCCTAGTAGCTAGGACCGCAGGTGTGGGCCACCACTTGGCTCATTTTAAAAATCTGTTTTTGTGGAGATAGGGTCTCTACAAAACAGATGTCAATTAGGTTGGTCTCAAACTCCTGGCCTCAAGTGATCCTCCTGCCTTGGTCTCCTAAAGTGCTGTAATTACAGGCGTGAGGTACCACGCTTAGTCTGTTAATGTTTATAAACACAAAATAAAATTATAGAATTAAAAATGAAACCAATCGTATTAAAACAAATTATAAAAATATTAAAATAAAAATTTGGTATAGTTATATATGTGCATCTTTATTAGTGTATTAAATACTAAGATCTAGTAGATCACATATCTAACATACTTAATTTTGAAGTGCTCACAAGAAGTCTAATGAGATAAGAAGCTATTTTTACTGGCAACAAAGTCACAAACTGCAGTGGTTTGGTAATTATATTCATAATTAAAGAAAATGGTATTTTGAGTTACAAGTTAGTAAAAATACAGATGTAAAGCTTTTCATACAAGTTTACCAGTCTCCTGAATTCTTTGTGGACTCCAGGTTAAAAACTACTAAATGGTAGAATAGATAGTTACAAGGAGTCACATTTAAGCTCATTATAAGTATATGTATAATTAAGATGTCCTAGAGTGAAAGGATTTTCTCACAAAGTAGTGATCTACCTGTTAATGGAAATATCCAGTTAGCATCTAGACAAATATTGAGGATGTTGTAGTATAACACTAATTAATATTAGCTAGCATCTACTGAGTGCTTGCTGTGTTTTATACACTGGGTTAGGAGCAATTTATGCATTATGTCTTTTTTTTCCGGTTATCTCTGTGTCATAGATAACACAATTTAGATTGTGATATTTGTTAAAAGTTAACTATAGCCTGTAATCCCAGTTAATCAGGAGGCTGAGGCAGGAGAATCGCTTGAACCCGGGAGGCAGAGGTTGGAATGAACCAAGATCACACCACTGCATTCCAGTCTGGACAACAGAACGAGACCCTGTCTAAAAAAATTAATTAATTAATTAAAAAGTTGACTGTAATAAGTGGCAGAATATGAACTCTAACCCAGATCTAGGTGACTCCAAAGCCTATAATTGGAGAATATTTTGATAATAATGTGGGAGAGAGATTGGTGAGAGAATTAGAGATGATGTTGTTCATCCTCTTTATTTGATACATATGAGGAAACTGAAAACTCAAATAAGTTAGGTGACTTACTCCAGGTAGCACAGTTTGTAACAGAGCCAGAAATTGGACTTTGATGCCTTTGGAAGCATGAACTTTTATTATTTAGCTCTTCATCTGGGGACAGCGGAACACAACCTGAAGAGAGAGGCAATGGACTACAGTATGGTTTCGAACAGAGTGTATAGTAGTTTCCCATTTCATTTAGACAACAGGGATATGCCTGAAAGTGCCTTTACCTATGTCAGTGCATTTATTCACTATGAAGACAAAATTTATTTGAGTGATTTTTTTTTTCTAGAGATATAGTCTCGCTCTGTTGCCCAGGCTGGAGTGCAGTGGTGTGATCTCGGCTCACTGCGATCTCCACCTCCCGGGTTCAAGCGATTCTCCTGCCTCAGCCTCCTTACTTGAGTAATATTTTAAATGTAACCATAGTCAACTGTCCAATACTAAAATTTGTGCCTTTGATAATATTTATATTTATATTATGAACAAAAATATGCTCTTTTAACCATGTCCTCATCTATTTTGCCAGAAAGTATTTTGTGTATTGTCAATACAAAGTATCTAATGCATGAATGACTGAGTATGGCTGTCTGGTTTTCTTTAATCACCACTTACACACACCAGATAATTGGGTATTTACAATATACTGATTCTATTATTTTTTACTGAAAGATAATTATAGTTAAATTTACCTTTAACAATGAGGGAAGAAGTTATCTAGATTAGTTCAAAATCTGACATGTAAACTCTTTCTGGAATAAGATAATACATAAATGAATAAGCAATAAAAGTGTGAAAGATAATTTTAAAATAAAAACAGTTAAATTAATTTCTAAAATATACAGGGATTACACTAACAGATTTTCCTGAGTATGAAATTTAGGAAACGAATGCTTTTTAACATTATAAACAAATGTTGTTTCTAACATTTTATATAGCCTACATGCAATAGATGCTCAATAAATGCTCCTTGATTTAGTTCAAGATATTGACAGAACACATTGTTTTTGTTTTCCTTTATTTTTCCTAAAACCCATTAAAATAGTAGAAAAAGTAAATCTGTGTAATGCACAACAATAAAGAGAATGGGGTAAAGGCCATCAGTGGTAAGAGATTTTATCAAATTTCTGGAATATGAAATATGAGTGAGTGGTGTTGATTATTGAAGCAAAACAAAGTCAATTACTGCAGAGAATATTTGTAGAGGGAGCTACACCCAAGAAGAAGCCCTAATAACATGGCAGAAGCCAGCAAGGCTCCAGTTTTAGATAAGCCAATGCTGATGGACATTGAAATGAGAAACACAGATGTAATCAGCATTTTGATCAAGAGCATGTGCACTAGTTTTTGCTGCCCAATGAGCCACTTTAAATCATAATGTCTTAAAACAACTGTCTATTTAGTTTACTATTCTGCCTGGTCAGCCATTTTGGCTGGCTTATATGGGCATATTCCTGTGTTTGCTCAACCTATTGGTTGATCAGCTCTGCTTCTGCAGGTTAGATGGGTGTCAGCTAGGATGATAGGGGCCACTAGGCCTTGCGAATCTCATCAGACGAGTTTGGGATTGTCATTTAGTAGAGGAGCAGGAGTATAAGAGAAAGAATATAAGTGCGAGATCTCTTAAAGTCTAGGTTTAGAATTGGCATACATTAACTTCATTCTTGCATTGCTTGTCTAGGTTATAAGACCAGTCCAGATTCAAAGGATATCACAACAGACTCTTACTTATTGATGAGAACTACAAAGTCACATTGCAAAAGGGTGGATACAGGGAAGGGATAAATCTTGAGCATGTGTGGATCTAACACAATGTACAGGGCCCAGTTTTATCCTTCTCTACTCATCACATCTGTTCTCAGCCCCATACTGGAATACGTGGCATGAAGCCAGGTATTTACCATCACTTCAACAAAAGCCAAAACAAAGCAAAACAAAGTTTACTTAATGAAAAAATTAAATGAAAGAAAATAGATAAAGTATGTTTAGGAAAATCTCTTGGAAAGAGGATATTAATAGATTAGAGAGTGTGAATGAGGTTTTGGAAAACCTTGAGGGTGTAAATTGATGCTAGAAACATCCTTCTCTGAGTGACCTATTAATTCTGACATAGGAATCAGAGAAAAGGAAATGTAATCTTAACTATTTCACTCTGCAGAAAATAATCTTTACATAGTCATAAAAATGAAAGCCCTGTTTATAGTTTTCAACTTTAGAATTGCTCCATAGACAAGTCATATAAGTCTTAACTGTGTATCAGTGTAAATGTTTTCAAACTTAACAATATTAAAACACCAATCTGGGACCCATAGGCACAGGCACATCTTTTACATCTTTGAAATCTAAAGCTCAATGTGATGGTCTGTGTCTTGACTCTAGCCAAACCACTGTGTCATCTTTTACTAATACTCTTTCACCATGATAGTAGCCCCAAGACAAGTAAGCTGGTCTAGAGGCTCAGTGGATGTTCAGTGACAGTACAAGTGATCACCTTTCACCTTTTGCAGATACCACAAACCTGTTTTTAAGAGTCTCTTGCCATCCTCCCTATGACTTTTTGCAGTGGAACCAGTTGAGGTCATGGGAAAGCAAATAAAAGGATAGTCTCTGTTTATAGACATAGCCCTCTCTTAGAAGTCTAATCTCTCTTATTACTCTCATCTACAAAGGCTGTCAAGGAAGTGTGTCCTCTCCTGCCCATGGAGGCAGATTGGGCATCTCACATAAAAATTTATGTCCTTTGAACTTGCCTGAGAAATTCTAGTAACATTTTTCTCACCAGGATACTTTTCTACTGTAAGCTTGCCAATATCTGGTAATCTCTAGAATAGGAACACATCTCAATCAGCAGTGCACACCATCCTGTTTTGTGCAGTCTAAGTTTAGAGCTGTCTAAGTTCATTTGAGCTGCTACAACAAAATACCATAGAGTAGGTAGTTATAAATATCAGAAATTTATTTCTTACAGTTCTAGAAGCTGGGAAGGCCAAGGTGAAGGCACCGGCAGATTCGGTGTCTGGTGAGGGCCCACTTTCTGGCTCATAGACGGTGCATTCTATTTGTGTCCTCACATGGTGGAAGGAGACCAGTCTCCTTCTTTTACAAGGGCCTCTTTTATAAGGACACTAATTTCATTCATGAAAGTTCCTCCATCATGATATAATTACCCCCAGGCCCTACCTTCTAATATAATCACATTGGTGATTAGGTTTCAACAGGTGAGTTTTGGGGGAATACAAACATTCAGGCTGCAGCAAGGTCAAAAAAGAGTTGCATCATTTTGCTTTAGAGACATTTTTGTTCTAGCTACATTTTGATTATCTGTATGACACAATAAAAAAGAAAGTCAGGAGACCAAAGATCTTATACTTTAATAGAGTTTTTATAGGACAACATTGGTTAATGTCTACAGTTAATACAAAAACTCTAACAGCAGCAACCAAACATTTCCATTCATCACACTTGAAAACTTGGCCTCAGGTCTATGGTATTTTGAAATTTTTTTTGTTTGTTTTGAGAGTGACATGAGTGCAGGCCCTGCTTCATGGATATAGAAACTATGCATTCACATGGGGCCCACACTTAGATGGGCTCTTATATCATGTATCTGGTCCTACCTGAAAGAGAGCTAAAAATTAAGTTGCAATCATCAAATTACTGGTCAATACTGAAATTAAACCTCAAAGATGTTGAGAACCCAGAGAAATTCTCAATCATTTTAATAATACTTTCATGCATTTGACATTTCTTTTTTCCTGCCTCTTCTTTCTACCTGTAGAACTTTTCAAATTCCATTATTATACCACGGTTGGCCCTTTCCTTCCTCCTCCAACTTAAAGAAGAAGTTATGATTAAGCATATGAAATATGCATACCAGGTTTTCTATAAAGATTCCGCGGCATCTCTGCCAAGCTGTCATATGAGCACTTGCATGTTGTTATATAAAAACACATATTTTAAATAAATTTTAGTGCTGTTCTAAGCAAAAAGCACATATTTTAAAAATGTGGAGTTTTCTGTTTCAATTTGAGAGAAAAACATTTTGCTTAATTACTATTTAAATCACTGTAACACAATATTGATGAAAAAACTTGAGTTTGCCTTTTAATTAACTGTCAATCAAAGAAATAACATGGAACTTTGTTTTTCTCCTCTGTTAAAGAATGGCTTAACTATAATTTACTTGAAAACATCATACTGTTTGACAGGAAAACAAAAATACCTTGAATTATTCTAACCCATTCAGATTTAAGAAAATGCTTCGTAGCAAATTAACTGCTATTTGGTTTTGATCATTCTGTCTGTATCATAGAAATATGGTTCACTAGTGAATCAATGAGAGATAAAAGATGATCATGGTCTGTGAGATAAATGCTGCCCCTCTGAGTTGCCTCCAAAGTAGCCAGCTTCAGTGTATCAGTTAGAGTAGTTAATACTAACTGTTGTAACAGATAAATACCCAAATCCCAGTGTCTCAAACAATTGAAGTTTACCTCTCATTCATGCTAAGTCAATTGATGTTTCTGGTTCACAAGCTGCCTTCCACCTGGTCACCCAGACACTTGGGTATCTTCCTATGCACCTATGGCTTCATTTTCCTCTCAAACTTCAGACTTCTCTCCCATCAGTATGTGAATGGGGAACCCAGAAATGTTTTCTATGAGCAGGCCCAGAAGTAGCTTATGTTGCTTCCATTTACCTTACATCTAGTCTATACATAAGAAATGTGGTCTAGTTACGGGCCAAGGGAAGAAGGAATGAATTTTATTTGCTGTCTGCCACTCTCTGCTTAAGGCCAGATGATACTGCACTCTATCCAAATCAATTTGCTTTTGTAATCCTTAAAACAAATATGTTGCATCCATTTTATATTTACAACATATGTCTGTTTCGTTTGGACAGTATTATTCTGTAGACTTCTTGACTGATATATCCCAAGGTAATCTTTATTGACTTAAGGTTATAGTTTGGAATAAGTTATCCCAGTCTCAGGAGTTTAATATGCATTATTCCAGATCTTTACCAACTTCTAGGTAAGAAGTAAACTCATTTCCAATCTTACTACTTGGACATAGTCTCTCCCTGCTACCATGTCCTCACAGGACCTCTTCCTTGGTTCAGTTATGCAACTATCTCCCAGTTTTCCTCCTTCATCTTTGGCTTCTCCTTCATTATATGCCTTTTAACTTCTACTTGACTGTGGGGAAAAGAAAGAGAGATCAGCCTGTTACTGTGTCTATATAGAAAGAAGTAGACATAAGAGACTCCATTTTGTTCTGTATTTGAGATGCTGTTAATCTGTGACCCTACCCCCAACCTGGTCCTTGCAAGAGACTTGTGCTGCAGTAACTCAAGGTTTAATGGATTTTGGGCTGTGCAGGATGTGTCTTTGTTAAACAAATGCCTGAAGGCAGCTTGCTGGTTAAAAGTCATCACCATTCTCTTAATTTCAACTACCCAGGGACACGTACACGGCCAAAGGTCGCAGGGACCTCTGCCTAAGAAAGCTAGGTATTGTCCAAGGTTTCTCCCCATGTGATAGACTGAAAACATGCTGCTAAAAGGTTTATGGAAATGTTTGCATATACATCTCAAGGCACAGCATTTTCCTTTAAACTTATTCATGTGTCAGAGGTTTTTGTTCATATGTCTTACTGCCGATTTCCTTTTCTTTGATCCTATTGTCCTGCCACTCCCTTGTCTTTAAGATGGTAAAGATAATTTTCAATAAATACTAAGGGAACTCAGAGACCGGGGCCGGCGTGGGTCCTCTGTAAGCTGAGCGCCGGTCCCCTGGGCCCCCGCTTTTCTTTCTCTATACTTTGTCTCTGTGTCTTATTTCTTTTCTCAAGTCTCTCGTTCCACCTAACGAGAAACACCCACAGGTGTGGAGGGGCAGGCCACCCCTTCACTTGACCATTAAGTGTTGTCAATGCCTCAGGCGTGGTCCTCCTTTTTATTGCCTTATACTATACTTTCCATGCCTCTGATTTCAATGATCACTTAGGTACTAAGGACTCACCAGTTTGTATATTCAGCCCATATTTGTCCTCTGGAACTCAGACCTGTGTATCTACTGCTTTTTCAGTATCTTCCACTGAGTGTTTCAGAGGCATTTTAGATCCAAAATATCTAAAACTGAAATTCTGTTTTCCCCTCGCAGCCTGGTTACCATGGCCTGATTTTTCTCTTTTGGCCCTTAAAACTATGAGTATCAACAGTCATTGAATTCTTCACCTTCATCTTCCTCCCTTAGTTGCTGTAAGTACCCTATCACTAAGGCCTGTCGATTTCACCCTTCCAGTTATGTGCTACATCTATCCCTCTCTCTTCATCTTTCCCAGGGCTGGCCTGTCTGTGCTGGCATTACCAGTTTCCTGAACCACAGTGATAGCTGCCTTGATCCATTTCCTGGCATCTGCTCTTTGCCCTCATCCAATCTGTTCTCCGTATTGCAGTCAGTCACCTGTTTGAAACACAAGTCCAACCTTATCACTCACCACACACCCTTACCTTAAAACCAGTTAGTGGTTTCCTGTTGTTCTTAAGACTATTAACATCGTTTTTGGGTAATCTTCCAGGGGCTCAATAATCTGAATCACATCTTGTCTCCGGCCTCCTTTCTGTCTTATCCTGAAGTATTCCCTGCCTGTTTCACTCCCTGAACTTCTTGTATACCAACTTTCCACCCAGTGCCTCAGGGCACTTGCTTATGCTTTTCTCTCTGTCAGAAACACATGCTCCTGCTTCTCTCCCCCCTTTACCAAGCGAATCCCTCCTCATCCTTCCCATCTTTGTAAATTCACTTCACTTTAGAAGACTTCTCTGGACTGTTATATTGTCAGGACTATCTTCTATATATGCTTTAGAAGTACGACATACACTACATACTTCTTTCACTGTACTTATCAGATACGATTAAATATATAATTTAATGTATATGTGATTAAATTGTTAATGTCTCTTTTATTCACAGATTAATGTATATTTGCTCATCATTGCATCAGTAGCACCTAGAACAATGTCTCACACACAATTGTATCCAGTAAGCATCTTTGTTTTTGGTAGCTCTTCGTTTTTTAATCTCAAGCCCTACGCTACCACCTGGCACAGAGAGAGTCTAAATAAGTATTTATTTAGTTGAAGTGGCTGTTAATGGCTAGTGTTTAAATATATTCATTTGAAAGACGTATTTCACAAAATTGCCTTGTTGGCCAGCCCAGTTTGACTCCTAATAAAAAATGCAAGTGTGCCATTTTGTTTCAGACAGACACATGAGGTTGCTATTTAGAAGGAGGGTTTTTATTGATATATTAAGACTGCCTTGAACATGCCAAGTTAATTTATTCCCATTTCATTTTTCAGCCATCTGTTTGTTTCTAAAGGAACAAAGATTTGGTAGAAGCAGTAATAAATACTCAGATTAAAAAAAATCTATGTAATAAAATTTCTATGTAACCTTTAGCACTTACTATGAACAAATAAGAAGAGTATTGCAGAATAAAAGTAAAATATTTTTGGCTTGATATTTAGAGTGTTGTTTTGGCATCTGTGACTTGTATTAGTGACCTCAGGTTTAAGTTTGGTTTTTATTGTCTGAAGATAACTGGATTTGGGAGAGTAAGTCAACAACTTTTTAAAGCAAAACCCTAAATGTCTGGATGATCTGATAGATGCAATTCACTATTTGAGTCAAATGTTGAATATGTATTACAATTTAGGCTGTTCTTGAAGCTTTATTAACTTGAGCACCAAATCTTCTGAAGCTAATGGATTTATAATCATAATCAAAGGCCCTTTTAACTCAAAAGAACTGTGCCCCCAACTATTTCTCTTTCTCAAACTGTTGCTTCTCTCAGGCTAGGATATTTGGGATATTAAAGGGTTCTTTTCACTCAAAATAGCAAACCATAGCCCTCATCTTCTTATTTAGGAAGATGGTCTTTGACATTTAATTCTTAGCACCTACCTTTTCTGTAAATGAAATTCTGTTTCTTATTTGGATATTGGCAGAGAGCCAAGATAAGGTGAACATTGAGCAGGATAAACTTGAGGATTCCTTAATTCAGCAAATATATTTTGATTTCAATTATGTACCAGAAATTCTTCTGGTACTGGGAATTTATCAGTGAACAAATAACATTTCTATCCTCACAGAGCTTACATTTTGAAAGATAGGTAATAAATAATCATCTATCTAATTGAATCCCTCCTCTCTCTCTCTCTCCACCCCCCCCGGCCACCACCACCTTGGGTCTTTCAAAGACATTTCTGCAGGAGTACAGCTATGAGATGTTTAGCAGTCAATATAACATCTGGAAGATGGGTGTACCTGCCCAATAAAGGAGATCTGAGAAGAGTGTCAGTAGCATCTACTATAGAAGACAAATGCAGTATTCCAGGCAGGGATGATGATGGTTTGGACTAGGGTGGTAGCTGTGTTTATGGTGAGAAAGATAAGATCTGGATATATTTCTAAGGTGGATTTCACAAGTTTGTTGCTTGATTGATATCAGTTGCAAGAAAAAGGAAGGTAAAAAATGACTATATAAAATCTGGTCTGAGAAACTGTGCAAATAGTGTTATGGTTTACTGAAATAGAAAGGGAGCGATCAAGATTTTCACGTTAAATTTGGTATATTAATTCAGATATATCAGTGGAAAGATAGGCAGTTGGTTATGACAGTCTTGAGTTCAGGTTGGGTTTACAAATCTAATTTGGGTATTGATGATTTTAAAACTGAGGAGTTACCATAGATAAATAGGAAAAGCCAATCTAATGTTCTGAAGTTGGAAATATCAAAAGGAAATGGAGCTTTTTGAGAAGGAGCAGCTGGCGAGGCAGAAATACAACCCAGAGTGAGGAGAGGCTTGGAAGTCAATGAAGATAGTATTTTACAAAGGAATGCATGATTAATTGTGAATGCTGCTGATTACTTAAGTCAGAATTGAGAATTGACTAATGAATTTAGCACGGAGAAGACCTTGGATGATCTTGAGAAGAGCTGTTTCAGTGGAGTACTAAAAACAAAAACATAGGAGTACATTCAAAAAGAAATGGTGGGAAGGCAAGAACTGAATATCGTGAGTTTGGAAAACTCTTTGAGGAGTTTTGTTTTAAATAATTTAGGCAGAGAAATAAGATATATAGTAGTTAAGACTTAAATTGGACATATTATGGCAGGTTGTTATGTAAATGGAAAGAATCCAGAGAAGAGGGGGAAATTAGTGATGCAACAGAGATAGTAATAACTGGAGTGATATACTTGAAGAGGAGAAAAGAGATGAGATCAGGCACATAAGTGGAGTATTTGATAAATGTGATGGGGGCTGCAGAGAAAAATTATTTTCTAATTTGCTATTATTTTTTCAAAGAAATAGGCTATCAACTGAGTGTGAGGATAGAGCAGAAGCTGTTAAAAATTTAAAGACAGTTGTGAAATAATTATCTGTAAGCAGGAATGTGAATGAATTAGGAAGATGTAGTAATATTTCTGGACAGCCCTGAGAGCTGAAATATTGTAAGAAATAATCTGAGGAAGTTCTGAGTACTCAGACAGTTGAGGTTAGGGGGAGCATTTTATTAAAACAATCACAAAGAACATGGGAAAAACAGATACCAACTTGGCAATTGTCATAGTATTAAATAAAACTAATTTTGGAAAATTAAACTAAAAAGATACTACATGCATTATGATGTTTCAAAACAGACTGGGGCCAATCAGACCCAATAGTTTCTTTATATGAGACTCAATAGTTTAATTATATAATTAAGTGTTATGTTCAAATTTTGATAAATATATTGTACCACCATGGGAATTTGAAAATGTGACCATTTGTACTGGTACATTACATGATGATATTTTAGTTTTACCTCTTAATTATCAAAGTAAAAGATTTCCATGCAGTATTATTTGGCTGTAGGGTAATTGTTTAATTTATTTGGAATGTTATAGTGCTTTTCCTTAGCCAAATTTTATTTTGTGGTCAAATTCAAATGCTGATCTAATGGCTTCAGAGTAAAATCAGAAAGGTCAAATGGGACTGAAAATTAGGGTTTTCTTCCTGTCATTAGGTATATTTATTTATAAAATAACTGGAAAATTCCTCATGTATTTAACATCTATTCCTTCTTTCCCTGGTCACTGTATATCAAGAAAACTTTGACATTGAGGTTTGATATGGTTTGGCTCTGTGTCCCACCCAAATCTCATCTTGAATTGTACTCCCATAATTCCCACATGTTGTGGGAGGGACCTGGTGGGAGATAATTTGAATCATAGGGTAAGTTTCCCCCATACTGTTCTCTTGGTAGTGAATAAATGTCACAAGATCTGATGGTTTTATCAGGGGTTTCTGCTTTTGCATCTTTCTCATTTTCTCTTGCCACTGACATGTAAGAAGTGCCTTTTGCCTCCTGTCACGACTGTGAGGCCTCCCCAGCCATGTGGAACTGTAAGTCCAATTAAACCTCTTTTTCTTCCCAGTCTCAGGTATGTCTTTATAAGCAATGTGAAAACAGACTAATACAGTAAATTGGTACCAATAGAGTGGAGCGTTACTGAAAAGGTACCTGAAATGTGGAAGCGACTTTTGAATTGCCTAACAGGCAGGGGTTGAAACAGTTTGGGGAGCTCAGAAGAAGGCAGAAGAATGTGGGAAAGTATGGAACTTCCTAGAGATTTGTTGAATGGCTTTCACCAAAAGCCTGATAGCAATATGGACAATAAGGTCCAAGCTGAGGTGGTCACAGATGGAGATAAGGAACTTGTTGGGAACTGTATCTAAGGTGACTCTTACTCTGTTTTAGCAAAGAGACTCATAGCACTTTGCCATGCCCTAGAAATTTGTGGAACTTTGAACTTGAGAGATGATTTAGGGTATCTGGCGGAAGAAATTTCTAAGCAGCAAAGTATTCAAGAGGTGACTTGAGTGCTGTTAAAGGCACTCAGTTTTATAAGGGAAGCAGAGCAGAAAAGTTTAAAAAATTTGCAGCCTGACAATGTGATAGAAAAGAAAAACCCATTTTCTGAGGAGAAATTGAAGCTGGCTGCAGAAATTTGCATAAGTAACGAGAGGCCGAATGTTAAACCCCCAAGACAATGAGGAAAATATCTCCAGAGTATCTCAGAGGTCTTCATGGCAGCCCCTCCCATCGCAGGCCTGGAGGCCTAGGAGAAAATGGTTTTGTGGGCCAGGCCCAGGGTCCCCGTGCTGTGTGCAGTCTAGGGGCCAGGTGCCCTGCGTCCCAGCCGCTCCAGCTGTGACTTAAAGGGGCCAAGGTACAGCTTGTGCTATGCCTTCAGAGGGTGGAAAACCTAAGCCTTGGCATCTTCCATGTGGTGTTCAGCCTGCGAATGCACAGAAGTCAAGAACTGCGCTTTGGCAACCTTTGCCTAGATTTCAGAAGATGTATGGAAATGCCTGGATGCCCAGGCAGAAGTTTGCTGCAGGGGCAGGGCCCTCATGGAAGAACCTCTGCTAGGGAAGTGTGGAAGGGAAATGTGGGGTCGGAGCCCCCACACAGAGTCCCTACTGGGGCACTGCCTAGTGGAGCTATGAGAATAGGGCCACTGCCTTCAGACCCCAGAATGGTAGATCTAATGACAGCTTGCACTATGCACCTGGAAAAGCCACAGACACTCAATGCCAGCCTGTGAAAGCAGCCAGGGGGAGGCTGTATCCTGCAAAGCCACAGGAGCAGAGCTGCCCAAGACTATGGGAACCCACCTCTTGCATCAGTGTGATCTGGATATGAGACACGGACTCAAAGGAGATCATTTTGGGGCTCTAAAATTTGACTGCCCTGCTGGATTTCGAGCTTGTATGGGCCCTGTAACCTCTTTGTTTTGGCCAATTTCTCCCATTTGGAATGGCTGTATTTATCCATTACCTGTACCCACATTGTATCTAGGAAGTAACTAGCTTGCTTTTGATTTTACAGGCTCTTAGGTGGAAGGAACTTGCCTTGTCTTAGATGAGACGTTGGACTATTGACTTTTGGGTTAATGCCGAAATGAGTTAAGGGATTGCATTGGGAGTTATACCTGATGTAAATGACGAGTTGATGGGTGCTGACGAGTTGATGGGTGCAGCACAGCAACATGGCACAAGTATACATATGTAACAAACCTGCACGTTATGCACATGTACCCTAGAACTTAAAGTATAATAAAATTTAAAAAAAAAATCAAAAAAAAAAAAAAAAAAAGACTTTCGGGGACTGTTGGGAAGGCGTGATTGGTTTTAAAATGTGAGGACATGAGATTTGGAGGGCCCAGGGTGGAATAATATGGTTTGGTTCTGTGTACTCACCCAAATCTCATCTTGAATTGTACTCGCATAATTTCCACATGTTTGGGAGGGACTTGGAGGGAGATAATTTGAATCATTGGGCAGTTTCCTCCATACTGTTCTCGTGGTCATGAATAAGTCTCACAATATCTGATGGTTTTATCAGGGGTTTCCATTTTTGCATCTTCCTCATTTTCTCTTGCCGCCAACTTGTAAGAAGTGCCTTTTGCCTTCTGCCATGATTGTCAGGCCTCCCCAGCCATGTGGAACTGTAAGTCCAATTAAACCTCTTTTTCTTCCCAGTCTTGGGTATGTATTTATCACAACAAGAAAACAGACTTAAACAAGGTTATTCTATGAGTTAGAAATAATTCCTCTCAAAGTAACACTTGCTGAGCATTTCCCTACCTTTTCTGGGCTTTTAAAAATGCATTTTATTCCTTATCCCCTAAAGTGGGTATGTTAGTCAGGGTTCTCTAGAGGGATAAAACTAATAGGATGCACATATATATAAAGGGAAGTTTATTAAGTATTAACTCACGTGATCACCAGGTCCCACAATAGGCCTTCCGCAAGCTGAGGAGCAAGGAGAGCCAGTCTGAGTCCCAAAACTGAAGAACTTGGAGTCTAAGTTTCAAGGGCAGGAAGCATCCAGCATGGGAGAAAGATGTAGGCTGGGAGTCTAGGCCAGTCTCATGTTTTCACATTCTTCTGCCTGCTTTATACTCTAGCTGCCCTGGTAGCTGATTAGATAGTGTCCACCCTGACTAAGGGTGGGTCTGCCTTTCCCAGCCCACTGACTCAAATGTTAATCTCCTTTGGCAACACCCTCACAGACACACCTGGGATCAATACTTTGCATCCTTCCATCCAATCAAGTTGACACTCAGTGTTAACTGTCACAGTGGGCAAAAGCCATTACTAGGCAACCAACCGTTGCTGCAGGTTGGTGCGGCAATGGGTAGGAAGATGTGGTGGGAAGATGTGGCAGTATAATTTTTGCCAGGCAGAAATATAGGCATATAATACATGGGCAGGGCTACAATACTCTCTTAGGAACTGGACAGCATTCTGGGCCAAACCAGACCTCAAAACCCAGCTGCCCACCTGACACAAGACTGTCCATGTGAGTGAAGTTCGTCAGGGTTCTTCCCCATCATTATCCCAGGGAAAGAGTGACTCCAGAGAATGCCCACTTAAAAGGCATGTGAGTCTGACTCTTCAGGTCACCCACTGTCTACACAGCTCTTGTTTCTGAAAAACTGTCCTTGCATTGTCAACACCTTGGTGCAACATTTGTGGCTTCCTGCCCTTCTGCCAAGTGGATCTCCTCACTTTGAGCACGTGGTAAACATCCTCCACAGGTACATGAAGTTTGTAGCAATTAACTCCTATCTGGAGTTCCTCAGACCCACTACCTCTCCTGTTAGTGCATCTGTGCTCTTCACAAGGTACAGTAAGCTCTGCTTCTTGAAAACATGAATTTGTTCTAATGCAGTGGACATATTGGAGAAGAATTTGACGAATAGCTAAAAAAAGCAATAGTATAAATAATTTTAATGGCTCTACATGTAACCTCTGGAATGCATAACAATGTTATTTTCTATAAGAAGATGTTTTTCTGTGCTTGTAGATTGTTTTAGACCTGTAAAGAATGCTTGAAAATAATTGGTGAAATACCAAGTCCACTAAGGTTCTCTTTTTAACTTCTATCCCGGAGTTTCTCATATTCTTTACCTTTGCATCTCTCTGTGTGAGCTCATACGAATCTGTGGCTTCAGGTCCCGTGTATATACTGATGACAGCCAAATCTCTTCTTGAATGACCAAAGACCAAACTTTCTGAGTCATAGATTTTGATTTACATCTGAAGGTACCCCTAGTATTTTAAATTTATTAAATATAAAAGTTTAATATTCTCATACCCACTTACATATATGCATGTGTGAGTGTGAGTATGAGTGTATCATATATACTTACTATGTGTGTTAGGCACTGTGCTATATGTTTCATATCTATTAATTCATTAATTCCCCAAAACAGCCTTATGAGGTAAGTCTTCTCATTATGTTCCTATAATAAATGAAGAAACCGAAGCCAAGGGATTAAGTAACTTCTCCAAAGTCAGTTAAGGAGCTGAGATTTAAATCCAGAAAATCTAATTCCAGAGGACAACCATTTTCCAAATGTCATGCAGTCCAACAAAGTGAAAGCCTGTGAGGATTATTTCAATTTGTTATGTGAATCTCTGCTTCAACAAGCACATTCTCTTGAGGAAAGAAGTCCAGCCTTTGGTTACAGAGAAGGCATGCTCTCAGAAGGCTCATATTTGGTTTACAGTTACTTACTCATTGATTTTTGTGGGTTCCTGAAACTTACAGAACTTTCTTAGTGTTCAGTCAAATTGTAAACTATTATATGAATAGTGTCCATCCTAGTTTTCATGGGAACGTTAACCAAGGCCTCTCAATCACAGATGGAACATGTGAGCATAAGGTTAATGTCATCAAGTAACTGGCGATAAGGCTAAAATGATGGATGAAAGTCAGATTGTGGAATACCTTAAAGGACAGACTAACAAGGTTTAAGGACTTTATCTTGCTGTTGGTAGTAATAACAATTTTTTATACCAGGAGTTTGCCATGAGCTTCAGCCCATGTTTCAGGAAGAATCAGTTGGGCCTGTGCATGCACTTCCTGGATAGTAGACCATGCACAGACCTTGAGTGCACTCCCTTTCGGGGTCTTACAGTCTGGTGCTGTGGTTCTCCAACTTTAGTGTGTATCAGAATCTCTTGGGGAAACATGCTGTAATATCCTGGGAGGGATTCATACCAGGACTCCATCTTCAGATATTTTGTTTCAGTGGAAAGGAATTTAAAATGCAGTGAGCTGCATTTTCATAAACACCACTCTTGAAGGTGATAATGCAGGTTGTTTGAGAAACACTGATCTAGTGGCTGTGGAATTGATATAAGTGTCAGGCAAAAATGGTCCAAAGTAGGATATTTGGAAAGTAAGAGGTGGAATTTCAATGCTGAATGACCATTTGAGCCCACGTGTTTTATTTATTTATTTATTTATTTATTTTGCATATTCTCAGTAAACATGCACACACACACACGTGCACACACACACACAGTCTACATCCATCCTGAAAAACAGGAAAAGTTTCCATGCAGAGGTCAAAAATTGTGACGTATATCTGCCATATATAGTGCCTGGAGGACCAAGCTGAGGAAAGAAACCATCAGCTTAAAAACCCAGGCACAAATGGAAAAGCCTTCAAGAAAAGCGAGTGCATGGGATTGCCGAGAAAAACTTCATCAAACCCTCAAGTGTGAAGTAGAGTAACTGGCACAAAAGCAGAAACATGACAATCAGCATAAGTAAACCTCAACCTAAACAGTCTCAAGGGGTCAGAGGTCACCAGAGAAGCCTCCTAGGGAGATGGGTCAACTGAGTCTCTTGCAGTTCAAGATAGGATCGCTTAAAGTAAGAAACTATGAGAGTTAATGACAGAAACTTGTTTGGGTAATGCTCACTTTTAGACAATAGAGAAAATACAGTCAAGAGAGCTGATAGGAAACTTGAAATCTATGCAGTGGCCTAGAAACAACAACAACAAAAGGAATGATTTTCAGGAGAATGTGGTTAAATTGCCAAAAGATATACAAGTATCAGACAGCATGAAGATAAAGAATAATCAATTGTTTGGCATGTTGGTGTTCATGGTCATCTTTGTGAGAGATTTCAGCAGAGTGGTATGAACAGAAGTTAGATTGAGGGGGTTGAAGAAATGATTAAGGGATGAAGAAATGAAGTCATCAAAGGTTCAACAGTCTCTCCGTTGAACTAGAAACTTAAAGAACTCTGTGTGTGTGTGTGTGTGTATGTGTGTGTGTTTGTGTTTAGTGGCAAAAAGGAAGGAGGGTTGGTAGCTGTAGGGTTAATCAGAGTAGAATATTTTTATGAGTCAGAGGTCCTCTCTTTATGTGTGGTGAGAAAAGGAAAGGAACCAGAAAGAATAGTAACTATTCAAGATGGCGAGGAGCAAGGTGATGATTGATGATGGATCATGTGTTGTGGGATCAGGGTCTCTTTAGAGTTAATATAAATCAAATTTCAGGGCCATGAAGTAAGACAGTACATTCCTATTTTCTTGTAATTAATTAATTCTCTTAAAAAGGGAATATAAAGAGAAGGTAATAGTTCCATATTTATAGATTGTAGTCTAATATGGGCTGATTTATAAAATATTGGCATTATGTTTTTGAGGTGGTAGGATAAAGATAAGAAAGTGAGAACTTTAAGTGTAGGGTTGAGTTTATCGGGAATGTGTTTGGTATAGACTTGTGAGTGATAATCTGGAATATATCTAGTATCTAAAGTTACTAAGGAAAAACAAAGGGCCAGTAGGCCTTATAGGAGAAAATGGATTTATAGCTCTTAAGGGATAAAAATGGAAAAATGACAGATCAATATTGCTGTTCTTACTAGAACCATTCCTTTGGAAAAAGTGTTAGTTACTCTTAAATAATTTAATACCAAAACAAAATACAACATTAACTGAAAAGGAGAATATAAAATTATATCAACACTATAATTATAATTATTTAAAATTACTTACGTATGTGGATAAGAGTTGGAAGGAAATACTTTTTTTTTTTCTAGACATATGCAATTTGGGGTAATGTCAAATTATTTTTCTTCATAATAATTTTTGTGGAAAAAATCTTAAAAGTACAGCTAACATTAGCTTATGAAAGTAAGGTGTTTTATTCAGATCTCATAGTCTCAGATCTTTTGAGTGGGTTGTTGCAAAGGGATTAACAAAAATGTTGCTTGCTTTATACCGTTCTGCATAGGTAGCTATACTTATTAACATGATAGATGCAAACTGGTGTTCAGTTGATTACAATATATTAAGTTATTTTTGCATTCCAGATGTCATTTCCTATGGGCAATGAGGTTGCAATTTCCCAAATGTAAGAATTTAATTTTTTCCTGCTCTCATTTCTGATGTCTTTAAGATCTTTGATTTTTTTTCTATTTAGCAGCACCAACAGAATTTTCCCGTAAAGAAATATCTCATTAACCCAATTATTTTCCCATAAATAATTAACCTAATTATAGACTGTCAGTTTCTGCATTATGAGGTATTTATAAAGCTGACAGAATTCAGAATGTACATTTTCTTCTCTGCTCCTTATCTGGGACAACACGTTGGTGTTGAGTCTGTATGAGTGGCTTTAGAATGGGAGACTTCCAAAGGATTATGTTGTACTGGTGGCACTCTATGGCAATGGGGGGTGTCAGGTCAGTAGGCATAAGGGAGTTACCCTTATTAACATTTTTGGAAGCTCATAATTAAATGTTTGTAATTTTTATATGCTATTGCTGCTCCTATAGAACTCTGGATCTCAACCTTTTGTCTGTGGGCAAAAGTTCACATGCACAACACCATCTAGGTTGGGCTGTGTTGCACATGGCTGCTGAAGATGTCAGAGAGGCTGTGGATTCTGTGCTGTTTCTCAGGCCATCACTATAATCCATTGTGTGCCCTCCCATAGAATTGAATTATGACAACCAGGCTTGAAATCGTGCTATGTAGAAGACCTTTCTGGAGATGAGTTAAAGATACATAGACCAAACATTGTGGCAGGAGCCATTCTGTAATAGTTTCATGTCTTATCCGTAAATAATGTTGTTTACTACAAAGCATAACCTCCAACTTAAATCTTCTGTACTAAATTGTGAGCATAGAATTGAGCATAGATCTAGGTTATTCCTTTCCCCTCCATTCACATAAAATCTTATGTGAATGAATATGTGATTCAGTTACTGAATCAGTAAACTGGTCAATAATTCACTTATTTCACCTAAGAAGAAACTTATTTTTTTTAAAAGTACTGAATATTTTATTGATGTTGGTATTATAATACAATGGAATTGTGTCTGTCTAGTACCCCTATTTCTAGATCTCAAATGACTAAACAGCCTGAATCTGGAAATACAGAGACAAAATACACAAAGAGTCGTGAGTTTAAATACCAGTTCTGTCACTAACTGGCTGTTCAATTTGAGTGTTTTGTTTAAGCTGTGTAAGTCCAGGCTTCTCACTGAAAAATAGAGGTAATACATAGATTATAGCATTATATTGTGAAAGACACAAGATAATGAACATACAGTTCTTTGCTCAGTGTCTGGTACATAGTAGGTGCTCAAAATTACTAGTTAAAAAAAATAATTATCCTCATTATTTGGTGTCTCCAATGACTTTCTTACATAGTCCATTATAATTAAATGTAATTAATTTTTTGTTCATGAGTGACACCCCTGAAGGTGGCTCTGTGTCAGATTCACTCAAAGATCTCATGATGAGGAAGGAACATAGTGGCGAATCTTACCCTGGTGATGCCAGACACAGCAGTGACTCATAACCATTCCAGCACTGCCTATGAAATGGATCAATTAAAAGATGGTGACACACAAAGATGACTACTTCCAGAGGGAGACCTTGGAAATTCTTTTATGTTAACAAGTGTACCCCACACAAGAATAGGAGGACCACATTCTGTCAGTACACTGGGGAAGTTTCTTCAAAATATCTCTGGACTGTGTAGATTTCTGGTCATAGAAAATATGATCTGCCACTTCAATCTAGTGAATACTCTCTGTTTTTTCTATATAATGGCTTTTAGGAACTGTTGTGAGGCATGCCAAGTATTATCTGTCTGTCTGTCTGTCTGTCTATCTATCTATCTATCTATCTATCTATCTATCTATCTATCTGTCTGTCTGTCTATCTATCTGTCTATCCATCCATCCATCCATCCATCCATCCATCCATCCATCCATCCATCCATGTATCTACCTAATCTATCTAATTATATGTGTAGAGCTTATTTATATATATATACACACACACGTAGATATATGTATGTCTACACACATATACATATAATATCGTTATCAGCCTTAAATACGGATTTTAAAAGTGGTAATAATATTGCCTTACTTATTGTTTCTCATCCACTGTGACATTCTATGTTATTTCAGTTAGATTTAACAAGCAAAGTGATGATAGATGAGAGTTCCTTTGCAGCCTGGTGAGATTTTAACTTCATGTAAAGCAAAGCATTCTGGGGCAACATTAGGGATAAACTTGTGGAATTAATCATTTGGTTTTTCTTCAGTATATCCTGTCCACCATTGGGAACCAGATTCAGTAATTATGTTCTCTGGTTTGTACTCATCATAATGTCTTGACCTCCAGCTCTGAAACAACGTATTTCCTGAGAGATGCTGATTGTATTTTGTGAGGTTCTGCAGGGTCAAGTAAATTGAGGATGTCTTTATTCTGCATTTGACTAATCTGAATTAGATAGTCTTAGCCATTAAAACATTAAAAAGCACATAATGACCAGTAAGTCAGAGAATTTTTTTCAATAATGCTTTATATTTTCTAAGTACCGATACAGATGTTTTATTACATTTAAAACACACCACTACCACATCACTTGTATTTTATTGCCCTACCACATCACTAATATTTTAAAAACTAAGTTGCCATCTTGTAAAAATAAATACATGGATATCATTTACAAGTAATATCAGTTAATACCTAATGTGAACATCCATTGTGTACTGAGTCTGTGATATACTGCTAGTCACTATGAAAATGTGAGATTCAGTGAATCGGGTGGAGCGTCAACTTTGTTATCCACATAGGTTACCCATTTCTTATGTCACAGCTTTGGTTGTATAATTTATTTCAACAGACTGTTGTTAAACATTTTCCACATGTAATACCCTGTTGATAGGTACTGCCACTCTACATTCCAGTAAATATTGCCACCATGTTGCAGAACAATTTTTGGACAACCGGGCATATCTTCGGAGTTGAACTATTTGGAGGTACTATTGGTGCTATGAGGGATCACCTGTAAACCTGGCAGTTTTAGGTGGCCTCTAAAGGTTATAGGGTCAAGGGAGAAATTTTTGTTTTGTTCTTATTTTTGTTTAATACTGTGAGTATGCTTAAATGCCTATGTAAAAGAGCCAACTTAGAGGGAGTGGTTGAAGACACAAGAGAGATAAGAGCTGATTGTTATGGCAAGGTCTCTGGGTAGGCAGAAGTGAATGAGTCCAAGAGAACAGGTTTAGAAACTGACCTTCTATCAGGGGAACAATATTTCTTCCAATGTCATGGGGGAACATAGAGACTCAGGGGGTCCATATGGTCCCCAAAGAACTGGACATATGATGAGCAACTGTGGTAAGATGAAGGGAGGCATGTTAGGAAATGTCCAGCTCTGAGGCCTCCACGTGACCTGTAGGTGAGAAGCTGCCATGTTTCCTTAATAGGAAGCAACACAAAGACTAAAATGATGGCAATGTAAGGGTTAAGGAAAAGGTCATTTTAAAACCTTCTTGAGGGTAAAGTCCATCTGTGTTCATTTCTGTGATCTTTGTTGCATCCTTTTTAATCTTTCATATTGTTGGTCTCAAATAAGTTTATGGTATTTATTGTGTTCAAAAAAGTTAGAGTTTCTTAAGTTTCTTATATTTTCTTAAGGAGGGAGGTGAGAGGATGGAGGGGGCATGATGCCAACTTGACTCTCCTGCTTAGGACTCGCCCTTCTTTTAAGTGGTGAACACACAGTTACATTATTTAATGCATAATTTGAAAGTAACAGAGGCCCTGATTATTGGAGTATTAAATTTTATATTATTATGGAGGCTAAAAAGCACATGACTGGACTTTTTCATACAGCAATTCAAAGTAAGCCCATAGGACATCCTCTTCAAATGAAGTTGACATATGTCTCATCTCCCTGGATTGGATGCCCAACCCTCATTCTTGAAAGCAGTTTGTGGATAAGTCAGGGCAAACAGAAGCAGAACCCTCATGGACCTGCTCTCTTCTGGAAATTTTGGATGGCATTACAGAATGAGGCAAAAATAAAGTTACTTTCTTCCATTTTCTTGGATTAAAGATCCCAGAGCCATTCTCCTCTGTGTTCTCTACTTGGACCTTGTATAGTGTAGGATGTAGTGTAGGAACTAAGGATCCTTGGTTGACTCATACACGGCAGGGGGTGTTACTGCCCTCCTGAGAGAGTGATCTTGAGGAGAGAATCTATTCAGATGGTTTTATGACAAGACCAAAGTAACATTTGTTAGTTACCTCTTAGCCATGAATTTAGTGTTAAGTTTGCCCTGAAGTATAGTTTTCAAAATAATTAGATCAGGCGTATGCTACTTTGACTAAGTAGAATACCCAATAAGATAAGTCACTCAAGTTGTGACTGAAAGTTCGGATGGTCCTTATGGAATCAAGGTGACCAAATAACATAATACTAAGCCATAAGTGAATCATGTTGTTTATCATACTGTTTTTATAAATTTTGTGTAACACAACCCCATGCAACCCCACACAGTTCAAAACAGTAGTGGTTACTCACTCCATGGAGAAGATGTCAAAAGTAAAAGGAATAATACATTGGTTATGATGTCTGAAATTGGGCACATAAGCATTTATTTTTGTTGATGAGTAATGCTCAGAATGAAACTTGACACACTCTTTGGATTATCAAGCTTTTTAAAAGTATAATCAATCAGTTTTTTTAATGAAATATAAAAAAATATAATGGCAGCTCTTCTATTAGTGAAGTTTCCTGAGGCAGCTGGATTGATTGAAGGCTTTACCTGGTTCATTTGGATTCTGCTTGTAAAGCATGAAGAAACCAACTTTGGAGTCAGGAATTTCCCATAAGTCAGATTTTTTTTTAAAGCCATATAATTGATGCAGATATCAAAACACTAAGATGAGATGAGAATATTTTTTAATCAAGTAAGTTAAATTAACTGTTAAGATTGAAATCATGAATTAAATCTAGATGTTTGGCAAAGAAAAAATCTTTATAAAAGGATAAAATAGTCTGGGAATAAAGTATCATTTCCATACCAAATGAGAACAAAACTAGTAATTTTATTAACTTTAGATTTTTATTGTGTTAAATAACATCATTTTATTTACTTTATCACAAGGTATATTTTTCTTTATTATATATCTTTGTAGAAAACCTAGTAACATCCCTGTGTGACTGAATAGATTAAACATAGATATGCCCATTTGGAAAAATTCATGCTACTATAAGAGATGAGTGAAATATATAAAATTTATATTGTAACTCTTATGCTAATTAGTTAAATGGGGGAAGATGTGTGTCTAGAATATTTGCTCTTAATCATAGTGAAAATCATTCCAATAATGATGACTAATAAATATTTATCTTCAAAATTGTATAATGCCCCAGGAATATTTCCAAATACAAGAATTTCTAGGTAAGATGTTTAACAAATATATGTTACTTTTGTTTTCTGGGTGAATGCTCAAACTAATTTCCTGGGGATCATTGTGCTCAATACTTACAGTATCATTGTTATTATTGTTGACATATAAAAATAACCAGAAATATCCTGGTCAGATAGGTTTTTTCTTTATCTTTTTAGCTGATTCATAATCATTGTACATATTTATGGGGTACAGAATATTTCAATATGCATATACAATGTGTAATGATCAAATCAGGGTAATTAGCTCATAAGTCACCTCAAACATTTGTCATTTCTTGGTGTTGTGAACATTCAAAATCCTCTTCTCTAGTTTTTAAAAATACGCAATGAATTATAGCTAACCATATTTACCCAACAGAGCTGCAGAACACCAGAGCTCATTCTTCTCATCTAGCTATAATTTTATATCTGTTAACCAACTCCTTCCCATCCTCCTCTTCCCCCATCTTTCCCAGTCTCTAATACCCAAAATTCTACTTTACTACCATGAGCTCAACTTTTTATTTTAACTCCCTCTTATGAGTGAGAATGTGCGGTTTATCTTTCTGTGCCTGACTTATTTCACTTAACATAGTACCCTCCAGGTTCATCCACATTGCTGAGAATGACAGGATTTCATTATTTTTTATGGCCGAATAGTATTTGATTGTGTGTATATACCACATTTTCTGTATCCATTTGTCTGTTTGTAGACATTTAGGTTGATTCCATATCTTAGCTGTTATAAATAGTGCCGCAATAAACATGCTGATACAGGTATCCCTCTGATATATTGATTTCCTTTCGTTTGGATAGATACCGAGTAATGGGACTGCTACATCATATGGTAGTTCTATTTTTAGTTTTTAAAGAAATTTCCACATTGTTTTCTGTAGGTTCCAGCCCCACAGCGTCAGTGGGGTTTTTCTCCCTGTGTGCAGAGACGAGAGATTGTAGGAATAAAGACACAAGACAAAGACATAAAAGACAGTTGGGGACCACTACGACTAAGACACAGAGACCGATAGTGGCCCCGAATGCCAGGCTGCACTGATATTTATTGGTTACAAGACAAAGGGACAAAGTAAGGAGTATAAGTCATCTCCAATGATTGACAAGGTTACGTGAGTCATGTGTCCACTGGACAGGGGGCCCTTCCCTGTTTGGCAGCGGAGGCAGAAAGAAAGAGAGGAGAGAGAGACAGCTTATGCCATTATTTCTATGTATTAAAGACTTTTAGCACTTTTACTAATTTGCTACTGTTATCTAAAAGGCAGAGCCAGGTGTACAGAATAAAACATAAAGGCAGACTAGAAGTGTGACCACTAAAGCACAGTGTCACAGGAAAATGGTTAGGCCTCCGAATAACTGCCCTCCACAAGAGGTGGAGAAGTAGAGTCTTCTCTCCTTTCTCGGTCTGCTAAGTAGCGGGTGTTTTTCCTTGACACTGACGCTACTGCTAGACCACGATCTACTTGACAATGGGCGTCTTCCCAGACGCTGGCATTACCACTAGACCAAGGAGCCCTCTGATGGCCCTGCCTCGGGCATAACAAAAGGCTCACACTCTTGTCTTTTGGTCACTTCTCACTATGTCCCCTCAACTCCTATCTCTGTATGGCCTGGTTTTTCCTAAATTATAATTGTAAAACAAAAATTATTATAATATTGAAATAAAGAGTAATTACTACAAACTAATAATAATATTTATACATGATCATATCTATTATCTATATCTAGTATGACTATTCTTATTTTTTATATTTTATTATACTGAAACAGCTCGTGCCCTCAATCTCTTGACTCGGCAACTGGGTGGTTTGCTGCCCACAGTTTTCCATAATGACTGTGCTAATTTACATTAGCACCAGCAATGTATAAAAGTTGCCTTTTCTCTGCATCTTTGCCATCATTGGTTTTTTTTTTCTTTTTGATAATGGCCATTCTAACTGGGGTGAAATGTGTTTTTGTGGTTTTGATGATTAGTGATGTTCAGCATTTTTTCATATACCTGTTGGTCATTTGCAAGTCTTTTGAAAAATGTCTGTTCAGATCTTTTGCCCGCTTTTAAATCAGCTTATTTGTTTTTTTCTGTTGAATTGTTTGAGTTCCTTGTATATTCTGGATATCAGTCCCTTGCCAGGTGAATAGTTTGCAAATATTTTCTCCCATTCTACAGGTTGTCTCTTTACACTGTTGATTGTTTTCTTTGCTGTACAGAAACTTTTTAGTTTAATATAGTCCCATTTGACTATTTTCATTTTTGTTAACTGTGCCTCTGAAGTCTTAGCCAAATAATTTTTATTCCTTCAAATAGCTTTGACATTTGATTCCTACTTCACTCTTTCCAGAAAAGTAATCACCCAACCAAAAGAATAGGTTTTTAAGTTTTTAATTCATATTTTGATATTCATCTTAATGCTGGATGTAAGTAAATTAGATTTTTCCCTGTTAATATTTTATAAACCATTTTATTCTTTTAATTTAGTGAGAATGACAGATACAATGATTTACTCTGAATTACTCTTCCCCTTGAAAGATTAAAGCTTGCTCTTAAGTCAAGTTTGTTATGCCTGTCTGTTTTGTCTTAGGTTTATTTTTTTCCATGGAGCTGCTTCTTCCTTCTTACAAAGTGAATTTCTGGAGGACCAACAGGTTGCTATATGTATTCATAGTTATATAAATTCTAGCAATGGTAACAGTTTGGCTCAAGTTGGGGCCTGGCTACAGTTCTTCATTCCTGTTTAATAAATCTCATCTTTCCACCATATGCTAGTAATATATGGCTGGAATGCTGGTATGGAAATTACTCTCCTGTTTTCTGAAATAGTTCATCTTTTGTATCCTTTTCCCCTTTTTATTCTTCTTTTCTTCTTAGCCTAAGTGATGGTTGTGATTGATTCAGAAGTTTGATATTCCTACTCAGTTCATGTCCACCCAAAGCAGAGAGGAGCCCATCATTATCAGTTGTTTTGAATCTGAATCCCCAGCAGGAAAAATAATTCCAAGGCTCTGACTTAGGCTGTCATGTCTGTTCTGTCATGCAGTGAGTCAGCAACACTGACTGCATTTATTCTTCTGGGAATTATTCTTCTAGGAGCTGTAGTAGTCATGGTACCTCCCTGCAGGAGTTCATGAATTAATGGGACTCATAGTGCAAAGTTTCTCTGAGAATTTCCTATAACACAAACTCCTTTACTTCCTGGTGGGTAATGTTTTCTGTGTGTTCTGTGTGTGTGTGGTTTTTTTTTTTTTTTTTTTTTTTGGTCACTTCTTCTTTAGTAAAATGAAAATTGCAAGTAGAAAAGAAACTGAAAATGGAATTAGTGTGAGGACAGGTTCCTTTTCCTGGCAGGATTGTAGAACACTGGTATTCAACTGGCTGTTTACAATGAATATATCTTCTGGTTGGTCATGGCCAGAATGGAAAATGTCATTGGTTTGTGCCCAAGCATACTGATTATTAAAATATGTTGAATATGACCCCATGTTTGCAAACATCCCTGTTCTTAGTCATTCTTAGGGATGAAGAAAGTCTTCCATCTGTTTTCTATTTCAACTTTCTGGGTCATCTCTATCCTTTCTTTTTTGATAAGTCTCTGTCTTCCCTCTATCGGTGTGAATAAGGTGACTATTGAAAAACTGGTTCCCTAGCTACTTCAGTCCTGGGATCTTAAAGTTTCTTCAAAACATGACAGTCATGTTAAAATGAAATTCTATGAATTTATTTAGAGCATTGTTTGTAAAAGTGTAAGTGTTATTATGCAGCCTTGCTTTCCTACCTACCTGAATTATCTCCCCTACTCTCCCCAACTGATATTGTCAGCAGTGGGTAGCTGGCAGGCTGTTTGAAAGATTTCTTCTTCACAATTCAAATTCATATTCCAAACCTCAATATCACACAATACTCCCATGTTACAAATCTGCACATGTACCCACTGTATCAAAAATAAAATTAAAAAACTAAAAAAAAGCAAAAATCAGAAAACAAAACAAAACAATATCCCTGGTATATATTAAGACTTCCAGTGAGCTACTTCACTGGTAAATTAATGGCCATCTAGCATGTAGAGTTTGGCTGAATCATTTATACCGTATTGTGATTCTAAAAATTACTGAATTTCTTTGACACTCTATATTTAGATCAGTTTTTTAAGGTAAATGTGAAGTACATCAGTGACTCCAAACTCAATTGAGATCTCCCAGTTTTCTTGGACTGACTATGTATATTTTAAAGAATTATTTACTTTCATACTTTGCCAAGACCAAGACAGAAAGAAGCTTTCAGTATTGGTGGCAGCAGAAAAGAATACTAATAAGTGTTAGTCATCCACAGTAAATTAAAAATATAATAATAAAGGAAAATTAAACTGCTGTGTGTTTGGGTGTTTGCTCTATCACCATAAATTCACAACCTCATCTTCTATTCTCTGAAAAGGAGTGGGTGTGGCAGGAAGCATTTGTGAAATTCCATTAGCATTTTTAGAGACAATTACTCCACTAAATGATTCAGGATTCAGCTCCTAGCTTCTAAGATTCTACTTAGGCTTATGCAGCATTTTATTCTGCAACACGGTGTACGTATAATGTAGAATTCTTAGGAACGAAAAACTTGTTAGCTTCCAACCCAAATCCTCTTACTTTTAGATGAGAAAATGCTGATGATTGGCCTAAAGTCTTATATCTACTGGTGGAGGAGTGGAAATTACGCCAGTTTACCTTTGCACGGGAGGTAGATTCAAAATACTTCAGAAACAATGTTAGACTAGAGCCCAATGCTTGGCCATTGATAAATAAATAAATGAATATAAGATGTTGTGCCCTGAGATTCAGAATTGGCAGCAAGAATGTGGATATCATAAAGGTATATTTTTCTTCTTGCTTTATTATTGAATAAGAGTACTTGAAAATGGATGAAGGCAGAAATGCAACAGGATGTTGAGTCAGATTTCCTGAGCTTTGAATTTTGGACCTGCATTCATTTCATTTCTTCAGGAAGGTTGCCCCCCTCTTTATTTGTTGAGTGCTTATACCAGATTTTATTACGCTGGAGATTTCTAAAGCCTCCAACCAAGGAAGATTCCCTGACTTCTGCCTTGCTGCTGCACCACACAAATAGCCATATAAATTTATGTCACACTATTCTCAATCCCACATGCTCCATTTAGACCTAACAGCTTTGGACAGTGACCCTACTTTGCTAGGAACATGATCATTTTGTTCTTGTTTGGTGTCTATGCCAACCTCCAAATCACAAAAAGCTGTTAATTCCAATTACCTTTTGCAAAATCCATTTTGAAGTCTTCTCACAGATGGATGTATTTAAAACACCTAGAAGGTTAACATCTTTTATGTTTTTGAGGCCTCAGCTTTGACTTAGAAAGAGCTCATGCCACAGTGTGTATGTGTGAACATATTTCCTAAGAGCTGATGTATTCCCATGGTGTCTCACTACAGGGCTGGTGATAAATGATGAAACCATTTAGTGCATAAACTTATACAACCTTTCAGCAGAATCAATAATTTAGTTGCAATTTAGTTGCATACCTAAAAGAATGCAAAGTTGAAGAACCCTGAGAAGAGTGGTAGTTCCTGAAGACAGAAACAGGAGTCTCAGATATTCTTCTGTTGTTTCCCAAGTGGTATCAAGCATGTGTCTGACTCATTGGTGCTATTTTATATTGTGAAGGAAGTATGGATGAGGGAAGGCAAAGTCAGTGCAAATATTCTAGATCCACTTATTTCCTTCCGTCTTTCCCTTCCTCTCTTCCCCTCCTCCCTTTCTTCTTCCCTTTTGTCTCTTCCTTCCTAAATTAATATTTTTCAGAGTAGGTAAAATAGTTATATTACTTAAAAGTCAAATTTATATAAAGGTAAAGCAGAGAAGTCTGTCTCTCCCATCTATTCCTCCTTCACCCTGTTCCCCATCTATGAGAAATTATATTTATTAGTGTCATGTTTATTTTTTTCAGTGTTTCTATATGTAATACTCATTATATGTTATATAAACACAAATATACATATACTTAATTTCCTTCCATTTTTATCAGTTTCCTTCCTTTCTCACTGTTGTGCTCCCAGCTTTATTTTTACCAACTAATAAAATATACTAAAGATTTTTTTTTCATATCAGTACATGAGGCTTTTCCTGTTTTTTCTTTCAACTGCATAATATTCCACTATGTGGAAATATCATGGTTTATTTAAATAAATTCTTATCGGGGAATATTTGAATTGTTCCAGGGTTTTCTTTCTTTTTCTTTCTTCTTTCTTTTCTCTCCCTTCCCTTCCCTTCCCTTCCCTTCCCTTCCCTTCCCTTCCCTTCCCTTCCCTTCCCTTCCCTTCCCTTCCCTTCCCTTCCCTTCCCTTCCCTTCCCTTCCCTTCCCTTCCCTTCCCTTCCCTTCCCTTCCCTTCCCTTCCCTTCCCTTCCCTTCCCTTCCCTTCCCTTCCCTTCCCTTCCCTTCCCTTCCCTTCCCTTCCCTTCCCTTCCCTTCCCTTCCCTTCCCTTCCCTTCCCTTCCCTTCCCTTCCCTTCCCTTCCCTTCCCTTCCCTTCCCTTCCCTTCCCTTCCCTTCCCTTCCCTTCCCTTCCCTTCCCTTCCCTTCCCTTCCCTTCCCTTCCCTTCCCTTCCCTTCCCTTCCCTTCCCTTCCCTTCCCTTCCCTTCCCTTCCCTTCCCTTCCCTTCCCTTCCCTTCCCTTCCCTTCCCTTCCCTTCCCTTCCCTTCCCTTCCTTCCCTTCCCTTCCCTTCCCTTCCCTTCCCTTCCCTTCCCTTCCCTTCCCTTCCCTTCCCTTCCCTTCCCTTCCCTTCCCTTCCCTTCCCTTCCCTTCCCTTCCCTTCCCTTCCCTTCCCTTCCCTTCCCTTCCCTTCCCTTCCCTTCCCTTCCCTTCCCTTCCCTTCCCTTCCCTTCCCTTCCCTTCCCTTCCCTTCCCTTCCCTTCCTTCCCTTCCCTCCCTTCCCTTCCCTTCCCTTCCCTTCCCTTCCCTTCCTTCCCTTCCCTTCCCTTCCCTTCCCCTTCCTTCCCTTCCCTTCCCTTCCCTTCCCTTCCCTTCCTTCCCTTCCCTTCCCTTCCCCTTCCCTTCCCTTCCCTTCCCTTCCCTTCCCTTCCTTCCCTTCCCTTCCTCCCTTCCCTTCCCTTCCCTTCCCTTCCCTTCCCTTCCCTTCCCTTCCCTTCCCTTCCCTTCTCCCTTCCTTCCCCTTCCCTTCTCCTTCCCTTCCCTCTTCCCTTCCCTTCCCTTCCCTTCCCTTCCCTTCCTTCCCTTCCCTCCCCTTCCCCCTTCCCTTCCCTTCCCTCCTTCCCTTCCCTTCCCTTCCCTCCCTTCCTCCTTCCCTTCCTTCCCTTCCCTTCCCTTCCCTTCCCTCCCTCCCTTCCCTCCCTTCCCTTCCCTTCCCTTCCCTTCCCTTCCCTTCCCTTCCCTTCCCTTCCCTTCCCTTCCCCTTCCCTTCCCTTCCCTTCCCTTCCCTTCTTCCCTTCCCTCCCTTCTCCCTTCCCTTCCCTTCCTTCCCTTCCCTTCCCTTCCCTCCCCTTCCCTTCCCTTCCCTTCCCTTTCCCTTCCCTTCCCTTCCTTCCTTCCCTTCCCTTCCCTTCCCTTCCCTTCCCTTCCCCTTCCACTTTCCCTTCCCTTCCCTTCCCTTCCCTTCCCTTCCTTCCCTTCCCTTCCCTTCCCTTCCCCTTCCCTTCCCTTCCCTTCCTTCCCTTCCCTTCCATTCCCTTCCTCCTTCCCTCTTCCCTTCCCTTCCCTTCCCTTCCCTTCCCTTCCCTTCCCTTCCCTTCCCTTCCCTTCCCTTCCCTTCCCTTCCCTTCCCTTCCCTTCCCTTCCCTTCCCTTCCCTTCCCTTCCCTCCCTTCCCTTCCCTTCCCTTCCCTTCCCTTCCCTTCCCTTCCCTTCCCTTCCCTTCCCTTCCCTTCCCTTCCCTTCCCTTCCCTTCCCTTCCCTTCCTTCCCTCCTTCCTTTCTTTCCTTTCTTTCTTTCTCTCTCTCTCTTTCTTTCTTTCTTTCTTTCTTTCTTGCTGTGAAAAACAATGTTTACAATGAATAACTGGCATCATTGCATATGTGTACAAAGTATCTGTGGGATAGAGTTCTAGAATAGAAATTGCTGCTTGAAAGGGTAAATTGTTTCTGTGGACTTGTAGAAATTTCCCAGATTTCCCTTCATAGTAGTTATACCATTTTGTAATCCTACAGCAAAGTCTGAAAGTGTATTTTTCACACATCTTTTCAAAAATATTCAAACTTTGGATTTTTGTACATCTAATTGGTAAGAAATTATATACTTGTTTTCATTTTCAATCTATTCTTATAGATGAACCTAGACATCTTTTTCATAAGTTTAATAACCATTTGTTTTTCTTTCTCAGTAAACCATATTTCCTTTGCTAATTTTTCACTGGGCATTTGGTCTTGTTGATTTCTATCAAATCTTTACAAAGTAGAGAAGTTTGCACTTTGTTTATGATCTGAGTTGCAAATACTTTTATTCCTTCCTTGACATTTATCGCTTGCCTTACTTATGGTGAATTTTTACCATGCAAATGTTTTTGATTTTCATGTTGTTCAGTATGTCAATATATTCTATATTCATTACATTCAATAGTGGCTTAAAATTCCCAAGTGTTGGGAGGAATATGTAAGTCTAGATTAGTGAAGCTCAAAGGCTCCAGGCAATATCACTCACAAAAAAATACTTTTCCTAGACACATTAAAATCAAATTGTCAAAATCAAAGACAAAGTGAGAATTTTGAAAGCAGCAAGAAAAAAGCTAGCTACTCATCACATGGAAGGGTACTCACAAAGGCTACAAGCAGATTTCTCAGCAGAAACTTTGTTGGGCAGGAGGGAGTAGAATGATGTATTCAGAGTCTGAAAGAAAAACAAAAACTGCCATATAAGAATAACGAACCTGTAAAAGCTGTACTTTAGAAATGAAAGAGACACAAAGTCATTCCCAGAAAAAAGAAAGCTAAGAGAGTTTATTTCCACTAGACCTGCCTTCAGAGAAATGCCAAAGGGAGTTCTTCAAGTTGAAATGAAAGGACCCGAAGTAACATCATGAAAGCACATGAAATCCCACAGCTAACATCATACTCAATGTTGTAAAGCCAAAAGCTTTTCCATTAAGATCAGCAAGAAGACAAGGGAGTTCACTCTCACTGCTTCTATTCAACACAGTACTGGGAGTCTTAGCCATGCCCACTAGGCAAGAAATAGAAATAAAAAATATCCAAATTGTAAAGGAAGAAGTTGAATTGTCTCTATTTGCATAAGGCATAGTTTTTTTAAATATAGGAATCTCTAAAAACTTCATCAAAAAACTGTTAAAATTAATACATTCGGTAACGTTGCAGGATACGAAATTAACATACAAAACCCAATTGCATTTCTGTACATTAACAACGAACTATTTGAGAGAGAAATTACAAAAACAGCCCATTTACAAAAGCATTAAAAAGAATAAAATACAGAAGAATAAATACAACCAGGGAGGTGAAAAATCTGTACACTGAAAACTGTAAGACACAGATGAAACAAATTTAAAAAGACACAAATGAAAACATATTTTATGTCTATGTATTAGAAGAATTAATATTGTTAAAATGTCTTTACTATCCATGTAATCTACAGATTCAATCCCTATCAAAATTCCAGTTGCATTTTTATAGAAAATGTGTTGGGAACATTATAATTCTATTCTAGCTATTTGAGATATATAATAAATTATTGTTAATGATAGTTTTCCTACTGTCCTATCTAATACTAGAACTTATTCCTTCTATTTAACCATATTTCTGTATCCGTTAACCAACTTCTATGCTGTGTGTTGACAGTTTTCCTAAGGCAAGGAGTAAGTGGAAGTCAGTCTTAAATCACTGTGTCTGGCTGTGACTTGTGATAAAAGATGTAATGGAAAATTTCAGTTTAGATGAGAATAACAGACATTCATCAGATACTAGGTGCTGGAGATAGATTCAGAGCTAAGTAAGAAATCCTATTTTTGAGATTAAGTAATCTCACTTCACACCCAGTGACACTGCAACTGTTGACTAAGAGTTTTCTACTCTCTTTTTATCCTCGTTAGCCTACGTGAACAGATAAATATCTAGTTCCTTTTGGGTCTGAAGATTCTGTAAATTTAAAAGGAGAGATCCTTTCTGATTTGTGTGTTATTGGATTTTCTAATGTCCATCACAGCACCTGATTTAACACTCACACACATGCACATACACACAGGATATATTGAATGAATAAATAAATGACAGGAGAGTTGTTGCTAACTCATCTCTAACTTCACCTTATTGTTCTAATAACTGTGGATTTTATGTAACTTTGGGAGCAAGCAAGGTATCAATCTTAAAGTATAGACAAATTTACTATGTCACCTCAGATACTCAAATAGAGAATATCCTATGCCCAAATGGCAAGGCTGAATTGACCCAAGTGATTAAGTCATACTCTGAAAACTATGTAATCTAATAACTTTTTATTGAGAATAAGTTCAGGAAAACAGTTCACAATTTCTTTTTACTTAAGTTGTATATATTATATATGCAGTTTTCAGATGCGAGTGGGATTTGGGATCTGAAAGGCAGGGCTTCATATTGCAGTTCTCCAACTTGCTCTCTATTTGTCCTTTAGCAAAAGACAATCTTTCCTTCTTTACTTTCTTGTTTGTTACACACACACACACACACACACACATGCAACCTCATAGCATCCAATGAGCAGTATCTAGGTACACGGCCAATGCAAAGCACTCATTTTCTTATTTCTCCTACACATGTTTTTCATTCCCATTTTCCATCTTTGCCATGGACAAGACTTCATTCCCTAGCTATGGCTTTAGAATAAGAGTATGACTAGATCATATTCATTTTTAGCTTAGCACATTACCTCCCATTTAGTTGAAATGAGTATCAACAAGAATTCACACTTCTAAATCCTTGAAAGCACAATGTCCATCCAAGATCCAAGTGACTTAAATAGTAAGAGCCTTGTTGTATGAAGAGATACCCATTTTAATGATGTTTTTTGAGGCATTAACCATTACTGTGAAAAGAAAGAAGAGTGTTGGGTATGAGATAAAAGAATTAGATATTTCCTTATAAATTGGAATGGCCTTATAAATGGCCTAGCAGCCATGTAATTAAATACCATAAAAGCTCAGAATTCCATTGTGCCCCCTGGAAACATCATAATTGCCTCAGTCATTAGCTTTCAGGGTTTCAGCCTTAAACCAGCATATTTCTAGTCTCATCAAAACTATACATTAGCATTCAGTGACTTGTGAAAGTAAAGTTCCTTCTAGATAGTCCTGTGTGCTTATAAAGTACATCCAAATGAATATATGACATGAGGTGGAGTACAACTTAAAATTACCTTCTTTCATCCTATATATTCTTGTTTATTCTTAATGTATGTTAAACTTCAGTAGAGAGCAAATAAGTTGTCTTTATAATTTGAAGTTTTGCTTTCACTTTTTGAAAGAAAATGCATAATTTGGAGATTCCATCTGTGAAAACAAAACTGAATTAAACAATATTAATTTTTAAAAATTCTATTATGTATAAGGTGTAAAGAAGGAGTCCAGTTTCAGTTTTCTTCATATGGCTAGCCAGTTTTCCCAACACCATTTAATAAATAGGGAATCCTTTCTCCATTGCTTGTTTTTGTCAGGTTTGTCAAAGATCAGAGGTTTGTAGATGTGTGGTGTTATTTCTGAAGCCTTTATTTTCCATTGGTCATAAAAATCCTAGAAGAAAACCTAGGCAATACCATTTAGGACACAGACATGGGCAAAGACTTCATGACTAAAACACCGAAAGCAATGGAAACAAAAGCCAAAATTGACAAATGGGATCAAATTAAAGAGCTTCTGTGCAGCAAAATAAACTATCATCAGAGTGAACAGCAACCTACAGAATGGGAGACAATGTTTGCAATCTATCCATCTGACAAAGGGCTAATATCTAGAATCTATAAGGAACTTAAACAAATTTACAAGAAAAACAACCCCATCAAAAAGTGGGCAAAGGATGTGAACAGACACTTCTCTGAAGAAGACATTTACGCCCCCAACAAACATATGAAAAAATGGTCATCATCACTCATCATTAGAGAAATGCAAATCAAAACCACAGTGATATACCATCTCAACCAGTTGGAATGGCGATCATTAAAAAGTCAGGAAACAACAGATGCTGGAGAGGACATGGAGAAATAGGAACACTTTTACACTGCTGGCGAGACTGTAAATTAGTTCAACCATTGTGGAAGACAATGTGGCGATTCCTCAAGGATCTAGAACTAGAAATATCATTTGACCCAGCAATCCCGTTGCTGGGTATACACCCAAAGGATTATAAATCATTCTACTATAAAGACACATCCATACGTATGTTTATTGTGGCACCATTCACAATAGCAAAGACTTGGAACCAACATAAATGTCCATCAATGATAGACTGGATTAAGAAAACGTGGCACATATATACCATGGAATACTATGCAGCCATAAAAAAGGATGAGTTTTTGCAGGGACATGGATGAAGCAGGAAACCATCATTCTCAGCAAACTAACACGAGAACAGAAAACCAAACACTGCATGTTCTCACTTATAAGTGGGAGTTGAACAATGAGAACACATGGACACAGGGAGGGGAGTATCACATACTGGAGCCTGTCATGGGTTGAGAGCTAGGGAAGGGATAACATTAGGAGAAATACCTTATGTAAGTGACGGGTTGATGGGTGCACCAAACCACAATGGCACGTGTATACCTAAGTAACAAAACTGCATGTTCTGTTCATGTACCCCAGAACTTAAAGTATAATAAAGAAACAAATAGATAAATAAATAAAATCAATATGATAATAAAAGGAAAATTTTCCCTCAGCTAGTTCACATAATAAATAAAATTAGAGATAAATAAATAAATAAACCTTAGAGATACCTAAATATTCACATATTTTCAAATAAATACTTTTCTTCCAGCCTCCTCAACAGTCTGGAAAAAAAAAAATCACCGTTTTTTTAATCCTTTTCACTTCTTTCAAAACCTTTCATCTTATTTATACAGATGTTGTTAACTCAGGTTTTTCACAAAATATGGATACATCATGGATTTCTTAATTAGCAAAAGAAAATGTATATTACCAAGCTTATGGGAACAGGTCCTAAATCTTGGCTAGTAATTTCATGGCTCTTCTCAAGCTAACTCACTCCCCTCTAGTCACAACAACTACCATGTTTCAGACAGCCTCACCCCCACCAGCAATAGGTCCCCACTGTACCACTGCCTGAACATGCAAAGGAATGTCACTGCCCCATTCCCACCAGTGCCCCCACCTCACCAAACAAGGATGCAACTCATTGCGCTGCTGTGGCTGCTGACATGTACAAGCAAGCATGGATCCTGCTACCACCACTCCAGTGACATACTTTGGCCAGCACGCCCCATTGAAATGTTGTGACCAGCAGATCAGGAACTTCTTTACCCCTCAACCACAGCAGGTTGCTAACCTTGAGGGACAGGAAAACAAAGCCAGAGGCCTGATACTGTCCCCCAGAGTTAGAGCATGCAGCCAAAAGTGCTGAGCTGAACCTTGGCCCCCTAAAATCTTCCAAAAATGAAGCAAGTGAACTGAACCAAGCTTATACCACAATCGAACCACCAAGGTAATCAAGACGATCAAACCAAAAAGTCCCATCTAAAGCACAGCAACTTCAAAGACAGAGGAAATATCAACTCACACAGATGAGAAAGAACCAGCACAAGAACTCTGGCAACTCAAAAACCCAGAGTGTCTTCTTACCTCCAAATGATTGCACTAGTTCCCCAGCAATGATTCTTAACCAGACTGAGATAGCTGAAATGACAGACATAGAATTCAGAATATGGATAGGAACAACGATCATAGAGATTCAGGAGAAAGTTGAAATCCAATTCAATAAATTTAAGAAATAAAATAAAACAATGTAGGGGCTGAAAGATGAAATGACCATTTTAAGAAAGAAATAACCTGATGTGATAGAGAAAAAAAAAAACTCCTTTCATGAATTTCATAATATATGACCACAAGTATTAACGGCAGAATAGACCAAGCTGGGGAAAGAATCTGAGTTCAAATACCAGTTCTCTGAATTAACTCAGTCAGATAAAAATGAAGAAAAAAAAAAAAAAAAAGACTAAAAAAGAAAGAACAAAACCTCCAAGAAATATGGAATTACATAAAGAGAACAAATATACAGCTCATTAATATCTCTGAAAGACAGGGAGTGAAATCAGACAACTTGGAAAACATAGAATGGCAATGTTAGAAAGTCAGGAAACAACAGATACTGGAGAAGATGTGGAGAGATAGGAATGCTTTTGCACTGTTGGTGGGAGTGTAAATCAGTTCAACCACTGAACTGATAGATTCCATTGTGGAAGACAGTGTGGTGATTCCTCAAGGATCTCAAACCAGAAATACCATTTGACCCAGCAATTCCATTACTGGGTATATATCCAAAGGATTATAAATAATTCTCCTATAAAGACACATGCACACGTATGTTTATTGCGGCACTGTTCACAATAGCAAAGACTTGGAACCAACCCAAATGTCCATCAGTGATAGACTGGATAACAGAAATGTGGCACATATACACTATGGAATACTATGCAGCCATAAAAATGATGAGTTCATGTCCTTTGCAGGGACACGGATGAAGCTGGAAATCATCATTCCCAGCAAACTAACACAAGAACAGAAAATCAAACACCACATGTTCTCACTCATAGGTGGGAGTTGAACAATGAGAATACATGGACACGGGGAGAAGAACTTCACACACCGGGGCCTGTCAAGGGGTGAGGGGCTCGGGGAAGGATAACATTAGGAGAAATACCTAACATAGGTGACATTTGATGGTTGTAGCAAGCCACCATGGCACGTGTATACCTATGTAACAAACCTGCACTTTCTGCACATGTATCCCAGAACTTAAAGTATAATAATACAAAAATAAATAATAAAAAAGAAATATGTTAAAAAATTGTATTATGTAGATATTTTTGTTTTCTTGTTTCATGCCAAGTACTTTCATAAATGCTAGACTTCTATTTGTACATTTTGCTTTCCATGAAGGTGAAGACAAATAAAGAATGATCATTCAAAAATATTAATGTACAGCAAAGTAAAGTAACTGTAGGGCTTCCATAACAAAAGTACAACAAACTGAATGGCTTAAACAAGAGAAATGTATGTATTGTCTCAGTTCTGGAGGCTAGGAGTCTCAAATCAAGGTGCCAGTAACGTTGATTCCTTTTGAGCAAGTTGAGAGAAAGATCTGTCCCTGGCCTTTCTTTTTGGCTTGTAGATGGATAACTTCCTTCCCTGTATGTCTCTTCACATCATCTTCCATCTGTGCACCTCTCTGTGTTCAAATACGCTCCAATTTAAAAAAAAAAAAAAGAATGTCAGTCATATTGGATTAGGGCCTACCCTAATGATTTCATCTTAACCTGATTACCTCTGTAAAGACGTTATCTACAAACAAAATCACATTCTAAAGTACTGGGGGTGGGTGAAGATTTCAACATACGAATTTTGGGGAGACCCAATGCAATCTATAAAAGTAGCCATTTAAATAGAAGTATTTTTAGTCTTTTAACTCAAGGTCTCTCTACAGTGTTAAACCATGCCATCTTAATGTGTGTTATTTAGAATAATCTAAAAAAATTATATATTTTCATTAACATTTAGGTTACCTTCAACTTTGTTTTTGATGTTTTATAAGCTGCCCATAAGTGACTTTAATGACTCACTGTATACCACTGACAGATCATTTCTCATGAATTCAGTGATGTGCACTTCAAGACTCAGGAAAGATGGAAACTTGGCCTTACTAAAGTCATATAGTTAGTATGTGGCAGAGCTGATATTCAGCTCTACATCTTGCTGCCTCCAAACTTAATGATATATGTATGGTCAATATTATTTTAAAATACTCATTTAGTGCTTGCCTTTTTAATAAAAATGCTGATTTCCCTGATTATAAATGTAGCAGGTGATCACTGAAGAAAGTTTAGGAAAAAACTCAAAACTTATGCAGATTAATATTAAAATTATTCATAATTTCACCATCCATAAATAATTGTTGGTATATTATCTTACAGAAATCAGTTATAAACATTTTTATTTTTCAATTTATATATTTATATCTGCAGAACTACATTGTAATTTTATTTATCACAAAAACTCGTTGCAAAAAAACATTTTTACATTGGCCCAATTAAAAATCACCCTTAATCTTAGTGGAGAATTATTTTTTAATTATTCAAAATAAGAATATTTTCATTTTCACATTTTTCTAGAGAGAGTATTGCATAAGTCTTGTAAAGTTACTCCTAAAATTTAATTTTCTTTTCTTACTTCCTACTCTCCAGTCCTAAGAAATGAGTGGTTCAAGACAGAGTAGGGGTAGGGCAACAGTCAGCACTTTGTCTTTGCTGCACTCTCTGGTTCATCTCTGAAGCCTGATTTCTCTACCCAGGCGTGAAGATACTTGAGTAAGTAGTCTTATCCATCCTCTTGCACTGATATGAAAACTGGTATATTTCTTGAGAGAAGAGCCTCAAAAAATAATCTGAGATAAGAACAAGTGGAAAGCAGAGATATCTCTTCTTTTTAATTCACCCCCTCCTTTGGTCACCTCCTGAATATAAAATGAAGAACCCAGAACAACATGGTGTCCATGGCAATCATATCTAGGTTTGCAGAATTTTAGAGAACCCATTAAATCCTTTCAGAGGATAAGCAGGGGATTTAAATCATGTCAGACATATAGCACCCAGCACAGAACTGAGGGCACAGTATGTGCTTCATGCATCTTTTTTGTTTGATGGCAATATCACTTCAAGGCTTCCTCAGAAAGATTCTATACCTACTTCCCATCTCACTTCTTTCTTAACATGTAACTTACACACTGACCTCACAACTTCTCTGGGACACATTCAGTGTATCAGATGTGTAACCACTTATAAGCTATTGGTTTGATTCTGAAAGTTTTGATGTGGTAAGACTGGAATCAGTACAAATGATATGCTTGGATCAGGTAGTTCCTCATGGTGAGTCATGTCTGGGCTTACCCTGATGCAGTCCAGTCATGCTTCCCCTATGACTTGGTTGTTTGTATTGTCCCCAGAGTCAAGAGAGTCCCAGGTCTATGAATCTTGCTCCTGAGCATTGTAATTTGGCCTACAGCCTTGTTCACACAAATAAATCTGGCATTAGTTCCAGCTGGCAGTGATATGGGCTTGGTGATTCACTTTTAGGCCTCATTGAAGAGTAGAGTTAAAGAAGCTTCATTGTCAGAAAGAGTGAGATCTCTACTACTATGTGTCTTCTAAGAATGTTCAGAGTTTTCTTTTTTAGAGTGCAAAAGTCTTAACTGTATTCCTAGTACCCTCCATTCTCTCTCTTTTTTATTGAAACATAAGAATTGTGTGTAATTATGGGGTACATGTGATATTTTTATACATGTATACAATGTGTAATAATAAAATCGGAGTAATTAGGTTATCAGTTACCTCAAACATTTATCCTTTGTTTGTACTGGGAACATTCCAAATCTCTTCTTCTAGCTATTTTGCAATATAAAATAAATTACTATTGCCACCCTATGGTACTATCAAACACTATAAGTTATTCCTTCTATCTAACTGTATTTTTTTTACCCGTTAACCAAATTCTGTTCATCTCCTCCCTGCTTCCCTTCCCAATGCCTAGCAACCATCATTCTACTTTCCACTTTCGTGGGATCCACTTTTTTAGCTTCCATATATGAGTAGGAACATGTAATATTTGTCTTTTTGTGCCATCGCTTAACATAAATATACTCTAGTTCCATCCGTGTTGTTGCAAATAACAGAATTTCATTCCTTTTTTATGGCTGAATAATACTATATTGTGTATATATTTCACATTTTCTTTATCCATTCATCTACTGATAGGTATATAGGTTGCTTCCATATCTTGGCTATTGTGGATAATGCTGTAATAAACATGGTAGTGTAGATATCTTTTTAATACACTGATTTCATTTTTTAAAATGTATGCCCAGCAATGAGATTGCTGGGTCATCTTTAGATCTATTTTTACTTTTTGAGGAACCTCCATAGTGTTTTTCACAGGGGCTGTATTAATTTACATTCTCACTAACAGTGCATTAGCATTTATCTTTCTCTACATCCTCAAAAACATTTGTTACTTTTTGTATTTTTGATAATTACCATTTAAACTGGAGTGGGATGATATATCTTTGTGTTTTTGATTTGCGTTTCCCTGATAATTAAGTGATGTTGAGGTTTTTAAAAATATACTCATTGGCCATTTTTATGGTTTCCTTTGAGAAAATCTATTCATATCCTTCTCTACTTTTCAATGGGATTATGTACTTTTTTACTTTGTATATTCTGGATGTTAGTCTCTTGTCAATGAATAGTTTCCAAATATTTTCTCTCATTTAACAGGTTGTCTCTTCACACTGTTGATCATTTACATTGTTGTGCAGAAGTTTTTTACCTTGATGTAATTCCATTGTCTATTTTTGCTTTTGTTGCTTGTGTTTTTGAGGTCTTACCTAAAAATTCTTTGCCCAGACCAATGTTCTTCCAATTCATGAGCATGGGATGGATATCTTTTATCTTTTGTGTCCTCTTAAATCACTTTCAACAGTGTTTTATAGTTTTTATTGTAGAGGTCATTCACTTATTTGGTTAAATTTATTCCCAGATGTGTTTTTTTTAATGTGTGTGTGTAAGTATTGTAAATGGGATTGCTTTCTTGATTTCTTTTTCAGATTGTTCACTGTTGGTATATAGAAATGTTACTGCTTTTCATATGCTTATTTTATATATTGCAACTTTAATGAATTTGTTTTTCAGTTCTAACAGATTTTGGTTCAGTCTTTAGGTTTTCCTAAATATAGGATCATGTCGTCTGTGAACAAGGATAGTTTGAATTTTTATTTTCCAATTTAAATGTATCTTTCTCTTGCCTAACCGCTGTGATAGGACTTCCAGTACTATCTTGAATAACCGTGGTAAAAGTGGGCATCATTGTCTTGTTCAGATCTTGGAGGAAAGAATTTCCATTTTTCCCCATTCAGAATGATGCTAGCCATGGTTTTGTCACGTAAGACCTTTATTGTTTTGAGGTATATTTCTTCTGTATCCAGTTTGTTGACAGTTATTATCATGAAGGGATGTTAAATTTTATCAAATGCCTTTTCAGCATCAATTAAAATGAGCATATGGTTTTTGTCCTTCATTCTATTGATACAGTGTATCACACTGATTGATTTACGTATGTAGAATCATCCCTGCAATCCTGGGATAAATCCCGCTTGGTCATGATGAATATTTTTAATGTTTTGTTGAATTCAGTTTGCTTGTATTTTAATGAGGATTTCTGCACCTGTGTTCATCAGTGATACTGACCTGTAGTTTTCCTATTTTGTTGTGTTTTTGTATAGTTTTGGCATCAGGATAATCCTGGCCTTCTAGGATGAGTTTAGAAGTACAGTTTAGAAGTATTTCCTTCTCTTCAATTTTTTTGAAATAGTTTAAAGAGAATTGGTATAGGTTATTCTTTGTTTGGCAGAATTCAGCAGCGAAGCTGTCAGATCCTGGTCTTTCCTTTAATAGGAGGCTTTATTACTACTGCAGTCTCATGACTCATTATTGGTTTTCAGGTTTTCTCTTTTTTCATGGTTCAATCTTCATAGTTTGCATGTGTCCACAAATTTATCCATTTCTTTTAGGTTTTCCAATTTATTGGTGTATCAATTTTCATAATCATGTCTGTTGATTTTTCTTGTATTTCAGTAGTATCAGTTGTAATATATTCTTTTTCATCTCTGACTTTTTTAGACTTCTTGTTGAAGTAGCTAAAGGTTTCTTGATTTATTTTTCAAAAAATCAACTTCATTTTGTTGATCTTTTGTATTTTTGTAGTTCAAATTTTATTCACTTATGCTTTGATCTTTATTATTTCTTTCCTTCTACTACTTTTGAGTTTGATTGTTCTTGCTTTTTTAGTTCCTTGAAGTACAATGTTAGGTTGTTTGTTGGAAGTCTACTTTTTGATGTAGGTGTGTATTGCTACCAATTTCCATTCTAGAACTGCTTTTGCTATACCCTCTAGGTTTCTGTATGCTGTGTTTCCATTTTCATCTGTCTTAAGAAATTTTTTTAATTTCCTTTTTAATTTATTCATTGACCAATTTGTTTTTCAGTAGCATATTGTTTCTTTCCATGGATTTGTACAGTTTCCAATGTTCCTTCTCTTATTGCTTTATAGTTTTATTCAATTGCGGTCAGAAGATATACAGGATATGGTTTTGACTTTTTTGAATTTTTTAGAACTTGTTTTATTGCCTAATATATGGTCTATCCTAGATAATGTTCCATGTGTTGTTAAGAAAAATGTGCATTCTTCAGCTATGGGGTAAAATGTTCTGAAAATGCCTGTTAGGTCAATTTGATCTCGAGTAAAGTTTAATTCTGATGTTTGTTGATTTTCTTGTCTAGATTACCTGTCCGCTGCCAAAAGTGGGTGTCAAAGTCTCCTACTATTGCCTTTTCCATTGTTTTTAAGTGTCCTTGACTTAAGGCCTATTTTATCTGAATATAGCTACTTCTGCTCTTTTTGTTTGTTTTCCATTTGCTTCTAATACCTTTTAAGTATCTTCATAGTCTGTGCATGTCTTTATAGATGAAGTGAGTTTCTTGTAGAAGTTGGATCCTTTTAAAAATTCATTTAGCCACTCTGTCTTTTAACTGAAGAATGTAATTCATTTATATTCAGGTTTGAATATTATTGATATGTAAGTATTTACTATTGCTATCTTGTTACTTGTTTTCTGGTTGTTTTGTAGAATCATTTCTTTCTTTCTTTTTCTCTCTCTCTTGCTTTCTTTTTTGTGGTAAAATAATTTTCTCTAGTAGGACATTTTGATTTCTGGCTACTTATTTTTAGCATATCTATAATAGGTTTTTGCTTTGTCGTTGCTACAAGGCTTATAAAGATATATTTATAACAGATTATTTTAAACTGATAGTAGTTTAACTTTGATGCAAACAAACAAAAATAAACTCTACATTGTAACACTACCCCCTGCCACATTTTGACTTATTGCTGTTTCAACTTATATATTTTTATATTGCCTCTTAATCAGTTGAGGTTATTAATAGTTCTTTCTTTTAGCTTTCATACTTAAGATATAAATTGTTTACTTACCCTCGTTATAGTATTATAGTATTGTGAATGCTTCTGTTTTTTTAAATAGTGAATTTCACACTTCAGTTTTTTTTTATGTTTTTTTACACATTACCATTCATTTCTTTTTTTCAGATTGAAGAAGAATTCCCTGTAGCATTTTTTTTTTGTAGAAGTGTCGTGTTGTAAATTTCCTCAGCTTTTGTTTGTTTGAGAAAGTGTTTATCTCTTTTTCATGCTGAAAGGATACCTTTCCTGGGTATAGTATTCTTAGTTGGTTTTTTGTATTTGTTTCCTTCAGCACTGTGAATATAGCATCTCACTTATTTTGCTCTGCTAAATTTCTCTGAGAAATCTGCTGAAAGTCGTATTAGAGCTCAGTTCAATATGATATGTTTATTTTCTCTTGCTGCTTAAAGTATTCGTTCTGTGTTTTTGATTTTTACTAATTTCATTATAATATATCTGGGTGTTTTCCTCTTTGAATTGAATTTGATTAATATCGTTGAGCTCCCTGCACCTGGATAGTGTTGGTTTTCTCCAGCTTTCAGAAATTTCTAGCCATTATTTTTTGAAATATGCTTTCTAGACCTTTTCCTCTCTTATATAATACCTGTTGTAAAGTTCTATTATGTGGAGGTTAGTTTGCTTGATGGTGTCCCCTAGTTTTTCTTTACTCTTTTATTTAAATTCTTCTTCCTTTTGCTTCTCTGATTGCATAATTTCATTTATTCTTTTTTCAAGCTCACTAATTCTTTCCTCTTTTTGATCAAGTCTGCTATTGAAGCTTTCTATGGACTTTTTCAGTTCAGTTATTACATTGTTTGCTTCTAAAATTTGTTTGTTTTCTTAAAATTGTTCGTATTTCTGTGAAATGTCTTATTTTGTTCCTGGATTGTTTTACAAGTTTCAACCTGTGTTTTATTGTGATTCTTTCAACTTCTTTAAGAGGATTATTCTGAAGTTTCTGTCTGACATTTTGGAGATCTTGTATTCTTCTGTGTCTATTATTGGAGTTTTGTTGGTTTCTTTGAGTGGTGTTGTGTCTGGAATTGGTGGGTTCTTGGGCTCGTTGACTTCAAGAATGAAGTTATGGACCCTTACGGTGAGTGTTACAGTTCTTAAAGATGGTAGGTCTGGAGTTTGTTCCTTCAGACGTTTAGATGTATCTGGAACTTCTTCCTCCTGGTGGGTTCGTGGTCTCGCTGACAGGAGTGAAGCTGCAGACCTTTGCAGTGAGTGTTACAGCTCATAAAGGCAGCCCGTGGACCCAAAGAGTGAGCAGCAACAAGATGTACTGCAAAGAACAAAAGAACAAAGCTTCCAGACTGCGGAGGGGCACCTGAGCAGGTTGCCACTGGCTGGCTTCTGCAGCCTGCTTTTATTCCCTTATCTGGCCCCACCCACATCCTGCTGATTGGTCCATTTTACAGAGAGCTGATTGGTCCATTTTACAGACAGCTGATTGGACTGTTTTGACAGGGTGTTGATTGGTGTATTTACAATCCTTTAGCTAGACATAAAGCTCTTCAAGTCCCTACTAGGGTAGCTAGATACAGAGTACCCATTGGTGTATTTACAAACCTTGAGCTAGACACAGAGTACTGATTGGTGTGTTTACAATCCTTGAGCTGGACTGAGAGTGCTAGACAGAAAAGTTCTCCAAATCCCCACTAGGTTAGCTAGATACAGAGTACCAATTGGTATATTTACAAACCTTGAGCTAGACACAGAGTACTGATTGGTGTATTTACCAACCCTGAGCTGGACATAGAGTGCTGATTGGTGCGTTTAGGATCCCTTAGTTACACATAAAAGTTCCCCAAGTCCCCACCAGACTCAGGAGCCCAGCTGGCCTCACCCAGTAGATCGGGTAGCCGGTGGCAGCTGCCCGCCAGTCCTAAGCCATGCCTGCACTCCTCAGCCCTTGGGTGGTAGATAGGACCGGGCCTCCCCGAGCGGGGCTGTTAGGGAGGCTTCCGCCAGTGGGAGCCCACGGTGGAAGGGTGGGGCTTGGGCATGGTGGGCTGCAGGTCCTGCGCCGTGCCCTGTGGGGAGGCAGCTGAGGCCTGGCAAGAATTTGAGCGCAGCTCCAGCAGTGCTGGAGGACCCGGGGCAACCTCAGCAGCTGCTGGCCAGGGTGCTAAGCCCCTCACTGCTCTAGGTTGGCCACTGCGCTGTCTGGCTGCCCCAAGTGTGGGGTCCCAGAGCCCCAGCTGGGGCCACCGGAACTCGCACTGGCCCCCAAATCCGGGGCGCAGCCCCAGTTCCCACCCTTGCCTCTCCCTCCACACCTCCCGGCAAGCAGAGGGAGGCCTTGGCCAGCCCAGAGAGGGGCTCCCACAGTGCCCTGTTGGGCTGAAGGGCTCCTCAAGCAGTGCCAGAGTGGACTCCGAGGCCCAGGAGGTGCCCAGAGCGATGGCAGCTAGCACGTTGCCACCTCTCAGTGTCATATTTCCCTGAGTTTCCACAATCCTTGTGTCTTTATGTTGATGCCTGTGTGTTTGAAGAGTCAGCCACCTCTTCCAGGTTTTGTGGGTTTTATTTGGTGGTGTTAGGCCTTTATTCCTTAGTAATGAAACTTCAACATTGGCCTGTTATTTCCTCCCATTCTGGGAGGCTTATAGTATGCACTGGTACAAAAACACTTTACTGGAACTAACTTGTTGCCGTGCAGTTGTTTCTCGCTCTGGGGACAATTTATAGTGAGCACTGAAAGTTAAAAGCTGTCCTGAAATTATATTGCTGCCCTACAGTTTTTTCCAGTCTGGAGAAGACAGGTGAGTACCAGAACTCAATCTCAACTTTTTGTTTCTGGGCCAGGGGAAAGCTCCACCTGGTATTTATTAAAAATTCAGCCACAGATTTGGGCCTTTGCTTGAATGGCGCCCCCTCCCCCCCCGCACAGCACTATGGCATCAGCCAGTCTCTTCAACATGGCACTCCCACTGACTGAAGCACAGAGTAGCTGCCTAGATCTGCGTGCCAGTCTCTGAGATCAGTGTCCTGTACCTTGTCTTGAAATCAGCCCTCTGGGATATCCAGTGGTTCCCATATGATGGGACTGGAGTGGACTTCCCATGAAGATTCGCAGACTGATGGGAGATTGAACATTTCTCCTGCTCTCTTGAGTTGTCAACCATATGTTTGCATTTAGGCAGCAGATGGAATTATTGCAAATTATTTACTGTATAACCATTTGTCCACTTATACTACCTTACAATCTGCTTTTCATATCATCGTGATGAGTTTTCTGCTGTTATGGAAAATTCCATTTATGGCTAAAGCTTTTAGTAAATGCTATGAAGCTTGATGACTCTCTCTACTGAATGAGAATAATTATGTACTAGTTCATAAAATGTTCTTATGGGTTTGTTTAGTCACTAGAAAGGCTAGAATACTGATTCTTAAATATAAAAAAAATAGTTTAAAGAGCTATAATATCGAGCAGTTCTTTTTTTCTAAAGTTCCCTGGACATTGAGTAACAACTAAGTTAATAAAGCAATAGTTTGTTACTTGATTTTATATGAGAAAGCCTAAATAGTATTTTAAAAATAAAGCTTCATGACTAGGACTTCTTCCCTCCATCACTTTCTTACCTCTTCTTAGCTACATCTACATGAAGGCATTCTCCACTTGGAAAAAAAGACGGAGGCACAACCTCCCATAGAAAAGAGTTTCTTTCTCCCATTATCAATATATCTGCTTGGATTCTGCTTGGCTAATTGCTTGAATTAAATGTTTACTTTTAGATACATTACTGCTACATTACTGCTAATAGGAGAATGAGAAAATAAGACTGGCTATGCCTGGAGGTTAGGAAGTGAGGAACAAGAGAGGGGCTTCGCAAGAATTATGTGAAATGATTGTGTGATGCTTTCTGAAAGGACATGAGTCTAGGCAGTCAAAAATACCTGGCTAACCACCCTAAGGCTATATTTCCTCTATATATTCCCTATTCCCTATATTCCCTCCCTTACCCAAACTACCCAGAATCTACTATTTCAGAACTCTTTTCCCATCTCATTTTTTGCATTTCTGTTGGAAAATTAACCTGTGAATAATCTTTTCAGGTTTCTACCTTTAAAAATACAGGACAAAGACAACTGCTTCATCATACTCTAATCTCAGTGGAGTAAAGAAAGAATCTAGTGTTCTTTCTCTTTTTCAAGGTAGAGTATTACTGTTAGGAAAAATTAAATGGACAAATCAGAGGTTATATTTAAAATATGTCATAATACCTAAATAAGGCATGGACACTGAACAATCAGAATTGGTCTTTGTGTAGGCACTGCATCCTGGAGGCTCCTATTATATCAATCAGGCCTAAATTTCCTCATTGCTGGATCATTACATGGTCCTACTTATCTGGCTGATGAGGCAAGTTAACAGTTGAGGGCTTGGGGGAGTTCAAAGTAGTAATTATTTATCCACCGGGACAGAAACTGTTTAATATTTTGGTAATAATACATGACTGCTGACTAACCAAGGCGGGTCACTATGTAGGTGTGCAGGATTAACAGTTACTTGATAGAATTAGCTCTGTGTAACAAACTTTAAGAGAGTTACATGTTTGGAACATTGATTTAAAATGTACTTTTAAATAGTTGCTCTGTAGCTTGTTTTGTTTTCTTTTCCCCACATGTACTTCAAATGGGTCACTGAATATCTTCAAATTGTATGTAAATTTTGGAGGGGAAGTGGTATATGCAGATTTTTTTTTTCTGGAAAGAAGATCAATCACTTTTGCCAAATTCTCAAACAGGCCCATATTTCTCTCTCACACACACACATGCGTGTGCATGCACACACACACACACGCACATTAAGATGCGAAGAATCACTGACACAAAATGTCATATTTATAATCTCTGTAAATAGGGAGAATTCATCAAGCTTATATAAGAGTGATGTAAATAATTCAGTTACAATTATAAAAGAAATGGTATCACAGCAAATCCCTTTGGCATTCCACTGAAAATTTCTCTCTGATGTATAAAACACAATTTCTGTGCTTACTCTTACAGCTGTATTAATCATCAAATAAGGGGCTTATTTCTTGTCTGTTCTGCTTAGCATATTACCAAATCTGGTTCACATGAACTCATGGGTAAAATCTAAAGCTGTTCATGTATTATTCCTCATGAATATTTCACAAGGCAATAAGGTATGAAAAACTGAACAATATAAAAAATAACTGGGCCTAAAGCTTGATTTCTTGTTTTATAGAACATCAGCCAGAGACGCCTCTGTTTGCAATTTACAATGAAAAAAACTGGCATAGACTTTAGAGAGAATTTCTAATAAACCAAAAGGTTAAAAGCTAAATGGGGTCAAGAGCTGTCACCTTGACAAATGGTAAAATCTAACCTTTGGCTCCCACCAGGCCAGACCATAACCGAAGAGTTACTAAAGATAAGCAATTGGCAAGGAACAAGCCCATTATTAAGACTTACTTAAAGTTCTGAGGGAACTTCCTTAAACAGTTCTATGTGTACTTTATTTATCTTGAAACTTTTTGGGAACAGCTGTATAATAGGAAGCAGTATTTCTGAGGCCCAGGAAGTGAGTAAGGGCTACACAAATTGGGACTAATGACTCTATTTTGAAAAACAAACAAACAAACAGAAAAACTAAAAAACTTCTCAGGTGTTATATCTTATTATGAAAGTCTACTTCTCTATCTTCCATATTGTTTGCGGTCTTCCTTGATGATTGCATCTGATGACCAAGCTCAGGCTTTCCCATACAAATTTATTGTGCCAAGTTTGCTTTGAGAGAATATTAGATTTTGTAGAGTTTTACGTTATTAAAATCATGAGTGGCTTCTTTTGCTTTTCACTGTTGAGTGTTTTTGCTGCAGCCTAACCTATCTTTTACTTATTGCTTGTTTTCTTTGTATTTGCTACTCAATAAAGCTTGTCAAATGTGTAACTCATGTCATATATGGTGCTGTCTAATATAATTCATGGGTATAAGGTGAGAGAGAAGTGTAATTCTAAAGTTACTTGAGGTGGGCCACTAAAAGGTCCTGGGTTCATTTATTTATTCAGCAAATATATATTGTCCAATTGCAAGCTAGGCATCAAGTATATTCAAGGTGGTAAATAAAATGAGCCTGATCACTTCTTTTAGGGCATTTACAGTGAAGTGGAGGGGACTGACATGACTCAATCAGGTGAACACATCAGCCATATAATTGCAAATGAACATGAGGGCTGCAAAATAAATAGACCAGAGAGCTTTGAAAAACAGTAATAGAGAGGGCTACCTCAGATTGAGGGAGGAGAGGTGTTATAGCAAGCATCTCTGAGAAGAAAATATTTAGCTATGACCTGAGAAATCAGAAGGTGTCAGTCAAGGTGGGAGGAAGAAAATCTTAGTAGAGAGAGCAGCATGCCCAAAGGTCACATGAGGAACTGAAGAACTGATGGGAGGCCAGCATGGCAAGAATGAGTAGGAGAGAGAATGGCACAAAATAAAGAACAAGAGGGCAGTGTGGCAGCACTAGTGCTGATACCCAGATATGTGACATTCCACCTTATTCCAGACACAAAGTAGAATTGCACTTCCTGGCTCCCTTGTGTTTGGGTGGGGCCATGCTACTAGATCTAGCCAATGAGTTGTGAGCACAAATGATGCCTGTAACTTTCTGGTCAATTTCCGAAACTAAAGCATGTAATGGATCAGATAACTTCTGCACTAGAGTAGTCACTCAGTAAGATAAGGAGGAAAATGGTGTTGGGCCCTATGTGAGGAGAAATAGTGTCCTAGTCAGTTTGGGCTGCTGTAATAAATTACTATAGATTAGGTGGCTTAAGGAACAAATATTTGTCTCGCAGTTCCGGAGGCTGGGAAGTCCAGGATTAATGTGCTGGCAGATTCAATGTCTAGTGAGGGCACCCTTCCTGGTTTGCAGGTGGGTGTCTTCTTGTTATATCCTTACATCGTGGATAACAGAGAGAGGAAGCAGGATTTGTGATTTCTTCTTATAAGGGTATGAATCCCATTTATTAGGACCCTGCCTTCATTACCTAATTACCTCCTAAAGGCCCCACCTCCTAATGTCATCACACTAAAGGTTAGAATTTCAACATATGAATTTTGGGGGGCAGAAAAACATTCATTCCCTAACAGGGAGGGTGAGGAAGATGAGAGGAAACGTCCCTTTCAGAGACTGAATTGTGAAGTAAACCACTTTGTGTAATATTGCAGTAGGTACTGCTTTAGTGAGGAGTGGAGAGTGGATGAGGAGAACTCTCCCTTGGTAAGAAGGAAGAAAAAGATGTAAAGTAGTGCCTATGATCCTGATGAAGTTACTTTACTCAAACTTTCATTAACCTCTACAAACAAAAAAGAACCTGAGAAGACTTTTGTTAGTCACTTTCTTGTGCATTGAGGAATTGTCCAGAGAGACAAGAGAAGCCCATCAGACTAACAGCAGGCCTCTCAACAGAAACTCCATAAGCCAGAAGAGATTGAGGACCAACATTCTTAAAGAAAAGAATTTTCAAGCAGAATTTCATACCTGCCAATCTAAACTTCATAAGTGAAGGAGACATAAAATCCTTTCCAGACAAGCAAATGCTGAGGGATTACTTACTACTAGGCCTGCCCTGCAAGAGCTCCTGAAAGAAGTACTAAATATGGAAAGGAAAAACCAGTACTGGCCACTGCAAAAACACACCAAAATATAAAGACCACTGACACTGTGAAGAAACTGCATCAACTAGTGTGCAAAATAACCAAATAGTATCATAATGACAGGATCAAATTCACAAATAACAATACTTTAAATGTAAATTGGTGAAATGCCCCAATTAAAAGACATAGACTGGCAAATTGGATAAAGATTCAAGACCCATTCATGTTCTGTATTCAGGAGACCCATCTTGCGTGCAAAGACACACATGGGCTCAAAATAAATGGATGGAGAAAAATTTACCAAGCAAATGGAAAGAAAAAAAAAAAAGGCAAAAAAAGAGCAAGGGTTGCAATCCTAGTCTCTGACAAAACAGACTTTAGACCACCGAAGATCAAAAAAGTCAAAGAAGGGCATTACATAATAGTAAAGGGAACAATTCAACAAGAAGAGCTAACTATTCTAAATATATATGCACCCAATATAGGAGCACCCAGATTCATAGAACAAGTTCTTAGAGACCTGTAAGAAAACTTGGACTCCCACACAATAATAATGTGAGACTTTAACTCCCCACTGTCAATATTAGATCAACGAGACACAAAATTAACAAGGATATTCAGGACTTGAACTCAGCACTGGATCAAGTGAACTTAGCAGACGTCTATAGAACTCTCTACCCCAAATCAATAGAATATATATTCTTCTCAGTGCCACGTGGAACTTATTCTGAAATTGACCACATAACTTTAAGTAAAACTCTCCTCAGCAAATGCAAAAGAACTGAAATCATAATAGTATCTCAGACAACAGTACAATCAATTAGAACTCAGGATTAAGAAACTCACTCAAAAACCACACAATTTCATGGAAATTGAACAATCTGCTCCTGAATGACTCCTGGTTCAATAATGAAATTAAGGCAGAAATCCAGAAGTTCTTTGAAACCAGTGAGAACAAAGAGACAACATACCAGAATCTCTGTGACACAGTTAAAGCAGTATTAAGAGGGAAATTTATAGCATTAAATGCCCACATAAGAAAGCTAGAAAGATCTCAAATTGACACCCTAATATCAGAAATAAAAGAGCTAGAGAGGCAAGAGCAAACTAATCCAAAAGCTAGCCGAAAACAATAAATAACTAAGATCAGAGAAGAATTGAAGGAAGTAAGAGACACAAAAAACTCTCCAAAAAATAAACAAATTTAGGAGCTGGTTTTCTTGGGGGGGGGGGGGAAAAAAAACTAACAAAATAGACCACTAGCTAGACTAATAAAGAAGGAGGGAGAGAAGAATCAAATAGACACAATAAAAAATGATAAAGGGGATATCAAGACTAATCCCACAGAAACACAGACTACCATCAGAGAATACTATAAACACTTCTTTGCAAATACAGTAGAAAATCTAGAAGAAATGGATAAATTTCTGAACACACACACCCTACCAAGACAAAACCAGGAAGAAGTCAAATTCCTGAATAGACCAATAACAAGCTCTAAAATTGAGGCAGTAATTAATGGCCTACCAACCAAAAAAATCTGGACCAGATTGATTCCCTGCTGAATTCTACCAGAAATGCAAAGAGGAACTGGTACCATTACTTCTGAAACTATTAGAAACAATTGAAAAGGAGGGACTTCTCCCTAATTTGTTTTATGAAGCCAGCATCATCCTGATACCAAAACTGGTAAGAGACACAACAGAAAAGGAAAACTTCAGGCCAATATCCCTGTTGAAAATCCATGCGAAAATCCTCATAAAATACTGGCAAACCAAATCCAGCAGCATATCAAAAAACTTATTCATCACCACCAAGCCAACTTCATCCCTGAGATGAAAGGCTGGTTCAACATATGAAAAATCAATAAATGTAATCCATGACATAAACACAACCAAAGACAAAAACCACATGATTATCTCAGTAGATGCAGAAAAGACCTTTATTAAAATACAACATCCCTTCATGTTAAAAACTCTCAATAAGCTAGGTGTTGATGGAACATTTCTCAAAGTAATGACAGTTAATTATGATAAAACCACAGTCAATGTCATATTGAATGGGCAAAACCTGGAAGCATTCCTTTTGAAAATTGGTACAAGACAAGACTGGTACATCGTATTGGAAATTCTGACTGGGGCAATCAGGCGAGAGAAAGAAAGAAAGGGTGATCAAATAGGAAGAGAGAAAGTCAAATTGTCTCGGTTTGTAGACAACATGATTTTATATTTATCAAACCCCATCATTTCAGCCCCAAAATTTCTTAACTCATGAGCAATTTCAGCAAAGTCTCAAGATACAAAATCAGTGTGCAAAAATCACAAGCATTCTTTTACACCAAAAACAGGAAAGCAACGCAGAGAGTCAAATCATGAATGAACTCCCATTCATAATCACTACAAAGAGAATAAAGCATCTAGGAATACAGCTAACAAGGGATGTGAAGGACCTCTTCAAGGAGAACTACAAGCCACTGCTCAAGGAAATAAGAGAGGACACAAACAAATGGGAAAACATTTCATCCTCATGGATAGGAAGAATCAATGTCGTGAAAATGACCACACTGCCCAGAGTAATTTATAAATTCAGCTCTATTCCCATCAAACTATCATTGACATTCTTCACAGAATTGGAAAAAAACTATTTTAATTTACATATGGATTCAAATAAGACTTCAGATAGCGAAAACAATCCCAAGCAAAAAAAGCAAAGCGGGAGGCAGTACACTACCTGACTTCAAACTATACTACAAGGCTGCAGTAACCAAAACAGCATGGTGCTGGTACTGAAACAGACACATAGGCCAATGGAGCAGAAAAGAGATCTCAGAAATAACACTACACATCTACAACCATTTGATCTTTGACAAACCTGACAAAAACAAGCAATGGGGAAAGGATCTCCTATTCAGTAAATGGTGGTGGGAGAACTGGCTAGCCAAATGCAGAAAACAGAAACTGGACCCCTTCCTTACACCTTATAGAAAATTTAACTCAAGATGGATTAAAGACTTAAATGTACAACCCAAAACCATAAAAAAAGTAGAAGAAAACGTAGGCAATACTATTCAGGACATAGTCTTGGGCAAAGACTTCATGACAAAAACACCAAAGGCAATTGCAACAAAAGGCAAATTGACAAATAGGATCTAATTAAACTAAAGAGCTTCGGCATAGCAAAAGAAACTGTCATCAGAGTGAACCTACAGAATGGGAGAAAATTTTTCCAATCTACCTATCTGACAAAGGTCTAATGCCCAGAATTTACAAGGAACTTAAACATATTTACAAGAAATAAACAACCCCATCAAAAAGTGGGCAAAGGATATGAACAGATACTTCTCAAAAGAAGACATTTACATTGCCAACAAACATATGATAAAAGCTCAATGTCTTGGATCATCAGAGAAATGCAAATCAAAACCATTATGAGATACCACCTCACACCAATCAGAATGACAATTATTAAAAAGTCAGGAAACAACAGATGCTGGCAAGGTTGTGGAGAAATAGGAATGCTTTTACATTTTTGGTGGGAATGTAAATTAGTTCAACCATTGTGGAAGACAGTATGGCAATTCCTCAAGGATCTAGAACCAGAAATACCATTTGACCCAGCAATCCCATTACTTAGTGTATACCCATGGGAATATAAATGATTCTACTACAAAGATACACGCACCTGTATGTTTATTACAGCACTATTTACAATAGCAAAGACATGGAACCAACCCAAATGCCCATCAATGATAGACTGGTTAAAGAAAATGTAGTATGTATACACAATGGAATACTATGCAGCCATTAAAAGGAATGAGATAATATCCTTTGCAGGAACATTGATGAAGCTGGAAGCCATTATCCTCAAAAACTAACACTGGAACAGAAAACTGAACACCGCTTGTTCTCACTCATAAGTGGGAGTTGAACATTGAGAACACATGGACAGAGAGAGGGAACAACACACACCAGGGCCTGTTCTGGGGAGGAGATTGAGTGGAGGGAACTTAGAGGATGGTCAACAGGTGCAGAAAACCACCATAGCACATGTATACCTACGTAACAAACCTGTATGTTCTGAACATATATCCTGTTTTTGTTTTTGTTTTTTTTAGAAGAAATAAAAATAAAAAAAAAAAGAAAATCCCTTGCAACCAATGAAAATGAAAACAAAATATACTAAAACTTACGGGATGCAACTAAAGCACAGCTAAGAGGGAAGTTCATGGTGATAAATGCCTATATTAAAAAAGAAGAGAGGATTTTAATTTAACAGACTCACCCAGAGAGCACAACTCTGATTTTGTTGAGAAAGGCTATCTACGGAACATAAAACACATAAACTTTCAAGGAAGGGGAGATTGGAATCCAAGAAGAATGCAAAAACATTTTGCAAGCCAGTAAGTCTCTGGACTAGAGAATATCTGGAACAGGAAGGAGGCAAAATGGTCAACTAGATGCAGCCAGAAGGAACGTCTCCCACCAAAGGACTGGCATATCAGAGAGAATGGCACACTCCTAGCAGATCTTCACAGGGAAGGTATTGAGGGAAGACAGGGGGAAGACACAGCTGGGCTGCAGAGGGAGGAAGCTGGGAACCCTGCACAATGCTAGTGCACACCAGGACTGGTTCCTGCCGCAGTGACTCCTGGAGAAGGGGTGAGTTGAATAGTCCAGGAGCGATCCACTCTTGCATGGATCTCTAAAATCCTGGCATGGAGAAACCCTTCAACCACCACGGACATTTGAATTGGCAGGGAGAGCTGCTTAGAGAAGTGGAAGAAACAGAAGTCCAGCCAGTGCAGAGCCCAAAGGGTTTGGAGTGGGAGCACCTATAGTGGAACATGGGCAGAGACGCCCATCTCCCTGAGCTAGACGTGTTTCCATAGGACGACTGTAGCCCTAGGGAAACTGTCACCTGAACTCTGCAGGGTGGTCTTGCCCATGAAACGACAGTCCACCTTGGGTACCCCTTGGTCTGCTGGCCTCTCCAGAGGCCCCAGCCTGGCTGCAGCTGTTTGCAGTGTAGTCCCCAGGTACCTCCTGGGGCCCACATTGTAGCTCCTGAACTAGTGGGTCAGGCCTGACTGGCAGAGTGCACCAGCACAGCAGTCCCTGCAGACACCAGCATGCTTGTGGCCTCCCACAACTGCGGCCTCCCCCATGCTCCTTGGCTTTCACGTACTCACCAGTGGCCACCCCTACATCGCTTTGCCACCATGTATTTGCATGGGCAGACTTTGCCTTCGTTACCCCACAAGAATATGTGCATGCATGCATCCTACCATGCCGCTGCTGCCTGCATGAGTGCACCTTGTTGCCAACACCCCACTAAACCACCATTGTTGTTAGAGCACTGGGTGGCACAGAGCCCACCAGCCCCGCCCTTGTCAGCATTCTACTCTGGTGCCAACACTGCCAGCAGTACGAAACTAGGCACAGAGATCAGCAGAGTCACCTCTGCCTTGAGCAGCCACCACTGCCTGCATGAAAACACACAGAGGGTCCACAATCTTGTGTCCATCAGCACTCCAACCCCATGCTAACAGCACCACCATCACGCATGCACACACAGTCACTGATGGGGGTCCCTGCCCCCACACCTTGTGGCCACCACTGCTGCTGTGAATGCCCACACAAAGGCCAGCACCCCAGCACCTGCTAGCACCCTGCCACATCCAACAAGCATGCACCCTGCTGTGTTGCCACTGTCACTGCTGCTGGCACATGCAAATGGGAACAGATTCTGCTGCCTGTGCCCCATGAAGCTCTTTGTCTGGCGCCACCCATCAGAGTGTTGTGACCAACAGTCCAGAAGCAACTCGGCCCCTCCAGTGCAGCAGGGACCTAACCTTGAGGAGCCAGAAAACAAAGTTGGGGACTGATGCTGGTCCCCCAGGGTAACAGCACGCAGTCCACGAGTCCTGAGTTGAGTCCTGACTCCCTAAAATCTTCCAGAAATTGAGCCAGTCAACTGAACCCACCTTATACCATCATCAAACACCCAAGGCCATGAAATGGAACAAAAGAAAAAAATCCAAAGGACAGCAATTTCAAAGATTGGAGGAACATCAGACCACAAAGATGAGGAAAAAACAGTGTAAGAACTCTTAACAACACAAAAAGCCAGAGTGTCTTCTTTCCTCCAAATGATCATACTAGTTCTCCAGCAAGAGTTATCAACTGGGCTGAGGTGGCTGATATGACAGAAATAAAATTCAAAATATATATAGAAATGAAGATCATCAAGATTCAGAAGAATGTTGAAACCAATCTAAGGAAGCTAGGAATCACAATAAAATAGTACAGAAGCTGACAAACGAAATACTCAGTATAGAAAAGAATGTAACCAACTTGATAGAGCTGAAAAAACACAGTACAAAAATTCATAATTTAATCGTAAGTATTAACAGCAGAATAGACCAACCTGAGGAAAGAATCTCAGAGCTTGAAGACTGGTTTTCTGAAATAAAATAGTCAGACAAGAATAAAGAAAAAAGAATAAAAATGAACAAACAAAACCTCCAAGAAGTATGGGATTGTATAAAGAGACCAAATCTATGACTCATTGGCATCCCTGAAAGAGAGAGAATGGAAGAAACTTGGAAAACATGTTTCAGGATATCATCCATGAGAACTTCCTCAACCTAGCTAGTGAGGCCAGCATTTAAACTCAGGAATGCAGATAACTCCCATAAGAGACTTCACAAGAAGATCATTCCCAAGACAGATAATCATCAGATTCTCCAAGTTTGAAATGATAGAAAAAAATGTTAAAGGTAGGTACAGGGAAAGGACAGGCCACCTACAAAGGGACGTCCTTCTGACACAGCAGACCTCTCAGCAGAAACTCTACAAGCCAGAGAGACTGGGGGACTATATTAAACATTCTTCAAAAAAAGATATTCCAACCAAGAATTTCATATCTGCCCAAACGAAGTGTCATAAGCAAAAAAGAAATAAGATCTTTTTCAGACAAACAAATGCTGAGAGAATTCCTTACCATCAGACCTTCCTTATAAAAACCCCCGAAGGAAGCACTAAATATGAAAAGGAAAGACCATTATCAGAGACTACAAATACACACTTAAATACACAGACCAGGGACACTATAAAGCAACCACACAAACGAGTCTGCATTATAACCACCTAGCAAAATGATGACAGGACCGAACCCACACAAATTAATACTAACCTTCAACGTAAATGGCCTAAATGCCCCCAATTAAAAGGCACAGAGTGGCAAGCTAAATAACGAAGAAAAACCCAATGGTATACTGTCTTTACGAGACCCATCTCACATGCGGTGACACCCATAGGCTCAAAATAAAGAGATGGAGAAAAATCTACCAAAAAATGGAAAACAAAAAAAAGCAGGGTTTGCAATCCTAATTTCAGACAAAACAGACTTTAAACTGACAAAGCTCAGAAAAGATAAAGAAGGATATTACATAATGGTAAAGGTTTTAATTCAGCAAGAAAAACTGACTATCCTAAATATGTATGCACCCAACACAGGAGCAGATTTATAAAGCAAGTTTTTAGAGATCTTCAAAGAGAATTGTACTTCCACACAGTAATAGTGGGAGACTTCAGCACCCCACTGACAGTATTAGATCACTGAGGCAGAAAATTCACAAAGATATTCAGGACTTGAACTCAACACTGGACCAAATGGACCTAACAGATATCTACATATCTTTCCACCCCAAAACAACGGAATATGCATCCTTCTCATCACCAAGTGGCACTCATTCTAGAGTTGATCATATAATCAGACTTAAAACAATCCTAAGCAAAAGAAACAAAGTCATAACCAACCACTGTCTTGAACCACCGTGCAATAAAAGTAGAAATCAAGACTAAGAAAATTGCTCAAAACTATACAATTACATGGAAACTAAACAACCCACTTTTGAATGCCTTTTAGGTAAATAATGAAATTAAAGCAGGAATCAAGAAGTTCCTTGAAACTAATGAGAACAAAGATAAAATATACCAGAATCTTTGGGACACAGCTAAGGCAATGTTAACCGGGAAATTTATATCACTAAATGCTCACATCAAAAAGTTAGAAAGATTTAAAATAAACAGCCTAACATCACAACTAAATGAACTAGAGAAGCAAAAGTAAACCAACCCCAAAACTATCACAAGACAGTAAATAACAAGAATCAGAGCTGAATTGAAGGAGATTGAAACATGAAAATCTATTCAAAAGATCAATGTATCCAGGGGTTGTGTTTTTGAAAAATTAATAAGACAGATGGACTGCTAGCTAGACTAATAAAGAGAGAAATAAACACAATTTAAAAAATAAAGAAGACAGTAATTACCACTGACCCCATAAAAATACAAATAACCATCAGAGATTACTATGATGGTTTGTGTACTATGCACACAAACTAGAAAATCTAGAAAAATTGACAAACTCCTGGACAGATACACTCTCACAGACTGAACCAGGAAAAAATTGAATCCCTAAGCAGACCAATAACAAACTCTGAAATTGGATCAGTAAATTTTTCAGTAAATAGCCTACCAAACAAAAGAAGTCCAGGACCATTCAGATCACAGCCAAATTCTACTAGATGTACAAAGAAGAGCTGGAATCATTCTTATCAAAACTATTCCAAAAAATTAAGGAGGCGGGACTCTTCCCCAGCACATTCTATGAGGCCAGCATCATCCTGATTAAGAAAAACAAATAACAAAAAAACACCCGGCAAAGACACAGGAATAAAAAAAGAAAACTTCAGGCTAGCATTCTTGATGAACATTCATACAATAATCTTTAATAAAATATTAGCAAAATGAAACCAGGAGTACATTGAAAAACTAATCCACCACAATAAATTGGCTTTATCCATGGGATGCAAGGTTATTTCAACATACACAAATCAATAAATGTGATTCATCACATAAACAGGACCAATGCAAAACCCACATGACTATTGTAATAGATGCACAAAGGCTTTTGATAAAATTAATCACTTCTTCATGTTAAAAACTCTCAACCACCTACGTGTTGAAAGAATGTACCTCAGAAAAATAAGAGCCATCTATGACAAACCCACAGCCAACATCATACTGAATGGGCAAAAGCTTGAAGCATTTCACTTGAAAACCAACACAAGACAAAGATGCCCTTTCTCACCACTCCTATTCAACATAGTATTGTAAGTCCTGGCCAGAGCTATCAGGCAAGAGAAAGAAATGAAGGGCAAGACAATACCAAACAGCCAAGGCAATACTAAGTGAGGAGAACAAAAAAGAACAAATCTGGAGGCATCACACTACCTGATTTCAAACTATTCTACAGGGCTACAGTAACCAAGAAAACACAGTTCTGGTATAAAAATAGATATGTAGACCAATGAAACAGAATAGAGAGCCCTGAAATAAGGCTGCACACTTACAACCATCTGATCTCAGACAAAGCAAAGAGGAAAGGACTCCCTATTCAATAAATGATGCTTGGAAAACTGGCTAGCGATATGCAGGAGATCGAAACTGGACCCATTCAGTAAACTATACATAAAAATTATCTCAAGATGGATTAGAGACTTAAAGCTCAAAACTATAAAAGCTCTGGAAGACAACCTAAGCAATACCATTCCAGACATAAGAACTGGCAAAGATTATATGATGTAGATATCTAAAGCAATTGCAACAAAAGCAAAAAAAAAATGATAAATGGGATCTAATTAAATATAGAGCTTCCTCACAGCAAAAGAAACTACCAACAGAGAAAATAGATGACCTACAGAATGGGAGAAAGTATTTGCAAACTATGCATCTGACAAAGGTCTTATGTGAAGCATCTATAAGGAACTTAAATTTATAAGAAACAACCCATTAAAAAGTAGGCAAAGGACAGGAACAGACACTTTTCAAAACAAGTACGTGCAGCTAACAAGCATATGAAAAAAGCTCAATATCACTGATCATTAGAGGAATGCAAGTCAAAACCACGAGATAACCATCTCACATCAGTCGGAATGGCTATTATTAAAAAGTCAGAAAATAGATACTGGTGAGCTTGTGGAGAAAAGGAAATATTTATATACTGTTGGTGGGAGTGTAAATTACTTAAACTGTTGTGGAAAGTAGTGTGGCAATTCCTCAAGGAGCTAAAGACAGAACTACCTTTCAACCCAGCAATCCCATTACTGGATGTATACGCAAGGGAATAGAAACTGTTTCATCATAAAGACACATGCACACATATGTTCACTGCGGTACTATTCACAACAGCAAAGACATGGAATCAGTCTAAATGCCTATCAATGGTAAACTGAGTAAATAAATTGTGGCACATGTACTCCATGGAATACTATGCAGCCATAAAAAGGAATGAGATCATGTCCTTTGCAGGAACATGGATAGAACTGGAGGCTGTTGTCTTTAGCAAACTAATGCGGGAACAGAAAACTAAATACTGCATGTTCTTACTGCATGTTCTCACTTATAAGTGGGAGCTAAATGATGAGAACACATGGACACACAGATGGAAACTAGGCTTAGCAACTGGGTGACAAAATAATCTGTACAACAAACTCACTTAACACAAGCTTACCTATATAACAAACTTGCACGTGTATCTCTGAACCTAAAATAAAAGTTGTTTTTTTTTTTTAAATATCTGGATCCAAATTGTTTTACTGGCCAATGGAACAAGATTTTCTGCCCAGATGGCTAAACCTTTTGAATAATATTTGTGAAAAAGACTTTTAATAATACTGTGAAAAAGACTTCCTTACAGACTGAAGTCTTAATTTGTCTTCTGTAAGGCAGCTTTTAATGTGGTAATCTTCAATTCTTTATTCTTTTTAGATGGCTCTGTGTACCAATTAAAGAATGTGCCCATTTGCTAAAGAAATTAAAATTTAAAAGGAAAAAATCTTAAACAATTTAATACTACATCTCAAGGAAGTAGAACAATAATAACAGACTAAGGCCAAATTAGGCAGAAAGAGGATTAACAAAGATTTGAGCAGAAATACATAAAACAGAAAATTCAAAAATAATAGAAAAAAACATAAGACAACTAGGAATTGGTTTTACTGTTTTATTTTTTTAATAAATATAAACTAAATTAGCAAAACCTTAGGTAAACTAACTAGGAAATAAAAAAGAGCCATGCCTCAAATAAAAAAATCAGAAATGAAAGAAGAGAAATCACAAATGATGCCACAAAATAAGAAAGAATCATAAGAGATAACTATAAACAATTATATGCCAACAAACTGGATAACCTAGAAGAAATGAATAAATTCCTAGAAACATACAACCAACTGAGACTGGATTGTGAGGAAGCAGAAAGTCCGAACAGACCTATAACTAGTATAGATACTGAAATAGTTATTACAAAGCTCCCAAGAAGGAAAAGCCCAGTACCAGATGGCTTCACTGGTGAAATTCTAGCAAACAGTTAAAGAAAAATTTATACCAATTCTTCTAAAACTTCTCAAAAAATTGAAGGGGAGAGAACATGTCCAAATTCATTACTCTGATACCAAAGTCAGACAAAAGCACCACAAGTAAACAAAACTATAGGCCAATATCCCTGAAAAATGAACATACAAATTCCTCAACTAAACCCTGCAAACTGAATCCAAGAGCACATTAAGGGGATTATACACCATGACCAAATGGGATTTATACTTGGAATGTTAGAATGGTTCAATGTGTAAAAATTAATGTGATATGCCACTTTAACAAAATAAAGCATAAAAACATGTGATCATCTCAAGATACAGAAAAAGGGTTTGACAAAATTCAACATCTTTTAATTAAAAACTCAAGCTAGTAATAGATTATGTCAAATACAAATACAAATATTATATACCTCATCATAATAAAAGTCATATATTAAATACCCATCACTAACATCATACTCAGTGGTGAAAAACCGAATGAAGGCTTTTCCTCTAAGATTAGAAACAAGACAAGGATGCCCACTTTCACTGCTTCTATTCAACAGGGTACTTGAAGCCCTAACCAGAGCAATTGGGTAAGAAAAAAAGTAAAACGGCATTTAAATTGGGAAAGAAGAAAAAAAATTTTCCCTGTTTGTGGACAACATGATCCTATATATAGAGAAAACTCTAAAGATTCAATTAAGAAACTGTTAGAACTAACAAATGAATTTAATGAAATCACAGAGTACAAAATCAACATACTAGAATCAGTTGCATTTCTATACACTAACAACAAACTATCTGAAAGGAAATTAAGAAAACAATGCCATCTAAACTAGTGCCAAAAAGAATAAAATAATTTAGTAATACACCTAAACCTAACTAAGGAGGTGAAAGATTTGTGTATTAAAAACTACAAAACACTGATGAAAGATACTAAACAAATCAAAAGACATTGTATGTTCATGGATTAGAAGACTTAATATTGTTAAAATGTCCATACTACTAGAAGAAATCTACAGAGTCAATGCAATCCCTATCCAAATCTCAATGCCATTTTTTACAGAAAGAGAAAAAAAAAACTCTAAAATTTACATGGAGCCGCAAGTCAAGAAATAGCCAAATCAATCTTGAAAAAAAGAATAAAGCTAGAGACATCACATTTCCTGATTTCCAGATATGTTACAAGACCACAGAGATCAAAACAGTATGATACTGCCATTAAAACAGACATATAGACCAATGGAACATAAGAGAATCCAGAAATAAATCTATGCATACTTGGTTGTTTTATTCTATTTGGGCTACTATAACAAAATACCATAAACTGGGTAGTTTATAACAACAGAAATAAATTTCTCACAGTTCCAAAAGTTTGAAAGTTCAAAATTGAGGCACAGGTACTGAGGGACTGCTTCCTCATAGTTAGTGCCTTCTCACTGTGTCTCACGTGGTGGAAAGGTGAAGCATTCCTCTCGGATGTCTTTTATTCATGAAGTCTCCACTTTTATGACCTAATCATCTCCGGAAGTCCCCGTCTCCTAATGACATTCAACATGTAGATTTCGGGAGACAAAGATTCAACATACGGATTTGGGGTGACACCAACATCCAGTCTATAGCAACAGTCAACTGATGTTTGATAAGGGTGTCAAGAATACAGAATAGAGATTGGAGAGTCTCTTCAACAAATGGTACTGGAAAAACTGGATATTCATATTAAAGAATGAAACTGGATGCTTATCTTACATCATATGCAAAAATCAACTTGAAATGTCTTAAAGATTAAAGACCAAAACTATAAAACTACTAGAAGAAAACCTTCATGACATAGGTCTTGGCAATGGTTTCATGGATGTGACATCAAAAGCACAGGCAACAAAAACAAAAATAAACAAATAAGACTATATCAAACTAAAAATCTCGTGGGTGAATTGCTTGAGCTCAGGAGTTCGAGATCAGCCTGGGCAACATAATGAAACTTCGTCTCTACAAAAAATTAAAGAAAAAATTAGCCAGGTTTGGTAGGCTCACACCTGTAGTACCAGCCACTTGGGAGGCTGAAGTGGGAGGATTGCTTGCACCTGGGAGGTGGCAGAGGTTACAGTGAGCTGAAATGAGGCCACTGCACTCCAGCTTCGGTGACAGATCCAGACCCTGTTGCAAATAATAGTAATAATTAATAAAATAATGATATGAATCAACAGAGTGAAAAGGACATTTACAGAATGGGGGGAATATTTGCAAACCATATATCTGATAAAGGGTTAGTATCCAAAATATCTAAAATAAACCTCTTCAGGTTATTAGTTAAAATAAAAGAGAAAGAAAAATAAAATAAATAACCTGATTTAAACATAGGCTACAGAGTTGCATAGACATTTCTCCAAAGAAGACATACAAATGGGCGACAGATATGTTAAGAAATGCTCAGTATCACTAATCATCCAGGAAATGTGAATTACAACTATAATGAAATATCACTTAACACATGCTATAGTAGAATGGCTACTGTTTAAAAAAACAGAAAATAGCAAGTGTTGACGAGGATGTACAGAAGTTGGAACCCTTGCACACTGTTGGTGGGAATGCAATATGGCGCAGCATTTGTGGGAAACAAATGAAGTTCCTCCAAATGTATAGACATAGAATTACATGATCAGCAATCCCACTCTGGGGTATTTATTCAAAAGAATTGAAATCAGGATCTCAAAGATGTATTAGCAATCCTATATTCATTGTAGGATTATTCACAGTAGTTAAGATTTAGAAACAACTTAAGTGTCCATTGACCAATGAATAGATGAGAAAATATGGTATATAAATAGTGGACTATTATTCAGCCTTAAAAAAAAAAAGCAGGAACTATTGCCATATGTGACAATAACATGGATGAAACTTAACGACATTGTGCTAGGTGAAATACATGAGTTACAAAAAGACACATAGCATGATTCCACTTATATGAGTTATCTAAAATAGTCAAATTCATGGAATCGAAGAGTTGGGTTGTGGTTACCAGTGGGTGGAGGGAGGGAGAAATGGGGAGTTACTAAACAATGGGCATAAAGTTTCAGTCAAGCAAGATGAATAAGTTCTAGGGATCTGTTATAAAACATTGTACCTATAGTCAACAATAATGTATTGTACACATATACATTTGTTTTTTTAAATTATACTTTAAGTTCTAGGATACATGTGCACAACGTGCAGGTTTGTTACATATGTATACATGTGCCATGTTGGTGTGCTGCACCCATTAACTCGTCATTTACATTAGGTATATCCTAATGCTATCCGTCCCCCCTTCCCCCACCCCACGATAGGCAATATGGCACAGCTTTTGTGTCCAAGTGTTCTCATTGTTCAATTCCCACCTGTGAGTGAGAACATACAGTGTTTGGTTTTCTGTTCTTGTGATAGTTTGCTGAGAATGATGGTTTCCAGCTGCATCCATGTCCCTACACAGGACATGAACTCATCCTTTTTTATGGCTGCATAGTATTCCATGGTACACTTATACATTTGTTAAGAAAGTAGTTTTGTGTTTAATGTTTTCAACACAATTTTTTAAACAGACACAGTGGTATTCTAATTTTTCTTTCTTAAACTCAATTAGAATTTCTAAATTTGGGGCATGTTCTTACATTTATAGGTAACAGTCATTTATTATTTTGAGACTTAGAACAATTTATAAGGACATTAAAGGGAAACTCCCTTTAATTCATCTTCCTTCCTGATGTTCAAGAAAATAGACTGAGCTTTCCTCTCTCTCAGTTCTAGTTTATATTTGCAAAGGTGTGTCTGGGCCAATCCAATCTTTTTCCTACTGTTCTCATCTATCACATCATCACATCAATTTACCTTACAGATCACATGCTGAACTTTAGGGGAGAGGACAAATTACTGGAATTAACAATGAAAGATACAGAACTGCTTAGGATATTTTCTAGGTTTAGGAGACTTGAGGAAAATGAATAAGTAAAATGTAGACATATATGAATGAATATATTAAACATCAGAGGAGAAAATTTAGCTGTGTCCAGAGAGGACAGCAATGCTATCTTTCTATTGCTTGTTTTCAAACTAACTTTCCTATTTTATTATTTTGTTGTTCATAACCATTGAAGTAGTGTCAGAAATTTCAGAGAAGTAGAAGTAGAGCAGTTTCTCTGAAAACTTATAGGTGGTGACAGATGACCACATAATTGTGTGACAGTAAAATGCTGTATTGAGCTTCCTGCTGGATTATAGAAAGAACATATGAATAGATAAAAGCACAGCAAGGTTCCTTTTCACTGTGTCTCAGGATAAAACAATGCACATCAGCATATATGGAAGCAAATGAAATTAGCTAAAAGAAGGAATTTAAATTATGCAGACTAAGCCAGGGTAATGCTTACGTATGAGATCACTCACCTAATAAAAGCATCAAAGAGAAAAACTGTTGTTTCAGTTCAGATTTTCTTGGTCATTTTCCTGAGATGATGATGATGATGATGATGATGATTTACTTTACAAAGGAGCTGCACACTACAAAATGCAACAGAGTTGATAATGATAAGATTAGTTGAATTAAGTAATTCTGGACCCCAAATTGAGTATTTCATTTCATTTCCTAGGTCAACAGTGTAACTTGTTGCAATGAATGGAGTTGGTTATAAAAGGTCTACTATCTTATCAAAAGATTGTTCAAAAATGTCTCCATGTACTAAATACAACTATCAAGCAAAAATATATTGTGTGTATTTTTAAATACAGTATTTAAAAAAATTGTTAACTAGTTTAAGGTGATGTAAACTACTCACACAAATAATCACCATAAGATGTAATATAGAATGTGCATGGAAAACAGATGCACACACACACACACGACACACACACTTGCACTATATTTACAATAGCCTAGCTACTAAGGAATCTGGATTAAACATAGATTCTATCTTACATATCCAATTTCTTAATAGCAGAATTAAAAGCTTCTTGGAAGAAAAAGGCTTACACTTAAAATCTGCTTTTCTGAATCCTTTTGAGTTAAGCACAAAAGGAAACCAAAAAGACCCAAGAATCGCAATGCAATGTGTGTGTTGAAGGTTTGTTAGGCATTATTCACTATTGTATTTCTTTTCTGTGCTACATTACAGCATAGGCTGTGCCTAGAGGCAAAAGAATTAAGAATTACCTGCAACTCCTACTCTTTTGCAGTCAAGGCAGTAATAGGGTGATGGATAAGGTGTATAGAACAGCAGTCTCACCAAATGCCCTTGAAAACTCAAGCAAATAGATGGCATCACATTTCATTATCTAACCCCGATATGGCCTGACATTTATACTGGGAGCAGAGATGCCAATATAACTGAAGGGTTTTGAAATGGCCCTTTGAGGAAAGGTGATGAGTTATCCATTGATTTAATCTAAGAGGAGATGGAGAAATAATACAAGAGGGACTTGATTTCACATGCAACTTGTTTAGGAGACTGCATCTCAACAGTTTTTGAATGGCATATTTCTAGCTGTTCATGCAGCTTTATGCTGATAGTGATAGTCAAATGAACAAGCTTGAAGTTTTTCATCAGAAAATATTACATTTTATAAGTGGAAGGGTGGAAAATAAGAAGATTGCAAAGTAGGGGCTGCCTGTGCTTATCATTAATGCTGTGTGGATTTTTTCTAATTGAAAACAGTACAACGAGAGCTCTGAGTATGAGATGTAGTTATACAAAGAGGCATAAGATGCCAGACACCTTCAAGTACTAGTTCTTCTCCTTACTAGCTGTATGACCTTAAGCAATGTGTTTAACCTATTATTTGTTCTAATTTTCCTCATTCATAAAATATGCACAATAAAACTTACCTTATAGTTTTGTTTCAAATATAAAATGAATAAATATTGTTAAATTACTTAGAGCATCCTTCAGTACACAGTAAACCCTCCATAAGTATTGACTTTTGTGGATAAAAACTTTTAAAAAATGGAAATAGCTTTATTACTTTTATCTGATTATGAAAATTATATGTGATTATTATTTAAAAGATTTTAGATAAATATACAAAGAGAAAAAATTACTTAAAATCAATTTGTCCTCAGATAACTATAGTGAACACTTAGGTATCGTAGTTCCAGGCAGATTTTTGTGTTCAAAAGATGCATAATGTATACAATTGTGTCATGGGCACATCTCCTCAGGCCAATCTATGGCTGACCCCTACTCCATCCTACCCCTAAAGTAAACATGCATTTTGACCTGTATCACTGTCATCTGTCAAAATCCATGCTCCTCAAAGGCAGTATCTTCTGTAAACCCTCAAACTTATTATCACTATGTAGATTCTCAGGCTTAATTATTCCAAATTATGCCAGCCATAACCTCCATGAAACTCTCACTTACCTACCTCTTTATCCATCAAAAATAATCTATTAAAAATCAGTTATACTTACTGATTTAGCACTTACAATATTTTAGACTTTGTGCTAAGCACCTCACATACAGCATTTTTACTCTTCCAGACAACTTTCAAGGGAGCTTTCATAACAACCATTTTAGCATTGTTTCAATCTCATTCTTAATCTCAATCTCTTTCAAAGTTAAACTATAAACTGAATTCCTCCCTTGGCAAGCTTGACCTACATCCAGGAACAAGCAAGGAAAGCCACCCTGTGAAGCTAGAAGCAAGATGGAGTCAGCCATGCTAGTCTTCTCTCATTGTTATAACCTTTGCAAAGTTGGTTTCATATTCTACTAATCTTTCTCTGTTAAATGGGCAAACATCCTTCTTGATGCTACTTCCCACACCTTTCCCAACCTCTCTGTACTTGACATAATTAGACAAAGCATTTGCTCAATAAATATTTATAAAGTAAAGTATCACTTTATAGATAAGAGTGGATCCTAATGTTTACATAAATATATTCCTGTATTGAGGTTTTTCCTTTCTCCCCAATTACCAAATTCTTTTTTTTTTTTTTACTTTAAGTTTTGGGATACATGTGCAGAACGTGCAGGTTTCTTACACAGGTATGTGTGTGTCATGGTGGTTTGCTGCACCTAGGTTTTAAGCCCTGCATGCATTAGCTATTTGTCCTGATGCTCTCCCTCCCCTCACGCCCCCAAGACCCAACAGGCCCTGGTGTGTGGTGTTCTCCTCCCTGTGTCCACGTGTTCTTGTTGTTCAACTCCCACTTATGAATGAGATGGATCTCTGTTTGCTTTTCTGATCCTGTGTTAGTTTGCTGAGGATGATGACTTCCAGCTTCATCCATGCCCCTGCAAAGGACATGAACTCATTCCTATTTGTGGCTGTATAGTATTCCATGGTTTATGTGTATCATGTTTTCTTTATCCAGTCTATCATTGATGGGCATTTGGGTGGTTCTATGTCTTTGCTGTTGTACATAGTGCTGCAATAAACATACGTATGCACTTATCTTTATAATAGAATTATTTATATTCCTTTGGGTATATACCCAGTAATGGGATTGCTGGGTCAAATGGTATTTCTGGTTCTAGATCCTTGAGAAGTCGCCACACTATCTTCGGCAATGGTTGAACTAAATTATATTCCCACCAACGATGAAAAAGTGTTCCTGTTTCTCCACAGCCTCTCCAGCGTCTGTTGTTTCATGACTTCTTTTTATTAATCACCATTCTGACTGGTATGAGATGGTATCTTATTGTGGTTTTGATTTGCGTTTCTCTAATGATCCGTGATGTTCACTTTTTTTCATATGTTTGTTGTCCACATGAATGTCTTCTTTTGAGAAGTGTCTGTTCATGTTTTTGCCCACTTTTTAATGGGTTTTCTTGTTTTTTTCTTGTAAACGTGTTTAAGTTCCTTGTAAATTATGGATAGTAGACTTTTGTCAGATGGGTTGATTGCAGAAATGTTCTCCCATTCTGTAGGTTGCTTGTTCACTCTGATGACAGTTTCTTTTGCTGTGCAGAAGCTCTTTAATTAGATCCCATTTGTCAATTTTAGCTTTTGTTGTGATTGCTTTTGGTGATTCCCTCATAAAATCTTTGCCCATGCCTATGTCCTGAATGGGATTGCCTAGATTTTCTTCTAGGGTTTTTATGGTTTAAAAACCATTTAAGTCTCTAATCCATCTTGAGTTGATTCTTGCATAAGGTGTAAGGAAGGGGTCCAGTTTTAGTCTTCTGCATATAGCTAGCCAGTTTTCCCAGCATCATTTATTAAACAGGGAATCCTTTCCCCATTGCTTGTTTTTGTCAAGTTTGTAGAAGATCAGATGGTTGTACATGTGTGGTCTTATATCTGAAGTCTCTATTCTGTTCCATTGGTATATGTGTCTGTTTTGATACCTGTACCATACTGTTTTGGTTACTGTAGGCTTGTAGTATAGTTTGAAGTCAGGTAGTGTGATGTCTCCATTTTTGTTCTTTTTGCTTAGAATTGTCTTGGCTATGTGGGCTCTTTTTTGGTTCCATATGAATTTTAGAGTAGTTTTTTTTTTCTAATTCTGCAAAGAA